>NC_091986.1:24280951-25480951 GCF_044704955.1 Pristiophorus japonicus
CTTGATTTCAGGCGCTTCACCTCGT
The DNA here is from genome assembly GCF_044704955.1 of Pristiophorus japonicus. Classification (NCBI taxonomy): domain Eukaryota; kingdom Metazoa; phylum Chordata; class Chondrichthyes; family Pristiophoridae; genus Pristiophorus; species Pristiophorus japonicus. The sequence goes on from NC_091986.1 coordinate 24,280,977, forward strand.
GGTGCGGGCGCCATCTTTTCTCTCTCCACGAGGTAGGCTGCAGTGATCCTTCTTTCCCCAGGTTCTGCCTCTGAAGCTGGGAGTTTGCCTTATGCGTTAATCTTCTTCCTTCGGAATCCTGCCACTGGAGCCTGGAAAGTGAGGTCTGATCGTTTGGGTTGGATCACCTCGCCATTGGATAGTACGATCTGTGTCATCACCGCGCAGTCGAGTTGGACGGTCGAATCTTCAGGTGCTGCAATGGATTCAAATTTGGGGCCGCATCGGATGTCAATCGCCGGGACCGGGAAGCTTTTGCAGCTCCAATAGATTTGGATATGTTTCATCCATCTTCTTCCAAGCAGTGTTGGACCATCACCAGCAACGATCCACAAGTAGCTTGTGCATCGCGCCGCCATAGGACACCTGGACATCCACGCTGCCAACAACTGGGATAGTGTCGTTTGTGTAAGTGAGCAGCTTCACCTGGATTGGGAGCATTTTAGGTTGTTCAATAGGATTGTCCCAGAGTTTCTCAAAGGCTGCCTGCTTCATCAGCGATGGGCTCGCCCCTGTGTCGACCTCCATCGAGACTGGAACACCGTTGATTTCGACTTCTATTTTCAATGGAGAACTCTCGGTGGAGCAGGTAAACACACCATATACCTCTTCCTGGGGCTGAGCTGCCTCCTGGACTCTGTCTTCATCTTCATCAACGCTGGAGCCCGGGTGATCAGCCAACTCTTCAGCGACTCGGTGAGTAAAGTTTCTTTTACACATTCGCTGGAGATGGCCTTTAGTGTTACAGCCTTTGCAAGTATAGTCTCTGTATCAGCACTGGTGGGCTCTATGATTTCCTCCACAGCGGACTCAGGGTTGCGGGGCTCAGGATCGCAGCCTTGCCTCTGAAAGGCGCCATTTGGTTCACGGTACTTGCCGGGTTAGAGTGCTGGGGATGAGTCATCATCTTCTTGGAATTGCAGGGCGAGGCCATGAATGCCTGGCTGACGTTAATTGCCTTCTGCAGGGTGACCGTGGTGTCCGCAGAGAGCAGCCTGTGGAGGAGGCCTTCGTGGCCAATTCCAATAACAAAGATGTCCGTGAGGTGAGGTGGTCGCCAAAATCACACGGTGCAGCCAATTGTCTCAGGTCTGCAGCATATTTTGCGATTTCTTGGTCTTCGGGTCGCCAGTGTATTTGGAACTACTGTCTGGCTGTGAGGATGCTCTCTTTAGGCTTGAGCTGTTCCTGTATCATCGTTACGATCTCCTTGAACCTTTTCATTGTCGTCATCTCTGGGGCAAGCAAGTCCCTGACAGGGCCAAGAACGGTGTGCCCACAACTACTGAGCAGGATAGCTCTGCGCATATCAGCCAGCGAGGTCAGTTTGTCTCCAGCCAGGTCATTCGCGATGAAGTAGTGTTCTAGCCTTTCCACAAAGGCATCCCAATCTTCCCCATCAGCGAATTGTTGAAAGTTGCCAAGGTTAGCCATTTTTCGCGTGGAAATTTGTATTCTCCTCACCAGTTATTATGTCTGTAAGCACTCTAGTAATGACTCCACAAGGTAAGGTATTGCACTTGAACTGTTATGACCTTAGTCCATTTATTGCAGCTCCTGAATGAGGGTACAGTAAGGTGAGCTCCCTTTTATACTTGGTTACCTGCAGTGTGCAGGTGACCACAAGGTCTCCACCAGTTGCACCTTCTGGTGGTACAGGCATATCGCATGCAGTGTGAAGATACATTCAATGGTTTTATGTAACTGTACATTAAGTGTACAGGGTATATACATACACAACAGTCTGTCCATAGCGTGATCTTGCGACTGTATACATGTTGATGATTTTGTTCCATTCTTAAGACTTGAGCAAGCAGCTCCTTTTCGATTTGAGAGTATCGCATTTCTGCTGGAGTGAGTGCTCGGCTCGCGTATGCGATTGTTTGTCCCTGTTGCAGAAGGACGAACCCAAGACCCTTGCTCGAAGCATCTCCTTGACCTTCGGTCACAAGTTTGAGGTCAAAGAATCTGTTACGCGTTGTTTGATAGCTTCAAACTGTTTGTCTTTTTCTTCAGTCCATTTCCAGACCGTGTCTTTATGGGTAAACCGTCACAGGGGCTCGCTGAGATCTGGCAAGAATTTTGCGAGGTACTTTATCATGCTAACAAATCGTTGTACACCTGCGACATCCTGCGGTTTCTGCATTTCATTGATTGCGACCACTTTGCTTGGGTCAGCTTTGAGTTCATCACCGTGTTGTGTCCCATGTGTTTCACTTGGGAGCTCTTGTATTCAAACTTATCGAAGTTTAGTTTGATGTTTCGCTCTCTGCATCTCTGCATGAATTTGCATAAGTTTGTGTCATGATTGTGATTGGCCTCTTTAAGTGTCTCACTGTGTCCAGTGATCAAGATATCATCTGCAATCTTGTAGATTCCATCTAGACCCTCAAGGTTCTGGTCTAGCTTCAGCTGGAAGATTTCTGGGGCAGGACTGATGCCAAAAGGCATTCTATTATATCGATATCGTCTCCATGGAGTCTGGAAGGTCATGAGGTATTGCAAGAAACCCTCCTTGCAGTCTGCTTTAGTGAAGACCTTTACATTTGACATCAGTGACTAGACGTCATCGATCACAGGGAGTGGATATTGTCTGCGTTTCAGGGCATTGTTCAGATGTTGAGGGTCGATACATACTCGTATCTTTCCATTTGATTTTTGTACAGTCACTAGGCTGGATACCCAGTCCGTCGGTTCACCACTTTCGTGGTGATTTTCATTTTTCCAAACGATCGAGTTCCTCTTTTAGCAATTGTTTGATCGCTATTGGCACCCGTCTGGGTGGCATTGCTGCTGGTGTCGATGATTCATTAAGTTCAAGGTGAACTGTCCCTGGCATGTGTCCAAGTCCCTTAAACAGATCCAGATGCACATTGTTAACATCAGTTTTTTGCGCTAGCAAGACGTTTGCCTTGTTTGTAGTTTGCGATTCGCGTGGTTCATTTACCACTGAGATATTCTGAAGCTGCACTTTTATCAGTTGTAGCTGTTGAGCAGTGCATGAGCCAATCAGTGGTGCACTTTGGCCCTCAATGATCACAAAGAGCACAACGTACTTTTGCTTGTTCTTTGTATTTTCCAGTGGCAAATTACAAGTTCCTACCACTGGAATGGTTACATGGTTGTCATATAGTGACAGTGTTGTCTTGGATTTTTTTTAATCTTTTAGCCTTTAGGTAAGTATTTAAGAGGTAGCACATTGCATGTGGCCTCACAATTTATTTGCATTTTTATCATTTGACCTTTAATGGAAAAGGTATCCATAATCTAGTTAGAATACTTTTGGTCAGCTTTGTCCTTGATTGTGCAATCAACTTTACCAAGCATGTTTACAGTCATGACTTCAAAATCAGAATCATAACTCTCTTCATATAGTGCATGAACTTTTGGCTCACCCTTATATTGAGGGTTATATGTAGACTTCTGCCTCGATCCACTCTGTCTACACTTTTGAGCAAAGTGATTTAGTTTGCTGCAACTTATGCAGGTCTTCTCATATGCTGGGTATTGTATATGTAAGCACTCTGTTAATGACTCTACGAGGCAGGGGTATGGCACTTGAACTGTATAGACGATAGTCCTTTATTGCAGCTCCTAGCGTGAGGACATCAAGAGGTGAGCTCCCTTTTATACTTGGTTACCTGCAGTGTACAGGTGACCCTTAGGACTCCAGAAGCAGCACCCTCTGATGTACAGGTATGGTATATACAGGGTGAAGGTGCATTCAGATTTAGTGTTACAGTACATCATTGAAATGTATACATAACAACCCTCCACCCTAAGCCTTTCCCAAGTCCATATTCCATGACATGGGGAGGTGATCAATAGTGGGCTGTGGGAGGTTGTGGTGAGGGTTGTGTGGGTGCCAGGTGTGACTCCTGTGCTCCTGGCTGCCCTCATCCATTCCACCCTCACACAAAGACCACTGGAGGATTCCTCAGTGGTGGAGCCAGTGCAATGGGTAAGGTACATACACTGTAGAATGGGTAGGTGGTGGCGTTTGGTGGTGGGCAAGGGCACAGGGCTGTGTGGGCTCCTTGTCCTCCATTGGTGGTCGAAGTCTGGTTATCCCAGGTTCTGCTGGGAAAGCTGGAGGGTACTGGCCTCTCACTCCCAGTGCTGGCCCTGGTGGCCAGGGGGTGTAGGGCCGATCTGGGGTAGGTTGCCAATGGTGGTGGCTGTGCTGCCCATTGACCGCTGTCCCTGCAGTGGGTCTGCTCCCACTGGGTGTGTGTGAGCCCTTCCTGGGGCATCACATTTGTCCCAAAAGCCCAAGCTACAAGGTCAGGTAGCCCGCTGTGTTTGTAGTTCTCCCACGGGGGGGTTTCCTCTGGCATTAACCTGTAGATCCTGGTGTCAATTAACAGTCTATTTTTTTACATGCATGACACATTGGCTCCAATCGCAACTAACCGACTCTGCACTATTATCTCTCTTCACATTATCACATTTTGCACTTACAACACTTTCTTGTGTATCGGTGTCTCCATACAGGGTTACATTTATCATATTTTTATTTCTGACATCATTATTTAATGGTACAAACGTGTTACTTACATGACTTTTAAGAGCATTCATTACATTTTTTCCATTAGTTTTTCCGGCATCACCATTTAACATTCTATAGACTCTGGATCAGTTCCTATGGACTGGAGGGTAGCTAATGTAACACCACTTTTTAAAAAAGGAGGGAGAGAGAAAGCGGGTAATTATAGACCGGTTAGCCTGACATCAGTAGTGGGGGAACTGTTGGAATCAATTATTAAAGATGAAATAACAGCACAGTTGGAAAGCAGTGACAGGATCGGTCCAAGTCAGTTTGGATTTATGAAAGGGAAATCATGCTTGACAAATCTTCTGGAATTTTTTGAGGATGTAACTAGTAGATTGGACAAGGGAGAACCAGTGGGTGTGGTGTATTTGGACTTTCAAAAGTCATTTGACAAGGTCCCACACAAGAGATTGGTGTGCAAAATTAAAGCACATGGTATTGGGGGTAATGTACTGATGTGGATAGAGAACTGGTTGGCAGACAGGAAGCAGAGAGTCGGGATAAACGGGTCCTTTTCAGAATGTCAGGCAGTGAGTAGTGGGGTGCCACAGGGCTCAGTGCTGGGATCCCACCAATTACAATATACATTAATGATTTAGATGAAGGAATTGAGTGTAATATCTCCAAGTTTGCTGATGACACTAAACTGGGTGGCGGTGTGAGCTGTGAGGAGGACGCTAAGAGGCGGCAGGGTGATTTGGACAGGTTAGGTGAGTGGGCAAATGCATGGAAGATGCAGTATAATGTGGATAAATGTGAGGTTATCCACTTTGGGGGCAAAAACACGAAGGCAGAATATTATCTGAATGGCGGCAGATTAGGAAGGGGGGAGGTGCAGCGAGACCTGGGTGTCATGGTTCATCAGTTATTGAAAGTTGGCATGCAGGTACAGCAGGTGGTGAAGAAGGCAAATGGTATGTTGGCCTTCATAACTAGGGGATTTGAGTATAGGAGCAGGGAGGTCTTACTGCAGTTGTACAGGGCCTTGGTGAGGTCACACCTGGAATATTGTGTTCAGTTTTGGTCTCCTAATCTGAGGAAGGACGTTCTTGCTATTGAGGAAGTGCAGCGAAGGTTCACCAGACTTATTCCCGGGATGGCTGGACTGACATATGAGGAGACACTGGATCGGCTGGGCCTTTATTCACTGGAGTTTAGAAGGATGACAGGGGATCTCATAGAAGCATATAAAATTCTGACGGGACTAGACAGGTTAGATGCAGGAAGAATGTTCCCGATGTTGGGGAAGTCCAGAACCAGGGGTCAGAGTCTAAGGATAAGGGGTAAGCCATTTAGGACCGAGATGAGGAGAAACTTCTTCACTCAGAGAGTTGTTAACCTGTGGAATTCTCTACTGCAGAGAGTTGTTGATGCCAGATCGTTGGATATATTCAAGAGGGAGTTAGATATGGCCCTTACATCTAAAGGGATCAAGGGGTATTGAGGTGAATGATCAGGCATGATCTTATTGAATGGTGGGGCAGGCTCGAAGGGCCGAATGGCCTATTCCTGCATCTATTTTCTATGTTTCTATTACATTGGTATACCTGCATTCGCTTAATGCACTTTTAACTTTAATGTGCTTGGCATCGTTGTGCCTAGAGTGGAACTGTCCCTTTAATTGCCTTGGGTTACCGGTCTCCTTTGAGATGGCCTTGCAATCTTTACCCCAATCCGGTTTGCCGCTCTGTGCCACATGTTGCTCCTCCAACGATGCCCCTCGTGGTCTGGTCGTGGCCATTTTGATTCCAGGTTCTTTGCCTCGTGGTGCAGCCGCCATCTTCTTGCTCTCCTCGAGGTAGGCTGTGGTGATCCTTTTCTCCCCAGGTTCGGCCACGGATGCCGGGAATCCACGTTTTTCACCGATCTCCTTTGCTCGGAGTCCTGCCATGGCCCGGAAGGTGAGGTCTGGATGTTCGGGTTGGATTATCTCGCCGCAGTGTTGTGCAGTCTGTGTCATCGCCATGCAGTCGAGCTGGATGGTAGGATTTCGAGATGCTGCGATGGATTCAAGTTTGGGGCCACGTGGGATGTCGATCGCTGGGGCCCGGAGGCCATCATCGCTCCGTCCGATTTGAATCTGCTTCATCCAACTTCTTCCCAGCAGCGTTGGACCATCACCGGTAATGATCCACAAGGGGAGCTTGTACATCGCGCCGCCATGGGACACCTGGAGGTCCACGCTGCTAATAACTGGAATGGTGCCTTTTGTATAGGTGAAGAGCTTTGCCTGGATTGGGGACAGTTTTGGTCGCTCGGCGGGATTGTTCCAGAGTTTCTCAAATGCCGTCTGACTCATCAACGACTGGCTCGCCCCTGTGTCGATCTCCATCGAAACTGGAACCCCATTGATTTCCACTTCCATTTTCCACGTGGAACTCTCGGTGGAGCAGGTATATATTCCATACTCTTCTTCCGGTGGTTGAGCAGCTTTGCCTTCATCAGTGTCAGAGCCCAGGTGATCGGCCAACTCTTCAGCGATGCAGTGAGTAAAACTTTTTCTACACATTCGCTGAAGGTGACCTTTCGCTTGCAGCCTTTGCAGGTGTACTCTTTGTATCGGCACTGGTGGGCCCTGTGGTTTCCTCCACAGCGCCAGCACGGGGCTAGCTGGTTGACCCCATGTGGCGGACTCAGGGTTGCGGGAGTCGGGGTAGCATTCTTGCCTCTGAAAGTTGCCTTTCTGTTCACTGCGCTCGTCAGTTTAGAGTCCTGGGTGTGGGTCATCATTCGTTTAGAGTCGCAGACTGAGATCATGAAGGCCTGGCTCACTTTGATTGCCTTCTGCAGGGTGACCGTAGTGTCTGCAGAGAGCAGTTTGTGGAGGAGGCCCTCGTGGCCAATTCCAATAATGAAAATGTCCCTTAGTGCTTCGGTGAGGTGGTTACCAAAATCACATGGTGCAGCCAACCTTCTTAGATCTGCAGCGTACTTAGCAATTTCTTGGCCTTCGGGCCGCCAGTGAGTGTAAATCCGGTGCCTGGCTGTGAGGATGCTCCCTTTGGGTTTCAGGTGCTCTTGTATTACAAGCTCCGCATAGCTCTTGGTTGTTTTCTTCGCTGGGGCTAGCAGATCCCTGATGAGGCCATGGATAGTGGGCCCACAACTACGGAGCAGGATAGCCTTGTGCTTGTTCGCCAGCATGGTCGGTGAGTCCCCATCCAGGTCATTCGCAATGAAGAAGTGTTCTAACCTTTCCACGAAGGTGTCCCAATCTTCCCCATCAGTGAATTGTTGAAAGTTGCTGAGATTAGACATGTTGTGCATGGAATTCGTAACCTCGTCGCCAGTTATTGTGTATGTAAGCACTCTGTTAATGACTCCACGAGGCAGGGGTATGGCACTTGAACTGTACAGACTGTAGTCCTTTATTGCAGCTCCTAGAGTGAAGATACCAAGAGGTGAGCTCCCTTTTATACTGGGTTACCTGCAGTGTACAGGTGATCCTTAGGTCTCCAGCAGCACCTTCTGGGGTACAGGTATGGTATATACATGGTGAAGGTACATTCAGGTCTAGTGTTACAGTACATCATTGACATGCATACATAACACTGGGCATTTAGTTTTTGACAGCTCATGTCTTTTGTCACAATATCTGTAATGGTTCGTGAACTCTTTGTCTGTGAATTCTTTCTTTGTGGGGCAGGATTTCTGTCTGACAGCTTTGACATCAGAATCTGTTTTAGTGAGCTTCATGGATTTCATTTGTGCAACTGTGGCCTCTGCAGCTTTACAGAGCATCACACATTTATCGATTAGGCTTGATTCTTGCAACAGCCTCTTACGCAGAGTGTTATCAGATATTCCACAGACTATGCGGTCTCTGATGAAATCATGCCTCAAATGGCCGAAATCACATGACGATGCTAGCTTCCTCACTTTCACGAGATAGCTGTCAAACCGCTCGTCCCCTTGTACACAGTTGTTAAACTGGTACCGTTTATAGATGATATTGATTTTAGCTTTACGGTGCTCTTCCCAGAGCTTCAAAATAATCTCCGTTTCCTGCTTGTCTTCCTCTGATTATTGTGGATATCTAGAGCATCGCTGCCAATGGCAGCGCTAAACATTGCAACCGCAACTCTATCTGTTTTCATGATAATTTCATAGCTGTCCCACAGCTGTTTGATTTTTTTCCAGTTGGCTTTCAAATCGCCAGCCACCTGCAATGGAGGTGGGAGAGGAATGTGTGCGGGAGTTGGCACTGTCATGATAGCTCGCTACAGTTTAGGACTTTGAGTTTGTCACATACATGTATACAGTTCAAATACCCAGAGGACTAGAACAAGTCTAATAGTAAAATATCGTGGCCATGTAATTGTAGAAATACTTTTTTTAAATCGAGGCTGTACAAAAACTTATGCCACTTTAAATTTATTTTACTCATGCCTCTAGATTATTTTACAAGCTTATGACTAATTATCACCCTTCACGATATGTACGAAGCATGCTCTACACTGCACTGCTTAACGTCGATTTTGATCAGCTCGAAAAAGTCTTACAGTTCCAATATTTTGGTCGTAGATGCGTTCGTTAAAAGATCGGAAGTCTCCACTTCTGACACCATGTATTTTATAGCCTCTTGAACACTCTTAGTTCAACTTAACTCTATTTAGCTGGGTGATCTCAAATAGCCATGTGGAGCTTAAGATGGCATTCCTTCACAGACCCTCTCTCTCAATATAGCTCCCTATAACTCCTAGCTAGAGGGCACTATACATTATATCGATACCTCCTAGCTAGAGGGCGCTATACATTATCTCGTTACAATGTCATGAAAGGCACCATATAAATGTAAGTCTTTCTTTTTTTCTCATATGTTTATCTAGCTTCTCCTTAAATGCATCAATAGATACATAGCACTTCACAAAAGCTCCTCTTTCTAGACAAGGTAACTTTTTGAAATGCAGATGTTCCAATAATAAAATATAATTCATAAATCAGCAATTTGTAATGTTATTTTCTCACACCTTTAAGCCACGTTTGTATTCTTAGGTTTGTTGAGTTAATCGTGGTTCTACATAAAGATTTTTGAACCCCTCAATCAGTCTGCATTTGCCCAACACAATTGTTTCCAGTTTGAATGAATGCAGATTACAATTTTTTATCGCAGGGTAAATCACACCACAAATCCCGAATTGCGCAGCAATCGGGAGCGTGCCGCACAGGCTGCTCACATGCTGTTCGCATTTAAGATACCAGGCATGCACAACAAAGTTAAAGGTACCATGCACAAAAATAAAAATAGAGGGAACATTGGTCTTGAAAGCTATAGAGCTGCAAGATATCCTGAGCCATTCCTGGAATACAAGGGTGTTCTTAAACAGAAATTAATGATACGACAATTAGATAATTTGACAATTTGGTGGGGAGGCAATTCCCTCCACAGTCCACGGATTTTCTCCAAAAATCATATTCCTAATCTTCAGCACAGATTAAAAACTAAAAAGTATGATTTTCAACAAACAGTTTCAGAATTTATTTTTGCTTAGCAATACAGCATGCGGGTAATTGGATTGAACCTGTAAAGAAATTCTTATGGTCTTTTTTCTAGAAAAGAAAACGCTGAAGGATGACCTGAGAGGTCTTTAGGATTATGAAAGGATTTGATAGGGTATATGTGGAGAAGATGTTCCCGCTTGTGAGGGAGACCAAAAGTAGAGGCCCTAAATATAATGTAGTCACTCATAAATCCAAAAGGTAATTCAGGAGAAATGTCTTTACCCTTCCGTATGTGTCTGAACTGTCATCTTATACCACTAAGGTTGCTCACAATTAGTTTCAAGCAGTAAAACCCATTTCTAAATGCAGCAGCCAAGTTTTCAAGGCGTTATAGAGCATTTAATATTAATTACGCAATATGACTAAAAGCACACTTCCATATCATTTCCATTGCAACCATTACTTTTAGAAACAATTTATTCGTTTAAATTATCAAGAATATAGATATTGCTTAATTTCTATTACCTAAGTACACATACTAAAATGTGCAGCTTCTCAAAGTGCCCATCAATATTTCTGTAACTTATAAGATATTATTGGATATTGGGTGTCATAGCGGGTTAGAATATTGATCTTTCACTAATGGGACCCGTGTTGAAATCAAACGCAGATATCAAACACTTCCTTTCTCTGACAGTTGTGTGGATTCGGAGTGAAATTAGTTAGTCAAAATCCATCATCAAGAACATGAATTCTCAGCATAGGGTCGGTATTTGGGACTACATTACCAGTCTTACTCAAAATCCACAAGAGCAGTTGGAAATGTCATCCATTTAGTGCAATAGAAAAGGAAGAAAAGCCATAAAAACATAGAAACATAGAACATAGGTGCAAGAGTAGGCCATTCGGCCCTTCGAGCCTGCACTGCCATTCAATGAGTTCATGGCTGAATCAATGAGTTCATGGCTGAAGGAGGAAAAAGAAATTAAGTGAATGCCCGTTAAAGATTCAGCAAACCTTAAAATGTTCATCTTGATTATTACCCGAGACAACTTATGATAAATAAATGGGGATTTACTGACTTATTTCAAACTATGTTGAGGTCAAATGGAGTTTGTTCACAATAATGTCGTAATTATTTATACGTCTGCTTTTGTTATTTGTGCGTGACAAGTCCGCTTGAAGGAGATTAATGGACTTTAGTTATTTTACATATCTCATTTTGATGTGCAATGTAAAATGATTAGCAAGCAGATAGTGTAATAATGCAAGAATGGGTGTACTAGTCATTCCAATTGGGCTAGTCGAGACATGGTGGTTTCTCTTAAATTTACTTCGAGTAGCCTAAAAATTTAGGGAACAACTGAAGTGCAGATAATTAAATTTGGGGGAAAAATTGGGTGCATTTGCGCCTCCCGTTAGCACTCCCAACGGGCGCTAGCGGGGCGCAAATGACTTTGCGACTGGGAACAACACCGCTAACGGCTAAATTAGGCAGCGGCACTACGGCATTGAGCCCTAATCTCCTGCGCCCAGAGATCGTGACGTCATCGCCGTGCGCAGCGCCCCATGGGCACTCCAACCCCTAAATTGGGTTTTGCCTCCTGAAGCAGTGACTGTTTCAGGGCATGCATTCCAGTCGGCTGGCCACTACCGGGGTCAAATTTAACGGGGTGGTGGCTGGCTGCACTGAAACAGAATCTGCCGCTTCCGTTGCCGCTCCGGTCGTGGTATTTTCACTCCCACCACCAGCAGCTCGGCAACGCCAGTGATCTCCAGGGCCCCCTCCTCTGCTGCAGTCAACTGAGAGAAGACTGGAGGGACACCTCCCATTCTCAGCCTCTCCCTATTGTTGTGGGCTCTCTTCTTCTGCAAGGAGGGAAAGAGTGAGAGTGATGGAATAAGTGTAAGGAATGGATGGGCTACATCTGTCGAGGGTGGCTATGAGGGAGTGGCGTGACATTGCCAAATGGCCTCCTTCTGTGGTGTTACTTTCTATGATTGTATTAGGATGAGGGCGAGTGTCAGTGGTGGATAGTCAGATGGGGATGTGAGTAGGTGCATAGACAGAGAGTGTTGGGTGGACCTGCAAGATAGGTTGGTGTGAGGAATGTTGTGCAGGAGTAGGCTTGTGAAGGCAGAGTGATGGGGTTGGGGTGACAAGCGCATCAGGATGTAGGTGAGTGTGGCTTTGCACTCACCTTTCCTGACCTCAGTGGATCATTGAATTTTTTCAGGCAGTGGATCCATGTCCTCCTGATGACATCTCTGCTGCTGGCCTCCTCTGCAATCTCCGACCATGCCCCTTTTGTGCCTTTGGGTGGATTTTTGCATCTATCATCGGGGAAGAGGACCTCCCTGAGTGCTCTTTCTGCCTGCACCAGAACATTGCAGGAGGCATCGTTGAATCTTGACACGGCCCTCTGCCTCTGTGTCTCCAGGACCCACACTTTTATCAATTTTATATCGCTACTCAGACCTCTGGATACCTAATTATTCACTCCTACGTCAGCCTTCAAATGAGATGTGTGCAAGGCTGCTTTCAATGTCGGCGCTGGAAACGAGTCACGATCAGACCCGCTCCATTTCATTGGCCCGAGAAACATGCATGACTGGATTTATTGGGGCCACCAAGTAAAAGTCATACTGATGAACATGGTGTTCACATCTTTGGGTTCCCGACCCACTACACTGCCCGCACGCACGCAACCTGACTACAAGGTAAAGATTCTGTCCCTAGGCTGTTGAAGAGACAGACATCCTTGGTGATTTTTCTTAGTTAAATCACATGATATGCAAAGCAGTTGAATGAAGAAGTGTTTACTTTAACAGCAATACAAATACTCTTTGTGTGACAACTGAGGTAGATCTGACCAACGGTTTTCGCAAACCGGCAAAGCTAAAGAAATACTGAAGCTCCTCTTATTTGCCTGGTGTCAATGACGTAAATACTGGTTCCGATATTTCACGCAAACAGAAGCAATAAACAGCAACAAGAAGATATGATCTTAATATACAGTCTCTGGGGCAGTGGCTCATGAGGCAAAAGTAAGCTCCTGTAAAATAATGACTTATAGAACTTTCTGCTGGCTGATTTTTGTGTTAAAGATCAAGCCAAGATTGTAAGATGGTGAAATGATACGATGCTTTGTTTTTGGCAGTTTTCTTTTATGCTCTGCCAAATTGTCAGTATCTTTTGCTTTCAAGATGAAAAGAAATAGATCAATAGATCAATGAACAAAGCAATATAATTTTTAAAATCATTTTTAAGGACTCTAAATGTAAAGTACTTAGCCGCAATGAACTTAAATCTGCTTGTTCAAAAACTCTTTGACCAGTCTAGCATTCAGTCTCCTACGGGCTCATTGCAAAAGATTTCTATCACTGTCAGATTAAAAGCAAGAGCATTGACGTAGCCATACTCATGCCCACACATACAAGACAAAAACTTGGAACAACCGTAGGTGTTGTATTTGGTCACGGTACAAAACGCAAACTTGCAAAATATTCGATAAAATATAAATGCACGTTGGGGATTGGAAAGGGGGTCGGAAAATATTTTAAAGCTGTTTCTTTTGCTTGCGATCTTCCACTGACTGTCCCTAAAGTAAACAACTACTTTGTCACACTGGTGAGATGCAGTAATTGTCTCCTTTGCAATCTCACTTTGCAAAAATGTTGGCACACTTCTCATTTAATCGTAAGCTCTACAGGCGCATTTTTGCATCATGTCCAAAAAGAATGAATTAGAATAACCTGTAAAAGGAAATCCAAAGATAATCTTCTCGTTCATGACTTTACTGGTTCAGTTGTGCAGGCAGGAATTATAGTGGAAGATCTATTCATCTGCTTAAATATTGCAGAAATCTAGTTAGAGTGAGAATGCAGTCTTACAGTGTCCTCGACTCCATCCCGCAGCATGCTACCCACCACCATCTCAGCAAAACCCCAGCCCTGCACGAGGTAGAAAAGGCCACCTGGCAGCTCAAGAACAACAAGACATCAGGAGCAGATGGAATCCCAGCTGGAGCACTAAAGTATGGCGGAGAAGCACTATTGGCACAAATGCTTGACCTCATCTCTCTCATTTGGAAGGAGGAGAGCATGCCGGGAGATCTCAGAGATGCCGTAATCATGACCATCTTCAAAAAAGGGGACAAGTCCGACTGTGGCAACTACACAGGAATCTTCCTGCTGTCGGCCACTGGGAAATTCATCGCAAGAATCCTCCTCAACTGTCTTCTCCCTGTGGATGAAGAGCTCCTCCCAAAGTCACAATGTGGATACCATCCACTAAGGGGTACAACGGACATGATCTCCACCACGCGACCACTACAAGAGAAATGCAGGGAACAGCATCAATCCTTGTACATGGCCTTCTTTGACCTCACAAAGGCCATGGGGGTAATGTACTGGCATGGATAGAGAATTGGTTGGCAGGCAGGAAGCAGAGAGTCGGGATAAACGGGTCCTTTTCGGAATGGGAGGCAGTAACTAGTGGAGTACCGCAGGGCTCAGTGCTGGGACTCCAGCTCTTCACAATATGCATTAATGATTTGGATGAAAGAATTGAGGGTAATATCTCCAAGTTTGCGGATGACACTAAGCTGGGTGGCAGTGTGAGCTTTGAGGAGGATGCTAAGAGGCGGCAGGGTGATTTGGACAGGTTAGGTGAGTGGGCAAATGCATGGCAGATGCAGTATAATGTGGATAAATGTGAGATTATCCACTTTGAAGGCAAAAACACGAAGGCAGAATATTATCTGAATGGCGGCAGATTAGGAAAAGGGAGGTGCAACGAGACCTGGGTATCATGGTTCATCAGTCATTTAAAGTTGGCATGCAGGTATAGCAGGCGGTGAAGAAGGCAAATGGCATGTTGGCCTTCATAGCTAGGGGATTTGAGTATAGGAGCAGGGAGGTCTTACTGCAATTGTACAGGGCCTTGGTGAGGCCTCACCTGGAATATTATGTTCAGTTTTGGTCTCCTAATCTGAGGAAGGACGTTCTTGCTATTGAGGGAGTGCAGCAAAGGTTCACCAGACTGATTCCAGGGATAGCTGGAGTGACATATGAGGAGAGACTGTGTTAAGTCCTGACTCTAATGTACTGACTTACACGAGACACATGCTGAAGTCAAGGTCGCTCAGGACCTGCACCTTTAATTCCAGCTCTCCAGTGCTGCACTTGCCTGAGACCTCCCTTTATATACCACAGTGGGACAGGTATGGAGTGTCTTCTGCAAGTGCACCCCTGGTGGTAAGGTATGCTTATTGTTACAGGTTATATCCAGTTACAGTCATGTATAGCATGGTAAGATACAGTTATATACAGTAATGTGAGATACATGACAGACTGGATCAACTGGGCCTTTATACACTGGAGTTTAGAAGGATGAGAGGGGATCTCATAGAAACGTATAAGATTCTGATGGGACGGGACAGGTTAGATGTGGGAAGAATGTTCCCGATGTTAGGGAAGTCCAGAACCAGGGGACACAGTCTTAGGATAAGGGGTAGGCCATTTAGGACTGAGATGAGGAGAAACTTCTTCACTCAGAGAGTTGTTAACCTGTGGAATTCCCTGCCGCAGAGAGTCGTTGATGCCAGTTCATTGGATATATTCAAGAGGGAGTGAGATGTGGCCCTTATGGCTAAAGGGATGAAGGGGTATGGAGAGAAAGCGGGAAAGGAGTACTGAGGTGAATGATCAGCCATGATCATATTGAATGGTGGTGCAGGCTCGAAGGGCCGAATGGCCTACTCCTGCATCTATTTTCTATGTTTCTATGTTTGATACTGTCAACCGTGAGGGACTATGGAGCATCTTCCTCTGTTTCGGCTACCTCCAAAAGTTCGTCACCATCCTCCGCCTGCTCCACGATGACATGCAAGCTGTAATCCTGACCAATGGATCCACCACAGACCCAATCCACATCCGAACCGGGGTCAAGCAGGGCTGTGTCATCGCGCCAAAGCTCTTCTCGATCTTCCTTGCTGCAATGCTCCATTTCACTTTCAACAAGCTCCCCACTGGAGTGGAACAAAACGATAGAACCAATGGGAACCTGTTCAACATTTGTCACCTCCAGGCTAGATTCAAGGTCGCCCCATCCTCTATCATCGAACTACAGTACGCGGACGACGCTTGCGTTTGCGCATATTCAGAGGCCGAACTCCAAGCCATCATCAATATCTTCACTGAGGCGTACAAAAACATGGCCTTATACTAAACATCTGTAAGACAAAGGTCCTCCACCAACCTGACCCTACCACACAGCACTGCCCCCTGGTCATCAAAATGCACAGCGCGGCCTTGGACAATGTGGATCATTTTCCACACCTAAGGAGCCTACTATCAGCAAGGGCAGACATCGACGACGAGGTCCAACACCGCCTCCAGTGTGCCAGCGCAGCCTTCAGTCGCCTGAGGAAGAGAGTGTTCGAAGACCAGGACCTCAAATCTGGCACCAAGCTTATGATCTACAGAGCAGTAGTGATACACGCCCTCCTATATGGCTCAGAGACTTGGAACATATACAGTAGACACCTCAAAGCGCTGAAGAAGTACCACTAGCGCTGCCTCTGCAAGATCCTGCAAATCCACTGGGAGGATAGACGCACCAACGTCAGTGTTCTCGATCAGGCCATTATCCCCAGCATCGAAACACTGACTACACTCAACAAGCTCTTTTGGGCAGGCCACATCGTCTGCATGCCCAACACGAGATTCCCAAAGCAAGCGCTCTACTCGGAACTCCTAAATGGCAAGCGGGCCCCAGGTGGGCAGAGCAAACGTTTCAAGGACACCCTCAAAGCCTCCTTGATAAAGTGCAACATCCTCACTGGCACCTGGGAATCCCTGGCCAAAGACCGGCCAAAATGGAAGAAGAGCATCCGGGAGGGCGCTGAGCACCTCGAGTCTCGTCGCCGAGAGCATGCAGAAATCAAGCGCAGACAGCGGAAGGAGCGTGCGGCAAACCAGACTCCCCACCCACCCTTTCCTTCAAACATTGTCTGCCCCACCTGTTACAGAGACTGTAATTCCCGCATTGGACTGTACAGCCACCTGAGAACTCACTCTTAGATGAAAGCAAGTCTTCCTCAATTTTGACGGACTACCTATGATGATGATGATGGCAGTCTTTCTTTATCTTTTTCCCCTAATGGTTTTATTAGCTTTACTGAATAAACAATGATTGGAAATGTTCTGTCTTAGGGGTGTTTTATTAGCTTTATCGATGGAACTTACAATCAGATATCTTAATCCTATATTCAATATACAGTCGGTCTTTAAAAACAAAAGTCTCCACATTTTGCCTTTTTCTTCTGAAGGTGTTGATACTTGCCGGTATGCATGCATTGCTCCTGCACCTCACCTAAGTGGCCATTCACCATGCATGAGTTTAGCCACTATCAGTCGGTTGTTTCAAATGTGGAATACATTCATGTACCATCTTTCAACAAGAATAATTGGATAGCAATCTACAGTAGGAAATCTTAATTTTTTTCCCCCTTTCCTTACACCAGGAGCACCAGCTAACATACTCAGCACAAATTGGGACTCAAACCAGAGAACTGTATGATGAAATACAGTTAACACGCAAACTAATTTTTTAGAAGTAAAGAATTATAAATCTAAAAGGAGTTGGGTTTAATTAACCACACTTTTTATATGGTCAAGCAACGCCTCGATTTTAAAATTTTCATCCTTGTTTACAAATCCCTCCATGGCCTCACCCCTCCCTATCTCTGTAATCTCCTCCAACCTCACAACCCCCCCGAGATATCTGCGGTCCTCTAATTCTGCCGTCTTGAGCATCCCTGATTATAATCGCTGAACCATTGCTGATCGTTCTGTTACTTGGGCCCCAAGCTCTGGAACTCCCTGCCTAAACCTCTCCATCTCTCTACCTCGCTGTCCTCCTTCAAGACACTCCTTAAAACCTACCTCTTTGACCAAGCTTTTAGTCACCTGCCCTAATTTCTCCTATGTGGCTGGGTGTCAAATTTTTTGTCTCATAAATACTCCAGTGAAGAGCCTTGGGGCGGTTTCACTACAGTGAAGGCGCTATATAAATACAAGTTGTTGTTGTTATGGGCAATAAACTATCTAATCATTGAATTTAGGCCTGTGATACTCTGATTTGGTTCAAGGGGTCTCTTGCAGCCCATCTCCTCTTAACTTGTGACATTGGCAGATCTGCTGCTCCACATATCTTCTGTTCCCCATTCGTGGTCTGCTTGGCTGAGAGTTGGCATAAGGCTCACATAGAACCTCAAGAGGACCACTTTCTGCATTGGGAGCAGAGATATAAGGAAGAGATTTTGTTCAGGCTTGTGCAAGGTAGGTTGCTCTGCCATCAGAGTGGCGTGGCACACTGCAACGTTCCTGCTGGCAGTTCAAGGTGGATGCAGAAGTGACTTTGCAGAAATTATGTTCCCGTCCTGGCCATTCAAATGAGCCCATCCCCACAACTTGGGACAATGCCTGCAGCTACCAGCATGAGTAATGCGGATACCTCTCCACCACACGTGTTCCAGTGGAACAAATGCCAGGAATACGATTGCAAAAATGATAGAAAAACTACAAGCAAAGGAAAGCTTAGGTTTATTGAGAAAGCAGTTGCATTAATGCCATACTTTCATTTGTGAATAACAGAAACCAATAGCTATTTCTTGATTATATGCATTTTGCTGAATGCATTTATTGTGTTCTTAACACAGATGAGGCTGCACACAGCGAGGTTAAAGTAACAGTGACCTCAGTCTTTAATAAGACACTCCAGAGTGAGGACCAGGCCTTAGGGGCCGGCTTATATACAGTGCTCCCAAGGGATGCTGGGATCCTTTGGGACTTCAGGGGATGAGCTCCCTGGTGGCGGAACATGGGAGTGCATGCTTTACAGATACACAACATCACTCCCCCGCCAAAGTCAAAGTGAAAACTATTTAAAAGGTGAGGCGGTCGGGAGCCTTTCTTTCCCTGGTGGACCGCCTCGGTACAAATGTCTGTTCTGGTGTGTTGGCTGTGCCCTCGCTGGGCTGGCGTGTTGTTGGCCCTTCAGGGCTGCTGGGTGAACCTGGCCTTGCTGGGCTGTTGGGCGTGATGGGTTCGATTTCCTGGTCCGGCGTGGTGTTGTTGATCCTTTGGGTGTGTGTTGTGGGCTCGAAAAAGGTGGTGTCTGCTGTGGGTTGTTCAGGGCAGTCTGTGAACCACAGCCTCGTTTGGTCCAGGTGCTTTCTGCAAATTTGTCCATTGTCTAGTTTGACTACAAACACCCTACTCCCTTCTTTAGCTATCACCGTGCCCGTGATCCACTTAGGACCATGTCCATAGTTTAGCACATACACAGGGTCATTCAGATCAATTTCCCGTGAGACAGTGGCGCGACCATCGTTTACATTTGTTGCTGCAGCCTGCTCTCTACCTGATCATGTAGGTTAGGGTGAACCAGCGAGAGTCTGGTTTTAAGTGTCCTTTTCATGAGTAGCTCAGCCGGGGGCACCCATGTGAGCGAGTGGGGTCTCGTGCGGTAGCTGAGCAGTACTCGGGACAAGCGAGTTTGGAGTGAGCCTTCTGTGACTCATTTAAGGCTCTGTTTGATTGTTTGTACTGCCCGCTCTGCCTGCCCATTGGAGGCTGGTTTAAACGGGGCCGAGGTGACATGTTTGATCCCATTGCGGGTCATGAATTCTCTAAATTCGGCACTGGTGAAACATGGCCCGTTGTCACTGACCAGTATGTCAGGCAGGCCGTGGGTGGCAAACATGGCCCTCAGGCTTTCAATGGTGGTGGTGCTTCCCGACATTATTTCACATTCAATCCATTTTGAAAAAGCATCCACCACCACCAGGAACATTTTACCGAGAAACGGGCCTGCATAGTCGACATGGATCCTCGACCATGGTCTGTAGGGCCAGGACCACAAACTTACTGATGCCTCTCTGGGCGCGTTGCTCAACTGAGCACACACGCTGCATTGCCGTACACAGGACTCGAAGTCAGAGTCGATACCGGGCCACCACACGTTGGATCTGGCTATCGCTTTCATCATTACTATATCCGGGTGTGTGCTGTGGCGACCCGAGATGAACGTCTCCCTGCCCTTTTTTAGTAGCACTATGCGGTTACCCACAACAGGCAGTCTGCCTGAATGGACAGCTCGTCCTTTTGCCGCTGGAACGGCTTGATTGGCTCTTGCATTTCAACAGGGTTGCTGGCCCAGCTCCCACATAGTACACAGTTTTTTACTAGGGACAGCAGAGGATCTTGGCTGGTGATTTATCATTTTCAAACGCTTCCATGACCATCAACAAGTCTGCGGGCTGCGCCACCATCAACAAGTTTGCAGGCTGCTCCATTTCCACCCCTGTGGTGGGCAATGGTAGCCGACTGAGAGCATCCGCACAGTTCTCGGTGCCTGGCCTGTGGCGGATGACATAGTTATACGATGATAGTGTGAGTGCCCACCTTTGTATGCGGGCTGAGGCATTAGTATTTATGCCCTTGTTTCCTGTGAACAGGGATGTGAGGGGATTGTAATCGGTTTCCAGCTCAAATTTGAGGCCAAACAGGTACTGATGCATTTTCTTTACCCCGAACACATACGCTAATGCCTCTTGCTCAATCATGCTGTAGGCCCTCTCGGCCTTAGGCAAGCTCCTGGAAGTATAGGCGACAGGTTGCAACTTCCCCGCAATGTTAGCTTGATGTAATACACACCCGACTCCGTACGAAGACGCGTCACATGCTAGCACAAGTCTTTTACACGGGTTATACAATACAAGCAGCTTGTTAGAGCATAAAATGTTTCTAGCTTTCTCAAAAGCAATTATTCGGTTTTATCCCCATACCCAGTTCTCACCTTTGCGCAATAACACATGTAGGGGCTCTAAAAGGGTGCTTAACCTCGGTTCGAAGTTACTAAAATAGTTGAGGAGTCCCAGGAACGACCGCAGCTCCGTGATGTTCTGTGGCCTGGGCGCATTCCTGATAGCCTCTGTCTTGGCGTCTGTGGGCCGAATGCCGTCCGCCGCGATCTTTCTCCCCAAATACTCCACTTTTGTTGCCATGAAGATGCATTTCGACCTCTTCAGCCACGGCCCTATGCGATCCAGTCGCTGGAAGACCTCCTCCAGTTTTTGAAGGTGCTCGGCTGTGTCCCGACCCATGACCAATAGGTCGTCCTGAAAGACCACCGTGTGTGGTACCGACTTGAGTAGGCTCTCCATGTTTCTCTGGAAGATCGCTGCAGCTGACTGAATTCCAAACGGTCATCTGTTATAGATGAACAGTCCCTTGTGCGTGTTGATGCAGGTGAGGCCCTTCGAAGACTTCTCCAGCTCCTGCGTCATGTAGGCCGAAGTCAGGTCGAGCTTGGTGAACGTCTTGCCTCCTGCCAGCGTCGCAAATATGTCATCTGCCTTAGGTAGCAGGTATTGGTCCTGTAGCGAGAAACGATTAATAGTTACTTTATAATTGCCGCAAATCCTAACCGTTTCATCACTTTTGAGTACTGGAACAATCGGGCTGGCCCACTCACTGAATTCCATTGGGGAGATGATGTCCTTGCGTTACAGCTTGTCCAGCTCAATTTTGACTCTCTCCCTCATCATGTGAGGTACTGCTCGCGCTTTGTGGTGAATGGGTTATGCCTCTGGGACCAAGTGGATCCACACCTTCGCCCCGGAAAAGTTTCCAATGTCTGGCTCAAAAGTGTATGGAAATATGTTAAGAACCTAGGTACATGAGGCCTCATCGACATGCGATAGCACTCGAATGTCAGACCAGTTCCAGCGGATTTTGCCCAGTCAGCTCCTTCCAAGCAGTGTGGGGCCATCGCCTGGGACAATCCAGAGTGGCAGTTCATGCACCGTGCCCTCGTACGTGACCTTGACCATGGCATTGCCCAGGACAGTGATAAGCTCTTTGGTGTACGTTCTCAGTTTCGTGTAGATGGGGCTCAGGGCTGGTCTGAATGCTTTGTTGCACCACAGTCTCTCAAACATCTTTTTACTCATGATGGATTGGCTAACGCCAGTGTCCAGTTCCATGGCTACGGGTAAGCCATTCAATTTTACATTTAGCATTATAGGTGGACATTTTGTCGAAAATGTGTGCACCCCGTGTAGTTCAGCATCTGCCTCCTCTCTCTGAGACTCGAAATTGCTTTGATCCACCATAGACCGATCTTGCTCTGCCACGTGGTGGTTAGCAGGTTTTGCAGAGCTTGCAGCTCGTTTGCAAACTCGTTGGGGGTGCCCCATTGTTCCACAGCTCTTGCAAACATACCCTTTGAAGCAGCATGAATAAGCTGAATGGAAGCCTCCACAAAACCAACAAGGTTTGAATTGCCTTGCATTCATCCTTTGTTGGGGACTCTGGGTCATCTGGGTCACCTGAGGCCTGCTGGCAGTTGCAGACTCGTGGGTTCTGCCCTGTAGATTTCTGCTCGCAAACACAGTTCCAGTTGATTTGTGAACATTGCTCACACTTGTGTGCTGAGAGATTTGTTTGGTGTTATCACTGGTGGACATATTTCACAGAACAAATCATAAGTCAGAGCAGCACATCACCGCTCTATTGATTTACGATAGAGTTCATGTCAGTGTATCCCATCCCTTCCTGCATCATGTGCAGCATAAACATCGGCATTGATAAGTTGGGCTGAATGGTCTGTTTCTGTGCTGTATATTCCATGTCATTCTCTGTCATTTTAAAATATATCACCGAGGAGAAATACAATTTTACCTAATTTGCGAGGAAGGGAATAAAAGTAAGATTTACTCTTCTAATCTTACAACATAAAATCGGGAGTGTGAGCAGCGGGAGTCTGGGGATGTCGGAGCGGCCTATAAACACGCAGCGTTCGTCGAGGAGATGGGAGTGCAAGCAGCGGGAGGCCCAGCATTCGTCGAGGAGGCTAGCCGGTGCAGCAGGGAGAGAAGGCAAAAAAGAAGTAGAAAGAAATCAAAAGGTGACGTCACAGCCAAGGGGGTAAGTGATTGGCTGGTGATTGGTGAGTAGTTTTCTTTTTGCTTTTTCTTTTCTTTATCAGTAATTAACCTTTTAGCATTGTTGTTGCCAAACTAAGTTAATCTCGGGGTTAAGTCATGGCACGAGAGCTCGGACACGTGTTATGCTCCTGCTGTAATATGTGGGAAGTCAGGGACACTTCCAGTGGGGGCAAAAGCAAAAGACAGAAAGAAGAAAAGTAAAAGTGGAGGGCAGAGAAACCCAAGGCAAAAAGCAAAAAGGGCCACATTACAGCAAAATCCTGAAGGGGCAAAGGGTGTGAAAAAGACAAGCCTGAAGGCTCTGTGCCTCAATGCGAGGAGTATTCGGAATAAGGTGGATGAATTAACTGCGCAGATAGCAGTTAACGGACATGATGTAATTGGCATCACGGAGACATGGCTCCAGGATGACCAAGGCTGGGAACTCAACATCCAGGGGTATTCAACATTTAGGAAGGATAGACAGAAAGGAAAAAGAGGTGGGGTAGCGTTGCTGGTTAAAGAGGAAATTAATGCAATAGTAAGGAAGGACATTAGCTTGGATGATGTGGAATCCTTATGGGTAGAGCTACGGAATACCAAAGGACAGAAAATGCCAGTGGGAGTTGTGTACAAACCACCAAACAGTAGTAATGAGGATGGGGACAGCATCAAACAAGAAATAAGGGATGTGTGCAATAAAGGTACAGCAGTAATCATGGGCAACTTTAATCTACATATTGATTGGGCTAACCTAACTAGTAGCAATGCGGTGGAGGAGGATTTCCTGGAGTGTATTAGGGATGGTTTTCGAGACCAATATGTCGAGGAACCAACTAGAGGGCTGGCCATCCTAGACTGGCTGATGTGTATTGAGAAAGGACTAATTAACAATCTTATTGTGCGAGGCCCCTTGGGGAAGAGTGACCATAATATGGTAGAATTCTTTATTAAGATGGAGTGTGACACAGTTAATTCAGAGACGAGGGTCCTGAACTTGGGGAAAGGTAACTTCAATGGTATGAGACGTGACTTGGCTAGAATAGACTGGCGAGTGATACTTAAAGGGTTGACGGTGGATAGGCAATGGCAAACATTTAAAGATCACATGGATGAACTTCAACAATTGTACATCCCTGTCTGGAATAAAAATAAAATGGGGAAGGTGGCTCAACTGTAGCTAACAAGGGAAATTAAGGATGGTGTTAAATCCAAGGAAGAGGCATATAAATTGGCCAAAAAAAGCAGCAAACCTGAGGACTGGGAGAATTTTGTAATACAGCAGAGGAGGACAAAATGTTTAAATAGGAGGGGGAAAATAGAGTACGAGAGGAAGCTTTCTGGGAACATAAAAACTGACTGCAAAAGCTTCTATAAATATGTGAAGAGAAAAAAATTAGTGAAAACAAACGTAGGTCCCTTGCAGTCAGATTCAGGTGAATTTATAATGGGGAACAAAGAAATGGTGAAGGAAGATACAAAGGAAGAGACAAATAACCTTCTGGAAATAATAGGGGACCGAGGGTCTCGTGAGAAGGAGGAACTGAAGGATATCCTTATAAAGTGGGAAATTGTGTTCGGGAAATTGATGGGATTGAAGGCCGATAAATCCCCGGGGCCTGATAGTCTGCATCCCAGAGTACTTAAGGAAATGGCCATAGAAATAGTGGATGCATTGGTGATCATTTTCCAACAGTTTATCAACTCTGGAGCAGTTCCTATGGACTGGAGGGTAGCTAATGTAACACCACTGTTTAAAAAAGGAGGGAGAGAGATAGCGGGTATTTATAGATCAGTTAGCCTGACATCAGTAGTGGGGAAAATGTTGGAATCAATTATTAAAGATGAAATAGCAGCACGTTTGGAAAGCAGTGACAGGATTGGTCCAAGTCAGCATGGATTTATGAAAGGGAAATCATGCTTGACAAATCTTCTAGAATTTTTTGAGGATGTAACTTGTAGAGTGGACAAGGGAGAACCAGTGGATGTGGTGTATTTGGACTTTCAAAAGGCTTTTGACAAGGTCCCACACAGGAGATTAGTGTGCAAAATCAAAGCACATAATATTGGGGGTAATGTACTGACGTGGATAGAGAACTGTTGGCAGACAGGAAGCAGAGAATCGGGATAAACGGGTCCTTTTCAGAATGGCAGGCTGTGACTAATGGGGTGCCGCAGGGCTCAGTGCTGGGACCCCAGCTATTTACAATATACATCAATGATTTAGATGAAGGAATTGAGTGTAATATCTCCAAATTTGCAGATGACACTAAACTGGGTGGCGGTGTGAGCTGTAAGGAGGACGCTAAGAGGCTGCAGGATGACTTGGACAGGTTAGGTGAGTGGGCAAATGCATCGCAGATGTAGTATAATGTGGATAAATGTGAGGTTATCCACTTTGGGGGCAAAAACACGAAGGCAGAATATTATCTTAATGTGGCAGATTAGGAAAGGGGGAGGTGCAACAAGACCTGGGTGTCATGATTCATCAGTCATTGAACGTTGGCATGCAGGTACAGCAGGCGGTGAAGAAGGCAAATGGTATGTTGGCCTTCATAGCTAGGGGATTTGAGTATAGGAGCAGGGAGGTCTTACTGCAGTTGTACAGGGCCTTGGTGAGGCCTCACCTGGAATATTGTGTTCAGTTTTGGACTCCTAATCTGAGGAAGGACGTTCTTGCTATTGAGGGAGTGCAGCGAAGATTCACCAGACTTATTCCCAGGATGGCTGGACTGACATATGAGGAAAGATTGGATCAACTGGGCCTTTATACTCTGGAGTTTAGAAGGATGAGAGGGGATCTCATAGAAATTTATAAGATTCTGACAGGGCGGGACAGGTTAGATGCGGGAAGAATGTTCCCGATGATGGGGAAGTCCAGAACCAGGGGACACAGTCTTAGGATAAGGGGTAGCCCATTTAGGACCGAGATGAGGAAAAACTTCTTCACTCAGAGAGTTGTTGATGCCAGTTCATTGGATATATTCAAGAGGGAGTTAGATATGGCCCTTACGGCTAAAGGGATCAAGGGGTATGGAAAGAAAGCAGGAAAGGGGTTCTGAGGGAATCATCAGCCATGATATTGAATGAAGGTGCAGGCTCGAAGAGCCGAATAGCCTACTCCTGCACCTATTTTCTATGTTTCTATAGAATATATATAACCAGTCATTTGCACAGCATGTTTGTTTAGATAGCCAAAGATTGATATTTTTCACAGATTAAACTTATCAGCAAGCTACAGATGTTTCAGAAGCAAGCAATAACATGAACCCTAGAACAAGTAAATGTACCATGAACAAATATTTTAGTAAATTCAGCATGTCAGCAGAATTTTAGGAGATCTATCCTTCACTTTCAAGGACGTACTAAGTCTAAGTACTCAGTTGAACTACAAGAAATGTATTTCTCCACTGTAACCAAGATACATGCAGCTTTTGAAGTCATTTTATTCAATATAGACAGAGGTTCTTTGTGCCAACTATATAACAGGCTTAGTGCACGGAACACAAGCTTTTCCCTACATAGATCGACAGTCACACCATGGCCGGAATTTTGCCGGTGCCTAGAGGGCGGATTCAGAGGCGGGTCCGCTATCGAAATAGAAAAGATTGACAGTGGGTTGGCAGCCCCCTGTCAACCCACCTCCTCCTCAGTTTCCCAAATGCTGGATCTGTCAGCGTTTTACAGACCCTACACTAAGTAGTGGAGGAGCCAATTGATATCATTAACAAATTGCTAAAATGTACTTAAACAACATTTTACCATCGACTTACCATTTTGCCAGCTTTTTGAAGAGGTTCACGGCGCACATGAATCACGTCAGATAAGTAGGTTGGGTTTTCAATGCGTATACATTCCTCTGAATAGTTGACTACTGCACATGTGATATAAAAGCTACCATTTCACTGCTGATCATTTTCCAATCTTAGAGGCTGGAGCCTTCAGGATTTAGAATACACTTTTCAGCTTTATGCAACTATCTATCCACTTTCATCCCCTTGGAACAGCCTCTCTCACCATTGACAGATCGCTTCTGTCATCTCAACTTGGGCTGCCATCTATTCCATTAGCATCGGTGTCCTTGAAAAAAATCTCACTTTGATCCTCAGAATCCCACCACAATCAGCCCCAACACCAACATCACCAGGCACACCTGCATCACCAGGCACACCAGCATCACCAACACCAACCTTCTCCGCAATCACCTGATGCTGCAAAGGACACAGAGCATCAGCACCTGACCACACTACTGCCCAGGAGGTCAGGGCTGGCCTTACCATGGCCAGATTTACTTCACTTGATGCTGTACACCCTGGCTGCCACATGTGCCAGGTTGGGACCACCCTACACCAACACCATAAAGCATCCCTACAATGTCCACACCATTTCTTTCACACTCATCACCATTGCAGGGGATGGGGGTGCGGGGGTACTGTTATGTCTCACCACTCACTGCAACTCATGAAGCAACTTCCAAGATGTACACAAAGCTGTCCAGGAAGGCAAAGTGTTGAAAATAAAGATTACAATGTTTGACAAGACAGTGACAAAAACTTTACACATGAACATTGGTTAAAACATCCAAGTACACACCCTTGCATGTTGTTAGTAGTTATACATGCACTAGCATGAGGGAGTGTGAGGAGTGGCTAGTGATATTAAACATAGAAACAGAAAAACATAGAAAATAGGTGCAGGAGTAGGCCATTCGGCCCTTCGAGCCTGCACCACAAATCAATAAGACCATGGCTGATCATTCACCTCAGTACCCCTTTCCTGCTTTCTCTCCATACCCCTTGATCCCTTTAGCCGTAAAGGCCATATCTAACTCCCTCTTGAATATATCCAATGAACTGGCATCAACAACTCTCTGCGGCAGAGAATTCCACAGGTTAACAACTCTCTGAGTGAAGAAGTTTCTCCTCATCTTGGTCCTAAATGGCTTACCCCTTATCCTTAGACTGTGGGCCCTGGTTCTGGACTTCCCCAACATCGGGAACATTCTTTCTGCATCTAACCTGTCCAGTCCCGTCAGAATTTTATATGTTTCTATGAGATCCCCTCTCATTCTTCTAAACTCCAGTGAATACAGGCTCAGTCGATCCAGTCTCTCCTCATATGTCAGTCCTGCCATCCCTGGAATCAGTCTGGTGAACCTTCACTGCACTCCCTCAATAGCAAGAACGTCCTTCCTCAGATTAGGAGACCAAAACTGAACACAATATTCCAGGTGAGGCCTCACCAAGGCCCTGTACAACTGCAGTAAGACCTCCCTGCTCCTATACTCAAATCCCCAAGCTATGAAGGCCAACATGCCATTTGCCTTCTTCACCGCCTGCTGTACCTGCATGCTAACTTTCAATGACTGATGAACCATGACACCCAGGTCTCGTTGCACCTCCCCCATTCCTAATCTGCCGCCATTCAGATAATATTCTGCCTTCGTGTTTTTGCCCCCAAAGTGGATAACCTCACATTTATCCACATTATATTGCATCTTCCATGCATTTGCCCACTCACCTAACCTGTCCAAATCACCCTGCCACCTCTTAGCGTCCTCCTCACAGCTCACACCGCCATCCAGTTTAGTGTCATCATCAAACTTGGAGATATTACACTTGGAGATAATCTAAATCATTGATGTATATTGTAAATAGCTGGGGTCCCAGCACTGAGCCCTGCGGCACTCCACTAGTCACTGTCTGACATTCTGAAAAGGACCCGTTTATCCCGACTCTCTGCTTCCTGTCTGCCAACCAGTTCTCTATTCCATCAGTACATTACCCATAATACCATGTGCTTTAATTTTGCACACCAATCTCTTGTGTGGGACCTTGTCAAAAGCCTTTTGAAAGTCCAAATACACCACATCCACTGGTTCTCCCTTGTCTACTCTACTAGTTACATCCTCAAAAAATTCTAGAAGATTTGTCAAGCATGATTTCCCTTTCATAAATCCATGCTGACTTGGACCGATCCTGTCACTGATTTCCAAATGCCCTGCTATTTCATCTTTAATAATTGATTCCAACATTTTCCCACTACTGATGTCAGACTTACCGGTCTATAATTACCCATTTTCTCTCTCCCTCCTTTTTTAAAAAGTGGTGTTACATTAGCTACCTTCCAGTCCATAGGAACTGTTCCAGAGTCGATAGACTGTTGAAAAATGATCACCAATGCATCCACTATTTCTATGGCCACTTCCTTAAGTACTCTGGGATACAGACTATCAGGCCCCGGGGATTTATCGGCCTTCAATCCTATCAATTTCCCTAACACAATTTCTCACCTAATAAGGATATCTTTCAGTTCCTCCTTCTCACTAGACCCTCGGTCCCCTATTATTTCCAGAAGGTTATTTGTGTCTTCCTTCGTGAAGACAGAACCAAAGTATTTTTTCAACTGGTCTGCCATTTCTTTTTTCTCCATTATAAATTCACTTGAATCTGTCTGCAAGGGACTTCGGTTTGTCTTCACTAATCTTTTTCTCTTCATATATCTATAGAAGCTTTTGCAGTCAGTTTTTATGTTCCCAGAAAGCTTCCTCTCGTACTCTATTTTCCCCCTCCTAATTAAACACTTTGTCCTCCTCTGCTGGATTCTAAATTTCTCCCAGTCCTCAGGTTTGCTGCTTTTTCTGGCCAACTTATATGCCTCTTCTTTGGATTTAACACTATCCTTAATTTCCCTTGTTAGCCACAGTTGAGCCACCTTCCCCGTTTTATTTTTATTCCAGACAGGGATGTACAATTGTTGAAGTTCATCCATGTGATCTTTAAATGTTTGCCATTGCCTATCCACTGTCAACCCTTTAAGTATCATTCGCCAGTCTATTCCAGCCAATTCACATCTCATACCATCGAAGTTATCTTTCCTTAAGTTCAGGACTCTA
The DNA here is from genome assembly GCF_044704955.1 of Pristiophorus japonicus. Taxonomy (NCBI): domain Eukaryota; kingdom Metazoa; phylum Chordata; class Chondrichthyes; family Pristiophoridae; genus Pristiophorus; species Pristiophorus japonicus. The sequence continues at coordinate 24,310,903 of NC_091986.1, forward strand.
GTCTCTGAATTAACTTTGTCACTCTCCATCTTAATAAAGAATTCTACCATATTATTGGTCACTCTTCCCCAAGGGGCCTCGCACAACAAGATTGCTAATTAGTCCCTTCTCGTTACACATCAGCCAGTCTAGGATGGCCAGCCCTCTAGTTGGTTCCTCGACATATTGGTCTAGAAAACCATCCCTAATACACTCCAGGAAATCCTATTCCACCGTATTGCTAACAGTTTGGTTAGCCCAATCTATATGTAGATTAAAGTCGCCCATGATAACTGCTGTACCTTTATTGCACGCATCGCTAATTTCTTGTTTGTTGCTGTCCCCAACCTCACTGCTACTGTTTAGTGGTCTGTACACAACCCCCACTAGCGTTTTCTTCCCTTTGGTATTCCGCAGCTCTACTCATACAGATTCCACATCATCCAAGCTAATGTCCTTCCTTACTATCGCGTTAATTTCCTCTTTAACCAGCAACGCTACACCACCTCCTTTTCCTTTCCGTCTATCCTTCCTGAATATTGAAAACCCCTGGATGTTGAGTTCCCAGCTTTGGTCACCCTGGAGCCATGTCTCCGTGATGCTAGTTAGAGATGTGATAATGTCGCTGGATAGAGAGACAGAGAGAGAGAGAGAGAGGGAGAGGGATGGGTGGAGGTGCAAGGTCAGTTGGTGTGAGAAAGGATGTGTAGAGAAGGTAGAGTGCTGAGGATGTGATGAGTGGCACAGCAGGATGAGGTTGAGTGTGGCTTTGCAGTAACGGTTCCTCATTTACTGAGATCATTGAAAGGTTTGCACCACTGCACCCAGGTCCTCCTGACCACATCTCTGCTTGTGCCCACTTGTACAATGTGCAACCAGGCTGTGATGGTCCCCTGGGGAGGTTTCTTCCGCACATTGAAAGGGAAGAAAACCTCCCTGCGTGTTGTGACACCCTCCATAAGCATATGGGTGCAGGGTGTGCACCTTTGTGCAGCGCTTGTCAGGGTTTGCAGCACCTCAATGCTGCAGAACACTGACAGCACAACTGTCAAAATCAATTTGGTTATGGTCCGTTTAAGGTAACCAGCTGATGCTGCATCATGAATTACATTATCAGATCCACCTCCTTTTAACTGGCTGGGAACCTCACAGGGCGGGCTTAACAAGCCCCATCAAGGTAAAATTATTTGGAGGGAACAGGACGGAGCCAGGCGTGGGACGGAACCTTGCTAAATCGTGGGCCATAAGTGTAGATGGACAGTCACATCACTCGTACAGATCAAGAATCTCACCACTTATAACAGGCTCCATAGGCACAAATCATTGCTTCACCCCCTAGTTAATATTTTCTTGATCTACCCCTTTTGCAATAGCTTATACTGTAATTGTTGTTCATTTGGAGGACAACATGTGCCTGCCATTTTTTACTTTTCCTCCACAAATTTCCATGCCAAAAAGCAGCGTTTGGGTTGGACCCACAGCAACAAAGGCAAATCAGTTAAAAAAAACACATCCCACTAAAAGCCATTTTTAATTTAAATATAAACAGTACCCTGTACCTGAGCAATAGCAGAGAATGGCTGATTTCTGGCAGCACAGTCAGAGACTGAGGATTAGATTTCTGGCAATACTTGCAAGGTATAATCCCAGCCCTTTCCTAGTGCATTATAGCTTTGTTTATTTTTTAAATTATTCTCTCTATTTTATCTTAAATCTCCGAGGAACCTAATCCTAAAGCTTCCTTGATGTCAGTCTCTACTCAGCAGGTGAGGTGTGCAAAGATCAGGATTATCCCTCTGATCTTCCCTTCATCCATGTCAAGAACTACAAATACTATTCATCTCTGATGGCATGAGCAAGCTGTGGAATTCACCACATGGGTAAATGCAGAACAGGCTTATGTCTTACCGTTGCATTATGGAGTGTGTCAGTGCACTGAGCCAGTGCACTTTAAATTTCTTGAAACATAAGTTACAATTTAGTAGTCTCGCAGTGGTGGAAACAACTAAATTATCACCAAAGTAGAAAGGGCAAAACTGTTTATAAATGTACTTGATTGTTTTCAGCTTAAAATGGCAATTGTTCTTACATGTTCCTTACTATCGGTAGAACTGTTTTACTCTACATGTGACTGGAATTGTATTGAATCCAAATTGTTTCATATTAATAGTGGGAAAATATGTATTAATTGCCAGCTCTCTCCATAGCAATACCATCAAAAACGTACCTGTCCTCCAATTAAAAAACGTTTTTTGCCGTTTATGTAGAATGCTTTCAGGATTTTGTTGGAAATAGCGAACATAAAAAAAACCCTTCTCCCTATAGTTATGCTGTTCAGACTTAGCAGCCAGAAGATATTTCCGCCTTCTGTTGAGAGGTGGGTGGGGATTGGTGTGGGGGGGAGGGAGGCTGGGAGAATCTGCACCTGAACTATGAAGTTGACTAACATTCTGCTGCAAAACTGGAAAGAGTGTTTCATTCACAACACAAGCATCCCATGCCTTAGTGCACGCAGAAAAAGCATAAATGATGTAGCACTGACAGTGCAAAAGAATTTCTCTACAAATTAACCATTGATGATTCCATAAGGCGTTGAATAAGATTGTGGCTTTAAAGTAATTCTAAGCAGTTCTTGTAACAGCACGTATCAGCTTATCCACAACAGGCCTTCCCTTTGATTAAATTAATTGGACTTCATTAATATTGTTTCCTCCTCATGCCCGACCTTCCATTTCCCCTCAAGTGTCAAGAACATGCTTCCTTTGCCAAGGCTCCATTTCCCCCTCTTTGATACAGCACCACTTACTTCATTCATCGTTTTAAGCCTAAAATTTCAAATAAATTGATTTTACAAAAGATCAACGCAAGGATCAGTCATATAATGTAGTTATATATTGACAATAAATAACCTCCCAGCTAACTCCTCGAGTGGACAAAAAATAAAAATACAACTGTAAAAATCAAACATTTAAATACAGGCGATGTTCCTGCTTTAAAAAGAAATAGCTTTTCTAAGATTTCAAATGGTTTCCACGCAGGAGGTTTTCGAACTGTCCACTCCCCCCATTCAGACTGGGGATTCTTGCATTTTGAATATATGCCCCTTCAAGCTCAAACAGGAACTGTTAATCAAATACATACTAATCCAATCATATAGCATTATTTAATTAAGAATTAGCTCTTGCTCAAGCCTGCAGGTGATGAAACTCACAGCATTGTTTTGGAATAGGCTTGTAGGCTTGGTACAAGATTCTAGCTTAGTTAAGTTAAACTCATTACGTATTATGGCTGGGCTTAAAGGAGCAGTCAGCAAAGCAAAAACAGCAATTTTATCATAACCTCCTTACTGATACCTCAGGTGACACACAACATTAGGAACTCGGCATGATGGGATCATTGTGCACAAGCCTTAATTGCACCATTTCAGGCATATCTTGTTATTGGTATACTGTCCTGACCTTCCATCCCTCTCTTGCAACCAGTTTTGTCACTCAGTTTTCAGCCTTGCTCTCCTCTGCTCACTTCTTTTTTTGTCAGGTTCCCATACAAATATGTGTGCAACATACTCAATATCTAGGTAAATGATCGCAAGACCCAGAAATCAGAGAACCCTTGTCAAAGAACACCAGCTTACTGGATTGTACCATGTGCCACCAGTGTAAAACAGTGTATTAACAGTAAGTTACAAATCTTACCATCCTTACAACATCTTGCAACAAAGATGCTTTATCTAAGTTATCTTTCAGCACAATAAGATCCTTAAAAATGGTTTCTCACATCTTGCATGGCAAAACAAATTAGCCCAGAGAACTCTGACTGTTGTGGACTGACTAGCTCCATTAAGGCAATTCCAAATATATTCACAGTTAGAAATGTTTGCCAAAGAGCTGTCCAAATCACTGACCCTGTTCCTTCTCATGATTGTGTAACACCAGAGATAGATTAATCAAAATCACCAGCCCTGACTGGATTTGTTCTTTGATCTGTGCCAGATAACTTGACTAACCCACTTCAGGATCTTCTGAAGACGTAAGTTTTGTTCTGACATTAATATATGATATTTCTCATAACAATTCAAACACCCGTTAAAAGATACACAAGAATACTAGACTTAGATTGAATTACTACGGTAATAATCCAATTGACAGGAGATGAATAAGAAATACTCTACATTCAATCAACATTGGCATTTTATTTTGTCTCATGCTTGACAGTAACCAAGGGGCCAAAATTCAGTAGCGCTGTGTTTTGGGCGCTAAGTTTTAAAAGATTGACAATTTAGCACCCGGCAAAATTGTGGAAAATTGGTCACTTTTCCCTCAGAAATGCAGCGAGGCAGTATCGGAGGCATTAATGGTCTCAGTGGGGCTCTGCAGGGGCATGATTACCGGGGCTGCACCCAATTACAGCTGACTTTCATTCACTGATAATGAGGCTGCCACTCATTACAGTTCTTAAAGGGGATGTCGTTTCAGGCAGAACCTGGTCATTCTCATCATTTCTTCAGTTGACTGAGCTGCAAGGAAGGTGTGTGATGGCTGCTGCAGGACCTTATGCAAGGGTCAGCGACCAGGCGTTGGAGACATTGGTGGGGGCAGTCGAGGGAAGGAGGGAGGTACTGTTCCCTCCATCTGGGAGAAGGCCTACTGCACAGGTTTTCCAGGCTATATGGCCAGAGCTGGCTGCGGAGGTATCGGGCAGCATGGATAGAACCCCTACAAGGTGTTGCAAAAAAATTCAACGACCTCACTTGGGTGGTCAAGGTGTGTACATATTTGCACAACTCTTACATACCAGCCTATGAGTCTCTGTCTGTGCACATTCTGCAAACCAGCACTTAACCCAGCAGTCAACCAGCAACCATCTGTGCCTCACTCGCAGTCACAGCTTCATTTCACGCCTTGCTTACATTCACAGCTATTTAACCCCGGCAGGCATATCTTCCACATACACAACTGGACTCTTACTCACACAGATTCCTTTATTTTACAAGCCAAGATGGCACATAACAGAAGGGAGCAGCAGCAAACTGGATGGGGGGGGGGGGGAGCTAAAACTGTGTCAGCTTTCTGACCTGGAGGAGCGAATGCTGTGGGGCATTAGCCCGCAGGTGGTGGACCCCATGGCCACTGGAGACATCGAGCCCACTGGGGGCAACAATGGTATCTTTATCCCCTTTTCTGATCCCACTTCCCTGTTAAACCAGAAGGTTTCCACCTCCCGATTCTGTCTGCCTTCCTTGCTCCATTCCTGCCCCCTGCCCTCACCTTACTGCGACTCTTGTGCCATTTATGCTTTCAGATAATGGGCCAGCAGCTGAGCAGCCTGTGCCTGAGCCGCCCCCAACCCAGTGACAAGTGAGAAGAAGAGGAGGGGGGAACAAGGATGAGGAGACGGAGGAGGAGGAGGAGACAGAGCAGGAGGAGACAGAGGAGGAGGAGAAGCCAAGCAATGCGTCACTGCTTCTCTCACCCGCAGGCACGAGCTCAGATAGTGGCACTACGCGGTCCTTAGAGGTTAGGTGATGCACCGGGGCCTAGAGGGCTGCAGCACGGCCAAGAGGAAAGGGAAGCTCTGGAGCCATCTCCCCGGAGGGCGAGTTCTCATGCGAGCTCTGCTGCACTGGACTCAGATGAGGACCTCGATGGGAAGGCGTTCATACAAAGGGTGATGGCCATGCACTCTGACATGGTAGAAGCAATGGCAAGGGTGCCCGAAGTGGTAAGGAGCATGGAGAAGTCCGCCACCCGCATTATACACAACTCTGCGCACACCATGGAGCCCATCATTGCCAGTGTGCAGATGATGGTGGACTCTAATAGAGACCGTGCAGATCCAGAGCTCATGACGCATGCCATAGGCGATGCAGCAGCTTCCATTGCGGCACAGGCAGAAGCAACGCAACGTCTTGGTGCTGTAATTAAGTCAATGGTTGCTCACATTGATGCTCACACTGCTCTCATGCAGCCTTAGCTTGATGCCACACAACATCTTGGTGCTCTCATGCAGTCTCAGCTGCATGCCACGCAAGTTCTGACTGCTGCCATCGCCGCTGGGCCCACCACAGCCCACCAGGAATCTCACAGTGTCGCAGCAGCCCAGCAATCTGTCCTGCAGCAGATTGGTGGGGATGTTGAGGTGCTGCCCCCGGGGGAACTGGCACCGGGTCAGTGGAGCAGGAACCTGCTGTCCTCTCTCAGGATGACAGCGTTCCTTAACCCACCACTGCCACTCTGCCATTGCACTTGCCGCTGCCTGCCAGCCAGCCCAGACTGCTGCCGTCCAGCCTGAGGTGGTGCAGTCTGCATCCGGGCCTTCCAGGTCCAGAGCTGGTCGAGGGCATCCTACAAGGCTATCTGTAGTTTATGGCCCTGACTCACAGCTGCCTTCCACCAGCCCTGCTGCAACCACAGGGGACACACTGCAGAAAAGTTGCAGAATAGGTCGTTGAAAAAGGAGTTATAAGGAAATGCACAAGGGTGATAATTAATACAGTTATAGATTTTATTGTTGTTTCATAAATGGTGATTGGAATATTTAATTTTTGCTGTTGTCTGTCATTTTAGTGTTGGGGATTTGGTATGGGAGGTTAAATTGATCTAGTGATGGGCATATCCACAGGAACTGGGAAGTGGGATGGTAATCAGTGGAAACTGATATGTCCTTACTGTACAGTATAAATGCATATGAGGCCCATACTTGAGAGAAAGTCACTCTGTGACCAGTTACCTTTATTACCAAGAACTCAAGAGACAGACGGTGGGTGGAGTTTCCCTTTTTATACCGGCAAAATCCAGGTTAGGAGTGTCTCCCACAAGTTCGCCCCCTGTGGTCATTGTTCTCAAGGTGTACAACTTAGGTCAGCTTATACATGGGTTACAATGATAGTTAAATACATGACATCACCTCTGCCCCCAAAGTCTTATTGGGATCACAGGTTGAGTCTCTCTGGTGGTTTACGCTCCCTTGTAGAGCGCCTGAATTGGGGCTCCGGTTGTTGGGCACTGGCCTGAGTGTCTGCTGTTTGCGGTGCCTCAGGCCTGTCCGGACTGCCCACAGTGACTGGGCTCTCCTCCACTTGGTTCTGGTATTCGGTCACCTGTGGTGGAGTAAACTCTACGTCGTGTTCTTCTTCTGCTTTTTCTATGGGGTTGCTGAACCTCCTTTTAGTTTGATCCACGTGTTTGCGGCAGATTTGTCCATTGGTAAGTTTAACTACCAAAGCTCTATTCCCCTCTTTGGCAATCACAGTGCCTGCAAGCAATTTGGGCCCTGTAGCGTAATTAAGGACAAAAACAGGGTCATTGATATCAATACATCCCGCCCTCGCATTCCTGTCATGGTAGTGACATTGTAACTGACGCCTGCTTTCAACAATTTCTTTCATATTAGGGTGTATAAGGGATAACCTGGTTTTGAGTGTCCTTTTCATTAGCAGCTCTGCAGGTGGAACCCCTGTGAGCAAGTGTGGTCGGGATCTATTGTCCAACAGGCAGCGTGATAAGCGGCTTTGAAGGGAACCCCCTTGGATTCTGAGCAACCCCTGTTTGATTTTCTGTACTGCTCATTCCGCCTGGGTGTTTGAGGCCGGCTTGAACGGTGCCGTTCTGACATGGTTGGTTCCACTGCCTGCCATGAAGTCCTGGAATTCAGTGCTTGTGAAGCATGGGCCATTGTCGTTGACCAAGACGTCTGGTAGACCATGGGCGGCGAACATTGCCCGTAGACTTGCTACCGTGGCAGAAGATGTGCTTGAATTTAAAATGGCAGCTTCAATCCATTTGGATTTGGCATCTACTACAACCAAAAACATTTTTCCCATGGAGTCCACATGGATGCGTGACCATGGTTTGGCGGGCCAGAACCAGGGGCTAAGGGAGGCTTCCCTGGGAGCGTTGCCCAGTTGGGCACATGTGTTGCACCTGCAAACACAAAGTTCCAGGTCTGCATCTATCCCTGGCCACCAAGCGTGTGACTTGGCAATTGTCTTCATCATGACAATGCCCGGGTGCTCATTGTGAAGTTCTCTGATAAACACCTCTCTGCCCTTCTGGGGCATGACTACCCAGTTTCCCCACGGTAGGCAATCGACCTGAATCGAGAGTTCATCCGTGCACCGATGTAACGGTTTAAACTCCTCATAGCATGCCCCGTACGTGGCTGCCCAGTCCCTATTCAGGACACATTTCTTAACTAAAGACAGTAGCGGGTCTTTATTTGTCCAGACTTTAATCTGACGGGCTATCACAGGTGAGCCTTCGCTTTCGAAAGCTTCAACAGCCATGACCATCTCAGCAGCATGCTCGGTAGCCCCCTCAGTGGTGGCTACTGGTAGTCTGTTGAGTGCATCGGCGCAGTTTTCAGTGCCCGGTCTGTGCCGAATTGTGTAGTCATAGGCGGCTAACGTAAGTGCCCACCTCTGTATGCGGGCCGATTTATGGCCTTGATGTCGGCCAAAAGGGACGTTAGGGGTTTGTGATCCGTCTCCAGCTCAGATTTCCTGCCAAACAGGTACTGGTGCATTTTTTTTACTGCATATACACATGCTAGCACTTCCTTTTCTACCATTCTGTAGACAGACTTCTGGAGACATAATCAGGGAAATCAGGGATAGTATTAAAGCCAAGGAAGTGGCATACAAATTGGCCAGAAATAGCAGCGAACCCGGGGACTGGGAGAAATTTAGAACTCAGCAGAGGAGGACAAAGGGTTTGATTAGGGCAGGGAAAATGGAGTACGAAAGAAGCTTGCAGGGAACATTAAAACGGATTGCAAAAGTTTCTAGCGATATGTAAAGAGAAAAAGGTTAGTAAAGACAAACGTAGGTCCCCTTCATTCAGAATCAGGGGAAGTCATAACGGGGAACAAAGAAATGGCAGACCAATTGAACAAGTACTTTGGTTCGGTATTCACTAAGGAGGACACAAACAATCTTCCGGATATAAAAGGGGTCAGAGGGTCTAGTAAGGAGGAGGAACTGAGGGAAATCCTTATTAGTCGGGAAATTGTGTTGGGGAAATTGATGGGATTGAAGGCCGATAAATCCACAGGGCCTGATGGACTGCATCCCAGAGTACTTAAGGAGGTGGCCTTGGAAATAGCGGATGCATTGACAGTCATTTTCCAACATTCCATTGACTCTGGATCAGTTCCTATCGAGTGGAGGGTAGCCAATGTAACCCCACTTTTTAAAAAAGGAGGGAGAGAGAAAACAGGGAATTATAGACCGGTCAGCCTGACATCGGTAGTGGGTAAAATGATGGAATCAATTATTAAGGATGTCATAGCAGCGCAGTTGGAAAGAGGTGACATGATAGGTCCAAGTCAGCATGGATTTGTGAAAGGGAAATCATGCTTGACAAATCTTCTGGAATTTTTTGAGGATGTTTCCAGTAGAGTGGACAAGGGAGAACCAGTTGATGTGGTATATTTGGACTTTCAGAAGGCTTTCGACAAGGTCCCACACAAGAGATTAATGTGCAAAGTTAAAGCACATGGGATTGGGGGTAGTGTGCTGACATGGATTGAGAACTGGTTGTCAGACAGGAAGCAAAGAGTAGGAGTAAATGGGGACTTTTCAGAATGGCAGGCAGTGACTAGTGGGGCCCCAGCTGTTTACACTGTACATTAATGATTTAGACGAGGAGATTAAATGTAGTATCTCCAAATTTGCGGATGACACTAAGTTGGGTGGCAGTGTGAGCTGCGAGGAGGATGCTATGAGGCTGCAGAGCGACTTGGATAGGTTAGGTGAGTGGGCAAATGCATGGCAGATGAAGTATAATGTGGATAAATGTGAGGTTATCCACTTTGGTGGTAAAAACAGAGAAACAGACTATTATCTGAATGGTGACAGATTAGGAAAAGGGGAGGTGCAACGTGACCTGGGTGTCATGGTACATCAGTCATTGAAGGTTGGCATGCAGGTACAGCAGGTGGTTAAGAAAGCAAATGGCATGTTGGCCTTCATAGCGAGGGGATTTGAGTACAGGGGCAGGGAGGTGTTGCTACAGTTGTACAGGGCCTTGGTGAGGCCACACCTGGAGTATTGTGTACAGTTTTGGTCTGCTAACCTGAGGAAGGACATTCTTGCTATTGAGGGAGTGCAGCGAAGGTTCACCAGACTGATTCCCTGGATGGCGGGACTGACCTATCAAGAAAGACTGGATCAACTGGGCTTGTATTCACTGGAGTTCAGAAGAATGAGAGGGGACCTCATAGAAACGTTTAAAATTCTGATGGGTTTAGACAGGTTAGTTGCAGGAAGAATGTTCCCAATGTAAAGGGAAGTCCAGAACCAGGGGTCACAGTCTAAGGATAAGGGGTAAGCCATTTAGGACCGAGATGAGGAGAAACTTCTTCACCCAGAGAGTGGTGAACCTGTGGAATTCTCTGCCACAGAAAGTTGTTGAGGCCAATTCACTAAATATATTCAAAAAGGAGTTAGATGAAGTCCTTACTACTAGGGGGATCAAGGGGTATGGCGAGAAAGCAGGAATGGGGTACTGAAGTTGCATGTTCAGCCATGAACTCATTGAATGGCGGTGCAGGCTAGAAAGGCCGAATGGCCTACTCCTGCACCTATTTTCTATGTTTCTATGTTTCTATGTTTCTATAAGCTATCGGCTGTAACTGACCATTGGCATTCACATGCTGCAACACACACCCGACCCCATAGGATGACGCATCACACGTTAAAACTAGTTTCTTACATGGGTCATGTAACGTTAACAGTTTGTTGGAGCATAACAAATTGCGTGATCTATCAAAGGCCCTTTCCTGGCTGTCCCCCCAGACCCAATCGCGACCTTTGCGTAGGAGCATGTGTAGCAGCTCCAACAGCATGCTCAATTTGCAAAAATAGTTCAGGAGTCCCAGGAACGAACGCAGCTCCGTCGTGTTACGGGGTCTGGGTGCTCTCTGGATCGCTTCCGTTTTGCGCGCAGTAGGTCTGATCCCGTCCGCTGTTACCCTCCTCCCCAGGAATTCTACCTCTGGAGCTAAGAAGACACACTTCGCCTTTTTCAGTCACAGCCCTACCCGGTCCAGTGTGTGTCGCACCTCCTCCAGGTTGTGGAGGTGTTCTCCAGTTTCGCAACCCGTGATGAGGATGTTGTCTTAAAAAACCACCGTCCTTGGAATTGACTTGAGGAGGCTTTCCATATTTCGCTGAAAGATCGCAGCGGCCGAACGAATCCCGAACGGACATCTGTTATACTCAAACAACCCCTTGTGTGTCGTGATGGTGGTCAGCTTCTTCGACTCACTCGCCAGCTCTTGGGTCATGTAAGCTGAGGTCAGGTCCAATTTTAAAAAAAGATTGCCACTGGATAGTGTCGCAAAGAGGTCCTCCACTCTCGGTAGCGGGTACTGGTCTTGGAGTGACACCCGATTGATGGTGGCTTTGTAATCGCCACATATCCTGACCGACCCATCCGCCTTGAGCACTGGCACAATCGGGCTCGCCCAGTCACTGAATTCGACTGGCGAGATGATGCCTTCCCTCAGCAGGCGGTCCAATTCGCATTCTATCTTTTCCCACATCACGTACGGCACCGCTCTAGCCTTGTGGTGTACTGGCCTGGCGTCCAGGTTTATGTGAATCACTACCTTGGTCCCCATGAAAGTGCCGATGCCGGGTTGAAATAATGAGTCAAATTTGTCCAGGACCTGTGAACATGATACTCGCTCCACAGAGGAAATTGCATTGACATCGCCCCATTTCCAGTTCATGACAGCAAGCCAACTCCCCCCAGTAGTGCGGGACCATCCCCCGGGACAATCCAGCGTGGCAACTTTGGCAATTTTTGTGGGTCACGACTACCGTGGCGCTGCTGAGCACCGGAATAATCTCCTTTGTATATGTCTGTAGCAGTGCGTCAATCGGCAATAATTTTGGCCTCCTGGCCTTGGACACCCACAACTTGTCGAACTATTTGATACTCATCAGGGACTGGCTGGCCCCCGTGTCTAGCTCCATTAATACTGGGATGCCATTGAGGAGCACTTTCATTATTATCAGTGGCATCCTGGTATATGAGCTGTATATGTGCTCCACATGAACTCGCTGAACTTTAGCTTCCAGCGATTTCCCCCAGTATTTATTTGGCCTCGTAGGGCTTACATCGGGCCCGTCCTCCTCATACATCAACCTGGCTGCAGGCTTCCTGCACATACGCGCCAAGTGACCGCTGACGTTGCAGTTTCTGCAGGCATAGTGCTGATGCCTGCAAGTTCTGGCTGGGTGTGTGCGTCCTCCTGCTGTTGCTCATCCTCCTGAGGTGGTATGGCCATGCCTGCTGTCAATGGCTGTGCCCTCATGAGGGTCAGGTTGTGCAGCATAGAAACATAGAAACATAGAAAATAGGTGCAGGAGTAGGACATTCAGCCCTTCGAGCCTGCATCTCCATTCAATGAGCAGACAATGACGAATAGGGACACCACACTCAGGCGAGTACTGGAGCACTCCTCCCAAGCGGTCAAGGCAGTAGAACCGTTGATTGAACACTCCGATGGTCTGCTCAATGATGTTCCTGGTGGCGGCATGGCTTGCATTGTACAAGTGCTGGCCAGGAGCATTGGGGTTGCAGAGCGGAGTCATGAGCCAGGTGGAGAGCGGATAGCCCTTGTCTCCGAGCAGCCAGCCGTGAGCTTTATTTGAAGGCTGAAACAGTGCTGGCACAGGTTGAAGGTATCGTGGCTGCTGCGATGATAGCGGACATTAACGGTCATTATTTTGCATGTGTGGTCACACACTAACTGTACATTCAGTGAGTGGTAGCCTTTGCGCTTATGGAAGATCTCTGAATTGTGTTGCGGTGCCCTCATAACGACATGGGTGCAGTCACTGGCACCCTGCACCGTGGGAAAACCCACTATCCTGGCAAAGCCACGTGCACACTCGTGCTGCTTCTCTCTGCTCATGGGGAAGGAATTGTAGTCCTTCCTCCTTCTGTACAGAACATCTGTAACCTTGCGGATGGAGCAATGGACGCCAAACTGGGAGATGTTGGAGATGTCGCCTGTTGCTCCCTGGAATGATCCATTGGCATAGAAATTGAGCGAGATTGTGATCTTGATTGCCACCAAGAGCGCTGTCCTCACCCTGGTCCGAGGCTTGAGGTCTGGTTGCAGCAGATGGCAGAGCTGCGGTGCTCCTTCTTAGTTGCCTCCAATTAAAAATGGAAACATAGAAACATAGAAATTATGTGCAGGAGCTGGCCATTCAGCCCTTCGAGCCTGAACCGCCATTCAATATGATCATGGCTGATCATTCAACCTCAGTACCCCTTTCCTGCTATCTCTGCATACCCCTTGATCCCTTTGGCCGTAAGGGCCATATCTAACTCCCTTTTGAATATATCAAACAAACTGGCCTCAACAACTTTCTGCAGAAGAGAATTCCACAGGTTAACCATTCTCTGAGTGAAGAAATTTTTCCTCATCTCGGTCCTAAATGGTTTACCCCTTATTCTTAGACTGTGACCCCTGGTTCTGGAACTCCCCAGCAACGGGAACATTCTTCCTGGCTCTAATATGTCCAATCCTGTCAGAATTTTATATGTTTCTATGAGATCCCCTCTCATTCTTCTAAACTCCAGTGGATACAAGCCCAGTTGATCCAGTCTCTCCTCATATGTCAGTCCTGCCATCCCAGGAATCTGGTGAACCTTCGCTGTACTCCTTCAATAGCAAAAACGTCTTTCTTCAGATTAGGAGACCAAAACTGAACACAATATTCCAGGTGTGGCCTCACCAAGGCTCTGTACAACTGCAGTAAGACCTCCCTGCTCCTATACTCAAATCCTCTAGCTATGAAGGCCAACATGCCATTTGCTTTCTTCACCGCCTGCTGTACCTGCATGCCAAACTTCAATGATTGATGTACCATGACACCCAGATCTTGTTGCACCTCTCCATTTCCTAATCTGTCACCATTCAGATAATATTCTGTCTTCCTGTTTTTGCCATCAAAGTGGATAACCTCACATTTATCCACATTATACTGCATCTGCCATGCATTTGCCCACTCACCTAATCTGTCCAATTCACCCTGCAACCTCTTAGCATCCTCCTCACAGCTCACACCACCACCCAGCTTTGTGTCATCTGCAAACTTGGAGATATTACATTCAATTCCTTCATCTAAATCATTAATGTATACTGTAAAGAGCTGGGGTCCCAGCACTGAATCCTGCGGCATCCACTGGTCACTGCCTGCCATTCTGAAAAGGACCCATTTATCCCGACTCTCTGCTTCCTGTCTGCCAACCAGTTCTCTATCCACGTCAGTACATTACCCCCAATACCATGTGCTTTAATTTTGCACACCAATCTCTTGTGTGGGAGCTTGTCAAAAGCCTTTTGAAAGTCCAAACACACCACATCCACTGGTTCTCCCTTGTCCACTCTACTAGTTACATCCTCAAAAAATTCTAGACGATTTGTCAAGTATGATTTCCCTTTCATAAATCCATGCTAACTTGGACCGATCCTGTCACTGCTTTCCAAATGCGCTGCTATTTCATCTTTGATAATTGATTCCAACATTTTTCCCACCACCAATATCAGGCTAACCAGTCTATAATTCCCTGTGTTCTCTCTCCCTCCTTTTTAAAAAAATGGTGTTACATTAGCTACCCTCCAGTCCCTAGGCACTGATCCAGATTCGATAGAATGTTGGAAAATGAGCACCAATGCATCCACTATTTCTATGGCCACTTCCTTAAGTACTCTGTGATGCAGACTATCAAGCCCTGAGGATTTATCGGCCTTCAATCCCATCAATTTCCCTAACACAATTTCCTGGCTAATAAGGATTTCCTTCAGTTCTTCCTTCTTGCTAGATCCTCTATCCCCTAGTATTTCCGGAAGGTTATTCGTGTCTTCCTTTGTGAAGACAGAAGCAAAGAATTTGTTCAATTGGTCTGCCATTTCTCTGTTCCCCATTATAAATTCACCTGATTCTGACTGCAAGGGACCTACGTTTGTCTTCACTAATCTCTTTCTCTTCACATATCTATAGAAGCTTTTGCAGTTGGTTTTTATGTTCCCAGAAAGCTTCCTCTCATACTCTATTTTCCCCCTCCTAATTAAAAACTGTGTCCTCCTCTGTTGGATTCTAAATTTCTCCCAGTCCTCAGGTTTGCTGCTTTTTCTGGCCAATTTATATGCCTCTTCCTTGGATTTAACACTATCCCTAATATCCCTTGTTAGCCACGGTTGAGCCACCTTCCCCATTTTATTTTTACTCCCGACAGGGATGTATAATTGTTGAAGTTCATCCTTGTGATATTTAAATGTCTGCCATTGCCTATCCACCGTCAACCCTTTAAGTATCATTCGCCAGTCTATTCTAGCCAATTCACGTCTCATACCATCGAAGTTACCTTTCTTTAAGTTCAGGACTCTAGTCTCTGAATTAACTGTGTCACTCTCCATCTTAATAAAGAATTCTACCATGTTATGGTCACTCTTCCCCAAGGGGCCTTGCACAACAAGATTGCTAATTAGTCCTTTCTCGTTACACATCACCCAGTCGAGGATGGCCAGCCCTCTAGTTGGTTCCTCGACATATTGGTCTAGAAAACCATCCCTAATACACTCCAGGAAATCCTCCTCCACCGTATTGCTAACAGTTTGGTTAGCCCAATCTATATGTAGATTAAAGTCGCCCATGATATCTGCTGTGTACCTTTATTGCACGCATCGCTAATTTCTTGTTTGTTGCTGTCCCCAACCTCACTACTGCTGTTTGGTGGTCTGTACACAACTCCCACTAGCGTTTTCTGCCCTTTGGTGTTCTGCAACTCCACCCATACAGATTCCACATCATCCAAGCTAATGTCCTTCCTTACTATTGCGTTAATTTCCTCTTTAACCAGCAACGCTACCCCACCTCATTTTCCTTTCTGTCTATCCTTCCTGAATATTGAATAACTCTGGATGTTGAGTTCCCAGCCTTGGTCACCCTGGAGCGATGTCTCCGTAATCCCAATTATATCATATTCGTAAATCGCTGCCTGCGCAGTTAATTCATCCATCTTATTATGGATACCATGTGGTTAGGGATTTAGTCAGGTAAGTCAGCTCTGCCACGTGTGCCGATAGTCCTGCATCTAGTGCCCCTTCCCCATGAACATCGGAGAAAACCCGGCTGTGTGAATCTTAGCCCTGGGGGTACCCCACGAGTGCGATGCACTCGAGTGGGAGGACTCCCCGGGTAAGTTGGGTGAGGTCGCACGCGAGAATCCAGTCCTCATGGATGGGTCTTGAATGTAGATGGCCATCCCAGAATGGGATGGGCGGTGGTGGATCAACACCTGCAAGTATTATTATTGTTAACTTAGTAAATCGTCCAAAGGCGCTTCACAACAATTTTACAACACGTTAGATATTGACCATTGAGGGAAGTGTAAAAAGAGGTTAAAGGCTCGGGTCTAAAGTGCAAGGGGCACTAGACGGAGGACTATCAGCACACGTGGCAGAGCTGATCGCCCTGACCGAAGCCCTGATATTAGCAGAGGGAAAAACAGTAAACATACATACCGACAGCGGATATGTTTTCGGAGTAGTACGTGACTACATGGTGGCCTGGGGCAGATGAGGGTTCGTCACCTAGGGTGGTGAGGCCATCAGACATAAAGGCTGGATTCGGCTGTTACTAAACCCACCAAGGCGGCGGTACTAAAGGTAAAAGCCCATCAACACGTGGTGGATGACATTCAGAAAGGAAACAAGGCTGCAATCAAGGCTGCTCACGAGATGGCGACATCTGCCGAAGTCAAGGCAGAACCACTATGCAGCCTGACCACGGAAAAGGATATAACAACTACATGCAGACATCAGTAACAAAGAAAGAGTGGAATGGAAAAGGATCGGATGAGTGCCTGGTTCGGACTCCGTGTGGAGAAAGGACGGAAAGGTACTAGCCCCCTCCTGTATAAGGAAAGTGCTCATGGAATTGCACCACTGCATCAGCCACACCGGACGCAATGCTATGATAAATAATACCTCCCGAGATTGGTGGTGGCCACGAATGGGACGTGATATTGCTAAGGATTGCCAGCATTATATATTACGTGCGCCCAACATAATCCAGGAAAGGCCATCAAAATAAGAATGGCTCATCAAACACGTCCACGGGACTGTGGGAGAATATACAAATTGATTTCACCGGGCCACTGCCAAACTCTCTAGGAAGAAAATACTGTCTAATAATAATAGATTTGTTTACACGGTGGGTTGAAGCATTCACCATCCAAAACTGCACTGCGACCACGGTAGCAAGAATTCTCGCGGAAGAGTTAATTCCCCACTGGGGAATACCCACTCAAATTGACTCTGATCAAGGAACCCACTTCACAGGGCAGGTAATTAAGTTATTATGCACCATATTAGGCATCAAACTGAAATTTCACATCCCTTACCACCCCCAGAGTTCTGGGATGGTAGAACGGATGAATCGTACATTAAAAATAGCCCTGGCCAAGGCCATCCTGGAAACTGGACAGGCCTGGCCTGAGCTACTGCCTACCATACTAATTAAGTAAGCAAATAATGGGTATGAGGTAGGAAGTCAGGGAACAGCAGCAGGCAGAGACCAAGATGGGAATTTAGAATCTCCTCCACAGGTCGGAGAAAAGGTAGTGGTTAAAGGCTTACCGGGACGAATGGGGTTTGCCCCGCGATGGTCAGGCCCATATGAGGTGTTAATAAGCGGCAATATGTGCGCATGTGTAGACATAAACGGTGTTGGGTGATGGAAGCACTGGATACAATCTTTTAAAAAAACAACTATGTAGTGGATAGCCTGGGCATCCACATTTACTTTATTGCAGGATGGTACGTTGGGGAGAACTGCTGCTGGCCCTGTGGGCAGTACAGGTACGCTGGGGAGAACTACTGGCCCTGTGGGCAGTACGGGCACACGCGAACCACGGAGAGGGCCCTAAGGGCCCAGGCTATACACGGTACCTGATGGAATCGGAATATATGCAATCAGCGACCAGGATGGCGTCGCCATGGTTTTGTACTCCATACGAGGATGCGGTAGACCAAACCCAGATGTTATGAATATATTTGTAGTACAAAATCCAACTGTATGATAATGTAAGCCATGAGATTCTCCCTGTGATTGTCAACCAAACCAATCTAGACCTACCAGAGAGATGCAACACCAAGGTGAGAACACTGCATACCCGAATGTTGAGGATAGTCCTCAAAGAGACCGCAGATGCCTCAGGGGCATCCTGTTTCGGGGACACACAGATTTCCACCACCAGAAGCAGGGATTGATTAACGATGTATTAACCGGTGTAAACACAGCGACCTCGTTGGTAAACGCCCTAGACATACAAATGAGGTGGAAAACATAGGGCTGAACAGGGGGAAGAACTACTTGCTGTATTACCCAATGGATCAATATGCAATCAAAAGAAACGGAACCATGAGAGGGATCTTATTGATGGGTTGTCGCAGGGTAAGTAGCCTGGCCATTTGCCCACATCCAGTAGGACAAGCTGGTAAAGATGGGCGCGGGTTCAACCAGATTGTTGGATGTGTACTGGAAATAAGCCCAGCGGAGCCCGAACCCACACACTCTGCCTACCGTGGCAAGGGCAAATACTGTGTGGTCACAAACCAGTAGAGTTACGATTATGGCGAGTTAGAATGTAACATTTCTAATCCCAACTTCTGCTTTACCCCCAGCCTATGAAATAAACGCAGATCTGGGACGGTATGAGGAGCATCTCACTGTACCCACACCCCATCTCCCAGAGGACCTGAAGGAGATAAAGGACCCTCTGAAGGAGAACATTAAACAATGCCACCTCTTAAAGTAAGAGTTATGGGAACTTGTGGTATGAACAAGCCAGGAACTGGGGCTTAAATGTAAATATCCAAGGGTGGATATTTGCATCATCTCTCACATACTGGTAGCGCAACAATTAATATTGGCATTATGTTGGCTTGTAATGACTTGTGCTGCTTGCTCAAAACGCAAGAACAAAAAGAAAGCAAAGGCAATAGTTAAAGAACAGAGTAAGCGCTAAAACATGTGCAGGACGAAGGAATTATGTAACTTTACACGCACTAGGCATCCCTAACCTAACGGCAGATCACCGCATTTGGGGCGGGATGTGTAAGATAGGTAACATGTAATAGTTGGTGGCCTTGGCCAGGGTATCCAAGGACCAAAAGGGGGGGACTGAAGTGGGGCATTGCATCCTTCAGGAATTAAGGGGTTAACAATGCAACCTGCACACTAGCTGAGACAACCCAGGACATGGTTTGCAGGAGCTCGGCTCCGAGCTCTGCTTATACAGGCAGAGATGTAGAGGTTGGCGGCACAGCCTTTCGAAGAAAAATGCTTTCTGTACACCTAAAATTGCTACTGAATGTATTGGGCTGCCTGCAACATGCATAAACCGCAGAGCTAAAGTGAATCCCCTGAAATAACGTCAGAAGCGTGAGCACAGGATATGATTTGTAAACGGCCAAGAAGTAATGATGGCTTCGAATGTGCGAACCACAAACTTCATGTGAAATTTGAACAGATGTACTGACGACCAAAATAGGCTGAGTAACTGTATGAAGGTAATGATGAAATGTTGTTCGGAGAGAGTGGGGTTGAACTGAGTTAGGAACTCACACTTAGCCACCTCTCCCTTGCAAGTAAAAATAAACAACTCTTTATTACTCTGAAACAGACTTGCTCCACACCACAGCCCCAGGACATGACCTCAGAGGGAACACCGGAGGCAGCGGGGAGAAGGGGAGTAGCCAGCCCCAGGACACAGTGCAGGTCACGACCCCTTGCTGGGAATGATGCCAGACCAGAGTGTCCCGGATTGGAGAGGTGCAATCTGTATTGTATTTTGGTAGGAAGAATAGGGAGGTTATTTATTACTTGGTGTCTGCTGTGGCTCAGTGGGTAGCATACTTGCCTCTAACTCAGAAGGTTGGGGGTTCAAGTCCCACTTGAGTGATTTTTTTCCCTTCTTATTTCTTATCTCCACCAAACTGATTCTACACCTTGATCTTCTGAGCCAATGTAATTTCTCACCACAGCACTGATCTCATCCTTTATTAATAGAACTACCCACCTCCTGTTCCTTTCGACCTATCCTTCCAAAATGTCAAATACCCCTGAATATTCAGTTCCCAGTTTTGGTCACCTAGCAACCATGTCTCTGAAATGGCTATCAGATCATACCCATTTATTTCAATTTGTGCCGTCTACTCATCTATCTTGTTACGAATGCTGCGTGCATTCAGATAAAGAGTTTTTAATTTAGCCTTTTTACTGTTTTTCGCTACTCTGACTCTACTTTATGTGCTGAATATTCTATGTGATCCTATATAAGGAAAGGACAACCCAGGACATGGTTTGCAGGAGCTCGGCTCCGAGCTCTGCTTATACAGGCAGAGATGTAGAGGTTGGCGGCACAGCCTTTCGAAGAAAAATGCTTTCTGTACACCTAAAATTGCTACTGAATGTATTGGGCTGCCTGCAACATGCTGGAGATGGTGGATGAGCCCACTATCAACTTATGTGGGTTTGTGGCACTTGACATCGACATTCGAGACGGATTCCTGGGATGAGGAGATTGTCCTATGAGGAGAAATTGAAAGACTAGGCCTGGAGTGTAGAAAAATAAGAGGCGATCTCATTGAAATATATAAGATTCTTAAGAGGCGTAAGGGAAGATGTTTCCCCGGCTGGGGAGCCGAGAACGAGGGGGCATAGTCTCAGAATAAGGGGTTGGCCATTTAGGACTGAGAGGAGGAGAAATTGCTTCACGCAAAGGGTTGTGAATCTTTGGAATTCTCTACCTCAGAGAACTGTGGATGCTCAGTCATTGAGTATATTCAAGACAGAAATCGATAGATTCTTGAATACTAAGCGAATCAAAGTTTATGGGGATAGGCCGGGAAAGTGGAGCTGAGGTTGAAGATCAGCCTTGATCTTATTGAATGGTGGCGCAGGCTCAAAAGGCCAAAAGGCCCTGTTTCTTATGTTCTTATGTTTTTATTCTGCAATCAACCATGGAGTGTTTTGATGTCAAAAGGTTATTTTTTTCACTTCTTCTTTTCTCCCTCATGCCAGCTTAAAAAATCCATTCAGACACAGTACATTAATCATATATCCTCCTAAATACAACTGTGAGTACATTCAATCACACTCAGCACTCTGTTACCACCATTACATCCATGAACAGAGTTGTTTGATTTGTGCCATCTCCAACAGAGAAATTATTCTTTATACATGAATGTTGCCCTTCCATCTATTTCCAATGTATTCATTTCAGAATGTTGTGCAAATATAATGAAGTAATCTAAATATCAATTACACCTCTGATGGAATATGTCACTTTACTATTTGGTGTGTGCAGCATGGTCATTAATGGGATCTGCCTGCCGCCTCGCCCAATAATTGGCTCAATTTATGTGTTTACAACATTAGAATAAAATATTTATACGAACATAAGAAATAGGAGCAGGAGTAGGCCATTTGGTCCCTCGAACCTATCCTCATAAGTCAACCCCCTCATCTCTGGAATCAACCTAGTCGGACAGGTTACACCTCAACAGAGACGGGACCAATGTTCTCGCGGGTGGTTTTGATAGTGCGGTCGGGAGGGTTTTAAACTAGCTTGGCAGGGAGATGGGAACCCAGGAGAGGGCTCTGAGCTAGTTAGAGTGGGTGAGAGCTCAGATGAACAGAACCTCAAGAAAGGATGCAAAAGGCAGGAGGCAACAGAGCAGAGTAGCACTGGGGTATATGTAAACCACAAGGTGATAGGAAGGGACAATATGTATGAATATAAAGGGGCTGCAGGAGGGGTCAAAACTAAAAATCATGGTTTAAAAACTGGTATTAAAACACTTTACCTAAACGCACGCAGCATTCGAAACAAAGTAAATGAGTTGACTGCACAAATCATTACAAATGGGTATGATTTGGTGGTCATTACTGAAACGTGGTTGCAGGGTGGCCAAGACTGGGAATTAAACATACAGGGGTATCTGATATTCGGAAAGATAGACAAGAAGGGAAAGGAGGTGGGGTAGCTCTGTTAATGAAGGATGACGTCAGGGCAGTTGTGAGAGACAATATTGGCTCTAATGAACAAAATGTTGAATCATTGTGGGTGGAGATTAGAGATAGTAAGGGGAAAAAGTCACTGGTGGGCGTAGTTTATAGGCCCCCAAATAATAACTTCACGGTGGGGCGGACAATAATCAAGAGAATAATGGAGGCATGTGAAAAAGTAACGGCAGTAATCATGGGGGATTTTAACCTATATATCGATTGGTCAAATCAAATCGCACGGGGTAGCCTTGAGGAGGAATTCATAAAATGCATACGGGATTGTTTCTTAGAACAGTATGTTACAGAACCTACAAGGGGGCAAGCTATCTTAGATCTAGTCCTGTGTAATGAGACAGGAATAGTAAATGATCTCCTAGTAAAAGATCCTCTCGGAATGAGTGATCACAGTATGGTTAAATTTGTAATACAGATTGAGGGTGAGGAAGTAGTGTCTCAAACGAGCGTACTATGCTTAAACAAAGGGGACTACAGTGGGATGAGGGCAGAGTTGGCTAAAGTAGACTGGGAACACAGACTAAACGGTGGCATAATTGAGGAACAGTGGAGGACTTTTAAGGAGCTCTTTCATAGTGCTCAACAAAAATATATTCCAGTGAAAAAGAAGGGCGGTAAGAGAAGGGATAACCAGCCATGGATAACCAAAGAAATAAAGGAGAGTATCAAATTAAAAACCAATGCGTATAAGGTGGCCAAGGTTAGTGGGAAACTAGAAGATTGGGAAAATTTTAAATGACAGCAAAGAATGACTAAGAAAGCAATAAAGAAAGGAAAGATAGATTACGAAAGTAAACTTGCGCAAAACATAAAAACAGATAGTAAAAGCTTTTACCGATATATAAAACGGAAAAGAGTGACTAAAGTAAATGTTGGTCCCTTAGAAGATGAGAAGGGGGATTTAATATTGGGAAATGTGGAAATGGCTGAGACCTTAAACAATTATTTTGCTTCGGTCTTCACAGTGGAAGACACAAAAACCATGCCAATAATTGCTGGTCATGGGAATGTGAGAAGGGAGGACCTTGAGACAATCACTATCACTAGGGGGGTAGTGCTGGACAGGCTAATGGATCTCAAGGTAGACAAGTCCCCTGGTCCTGATGAAATGCATCCCAGGGTATTAAAAGAAATGGCAGAAGTTATAGCAGATGCGTTCGTTATAATCTACCAAAATTCTCTGGACTCTGGGGAGGTACCATCGGATTGGAAAGCAGCTAATGTAACGCTTCTGTTTAAAAAAGAGGACAGACAAAAGGCAGATAACAATAGGCTGGCTAGTTTAACATCTGTAGTGGGGAAAATGCTTGAAGCTATCATTAAGGAAGAAATAACAGGACATCTAGATAGGAATAGTGCAATCAAGCAGACGCAACATGGATTCATGAAGGGGAAATCATGTTTAACTAATTTACTGGAATTCTTTGAGGATATAATGAGCATGGTGGATAGAGGTGTACCAATGGATGTGGTGTATTTAGATTTCCAAAAGGCATTTGATAAGGTGCCACACAAAAGGTTACTGCAGAAGATAAAGGTACGCTGAGTCAGAGGAAATGTATTAGCATGGATCGAGAATTGGCTGGCTAACAGAAAGCAGAGAGTCGGGATAATGGGTCCTTTTCGGGTTGGAAATCGGTGGTTAGTGGTGTGCCACAGGGATCGGTGCTGGGACCACAATTGTTTACAATATACATAGATGACCTGGAAGAGGGGACAGAGTGTAGTGTAACAAAATTTGCAGATGACACAAAGATTAGTGGGAAAACGGGTTGTGTAGAGGACACAGAGAGGCTGCAAAGAGATTTAGATAGGTTAAGCGAATGGGCTAAGGTTTGGCAGATGGAATACAATGTCGGAAAATGTGAGGTCATCCACCTTGGAAAAAAAAAACAGTAAAAGGGGATATTATTTGAATGGGGAGAAATTATAACATGCTGCGGGGAAGAGGGACCTGGGGGTCTTGTGCGTGAATTCCCAAAAAATTAGTTTGCAGGTGCAGCAGGTAATCAGGAAGGCGAATGGAATGTTGGCCTTCATTGCGAGAGGGATGGAGAACAAAAGCAGGGAGGTCCTGCTGCCACTATACAGGGTATTGGTGAGGCCGCACCTGGAGTACTGCGTGCAGTTTTGGCCACCTTACTTAAGGAAGGATATACTAGCTTTGGAGGGGGTACAGAGACGATTCACTAGGCTGATTCCGGAGATGAGGGGGTTACCTTATGATGATAGATTGAGTAGACTGGGTCTTTACTCGTTGGAATTCAGAAGGATGAGGGGTGATCTTATAGAAACATTTAAAATAATGAAAGGGAGAGACAAGATAGAGGCAGAGAGGTTGTTTCCACTGGTTGGGGAGACTAGAACTAGGGGGCACAGCCTCAAAATACAGGGGAGCCAATTTAAATCCGAGTTGAGAAGGAATTTCTTCTCCCAGAGGGTTGTGAATCTGTAGAATTCTCTGCCCATGGAAACAGTTGAGTCTAGCCTATTGAATGTATTCAAATCAGATAGATAGATTTTTAACCAATAAGGGAATTAAGGGTTATGGGGAGCGGGCGGGTAAGTGGAGCTGAGTCCACGGCCAGATCAGCCATGATCTTGTTGAATGACGGAGCAGGCTCGAGGGGCTAGATGGCCTACTCCTGTTCCTAATTCTTATGTTCTTATGTTATGAACTTTCTCTGAACAACCTCCAATGCAAGTATATCCTTCCTTTAATATGGAGACCAAAATTGTACGCAGTACTCCAGGTGTGGCCTCACCAATATCCTGTACAGTTGTAGCAGGACTTCTCTGCTTTTATACTTATCCCCCTTGCAATAAAGGCCAACATTCCATTTACCTTCCTGATTACTTGCTGTACCTGCATACTAACTTTTTAAATTTCATGCACAAGGACCCCCAGGTCTCTCTGTACGGCAGCACTTTGCAAATGTATTAATATGTTAAACTTACCGCAGACTGAACTGATATTAATATTGCCCATAATAACCTGGATGCCTTGACTTTCATGTTGTGCATGCAGTAAATGGATGTACAAAATGACCAACAGTCCAACTATATTCTCCACTGGTACTCGATAGTTTTAGGTAAGTGCAATAACTGCAATTGTATTTCAAGAAATGCAAATGATCGAGGGTAGAAGAAGAATCAATAGATGGAAGAAGATAGAAGGGTAGCTTGATGGGAAGGGATGGCTATCGATTTCTAATTAGTCTGCTTTACAAATGTATACATGTAAAAAAATAAATAGAGAAGTTCCACTAGGAATACTGAAATAGTTGCTTTATTCGTCATCTCTTCAGCCCAGGATTTTTAGGTCTTTTTTTCCGGTAAAACATATTGATTAGGAGGGAAATAAATACGAGAAAAACAAAGTGAAAGGATGTAAGGCTCTCACCCTTTCAGACAATGTTTCCATATAAGTAGACTAGAGTAGCCAGCTATGAATTTGACCTCTTTTAATTAATACCCCCATGCAGATATGGAAAACATAATCTCAATGAAGTGAAATTGTTCCAGTAAAAGGGTAACCAGCATCCATCTGTGAATTGTTTTATTATGATTAGGTTTGTCCAAGTATACAAGCACCCTGCAAAACATTAATGTAACTGAATGACTCCATGAATAGACTGTGCATTGTGATGAGCTGCTACAGTAGAATTTTTTTCAATAGCTTTCACTTAACTTGGCACTACATCAGTACAAACTCAAGACCGGAAACGCCTCTGGATAATGTTGTATTTTTAAACTTAGTACATTTTGAAATAACAGAAACGGAATAGA
Organism: Pristiophorus japonicus; assembly: GCF_044704955.1. Taxonomy (NCBI): domain Eukaryota; kingdom Metazoa; phylum Chordata; class Chondrichthyes; family Pristiophoridae; genus Pristiophorus; species Pristiophorus japonicus. The sequence goes on from NC_091986.1 coordinate 24,336,785, forward strand.
CTATGGGTGTCATGTAAGTACATGCTGTTTGTAGCCACCAGATGGTGTCATTGTTGGAGGCCACTGAACAGCACACACATGGTGCTGCTCGGGTATAAAAGGCCACCCATTTTGTGAGTCAGACACTTTGGGCCTAAATAAAGCAGAAGCAAGGTTGTACCTTGCTTAGTTAAACAGTACTCAGTTTGAACCTTTATTGCATACATAACATTTGGCAACGAGAATACAAGAACCTTTGTTTGTAAAATGAACACGATTGGATTTTTAGAGCGATTTGTGGAGGGAGAAGATTGGGCAGACTTTGTGAGCCGTTTGAACCAATACTTCGTGGCCAACATAATGAAGGAGGTCGACAATGCAGATCGGCGCAGGGCTGTGTTCCTCACTGTGTGCGGTTCAAAGATCCACAGTCTGATAAAGAATCTACTCATGCCTAGTGATGCAACAGAGAAAACATACGAGGAGTTCCGTACATTGGTGCGGGAGTACCTCAAGCCAGACGACAGCATCATCATCTCGAGATACAGGTTTTATACACACGTTCGATCGGAGGGCCAGAGCGCGGCGGAATTCGTTGCCGACCTGAGACGTCGAGTGGAGCCGTGCAAGTTTGGGACAGTGTTGGCAGACATGCTGCAGGAGTTCTTTGTTATCGGTATCAACCACGAGGTGATCCTGCACAAACGTCTGGCGGTGGAGGAGTTGGATTTAAAAAGGGCCATCCAGATCGCTCAATCATGTATGACGATGGACAGGAGTTTAAAGCAAATATCGGTGAAGAACTGAACCTCAGCAAATACTGTAAATGTGACTCATTCGGCGTTCGGCAGAGCGGCACATGGCAGGGCCTATCCGGCTGCGTTCGCAAATGATTCGGCATTCGGCAGGATTGCCACATGGCAGGGCCTATCCGGCTGCATTCGCGAAACCTGTGGCTGCCCAAAGTCTGCCAGCGGGAATGTATCTGACTTCTCCGCGTTGCCGTGTTGGCGTTGTGGGGGAAATCATCGGCACCAGCAGTGCTGATTTAAGCAATATAGTTGCAAAGGCTGTCTGAGAATGGGGCATTTCCAGCGCAAGTGTCCACAGATGATCAAGCGAGCTGCGATGCACCATGTGGAGGATGCGAGTCAGACGAGCGTGGATCTGGATATGCAATCCGAGATGCCAGAGAGGAAGTGTATGGACTGTACTCTTTCATAAACCAATAGTAAACCAATATTGATTAATGTGAAGTTTAACGGGATACCGGTATCGATGGAACTGGACACAGGGGCGAGTCAATCGATCATGAACGAGAAGGCAGTTAATAAGCTGTGGAATACTAAGACTGTGAGGCCCAGGCTGAGCCCTGTTAAAGACAAGCTGCGCACATACACCAAAGAACTAATAAAGATGATTGGCAGTGCACAAATTAATGCGTCGTATAATGGTGTGGTTCACGGGTTACCGCTGTGGATTGTTCCAGGCAATGGCCCAACGCTGCTCGGCAGGAGCTGGCTGGAGAAAATCAGACACGACTGGAACGACATAAAAGCGTTGTCGTCGGAGGAAGATACATGTGTCCAAGTATTGAGCAAATTCCCCTCGCTTTTCGAACTGGGTATCAGCAACTTCACGGGAGCCAAGCTGCAGATCCACGTAGACTGAGATGCAAGACCCATCCATCATAAAGCTCGGGCAGTGCAGTATATGATGAGGGAGAAGGTCAAAATGTAACAGGCTCCAGCCTGAAGGGATCATACCACTGGTCGAATTTAATGAATGGGCCAGCCCTATTGTTCCTGTGCTGAAAAGTGATGGCACAGTCAGAATCAGTGGAGACCACAAGGCTACGATCAACAGGATTTTGAAACAAGATCAGTACCCGTTACCGAAGGCTGATGACTTGTTTGCGACGCTAACTAGAGGGAAGTCGTTCACAAAAGTGGACTTGACATCGGCCTATATGATGTAGGAGTTGGTTGAGACATGGAAAAGACTTACGTGCATTAACACACAAAAAGGACTCTTTATTTACCACAGGTGCCCCTTTGGAATTAGCTCGGCTGCAGCAATATTCCAGAGGAATAAGGAAAGTCTACTGAAGTCCGTTCCCAGAAACGTCATGTTCCAAGATGACATCCTGATCATGGGTCATGACTCCAAGGAACATCTGAACAATGTGGAAGAGGTTCAACTGCGTTTGGATAGAGTGGGACTCAGACTTAAATGCTCAAAGTGCGTCTTCATGGCACCGGAGGTCGAATTCCTCGGGAGGAAAATCCCCGCTGATGGCATCATACCTACTGACGTGAAAACAAAAGCCATCAAGAATGCACCCTAGCTGCAGAACGTGATGGAGCTGCATTCATTCCTGCGTCTACTCAACTACTTTGGTAACTTCCGACCTAAATTGAGCACCTTACTTGAACCACTGCGCATGCGATTGAGAAAAGGCAATAACTGGATGTGGGGCGCATTGCAAGACAGAACTTTCGAGAAAGCCACCAATCTGCTTTGCTCGACCTATTATGACATATGCAAACTTTTAGTTTTGGCTTGTTACACATCGTCATATGGAACTGTTTGCTTGTTACAATAAGCCAATGAGTCGGGGCAACTTCAACCTGTCGCGTATGCATCCAAAAGTTTGTCTAAAGCAGAAAGAGCCTACTGTATGGTAGAAAAAGCAGCTTTAGCATGTGTTTATAGTGTTAAAAAGATGCATCAATACCTGTTCGGTCTGAGGTTTGAATTAGAGACCGATCACAAGCTGCTCATTTCGTTGTTTTCCGAGAGCAAAGGTATCAATACCAACACTTCATCCCGTATCCAAAGGTGGGCTCTGACATTATCTGCCTATGATTATGTCATTCGCCACATACCTGGCAGAGAGAATTGTGCTGATGCTTTGAGCCAGTTTCCATTGCCCACACCGGAGGTGGAAACGCCACAACCGGCAAATTTAATGTTAATCATGGATGCTGTTGAGAGTGAAGGTACCCCTGTCACGGCTCAACAAGTTAAGACCTGGACCAGCCAGGATCCGATATTATTGGTGGTAAATGGTTGCATCCTCAAAGGGGATTGGTCTGCCATACCTAAGCAAATGTGCGAGGAGGCCAAACCGTACATTCGTCGCAAGGACGAGCTGTCTATTCAAGCAGATTGAATATTATGGGGCAATCGAGTTGTATGTCTAAGAAAGGGAGAGAGAAGTTTGTGCGTGAGTTACACAGCACACATCCTGGTATAGTGATGATGAAGGCCATCGCCAGGTCCCACGTATGGTGACCAGGAATTGATTCTGAGCTGGAAGCATGCGTACATCAGTGCAACACTTGCATGCAGCTCAGCAAAGCAGCAGTGGAATCGCCGCTGAGTCTGTGGTCATGGTCTTCCAAACCTTAGTCCAGGATCCATGTAGATTTTGCAGGTCCCTTCCTGGGTAGGATGTTTTTAGTGGTGGTGGATGCTTATTTGAAGTGGTTAGAATGCATAATCATGTCATCCAGTATGTCCACGGCAACCATAGAGAATCTCAATGTCATGTTCGCGACACATGGTCTGTCTGACATAGTGGTGAGCGACAATGGGTCGTGCTTCACCAGTCAGGAGTTCCAGGAGTTTGTAAAATTTAACGGCATAAAACCTGTAAGATCAGCACTGTTCAAGCCTGCATCCAACGGGCAAGCAGAACGTGCAGTACAAATTATCAAGCAAAGCATGAGGAGAGTAACCCAAGGGTCACTGCAGACCCGCTTGTCTTGCATACTGCTGAGTTACAGGACAAGACCCCACACACTCACAGGGGTCTCGCCTGCTGAACTCATGATGAAAATAGGTCTTAAGACCAAGTTATCTCTTGTACACCCGGATTTAAGTAATCATGTTGAATACAGAAGACAGAGTCAACAAGGGTACTATGATCGCGCAACTGTGTCACGTGAGATTTCTGTTAATAATCCTGTATATGTGTTGAATTATGGTCAGGGTCCCAAATGGTACAGTCATGGCCAAGGAGGGCAACAGAGTATTTGTTATTAAGCTCAAGAATGGGCAAACTTGCAGGAAACACATGGATCAAACAAATCTGAGGCACACAGATGAGCCAGAGCAGTCGGACGAAGAAACCGTCGATAACCAACCAACCTACCAGCAGCCTTCAAAGGACTCAAGGGTCATCAGTGAACCCGGAATTTCCATCACGGACTTGTTCAATAAAAATGGACTTGCAATTCCTGACATGGCCTCTGTCACCCCCCACATGTCAGCCATCCAGCCACCAGCCACAACAGACTCCGCACATTCACCCAAGACCAGAATCGAATTGAGACGATCAATCCGGGAGCGTAAAGCACTGGACCATCTCAACCTGTGAAAGACTGTGATAAGATCTCAGAGGAGGGTATTGTCATGTATGTACATGCTGTTTGTAGCCACCAGATGGTGTTATTGTTCTAGGCCACTGAGCAGCACACACATGGTGCTGCATTGGTATAAAAGGCCACCTATTTTGAGAGTCAGGCACTTTGGGCCTAAATAAAGCAGAAGCAAGGTTGTACCTTGCTTAGTTAAACAATACTCAGTTTGAACCTTTATTGCATATATAACAATGGGATTTTACTTTCTGGTCCTGTCCACGACACCTTCCAATAAAAATCGGCAAAGGAGATAGGAACCAGCTGAGGAAAGCCTTTCCTTTAAAGCAGAGACACAGGTCTGGAGATTAACTCAGAGACGGGTTGAGAGAGGGTTGTCCGATAGCGCATGGGGTATGTTCAGTGTGTAGTCACTATTGTAATGTGGGAAATGTGGCAGCCAATTTGCGCACAGCAAGCTCCCAGAAACAGGATAATGACCAGATAATCTGTTTTTTTGTTACATTGATTGAGAGATAAATATTGGCCAAGACACCGGGATATCTCCCCTGCTTTTCTTCAAAATAGTGCCATGGGATCTTTTACATTCACTTTCGAAAGACGGCATCTCCGACATGAATGTTTATGTATGATATGCTTTCTTACAAGTTGGGAAATGTCAGTCAAAGGAAAAAGATTTTATTTGCACGGCGATGCAATTACGGTTCCCTTTTAGAAATTAAACCTGAAAAATATCAGACATCTATTGATAGTTAAGATTTAAAAATAAACATCTGTGGTCCAGTCCTTTTTTGAATCCTTTTTATCTGAGTGTGTCTTGCCTATTGGAAAAACCATTCATGCAATTCTTTCTTTGAATCTAGGTTCCCAGATTATTTCTCTGCATACTCCATTGTAATCAATTAAGCACAGTAGTGATTTAAATATATTCGCATAAATAAGTCGCAATAAACAAATCTATTTCAAAATTTTGCAGCTTTTGCAATGAAATTGTGCATGCTGCATTCTAATGAATAATTTCAAAGACGTCAAATGTGGCATGAATAATTTTTGTTGACAGTCACATGTAGCATGAGGTATAAAAAGATCTGAAAAATTCCAGGACTATCTCATGACTTGGGGTCACAATCCCACTATAGAAAGTCAAAATAGAAAGCTTGTTATAGATCTTAAGAATTACGAAAACAAGCTTTCTCTTGATGCTTGCAAATTAATTGGAGATATTTCTAAACTTTGCTTTTAGTTAAACCATATCACCACCAATAATAAACTACATGTTAGAATGCATTTTATGAGCAATTGTTTGGGGTTAACAGCAATTTCAGAAGCTTTGGGTCAATTTTAACCTTATCTGCCTGGCAGAAATCAGGCAGGTTGGCAGTTAAAATTGGCCAGGCTTTCTTTTTATTGGTTCACGGGATGTGGACGTCGCTGGTGTTAAGCCGCCTTCTTGAACCACTGCAGTCCGTGTGGTGATACTTCTTTGTAGCAGTTTGGTGTAACTCAGAGGGCAATTACGAGTCAACCACTTTGCTGTGACTCTGGAGTCACATATAGGCCAGACCGTGTAAGGCTGTCCGATTGCTTTCTGTTTTGTTCATACTCGATTTATTTGTTACAGCTCACAGGATGGGCATTAGGACCTTGCGGGAGCTATTCACAGTTGCCTTACTCATGCTGGTTCATGCTGGCTTAGGGACTCTATTTTGGGTTGTATAAAAGCACAGTTAAGTTAAGTTACATTTCTCCTGGCTCAGTTTGTCTGTTATTTACATACACAACATTTTCCCTTAAGGAACGGAAGGACATTATAGTGAACCAGATGGATTTTACAACAAGCGGCCCTGGACACTGTGGACCACTTCCCATATCACGGGAGCCTCCTATCAACAAGAGCTGGCATCAAAGAGTTGATACAACACCGCCTCCAGTGCGCCAGTGCAGACTTCGGACACCTGATGAAAAGAGTGTTTGAAGATCAGGCCCTCAAAACTGCCACCAAGCTCATGGTCTACAGGGCTGTAGTAATACTTGTCTTCCTGTATGGCTCAGAGACATGGACCATGTACAGTAGACACCTCAAGTCGCTGGAGAAATATCACCTACAATGTCTCTGCAATCCCCTGGGAGGACAGGTGCACCAACATCAGCACCCTCCAACAGGCTAACATCCCCAGCATTGAAGCACTGACTACACTCAATCAGCTCTGCTGGGCAGGCCACACTGTTCGCATGCCAGACACGAGACTCTCAAAGCAAGTGCTCTATGCGGAGCTCCCTTCATGGCAAACGAGCCAAAGGTGGGCAACGGAAATATTACAAGGACACCCTCAAAGCCTCCCTGATAAAGTGCGACATCCCCACCGACACCTGGGAGTCCCTGGCCAAAGACCGCCCTAAGTGAAGAAAGTGTGTCTGGGAGGGCGCTGAGCACCTCGAGTCTCAACGCCGAAAGCATGCAGAAATCAAGGGCAGGCCGTGGAAAGAGCATGCAGCAAGCCAGTCCCACCCACCACTTCCCTCAATGATATCTGTCCCACCTGTGACAGAGTCTGTGGCTCTCGTATTGGACTGTTCAGCCACCAAAGAACTCACCTCAGGAGTAGAAGCAAGTTTTCCTCAATTCCGAGGGACTGCCTATGATGATGATGATAACAATCCAGTAGTTTCATGGTCACCATTACTGATATGAGCTTTTTACTTCAGTTTTATTTAAATAACTAACTGAATTTAAATTCCCCAGCTGCCGTGGTAGGATTTGAATGCCCGCCCCTGGGATACTAGTCCAGTAACATGATCACTATGCTACTGTACCCCCAGGTTACTTAGCAGATTACCCACTCCTCCTCTGTAACCTTCTCCAGCTTTACAAACCTCTGAGAACTCTACGTTCCTCCATCTTATGCCTCTTGTGCAGCCATCTTCACTTCATTATTGATGCCTGTACCTTTAGCTGTCCAGCCCTTAAGCTCTGGAATTCCTTTCCTATAACTCTTCGCCTCTCTACCTCCTTGTCCTCCTTAAAGATTCTTCTTAAAACTCACCTCTTTGAACAATTCAAATATATATTTTTTTACCTTTTCTTTCCGACTCTTACATCTCGCTCTCTCTTAACCCCATCTTGCTTTTCCTCTATTTATTTCACTTTCAGTACATGATTTCACCTTGAATTAACTATTCGAACTTACACTTCCTGGTTTAGAGATTGCGGCCAGAATCGTAACCTTGGAGACGGGTCGGGTACGTGTGGGCAATGCACCCGAAGATTTCAACAGCATGTTCTACACTGCGCGTTTAACTCAATGGCACCAATTAAAAGAGTCATGCCTGTTTTCTGGCCCAATTAAATGGAGCGGGTGCGATGATGTCACCAATGACACATTTGCAGCGTGAATACAAGAACATAACAACATAAGAAATAGGAGCAGGTGTAGGCCATTTGGCCTCTCGAGCCTGCTCCGCCATTCAATAAGATCATTGCTGATCTGATATTTAAAGCAGCTTTGCACAGATCTCAGTTGAAGGTTGCTGTAGCGGTGTTCAAGGTGATTTCGAGAGCTTGGAATTGCTGAATAACATTGTCACTTCTATGGGTCATGGAGACACAAAGGCAGAGGGCAGCGCCAAGATTCACAGATGCCTCCCTGGAAGTGCTGATCCAGGGAGTAAGAGCACACAGGGAGGTCCTCTTCCCTGCAGATGGCAGAAAAGACCAGCAAAAAACACAAAGAGGGCATACCTGGACATCGCAGAGGAGGTCAGCAGCAGCGATGTGGTGAGGAGGAACGTGGATTCAGTGTCGCAGGAGATTCAATGACCTCGAGGTCAGGAAAGGTGAGTGCAAAGCCACACTCACCTACATCCTGATGTGTCTGTCATCCCTAACCCCATCACTCTGCCTTCACAAGCCTATTCCTGCACAAAATTCGTCACACCAACCGATCACCCATCCCTCACTGTTTATGCACCTACTCACATCCCCATCTGACTTATCCACCACTGACACTCGCCCTCATCCTAATGCAATCATAGCAAGTAACACTACAGAAGGAGCCTTTTTGACAATGTCACGCCCTCATAGCCACCCTCTACAGATGTAGCCTGTCCATTCCTTACACTCACTCCATCACTCTCACTCAAAGTTCTCTTCTTTCTCTCCTTGCAGGAGAAGAGAGCCCACAACAACTGGGAGAGAAAGAGAACCGGAGGTGGCCCTCCCGTCTTCACTCAATTGACTCCAGCAGAGGAGGGGGTCCTGGAGATCTCTGGAGTTGCTGAGCTGCTGGAGGTGGGAGATGGAGAGAGGGGGACCTCCCAGTAACCTGGTGACAGAATTACATCTCATACAGCCACATAGCATACAACAGTCACCTATATGGTCACCTGGTGTCTCACACTTCACAAGTGAGCAAGAGCAGAGGATATTGACAGAGACAACAGTGGAGAGTCCTCGCCAGAGGGCGCAGGATTCTCCAGGCTCTGCTGAGCTGCGTGCAGATATTGAACTTTGGGGGCCATCGAGAAAGAGGGAGATCTTGGAGGGGCAGCAGCAATCGCATGAGGCTCTGGCAGCTTTTGCAGCCACGATGCAACTAGGTTGATTCCAGAGATGAGGGGATTGACTTATGAGGAAAGGTTGAGTAGGTTGGACATCTACTCATTGGAGTTCAGAAGAATGAGAGGTGATCTTATTGAAATTATAAGATAATGAGGGGGCCCGACAAGGTAGATGCAGAGAGAATATTTCCACTCATAGGGGAAACTAAAACTAGGGGACATAGTCTCAGAATAAGGGGCCGCCCATTTAAAACTGGGATGAGGAGAAATTTCTTCTCTCAGAGAGTTATAAATCTGTGGAATTCTCTGCCCCAGAAAGCTGTGGAGTATGGGTCATTGAATATATTTAAGGCGGAGATAGACAGATTTTTGAGCGATAAGGGAGTAAAGGATTATGGGGAGTGTGCAGGGAAGTGGAGCTGAGTCCATGATCAGATCGGCCACAGGGTTGGTACCTCATAGAAGAACTCAGGAAAGAAAAAAGACACATTCCTAGCTTCACAGTGGTATGCACATGGGAGTATGAAAAATGTTTGTGTTAAATTTCAGTTATGTTTATGATGCATGTAAGTTTATTTCTTTGCACATCTTTCCCGCCTTGTCCATTTTTACCTGTTACCTGGGACGTGGCCTTGCCACTTGGAGTGAATGGTGAGACATTACTTAATCTCGAGCAATGCGGGTTTGGGTGACAGGACTGGTTGGGTCACTGTCGGACTGGTTGTTGGGGGGGTGGTGGGGGGGGGGTTGGTGCAGGGTGGGAGGTGCACTGGTGTAAGTTAAGTAAATCTGGCCATTATAAGCTATCCTGGGCCTCCTGGGCAGAAATGCATGTCGCTGCTGGTGTCATCTCCACGTCAGGTTCCTCCTCCTCCTCCTGCTCCTGTTACATCTGTTGCTCCTCCTCCTCATGTTCCACCTCTTACCCCTCCTCCTCCTCCTGAGGGAAGGTGGACTGGCACAGCACAAAAGAGTCATGACCACTGCCAGGGAATCTGGCGCACACATGCATGATGATCTTTTTATGGTTGCAGACAAGCTCCACGATAAGGGAATGGAAGCCCTTGCAAGTTACAAGCACCCCTGGGTGGACTGGGGGGGTACCTCGATGACCATATGTGTGCAGTCGATGACACGCTGCACCTGTGGGAAGCCAGCCAGAGCCGCAAAGCCGAGCGCCCACTTAGTGACACCGACTTCATCAGTGGCAAAGTTTATATAAATGGCTGAGTTGTCAAACATAGCTTGGGTCACCTGGGTGACGCATCTATGGGCGGCCGACTGCAAGATCCTGTAAATGCCTGCTGCAGATCCCTGGAAGGAGCCTGAGGCAAAGAAGTTGAGGGCGGTGGTGACTTTGACAACCACTGGTAAGGCATGTCCACCAGGTCCTCTGGACAGCTGGTCTTCCTCCAGCAAGCTACAAATGTCAGCCATGACCTGGTACAATAGCCTGAGCCTCCTAGAGCACTGCTGCTCAGACATGTCTGGGAGGCTGATTCTCTGCCTGTATACCCTGTGCTGGGGGTAGCGCCTCCGGTGCGGTGCAGCCCTTTGCTGAAACCTTCTCTCCTGTGGAGCATCAGGTCGTTGAGGAGAAGGCTGTTGTTGTGGCTGCTGCTGGTGTGGCTGGTTTTGTTGGTGCTGGGGCTCACCTTGGTTTGATTCTGAGGTCCAAGGTGAGACAGTATAAGCGGCACCTATGCTGATCTAATAGATGGCAGGTAAAGTGGAGATCAGAGGCCCAATCCCTCAATGTGATAGTGACTAGCAATGTAGTGAGAGTGGCTTCCGAGGTTGCAGAAATGATCTGCAAACTTCTGACAACTAAATCTCTGCACAAAATGGAGTCCGCAAGAGCTGTTCCATTAGGCAAGGAAGCAGGTGTAACCTGTGTGTATTTATGTGTTTTTTTCCTGCTCGTGGATTCACACAATGACCACTGAGCTGCCTCCCCTTCACCGGCCAGGTTCCCGAAGTGCGTGAATCATGTGCTCCAGAAGCTAAAGCCAAAACCTGATGTTAAAAGGCCGTTATGGATTTCTAAACAAGCAGTTAATGAACTCAATGAGGTCGCCCGGCTCTCTGGAGCAGGTCCCTAGCGCTCCTCGAAACGCGCCCGAGTTAAATGTGGAAGTTGAAGGGATGATGGCGGTTTCCTGATGCGCTGTAAATTTCCAGAAGTTTAACTGCCGACCCATTCCTAAACCCGCACACCCGGCACCGGGAACATACCGACCCGTGTGTCTCTGTAAGAACTCTTCAATGTGATTGGTTAAAGAGACACACTGTTGCTTTCCCTTTCCACACAGCACAGGCCCCAGACCCCCCCCCCCCTCCCCCCGTAGAGGGCACCGTGCTGTTTTAAATTTATATCTAGCACAACTTCCAGTTCGCCACTGACCACAAAATACGGGTCAATATTTAATGCTAGCATTTGCCCTGATCCACTCTGTTTTTTCAGCACCCCACTCCATAATGTTTGGATTCAAAAGCAGTCTCAAAAAATGTGAAACATTTTCTGCCTTCTCTATTGACAACATATGAAGAGCCACCATAAACCACAGCAGTAATTGTACAGCTCCATGCTGACGGGAGTCTTGTCTATCAGCGAAAACTGAAATGAAAACAGTTTCTGTTACAGAATCGGGAGTAACATGCTGTTTGCCTCAATGTCTACCTGACCAATTACGTAGGCGCCACTCATTGCCCATCAGTGAATAGACCATAATATCTATCCCTGGGTATGTCCTGTCCCACCAGAGATGGCAGCATAGTTATACAGTTGGGAGAAAGTGGCGTGGGAGTCCCCAACATTGACTCTGAACCCTGATGAGGTCTCATGGCACCAGGTCAAACATGGGCAAGGAAACCTCCTGCTGATTACCACCTACTGCCCTCCCTCGGCTGATGAATCAGTACTAGCCTCGGTGTCCTAGGCCCAACCATCTCCAACCGCTTCATCAATAACCTTCCATCTTCTTAAGGTCAGAAGTGAGGATGTTTGCTGATGATTGCACAATGTTCAGTTTCATTCGCAATTTCGCAGATAATGGGGCAGACCATCCCCTGGTGCAGCAAGACCTGCGCGGTGTCCACCGGTACACTCGCGGCCTTCCGCGAGAGGTGGCCGCCGGAGGGACTGGAGTGCATCATCACCCCCGGCAACCAAATTTTAATTTGATTTTATATGTTTTAAAATTTAATTTGTTTTAATTGCCGGTTTTAGTGTCCCCCTCCCCTTTTATAGGGGGCACTTGTAAAATATATGGTTTTAATGCCCCCCAAAAAAACCAAAAAAAACCAAAAAACATTAAAAAAAAAAAAAGGGGTAGTTGAAAAGTGTCTGGAGTGTCCCTCAGATTGGGGGGTACTTGATTTAATGTTTATTTTGTTTACTCCTAAAAGAGTTGCAGCAAGACCTGGACAACATCCAGGCCTGGGCTGATAGTGGCAAGTAACATTCATATCACACAAGTGCCAGGCAATGACCATCTCCAACAAGAGAAAGTCTAACCATCTCTCCATGACATTCTATGGCATTACCATCATCAAATCCTCCACCATCAAAATCCTGGTGGTCAGGACACTTAACTGAACCTGCAACATAAATACTACAGCTACAAGAGCAGGTCAGAGGCAGGCTATTCTGTGATGAGTGAATCACCTCCTGACCCCCCAAAGCCTTGCCACCACCTACAAGGCACAAGTCAGGAATGTGATGAAATACTCTTCATTTGCCTGGATGAGTTTAGCTCCAATATCACTCAAGAAGTTTGAAATCATTCAGGAGAAAGCAGCCCGCTTGATTCCACCCTATTCCACCACCTTAACAGGCACTCTCTCCACACAGGCATAACATAGCTGCAGTGTGTACCATCTACAAGATGCAATGCAGCAACTCACCAGGGCTTTTTTGACAGCATCTATCAAACCCGCAACCTACCACCTTGAAGGAGAAGGGCAGCAGGCGCATGGGAAGACCATCAACTCCAAGTTCCCCTCCAAGTTACACACCATCCTGACCTGGAAATATATATCGCCATTCTTTCATTGTCGCTGAATCAATATCCTGGCCGACCTAACAGCACTGTGGGAGTACCTTCACCACACGGACTGCAGCGGTTCAAGAAGACAGCTCACGACCACCTTCTCAAGGGAAATTAGGGATGGGGGCAATAAATACTGGCCTTGTCAGCAATGCCCACATACAATGAATAAATAAATAATGTAAAAAAAAATATGTGCTCCTTGCAGTTAGGGCTCTGTCCTGGGAGTCCACTTCTATAAAATTACCCCTACATAATAAAGTGGCCTAAATCTTTTGTGTTAGCATTCAATTAGATTTTATGTCATTGTCAAGTGTTATCTGTGGTGAATGTGTTTTTATATAATTGCTATAATTTTGTATCCCTGCCAAAGACAGATAATCATAGCTGAGACAAAAAGAGCTTATTAATTTTGTGATTGAGATATGGAATAGAAGAAAACCACACCCAGTTATAACCTGCGGTAATTAATTCCATGCTAACCATTGGTGGCATTTTACAGAACCAACATTCTCAGAGCAGTATAAAAGTGTTCACAGAAGCCTATGTCACTAAAATCTCTTCTACATCATAGCTGCAAAAGTGCAGAGGACAATCACTAATCTTTGTAACTTAAGGATGTTTGTAACTTGGTTCTAGGCGAAGCAAAGCCAACAGCTTCTCTGGGCCCGAATTTGGTGACAGCCCCCGCCCACCCAAAGGACCACCAATGGCCGCCGAGGTACCTGACAGTACTTTGGGCGGGGTTTTCATCAAAAAGGTCCTTCAAAGTGCGGCGGGCGGCAAATGAGGGACTTACGCTGTCAATCTGGGTGGCAGCTGGTGGGAGCTCCGAATTTTGACGGCAAAGGCACTTGCCGCCCAAGTGCCGCCGAGGATGGAGTCGGGCCCATGGAGGATCGAAGACCTGCAAAGAACCAGCATTAAAAATAACATTGGAGCATCTTCAGGGGACCCCATACAGGTAAGTTCCTGTAAAGAAAAAAAGAAAAAAATGTTTGCTCACCTTTTTATTCAGCTCTTCATACCTACCGTCGGGGTCAGACCAGCCTCCTCGCAGCGGTCCACCCCCGTTCTGGCGCCAACTCCCGCCCGCACCGATCTGGCATCTCGGTAGGCAGGAGTCCACTTACGCCACTTGGTCATCCGCTGACATCAGCGGGCGGTTCCTGGCGGCTCTCGCCTCCCGCCCGCTCCAGACCAGATCGAAACTGGCACTGAGTGGAACCCGAGGAGGAATGTCGGCAGCAGTCGGCGGTGAGTGCGTCAATTTCGGGCCCTTTATCTCACTGAACAATTCTAATTGATATTATGTTCATGAATGCAAAGTTTATTTGAAATGCCTGGCCGAAAAGTGACAACAAACAAAAACATTAGGCCGGAATGTGCTGGCAAAACCTCGGCGAGTTATTAACGTGTAAATCATCCAGCATCTTGTGACAAGGAAAAGGGACACCTTTGAGTTGTAAGTCTGCACAGATTGCTGGACGATTGGTGCCACTCCGCTGTTAACAGCAGCCCGTGATCAAACTCCCCGTGAGTTTCAAGAAATTGCCGCATTAACACAGTTAATATCAATTAAACTCGTCGCAGAAAGTTAGGGCTGGTATTTACTAGCGTAGATACCCTTTTAATGAGGAGATTTATGTTCCTGCAATGCTACCCAACCTCACTGGCAAGTAGTAAATTGGTAGAAATGTTTTAAATGTACAATTTAAAATGTTTTAAATTTTTTCGCACTTTTCCATTCTGTCTTTTTTCGCTCTCTTCATCCAAACTTTTTTTCCTTCTCTTTATCTACCTAATTTGACCCTAATGCACCCTCCTTCTCCATTGTTCCTCTGCTTCTTTCTCAATCCTTTAATCCTATTGGTTAAAGAGATAGACTATTGGCCCCATAGTACATCACTGTCCCAGTGGTCCCATTACCCTCGCTGCCTGGTATCAATTTGCACCACAACAAAATTTCAAGCTGAAGGGTGAGTGGAAAAGTCTAACTAACATGGCATGCTGTAAGTTGTCCCATTCTAGCAAATTCTGTTCCAATGTTAAGAGCCCAAAATTCCACATTACCAATTTTTGGCATAATTTCAGATTAACGGCCATTTTCTTTAGTCCAAAATAACGCCAAAAAGCAAGTCCGAAGTTTCGCCAAAATTAGTTTTCATTTTGGCGCAGCGCAGAAAGACCTTTGGTTTTGAGGGTGGAGCTGATTGTTAGCGTCGAAAAAGTGAGACCCGCTCTCTGCGCATGCCCAAGCATTTAGGTTTCCAGGGTAACGTGAGGCGCAATGGGAGAGAACGAGCTGTCTCTCTCCAGTTCCCAGAGAAAGGAAATGTGTGCTGAGTGCTGCTTTTATATAATTGTGTAGAGGGAGCTTTCCCTGTAGCTAACCCATGCTGTACCTGACCTAGGAGAGTTTTGATGCTGAAACATGAAATGGCGGGCTCTGCTGACGGCTCACAAATGAGTACTGTACTGAACAGTGCTAATATGACATCCTTCAACTTTTCTTTGTTGTTTTACTGTTCCACAGTCACTGAGCATGTTAGGTGTTCCCTTGACAAATGGCCCACTGCAGCTGACCCTATCCCTGGCCAAATGGCTCGCCGAGTGTTTTATCACATTAAATATTAGTCCTAAAAATAAAATAACTTTCTTTTATAATGAAGTAATTCCAAGATAATATTGCATCACTACATTCAATAGGAACATAATAAATACAGATCAAGACAACAAATCAAGATGGCGTCAGTAACGCCGATTTCGATCGGACTCCGACTTGGTAATGTAAGGTTTTACAAAATGGTCCCTAGCGCCGTCCTTAAAAAAATCCTTATTGGCGAAACTCGCAAAACCGGGCAAAAATGGTGTTACGGGTGAGTTTGACCCCGAGTAACATCAGAAAAAAATGGTACTTAAAAAAAAAAAGGATGGCATTATACCATTGGTGAAACTTGCAAAATTAAGTTAGCTCCAAAAAAACACTGTTAGCTCAAAAAAAATGGAGCTAAATGGTGGCAAATTTTGGGCCCATTAATTAAGCAACATTCAATTGAGCTGTAAGCATGTAATGATGTTGATAAGGCTCCATGAATGAAATGACTTTTGGCTTATTACCTCTATGATCTCAACAGAAAATGAAATTGCTACCATAGCATTGAACAGCTTGCACTCTCTGGTGTCAGACATGCATTAAACAGCCACACCCTCCACCACCAGTGCACCGTGGCTGCAGTGTGCACCATCTTACAAGATGCACAGCAGCAAATTGCCAAGGATTCTTCGACAGCTGCTCCCAAACCCACATCTTCTACCATCTAGAAGGACAAGGGCAGCAGACGCATGGGAACACCACCACCTCCAAGTTCCCCTGAAAGTCGCACACCATCCTGACTTGGATATATATTGCTGTTCCTTCGTCGCAACTGGGTCAAAATCCTGGAATACCTTACCAAACTTCACTGTAGGAGTACCTTCACCACATTACAGTGCTGTCAGGCAGGGTGTTAATGCAGCGGTTTGAGAAGGTGGCTTACTACCACCTTCTCAAGGGCAATTAGGGATGAGAAATAATTGCTAGCGATGCCCAAGTCTCAACAATTAATTTTTAAAAGTCTGACATTTCTATTCAGAATTAAGATAAGTTTAACAAATAGTAAAGGCATTTGTTCAAGTATCACAGAGCAGATTTATAAGAAAACTAATGCAATATGGAAATAAGTAATCATTTTCACCATGATGCTGTTTATTCAAAAACTTCAGGAAGCACGCATGTCAATAACTGCCTAATTTGGATAGCTAATGATATATTAGTTAGAACATCTGAACACCACTTGAAGGGGAGAACATTTCTAGGCTATGGGGATTGAGCAAGGTAGTGGGACTAATTGGATAGCTCTTTCATAGAGCTGACACAGGGATGGTGGGACAAATGGCCTCCTTCTGTGCAGTAGGATTTGATGATTCCATGAATTCTGCACTGCATTACATATTAATTCTCACAGAAAATTATACACAATCTGCTGAAATAATCATACATGCAGGCAAATGGAGAGGTCTAACTTGTTTGTTTTTTCAGACAATTCAGATAAGTGATGTTCAGATAAACAGTTTCTGACTGTCATATAAACATCATTTAAGATGACTACTTTGTTTATTCTAATTCCGATGATGTACTTTGTTTTAGATCACAACAATCTCTAAATCATGGTAGTCAGTGCGAGGGTACAATTCACTACTTTCTCCAGAACAGGGTCAAGCCACCAATATCAGACAGTGGAACTGTCATTGGAAGGCCATCAAAAAGAAAGTCAATGTACCAGATTAGGAGAGTCTGGCAATATATCCAGAAGATGGTATCAGACTTGAAAAAATACCAAGGTGAGACATGAGAATGAACATAAATAACTGCTGTATATAAAGGCTGCACTGATGACAATCAAAGGCATCAAATGAGTTTGCTCAGATACCTTAATATACTCACCTCAACTTGATCATGTTCCCGTCTGCAAATGTAGTACCTAGGTTAGTACTTTGTATTAATTCCAAAACTTGTACTACTGAACGCTGATTCACAGAATCGCTTCAGGAGAGAGCTGGATCTGTTCCTGGCTGGAGCAGAGATCACTTCATACAAGGGGTAGGTAAATATCTTGTAACATTAATTAGGGCCAGGATGATCTCCTGGACTAGTTTCAATTGTCTAAGGGGATGGAAGAGGAATTTTCCAGATTTTTTTCCTTTTAATTGGCCCCTGTTTTTGTTTCTTCTCTGGTTTTTCATCTCTCTCTAGAGATTGCATGGCTATAGATGGGATGATAAGTGTATGTATTGCAGTATATAAGGCATCACAACTATATGGAAATGGCTGGATGGACCAGTAGGTATTTTCATGTCCGTCATTTTTTATATGTTCTTATATATGATCTGAGCCAGATTTTGAACAGTGAAATTATATTTCCAAGGAACCAATCATACCTATATTTAAGAAGGCGATAGAACATGTCCAGGTAATTATAGACCAGTCAGCTTAACATCGGTGGTAGGAAAAATAATGGAATCCTTACTAAAGAAGAACATCTAGAAACCAAAAATATAATAACGAATAGTCAGCATGGAGTTCAAAAGGGAAAGTCTTGCTTAATCAATCTCATTGAATTTTTTGAAGAGGTAACAGAGACAGTAGACAATGGTAATGCAGAAGATGTAATTTATCTAGATTTTCAAAAGACCTTTGATAAGGTACCCCACAATAGACTGATGAACAAGGTCAGAGAATGCGGAGTCAAGAGATAAGTAGCAGAATGGAAAGCTAGCTGGCTTCAAGACAGAAAGCAGAGAGTAGGGCCGTGATAAGGGTAGTTATTCAGAGTGGCAGAAGGTGGGTAGTGGTGTTCCACAAGGTTTAGCGCTAGGACCACTGTTGTTCACAATTTATATTAACAGTTTAGACTTTGGAATCAAAACACAATTTCTAAATTTGCAGATGACACCAAATTGGGAGGATAGTCAATACTGAGGAGGACGGCAACAAATTACAGGAGGACATTAATAAATTTGCAGAATGGGCATATAATTGGCAAATGAAGTTCAACACAGATAAATGTGAGGTATTACATTTTGGTAGGAAGAATAGGGAGGTCACTTATTACTTGGAGGTGAGAGTCTAGGTGGGATAGAGGAACAAAGGGATCTCGGCGTATAAATACACAAATCGCTAAAAGTTGCATCACAGGTTAGCAAGGCCATCAAAAAGCAAACCAAGCACTAGGGTTTATTTCTAGAGGTATAGAATTGAAAAGTAGGGAAGTTATGCTAAACCTGTATCGAACCTTGGTTAGACCACACTTGGAGTAATGCATACAGTTCTGGTCGCTATATTATAAAAAGGATATAGAGGCACTGGAGAGGGTGCAGAGAAGATTTACAAGGATGATACCAGAAGTGCGAGGGTATAAATATTAGGAAAAGGTAGAAATATAGAAACATAGAAATTTACAGCGCAGAAGGAGGCCATTTCGGCCCATCGTGTCTGCGCCGGCCGACAAAGAGCCGCACGGCCCTTCGTCAGCAGCCCTAAAGGCTACATACAAACCCATGAACAATAACGGAAAGGCAAAGAGCACCCAGCACAACCAGTCTGCCCCACACCACTGCAACACCCCTTATACTAAAAATGTCAACACTCCACCCAAACTGGCAAAAACTAGTTAAAAACCCAGGCCAATTTAGGGAGAAAAAAATCTGGGAAAATTCCTCTAGGACCCATCCAGGCAATCAAAACTAGTCCAGGAGATCACCCTATTCCCTGCAGTACTTACCATTATATCTGCTCCGACCAACAAAAGGTCATCTAGTCGAATCCCAATTACCAGCTCTAGGTCTGTAGCCATGCAGGTAGACAAGTCCCCTGGTCCTGATGAAATGCATCCCAGGATATTAAAAGAGATGGCGGAAGTTATAGCAGATGCATTCGTTATAATCTACCAAAATTCTCTGGACTCTGGGGAGGTACCAGTGGATTGGAAAGCAGCTAATGTAACGCCTCTGTTTAAAAAGGGGGGCAGACAAAAGGCAGGTAACTATAGGCCGGTTAGTTTAACATCTGTAGTGGGGAAAATGCTTGAAGCTATTATTAAGGAAGAAATAGCGGGACATCTAGATAGGAATAGTGCAATCAAGCAGACGCAACATGGATTCATGAAGGAGAAATCATGTTTAACTAATTTACTGGAATTCTTTGAGGATATAACGAGCATGGTGGATAGAGGTGTAATGATGGATGTGGTGTATTTAGATTTCCAAAAGGCATTCGATAAGGTGCCACACAAAAGGTTACTACAGAAGATAAAGGTACGCGGAGTCAGAGGAAATGTATTAGCATGGATCGGGAATTGGCTGGCTAACAGAAAGCAGAGAGTTGGGATAAATGGGTCCTTTTTGGGTTGGAAATCGGTGGTTAGTGGTGTGCCACAGGGATTGGTGCTGGGACCACAACTGTTTACAATATACATAGATGACCTTGAAGAGGGAACAGAGTGTAGTGTAACAAAATTTGCAGATGACACAAAGATTAGTGGGAAAGCAGGTTGTGTAGAGGACACAGAGAGGCTGCAAAGAGATTAAGATAGGTTAAGCGAATGGGCTAAGGTTTGGCAGATGGAATACAATGTCGGAAAATGTGAGGTCATCCACCTTGGGGAAAAAAAACAGTAAAAGGGAATATTATTTGAATGGGGAGAAATTACAACATGCTACGGTGCAGAGGGACCTGGGGGTCCTTGTGCATGAATCCCAAAAAGTTAGTTTGCAGGTGCAGCAGGTAATCAGGAAGGCGAATGGAATGTTGGCCTTCATTGCGAGAGGGATGGAGTACAAAAGCAGGGAGGTCCTGCTTCAACTGTACAGGGTATTGGTGAGGCTGCACCTGGAGTACTGCGTGCAGTTTTGGTCACCTTACTTAAGGAAGGATATACTAGCTTTGGAGGGGGTACAGAGACGATTCACTAGGCTGATTCCGAAGATGAGGGGGTTACCTTATGATGATAGATTGAGTAGACTGGGTCTTTACTCCTTGGAGTTCAGAAGGATGAGGGGTGATCTTATAGAAACATTTAAAATAATGAAAGGGATAGACAAGATAGAAGCAGAGAGGTTGTTTCCACTGGTCGGGGAGACTAGAACTAGGGGGCACAGCCTCAAAATACGGAGGAGCCAATTTAAAACTGAGTTGAGAAGAAATTTCTTCTCCCAGAGGGTTGTGAATCTGTGGAATTCTCTGCCCAAGGAAGCAGTTGAGGCTAGCTCATTGAATGTATTCAAATCACAGATAGATAGATTTTTAACCAATAAGGGAATTAAGGGTTATGGGAAGCGGGAGGGTACGTGGAGCTGAGTCCACGGCCAGATCAGCCATGATCTTGTTGAATGGCGGATCATGCTCGAGGGGCAGGATGGCCTACTCCTATTCCTAATTCTTATGTTCTTATGTATGGCACTTTAAGTGCCCATTCAACCATCTCTTAAACATGGTGAGGATTTCTGCATCTACTACTCTTCCAGGCAACGAGTTCCAGATCCCCACAACCCTCTGTGTAAAGAAGCCCCCCCTCAAATACCCTCTAAACGTTCCATCAACCACCTTAAAACTATGCCCCCTCATAATAGCCCCCTCCACCAATGGAAATAGACCCTTACTATCCACTATGTCCAGGCCCCTCAATATTTTGTACACCTCAATTCCTCTCAACCTCCTCTGTTCCAATGAGAACAGCCCAGCCTATCCAGATGAACAGGCTGGGTCTCTTTTCTCTTGAAAAAAGAAAGCTGAGGGATGACCTAATAGAGGTCTTTAAAATTATGAAAGGTTTTGATAGAGTGGATACAGAGAGAATGTTTCCACTTGTGGGGAAGAGCATAACTAGAGTCCATCAATATAAGATAGTCACCAAGAAATCCAATAGAAAATTCAGAAGAAAATTCTTTATCCAAAGAGAGGTGAGAGTGTAAAACTCGCTACCACAGGGAGACAGGGAGTGGTTGAAGCGAATAGTATGGATGCATTTAAGGGGAGGCGAGAAAAGTATATGATGGAGAAGGGAATAGAAGGTTATGCTGATAGATTTAGATGAGGAAAGACGAGAGAAAGCTCGAGTGGAACATAAATGCCGGCATGGACTGGTTGGGCTGAATGGTCTGTTTCTCTGCCATATATCTTATGTAACTTGTCTTCACATTGGAATAAATTTGAGAATCCGCGATTCCCTTGATATATAAGCATCCTGGTACTCCTTACATACTGCATTCACCTGCATCATGATTTGAAGGTGCTTGCAGACCATTTGCATTTTCATCATATGATGTTGATTGAGAGATACCAGGAGAAATTCAAATAATGGCATGGGATTTTCGCAACCACCTCAACAGTCTTAACATCTTATGCAGAGGACAGCTCCTCCAACAATGCAGCATTCTCTCAGTATTGCACTGAAGTATCAGTTTAGATTAAGTACTCATGTCCTGGAGTGGGGCGTGAAGTCACAACATTCTGACTCAGATGGAAGTGTGCTACCACTGACCCAATCTTAGCAAAATAGTACTGCATAATTATCACTTTTAGCTACTACTTGTAGTGTAATATTGATCATTCATTTTAGTTATGGATCTCGTTCCAGGATAGTGGAACAATTCATTCATGGCTTCCTTGTTGATGTGTCGCCTCATCATACATTGTTTCTTGGTGAGGTCAAGGTAGCACAGTTCCTGTGGTAAACATGCTGTCTGGTAAAGGAGTGGATTCTGGTAAGCTTTTTTTTAATTCATTCCTGGGATGTGGACGTCGCTGGCAGGGCCAGCATTTATTGCCCATCCCTAATTTCCCTTGAGAAGGCCTTCTTGAACCACTGCAGTCCGTGTGGTGAAGGTATGCCCATAGTGCTGTTCGGGAGGGAGTTCCAGAATTTTTCCCAGCGACGAGGAAGGAACAGCGATAATTTTCAAAGACAGGATGATGTGTGACTTGGTGAGGAACTTGCAGGTAATGGTGTTCCCATGCATCCGCTGCCTTTGTCCATCTAGGTAGTAGGGTCACAGGTTTGGGAGATGCTGTCAAAGAAGCCTTGGTGAGTTGCAGCAGTGCATCTTGTAGATAGAATCATAGAATCATAGAATGGTTACATCACAGAAGGAGGCTATTTGGCCTGTCGAGCCCTGGCCAGCTCTTTGAAAGAGCACTTCAGCTAGTCCCAATACTCGCCGTTTCCCCATAGCCCTGCAAATTTTTTCCTTCAGGTACTTATCTAATTCCCTTTTGAAAGCCACAATTGAGTCTGCCTCCACCACCTGTATAAGCAGTGAATTCCATATCCTAACCACTCGCTGCGTAAAAACGTTTTTCCTCGTGTCGCCTTTGGTTCTTCTGCCAATCATCTTAAATCTGTGTCATCTGATTCTCGAACCTTTCGTCAAAGGGAACAATTTCTCTCTCTCTGTACTATGTCTAGACCCCTCATGATTTTGAACTTCCTTTTCAAATCTCCTCTTAACCTTCTTTGTTCTAAGGAGTACAACCGCAACTTCTCCAGTCTATCCACGTAACGGAAGTCCCTCATCCCTGCAATCATTCTTGTAAATCTTTTCTGTACCCTCTCTAAGGCATTCACATCCTTCCTAAAGTGCAGTGCCCAGAATTGGACACAATACTCCAGTTGTGGCTGAGCCAATGTTTTATAAACGTTCCTCATAACGTCCTTGCTTTTGTACTCTATGCCTCTATATATAAAGCCCAGGATTCCGTATTTTAACCACTTTCTCAACCTGCCCTGCCACCTTCAACGATTTGTGCACATGAACCCTCAATGTTCTCTGTTCTTGGCCCCCCTTTAGAATTGTACCCTTTAGTTTATATTGCCTCTCCTCATTCTTCCTACCAAAATGTATCACTTCGCACTTTTCTGCGTTAAATTTCATCTGCCACATGTCCGTCCATTACATCAGCCTCTCTGTGTCCACTTGAAGTCTCTGACTACCCTCCTCACTGTTCACTATACTTCCAAGTTTTGCTCCGACTGTGACTTCAGACTTCAGTGGCAATCCTTAATAACATACAGCTTCATTCTCAATGTGTTTCATTCCAGAAAGTGTGTCAAAGCAATCATAGAGCCTCAGTCAATAGGCGGATTAGATAGTTGTTGGAAACAACAGTACATTACTGTAGTGCTTGCTGCAACAAAATTGTAAAATATTATGAAAACAAATGGAAAAACAAAATCAAAAGAGATATAAATGAGGGAGATCATTTGACCCATTCAACCAAAAAAGAACATTTGTTCCCCATCAGACCATCTATTTAGTAAGTGATTTTTTTTGTTGCCACACCCTATTTGCAAGTCTATATCTCATGCCGGTTACGTAGTGTAATGAAGAATTTCCTGACATAAAGCAAAAATTTGTTTTTCACTAGTTTGAGCTATGCCCTTTGTTCCACTATCACAGAAGATCTAAGAAATCGGAGCAGGAGTAGACCCTATGGCCCCTCGAGCCTGCTCCACCATTTAATAAGATCATGGCTGATCATCGACCTTAATTCCACTTTCCCAGCCGATCTCCATATCCCTTTATTCCCCTAGACTCCAAAAATCTATCTATTTCAGTCTTGAATATATTCAGGGACTCAGCATCCACAACCCACTGGGGTAGAGAATTCCAAAGATTAACAACCCTCTGATTGAAGAAATTCCTCCTCATCTCTGTCTTAAGTGGTCTTCCCCTTATCCTGAGACTGTGCCCCTCAGTTCTAGGCACTCCAGCCCAGGGGAAACAACCTCTCAGTATTTACCCTGTCAATTCCCTTCAGAACCTTGTATGTTTCAATGAGACCACCTCTCATTCTTTTAAACTCCAGAGAGTATAGGCCCATTCTACACAATCGCTCATCATAAAACAGCCCTCTCATCCTAGGAATCAATCTCGTGAACCTCAGTTGTACTGTCTCCAAGGCAAGTATATCCTTCCTTCGATAAGGCGACCAAAACTGCACAGTACTCTGGTTGTGGTCTCACCAACGTCCTGTACAATTGTAGTAAGACTTCCTTACTTTCATACTCCAACCCCCTTGTAATAAAGGACAACATGCCATTTTCCTTCCTTATAGCTTGCTGGACCTGCAGGCTAGCTTTCTGTGTTTCATGCACAAGGACACCCAAATCTCTCTGAACACCAACATTTTAAAGTTTCCACACCATTTAAAATATATTCAGTTTTTCTATTCTTCCTACCAAAGTGAATAACCGCACATTTCCCTACATTATACTCCATCTGCCATCTTACTGCCCACTCACTCAGTCTATCTATATCCCTTTGCAGATGCTTTGTGTTCTCCTCACAGCTTACTTTCCCACCTAACTTTGCATCGTCAGCAAACGTGGATACATTACACTAGGTCCCTTCATCTAGGTCATTAATATAGATTGTAAATAGCTGGCCCCAGCACTGATCCTTGCACCACGCCACTAGTTACAGCCTGCCAACCTGAAAAAGATCAGTTTATCCCTATTTTCTGTTTTCTGCCTGTTAACCAATCCTCTATCCATGCTAATACATTACATCCAATGCAATGAGCTCTTATCTTATGTAATAACCTTTAATTGGGCACCTTATCGAATGTCTTTTGGAAATCCAAGTATACTACATCCACCAGTTCCCCTTTACAATATTTCAAATCACATTATCCTCTGCCTGCTTAACCAATGCTGACAACTGCTCAATTACGCCAAATAGCCTAAAAGGTTTGTCAGGGGTGGGGGGTGGGGGACCTTTGTGAAGGCCGAAATGCTTCACTTAAGTTAAACTGTTCTTAAAGCAGGAACAGCAATTTCAAATCATGGATTAAAAAGGAACCAGAAAGACAAACCCCTAAACCTTTTTCAGAGAGTGATGTAAATATGATTCTGACTGAAAGTAGGCGTGGGGGGGGCGTTGTTTGGAATAGTGGATGTGCGTGGTAAAATTAAAGCTAGCCCTGCCTTGGAGAGCATTCCTGGGGGGCGTTAAAGAATTGACACTCATTTCCTGTACCAATTTTGTATACATGGTCCTGTCAGCAAAGGTAAGTATGATAGCTACAAGCTGCTGTTAATGTA
The DNA here is from genome assembly GCF_044704955.1 of Pristiophorus japonicus. Lineage (NCBI taxonomy): Eukaryota > Metazoa > Chordata > Chondrichthyes > Pristiophoridae > Pristiophorus > Pristiophorus japonicus. The sequence goes on from NC_091986.1 coordinate 24,362,396, forward strand.
TATTTTTTATATTTCAGATTGGAACCTATATTTACTCTTTTTTTATAAATTGAAGAGCATGCACTTAATAAACGTTAGTGATGCCTGTATGTGGAAAGAAAGAACAAAGTTGCATTTATGTGGCACCTTTCACTACCTCAAGGCAACCAAAATGTTTCATGGGCAAGGAAGTACTTTTTGAAGTGCAGTCGCTGCCATAATGTAAGGAAACGTGGCAGCCAATGTGTGCACAGCATAGGTATGACAAACAACAATTAGATAAATGTCCAGATAGACTACTTCAGTGATGTTCATTGAAAGATAAATATTGGCCAGGAAACTAGAAGAACTTCCTAGCTCTTTGAATAGTGCCATTGGACCTTTGAATAGAGTCATTAGACGTGACCTCAGAGTTCCTGTCATAAAATGATAAATGATTGCAAAGTATTAAAGGCATATAAAAACATAGCACAGACTCTCTATAGCTGTGTGACAGATGGCAGGGATGGTGGAAAAGTCCAATGCCTTCCATTTCGGTATTAGCAGTGAGGCCTTCTCTACAATACAGAGCACCATGGAGCAAGTGGCAGCTGTAGGAACTTCTACACACATCGCACAGAACACAGGGGCTTCCTGACTCGTAACTTCATTAATATACTGTTTTCTTGTGCTTTACACCTTGGTGGCAACATATCTGCAGAAAGGTTTGGATCGCGAATGGTGGTGGCTTATAAGCCTGACCTCAAGTCGTGTGTTGTTCCTCCTCTTGCAAATAAATGATAAAGATGGAATCCCCATGCGCTACGGTATCGGCAGCTCTAAGCGGCTTCTCCCAAATGGAGTGCCGGGCTGCGCGATGGCGGCCCGGACCAGGCAACAGCAGGGCAGAACGGGCCAACTGGTGAGTCAACCGAAGAAAACAAATGGCGGCACGCAGCCAGCGCACCTCCCCTTTAATTTCCGCCCTGGGAGCGGAGGTCGGCAAAATTCACGCCCCGCGAGGCTGGCGCCAACATCAACCGTGGTGGCCTCACAGGGCCCGAGGCAATTTCCGCCGCGGGGCATAAAGGGCTCGCTCCAGGCTCGCGGGTCATGAACCATGCCGACCTCCGCTCCCGGGGCGGAGGTTAAATGGGAGGTGGGCTGCGCGCTGCCATTTTGTTCTTCAGCCGACTCACCGTTCGGTCCGTGCTCCGGCCGCATGGTCCGGGCGGCGATTGTGCAGCCCGCTACTCCGTTTGGGTTTCCAGGCTGCGGCCATGGTTCCACGCAGCCACGGTGGCCCAGTGAAGGATATCAAAGGGCCTGCAGAGTTCGCAGCGACCCTCCCCTTTAATGGAAGGGGAGGGTCATTGAAACACGTCAGCGCTACGCGGAGAGGCTGTGCAGTGCTGCTGATGCCATTCACGTAACGCCCCCGGGAGCAGGAAGTGGAGCCCACGACATTTCACTCCACTTCATGTGAGGGGTGGTAACCGGAATTTTGCGGCCAGGACAGAACTTCCACACAGGGCGCAGGTAGTCCCGCCTCAACTTGGTTACCACTCCCAAACGGGGCGCCACCCAATTTTGTCATCCTGGGCTAAATCCATCCTTATGCATTGCTGCACCTTAGCTAGGCTATGCACATCTTACACCCGTCCTCACCTCCAGCAGAACTTAAGGAAGTACTTAAAGGTAACCTAAAAGCAGCTTATCATCTCCAAGTCCCAAATTCTCCTCCCTACCCCCCAATTCAAACTGCTGAGTTTATATCGAACTAAACCATCGAAAGTTCAACTCCATTTTTTTATAAATTAGAACTCTAGCAAATTTCCTTGACAATTTACAAGATTAGGGGGCAATGCATCAGCGATCTCATCATGTCCCCTGTGAATAATGGATTTATCGGGGAAACTAATAAAGAAATCAACAGACCGAATCAGAGAAACTTCAGATCCCGCTCGATCAGCTAATATATGGCTATATATTCTTCAGGCAGGCAGGTGGTTTTCAGGCTTAGCCGCAGCCTTGCAAATACTACAGCAGCAAAATGTTTCATCATCAGCACTGTCGCTATCTGACATAAGGTTGACTTGAAGACAACACAAACCAGATCCCACTAACTAAATTATTTGCTGGTGTATGCGCTTTGTATGCCGGTGATGACAATGCTCTAAGGTGGTTGGAATTATACGCCATATCAGCATACATTAAAGGTTTCTAATTACTATACATAGATCTCATTACATACACAAGAACATAGAAACATAGAAAATAGGTGCATGAGTAGGCCATTCGGCCCTTCAAGCCTGCACCACCATTCAATAAGACCATGGTTACCATTCACCTCAGTACCTCTTTCCTGCTTCCTCTCCATACCCATTGATCCCTTTAGCCGTAAGGGCCATATCTAACTCCCTCTTGAATATATCCAATGAACTGGCATCAATAACTCTCTGCGGCAGGGAATTCCACAGGTTAACAACTCTCTGAGTGAAGAAGTTTCTCCTCACCTCAGTCCTAAATGGCCTACCGCATATCCTAAGACTGCGTCCCCTGGTTCTGGACTTCCCCAACATCGGGAACAATCTACCCGCATCTAACCGGTCCCGTCCCGTCAGAATCTTATACGTTTCTATTAGATCCCCTCTCATCCTTCTAATCTCCAGTGTATAAAGTCCCAGTTGATCCAGTCTTTTCTCATATGTCATTCCAGCCATCTCTGGAATCAGTCTGGTGAACCTTCGCTGCACTCCCTCAATAGCAAGAACGTCCTTCCTCAGATTAGGAGACCAAAACTGAACACAATATTCCAGGTGAGGCCTCACCAAGGCCCTGTACAATTGCAGTAAGACTTCCCTGCTCACATACACAAATCCCCTAGCTATGAAGGCCAACATACCATTTGCCTTCTTCACCGCCTGCTGTACCTGCATGCCAACTTTCAATGACTGATGGACCGTGACACCCAGGTCTCGTTGCACCTCCCCTTTTCCTAATCTGCCGCCATTCAGATAATATTCTGCCTTTGTGTTTTTGCCATCAAAGTGGATAACCTCACATTTATCCACATTATACTGCACCTGCCATGCATTTGCCCACCTAACGTGTCCAAATCACCCTGCAGCCTCTTAGCATCCTCCTCACAGCTCACACTGTCACCCAGTTTAGTGTCATCTGCAAACTTGGAGATATTACACTCAATTCCTTCATCCAAATCATTAATGTATATTGTAAAGAGCTGGGGTCCCAGCACTGAGCCCTGCGGCACTCCACTAGTCACTGGCTCCCATTCCGAAAAGGACCCATTTATCTCGACTCTCTGCTTCCTGTCTGCCAACCAATTCTCTATCCACGCCAGTACATTACCCCCATGGCCATGTGCTTTGATTTTGCACACCAATCTCTTATGTGGGACCTTGTAAAAGGCCTTTTGAAAGTCCAAATACACCACATCCACTGGTTCTCCCTGGTCCACTCTGCCAGTTACATCCTCAAAAAATTCCAGAAGATTTGTCAAGCATGATTTCCCCTTCATAAATCCATGCTGATTTGGACCGATACTCTCACTGCTTTCCAAATGCGCTGCTATTTCATCTTTAATAATTGATTCCAACATTTACCCCACTACTGATGTCACGCTAACCAGTCTATAATTACCTGTTTTCTCTCCCTCTTTTTTTAAAAAGTAGTGTTACATTAGCTACCCTCCAGTTCATAGGAACGGATCCAGAGTCGATAGACTGTTGGAAAATGATCACCAATGCATCCACTATTTCTAAGGCCACTTCCTTAAGTACTCTGGGATGTAGACAATCAGGCCCCGGGGATTTATCGGCCTTCAATCCCATCAATTTCCCTAAAACAATTTTCCGCCTAATAAGGATATCCTTCAGTTGCTCCTTCTCCCTACTCACTCGGTCCCCTAGTACATCTGGAAGGTTATTTGTATCTTCCTTCGTGAAGACAGAACCAGAGTATTTGTTCAATTGGTCTGCCATTGCTTTGTTCCCCATTATAAATTCACCTGAGTCCAACTGCTAGGGACCTACATTTGTCTTCACTAATCTTTTTCTCTTCACATATCTATAGAAGCTTTTGCAGTCAGTTTTTATGTTCCCGGCAAGCTTCCTCTCATACTCTATTTTTCCCCTCCTAATTAAACCCTTTGTCCTCCTCTGCTGAATTCTAAATTTCTCCCAGTCCTCAGGTTTTCTGCTTTTTCTGGCCAATTTATATGCCTCTTCCTTGGATCTAACACTATCCTTAATTTCCCTTGTTAGCCGTGGTTGAGCAACCTTCCCCATTTTATTTTTACTCCAGACAGGGATGTACAACTGTTCATCCATGTGATCTATAAATGTTTGCCATTGCCTATCTACTGTTAACCCTTTAAGTATCATTTGCCAGTCTATTCTAGCCAATTCACGCCTCATGCCGTCGAAGTTAGCTTTCCTTAAGTTCAGGACCCTAGTTTCTGAATTAACTGTGTCACTCTCCATCTTAATAAAGAATTCTACCATATTATGGTCACTCTTCCCCAAGGGGCCTCGCACAACAAGATTGCTAATTAGTCTCTTCTCATTACACATCACCCAGTCTAGGATGGCCAGCCCTCTAGTTGGTTCCTCGACATATTGGTCAAGAAAACCATCCCGAATACACTCCAGGAAATCCTCCTCCACCGCATTGCTACCAGTTTGGTTAGCCCAATCTATATGTAAATTAAAGTCGCCCATGATAACTGCTGTACCTTTATTGCACACATCTCTTATTTCTTTTTTGATGCTGTCCCCAACCTCACGAGAACGGATACTGACTGCTGATAACTTAAAGATGATAATCTATAAGAAAGGGATTGAAAGTGGACCTCAAGTGGCTCAAAACCAGAATATAAAGCCAGCTACTTTGAAATCACTCCCTGGTATACTTCCATTCCTTTTTACATTCAACAATTTTGATGAGAATTTTATAATGTATAGGCCATAACTGTGCAACTTTAACACTTGATATAATCATTTGAATTCAGAGAATATTATACTATAGAACATGCTGCCCAAAGTTGTTTTCCTAACTTAGTAAATTTAGTGCTTTTTATTTTTTCCCGAGCTTTCATATTGGATAGTCAACTTTGAAGTTTATATTTTGTGTGACTGCAGGCAGCAATTACGTGAAACAGTACATCATGTGCTAAAAGGAGGATATGTTTTTACCAGATTATGAGACTAGACAGAGATACAATAGGATTAAAGGAAAGTCAGAAGTGAAGAAAGGCCTTCACTTAATACAAATACTCCATTCTAGGTTAATCACCAGGAGGCAAACGTATATGAAAGGGGTATAAGGCAGTATTTGTCACAGTTCTGCTCAGTACTGAATCAAATTGAAAAGCTGTCCCTCACAGCAACCTGAGGCCATGTAGTTAGTCCTTGTATTACAGAAACATTCAAATATAGTACAAAATAGCCGCTGGATGACATCCTCTGAATTCAAATGATAATATAAAATGCAATAAATCGATGAAATGCCATGTTGGGTGGACATGCAACTCACGAAAGAGGTTTTAAAAAAGATCTGGCACCAGACTTCTGTGGCGAGAAGAAATAATATCAATAGGCATGGCAATGAGTCTTGAGAAAACCCTAGAAGCAACTGTGTTTGTCCAACAGGAAATACGGTCCATTAAAAAAGCTTTGATTTGAGCAGATTTTGGTTAAGGGTCAGAGGATTTAGTATTGCACAAATTTAAATTTGGTCTGGCCTGAAGTTATAGGAGCTGTGTGAAAAATCACATGTTGCAAAATACACCAAATGTGATTCAAAACATCTGACTCAGAGCTTGAAAACATCATAAGTATACACTTTCCATTCAATACAATAGCGAAATCAGACATTACCGTGGTACTGGCCATGTGAAATAATAGCCACCTGATCCATGAACCTCAGACAACTCAACTCGCCTTGTACTTGCCGTCCTTGCTCACTGGCTTGGCATGTTTGAATTCTGTAGGCCTATAGGTTTGTAAAGGGCTGTCCATAGTGCTGAAGCCTCGCTGGGAGATAAATCCTGGATCAGAAGTTCTAGATCTGTTGCTAGCCGCAGCTTATGATTAATGTAAATTATTGGGAACATTCATTTAAACTTTGTAGCCCTGGTTTTGTGAGGCTGCTCGGCAGTTGCGAGTCTCGAGGGGGGCAAACATGGGTTGGAAATCAGACATGTCGGCTCATGCACCCGGATTGCAACAGGCTCCGTTTAGCAGCTGAAAAAACTACCATAATTTTCAAGGTGGTCAGCAAAAGCTTTGGGCCCGAACTTGGTCAAAGCCAAGGCCCGCCCAAGGGCCACCCAAAGGACGGCCGAGGACCGCGCGGTACTTTGTCAGGAAGATTCCTCTAAAATATATGCCGGTACCACCCGACGGCCAGAAACCGACTTACGCTGTGAATCTGGACGGCAGCGGGCAGAAGCTCCCAATCTCGGCGGCAAATGCGATCCTCTCCAAAGTGCCGCTGAGGATTGAGTTGGACCCAGGGAGGGGGGAAACAGCTACAAATAAAAATAAATAAAAACAATGGGAAGCCTTCAGGGGACCCCATCCACATAAATCGCTGAAAAAAATAAATAAAAGAAGTTCACAAGCATCTTTCAGCAGGTCTTCTTACTTACCGTCAGGGTTGGACCTGCCTTCACGCTACCGCCGACTCCCGCCCGGAGGAATCTGTCAGCTCGGCGGGCAGGAGGTCACTTACGCGACTTGCTCGCTGGCAGGCGGTTCCCAGACCTCGAGGAAGCTGTCACCGAGGGGAGACCGCTAGAAAAACGAGGCGGTAGCCGGCTGCAGTGGACGGTAAGGACACCAATTTCGGGCCTTTGTTATACTTACTGATTTTATTCAAATAGTTCCTTCACTGAATCTTATGGCTCTCTCAATATTTTCTCACTGGTCACATTGCTTATCCATATATTACAGGCACAACAGCGTGTGGATGGTGCAGCTTGTAGGAGTAGGCTTCTTGGTTTGCAAGTTAGCTTTTTTTTGTTTATTATATTGCTTTATCAAGAGTGGCAGTCTAGTGTCAGCTGTGGCTCAGTGAGTAACACTCTCGTCTGAAAGTCAGAAGGTTGTGGGTTGAAGTCCCACCCCAGAGCCTTGAGCACAAAAATCTAAGCTGACAATTGGGTGCCATATTGAAGGAATACTTAATACCCAATCAGAAATATTTAATATCCTGCCCTTTAAGGCAGGTCTCAGTTATCGCCACAACATTATATTCCCATGTGGCTATTTGTGCCTGCAGCTCACTTAGCTTGTTTACTATGCTCCGTGCATTCACATACATACACTGTTAAACCAGCCTATTAACTCTCAGTTTGACTCCTTCTAATACTTTACTATTTCTTACTTTAGTGCTCTCTGCCTCTCCCAATCCTTTGTGCGCTTTATTTCCCCTTTCTAATGCTACATCCGGGTGCCCATCCCCTTGCCAAATTAGTTTAAACACTCCCAACAGCACTAGCAAATCTCCCCGCAAGGATATTGGTTCCGGCCCTGTTGAGGTACAACCCGTCCGGACTGTACATAAAAGGAGCAGACGTGCGGTGGCCCACAGCGAGGCTCCGACCTGTGAGGAACCATCTGCGGCAGGTCGGGGCCATAAAAAGAGCATACCACTGCAAGGTTCAGCGCGAGCCAGTCCGGGAGGGAGACAGCTGTGAAGAGGGCCACTGGATTGAACGTCACCATAATCCAGGTCGCTGATTGGAGCACGGGCTGGTACAGCAGGAGCGGCGAGCTCGGTCGGAGGAGCAGCGAGGTCGGGCAAAGAAGCGGCGAGGTCTGAGCGAAGGAGCGGCGAGGTCGGGGCAAAGGAATGATGAGAGATTGTAGAGCGACGTGATCAGGGCCCAGAAGAGGAGAGGGCCCAGGGGCAGCCCACACTGCGATATGTGTGCGCACTAGGTCCATGTAGCAGAGCTGGTTTCCAGTCGTCTTGGTTAATCCTTGCCACTGGATCAAGACCTAGCTCTGTTAAGCCCGTGTGGTGGCTGGTGTGCAACCGCCACCACACATTAAAAAAATCCACACACAGGCATCTTCCACCCTTCAATATGCAATTCGGGACCTGGAATATCAGGTCCTTCATTGAAATACCTTTGAATTCATCCCTTTTTGGTGGAAGCAAGTCATTCTCGATACGCGGGACCGTTTAAGAAGATACTGAAGGAGTACTGCACTGTCGAAGGTGCCATCTTTCAGACGAGATGTTAAACCAAGGCCCTGTCTGCTCCCACAGGTGGCTTAAAAGTTATTATGACATTATTTTGAAGAAGAGCAGGGGAGCTATCCCTGGTGTCCTGGCCAATATTTATCCCTCAATCACTAAACAACAACATTATCTGGTCATTATCACATTGCTGTTTGTGGGCGCTTGCTGTGTGCAAATTGACTGCCGCGTTTCCTAAATTACAACAGTGGCTACACTTCAATTCATTACATCTTTGGCTGTAACACACTTTGGGATATCTGGTGATCATGAAAGGTGCTATCTAACTGCAAGACTTTCTTTTTCTTTATCTGCATTTTATTGGCATAGGAATTTCTGTTGCGGTTTCGGCCTGATTTAATTGAGCTGTGAGACATTTCCTTCCAAACCCAATTCTTAGAACAATCTTGCATCCATTTATTTCCCTTACAAGAGCCAAAGTGGGCAGAGTGGGTAATCCTTTGGGGATTCAATGGCATTTTTGAAGGAGTTCCAAGAACAGTCCAGATTTGGAAGACTATCAATGTCTGAGGGGACAAATAAAAGAAGGTGCAACCAGACCTCAAGTATTATATAAGCACCAATCCTTACCTCAGGGTCCGCATTCATTGCCAACCAATCCTTCCTGGACATGTCGCTAAATAATTATAGATGAGGAAGGCCATTCAGCCCATCTTAATTCATTCAACCAGAAAAAAACAAAAGCCCCCCCCCCCCCCCGTCCATCAGAAGAATTCCCACCTACGGAGTACAACGGCTGGTATCACTCTCATTAGCGGCATTGGTCTGGTGCATTATCAGCGCAATTCTGGTCTTAACGGGTGAGTCGGAGAGCAGGAAAGACAAGAGCAGTAATACAGAACTAACAAGGCTCAGTGTATGCTGATTTATGTCAGAAAGTGGTGACACACTGACTGAGACCCAAACACTGTGAACATGACATGCTGAAGATGGGTATATATGCATCTAAAAATTTGCAAAGGTGGGCCCTGAATCTAATCACTAAATTGTTCTAAACTGTCATTATTAGTTATATTGGAAGACAATTGAGCTGGTTCCTATACAATGAGCCTGAAATTCCGATGTCCCGGGTCCGTACGAAGTTCCGACGGACCCGGGAAGGCATCGGAAAAGCCGCTTTTCAACGCACATTGCGCATGCGCTGAAAACCGGCTTTTCCGATCTGTCAAGTTTCTGGCTTGACAGATCATCCGCAGATCAGGAGCAAGGACATTTGTAAGTGCAAATTTGTGATACTTACGCATACAAATGTCCTCAAAAATCTTGTGCCTGAAAAAGCAGGTGCATAGCCTACTTTTACAGGCGCAAGTTTTTTAAAACACACAAAAACATATAAAAATAAAGTTATGGAAACATATTTTATTGTTAAAAACCCTCCCCATAACAGTAAGTTTATTTTAAGGCATAATTAAAAAAACTTTATTTTAAAAAATCAGGAAAATATTTTTTTTTATAAGACATTAATAACTTTAATTTAAATGAGTCTTAAATATGTAGTGTATATTTTCTATTTTTTATTAGTGTTTTGGGTGTTTGGGGTGGGGGGGGGTTTCATTCATAGTAATAGGAGTTTCGGACTTACGAAACTCCTGTTGCTATGAATGAGAATATACTATACCTGATTGGCTGCCCAGAGCCATGTGACTCCAGCTCCAGGCCTGCGCATGTCCCGACGTGCACGCGCTGCAATGCGCAGGGAGAGGAGGCTTGTGCATCGAAAAGTCGAGCGGGGGCAGCAGCTTCAGGTCGGTGCGTTTTGTTTCTCTAAAATCTAGTCGAACGTCCGCGGGATAGAGAAAGCGGAATTTCTGGGCCAATATCCTTCATAAGAAAATCATTAAATGTAATGGGGTAGAGTTTCTGCTTTGAGCACAATCGGCAATCAGGGCTCAAATTGCGCTACGTTTCCGGAGTGAAGTTTTGGTTCAGGTTTCCACTCAAACACATTTGCATAATCACAAACATAAAATCTTCCATGAACCAGCACGATCAGGTAGTGTAATAGAACGTATTTGTTTTTTCCTTGCAGTAGAAAAAATATTCTTTGATGTATTTAAGAGTGCTAATCTTGTGCAGTTCTATTAATACAGCTGAAAATAGGTTTTAAATTATCTTTTCCTCCGTATAACCTCTCCCCTTTTGCAGTCTGCTCACCACAAGAGGCCAGGATGGGAGGATCACAGACATCTCCGTGACCTCCGTCAATTCTACCCTGTCATTGTCTGCTGAGCAGCTCAGTTCAAGCCAGACATCAACTTTTGTTTCCCACAACACATTTCCCTTTTATGTCATGACGAGCTAACAAAAAATTGATCAAAGAAACATTGACCTAACTCAGGTAACTGGGATCAAGTGACTCTAATCCATAGCTGCTGTTTTAAGCCAATTGCTCATTAATTCTGAACACTTAACTATCAGCTAAATTACTCTTAAACAAAAAGTACAGTGCATTCTTTTTAACTCAAAGTTGCTTTATTCTAATTACTGTATAATTAAATTTCTTTAAATGCAAAAAAACAAGTTTGAATGAATGACTATTGTGATTATCAAAAATAATCATGCATACCCCACAGATTATTAGATTTAGTCAGAGTTGATATCGGTTCCAAGGGACTAAAAGGCTTCATTATTATCTTCTGTATTGCCTTGCTCTCCTGATCGATTAGTGAGTAAATGTAGTGCCTGATGTTGTACTAAAGAACATAGAAAACGGAGGAGGCCATTCAGCCCCTTAAGCCTGTTCCATCATTCAATTAGCTTATGGCTGATCTGAATCATAACTTCATCTACCCGTGTTGATACCGTAACCCTTAGGGGGAGAGATTGGATGCATTTGCAGCTCCCGTGCAACTAGGCTCAGCGCTGACGTCGACTCCCGCCATAGAGAGTTGCGCCCCGATCTCCCACGCTCGGAGATAGTGACATCATCAGCGTGAGCTTCGCCCCGTTAGCGCCCCGGACCCGAAATTCACTTTCGCCCCCTGCAGCAGTGTCGGGCAAAAACACCGGGCAGCCAGCCGCTACCGGGGCCGTGATTAAAAGCGAGGTGGCCCAGGTAAGTAAAAACAAAAACGTACCTTTGTTCGTGCCGTTTTCTTCATGGGTGCCTACCACAATCGTTCAGCCCAGCACTCTGCTTGAGGGCCAGGCTGATCGTATGGGATCGCCGCGGCCTTGGCGGTCCAGGTAAGTGACTTTTAAATCGCAGAGCCTGCAGCGATGGCCCTTCCCTTTAAGGGAGGGAAGGGCCCTTTATACACGGCAGCACTGCACGGCCCAGTGTGCAGCGCTGCTGGGGTCTCTGCCCTGTCTGCATCCCTTCGCACTCCGAGAAGGAAGCTCCTTCCTGGAGCGCTAAAGACAATTTTTTGAAAGCCGGGAAGCATTTGTTTCCTGGATTTCAAAAGGTTCCACCCCCAAACGGGGTGATAATGAATTTCTCACCCTTAATACCCTTGCCTATCAATCTCAACTTGGACATTTTCAATTGGCCCAATAGCCAAATGGATCAGAAGGTGGGATCCCTGCTCTGTGTTGAGTTGGCTGATGATAGCCAGGGGTGGCAGTGGAGGTATTACAATTCATCTCAATAGTCCTGAATCAAGGAGTGGCAAAGGGAAAGCCAGGCAAAATTCCAGCTCCTGATCACTAGTGAGCCCTAATGGAAAGTGTACGATGTCGATGTCAATTGAAGACAATATCAAGCTCAGCTGTACTGCTACACAGTAAAACTCACTGCCAATATTTATAGGCTTACCGCAAAGAATGGTAATGAGGAACATCCACTGGAGGGCACCTTACACCTGTGGAAACAAAGGGGGAGAAAACTCTAAAAGAAATGACTATTTTTAATCAGGCAGTACTTTTCCATAAGTTTCCAGTAAGTAAAATGAAATAAAAGCAGTCATTTGATATTTTCATTCACGCCATTCCTCTGATAATGTTTGTAAACGCAACCATTGTGTCTTTCATTTCGTTCCGTCACCGGGTCTTGAAGAGCAGATCGATCGATGACCTGGAGTTCAGAGGTAATCAATGTTCACTAACCTCACATTAACACCTTCCACTGAAAATGAATGGGAGCTGTGAACAGGAGCAGCTGAGCACCGATAAAAATCAGGCTTCGCACTTTTATTGAAAACATATAAGATATTTAATGGTCAGATAGTCAAAACAAACTGTGCTGCAGAAGCTACACACCCATTAGTAACCTCAAAGGCCAGCTGTACAGAGCGAGTTAGCTCTTGGTATACAATGATAGTCATATGTTTTACAGTATGGATTGTAATTAGGGCATTTTTTACAGACTGACTTTTGAAGTGGGAAAGTGGAAGTGGGAAGATTTCACCCCTCCAGCGATTGACACTCTCTGCGCTCAGAGGCAAAGCAAGCCCTCACCTGAGGGTGGACTCGGCACCGATGAGCTGACCAGCACGGCACCCGAGGCACAGACCGCTCAGCACGACTGCGTGGAGATGATCCAGCTGAGACAACTCGAATGCACCTTCCAGGCTCCAGTAGCAGGATTCAGGAGGGAGAAAATCGGATCCAGCAGTGACTTCCCAACTGCGGAGGCAGAACACGGGAAGAAAAGGATCACCGCAGTCGACATCGTCAACGAAGAAAAGATGGCGCCCGAACCACGAGACGATTTGCTGAAGACAAAAATGGCCGTGGCCAGATCACGAGGTGCAGCGCTGATGGAGCAGCACATGGCATCAAACAGAGAAGCAGATGGGGGTAAAGCAAGCAAGGCTCTCTTAAAGGCGGCCTGCAACCCACTACAATTAAAGGGACAGTTCCACATAATTAAGCAATGTAACAAGAATTGTAAGTTAAAGACTAAAGGTGTAACGGATTATGTAAAGTGTGTAACTGACCATGCAAAATGTGTAACAGATAATCGGAATTGAATACATGCAACCAGGGAGGAAAAGTCGCGCGATTATGTACAAAGTGTAATTGATGATTTGAACTGTGCATATGCAACCAGCGAGGAAAAGTCGCGTGACCATGATCGGACTCCTAGTGTGTCCATCATAAGTAAGGAAAAGCTGTGTGATGCAGGATTCCCACTGCACGCAGCCAATGCAGCGGGCAGACACCCATCGGGTGCACACACATGCGAGCTAACCAATGCTGTAGCCTACGTCCCGGGAACCAGAGTCATGCACCACGAAGTGTGGCCACAAGCAGCCGACACACACGAGCTGCGAAGCAAGCGACCTCAGCAGGGCAATGGCACCGGTATTGATACCATGCCCTGGGTCGGCTCCATCTCTCAGGCAACCGATGGCACCAACAGCCACGAGCCTGAAGGAACAGACTGCACTAAAGCCATACCCCTAGATGTAGGGTCAGCTGCCACTGTTTCCCCAGAGAAAACAAGCACCAGTCAGGATCTCAAACCAAGCGACACTCAGGCCAGCGAGTCAGCAGCCCCCTCTGCACTGCTAGACGACAGCTCCTCAGGGAGCAGCTGGGACCCAGGGCGTAAAGAAAGGACGGGGGTGCCATAGACATCTGTGAACCTGCCTGCCGCTAGGGACCACGGCAACAGCCCCCAGAGTAGGCTACGCGAGCCAACCGGCTTCCCACTGCCAGCACCGGGCACTGAACCGCCACCAGACTGCAGGGACACTACGCAGCAGCTCGGGAACTAGCCGTCCTTACGCACCGGTCACCGCATCGACAAGTCCCTAACGCTCTTGTCGCATCATGGAATCACACACAAAAAAAAATGCAAAACTCACTTACCTGAACTTGTATGTACATGAATGCCAGGAGCCCCCGCCACACCAACATGGGAGGGGGAGGGAGAATGGGGTGGTCAGGAACACACACACACACACAAACAGTAATCACCAGCACGCACTGCACCAATGATCCACCCAAGGTTGAGCCGGCCGGCCAGAGGTCTACCAGACAGAACCCATATAGAGCTAAGCCCAGAACATAGTAAATGCAGAGGCGATTTGCACTGAGGGTTCAGGGGGAGTGATGTCATGTATCTTACATGGCCACTGTTGGTACTATATCAAGTGTATCATCAGAGGGCACAGCAGTGGGAGACTCGTAGGTTACCTGTACAGGTGTGCCTAGTATAAAAGGCAGGTCATCAGGTGTGATCCTCACTCTGAAGTTAACTAATAAAGGACTACGGTCACCACAGTTCAAGTACAACACATTACTTCGTGGAGTCATTGTTAGAGCATCTAAGGATACAACAATAACTCACTGAATTTGCCACGAAGGGTGCATTTTTACTAAAAGTGTAGCGTTGGTGCAAAGCAGTTTTAGTTTAACTGTAAATGCAGGCTGGATCGAGCCTGATTGTGGTTTCACAGCAAAACTAAACTTTAGGCACTTGAATGCAGATCATAGTGTTTAATCATTATTATTTCAGAGATGATGATTAGTAAGATAATAAAGCACTAACACTGTAACAACTTAACCTAGTAAAATTGCAGGGACGCATTTGGAAAGACTGCTGAAATCTAGTTTGTAGTTTTTCGGATCCAGCAAATCTTTAGTGTTCATACTAAATGCATTGTGCATTTTCAAACTGAGGACACACGATATCACAAACTGCCCGTAGTCCTACAATACTGCAAAATGGTTCAGTAATATTCAAACTCATGTTGTTTTATTTTCTCTACATTTTAGTAGCTATGAAATGCACCCTGAAATAAAGTTAAAAAAAAGACAGAAAGGCTGGTGTTAGTACTTCTGTTTCACATTAACATCAATGAAATATGCAAAATGAAACATGAAGATCGGTCTATTAGGATCTTCTTTATTGGTGTTTTTGCCTGAATATCAATGGTTGCAAAGCAATATGATACATGAATGCATTTTAAGTATATCCTGGTGTCTTAAGAGTTTTCACTACTAAATGCTTGAAGCTTGTTAACTGGTCATTGTGAATATGCAGGCTTTGTTTGGCAGATAAAGTTAAATCGAAGAGTTTAATTATTTATTTTATAATAAAGTTTAGCAATTTATACCAAGTAAAGGTGGCCTTTGATGAAATATCATAATTTAAAAGGGACTAGATTATGATTAATATAAAATCTACCAGCAGGCTGAGTATAATGATCCATTCACAGGCAATTACCCGAGTGAGAAAACTGCATAATTGAATGAAGACAGCAAGAATCAGTCTCTTTGTATTTCTCGTAAATGAGCCAGTATGTTAGAGCCCGAAACAAAACGTCATTCGTTCTTTCAGAGGACCATTAAAATGTAAAGAAAGCTCTGTTTTGTCAATACAGAACTGTCTTTCAGATGGCCATATGACTATTATCAAGACCCTGAGGGCTCGTCTACAGTGAACATTAATACCTTTGACATAATTTCGATAAAAAATGGACAAATTTGGCAAGTGGCCATATGTTAGGGCGAAGGGCATATGATTTAAAACCTGTACAGTCAAACATAATGAATCAAATTCACATCAATGAATTGAAAATACATTTTATGAGGCAAAGCAAATAATCCATATTACCTCATAATTAGCACAATCCTAAATTATATTAAATCATATTGTGATTTTATTCAAAAATTCTGTAGTACCAACTTAAATTTTTTAATTAAATATTGTGGGGGAAACCTCATACGATCCTTCAAGAAACTGTAATCCTACATACTGTACTATGACTTACCACAAACGTAACTTATTATTTTTCCTTCATTTTATAAAAGAAAGACTCTATTTATATAGTACCTTGCAGGACCTCAGCACTTTACAGTCGATTAAGTACTTTTGACGTGTGGTCACTGTTGTAATGTAGGAAACGCGGCAGCCAATTTGCACACAGCAAGCTCCCACAAACAGCAATGTGATAATGACCAGATAATCTGTTTTCGTGATGTTGTTTGAGGGATAAATATTGGCCAGGACACCGGGAGAACTCCCCTGCTCTTCTTTGAATAGTGTCACGGGATCCTTAAAGTCTACCTGCAAGAGCAGGCAGGGTCTCATCTGAGATACGGCGCCTCCAACAGTCCAGCACTGCCTCAGCACGACACTGAAATCTCAGCCTAGATTATGTCCACATAGCTTGCAATCAACTTTCTTGAATGCAAGGAGCCTGACACCAGCATTTTGCAACAGCGATTGGAATTTGTCGATGAGAGCACAGATGAATTTAAAGTAAGGAGCAAGAAAGATGACCTGGGGAATCCTGATAGAGAACTACAAACATTGCTTTTCTCTATTAGTTTTATGGATATAAATGCATCGCAAAAAGTAACTGCTCTAAGGTCGAAATAGTTCCATAAAATCAGGATACGCATTGAAAAGAGCCACAGACAGTAAATTAAACAAGGATAGAAAATACACAGACAGTTACTAATTTTTATTTTAAGTCTTTCTTAATGGCTGTGTTATTTGCGATTGGAAAATTTACAAGGTAATTTATTTTTGATTCACTTACAGAAATTAAGAGCATTTATCAAAGATAACAGGCTAAAAATAAGTAACTTCCAGCAAGACATAATTCAATTCTCAAAAAATATGCATATTAACTTCCAGTGGCATCATGAAATCCACAACTGTTCTATTTTCAAAACATTTGTAGATTTTGCTATATTTTGTGCAGATAAGAATTAATGGATATGTTACAAGCGTATGTGAGAGGCATCATTCCCATCATCTGGACCTTGGAACTATGCTGTGTGAAGACGAGTGTTATAAATTCTGAATATATTGGCATTAACTTCTTTTGTAGTCCATTCCAATGGAGGCATCAACTTATTTTAAGATAAATGTGTTAGCAGCTCTGTGACCATAGCAAACATTGTTTCGTATGAGTGCACTAAGCATTTATATGGCAATATTTACAGAATGTAGTTTCAAGGTAAATTCTATAGAGTAGAAATGGATTTTTGTTGCTCCTGTTGTTCGGGTGCAAAGTACAGATTGAACCTCCCTTATCCGGAACCCTCAGGACCAGGTCTGTTCTGGATAAGGGATTTTTCCTGACGAGGGGTGGTCACGTTAAATTGGATGGTACAGGTACTGAGCAAGGGGTTATCGGGGCTGGCTGGTTTGGGGCTGGGAGTGCGGCAGAGAGATCATGGGGGGGGGGGGCGGTGGATCGCGGGGTCAGGTCAGCGATTGCAGAAGCCGGCAACGAGGAAGGACTTCCATTTTGTTCAATTTATTCATGTCAGTGCTCTGCGCATGCGCCACCCGGTGACCAGGAATGGTTCTGGACGAGGGGTGGTTTTGGATAAGGGAGTTCTGGATCAGGGAGGTTCAACCTGTATACAAATTTCACAGTGGCAAAGCCTGCGCAGACATTGATCACACTCCTAAATTTGTGAGGACCACTTTTTAGGTGTCCCGGCGGACACCCATAACAGTCGTTAGACCTCTTAAATATGCTAATACATAACATAACAACATAAGAAGGACTGTAGAACAATAGACAAAATAAAATGGTTTGTGTTTTTCCCCTTTTTTGGTTCTCTTCCTAACTGTCTTAATAATATAAGAACATAAGAATATAAGAAATAGGAGCAGGAGTAGGCCATTTGGCCCCTCGAGCCTGCTCCACCATTCAATAAGATCATGGCTGATCTGATCTTGGCTTCAACTCCACTTTCCTGCCCACTCCCCACAACCCTTGACTCCCTAATGAGGGCCTAGTGCCTGTTGATCGACCCCTCTGTAAAATTTGTTCCCATTGAGCACACAAAGTGTGGGCCTGCCCGTCTCAGGATTCTTCTGCAACTGCCAGAGAAAGGTAAGTTTAAAAAACATTTTTCAATTTGGGGGAAAAAAAATTTGTGTAGAGCAAAGAGGAGCAGGAGTGCACCCCAAATCGCTCCCGCCCCCCCCCCCCCCCCTCCACTCCTGGCAATCGGGCCTGATCCAATCCACTCTCTTGGAACTTGCATGAAGGTCGCTGTTGGTGGCCCAAAATTCATTTCTCTTGTGGGGCAAGGAGTTGGTGGAGGCACGGCTGGCACTGACAACAACAACAACAACTTACATTTGTACACCATCTTTAACTTATGAAACGTCCCAAGGCGCTTCACAGGAGCGTGATCAGGCAACATTTGACACCGAGCCACATAAGGAGACACGAGGACAGGTGACGAAAAGCTTATTCAAAGAGAAAGGTTTTAAGGAGCGTGTTAAAAAAGGAGAGAGAGGTAGAAATGCGGAGCGGTTCACTGAGGGAATGCCACGGCACAGGTGGTAGCCAGATGAAGGCAAGGCCACCAACGGTGCAGCAATTAAAATCGGGGGATGCGCAAGAGGCTAAAACTGGAGGAGCGCAGCGGTCTCTAAGAGCTGGAGGGCTGGAGGGAGGTTACAGAGATAGGGAGGGTTGAGGCCATGGAGCGATTTGACAACAAGGATGAGAATTTTAAAATCAAGGCTTTGCCGGACTGGCAGCCAATGTAGGTCAATGAGTTCAGGGGCGAAGGGGTGAACAGGACTTGGTGCAAGTTAGCAGAGTTTAGTAGGAGCTCAAATTTACAGAGGGTGCAAGGTGAGAAGCTGGCCAGGACCACATTGGGTGAAAAGGACTTGGCAGCTCATTCCAAAGATATAGATGATGCCTGAGGTCTAATTTCAGGATGACCTCGGGTCTCTCTGTTCATTGCTCGCGTGGTGCAATGATTCTGGGCCAGAAAACTTTCTTAAAAATACTTTTAAGATAATGATTTAGGACAGGCCATTGGAGTATTGAATAGAATAATATAAGTAACAACAATACTGACTGTCAGAATTTAGTCAAGAAATAATGCCTTGCTGTATACACTATGGAAGCCAAGAAGCTGTGCAAGTCATAGGGCTTCAAAACATGGGAATTTTCCACCTATTGGCTATGAGTGGATGAGAATTTAATGCACAGTAGCTTTTTTCACCCTCAGCTGTCTCAATGGAAAAATACCTTGCAAAATCTTTAGAGGCCGAAATTACCCCCTGTCCGAAACGGGGCGCACGCAACCCGTTTTGAGTGTTTTTACCGCCACAGTGGTTGAGGTCACCTCTTGAGCGAAATTCCGCTCTTTCTTGTTTTTTTAAAATTCGGATCCAGAAGTCGCTTTTAATGGGGGCAGTGAGTACATTTGAGGGGCAGAAGTTGGGGGCGATGAGTACACTTGAGGGGCGGAAGTTGGGAGTGGTGAGTACACTTGAGGGGCGGAAGTTGGGAGTGGTGAGTACACTTGAGGGTCGGAAGTTGGGGGCGGTGCGGAGTGACCGCCACGATGACATTATCACGGCACCGCGTCACCACGGCTCTCCCCTTCACTTAAAGGGGAGCCTGCACGATTTTTAAACTGATCCACCAGCGAGGGTTTCAGTCGGGCCAGCGGCCTGGCACCCAAGAGTGGGTGCCAGGCTGCCTGTCGGCGGCCCGGCCAAACCCGGGGGCATAATTGTCGGGCTGACATGGCAGTCGGCCGACAAAAAAAAAATGGTCGCAGTGGCAGTGAGCCCTCCCCTGTAAGGGAAGCCACACCACCATTGCAGGAGGCCACAGCCTCACTGAACCACTGGGAAAAAGCAGATTTTGGCACCGCCGGGCGGGCCGGAGATTTTCACAGTGGAATTTTGTCTTCGGGGGTGGGGAGGTGTGGATCGGCGGTGCGTACTGTGATAACAGACTTTGGCAGCAGCGGAGCGGCAGGGGGGGGAAACGGATCACTGCCGGGATAACACAGGAGCGGAATTTTGATAATGGCGGCCATTACACGAAAAGTCGGCGGCCATTGCATTCCGCAGCGTGACCGCCGCTTTCTGGTGTTATGAGACTTTAAGGAAAGGGGCAATTTCAGCTCCTTATAATCCTACACACATCTTTTTGAAACAACCCACAAATTAAAGCAGTTAAATTTAAAGGTACTTCAGAGTGCTCGGCTTCTGCAAACCAATCAAACAAATTGCTAAGGCAGGTTTCCCAGATAGAATAACTTATAACCACGTCACACCTGTTGTTCTGTGTGAGCAATGAGGTCCACAGTGCTAGTTATAAGCATACAATTAACAAGGTCACCTCTGGTTGATTCTAGGTAGATGTTCACACAGTACATCAGCTTCTGTGTGTGATCACGTTAACTGGCTCTGCACTCCTGCATGGTCTCTTGAGCATCCCCAATTTTCTTCACTCCATCAGTGGTGGCCGTGCCTTCAGCTGCCTAGGCTCTAAGCTCTGGAATTCCCTCCCTAAACCTTTCCACTACTCTACATCTCTCTCCTTCAAACCTACCTCATCTGTCCTAATATCATATTTTGTATTCGGTTCAGTATCATATTTTGTTTGATAACTCTCCCTTGAAGCTCCTTGGGATGTGTTATTACATTAAAGGTGCTATATAAATGCAAGTTGCTGTTGTTGATACAGCTATGTTAATATAAAAATTTAATTTAACATGATGTAATTGCTAAAAAGAAACTCTTCAGTGCATGAAAACAGTTACTTAGGAACGCTGCATATGTAAATATGCCAGAGAATCTAACAAGCATTGAAGACCTTTTGGAAAACAAATGGTTTCTGTCATGTATCCTATATGGCTACTGTTGGTACTATCTTAAGGTGTGCCACCAGATGGGCACAGCAGTGGGAGACTCGTAGGTTACCTGTACAGGTGTGCCTGGCCTAGTATAAAAGGCAGGCCACCAGGTGTGATCCTCACTCTGGAGTTAACTGATAAAGAACTAAGGTCACTACAGTTCAAGTACAACACACTGCCTCGTGGAGTCATTGTTAGAGCATCTAAGGACACAACAACTGGCGACGAGATTACGAACTTTCACACGGAAATGGCTACATTTGGTACGTTGCAGCAGTTCGCCGATGGTGATGATTGGGATGCCTTTGTGGAGAGGCTAGAACACTATTTTGCAGCAAACGACCTGGCAGGAGACGACCCGGCCACACTGGCTGATAAGCGCCGCGCTATCCTGCTAACCAGTTGTGGGCCCACCGTCTATGGCCTTGTCGAGACTTGCTGGCACCAGCGAAGACACCGACCAAGTCGTACAAGGAGCTCGTAACCCTGATCCAGGAGCAACTCAAGCCCAAGGAGAACATCCTCACAGCCAGACACCGGTTCTACACCCACCGACGGCCCGAAGGCCCGGAAATCGCGAAGTACGTTGCAGACCTCAGGAGGCTGGCGGCACCATGTGAGTTCAGCACCCACCTCAACGAAGCGCTGCGGGACATTTTTGTCATTGGAATCGGCCATGAGGACCTTCTTCACAAGCTACTGTCAGCGGATACCACAGTCACACTGCAGAAGGCAATCTCTGTGAGCCAGGCATTCATGACCTCGACCTGCGGCTCTAGGCAAATGTCTCACCCTCAGGACTCAAACCTGGCAAGTACTGTGCACAGAGTGGCGCCGATAAGAGGCTGGACTGCAGAGCGCGAACCTTCTCAGGGAAGAGAGAACAGGCCCTGAGTCCCTTAACTCAGAGTCCGCTGAGGGGGGCTAATCGTGTAGCACCATGCTGGTGTTGTGGAGGGAATCATAGGGCTCACCAGTGCTGTTTTAAAGACTATATTTGCAAAGGCTGCAGCACAAAGGGCAACCTCCAGCGAATGTGTCAGAGAAATATGACTCACTGTGTCGATGAGGAGTCTGCAGATGGCCATGAATCCAGCGTGGATTATGAATTGTTAGACAGAGAGGCAGCCCAGTACCATGGGGAGCTACACAGCATGTTTACCTGCATCACCGAGTGCACCCCACTGAAGATGGAAGTCGAGATAGAGGGCAGTCTGATCTTCATGGAAGTGGACACGGGGGCGAGCCAGTCAGTGATGAATCAAGGAGCCTTTGAGAGGCTATGGGACAATCCGGCTGAGACCGTTCGAACGCACCTTCCAGGCTCCAGTGGCAGGACTCAGGAGCGAGAAAATCAGATCCAGCAGCGACTTCCCAGCTTCGAAGGCAGAACCCGGGGAGAAGAGGATCACTGCAGTCGACATTGTGGATGAAGAAAAGGTAGCACCCGAACCACGAGGTGATGCACTGAAGACAAAGATGGCCGCGGCCAGACCACGAGGTGCAGCGCTGATGGAGCAACACGTGGCACCAAACGGAGAAGCGGATTGGGGTAAAGCAAGCAAGGCTCTCTTAAAGGAGGCCTGCAACCCACTTCAATTAAAGGGACAGTTCCACACATTTAAGCAATGTAACAGTAATTGTAAGTTAGAGACTAAAGGTGTAACGGATTATGTAAAGCGTGTAACTGATCATGTAAAATTTATAACTGATAATGGGAATTGTATACATGTAACCGGCGAGGAAAAGTCATGCGATTATGTACAATGTGTAATTGATGATTTGAACTGTGCATATGCAACCAGCGAGAAAAAGTCGCGCGATCGTGGTCAGACCTCCAGAGTGTCCATCATAAGTAAGGAAAAGCTGTGCAATGCAGGATTCCCACTGCATGGCGCCAATGCAGTGAGCAGACACCTATCGGGTGCACACAGGTCCAGCGAGCTAACCAATGCTGTAGCCTACGTCCCGGGGACCAGAGTCATGCACCACGAAGTGTGGCCACAAGCAGCCGACACACACGAGCTGCGAAGCAAGCGACCTCAGCAGGGCAATGGCACCGGTAGTGATACCATGCCCTGGGTCGGCTCCATCTCTCAGGCAACCGATGGCACCAACAGCCACGAGCCTGAAGGAGCAGACTGCACCAAGGCCATACCCCTAGATGTAGGGTCACCCACCACTGCTCCCCCAGAGAAAACAAGCACCAGTCATGATCTCAAACCAAGCGACGCTCAGGCCAGCGAGTCAGCGGTTCCCTGTGCACTGCTAGACAACAGCTCCTCATGGAGCAGCTGGGGCCCAGGGCGTAAAGGAAGGACGGGGGTGGTTAGAGACATCTGTGAACCTGCCTGCCGCTAGGGACCACGGCAACAGTCCTGAGAGCAGTCTATACGAGCCAACCGGCTTCCCACTGCCAGCACCGGGCACAGAATCGCCACCAGACTGCAGGGACACTATCCAGCAGCTCGGGAACTAGCTCATCCTCACGCACCGGTCACCGCATCGACAAGTCCCGAACGCTCTTGTTACACCACGAAACCACAAAAAAAACACAAAACCCACTTACCCGAACTTGAATGTACATGAATGTTAGGAGCCCCTGCCACACCAACATGGGAAGGGGGGGGGGAAATGGAGTGGTCAGGAACACACACACACACACACACACAAACAGCAACCACCAACATGCTATTGCACCCACTACCCACTCAAGTTTGAGCTGGCCCACCAGAGGTCCACCAGACAAAACACATATAGAGCTAAGCCCAGAGCACAATTATTGCAGGGGCGATTTACACTGAGAGTTCAGGGAGGAGTGATGTCATGTATCCTACATGAACACTGTTGGTACTATCTTAAGGTGTGCCACCAGAGGGAACAGCAGTGGGAGTCTCGTAGGTTACCTGTACAGATGAGCCTGGCCTAGTATAAAAGGCAGGCCACCAAGTGTGATCCTTACTCTGGAGTTAACTAATAAAAGACTAAGGTCACTACATTTCAAGTACAACACACTGTCTCGTGGAGTCATTGTTAGAGCATCTAAGGACACAACAGTTTCAGTCAAGTATTTTTTTTTGTTGAGGATCAGATCACCCTTATTTTAAAATGCACATTCTCCCCTTTTCTGATCACACTGTGCCATTCAGTATTCATAGAAACATAGAAAATAGGTGCAGGAGTAGGCCATTTGGCCCTTTGAGCCTGCACCGCCATTCAATGAGTTCATGGCTGAACATGCAACTTCAGTGCCTCATTCCTGTTTTCTCGCCATACCCCTTGGTCCCCCTAGTAGTAAGGACTACATCTAACTCCTTTTTGAATATATTTAGTGAATTGGCCTCAACAACTTCCTGTGGTAGAGAATTCCACAGGTTCACCACTCTCTGAGTGAAGAAGTTTCTCCTCATCTCGGTCCTAAATGGCTTACCCCTTATCCGTAGACTGTGACCCCTGGTTCTGGACTTCCCCAATATTGGGAACATTCTTCCTGCATCTAACCTGTCTCAACCCGTCAGAATTTTAAACGTTTCTATGAGAGCCCCTCTCATTCTTCTGAACTCCAGTGAATATAAGCCCAGTTGATCCAATCTTTCTTGATATGTCAGTCCCGCCATCCCGGGAATCAGTCTGGTGAACCTTCGCTGCACTCCCTCAATAGCAAGAACGTCCTTCCTCAAGTTAGGAGATAAAAACTGTACACAATACTCCAGGTGTGGGCTCACCAAGGCCCTGTACAACTGTAGTAACACCTCTCTGCCCCTGTACTCAAATCCCCTCGCTATGAAGGCCAACATGCCATTTGCTTTCTTAACCGCCTGCTGTACCTGCATGCCAACCTTCGATAACTGATGTACCATGACACCCAGGTCTCATTGCACTTCCCCTTTTCCTAATCTGTCACCATTCAGATAATAGTCTGTCTCTCTGTTTTTACCACCAAAGTGGATAACCTCACATTTATCCACATTATACTTCATCTGCCATGCATTTGCCCACTTACCTAACCTATCCAAGTCACTCTGCAGCCTCATAGTATCCTCCTCGCAGCTCACACTGCCACCCAACTTAGTGTCATCCGCAAACTTGGAGATACTACATTTAATCCCCTCATCTAAATCATTAATGTACAATGTAAACAGCTGGGGCCCCAACACAGAACCTTGCAGTACCCCACTAGTCACTGCCTGCCATTCTGAAAAGTACCCATTTACTCCTACTCTTTGCTTCCTGTCTGCCAACCAGTTCTCAATCCACATCAGCACACTACCCCCAATCCCATGTGCTTTAACTTTGCACACTTATCTCTTGTGTGGGACCTTGCCGAAAGCCTTCTGAAAGTCCAAATACACCACATCAACTGGTTCTCCCTTGTCCACTCTACTGGAAACATCCTCAAAAAATTCCAGAAGATTTGTCAAGCTTGACTTCCCTTTCACAAATCCATGCTGACTTGGACCTATCATGTCACCTCTTTCCAAATGCGCTGCTATGACATCCTTAATAATTGATTCCATCATTTTACCCCCTACCGATGTCGGGCTGACCGGTCTATAATTCCCTGTTTTCTCTCTCTCTCTCCTTTTTTAAAAAGTGGGGTTACATTGGCTACCCTCCACTCCATAGGAAGGTTGGAAAATGGCTGTCAATGCATCCGCTATTTCCAAGGCCACCTCCTTAAGTACTCTGGGATGCAGACCATCAGGCCCTGGGGATTTATCGGCCTTCAATCCCATCAATTGCCCCAACACAATTTCCCAACTAATATCCTAGCCAATTCACGCCTCATACCTTCAAAGTTACCCTTCTTTAAGTTCTGGACCATGGTCTCTGAATTAACTGTTTCCTTCTCCATCCTAATGTAGAATTCCACCAAGCTGGTGGGTTGGTGGACAAACAGTCCCAGGCTTTCATCAATGTTGCTCTAAAACCAGATGATAGGGCTGAATTCTAATGGGGAAGGCAGGTTGGGGGGCTGTGAGGTTTGAAGCAATCGAGAAACCCGGGAGAATGTGAGAGGTTGACTAGATCCGAGCACTAGGCCTCAGCGAGGAGGGAGGGAGGCAGAGTTCGTGTGTGGGCCGGGGGGGGGTGCGCCTGGAAGAGTGGGGGGAGGGTGCGGAGATCGAGAGCCTGGGGCGGGGGGGTTGGCGGCAGGATGAGCATTGGATCAGGGGGGGTTCAGAAGCAATCGCAGGCTGGGAGGAGCACAGGGAAGGTCGGAGAAGTGGGATGCGGGGGAGGAGAAGAGGGGAGCTTGCCTTGTCGGGGGAAGCGGAGGCCTCAGGCGGGGTGGGGGGGGGGAAGCCTCGTGGGGATGATCAGAGGCCTTGGGTGGGCGGGTCTCCAGCCTTGGTGAGTGGGTTAGTCAGGGACCCTGGATCCAGGGGGCAAGCGTAAAGGATTCCTGGATTCAGCAATTCCTGCCTAGCAATGGCTGTGGGGTTTCACGAGACGTACAAAATCCCACCAGCTAAAGCTAAATACAAAATGGACGCTAAAACAGCAGTTTCCAGCCTCATTATAATATTTAAATAGACGACCCGCCTCCTGGTAACAGATTGGATGCACGCTCCCACCCGGGAGTGGGCAGGTTGGAGGCGGGTTCAGGTCGGGATTCAGATTTTTAATTAACTACCCACACACCCTTCATCTACCTTTTATTTGATGTAAAAACTGCCCCCATAGATTTGTACAGCACAGAAGGCGGCCATTCGGCCCATTGTACCTGTTCTGGTTCTGTGAACGAGCTATCGAATTTGCTGTTAGGTGTGCAAAAGCAGCTTGGTATTTTCTATAGAGACACATAGAACATTTACATTACATAAAGAAAGCACTTGAAAAAACGTTTCATTGGTTCATTAAGAACTTTGGAACGTGCAGAGGTTGTGAAAGGTGATGTATATATGTAAGTTCTTTCTTTCCCTTGTTCTTTACTCAGAGTACATTACAAGAACTATCAAAGCTTGCTATGCATTTAGAAACATTATAACCTTTAATGTGTTAATGCTGGAAAGAGAAGGCATAAAAAATCTGACAAGAATTCTTTTAGCAATACTAAGCAGACAGGTTACACTGACCTGTCCTTCACCACCATTTCTTGCAGAGCTCACTGCCTCCACTTTCATCTTGTAAATAATATCTAATTAGTATTTCGCATCATGGTTCACAAATTTCATACCTGTTTGAGTTACAGTGCGCTTGTGATCTCATCAGTGGAACCTGTATACTGCCTTGCATGAATCATCATCATAGGCAGGCCCTTGAAATCGAGGAAGACTTGCTTCCACTCTAAAAGTGAGTCCTCAGCTGACTGAACAGTCCAATACGGGAATTGCAGTCTCTATCAAAAGTGGGACAAACAGTTGTTGAAGGAAAGGGTGGGTGGGACTGGTTTGCCACACGCTCCTTCCGCTGCCTGCGCTTAATTTCTGCATGCTCTCGGCGACGAGACTCGAGGTGCTCAGCGCCCTCCCAGATGCTCTTCCTTCCTTAAGGGTGGTATTTGGCCAGGGACTCCTGTACACTGCCTTGCATGGATGATTAACTGCCGGCAGGATGGTACCATAAACAAGCCACTCACAAAACAGCGGAATCACAGCTACAGTAATTGATTCAGGCTGCATTTATACTGTCATTTTAGTGTTGATCCGGGGATAGAACGGAATGTTGTGTTGCCTCTGGTTGCAAACAGCTGTACATTGAGGGAGTAGAATGCCTTTCGTTTGATAAAGGTGCCAGGCTAGTTATGGGGAGCACGCAAGGCAATGTGGGTGCAGACTATGGCACCTTGCACCCTGGAGACACATGGCATGTAGGCAGCACCTAGTGCGCTCTCGCCCTGCTTCATCTGCCCATTAACGAGATGTAGGTGTTCCTCCTGGTGTCGAGAGCCTCGGTGATCTCCCGAATAAAGCGGTGTCCTGCGAACTGGGATCACTGATGTCACCTGCTGCAGCCTGAAAGGAGCCCGTGACATAAAAGTTAAGGTCCACGGTGACGTGGGCAGCCACAGGCAGTGCTGTCCATGCCGTGGTGCAAGGCTGGAGTTATGGCTGCAGCGGATGACGTAGATCATGAAAGGCTCATTGGTGAAAGGCACATTCCTTCCGTGTAAAGTTAATGTAGGAGATGTATTCCCTGAATACCCGCAGTAGGTTATGGCCTTCTGCGCAGTGCCTTCCTCCAACTCCCTCTTGTCACAGTTTTTTTTTATTTATTCGTTCACGGGATGTGGGCATCGCTGACAAGGCCGCCATTTACTGCCCATCCCCAATTGCCCTCGAGGAGCTGGTGGCGAGTCACTGCAGTCTGTGTGGTGAAGATTCTCCCACAGTGCTGACTTTGTCGTAGCGTTTTGGTACAACTGAGTGACTTGCTCGGCCATTTCAGAGGGCAGTTCAGAGTCAACCACCCTGCTGTGGGTCTGGAGTCACAAAAAGGCCAGACCGGGTAAGGGCAGCAGATTTCCTTTTCTAAAGGATTTTAGTGAACCAGATGGGTCTTTACAACAATCCGACAGCTTCATGGTCATTACTGATACTAGCTTTTTATTCCAGTCTTATTTAATTAACTGAATGTAAATCCCCAGCTGCTACGGTGGAATTTGAACTCACGTCTCCAGATTATTTGTCCAGGCCTCTGGATTACTAGTCCAGTAACATAACCATTATGTTACAGTACCCCATCCCTCTCTCCTGTCTTCCTTGCTGCTCCCCCTCCTTCAGTCCCAAAATCCACCTATGACTGCAGTCAAACTGTTCAGAAAGCTGCCAAAAACAGTGCAACACCAGCAAAATCTTCTTCTCGGCAGTCAAAATGTACTTTCCATAGTCAGTTAACAGGCCAAAAGAGCACCCAGAAATTAACCAGCAGCCTGAAATGACAAACCAAAACTAACCTGTAAGTACTGAACGATCCCTGTAAATAGCGCCAGTGAAGGGTCCTGCCTTCCTGTTAGCGCCACAAGAGTTTATCGCGCGGCGAGTCAGGCATTGCAGCAGCCCAATAAGAGGAAAGGTTTAACAAGCAGTGCACCCTTGTTTGAAAACATTACTCAGTGTTTTCCATAGTTCTGGCATGAGCCCTGGACGCCTATGGAGAAGTCCGATCC
This sequence comes from Pristiophorus japonicus, assembly GCF_044704955.1. Taxonomy (NCBI): domain Eukaryota; kingdom Metazoa; phylum Chordata; class Chondrichthyes; family Pristiophoridae; genus Pristiophorus; species Pristiophorus japonicus. The sequence continues at coordinate 24,391,296 of NC_091986.1, forward strand.
AATATGGCGGGCGGCACACATGCGTCTCGCAATGAGCGCGCACTTCCTGCGTGTGGTATTGAATGCGTTTGTTTACCGCCTGAGAAAGGATTAGGCGTGATCACATTTCTAGGCCATTAGGTCAAACGTTACAATGTAGAAAGTTGAAAGTAGAAGATTGTACAGAACTATTTTTTTTGTAACTTATGCGAGATGTAAGCAAACTCTTATGTTGATTGGAATGATCACTTTAGGACTAAATTCCTTCGTAGTCCCCATGGGGCATTAAAGTTCCACTTTACCTCAGTAGACTCACTCATGAGAGGTCATGTGCAATTAACATTTACTTGACTCTTTTCAGTGTGCAAAGTTGGAGGATATTAACACCCAAAACATGCTTTATCTGTGAAATGGACCCACCTGAAACTTTTCCCCTTTCATTGTTTCAGTGTCGTGATTCACAGGAGTACAGGATGTGAAGATTAAACAACATTTTCAGCCCTTTTCTTTAAAAAAAATAAAATATGTACCTGCATTATTTTAATCTGAGTATAAATCAGAAGAGATTGTGCAATCAAAGTTGTCCGCTTGTGTCTATAAAAAACATTATCGCAATGTACAGTAATGAAAGATTAATTGCTGTCATGTGACAATCATACTCGCACAAATTCAATTCAAAAGCAATTGAATTTGCAAATTGTGCACACATGCTCTTGTGCTACAGGGCCATCTAGTGGTGCTAGACTTATGGGGTATACCTTCCTTTTCTGTTTTCAAAATGCTGGGGGTATTTTTAATTTTGGGCAATAGTGTAAAACGAGCGAAAGCTGATCGATGGCCCATTATATATCCCGTCCCATTCTCCTTCCCGTCGACTTCAATAGAGAGGAAAATCGGGCAGGGCAGGACAATGAATTAATTGTTTTCACCATTAGTAAGTGGCCAAAGTATCAGTATTTCAAACTAACCACATGGCTGAGACTATGGATTAGACTGGGCAATGATATACGACCATTTCCATTGCAGCTAAAGGTTTAACTTGGTCAACAAGAAGCTATTGGTCTTAATTTGTAGTAAGCACCTTAATCAGCCTTTCCACACGTTGCCACACTGCTTCAAACTGCTAGGGGTTGTCCTCGATTAGAAAGTGCATCATGAAAAGTTAAAAATACCCCCAGCTCTCCTTTTATAGATTTTGATGCCCTATTAACAAAGTAGTGTTTGTACATTTTTTAAACTGATAATTCTGTGCAGTATGATTTAATTCGTTGAAACATCAGAAAACAGAGGAGGCTGAGGGGAGACCTGATAAAATTATGAGGGGCCTAGATAGAGTGGATAGGAAGGACCTATTTCCCTTAGCAGAGGGGTCAACAACCAGGGGGCATGGATTTAAAGTAATTGGTAGGAGGTTAGAAGGGATCTGAGGGGAATATTTTTCATCCAGAGGGTGGTGGGGTCTGGAACTCACTGCCTGAAAGGGTGGTAGAGACAGAAACCCTCACCGCATTTAAAAAGTACTTGGATGTGCATTTGAAGTTCCATAACCTACAGGGTTACGGACCCAGAGCTGGGATTAGGCTGGATAGCTCTTTGTCAGCCATCGCAGACACGATGGGCTGAAATGGCCTCCTACCATGCTGTAAATTTCTATGATTCTATGCTTCTATGAAAACCATTCATTTGTGATACACCTGTAATACCGATCCTTTCTGCTAAAAAACATGGTATAAACAATTCGAAATTGACCAAAATAAAAGCAGAAAATGCTGGAAATACTCAGCGGGTCAGGCAGCATGTTTTTCTCTCCACGGGATACGGCCTGACCTGCTGAGTATTTCCAGCATTTTCAGTTTTGACTTCCAACATCAGCAATATTTTGCCTTTGTAGAAGTTTACTAATCTGTGTAAATGTGTTATGGCAGTAATGCTCCCTGGGATATTTGGTTCTGTAACTCTATCACCTATGCCCTCGTCACTCCCGAGACATGTTCTTACTCTGAGCCTGCCACACTAAGAGCTACTCGTAGTCTATGCTACACCCTTGCTCTGGGATTGAAAAGCACTCTGCACTCATCACTTCTGTCAGTGTTGTGATGATACCTTAAAATCTTGCCCCAACTTGAATTGACTAAATATCTGACCAGGAGTTCGGAACGCCCCTATCATTGCTGCCGCTCTTTCCATGTCATTCTGCACAAGTGTTTCAAAGTTGGTCTATAACTTGATCCTTAACAGGGCCTCGACAAGTAAAATTTGTCCTCTTTTGACTTTTAAAATCTAGTTTTGGCTTGGAGCAACTCTTCTATATAATACAGATATATACTCAATGAACACTTTCCATGGGTACCTGAAGTATATAGAATCTACAGCACAGAAACAGGCCATTTGGCCCAACAGCTCCATGCTAATGCTCATGCTCCACATGAGCCTCCTCCCACCCTACTTCATCTAACCCCATCAACATATCCTTCTAATCCTTTCTCCCTCATGTTTATTTAGATTCCCCTTAAAAGCATCTTTGCTATTCACCTCAACTACTCCTTGTGGTAGCGAGTTCCACATTCTCATCACTCTCTAGGTGTCTCCTGGTGATGCATGTCTACAGTTTTGTAAAATAATTATCAGAGGAAATTACACCCCTATATTGTGTATACTGTACATTGAGGGCAAATATTTTCTATTATATCAAGTCTGTGTACCTTTATCTTTGTTTAAGGGGCCATAAAAGGAGCGGCAGGTGCCGGCCTGGAGCAGCATGGTGGCATACCACTGCAAGGTACAGCACGAGTAGTGCAGGAGGGCGACGACAGCGAAGAGGGCGATTGGATTGGACGTCACCAAGGTGGATCGGTGATTGGAGCGTGGGCAGGTGCAGCAGGAGCAGCGAGGTCGGGGCGAAGGAGCGGCGAGAGATCGTGGAGTGACGTGATCGGGGTCCAGGAGAGGCGTGAGTTCAAGGCCCAGAAGAGGCGAGGGCCCAGGGGCAACATGGGCCAGCCCAAACTGCAATATGTGAGCACACCAGGTCTGTACAGAAGAGCTGGTCTCCAGTCGTCTTGGTTAACCTTTGCCACTGGATCAAGACCTAACTCTGTCAAGCCCGTATGATGGTTGGTGTGCAACGGCCACCACACATTAAAAAAAATCCACGCACAGGCATCTTCCACCCTTCAAGATGTAGATCGGAACTTGGAATATCAGGTCCTTCATTGAAACATCTGTGAACTCATCCCTTTTTGGTGTGGAAGCAAGTCATCCTCGACTTGAGGAACCGCATATGATGATGATGATCTTTGCTTATTATAGTGCTGGTGATTTAAGCCCTATGATAATGGATCTCAACAACAACAACTGGCATTTATATAGTGCCTTTAACATAGTAAAACATCCTAAGGTGCTTCACAGGAGTGTTTTAAAACACAATTTTATACCGAGCCATAAAAGGAGACATTAGGACAGGTGACCAAAAGCACAGTCAAAGAGTTAGGTTTTAAGGAGCATCTTAAAGAAGTAGAGAAGGGTAGAGTGGTGAAGAGGGTCAGTGAGGGAATTCCAGAGCTTGGGACCTAGGCATGCTGAAGGCACGGCCAACAATGGTGGAGCGATTAACATCAGGGATGAGCAAGAGGCCAGAATTTGATGAGCGCAGATATCTCGTGGGGTTGTGAGGCTGAAGGAGATTACAGCGATAGGGAGGGGTAACACATACAGTGTGCTGTCGTTCTTTCGCTCACAGTATTAAAAAAATTTTAACAATTGAACAAAAAAGGGTATCAGTATTTTCAACTTCAATCATTTCCATTAATAAACGTTGGGGCCGAAATTGCTCTCCGCCCCAAACGGAGGCGATAATAATTGGAATTAAGTGAAGATTCTCCGCCCGAATCAATGGGGCAGAGAATCAATCGAAATTGCCGTCTTTTTAAAAAAAAAATAGTTGGGACGGTGTTTGGGGGGGCTAAGGGGCGGAAATGTGTCGAGAGCGGGGCGGAAGGCGGGCGGTGTCATCAGCGCGATGCGGATGTACCACGTCACGCTGACACGTAGCAACGTGCCTCCCCTTCAGTTAAAGGGAAGGGCACCTGCGGGCTCTGTAGCCACTGGGCCACCAAGGGGGGTTCTCTTCCTAACTGTCTTAATAATATATTTCTTTTAAGTCAGTAAAAGGTAATATGTAACTCCTACACATTCTCCCAAGCCCTCCCCCTCCTCAACAGCATGCTTGCATGTTGGTGTAAAGCTACTCACTTCAGTCAATCGTTCAGACGAGGGGAAAATTAATATTTGTTAGTGGCGCCCACTGGGCCACCAGGGAGGGTTTCGGCCGGGCCAGTGACCTGGCACCCAAGAGGGGGTGTCGGGCTGCCTGTTGGAGGCCTGGCCGAACCCGTGGCCGCCATTGTCAGGCCGACTTTAGAGTCGTCCGACAATTAAAATAAAATGGCGGCCGTGGCGGTGCGCCCTCCCCTTTAAGGGCGGACGCGCTGCCCAGCCACTGGCAGCTCCCCGCCGGGAAAAGCTGTCGGGGGCACCGAGCGGTGGCCGATCCACTCCCACGGGGCAATTTGCCTCGCGGGGCAGAAAGGGATTGCCGCTGGGCAGTAAGGGGTCGACGCATGCCCGACGGGGCCGGAGCATGTTTCCGTTGCCCCCGGTCCGCAGGCAATTTAGGATGGGTCAGCCCATCTGCCTGTCGCCGGTCAGAAAGGCCTCTTAGAGATGGTAATGGACTTTAAGGAGGGGGACAATTTCGGACCCATTGTCCTCTTGAACCAGCACACCCACTATGTTACATGTGAATAAATGCTGCATTTCTGACAAGTGCAGAAAAACACATGCACAATTTGAGTCACCGAATTAAAAACAAAAAGCAGGAATAACAATTATCTTTCTTCCAGGACAGGAGAATCAATCAAAACTGACTTGCAAATGTTTACTAATATGGTGACTTAGAGATGTTAATTTACGAATATCGCTTCTGTTTTTCTCTCAAACCTTCTCCACAATATTGATCCCTGCTCTTATCATGAAAAGAGTTGAATTATTTTAGGTATTTCACAGTTAAATAGCGGGAAACAAACTTCATCATGCTGTACTCTCAATTTTTAATCTCCTATTTCAAACATTTAGACCAAATTGAAATTGTACATTGTCACTTAGTGGTTTCTTCTAAAGCCGCTTCCTGTAATTTTTATATGTCATTATATGACTCTTGTTTCTATTAAGACTTCATTAAATGTTTAAAAGGAAATCTATATTTAGATTATTCCTGGAGCTTGTTAGGACTATAGAACAACAGACGTAATAAAATGGTTTGTGTTTTTCCCCTTTTTTGGTTCTCTTGCTAACCGTCTTCATAATATATATTTTTTAAGTCAGTAAAATGTACTATGTAACTCCTACACATCCTCCCATGCCTTCCCCCCCCCCTCAACAGCATGTTTGCACGTTTGTGTAAAGCTACTCACTTCAGTCAATCGTTCAAAATTAAATATTGATTTTAAAACATTTTAAGCAATTCAGAGCCTCTTTAAAAGCGTTTAGGACTTCAAGACTTGGTTGAAACTTGTTCAGATGAGGGGAAAATTAATATTTGCTTGTTTCTTTCAAAATCAGAACTTAGGGGGAGGAAAAAAATGTTTTTAACACTCATATTTTGTGAAAAGTCATTAAGAATCTTTAAACTCTTTCAAATCTCATTGCAGCTTTGACAGAAGAATTTGCTCCAAGTTTTTCTTTCTGCATATAATGCTATCGTGAAACACACAACCAAAAATAAAATAAACTCTAATTAAAAGCGGAGCTCAAATAAGAAAGTGAATAAAGTGGTTAAACTTCCGAAGAAGGCGGTGAGGTTATCTACCCCCAGCCTTGGCGATGAGTTGGGATCAGTTTTGGGCAAGTTGTTCCCTCTTTTTCTGCTGCCGTTCCCTCCGCCTCTCACAGACTCTGAGAGACAAACGGATGTACAAACTTTCCTCTCTCTCATAACATGATTTAAATAATCCCGATAGACTCTTTCAAAGAGGGAACCACACCTGGCAAAATTTAACTGGAACTTTCCGCCGGACATTCAACATCACTTTCCCATATTTTTTTCCAGCTTTAAACAATATTTTAAAAATTTTGACTGCGGGCCTAAATATTGTTTGCTTTAGCTTCTTTCCAGCGGTTATTGTACATGTGCTGCAACTCCATCTGTGTTGTTCCAAAGTGCACCCACTGCTCAGTCCCCAGGAACAGGCTGGACACTCACCCCTCTCTCTGTCTGTCCCTGTCTCTCTCTCTCTCTCTCTCTCTCTCTCTGTCCCTGTCTCCCTTACTCTGTTCCTGTCCTTCTCTCTCCGTCCCTATCCCTGTCTGTGTGTCTCTGTGTGTGTCTCTCTCTCTCACACTCTCTCTTTCTCCCTGCCTCTCTTTGTCTCTTTGTCTTTGTCTCTTTCTCTTTCTTTCTTTCTTTCTCTCTCTCTCTCTCTCTTACTGTAAACTCACTCAGGTGCAACCTGATCCATCTTTATTCCAGCCCAAGAGTGCCAGTGTGACAAACTCGCCCAGCTTATATACAGGTGACCAAGCACACATGCCACATGCGTACAGCCCGATGACCTCCGACCGCGGCGCCCTCTGGTGTCTGGTGACCCCCAAGCATTAATACATAACAACATCCCCCTTTTAAAATCTTAACAACAGTCTTTTTACAAATTAAGACGGTCTGGGGCTTTTTTCTCATGAGTTGATCGTCTCAGTTCAACTTTGGCTCTGGGCGAGCGTTCTGAGTCCGTTGAGACTGAGGGATGAGTAGCCGATCGGATGGGAGTGGTCACGACCACATCAGAGACTGAAGGTTCAGAGTCAGTAATGTCAGCAGAGTCCTCTGATGAGTGAACAATGGTCGGTTGGTCACTGGCTGCATCTTCCTCACTCGGTTCCAGTTCATCCGTATGCCGCAGTTTAACCTGGTCAAGGTGTTTCCTGCATGCTTGCCTAAACTTGAGCACGACAATAAACACTCTGTTCCCCTCCTTGGCTGTAACAGTGCCGGCGATCCACTTTGGATCTTGACCCGAGTTCAGTACATAAACCGGATCGTTGACCGAGATGTCACATGACACGGCAACACGATCATGACACCATTGCTGACTTTGATGTCTGTTTTCAACACCATCATTCAAGTCAGGATGAACAAGAGAAAGCCTGGACTTGATATTTCTTTTCATCAATAGTTCAGCAGGAGGAACCTCAGTAAAGGTATGAGGTCTTGACCTGTAACTGAACAATATACATGACAATCGTCTCTGCAGTGAGCCCCGAGTTACACGTTTCATACTTTGCTTGATTGTTTGAATGGCACGCTCTGCTTGACCATTAGAAGCAGGCTTAAATGGAGCTGATCTCACATGTCTGATGCCATTGAGTTTCATGAACTCCTGGAACTCAAGACTTGTGAAGCAAGATCCGTTGTTGCTCACAACAATGTCAGGCAAACCATGAGTAGCAAACATGATACAAAGGCTCTCAATGGTAGCTGTAGACGTACTGGATGACATAATAACACATTCTATCCACTTAGATTATGCATCTACTACAACAAAAACATCTTTCCTAGGAACGGACCCGCAAAATCGATGTGGATCCTCGACCATGGTTTGGATGGCCACGACCAAAGACTCAGCGGAGATTCCGCTGGTACTTTACTTAGCTGTATACAAGTATTGCACTGATACACACATGATTCCAGGTCAGAGTCAATTCCAGGCCACCATACATGAGACCTAGCAATGGACTTCATCATGACAATACCAGGATGAGTGCTATGACGTTCACGTACAAATTTTTCTTGACCTTTCTTAGACATGATTACACAATTACCCCACAGTAAACAGTCTGACTGAATGGACAGCTCATTCTTGCGACGGTTGTAAGGTTTGGTCTCCTCACGCATCTCCATAGGTATGGCAGACCAATCACCACTGAGGACATACCAGTTCACAACCGATAAAATAGGGTCATGGCTGGTCCTGATCCTAACTTGTTGTGCAGTGACAGGAGTTCCTTCAGTCTGAAAAGCATCCATTACTAACAGTAGATCTGCAGGTTGAGGCGTCTCCATCTCAGTTGTGGGTAAGGGCAGATGACTCAGTGCATCGGCACAATTCTCAGTACCCGGTCTATGACGGATGATGTAATCATAGGCAGACAATGTCAGCGCCCACCTTTGAATGCAGGACGATGCATTGGTATTAATACCTTTGTTTTCCACAAATAATGAAATGAATGGCTTGTGATCTGTTTCTAGTTCAAAACGAAGACCAAACAGGTACTGGTCCATTTTTTATACCCCATACACACAGGTCAAAGCTTCTTTCTCTACCATACTGTAAGCTCTTTCCACTTTAGACAGACTTCTCGAAGCATACACAACAGATTGTTGCTTGCCCGATTCATTTGCTTGCTAGAATATGCAGCCAACCCCATATGATGAAGCATCACAGGCCAATACAAGACGCTTACACGGATCATAATGAACAAGCAACTTGTTTGAACGTAGCAGATCCTTGGCTTTCTCAAAGGCTCTATCTTGAGAAGCAACCCAGACCCAGTTGTCACCTTTTCTTAGTAACACATGCAGTGGTTCTAGTAAAGTGCCCAATCTGTTAAGAAATTACTAAAGTAGTTGAGTAGCCCAAGGAACGAACGCAGCTCCGTCACATTCTGAGGCCTGAGTGCATTTTTGATGGCCTCGGTTTTCGAATCAGTGTGCCTGATATCATCAGCAGCAATCTTTCTCCCCAGGAATTCAACTTCAGGTGCCATGAATAAATACTTTGAGCTTTTTAGCCTGAGTCCCACTTTGTCCAGACGTTGTAGGACTTCTTCAAGATTGTTCAGATGTTCAGCAGTGTCACGACCTGTGACCAGAATGTCATCTTGAAACACGACAGTTCTAGGAACGGACTTCAGTAAACTCTCCATATTCCCCTGAAATATGGCTGCAGCCGAACGAATCCCAAAAGGACACCTGTCGTAGACGAACAGTCATTTATGGGTGTTGATGCAGGTGAGTTTCTTCGAAGTGTCGACAAGCTCTTGGGTCATATAGGCCAACGTCAGATACAGTTTTGTGAACAACTTTCCATCAGCTAGCATGGTGAACAGGTCATCGGTCCTCGGTAACGGATACTGATACTGTTTTGAAAATCGGTTTATCATAACCTTGTAGTCTCCATAAATCCTGACAGTGCCATCACTCTTCAACACAGGAACAATGGGACTAGCCCACTCGCTAAACTCGATCGGTGATATGATCCCTTCATGCTGGAGTCTGTCAAGTTCAATTTCAACCTTCTCCCTCATCATGTACGGAACAGACCGAGCTTTGTAATAGACAGCTCTTGCATTGGAGTCCAGGTGAATCTGCACCTTGGCTCCCGTAAAATTATCAATGCCCGGTTCAAACAAAGAAGGAAACTTTTTCAATACTTGAGCACACGAAGTATCATCCACCGAGGACAATATCTTGACATTATTCCAGTTCAGCTTGATTTTCTCGAGCCAATTCCTGCTGAACAGCATTGGACCATTACTTGGCACGATCCATAATGGTAGCTCGTGAACCACACCAACATATGACACCTCGATTGCTGCACTGCCGAGCACCGGTATAAGTTCCTTAGTGTAAGTACGCAACCTGGCATGGACTGGACTCAGCTTCGGTTTTGCAGTCTTAGTGTCCCACAGCTTGTCGAATGTCCTTTGGCTCATTATCGACTGGCTCACATCTGTGTCCAGTTCCATTGATACAGGCACGCTATTCAGCTTCACATTAATGACTATCGACTGGCTCTTGTTCATGAACGAATACAGTCCATTCACTTCCTCCTCGGGTTGCGTATCTGGGTCATCACTGAACTGGTCCACACCACACTTGCTCCATTGTGGACACATCCTGTGAAGATGCCTCACTTTTGAACATCCATTGCATTAGTATTGTCGAAACCGACATGGATGAGGCCGATGATTGCCCCCACAACGCCAACAGGGTGAAATCTGTTTCGAACCAGTTGACGGGCTCTGAGCAGTGGCAGGTTTCACGTAAGCAGCTCTGCCCGAAAACGACAGCGTCTTGTTTACAGTACTTGCCGTGGAACTCCGACTCGTCGATGATACCTGCCGCAAATTATCATCCGTCGTCATGAATGCCTGGGCAGTCGCGATGGCGTTTTTTAAAACCAAGCGTCTCTGCAGCCAACAGCTTCCTGAGGATCGCATCATGGCTGATGCCTATCACGAAGACATCACGCAGCATGTCTTCCAGTAATTTCCCGAACTTACACGGCTCTGCAAGATGTCGCAGGTCGGCAACAAATCCCAACACGACCTGGCCCTCAGCACGAACATGCGTGTAGAAACAGTAGCGTGATATGATGATCCCCTCTTGTGGCTTCAGATGGTTACCCACCAACGTACACAATTCCTCGTACCCTTTTTTCCACCAGATGTACAGGCAAGAGAAGATTCTTCATGAGGCCGTAAATTTTCGGACCACAAACGATGAGGAGAACTGCTCTGCACTTAACTGCATAGGCCTCTGCCTCCATGCCGTTGGCCGCAAAATACTGATCCAGGCAGTCAAAAAAATCCGCTCAATCTTCGCCCTCCACGAATCTCTCCAGGATTCCAACCGTGCCCATTGTGCATGCGAAGGTTCTTAAATTACCTCATCGCCAATTGTAATGACTCAAGAGTCTGGTTAATGTAAACTCACTCAGGTGCAACCTGATCCATCTTTATTCCAGCCCAAGAGTGCCTGCATGACAAAGACATCCAGCTTATATACAGGTGACCAATCACACATGCCACATGCGTACAGCCCGATGACCTCCGACCGCGGCGCCCTCTGGTGTCTGGTGACCCCCAAGCATTAATACATAACAGTTGCTGTCTCCCTGTCCCTCTCTTTCTCTCTCTCTTTCCCTGTCCCTGTCTCTCTCCCTGTCCCTCTCTCTCTGTCCCTGTCTCTATGCCCCTCCCTTTCTCTCTCTCTCTCTCTCCCTGTCCCTCTCTCTCTCTCCCTGTCCCTGACTCTCCCCCTGTCCCTCTCTCTCTCTCTGTCCCTGACTCTCGCTGTCCCTCTCTCTCTCCCTGTCCTTCTCTCTCTCTCTCTGTCCCTGTCTCTCTGCCCCTCCCTTTCTCTCTCTCTCTCTCTCCCTGTCCCTCTCTCGCTCTCTCTCTCTCTCACTCTCTGTCCCTGTCTCTCTGCCCCTCCCTTTCTCTCTCTCTCTCTCTGTCCCTCTCTCTCTCGCTCTCTCTGTCCCTGTCTCCCTGTCCCTCTCTCTCTCTCTCTCTGTCCCTTTCTCTCTCTCTCTCTCTCTGTCCCTCTCTCTCGCTGTCCCTCTCTCTCCCTGTCCCTCTCTCTCCCTGTCCCTCTCTCGCTCTCTCTCTCTCACACTCTCTGTCCCTGTCTCTCTGCCCCTCCCTTTCTCTCTCTCTCTCTCTCTGTCCCTCTCTCTCTCTGTCCCTTTCTCTCTCTCTCTCTCTGTCCCTCTCTCTCGCTGTCCCTCTCTCTCTCCCTGTCCCTCTCTCTCCCTGTCCCTCTCTCGCTCTCTCTCTCTCACACTCTCTGTCCCTGTCTCTCTGCCCCTCCCTTTCTCTCTCTCTCGCTCTCTGTCCCTCTCTCTCGCTGTCCCTCTCTCTCTCCCTGTCCCTCTCTCTCCCTGTCCCCTCTCTCTCTCGCTCTCTCTGTCCCTGTCTCCCTGTCCCTCTCTCTCTCTCTCTCTCTCTGTCCCTGTCCCTCTCTCTCTCTCTCTCTCTCTGTCCCTGTCTCCCTGTCCCTCTCTCTCTCTCTCTGTCCCTATCTCTCTCTCTCTCTCTGTCTCTGTCTCCCTGCTCCTCCCTTTCTCTCTCTCTCTCCCTGTCCCTGTCTCTCCCCCGTCCCTCTCTCTCTCTCGCTGTCCCTGTCTCTCGCTGTCCCTCTCTCTCTCTCCCTGTCCCTCTCTCTCCCTGTCCCCTCCCTCACTCTCTCTCTCTCCCTGCACTCTCTCTCTCTCTCTCTCTCTGCCCCTGTCTCCATGTCCCTCTCTCTCTCTCTCTCTTTCTCTCTCTCTGTCCCTGTCTCTCTCTCCCTGTCCCTCCCTGTCCCTCTCTCTCTCTGTCCCTCTCTCTGTCCCTTTGTTTCACTGTCTCTCTCTGCAAAGAACATCAGAGCAAAAGGAGAAGCAGAGAATCAGTGTCGATTCTGTCATATAGCTTACATTATTATATATAACTGTATCACAACATGTTATACATGACTGTAATAAGATATGACCTGTAACCACCAGCATACCTTACCACCGGGGGTGCACTTGTAAGAGACAGGTATAGAAGCACAGGTCTCAGGCAAGTGCAGCATTCCAGGGCTGTGAAATAAACGGTGCAGGTCTGGAGTGACCTTGACTTCACTACATGCCTCGTGTGAATCTGTACTGAGGGGACAGGACTTTACAGTGGCGACGGGTTACGGGATTACAGAATCCACAGAATGGCGAACAACGGATCAGATGAAAAGTACAATGCGGGAGACAATTGGGAGGACTTTATAGAAAGGCTCCAGCAAAGCTTTGTAACCAAAGACTGGTTAGGTGATGATACGGCAGACAAGAGAAGAGCCCATCTCTTGACCAGCTGTGGCTCGAAAACATACGCTTTAATGAAGGATCTGTTGGCACCTGAGAAACCAGCAAGCAAGTCGTTTGAAGAATTGAGCACACTGGTAAGAGACCACCTGAAGCCAGCGAGCAGCCTACACATGGCCAGACACAGGTTCTACAACTACAGACGCTGTGTGGGCCAGAGCATACCCGACTTCGTGGCGGAACTTCGGAGGTTGGCTAGCTTATGTGAGTTCTCCGATGAACTGAGGAGAGAAATGCTGAGAGACTTTTTCATTGAAGGAATAGGCCACGCAGGCATATTCCGAAAGCTCATAGAGACCAAGAACTTGACCTTAGAGGCAGCAGCACTGGTTGCACAGACATTCTTGAGTAGGGGAAGATAAAACGAGGTTGATTTACAATGCAGGTACGACAACTAACAAAATAATGGAACAAGGAGTTCACAGCATTAGAAAAGCTGCTACCCCCACACACAGACAAAACCGGCAGAACAGGCTTTCGACAGCAAGCAGTGGCAACAGAAGCCATCAAGGGCCACAGGAACGGCCGTTCACACCTCATCAACCCACAATGCGAGCAATCAACTACAAACTGAGAGAAGCTCAAGAGAGATCAGCCAGACGCAGCTCATTCTTTGCAAGCAGTCTGTGCTGGAGGTGTGTGGGTGGGTACTCGCCAAGGGAATGTCGATTTAAGCAGGCTGTTTTGCAGGAACTGTGAATATACAGGGCATTTGGCCTGCATGTGCAAAAAAACGGCAGCTCGGCTGGTATACGAATCGGATGGGTTGGAAAGCGGACCAGAAGACTGTGGGGACAGTACCCGGGACACCGATGTACAGCGGGTCAACACGATCAATGGCCGCTGCTCCTACGACAGAGCGCCTCCTATAATGATGAGGGTCCTACTCAACGGGATATCTGTCAACATGGAGCTGGATACAGGAGCAAGTCAATCTCTCATGGGCGCTCAACAATTTGAACTGTGGCCGCATAAAAGAGACAGACCAAAACTCACAAGGGTCGACACCAAACTAAGGACCTATACCAAAGAAATCGTACCAGTCCTCAGCAGCGCCATGCTCTCTGTCACACACAAAGGGACAGTGAACCGACTTCCCCTGTGGATTGTCCCCGGAGACCCCCCAGCACTGCTGGGGAGAAGCTGGCTGGCAAAACTAAACTGGAAATGGGATGATGTCCATGCCATGTCATTAGAGGAACGGACCTCCTGCTTAACAGTTATAAAGCGATTTGAACATCTCTTTCAGCCAGGTGTGGGCACTTTCAAAGGGGCCAAAGTCAAAATCTACATCACACAGGATGCTAGACCGGTCCACCACAAGCTGTACCCTATGAGATGAGGGAAAAGATTGAACACGAACTAGACAGGTTTCTGCGGGAAGGCATTATATCACCTGTGGAATTTAGCGACTGGGCAAGTCCCATCGTCCCACTCATGAAGCCTGATGGATCTGTATGAATCTATGGGGACTACAAATTTACCATAAACAGAGTCTCCCTACATGACCAGTACTCGCTGCCGAGAGCGGAGGACTTATTTGCCACATTGGCTGGAGGCAAACTTTTCTCAAAATTAGACCTCACATCTGCGTATATGACGCAAGAATTGACCGAGGAATCCAAGCTACTCACCACCATCAACACACATCGAGGCCTTTTCATGCACAATCGATGCCCATTCGGCATCAGGGCAGCAGCTGCCATATTCCAGCGCAACATGGAGAATCTGCTCAAGTCCATCCCGGGGACGGTTGTATTTCAAGACGACATACTTATCACGGGCAGGGACACCGACTCCCATCTCCGTAATTTGGAGGAAGTAATAAAGCAGTTCGATCGGGTAGGCCTTCGAGTCAAGAAATCCAAGTGCCTGTTTCTCGCACCCGAGGTTGAATATTTTGGCAGAAGGATTGCCGCTGATGGAATCCGCCCAACAGAGTCCAAAACAGAAGCAATTCGCCTGGCACCCAAGCCCCGGAATGTCTCAGAACTGCGCGCCTTTCTCGGGCTACTCAATTACTTTGGGAACTTTATGCAGAACTTAAGCACGCTGTTGGAGCCTCTCCACGTGCTACTCAGGAAGGGGTGTGATTGGTTTTGGGGGGACGCCCAAGAATGCGCCTTCAATAAGGCACGCAACCTTCTGTGTTCCAACAGGGTTTTGACTTTCTTTGACCCAGGTAAAAAGCTAGATCTCACATGCGATGCGACAGCGTATGGGGTCGGGTGCATTTTGCAACATGTCAATAGTGCAGGCAAATTACAACCCATAGCTTATGCCTCCAGGTCACTTTCGCGGGCGGAGTGCGGGTACGGAATGGTAGAGAAGGAGGCGCTCGCGTGCGTGTATGGTGTCAAAAAGATGCACCAATACCTTTTCGGGGCCAAGTTCGCATTCGAAACCGAACACAAGCCCCTCACGTCCCTCCTATCCAAGAGCAAGGCAATAAACGCCAACACCTCGGCGCGAATTCAACGGTGGGCACTCATGCTGGCGTCCTAAGACTATACCATAAGGCACAGACCAGGCACAGACAACTGTGCTGACGCGCTCAGCAGGCTACCCCTGGCGACCACGGAAGGGTCTGACAAACAGGACTGTGAGATAGTCATGGTAATCAATGCCTTTGAGTCCACAGGTTCGCCCATGACGGCTCGCCAAATCAGAGCCTGGACGGCCAGCGACCCCACGTTATCCTTAGTAAAAAGATGTGTCCTAACCGGTGACTGGGCAGAGGCTCGCGATGCCTGCCCCGAGGAATTAAAACCTTTTCACAGGCGCATGCATGAGCTATCACTACAAGCAGACTGCCTGAAGTGGGGCAGCCGAGTAGTCATGTCTCTGCGAGGCAGAGAGGCATTTGTCTGGGAGCTCCACCGCGAGCACCCGGGGATCGTTCTCATGAAGGCCATAGCCAGATCCCACGTCAGGTGGCCTGGTATTGACGCGGACTTGGAGGTCTGCGTCCGAAGGTGCACCATTTGTGCCCAACTCAGCAATGCCCCCAGGGAGGCTCCACTGAGCCCCTGGCCCTGGCCTCCCAAACCGTGGTCGTGGGTGCACGTAGACTATGCGGGCCCATTCATGAGCAAAATGTTCCTCGTAGTTGTCGATGCATTTTCAAAGTGGATCGAATGCACCATTTTAAATTCAAGCATAACCTCCACCACTGTGGAGAGTCTCGCAACCATGTTTGCAACGCATGGAATCCCTGACATATTAGTCAGTGACAATGGTCCGTGCTTCACCAGCGCAGAATTCCAAGACTTTATAATTGACCACGGCATAAATCACGTCAAGATGGCACCGTTCAAGCCGGCCTCCAATGGCCAGGCGGAGAGAACAGTGCAAATCATTAAATAAGGCATGCTTAAAATCCAAGGTCCCACGCTGCAGGGTTACCTGTCGCGACTGCTGCTGGCATACAGATCTCGTCCGCACTCAGTGACTGGGATCCCCCCCGCGCAACTGTTGATGAAAAGGACTTTAAAAACAAGGCTCTCATTAATCCTCCCAGACATGCACGAAATTGTTGAGGCAAAGCGCCGTAAGCTGACTGAGTACCATGACATAAATTCGAGGGGGAGATGGAATGAGATAGGTGACAAAGTGTTTGTACTAAACTATGGCAGGGGTCCTAAATGGCTTGCAGGGACAGTAACGGGCAAGGAAGGAAACAGGCTACTGGTAGTACAAATGGACAATGGCAAAACCTGCCGGAGGCATGTAGACCAAGTCAAAAGCAGATTTACCAACAGCACTGCAGAACCAGAGGCAGACTACAATGTGGAACTCGCACTGCACCTGGTGGACAGACAGAGGGAACAACCTGAGGAAAGGGCAATCCCAACAGACGGCCCAGGCGAGTCAACAACAATCACACCAATCGAAACAGACAGCCCAGGCGAGATACCAGCAACCACACCCAAAGAAAAACAGACACCAAGGCAAACAACAAAACCACAACTCAGATGCTCCACGCGAGAGCGTAGACCACCTGAGAGACTGAACTTATAAAGACAATAAGACCTTGGGGGAGGGTGATGTCATGCATCTTACATTATTTTATATAACTGTATCCCAACATGCTATACATGACTGTAATAAGAAATGACCTGTAACCACCAGCATACCTTACCACCAGGGGTGCACTTGCAAGAGACAGGTATATAAGGACAGGTCTCAGGCAAGTGCAGCATTCCAGAGCTGTGAAATAAAGGTGCAGGTCCGGAGTGACCTTGACTTCACTGCATGCCTCGTGTGAATCTGTACTGAGGGGACAGGACTTTACAGATTCAGGAGAGAGTATTCCAATTTATAAAGTATTTGCAATCCTGTCAATGTTGAAAAATGAGCAGGATTCTTTCCCTCTTAGGGGAAACCATTCTTGACAATGCTTTCCCATTTGTGCTCTTGTAATAATGAAGGTGCTCATATCAGACACCAGCTCTGCTAACCTGTTCACAATTAATTGTATGCCGTTAGTGTCCCAGCTTAGTGTACTCCTGAGCTATAAATGCCTGCAGATTTTAGGAGAGATGATTAAATGAGGTCCTGTTGGTGGATGTTGAAGACTTTTTTTAACTGCCATTGCACGATGTGCAGGGAATTTCTCTCCCCCAGTCTCTCTCTCTCCCTCAATCTCTCCCTCTCCCCCAGTCTCCCTCTCTCTCTCTCTCTCCTAGTCTCTCCCTCTCCCCCAGTCTCTCTCTCTCCCTCAATCTCTCTCTCTCCCCCAGTCTCCCTCTCTCTCTCTCTCTCTCTCCTAGTCTCTCCCTCTCCCCCAGTCTCTCTCTCTCCCTCAATCTCTCTCTCTCCCCCAGTCTCCCTCTCTCTCTCTCTCTCCTAGTCTCTCCCTCTCCCCCAGTCTCTCTCTCTCCCTCAATCTCTCCCTCTCCCCCAGTCTCCCTCTCTCTCTCTCCTAGTCTCTCCCTCTCCCCCCAGTCTCCCTCTCTCTCTCTCCCAGTGTCTCTCCCTCTCCCCCAGTCTCTCTCTCTCCCTCAATCTCTCCCTCTCCCCCAGTCTCCCTCTCTCTCTCTCTCTCCTAGTCTCTCCCTCTCCCCCCAGTCTCTCTCTCTCTCTCTCTCTCCCAGTGTCTTTCCCTCTCCCCCAGTCTCTCTCTCTCCCTCAATCTCTCTCTCTCCCCCAGTCTCCCTCTCTCTCTCTCTCTCTCTCCTAGACTCTCCCTCTCCCCCCAGTCTCTCTCTCTCTCTCTCCCAGTGTCTCTCTCCCCCAGTCTCTCTCTCTCCCTCAATCTCTCTCTCTCCCCCAGTCTCCCTCTCTCTCTCTCTCTCCTAGTCTCTCCCTCTCCCCCCAGTCTCTCTCTCTCTCTCTCCCAGTGTCTCTCTCCCCCAGTCTCTCTCTCCCAGTGTCTCACTCTCTTCCCCCTGGTCTCTATGTCTCTCTCTATCCAATCTCTCTCTCTCTCTCCACCCAGTCTCTCTCTCTCACCCCACAGTCGCTCTCTCTCTCCCCTCAGTCCTTCTCTCTCTCTCCCCAGTCTCTCTCTCTCCCCCAGTCTCTCTCTCTCCCTCAGTCTCTCTTTCCCCCCGCAGTCTCTCCCTCTCTCCCCAGTCTCTCTCTCTCTCTCCTCGCAGTCTCTATCTCTCTCCCCTCAGTCCTTCTCTCTCTCTCCCCAGTCTCTCTCTCTCCCCCAGTCTCTCTCTCTCCCTCAGTCTCTCTCTCCCCCTGCAGTCTCTCCCTCTCTCCCCAGTCTCTCTCTCTCTCCTCACAGTCTCTATCTCTCTCCCCTCAGTCCTTCTCTCTCTCTCTCCCCCAGTCTCTCTCTCTCCCCCAGTCTCGCTCTCTTCCCCTTGCTCTCTATGGGACTGAAATTGGTCGCTGTTCCGCCCGCATCCACCAAAGTCCCGCCGCAAACGTCGGTTTTCTGGAACAGCCCATCTGCTGTCGAGGTTCCGCCCGGCGAAAAATTGTGCCGCCCGCCCATGCCGGATGTTATATTTAAGAGGGACTGAATATATTTAAGAGGGAGATAGATAAATTTCTAGAAACAAAAGGCATCAAGGGGTATGGGGAAAAAGCGGGAATATGGTGTTGAGATAGAGGATCAGCCATGATCATATTGAATGGCGGTGCAGACTCGAAAGGCCGAATGGCCCACTACTGCTCCTATTTTTTATGACTCTATGTTTCTATGTTGGAAAAGTGCCATTTTCATCAGTTATGCTGGCCTCTGGTCGACCTCCCGCCCGCCAGAAGCACCGCTCGGGAAAAGCAGGTCAGACCTGGATGGCACGTCAGGCAACAGTGAGATCGGGTGGGAGGGAGGGAGAGGTGGACGACAGTCGGGCAGCACGGAGAACGAGAGGCTGGTGATCTGATAGCAGTTCGACAGCATGAAGAATGGGTAGGAGGGAGTGCTGGAGGCCATCACATCACGGCAGCCGGGTGGATGCTGCACCATATGAATGGGACTGCTGGAAAAAAGTTAGGTGCATATTGCATTACTTTATTGCTGATGGTGATGTTTAAATTGGATGTCAGAAAAGGAACTGAAATGTATCTAAGCTGAGGAAGGCATTTTTGTTGGAGAAGCCCAATGGCGAAGGGAAAATTATTGTGAGTAACTGAAAAGTTTTCAGCATGTCGCATTTTGTATATCCAAAGCTGATTCATTAATTGTGTCACACAATGTACTGCAATGTAACTGATAACCATGTCATCTCCCTGAAAACGTGCAACATCCCCACTGACACCTGGGAGTCCCTGGCCAAAGACCACCCTAAGTGGAGCACCTCGAATCTCATCGCCGAGAGCATGCAGAAATCAAGTGCAGGCAGCGGAAGGAGCGTGCGGCAAACCTGTCCCACCCTCCCTTACCCTCACCGACTATCTGTCCCACCTGTGACAGGGACTGTGGTTCTCATATTGGACTGTTCAGCCACCTAAGGATTCATTTTTAAGAGGGGAAGTAAGTCTTCCTCGATTCCGAGGGACTGCCTATGATGAGGCACTCCTCCATATTTGGCCTCAGAAAAAGAGGGTTGAAGTGCAAGCCTTAAGGTCTGCCCTGCAAGTAGGTAAATTGAGAGTAATTAAATGGCAGCCTTCCTGCATTGGTGACCCTTCCTTGTCGTCTTGCGATGGCCTGATGACAGGACCCATTATACACAGCAGTCAGATGTGGTTGGGAAGATATTCCTGATGAAGCACCTGACCTGAGGGACAGATATGTGTTTCTCGCAACACACCACACGACGCTAAAATGACACACTCACCAACAGAGGGTCAGCAATGTGATTGTATTTACAAGTGCACAATAACAAAGGTTGCATAAGATTATTACATTTACATAAATTTACAGGTGCAAAACCCACCCCTCTATCTAACACCACCACCTCTCTTCATCCCCCTTGCAGCGATGCTCAATGTCCCCCTCCTCTCCACGCCTACACGACTCATGGCGCTCTCCTGCCTCTGGTTGAGGAGGTTGTGCAAGAGGGCAGCGGGATCTCTGCAGACGTGTGCGTCTTAGTGAAAAGGTAGGGTGCGGGACTGAAGGCGCAGGGGTCTCCTGCTCCTCTGGATTTGTCTGCCTTGAGGGTGTGGGCTCGGGGGCTTGCACTACGTGGCCAGAAGCCATCTCTTGCCTCATGGCCTCAACGCTCTCCATTGTGCACTCCCACACTGTAATGAGCTGGCCCATCCTCTGATCATACTGCTTGGTGAAGGAGGCGATACTGCCAGCTATCCCAGCCATGGCCTGCAGCATGTCGCGACCTATCTCCACGCTGGTGCTTGAGAGCTGCACCATCTGGTTGAGTACAGAGAGCTGTGATGTATCCGCAGGTGGTTGCTCGCTGCTGCTGGGTGCTGGCGTCTTGCTTCCCTTCGAGCCACGGCCTCTGCGCTTGGTTGAGTTTGCATTTGTGGAGCCCGTTGGAAAGCCCAGGAAATTGGATCCTGATGCCGAGGTTCTGTGGACACTTGGTTCACATGGCAGGAGGCTGATGTCAGCTGCTTCCGGCTGCTCCAGGTCAAGGGGTAGAAAGGTGGGCCCTTCTCCCTGGTTTCCTGTTCTTCCTGACCCTGGGTGGCGGCGGTGACAGCGGTGGAAATGGATGATCTGGCGCGGGCGGAAGGGGGGGCAGTGCAGGAAAGATCTGATGTCTTCGGATGTGGAGAACGTTGAGGTGGGAGATGCTGGGGTCCGACGGTTTCTGAGAAGGCCAGAGGTCGAAGGTATCTCTAGATCCGTGCTATCCAACTCAGGATCTGCAAGTAGAGGACAACATTTCAGTCTGTGGGGCGCGGGGGGTAGGGGGGGGGGGGGCGAGGGCGGGGTGTGGTGGTCGTAGTCAAGCTGGGATGTGAGCCGTTCCATCTCACATTATGCCAGCAAGGAGGTCCACCTGTATATGTCCACACCAATAATGAGCGACAAAGTGTGTGTTCAACTGCGAGTGCCTTAACATTGCAAGACCTTTCATGCCATGAGTGTCGCTGACACCAGAGATGAGTATAACCCCACCACGTGGTAACACCAGAACTGCATCAATCTTTGTCTGTGGTTGCACGGCAGCGATCACCCATCAATGCCAACGCACCTTCCTCCAGCCTGGTCAATTTGACCTCCTCTTCTGGGCCCCCTCTGGTCGCACTCAGGCTTGCTTGGTTGAGTGCTGGTTTTTTCTGCACAAAGAAACATTGCAGCCTTTAGCCCCTTTGCTGATGCCTTCCCCCCCCCCCCCACGCACACTCCCACACACGCACACATCTGGCGCACAACGTTCTCGACCTTGGCGAGAAGGGGCGAATAAATTTGTGCTCACTCTAGCTGACGCCAGCAAATCGTTCCAACATGTGTGCAATTGGTCCCCATCATGCTCGACGTTGCCCATTGCAGTCACCATCTGACCGATGTCCATCCAAAGATGTCAGTATTGGGCTGGTAGAGGCTTACCACAACCATCCCTGGTGATGATTCGGTGCTCACTAAGGAGGACACAAACAACCTTCCGGATATAAAAGGGGTCAGAGGGTCTAGTAAGAAGGCGGAACTGAGGGAAATCCTTATTAGTCGGGAAATTGTGTTGGGGAAATTGATGGGATTGAAGGCCGATAAATCCCCAGGGCCTGATGGACTGCATCCCAGAGTACTGAAGGAGGTGGTCTTGGAAATAGCGAATGCATAGACTGTCAGTTTCCAACATTCCATGGACTCTGGATTAGTTCCTATGCAGCGGAGGGTAGCCAATGTAACCCCACTTTTAAAAAAAGGTGGGAGAGAGAAAACGGAATTATAGACCGGTCAGCCTGACATCGGTAGTGGGTAAAATGATGGAATCAATTATTAAGGATGTCACAGCAGCGCATTTGGAAAGAGGTGACATGATAGGTCCAAGTCAGCATGGATTTGTGAAAGGGAGATCATGCTTGACAAATCTTCTGGAATTTTTTGAGGATGTTTCCAGTAAAGTGGATAAGGGAGAACCAGTTGATGTGGTGTATTTGGACTTTCAGAAGGCTTTCGACAAGGTCCCACACAAGAGATTAATGTGCAAAGTTAAAGCACATGGGATTGGGGGTAGTGTGCTGACGTGGATTGAGAACTGGTTGGCAGATAGGAAGCAAAGAGTAGGAGTAAATGGGTACTTTTCAGAATGGCAGGCAGTGACTAGTGGGGTATCGCAAGGTTCTGTGCTGGGGCCCCAGCTGTTTACATTGTACATTAATGATTTAGAGGGGATTAAATGTAGTATCTCCAAATTTGTGGATGACACTAAGTTGGGTGGCAGTGTGAGCTGCGAGGAGGATGCTACGAGGCTTCAGAGTGACTTGGATAGGTTAGGTGAGTGGGCAAATGCATGGCAGATGAAGTATAATGTGGATAAATGTGAGGTTATCCACTTTGATGGTAAAAACAGAGAGACAGACTATTATCTGAATGGTGACAGATTAGGAAAAGTGGAGGTGCAACGAGACCTGGGTGTCATGGTACATCAGTCATTGAAGGTTGGCATGCAGGTACAGCAGGCGGTTAAGAAAGCAAATGGCATGTTGGCCTTCATAGCGAGGGGATTTGAGTACAGGGGCAGGGAGGTGTTAATACAGCTTTCCAGAGCCTTGGTGAGGCCACACCTGGAGTATTGTGTACAGTTTTGGTCTCCTAACTTGAGGAAGGACATTCTTGCTATTGAGGGAGTGCAGCAAAGATTCACCAGACTGATTCCCAGGATGGCGGGACTGACATCTCAAGAAAGACTGGATCAACTGGGCTTATATTCACTGGAGTTCAGAAGAATGAGAGGGGATCTCATAGAAACATTTAAAATTCTGATGGGTTTAGACAGGTGAGATGCAGGAAGAATGCTCCCAATGTTGGGGAAGTCCAGAACCAGGGATCACAGTCTAAGGATAAGGGGTAAGCCATTTTGGACCGAGATGAGGAGAAACTTCTTCACCCAGAGAGTGGTGAACCTGTGGAATTCTCTGCCACAGGAAGTTGTTGAGGCCAATTCACTAAATATATTCAAAAAGGAGTTAGATGTAGTCCTTACTACTAGGGGGATCAAGGGGTATGGCGAGAAAGCAGGAATGGGGTACTGAAGGTGCATGTTCAGCCATGAACTCATTGAATGGCGGTGCAGGCTCGAAGGGCCGAATGGCCTACTCCTGCACCTATTTTCTATGTTTCTATGTTTCTATGAGTTCGTTATATCTGCTCTCCACCTCCATCACTAGCTCCTCCAATTCCTGCCCATTGCACCACGGAGCTCTGGGCCTGGTTCAGGCAGTCTTCATTGAAGATTTCTGGCCACTCATCCTCAATGATGAGATGAATGGCTGCTGAAGAGTTTTGGGTTTAAATTTCTCACACTGTCCTCTCTGCAGCTCAGACTGCCCCTCTGCAATGCCACCTCTCTGCTCTCTAACCTCCAACTCTCTCCTCTCCCCTCTCACACTCACAGGTGGAATAAAGTGCTCTCCTGTTATGCGCATGCGCAGTTCCCCAATCAGCCTCCAAGGGCCACGCAAGGACTACACGTCGGATCAAGAAAACAACAAAAAAACCGAAACCCGAAATCTCGCGCATACGCAGTGAAGGCCCTCTGAAGATCCCCGATTGGAGAGGCCTCCAACTAACGCACAGCAGTGATGACGGCCGTGAGTCCCGCCCCCGCCCACTCCCAGCTGCCGACTGCCGCTCCCGCTGCCGCCCACACAACGGAGCTGAAAATGGCTCCTGGCGGGACCCAGCAAGCAGCAAAAACAGACCTCCCACACAGGGGCCGCCGAGAAATGGGTGGGCCGTTGCCGGGACCAACGTCTCTCTCTATCCAGTCCCTCTCTCTCTCTCTCCCCACAATTTCTCTCTCTCCCCCAGTCTCTCTCTCCCTTCCCCCAGTCTTTCACTCTTCCCCCTGGTCTCTATGTCTCTCTCTACCCAATCTCTCAAGCTCTCCACCCGGTCTCTCTCTCTCTTCCCAGTTTCTCTCTCTCCTGTTTCTCTCATGCCCCAGTCTCTCGCTCACCCCTCAGTCTCTCGCTCTCTCCCAGTCTCTCTCTCTCCTGTCTCTCTCTCTCACTCCCCCCAGTTTCTCTCTCTCCCCTCAGTTTCTCTCTCTCTCCCAGTCTCTTTCTCTCCCATCTCTCTCTCTCCCCTCAGTTTCTCTCTCTCTCTCCCCCATGTCTCTCTCACTCCCCCAGTCTCTCTGTCTCCCAGCCTCTCCCTCTGTCCCCAATCTCTCTCTCCCCCCCTCTCTCTTCCCCAGACTCTCTCTCTCCTATCTCTCTCTCTCTCTCTCCCTGTTTCTCGCTCTCTCCCCTCTGTTTCTCTCTCTCCCCCTCACTCTCTCTCTCTCTCTCAGTCTCTCTCTCTCTCCCAGTCTCTCTCTCTCTCTCCCAGTCTCTCTCTCTCTCGCTCCCTCAGTTTCTTCTCTCTCTCTCCCCCCTGTCTCTCTCTCTTTCCCAGTCTCTCTCTCTCTCCCAGCCTTCCCCTCTGTCCCCATTCTCTCTCTCCCCCCTTTCTCTTCCCTCTCTCTTCCCCAGACTCTCTCTCTCTCTCCCAGTCTCTCTCTCTCTCCCATCTCTCTTTCTCTCTCTCCCCCCTGTCTCTCTCTCTCCCCCAGTCTCTCGCTCTCCCCCAGTCTCTCGCTCTCCCAGCCTGTCCCTCTGTCCCCAGACTCTCTCTCTCCCCCTCTCTTTTCCCTATCTCTCTTCCTCAGACTGTCTCTTTCCCTCCCAGTCTCTCTCTCTCTCTCTCTCCCCAATTTCTCTCTCTCTCTGCACCAGTCTCTCCCTTGCTCTCCCAGACTCTCTCTCTCTCTCTCCCCCCAGTCTTTATCTCTCTTTCTCTCTCCCCCCCGTCTTTCTCTCTCTCCAGTCTTTCTCTCCCTCAGTCTCTCTTTCTCCCCGAATCTCTCTCTCCCTTGCTCTCCCGCAGTCCCTCTATCTCTTTCCCCTTTCGATCTCCTCTTCTTCCACCAGCCACCAATGGATCCAGTTTTCCCAGGGAGCTGAATAAAATGCGGTCACGCTGCAAGGCTGCAACTGTTGGGTAATGCGTGCGCGTGGCCTTGGTAAACTGTGCGCACTCACGGAAGGCCGCAAAAATGGTCATGTGGATAATCACAGCTTTCACATTCAGTGCCTCAGGGCTCGGTGGCAGGCCTGTAGTGGGTTCCAGCGGACAGGCGCAGAAGCCCGTTCCTGCGGGCCGAAAGGACGAGCCAGTGGGATGCAATTAAAAAGAGCACCAGCGTGCTGGAGCCTGCTCTGGGGGTGGAGGCTGCATGGCCTGCAACACCTGCTGTGCAGCAGGCTCGAGGGAACTGCGCGGGGAGAACAATGACCGTCAGTCGATCTTACACTCTGTTATGTATGCAATAAAGGTTCAAACTGAGTACTGTTTAACTAAGCAAGGTACAACCTTGCTTCTGCTTTATTTAGGCCCAAAGTGCCTGAATCACAAAATGGCTGGCCTTTTATACCCGAGCAGCACCATGTGCGTGCTGCTCAGTGGCCTCCAACAATGACACCATCTGGTGGCTACAAACAGCATGTACTTACATGACAATACCCACCTCTGGGATTTATCACAGTCTTTCACAGGTTGAAATGGTCAGGTGCTTTACGCTCCCGGATTGATCGTCTCAATTCGATTCTGGTCTTGGATGAATGTGCGGAGTCTGTTGTGGCTGGTGGTTGGATGGCTGACATGTGGGGGGTGACAGTGGCCATGTCAGGAATTGCAAGTCCATTTTTATTGAACAAGTCCGTGATGGAAATTCCGGGATCACTGATGACCCTTGAGTCCACTGAAGGCTGCTGTAGGTTGGTTGGTCATTGACGCTTTCTTCGTCCGAATGCTCTGGCTCATCTGTGTGCCTCAGATTTGTTTGATCCATGTGTTTCCTGCAAGTTTCACCATTCTTGAGCTTAATAACAAATACTCTGTTGCCCTCCTTGGCCATGACCATACCAATGATCCATTTGGGACCCTGACCATAATTCAACACATATACAGGATCATTAACAGAAATCTCGCGTGACACAGTTGCGCAATCGTGGTACCCTTGTTGACTCTGTCTTCTGTATTCAACATGATTACTTAAATCCGGGTGTACAATAGATAACTTGGTCTTAAGAACTCTTTTCATCATGAGTTCAGCAGGCGAGAACCCTGTGAGTGTGTGGGGTCCTGTCCTGTAACTCAGCAGTATGCAGGACAAGCGGGTCTGCAGTGACCCTTGGGTTACTCTCCTCATGCTTTGCTTGATAATTTGTACTGCACGTTCTGCTTGCCCGTTGGACACTGGCTTGAACGGTGCTGACCTTACATATTTTATGCCGTTAAGTTTTATAAACTCCTGAAACTCCTGACTGGTGAAGCACGACCCTTGTCGCTCACCACTATGTCAGGCAGACCATGTGTCGCGAACATGACATTGAGATTCTCTATGGTTGCTGTGGACGTATTGGATGACATGATTATGCATTCTATCCATTTCGAATAAGCATCCACCACCACTAAAAACATCTTGCCCATAAAGGGACCTGCAAAATCTACCTGGATCCTGGACCAAGGTTTGCATGGCCATGACCACAGACTCAGCGGCGATTCCGCTGGTGCTTTGCTGAGCTGCATGCAGGTATTGCACAGATGCACGCATGCTTCCAGCTCAGAATCAATTCCTGGCCACCATACGTGGGACCTGGCGATGCCCTTCATCATCACTATACCAGGATGTGTGCTGAGTAACTCATGCACAAACATCTCTCTCCCTTTTTTAGGCATTACAACTCGATTGCCTCACAATATGCAATCTGTTTGAATCGACAGTTTGTCCTTGCGACGAATGTACGGTTTGGCCTCCTCGCACATTTGCTTAGGTATGGCAACCTAAGGATGCAACCCTTTACCACCGATAATATCGGGTCCTGGCTAGTCCAGTTCTTAACTTGTTGAGCCATGACAGGGGTACCTTCACTCTCAAAAGCATCCATGATTAACATTAAATCTGCCGGTTGTGGAGTTTCCACCTCCTGTGTGGGCAGCGACAACCAGCTCAAAGCATCGGCACAATTCTTTGTGCCAGGTCTGTGGCAAATGACATAATCATAGGCAGATAATGTCAGCGCCACCTTTGGATGCGGGATGAAGCGTTGGTATTGATACTTTTGCCCATGGAAAACAATTAAATGAGCGGCGTGTGATTGGTCTCTAATTCAAACCTCAGACTGAACAGGTATTGATGCATCTTTTTAACACCGTACACACACACTAATGCTTCTTTTTCTACCATACTGTAGGCTCTTTCTGCTTTAGACAAACCTTTGGATGCATGCGAGACAGGTTGAAGTTTCACCGACTCATTGGCTTGTTGTAACACACAACCAATTCCATATGACAATGCGTCACAGGCCAAAACTAAATGTTTACATGGGTCATAATGTACTAACAGCTTGTTCGAGCAAAACAGATTGGTAGCTTTCTCGAAAGCTCTGTCTTGCAATGCGCCCCACATCCATTTGTTGCTTTTTCTCAATAGCATGCGCAGTGGTTCAAGTAAGGTCCTCAATTTAGGTAGGAAGCTACCAAAGTAGTTGAGTAGACCCAGGATCGAACGCAGCTCCGTCACGTTTTGCGGCTTGGGTACATTCTTGATGGCTTTGGTTTTCACATCAGTAGGTCTGATGCCATCAGCGACGATTTTCCTCCCGAGGAATTCGACCTCCGGTGCCATGAAGACGCACTTTGAGCGTTTAAGTCTGAGTCAACTCTGTCCAAGTGCAGTCGAACCTCTTCCACATTGTTCAGATGTTCCTTGGAGCCAAGACCAGTGATCAGGATGTCATCTTGGAACACGACGGTTCTGGGAACGGACTTCAGCAGACTTTCTCGAACAAGCTGTTAGTACATTATGACCCATGTAAACATTTAGTTTTGGCCTGTGACGCATTGTCATATGGAATTGGTTGTGTGTTACAACAAGCCAATGAGTCGGTGAAACTTCAACCTGTTGCCTATTTAAGGGTTAAGTCATGGCAGGACAGCTCAGTCACGTGTTATGCTCCTCCTGTACCATGTGGGAACTCAGGGACGACACCAGTGTTCCTGACGACTACGTGTGCGGGAAGTGTATCCGCCTCCAGCTCCTGACGGACCGCATTGCAGAGTTGGAGCTGAGGGTGGATTCACTCTGGAGCATTCACAATGCTGAGAATGACGTGAGTAGCACGTGCAGCGAGTTGGTCATACCGCAGGTAAAGGGTCCATAGCCAGATAGGGAATGGAAGACCAGCAGGAAGAGCAGTGCAAGGAAGGTAGTGCAGGGGTCCCCTGTGGTCATCCTCCTGCAAAACAGATAAACTGCTTTGGGTACTGTTGAGGGGGATGACTCATCAGGGGAGGGCAACAGCAGCCAAGTTCATGGCACCGTGGCTGGCTCTGTTGCACAGGAGGGCAGGAAAAAGAGTGGGAGAGCGATAGTGATAGGGGATTCAATTGTAAGGGGAATAGATAGGCGTTTCTGCGATCGCAACCGAGACTCCAGGATGGTATGTTGCCTCCCTGATGCAAGGGTCAAGGATGTCTCGGAGCGGGTGCAGGACATTCTAAAAAGGGAGGGAGAACAGCCAGTTGTCGTGGTGCACATTGGTACCAACGACATAGGTAAAAAAATGGATGAGGTCCTACGAAACGGATTTAAGGAGCTAGGAGCTAAATTAAAAAGTAGGACCTCAAAAGTAGTAATCTCGGGATTGCTATCAGTGCCACGTGCTAGTCAGAGTAGGAATTGCAGGATAGCTCAGATGAATACGTGGCTTGAGCAGTGGTGCAGCAGGGAGGGATTCAAATTCCTGCGGTATTGGAACCGGTTCTGGGGGAGGTGGGACCAGTACAAACCAGACGGTCTGCACCTGGACAGGACCGGAACCAATGTCCTAGGGGGAGTGTTTGCTCGTGCTGTTGGGGAGGAGTTAAACTAATATGGCAGGGGGATCGGAACCAATGCAGGGAGACAGAGAGAAACAAAAAGGAGACAAAAGCAAAAGACAGAAAGGAGATGAGGAAAAGTGGAGGGCAGAGAAACCCAAGGCAAAGAACAAAAAGGGCCACTGTACAGCAAAATTCTAAAAGGACAAAGGGTGTTAAAAAAACAAGCCTGAAGGCGTTGTGTCTTAAGGCAAGGAGTATCCGTAATAAGGTGGATGAATTAACTGTGCAAATAGATGTTAACAAATATGATGTGATTGGGATTACAGAGACGTGGCTCCAGGATGATCAGGGCTGGGAACTCAACATCCAGGGGTATTCAACATTCAGGAAGGATAGAATAAAAGGAAAAGGAGGTGGGGTAGCATTGCTGGTTAAGGAGGAGATTAATGCAATAGTTAGGAAGGACATTAGCTTGGATGATGTGGAATCTATATGGGTAGAGCTGCAGAACACCAAAGGGCAAAAAACATTAGTGGGAGTTGTGTACAGACCTCCAAACAGTAGTAGTGATGTTGGGGAGGGCATCAAACAGGAAATTATGGGTGCATGCAATAAAGGTGCAGCAGTTATAATGCTTTAATATGCACATAGTTTGGGCTAACCAAACTGGAAGCAATACGATGGAGGAGGGTTTCCTGGAGTGCATAATGGATGGTTTTCTAGACCAATATGTCGAGGAACCAACTAGGGGGGAGGCCATCTTAGACTGGGTGTTGTGTAATGAGAGAGGATTAATTAGCAATCTCGTTGTGCGAGGCCCCTTGGGGAAGAGTGACCATAATATGGTGGAATTCTGCATTAGGATGGAGAATGAAACAGTTAATTCAGAGACCATGGTCCAGAACTTAAAGAAGGGTAACTTTGAAGGTATGAGGTGTGAATTGGCTAGGATAGATTGGCGAATGATACTTAAGGGGTTGACTGTGGATGGGCAATGGCAGACATTTAGAGACCACATGGATGAACTACAACAATTGTACATTCCTGTCTGGCGTAAAAATAAAAAAGGGAAGGTGGCTCAACCGTGGCTATCAAGGGAAATCAGGGATAGTATTAAAGCCAAGGAAGTGGCATACAAATTGGCCAGAAATAGCAGCGAACCCAGGGACTGGGAGAAATTTAGAACTCAGCAGAGGAGGACAAAAGGTTTGATTAGGGCAGGAAAATGGAGTACGAGAAGAAGCTTGCAGGGAACATTAAGACGGATTGCAAAACTTTCTATTGATATGTAAAGAGAAAAAGGTTAGTAAAGACAAACGTAGGTCCCCTGCAGTCAGAATCAGGGGAAGTCATAACGGGAAACAAAGAAATGGCGGACTAATTGAACAAGTACTTTGGTTCGGTATTCACTAAGGAGGACACAAACAACCTTGCGGATATAAAAGGGGTCAGAGGGTCTAGTAAGGAGGAGGAACTGAGGGAAATCCTTATTAGTCGGGAAATTGTGATGGGGAAATTGATAGGATTGAAGGCCGATAAATCCCCAGTGCCTGATGGACTGCATCCCATAGTACTTAAGGAGGTGGCTTTGGATATAGCGGATGCATTGACAGTCATTTTCCAACAGTCCATTGAATCTGGATCAGTTCCTATCGAGTGGAGGGTAGCCAATGTAACCCCACTTTTTAAAAAAGGAGGGAGAGAGAAAACAGGGAATTATAGACCAGTCAGCCTGACATCGGTAGTGGGTAAAATGATGGAATCAATTATTAAGAATGTCATAGCAGCGCATTTGGAAAGAGGTGACATGATAGGTCCAAGTCAGCATGGATTTGTGAAAGGGAAATCATGCTTGACAAATCTTCTGGAATTTTTTGAGGATTTTTCCAGTAGAGTGGACAAGGGAGAACCAGTTGATGTGGTATATTTGGACTTTCAGAAGGCTTTCGACAAGGTCCCACACAAGAGATTAATGTGCAAAGTTAAAGCACATGGGATTGGGGGTAGTGTGCTGACATGGATTGAGAACTGGTTGTCAGACAGGAAGCAAAGAGTAGGAGTAAATGGGGACTTTTCAGAATGGCAGGCAGTGACTAGTGGGGTACCGCAAGGTTCTGTGCTGGGGCCCCAGCTGTTTACACTGTACATTAATGATTTAGACGAGGGGATTAAATGTAGTATCTCCAAATTTGTGGATGACACTAAGTTGGGTGGCAGTGTGAGCTGCGAGGAGGATGCTATGAGGCTGCAGAGTGACTTGGATAGGTTAGGTGAGTGGACAAATGCATGGCAGATGAAGTATAATGTGGATAAATGTGAGGTTATCCACTTTGGTGGTAAAAACAGAGAGACAGACTATTATCTGAATGGTGACAGATTAGGAAAAGGGGAGGTGCAATGAGACCTGGGTGTCATGGTACATCAGTCATTGAAGGTTGGCATGCAGGTACAGCAAGCGGTTAAGAAAGCAAATGGCATGTTGGCTTTCATAGCGAGGGGATTTGAGTACAGGGGCAGGGAGGTGTTGCTACAGTTGTACAGGGCCTTGGTGAGGCCACACCTGGAGTATTGTGTACAGTTTTGGTCTCCTAACCTGAGGAAGGACATTCTTGCTATTGAGGGAGTGCAGCGAAGGTTCACCAGACTGATTCCCGGGATGGCGGGACTGACCTATCAAGAAAGAGTGGATCAACTGGGCTTGTATTCACTGGAGTTCAGAAGAATGAGAGGGGACCTCATAGAAACGTTTATAATTCTGATGGGTTTAGACAGGTTAGATGCAGGAAGAATGTTCCCAATGTTAGGGAAGTCCAGAACCAGGGGTCACAGTCTAAGGATAAGGGGTAAGCCATTTAGGACCGAGATGAGGAGAAACTTCTTCACCCAGAGAGTGGTGAACCTGTGGAATTCTCTACCACAGAAAGTTGTTGAGGCCAATTCACTAAATATATTCAAAAGGGAGTTCGATGAAGTCCTTACTACTCGGGGGATCAAGGGGTATGGCGAGAAAGCAGGAATGGGGTACTGAAGTTACATGTTCAGCCATGAACTCATTGAATGGCAGTGCAGGCTAGAAGGGCCGAATGGCCTACTCCTGCACCTATTTTCTGTGTTTCTATGTTTCTATGTTTCCATATTCCTCTGGAATATTGCTGCAGCCGAGCGAATTCCAAACGGGCACCTGTGGTAAATAAACAGTCCTTTGTGCGTGTTAATGCACGCAAGTCTCTTCGACGTCTTGACCAACTCCTGCATCATACAGGCTGCGTCAAGTCCAGTTTGTGACTGACTTCCCTCCGGCTAGCATCGCAAACAAATCAGCAGCCTTCGGTAACGGGTACTGATCTTGTTTCGAAACCCTGTTGATCATAGCCTTATAGTCTCGACAGATTCTGACTGTGCCATCACCTTTCAGCACAGGAACAATGGGGCTGGCCCATTCATTAAATTCGACCGGTGCTATGATCCCTTCACACTGGAGTCTGTCAGTTCAATTTTGACCTTCTCCCTCATCATAAACTGCACTGCCCAAGCTTTATGATGGACGGGTCTTACACCTGAGTCCATTGGATCTGTACCTTGGCTCCCGTGAAGTTGCCGATATCCGGTTAGAACAGCGAGCGGAACTTGCTTGGACACATGTATCTTCCTCCTCCGACAACACCTTTATGTCATTCCAGTTGCATCTGATTTTCTCCAACCAGCTCCTGCCGAGCAGCGTTGGGCCATTGCCTGGAACAATCCACAGCGGTAACTCATGAACCGCACCGTTATACGACACGTTAATTTGTGCACTGCCAATCACCTTTAACAGTTCTTTGGTATACGTGTGCAGCTTGGCGTTAACAGGGCTCAGCCTCTGCCTCACAGTCTTAGTATTCCACAGCTTATTAAATGCCGTCTCATTCATGATCGATTGACTCGCCCCTGTGTCCAGTTCCCTTGATACCGATATCCCATTAAACTTCACATTAATCAAAATTGGTTTACTATTGGTTATGAAAGAGTACAGTCCATACACTTCCTCCTCTAGCATCTCGGATTGCGTATCCGGATCCGCGCTAGTCTGACTCTCATCCTCCACATGGTGTGTCGCAGCTCGCTTGCTCATCTGTGGACACTTGCGCTGGAGATGCCCCACTCTCAGACAGCCTTTGCAACTATATTGTTTAAATCGGTACTGCTGGTGCCGATTATTTCTCCCACAACGCCAACATGGATACATTCCCGCTGGCGGACATCGGGCAGCTACAGGTTTCGCACAAGCAGCCGGATAGGCCCTGCCATGTGCCGCTCTGCCAAACGCCAAATCAATTGCATTTACAGTACTTGCCGAGATTCGGTTCTTCACCGCTATTTGCTTTAGACTCCTGTCCGTCGTCATACATGATTGAGTGATCTGGATGGCCCTTTTTAAATCCAACTCCTCCACCACCAGAAGTTTGCACAGGATCACCTCGTGGTTGATACCGATAACAAAGAGGTCCCGCAGCATGTCTGCCAACACCGTCCCGAACTTGCACGGTCCCGCTAGACGTCTCAGGTCAGCAACGAATTCCGCCGCGCTCTGGCCCTCCGATCGAATGTGTGTATAAAACCTGTATCTCGAGATGATGATGCCGTCATCTGGCTTGAGGTGCACCCGTACCAATGTACACAACTCCTCATACGTTTTCTCTGTTGGATCACTCGGCATGAGTAGATTCTTTATCAGACTGTAGCTCTTCGAACCGCACACAGTGAGGAACACGGCCCGGCACCGATCTGCATCATCGACCCCCTTCATTTTGTTGGCGACGAAGTACTGGCTCAAAGTTTGCCCAATCTTCTCCCTCCACGAATCGCTCTAAAAATCCAATTGTGCTCATTGTGCAAACAAAGGTTCTTGTATTCTCGTCGTCAAATGTTACGTATGTAATAAAGGTTCAAACTGAGTAGTGTTTAACTAAGCAAGGTAGAACCTTGGCTCAGCTTTATTTAGACCCAAAGTGCCTGACTCACAAAATGGCTGGCCTTTTATACCAGAGCAGCACCATGTGCGAGCTGCTCAGTGGCCTCCAACAATGACACCATCTGGTGGCTACAAACAGCATGTACATACATGACACAGTCGCAGCCACCAGCTCACATTCTGACACTGCACACATTCTAGAGGCTCGGATAGAGGCAGGATCGGCACATGGTGAGACTCAGTGCACAGGTGCGCAGAAGCCAGAGCAAGAGAAAGGACAGCAAAGGTGCATGCTCGCCGGAGAGCGAGGTCGCACACGGGTTCTGCTGCGCAGGTCTCAGATGAGGACTTCGATGGGCCAGGCTGCAGAAGAAGGCTGATGGGTGAACACACCCAAATGTTTGGTGCACTGGAAAGCCTGCCAGAAAGCCTGAGCTCAGTGTCAAGAAGCATGGAGGAGTCGAGCACCAACTTGGCACATGTCTCTGTGCAGAACTCGGAGCTCATCCTTTCCAACTTGGAGCCGGTGGTCACCTCCATCAGCTCACCTGTGGTATGCTGCAGTGCATGATGGCTGATGCCTCAGCTTCCATTGCACCAGAAGCAGTTTGCAGCAAATGTCTGAGTGCTACAGTGGAAGCTCAGACTGCTGCCATTCATGTTCAGACTGCTGTCATCATGGTTCTTGAGAGGTCGGGACGGAGGAGGAGCGGAGGTCGGGACAGGCGAGGTCCAGAGGTCAGGACCGGTGAGGTCCGGAGGTCGGAACTGGCGAGGTCCGGAGGTCGGGACGGGCGAGGTCCAGAGGTCAGGACCGGTGAGGTCCGGAGGTCGGGACAGGCGAGGTCCGGAGGTCGGGACAGGCGAGGTCTGGAGGTGGGGACCGGTGAGGTCCAGAGGTCAGGACGGACGAGGTCCGGAGGTCGGGACGGGCGAGGTCCGGAGGTCGGGATGGGCGAGGTCCGGAGGTGGGGACCGGTGAAGTCCAGAGGTCAGGACGGACGAGGTCCGGAGGTCGGGACGGGCGAGGTCCGGAGGTCGGGACCGGCGAGGTCCGGAGGTGGGGACCGGT
The DNA here is from genome assembly GCF_044704955.1 of Pristiophorus japonicus. Classification (NCBI taxonomy): domain Eukaryota; kingdom Metazoa; phylum Chordata; class Chondrichthyes; family Pristiophoridae; genus Pristiophorus; species Pristiophorus japonicus. The sequence continues at coordinate 24,426,383 of NC_091986.1, forward strand.
GAGGTCCAGAGGTCAGGACGGACGAGGTCCGGAGGTCGGGACGGGCGAGGTCCAGAGGTCAGGACGGAGGAGTAGCGGAGGTCGAGACAGGCGAGGTCCGGAGGTCGGGACAGGCGCGGTCTGGAGGTCGGGACCGGCAAGGTTCAGAGATTGGGAGAGGAGAGGATGGACGAGGCAAGGAGGAGCGGAGAGGTGAGAGCCCAGAGGTGGAGCAGCGTGTACAAGACCAAGGGAAGGCGCAGCGCCGGCCAATAGCGAGGCTGTGAGGCTCACATTGCATTCTATGAATTCCACGTAGAGAGAGGTCCTTTGGGAAGGAGGAAGGAAGGAGGACAAGAGGAGTATGTTGGAGTGTGTGAGTGTGTATTGGCATATGCGGCGGAGACTGGTCTCCAGTCGTCTTGGCTCCCCTTGCCACTGGACCAAAACCTTGCTCCGTTAAGCCCGTGTGATGGCTGGTGTGCAACAGCCACCCCACGTTAAAAGAATTCACGCACAGGCATCTTCCACTGTTTAAAATGAGTTCATCAGTCACCTGAGTACTCATTTTTACTGTTGAAGGAAGCCATCCTCGATCCCGAGGGACTGCCTGTGATGCTGATGATCCAGTGGTCACAGGGCATCACAGCAGTCCATCAATGTTTTCTCCGACAGATTATTGGATTGCTGAGATGCCACGCCGGGAAAGTGGCAGAGGCTCCAGGGAGTACGAACCTGCTGTCGTCTTTCAGGGTGGCAGTATTCGTGCTACCACCCATGCCACTCCGCCGGTGCCCAGACTGCTGTAGCCCAGGCCAAGATGGTGCAGTCTGAAGCCGGGCCTTCTAGGCCCAGAGCTGCTCGAGGTCGCCCTCCAAGGCCATCTCCAGTCTCCTCAAATGAAAGTCAGCAGCCTTCCACCACCCATGCTATGTTGGCACTGGGGAAGCACCTCTGAGAAGCACCAGGAGAGGCAAAGACACACGGAAAACAGGCACCAAGGGCATTCGCAAGGGTAATTAGTTTATTTTAGTGTGCATTGATTTAATTTATATGTTGGGATTGGAATCAATACTCCCGCTAAGGAGCGCGGCCACGCAGCAATTGAAAGGTCCCACGCAGACTGTTCACTAGCTGGTGCTGCTGGAGAATACCGTATATGCGCGGCCATACAGCAAATTTAATGGGACTACGCACTTAGACTGCAAATTAAAGGGAACATTAATTGGAATGCGCATCTTCTATTGGTTTTTATTTTTATGCTGTCGGAAAGAGGACGATGTGATGGTCAGTGATCGAGAAAATGTAAGGAATGTGGGACTGGTGGTGAGTGGGGAATTGTGGTTGAGGTGACTGGTATCGCTCATGAATTATTTGATCACATATAGCCCGGGCAAAAGGGGGCTGTCTACGTTGTATCCTCCCTTATTCTTCCCTTGCCTCCACTTCCTGTTGCATTTCTTCCTCCCTCCGCATCATCCTCTCGCTCCTCATCCACTTCCCCGTGCTCCTGCTCCTCAGCTACAGGCAATGCAGTCCTTGCCCTGCTTTGAGGTTGCAATTGTGGCTGCAGCAGTTGGCCCATTCCGGTCACGACCTCTTTAGTGAAGCGAAAGGTTGAGTAGGTTGGGCCTCTACTCATTCGAGTTCAGAAGAATGAGAGGCGATCTTATCGAAACGTATAAGATTATGAGGGGGCTTGACAAGGTGGATGCAGAGAGGATGTTTCCACTGATAGGGGAGACTAGAACAAGAGGGCATGATCTTAGAATTAAGGGCCGCCCATTTCAAACTGAGATGAGAAGGAACTTCTTCTCTCAGAGGGTTGTAAGTCTGTGGACTTCGCTGCCTCAGAGAGCTGTGGAAGCCGGGACATTGAATATATTTAAGACAGAGATAGACAGTTTCTTAAATGAGGAGCAGGCGGGGTAGTGGACCTGAGTCCATGATCAGATCAGCCATGACCTTATTGAATGGTGCAGCAGGCTCAAGAGGCCGTATGGCCTGCTCCTGCACCTGTTTCTTATGAAAACATCTCATGCATTGCTCCTTGCTGAAGTCCAGGTAAGAGTATTGCTCCCTAACGACCCTGGATAGATAAGGCTTCTTGCTGAGAATGTTTCTCCTCCTCCCCTTTCTGCCTCTTATATAGCAGCTTGTTGTGCTCTGCGTGGCCTTTGTTCATTCTCTCAGTCTTGCTCAGTTGGCGGGGTAGAGAAAAAGCTATCTTGCTCATCAAGACTGTTCCTTCCACAGACTTAAATAAAGCATAAAAGTGTGCTTGAGAGATACAAACTGCGCTTCTCTTAGAGTTCCTGCAGTGTGCAGACAGCAAGGCGTAATTGTAAAATGATCTACATCTGGGCTTAGATTACGTGCAGATAGTACCAAGAAATGCACCAAAACTGTCAGGCATATGGAAGCAAAGTCATGTAAATAGAATTTGCTCTTAATGCAGTCGTTAAATAACGATGTGGTTGCCAATCACTGTTATTGAATTAACTATTGCATGCATTGAATGGAATTCGGAATTCTGCATGTTGGAAGAAAAGCAGCCTATTAAACATTTCCCTCTTAAAATGAATAACTTTCTCGTTGTATCTATATATCGTTGTAGCGATACAGGGCAATCCCCACAAGCTACTAAACACAGGCAGGTTTGTTACACTAACCAGGTTTCTGACTAACTGGAGTAAATCAGAGCAGCTTTTTTCATTGATTCAATGGTCATATGGGTTCCATTACCTGAGTTTTTAATTAGCTTTTAATAAACATCTATAATTTGAATGGGTTAAAGGATTTTAAGAAAAAATAACAGTCCAGCTTTTATAAATGAAGTTAAATTCAGCCTTTTTTAATAGTTGGATACAAATTTATGAGGTAATTTTCTGCTTTTGTACTTTTGGCACAGAGCATTGCAGGCAAGGAGCACATATTGGAATTATCAGCACACAGCACACAGCTTCGCACGTCTGTTACCATTCCAATACACAACCAATACCATTCTCCGTCCATTTATTGCAACTTTAGATGGATGGAAAATTGGATGGGCAATGCTATCCTCTGTGCTCGGGATTCCAATATGTGTTCCTGGTATGTGATGCTCGACACCAACTAACCAAAAGTGGAAAATGTAGAACACGAAGACATTAGCTATCTAAGTAGCAATATAGGGGTTGATTATGCCTGGTGTCCTGGCCAATATTTATCCCTCAATCAACATCACTAAAAAACAAATGATCACATCGCAGTTTGTGGGAGCTTGCTGTGTGCAAATTGGCTGCCCTGCTTCCTACATCAGTGACTACACCTCAAAAAGTACTTCATTGGCTGTAAAGCACTTTGGGACATCCTGAGATGGTGAAAGCTACTATATAAATACAAGTCTTTCTTTTCATACTTCCTGTGCAGATTGGCTAATGGAACAGCTACTTCTGTGAAGGTTTCATTGATCAGAAGCTGTGCTCGCTGATCTACATTGGCTTCCGATGAAGCAAAGCTTCGATTTCAAAATTCTCATCCTTGTTTTCAAATCCCTCCATAGTCTCGCCCCTCCCTATCTCTATAGTCTCCTCCAGCCTCACAACCCCCCGAGATGTCTGCGCTCCTCTAATTCTGCCCTCTTGCGCATCCCTGATTATAATCGCTAAGTTCTAAGTGCTATGTTTGGGAATTTGTAGAGAGTGGGATTTTGCTGTAGAGGGAAAAAGGTGGAGAGAGTGAAAGGAGCGGCCGGAGGTAAAGGTAGGCCCGGGAGTCCGTAATCCGGGGCAAGCACGAGCATCAGGGAGCGAGTTAAGTGACATCAGCACAATGGAAGGAGCTGAAAAGAAAAAAGCAAAATTGGTGAGTAACTGATGATTGTATTCTTCTCAGTTTTGAGTTTATTTCTGTTAAGTTAGTTAATAGTCTATTAAATCGAGGCATGGCAGGGCACCTTAGTCCCATGGAATGCACATCTTGTGCCATGTCGGAACTCCAGGATGCTTCCCGTAACCTGGACAAGCAATTGTGCATGAAGTGTTGTCAGCTAGAGGAGCTCGAGCTCCAGGTTTCAGAGCTTGAGCAGCAGCTGGTGTCACTGTGGTGCATCTGTGAGGCTGAGAGCTACGTGGATAGCGCATTTCAAGAGGTGGTCACCCCGCAGTGCAAGAGTGTGCAGGCAGAGAGGGAATGGGTGACCGCCAGACAGACAAGGAGGACCACGCAGGTAGTGCGGGGGTCCCCGACCCGTTCTTTAGTACGGAATATGGGTGAGGGCGACAGTTCCTATGGGGAGTACAGCCAGAGCCAAGTCCACGGCACGACGAGTGGTTCAGCTGTACAAGGTAGGAAGAGGAAGATTAAGAAGGCAATAGTGATAGGAGATTCACTAGGGGAACAGACAGGTGTTTCTATGGTCACAGACATGATTCTAGGATGGTATATTGTCTCCCTGGTGCCAGGGTCAAGGATGTCACTGAGAGGCTGCAGGACATTCTGAAGGGGGAGGGTGAACAGCCAGAGGTCGTGGTCCATATCGGTATCAATGACATAGGTAGAAGGAGGGATGAGGTACTACAGGCAGATTTTAGGGAGTTAGGAAAGAGATTAAAAAGCAGGACTTCAAAGGTAGTAATCTCCGGATTACTCCTGGTGCCACGAGCTAGTGAGTATAGAAATAGGAGGATAGAGCAGATGAATGCGTGGCTAGAGAGATGGTGCAGGTGGGAGGGCTTCAGATTTCCGGGACATTGGGACCAGTTCTAGGTAGGTGGGACCTGCACAGGTTGGACGGGTTGCACCTCAACATAGCAGGGACCAATATCCTCGTGGGGGTGGGATGGGGGGGGGAAGGGATGGGGGGGGGGGCAGTTTTGCTAGTGCTGTTGGGGAGGGTTTAAACTAATTGGGCAGGGGTATGAACACCAGAATGTAGCATTAGAAGGGAAAAACAAGTGCACAAAGGATTGAGAGAGACATAGCAATAGAGTAGGAAATAGTACAATACCAGCAAGAATACAAGAAGGTCTAAGAGAAGTTTACAGTGCATGTGTGTAAACGCACAAAGCATTGTAAATAAGGTTAGTGAGCTGCAAGCACAAATAGCCACATGGGAATATAATGTCATGGCGATAACGGAGACCTGGCTCAAAAAAGGGCAGGATTGGGTACGAAATATTCCTGGTTATAAGGTGTTCAGGAAAGATAGGGAAGGAAAGAAAGGAGGTATGGTGGCAGTATTGATTAAAGAGATTATTACAGTGCTGGAGAGAAGACGTCCTGGAGGTATCACGGTGAGAATTTATTTGGTTAGAGTTAAGAACAAGAGATATCATTACTAGATGTATTCTACAGGCCATCAACTAGTGGGAAGGTATGGAGGAGCAAATTTTCAGGAAAGTTACAGAGGTGCAAGAACTGTAAAGTAGTGTTAATGGGGGACTTCAATTACCCTCATATAGACTGGGATAGTAAAGGGCAGAGAGGGGGAAGAATTTCTGAAGTGCGTTCAGGAGAACTTTCTTGAAGAGTACATTTCTAGCCCAATGAGGAAGGAGGCATTTCTGGATCTGGTTCTGGGGAATGAGGTGGGGCAGGTGGAGCAAGTGTCACTTGGGGAACATTTAAGGAACAGTGATCAGAGTATCGTAAGGTTTAGATTAGCTATGGAGAAGGATCAATCTAGAGTAACAATACTTCATTGGAGAAGAGCCAATTTCTATGGGTTGAGAACAGATCTGACCCGGGTAAATATGAATGGAAGATTGGCAGGCAAAACTGCAATTGAACAATAGGCTGCCTTTAAAGAGGAGGTGGTTCTGGTGCAGTCGAGGTACATCCCCACAGGGGGAAAGTTAGGGCAACTAAAGTCAGAGCTCCCTGGATGATGAAAGAGATAGAGAGTAAAATGAAGCAGAGATGACAATGTCAGGTTGAGAATACAAGTGAGAACGAGGCTGAATATAGAAAGGTCAGAGGGGAAGTGAAAAAATAATTAAGAGGGGGAAAGAGAGAGCATAAGAATAGAATAGCAGCTAACATAAAAGAGAATCCAGAAGTCTTCTGTAGATATATAAATAATAAATGGGTAGTAAGAGGAGGGGTGGGGCCGATTAGAGACCAAAATGCATGGAGGCAGAGGGCATGGCTGTGGTACTAAATGAATACTTTGCATCTGTCTTTAACAAGGAAGAAGATGCTGCCAAAGTCAACAACAACAACAACTTGTATTTATAAAGCGCCTTTAATGTAGTGAAATGTCACAAAGCGCTTCACAGGAGTATTATGAGATTTAAAAAATGGACAATGAGCTGCATAAGTAGAAATTAACGCAGGTGACCAAAAGCTTGGTTAAAGAGGTAGGTTTTAGGAGCGTCTTGAAAGAGAAAAGAGAGGTAGAAAGGCAGAGAGGTTTCGGCAGGGAATTCCAGAGCTTAAGGGCTCAGGCAACAGAAGGCACGACCACCGATGGTTGAACGATTATAATCAGGGATGCTCAAGAGGGCAGAATTAGAGGAGCGCAGACATCTCGGAGGTTTATGGGACTGGGGGTGTATGACCAGAGAGACCTTGGGGTATATGTGCACAAATCGTTAAAGGTGGCAGGATAGGTTGAGAATGCGGTTAACAATCTGGGCTTCATAAATAGAGGCATAGAGTACAAAAGCAAGGAAGTTATAATGAACTTTTATAAAACACTGGCTCGGCCTCAATTGGAGTATTGTGTCCAATTCTGGGCACCGCACTTTAGAAAAGATGTGAAGGCTTTAGAGAGGGTGCAGAAAAGATTTGCAAGAATGGTTCTGGGCATGAGGGACTTCAGTTACGTGGATAGACTGGATAAGCTTAGAGCAGAGAAGATTGAGAGGAGATTTGATAGAGCTGTTCAAAATCAGAATAGAGAGAGAACCTGTTCCCATTTAACTGAAGACAAAGGATATTGCTAAGCATCGGCACGACGCGGCACATCCGTGCTGATGGACACCGCCCCGCCCCCGATGCAAACCTGCCCCTACACCGCCTCAAACACCGCCCCAAAGCACCGGGAGGCGGTGAAAAAGTTGAAGAGCCAAATTTACGGCAATTCCCTCCGACTTCAAATTATCTGCCCCAAATGGTGCGGAGGGCTATTTCCCCCACCCCAAATGTGTCTAGGTGGATTTTTAGACAAGAATGGCTGAGTAAAGATGGCTGTAGCAAGACCATTGTTGGCATAAATGCTCCTCTCTCTCATGATTTTGCTGATCTCCTCTTCCTCCTTAGAAATCAATAAATAGAGAGGTATACCAAAGGAAAGAAAGAAAGACTTTAATTTATGTAACGCCTTTCATGACCACCGGACGTCTCAAAATGCTTTACAGCCAATGAAGTACAGTCACTGTTGTAATGCAGGAAACACAGCAGCCAATTTGCACGCAGCATCGCCCACAAAGAGCAATGTGATAATGACCAGATCGATCATCTGTTTTTGTTATGTTGATTGAGAAATAAATATTGGCCAGGACACTGGGAATAACTCCACTGCTCTTCTTTGAAATAGTGCCATGGGATCTGTTACATCTATTTGAGAGAGCAGACGGGGCCTTGGTTTAATGTCTCATTGAAAGACAGCATCTCCAACAGTGCAGCATTCCCTCAGCACTGCACTGGTGCGTCAGCCTAGATTTATATGCTCAGGTACCTGGAGTGAAATTTGAACCCACAAACTTCTAACTCAGAGGCGAGTGTGCTACCCACTGAGCCACAACGGACACAAATGAGATGTCCATCTTGAGTGCAATGTACAAAATAGCTGAATGAGTCTTCAAAGCAGTGTTTATTTTGAAAGAGCGCTGATTAACTTCAGCACATGTTGAGCAAGTGAATTGGTGGCAACATACTCTCAAAGATTTTCCAAATTCAAAGGCTTAAAAAGAGGATAGGATGAAAAGTATGTTTGACCACTGCTCTTCAATCACAGCCTGACTGTGTTAAGAAATTCTGTGCACTTTTGGTGAGAAATAGGCCTAAGACTTGCTTACCCAATAGTATGTCCCACTTTCCCACTTGCCTGATCACTGTTGTAATTTACAGTGCATCCAATTATGGTCCCATAATGAACTTGCCCGTCTTGTTGAAGTGGCATTGATGGTATTTCAAAAACGTTCAGGAGATTGCCCCGCTCCATAACCTCCATTACCGCCTCTAAGAGGCGGGAATAGAGCAGAGAGGCCTTACCAACCGGGGGCGGATGGATGGGCTGACTCGACTGAAATTGTCCCCGGGCCGGAAAGGGCAGGAACGGGTTACTGCACCGCCCATTTTCCCACCGCGTCAGGCACGTGCTGACCGGTGATGACCCCCTTTCCGACCTCCACACAGAATTGCCCTGCGGGAGCAGTGCCACTGCCGGTCAGTGCCACTGACAGCTTTCTCCAGCGGGGTGCTGCCCGCCCTTAAAGGGGAGGTCGTGCTGCTGGTGACTCCAAGTTTTTTTTTTATTGTCAGCCACCTGCCAGGTCGGGCCAACAGTTATGCCCACGGGTTCAGCTGGGCTTCCAACAGGCAGCCTGATACTCCTTATGGGTGCCAGGCCACTGGCCCATCCGAAACCCTCCCTGGTGGCCCAGTGTTTGCCATGAAAGTGACTGCAGAGTTCACAGTGGCCCTCCGCTTTAACTGATGACTTGGAGCGATGAATGTTCCGACCCGCCCGCAGTTCTGCTCCGACCAGAAAAAGAAATAAAGTCCTGAATTTCGCCAGATTATCTACCTGATGCATTGGGGCGGACAGAACACTTTCAAATCGTTAAGTGCACACCGTTTAGGGCGGAGGGCAATTTCGGCATAATGTGTGTTATTTAACAAAATCCATACATTTCTTGACAGGATTTGTTCAAGACTATTTGATGTGCAGTCATGTACAGAAAAGCATTCAGAAATTAAATTAACAGAAAGCATGTTAGAATCAAACTGAACACAGTACCTGAGCTCAGATAATATTTCGATTAGGCTGGATCTCCATGTCATAGAACTAGCTCATTGACAGAGGTGAAATAACAATAGATCTGCTAAAAACTGTTATCCATTGATCATTTTGGCAATCCAGTACTGAATAAGCCTTTACACATTCACAATTTTCTTTAAATATTTAATAGATTAATGGAGAACATTATTGTAGAGGAAATATTTTCTGTATAAATGCGAACAAAGGAATCCTGTGAGCCTGCAAAAGTTACTACTGGTGCCGTCTCTGGCTGATGGATTTCAAGTTTGGACACATTTGGCTTTGATTAATCCAGCTGAGAAGTTGACCTAAGATCGAATTCTTATCAGTGTTTTATTAAGGAGTTGGCTGAGCATTAGTTAAGTTGTTGAGAGTTACTAAGCATGCTGGTAACATTCCACCCTCCATTTTATTATTCCCCATAACTGTGATAAAACAAAATCAATAATCTTGGCAATCAGCTGTGAAGTATGATTATGAGTTACTTAGACAGCTGAAATATTACAGGGGAGCTTGTTTACTGAACAATATTGGTGAAGAATGGTATGTTGCAGAATGAGAATAGCCAGGTTTACTGACCAGGAGCTGGAAACCTTACTAGAAGGAGTCAGGGAGAGAAATGCCATGTTTCATGGGACTAATGCTTGTTTCTCCCACCCCGAAGTATATAGGACAAAGGGGAGCTGAAAAGACGGGAAAAAAACTGCTGGGGTACCTTTCTTCAGCGTTCCCTTGCAGAGATTTTTGCACCAAGAGCACACATTAGGAATTTAAGCATATCCTCCTCGTAATTTTTCGTTAATTAAATTAATGGATGGAAAACTATTAAGGGTGCGTGGCTGAATTCCTAACATGTTCCTGTGGCTCATGAAGTCCTGCACCCAGAGCACTAAAGATGAAAATCTATCTAGCTGAAGAGATCTGCCAAAGTAAGCCAAAAATTACACATGCAAGAAAGTTCTCCATTTACTCCTATAATGCTCGAAGGTGCAAAGTAATAATAGGTCACCCAGACAAAAAATGCTTTCTTTCAATGGGGAGGCTTATAATGTGCGCTGTAGTTACAATTAGCAAATGCATATTGCAACCTGTGTGCACAGCAACAATTCTCAACACAAGGACATGCAACTTCAACTTATAGCACACAGTATAATCCATCCCTCTGCTACAGTTTCCATAATATCTATTATGCTGGCAATAACAAGGTTAATTCTCAACATGTCCTCCATTCTGTTGCACACAGAACACATTTCCCCTCAACTGTAATTTGGCAATGTGCAAATAATAGACAGGAAGTACGTGCTAAGTAACAATCCCACAGAATATCTCCAGCATTAGCTTAATCGTTACAATAGGTTCCAGACTACAATTGATAAAAATAAAAACATCATGCCCACCTGCTGTTGGAGTTGGTGTAGAAAATTCCTAACCTTTCCACAGAAATATTTTTACTCCAGTGACAAAAGTCAAACATGTTTCTCCTCAGAGTTTTTATAAACTAGAAAAGAAATATGATTAACACTCCTGCAAGAATTCCTGTTTACTGGGGTATTCCAGATAGGCTTGTCAAGCATCTGTTTTGCTTTTGATAGTGAGGCAGCTTCCTTTTAATGTAGTGTTTTGTTCTCTTCTCCTTTCTTCATAGGCGGTCCCTCGTTCGAGGATGAGTTGCTTCTACGTCAAAAAGGGATGAGTTCACAGGTGTTTCAATGAAGGACCTAATATTCCGGATCCCGAACTACATGTTGAAGGGTGGAAGATGCCTGTGCGTGGATTTTTTTACCGTGTGGTGACCGTTGCACACCAGCCACCACACGGGCTTGACAGAGCTAGGTCTTGGTCCAACTGCAAGGATTACCCAAGACGACTGGAGACAAGCTCTGCTGCACGGACCTAGTGCGCACACATATCGCAGTGTGGGCTGGCCCGTGCTGCCCCTGGGCCCTCTGGGCCCCGAACTCATGCCTCTCCTGGACCCCGATCACAACCCTCCACAATCTCTCACTGCTCCTTCACCCCTACCTCGCCCCCTCCTGCTCCAATCGGCGACCAGGACCTTGATGACGTCCAATCCAGTCGCCCTCTTCACAGCCGTCACTCTCCAGCAACGCGCTGCACCTTGAAGTGATATGCCGCCATGCTGCTCCTTCGAAGGCCCCGACCTGCTGATGGTCCTTGCAGGTCGGGGCCGCCGCTTATTCACATTACCACATTAAGCACTATCTGAGTAGCTGAGGAAAGAGAAAATGTGCATTCATGCAAGGGGTAACTTTATGCATTTGTGCTCCTGGCACCATAATATCAGTTAAATGAGATTTGGATAAGTATTTGAAAATGAAGAATGTAGGATTCGAGTAGCTCGTGCCAGCTCGGGGAGTAAAGGACAAATAACCTCCTTGTTGTACTATCATTTTTCTGATTTACCAGCACTTTGGTAATACTACACTGAAGTGTCAGCCAGTGGCTCAGTGGGTAGCACTCTTGCCTCTGAGTCAGAAGGGTTGTGGGTTCAGGTCCCACTTCAGGGATTTGAGCACATAAATCAAAGCTGACACTCCAGTGCAGTCTGAGGGAGTGCTGCACTGTTGGAGGTGCCGTCTTTCAGATGAGATGTTAACCCAAGGCCCTGTCTGCTCTCTCAGGTGGACGTAAAAAGATCCCATGGCACTATTTCAAAGAAGGGAAGGGGAGTTATCCCCGGTGTCCTGGCCAATAGCTCTCCCTCCATCAACATAACAAAAACAGATTATCTGGTCATTGTCATATTGCTGTTTGCAGGAGTTTGCTGTGCGCAAATTGGCTGCTGCGTTTCCCACATTACAGTGATGTCTACACTCCAAAAGTACTTCACTGGCTGTAAAGTGCTTTGAGACATCCAGTGGGCATGAAAGGCGCTATATAAATGCAGGTCTTTCTTTCTTATGTACTCAATTCCCAGAGTGCGGCTTGAATCCACAAATCTTTTGACAGAGGTGAGAACGTTGTTAACCTGGTTGAGCTGATACAATACTAAGTTAATTAAGTACTCTCAGGCGATGTCATTATTTCATATAACTGATGGCCAGAAGGTGTGCAAGGGCAGCCTCAGGATGATTCTCCCATGATTTACCTCCCTTCCTATAGCACTTGGGGTAATTTTAAACTTTTGCGATAGTGTAAAACGGGCAAATTCAGATCATCATTATACACCTCGTCCGATTTTTCTTTCCATTGACTTCAAATTAATGCTTTTCTCATTAGAGCTAAGACAGTTAAAGGGCAACCTGCCAGGGGTCTTCAAGACTATGAATGTTACAATAAAATAGATAGTAATAGCTTGCTTCTAAAGGTCAGTGAGATGGTAACAAGAGGGCAAAAATGTAATCACAAAAGAACTTAAAGGGGAGGGTAGAAAAAATTATTTGGTCCCTCAAATTCTATTTCATCCCATTCAGGAACTCAAGCAGGGGTTAGGAAGAAATGTGGAAGCGAATCCCTGAGTAACATAAAGCGCATGGGCATGATTCGTGAAAGGGTTTTTAAATTTGGTATTAATTTAAATTATATTGAAAGTCAGGACAGTGTAGCGGAGAGTCATTGATTGAAAGGCTTCTCTTAGAGATGTTTGTGTCTTTGCCTATACTGAACAATGAGGAAAGTGTATATCACAGTCTGGCCACTACCCTAAACGTTGGGACGATGCAGCAAGAGATGAGAAGAAGACCACCGATCTTTTGATAAGATAACTGAAAAGCCCTGGAATGGCTTGTATCGAATGGCATGATTTTGAGATACCGCTAAGTGTGCCTACGTGACCTGATGCGCACAAGGCAACTAGCATGCGGAAATGCATGGTGAAGATGCACTGAAGAACGGGTCTCAGACATGCTCAGCTATTTGACAACAGTACGACAGGAAATGGGTTAATGTGGCTCAGTAAAGTGATACAACCATTGTTGAAGGCACTGATATAAATATTCTATAGCGAAACTGATCTTTTAATGAAACAATATAGAGTTAGGTACTTATACCCATCAGAGGGACTGTAATTAAAAGTAAGGTGGGAGGACATTACTTGGCTGTAAAGCGGCTAGGAGAATTGACCTAGTTAGAACCAAACTTGCAGGGATGTCACAACAGCAAGGATGCGTATATATGTCCGTATGATTTATACGGTTGTGCATCGACGACATGTGGTTTTGACTGGAATCAACATAACGAGAATTGTACTATGGAAGTGATGGGCCCTTCGGATGTTCATCATCATCATCATCATAGGCAGTCCCTCGGAATCAAGGAAGATTTGCTTCCACTTTAAAAATGAGTTCTCAGGTGACTGTACAGTCCAATACAGGAATTACAGTCTCTGTCACAGGTGGGACAGACAGTGTTTGAAGGAAAGGGTGGGTGGGGAGTTGGGTTTGCTGCATGCTCCTTCCATTGCCTGTGCTTGATTTCTGCATGCTCTCGATGATGAGACTCGAGGTGCTCAGCGCCCTCCCAGATGCTCTTCCTCCACTTAGGGCGGTCTTTGGCCAGGGACTCACAGGTGTTGGTGGGGATGTTGCACTTTATCAAGGAGGCTTTGAGGGTGTCCTTGAAGCGTTTCCTCTGCCCACCTGGGGATCGCCTGCCGTGTAGAGGTTCCGAGCAGAGCGCTTGCTTTAGGAGTCTTGTGTCGGGCAAGAGGACAATGTGGCCCGCCCAATGGAGCTGGTCGAGTGTGGTCAGTGTAAGGACAAAGATAGCATATGTAGGAAAAGGAAAGTACTGCTTCACCACTTTGCAGGACTATTACCATCACGGGAAGGTCAGGTGTGCTATTATCCCGGGGACGTACTGCTTTGTCCCCACAAAGACAGTCACAATAGGGACTAAAACCCTCATTAATGTAAGATCGCCCACGGAGGTAAACCTACAGGTTAGGGATGTATTGAAACAAGAATTACATGAATATGTCACAAAATTTGGTTATGACATTCCAGAGATGTCAGAGGCTCTGAAGGAATTGATGGACCGTGTCAATGCCTCATGGCATCATTATTATACAGCAGGAGAATGAGGGAGTACTAAGAGAAATTCCAGGAGTAGGGGATGACACACACTGGTGGGACATGGGAACTGAAATTCCCCCATGGATCTGCATTCTCTCTCACACTTTTGTTGTTTCGCAAATATTTGTACTAATGGCAGTGATGATCATTGTATGTTGCTTAAAAGTTATGGTCAAGAAAGTAGAAACCAAGATGGCCACACCCATCGTCCTCTCAACATCTATTGAAATATTACCCTTGCAGTAAACGATGAGGGGTAAATAAGGATATTTCTCCCTCAAGCGGAGAATTGTAAAGGGTTAATATCTTCATGAAACCAATAGTCACAAAAGCCACCTTTGTTAATGGCTTCTTTCCTGTAAAACACAGATACCAGTTTTGGTGATGGCTTTATACAAAGACTAAGGTGTCAGACATGTTAATAGGTTTATGAAAATGGCAATTGGAATTATGCTTGCTGGTTAATGCTCCCTGTCTGGAAGACAGTCACAAAAGACAGAGAAGATTAGAAGATTGGAACACGGTAATTCAATCATCAACAGAACGAGGCAAAGCTCAGACAGCCATCAACAAGGAATGTGACGATTGTATGTGGAAGAAAGGTATAAGAAATTTAGCTTCCAAACCCCTCATCACACAGAGGAGACGACTTCAAGGAAGGAAGAAGGGTGTCCATTGAAACATACCACCTCAACACATTCCATCATTGTTGGTTGTATGGGAAGTAAAGCCTGTATTTTAAGCAAGTCTTTATTGTCCAAGTTTATGTAATGCATGCTGTGTGTGTTTAATAAACTGTTCTGGATCGTCACCATTTATGCCAGTCGAATCTAAGTAAATAAGGCCATTTAAAATACCCTACAGTGCTTCGAATGTGGAATTTTCTGCCACAAACTGTTGTTGAAACAGAGACCAGTGAACTCTTTTAAAAGGGAATTCAGTCCTTTTGTGAAAAGGAAGAATATTATAGAGTTTGGGCACAACTAGGTGTTCTATGTAGAGACAAACACTGGTACAGACTTGATGGGCCAAATGGCCAGTTTCTGTACTATAACATTCTACATACTTATATCCACCTAAAATTTAAAGCGCCGACCACCCTGACCTCGGAGGGAACACCAGCACCGGCAGCGGGAAGGATAAAGAGCAGCAGCCAGCCAAGCCCCCACAGGGAGCAGCGCGAGTAGCTTAGAAAGGGTGACAAAGGCGAAGAGGCAACTACATTCGAAATCACTGGAGCCCAGAGCGCGGATTGGTGGGGTGTGGTGAAGCGGAAAGGAGGGGGAGGAGCAGCAACCCTACAAAGGGCGCGAGAGAGCCGAGCAGCCAGCCCAACCAGCACCAACTGACCTGCTAAGATAAGTAGTAAAAAGAATCACAGGAAAGCAGAGAAGTGATTGGCTGGTGAGTTTATCTCTCTTTTCTTGGGCATTGCTTTAAATTAAGATCCAGGATTAAAAACTAAATCTAATTCATTAAATACATTATAAATGGCAGGGCAGGCAATGTGTCACTGCTGCATGTGGGAGCTGGTGGACACCATTGAGGTTCACGGCGACCACATCTGCAGCAAGTGTCTGCAACTCGAGGAACTTCGGATCCACGTTGATGAACTGGAGTCCGAGCTGCAGACACTGCGACACATCAGGGAGGGGGAGAGTTACCTGGACGCTGTGTTCCAGGAGGCAGTCACACCCCTTAGATTAATTTATTCAAATTTGGTCCGTGGTCAGGGACAGGAGGGTGTGACTATGAGTGAGGCAGGTATGGGGTCCCAGGAATTAGCATTGGAGGAGCCTCAGCCCTTGCAATTGTCTAACAGATACAAGATTCTTGCTCCCTGTGTGGACGAGAGCAGGGACTGCAGGGAGGATGAGCAAACTAACCACAGCACCGTGGTACAGGGGGCCATTCAAGTGGGGGGAGTAAAAAGAAATGTTGTAGTGGTAGGGGACAGTATCATTAGGGGGATAGATACTGTCCTCTGCAGCCGAGAGCGTGAGTCCCGAAGGCTGTGTTGCCTGCCCGGTGCCAGGGTTAAGGACATTGCCTCCGGGCTGGAGAAGAACTTGGAGTGGGAGGGGGAAGGTCCAGTTGTCGTGGTCCACGTGGGTACCAACGACATAGAAAGGACAAAGAAAAAGGTTCTGCCGAGGAAGTTTGAGCAGCTAGGGACTAAATTAAAAAGCAGAACCACAAAGGTAATAATCTCTGGATTACTACCTGAACCACGAGCTAATTTGCATAGGGTAAATAAGATCAGGGAGACAAACACATGGCTCAAAGACTGGTGTGGGAGAAATGGGTTTTAGTTTTGGGGCACTGGCACCAGTACTGGGGTAAGAGGGAGCTGTTCCATTGTGACAGACCCCACTTAGATCCATGCTGGGGCTAGTGTCCTGGCAAATAGAATAACATGGGCTGTAGAGAGGGCTTTAAACTAAATAGTGCGGGGGGGGGGAGGGTTCAGGTAAGCTGAAATTTAAAAAGTCAAAGAGCAAGGAGAAGGTAATAGAGCAGGGTAGCACTGCAGGAATTGATAATCAGAGAGTGACAGGAAGGGACAGAATGTATAAACATAAGAGTGTATCAGAAAGCAGGGAAAAATGGTAATAAAAATATATATATATATATATTTATCTGAATGCACGCAGCATTCATAACAAGATACATGAGTTGATGGCACAAATAAATATAAATGGCTATGATCTGATATCCATTATAGAGGCGTGGTTGCAAGGTGACCAAGGCTGGGAACTGAATATTCAGGGGTGTTTGACAATTCGGAAGGATAGACAGAAAGAAAAAGGAGGTGGGGTAGCTCTGTTAATAATGGATGGGATCAGTGCAGTAGTGAGAAATGATATTGGCTCAGAAGATCAAGATGTAGAATCAGTTTGGGTGGAGATCAGGAATAATATGGGGAAAAAGTCACTAGTGGGCATAGTCTATAGGCCCCCTAACTGTTGGACGGAGTTTAAATCAAGAAATAATGGAGGTTTGTAAAAAACAAACGGCAATAATTATCGGCGATTTTAATCTTTATATTGATTGGACAAATCAAATTGGCCAAGGTAGCCTTGAGGAAGTGTTCATAGAGTGTATCCGGGATGGTTTCCTTTAAAAGTACGTTGCAGAACCAAAAAAGAGCAGGCCATCTTAGATCTGGTACTGTGTAATGAGACAGGATTAATAAATGATCTCCTAGTAAAGGATCCTCTCGGAATGAGTGACCATAACATGGTTGAATTTCAATTTCAGTTGGAAGGTGAGAAAGTTGGTTCTCAAGCCAGTGTCCTAAGCTTAAATAAAAGAGACAACAATGGTATGAAGGTAGAGTTGGCTAAAGCGGACTGGGAAAATAGATTAAAATGTAAGACAGTTGATGAGCACTGGCGGACATTCAAGGAGATATTTCATAACTCTCAACAAAAATATATTCCAGTGAGAAGGAAAGACTTTAAGAGAAGGGATAACCATCTGTGGCTAACTAAGGAAATAAAGAATGGTATCAAATTGAAATCAATGGCATACAAAGTGGCCAAGATTAGTGCGAGGCCAGAGGATTGGGAAACTTTTAAAAACAGCAAAGGACAACTAAAAAAATAATAAAGAGAGGGAAGATAGATTATGAGAGTAAACTAGCAAAAATATAAAAACAGATAGTAAGAGTCTTTACAGATATATAAAAAGGAAGAGAATGGCTAAAGTAAATATTGATCCCTTTGAGGATGAGCCTGGGGAATTAATAATGGGGGGCAGGCAAATGGCAGATACTTTGAACAAATATTTTGTATTGGTCTTCATGGTAGAAGACACTAAAAACATTCCAATAATTGATAATCAAGGGGTTATAGGGAGGGAGGAACTTAAAACAATCACTATCACTAAAGAAGAAGTACTCGGTAAAAAATATGGGATTAAAGATGGACAAGTCCCCTGGACCTGATGTCTTGCATCCTAGGGTCTTAAAAGAAGTGGCTGCAGAGATAGTGGATGCATTGGTTGTAATCTACTAAAATTCCCTGGATTCTAGGGAGGTCCCAGCAGATTGGAAAACCGCAAATGTAACGCCTCTTTTTAAAAAATGGAGCCAGACAGAAAGCAGGAAACTATAGACCAGTTAGTCTAATATCTGTCATTGGGAAAATGCTGGAGCCCATTATTAAGGAAGCAGTATCAGGACATGTGGAAAAGCAAAATTCAATCAAGCAGAGTCTTCATGGTTTTATGAAAGGGAAATCATGTTTGACAAATTTGCTGGAGTTCTTTGAGGATGTAACAAGTCGGGTGGATAAGGGGGAACCAGTGGATGTGGTTTATTTGGATTTCCAGAAGGCATTTGATAAGGTGACACATAAAAGGTTACTGCACAAGATAAAAGCTCATGGGGTTGGGGGTAATATAATAACATGGATAAAGGATTGGCTAACTAACAGAAAACAGAGAGTCGTGATAAATGGGTCATTTTCTGGTTGGCAAGTGGTAACTAGTGGGGTGCCACAGGGATTAGGTGGACCTGCACTTTTGCTCCATGGAACGTCCCGATGTCTGGTTCGAACAGTGAAGGGAACTTTCTTAAGACCTGGGCACACAAAGTGTCGTCAGCGGACAAGAGCGCTAAAACGTTGTCCCAGTTCCAGCGTATCTTTCCCAGCCAGCTTCTGCCGAGCAGTGTGGCACCATCGCCTGGTACCACCCAGAGTGGTAGCTTGTGCACCGCTCCATCGTAGGAGACCTGTACAATAGCATTGCCGATTACGGGAATCCGTTCCTTTGTGTTAGTTCCCAGTTTCGTGCGAATGGGAGTCAAGACTGGCCTTGAGGCCTTGCTGCACCACAATTTTTCGAAAGTCTTTTTGCTCATAATGGACTGGCTCGCGCCCGTTTCCAGCTCCATTGACACCGGAAGTCCATTTAGTTCAACCTTCAGCATTATCGGGGGACACTTTGTGGTAAATGTGTGCACCCCATATACCTCTGCCTCCTCACTCTGAGGCTCTGGTTCATCGTGATCCGCCGTGGATCTGTCCTCCTGTGCAACATGGTGGTTTGCACCATTGACTGGGTTTGCAGCTCGCCTGGAGGTGTCCTATTGTTCCACAGCCTTTGCAAACGTACCTTTTGAAGCGGTATGAATGGAAACGATGATCACCCCCGCAGCCCTAACAAGGTGTTAATGGCCTTGCATTCATCACCCTTGATGTTGGACTCTGAGACATTTGCGGATGTGCAGCTGCAGGCATGTAGGGCCTGCCCTGTACATTGCGATTTGAAAACAACATCACTTTATTCACACTATTTGTAGCAGCACTCATGTGCTGAGAGATTTGCTTAGTATTGTCACTGGTGGCAATGAACGCCTGGGCTATCGCTATGGCCTTACTCAAGGTTGGGGTCTCTATTGTCAAAAGTTTGCAAATTTTCACTTCATGGCCCATGCCAAGTACGAAAAAGTCTCTGAGCATGTGCTTCAAATTTCCTTCAAATTCGCAATGCCCTGCAAGGCGTCTTAGCTCGGTGACATAACTCACCACTTCCTGGCCTTCAGACCTTTTGTAGGTATAGAACTGGTACCTCGCCATCAGAATGCTATCCTTCAGGTTTAGATACTCCCGGACCAGTGTGCACAAATCATCGTATGATTTCTCTGTGGGTTTCGCTGGAGCAAGCAGATTTTTCATGAGGCCATACATTGGTGCCCCGCAGACGGTGAGGAGAATCACCTTTCGTTTGGCAGCTTCTCCTTCCAGCTCATTGGCCAAGAAGTAGTGATTGAGTCACTCCATGAAGGTTTCCCAATCATCTCCCTCTGAGAATTTCTCCAGGATGCCCATTGTTCTCTGCATCATTGGGTTTGCCATCTGTATCTCGTCGCCAGTTGTTTTATGTGAATAAAGAGTCTAACTGGAGCTCAAAGTATAGTGTGATCTTAGACTTTTATTGCAGGTCTCCAGAGTGCCTCTCCAGCCTGTGGGGCCTCCTTAAGTACCAGTGCTCCCAAGGGATTGTGGGATCCCTGGCACTCCAGGGGATGAGCTCTCTGGTGCCTGTACAAGTTATATACAAGTTTACATACATAACATTTATGTTCTTATGTGTACTCACTCCAACAAGATTTTATTGTAATCTTCTCCAGAGAACCCCACTCTACAACCTAAAGGATCAAACCTTCCTCGCAAACAATGGACCACCATCAACCACCTCAGAACTGCTCATGGTAGATGCTGCCACCTTCTCCATGGAAGATTAAAGCATCCTCATCATGCAACTGTATGGAGCTCCTAATCAAACCTTAGAGCACATCGTTGAGCACTGCCTGCAGAGGAAATTGGCAGGCAACTTCCAAGATGTCCATGCTGTTACACCGGAAGTTATGGCCTGGATATCTGATTTAGATATTGACATTTGATTTGCTTTACTACTACTGTACGAAATAGTAACCTTTTGTACTCTACAGCCCATTCTCCACCTGCTACTGTTACTTGCTGGGCTTCTGCCTGTACTTCAATACATTGTTCGTGTCTTAACCTTACTTTGCTGTTATGTATGACCTAGACAGAAATCCACTTTCACTTGGGCCAAAGTGTGTTTCTCCAGTGGCTCCTGGGCCTTATAGTGTATCTATCGCTTCCTATGGAGACTTTATTCTCTGCTTGGGTACCTCTATAGTACCAGGTCTACTCCTGTGTCCTCAGTTATCTACTCCTCTTCCAGGAAATTTTCACTCTACCATGAATGAGCTCAGATCTTCTGCTGCTGTTACCTATCCTGTGCCAAATGACCTTTGATTTGCTGCTTTCCACTTGCTTCATGTGGCTGTCGACTGCGTTCATCCTTCAGAACATCTTCATCACCCTTTGTTGGACTGCTTCCTCAAGATCCTACTGCTGCTCTCAATGTTGTGTGCTCCTCCCCTCCCGATAAATGATTCTCGCACCAGCTTCCTGCTCTGTATTGATCCTGTGGATTTATGTATTGTAATATAATAAACTCCACCTGTGGACTACTGTGGCACTGCAGCCAGTGCTGTTTATAATCAAGAAAGGAACAGGTCGCCTGACTAGAGTTCCAGAGTATCTGCCATCTTAAGGCTTGTGTGTGTTTGTGAGTTGTACTGAAGATATAACACCTATCACCCTTCCCCCGGCTCATTACACTTTACTTCTCTCAACCATTGGAGTTCAATCCCACTACTGCTCGCTCATCTACTGGTATACTGGATCTGCTGGTGTGTGCTACTAATCTCCGAGACCAGTACTCACCTCCGCTGCACCCCTTGAACAACCTATGCTGGCATATGGCAGAATAAGAGCAGTGTGATGAATCATGCAGTGTGCTCCAAGTTGAGTTTGCATGTTCGTATGTTGAGAACCTCCACCACTGTGCCCACTGCAATTCAAACAACTCCAGGGCTCACTCACCCTTCACAACTGTCTCCAAACCTGGACGTTGGTTCATCTATGCACTACCTTGTCTACAAGTCAACTTTATCCTCTGACTTTAACTTTGGAATCTCGCGTGTCCTCTCTATCCTCTGTTTACAAACAGAACATAGCTATCCCAATATTTGTCATGTCGAAATAACCTGAATTCCATCTGTGGTGTATGGAGAAGAAGTCAGACTGAACACTGTGAGCACAAAGTAAAGTGTGACCTTAGTCTTTTATTGTGAAGCAACCTGTGAAGCACTCTTAAATACTTGTGCTGCCAAGGGATTATGAGATCCCTTGGGACTCCGGGGAATGAGCCCTCTGGTGGCTGTACAGAGTATATACAAGTCCAGATACATAACAACATTCCCCCCCCAAAGTCAATAGTGTAACTATTTACAATGTGAGTCAATTTGGGGCCCTTCTCGCCCTGGTTGATCGTCTCGGTGTGAAGGCTGGTGTTGTTGAGCCATTTGTTGGGCTCTCGCTGGGCTGCTGTGCAGCTGGCCTTGCTGGGCTGCCTGGTGTGTTGGGCCTTTCAGGGCTGCTGTGGATGATGGGTTCTGCTTCGTGGTCAACCATGGTGTCAGTTGCCACTGGTGTGTGTGTTGGGGGATCAAAAAAGGTAGGGTCCAAGGTGGGTTGCTTAGGATAGTCCATGAATCTGAGTTTGATTTGGTCCAAGTGTTTCAGGTGAATGAGTCCATTTGAAAGTTTGACCTGAAACACCTTGCTCCCCGCTCTTTGGCCACGACTGTGCCGGGAAGCCAATTGGGACCTTGCCCATAATTTAATACAAATACAGGATCATTGACTTCAATCTCACGTGACACATTTGAACTATCATGGTATGCACTTTGTTGAAGACGCCTGCTCTCTACCTGTTCATGTAGATCAGGGTGAATTAACGAGAGCCTTGTCTTAAATGCTCTTTTCATGAGCAGTTCAGCAGGTAGGATCCCAGTGAGTGAGTGTGGTCTCATGTGGTAGCTAAGCAGGACTCAGGATAGGCGAGTCTGCAGTGAGCCTTCAGTTACCCTCTTCAAGCCTTGCTTGATGGTTTGCACTGCTCTCTCTGCCTGACCATTGGATGCTGGTTTCAACGGGGCAGATGTGACATGTTTGATCCCATTACGGGTCATGAATTCTTTGAACTCGGCACTGGTAAAACATGGCCCGTTGTCGCTCACCAGGACATCGGGTAAGCCATGTGTGGCAAACATGGCCCGCAGGCTTTCAGCGGTGGCAGCGGACGTGCTAGCCGACATCATCTCACATTCAATCCACTTGGAGTATGCATCTACAACTACAAGGAACATTTTACCCAAGAACGGGCCTGCATAGTCGACGTGTACCCTAGACCAAGATTTGGAGGGACAAGACCATAAACTTAGCGGTGTCTCCCTGGGTACATTGCTTAACTGCGAGCATGTATTACATCTGTGAACGCAGGACTCTAAGTCCGCATCGATGCCGGGCCACTACACATGGGTATCGCTTTCATCATTACGATGCCTGGGTGGGTACTGTGGAGGTCATTGATGAAGGTGTCTCTGCCCTTCTTGGGGATCACTAATCAATTGTCCCACAGAAGACAGTCTGCCTGTATTGACATTTCATCTTTACGCTGCTGAAACGGATTTATCTCTTCCTACATTTCCACTGGGACACTGGACCAGTGCCCGTGAAACACACAGCTTTTGACTAGAGATAATAAGGGATCCTGGCTTGTCCAGGTTTTGATCTGCCGGGCAGTGACGGGTGATTGCTCACTCTCAAATGCTTCCATAACCATGGCTAGATCTGTGGGCTGCGCCATTTCCACCCCTGTGATGGGCAATGGCAGCCTACTGAGAGCATCGGTGCAGTTTTCTATGCCTGGCCTGTGGCGGATGGCATAGTTGTATGTGGACAACGTGAGCGCCCATCTCTGCATGCAGGCCGATGCGTTGGTGTTTATCCCTTTGCTCTCAGAAAACAGGGATATAAGTGGCTTATGGTCAGTTTCCAATTCGAATTTTAGCCCAAACAGGTATTGATGCATTTTCTTTACCCCATAGACACACGCTAACGCTTCTTTCGCAATTATGCTGTAGACTCTCTCAGCCTTAGACAGACTCCTGGATGCATAAGCAACCGGTTGCAATTTCTCAGATTCATTAGCTTGTTGTAATACACACCGGACGCCATATGACGACGCATCACATGCTCGCATCAAATGCTTATATGGATCATACAACACAAGCAATTTGTTTGAGCATAACAATTTTCTCGCTTTTACAAAGGCGTTTTCTTGGCTTTTGCCCCAAACCCATTCGCCCCCTTTTCATAGTAAGACATGTAGTGGTTCTAGCAGAGTGCTGAGACACGGTAAGAAGTTATCAAAGTCGTTCAAGAGTCCCAGGAACGACCGCAGCTTCATCACGTTCTGTGGCCTCGGTGCGTCCTCGATTGCCTCCGTCTTCGTTTTGGTGGGCCTGATGCCTGTCATGTATCTCACATTATTGTATATAACTGTATCTTACCATGCTATACATGACTGTAACTGGATATGACCTGTAACAATATGCATACTTTACTACCAGGGGTGCACTTGCAGGAGACACTCTATACCTGTCCCACTGAGGTATATAAAGGGAGTTCTCAGGCAAGTGCAGCACTGGAGAGCTGTGAATTAAAGGTGCAGGTCCTGAATGACCTTGACTTCAGCATGTGTCTCGTGTAAGTCAGTTCATCAGAGTCAGGACTTAACAGTGGCGACGAGTTACGGGATCACAGAATCCACAGAATGGCTCCCAACAGCTCAGATGAGAAATACAAAGCTGGAGACAATTGGGATGACTTTATATAAAGGCTCCAGCAAAGCTTTGTGACCAAAGGCTGGCTGGGCGACGATAAGGCAGACAAGAGAAGAGCCCATCTCTTGATCAACTGTGACTCGAAAATGTACGCTTTAATGAAAGACCTGCTGGCACCCGAGAAACCAGCAAGCAAGTCGTTTGAGGAGTTGAGCACACTGGTGAGAGACCACCTGAAGCCAGCGAGCAGCCTACACATGGCCAGACAAAGGTTCTACAACTACAGACGCTGTGTGGGCCAAAGCATACCCGACTTTGTGGCGGAACTTCGGAGGCTGGCTAGTTCATGTGAGTTCTCCGATGAACTAAGGAGAGAAGTACTGAGAGACTTTTTTAAGGAATAGGCCACGCAGGCATATTCCAAAAGCTTATAGAGACTAAGAACTTGACTCTAGAGGCAGCAGCACTGGTCGCACAGACGTTCTTGGCAGGCGAAGAAGAAACGAGGCTGATCTATACTTCGGGTACGACAACCAACGAGGCATCGGAACAAGGGGTTCACATTGTGAAACAAACCGCTACCCCCACACACAGACAAAGACAGCAGAGCAGGCCTTCAACAGCAGACAGTTGCACCAGAAGCCATCAAAATCAAGGGCCACATGAACGACCGATCACACCTCATCAACCCACAATGCGAGCAATCAACAACAGATTGAGAGAAGCTCAAGGGAGATCAGCCAGACGCAGCTCATCCTTCGGAAACAATGAAAATGGTCTGTGTTGGAGATGTGGGGGAAGGCACTCAACCAGGGTGTGTCGATTTCAGCATGCCATTTGCAGAAACTGCAACTACACAGGGCATCTGGCTTGCATGTGCAGAAAAACAGCAGCTCAGCTGGAATATGAATCGGAAGGGTCGGAAAACGGACCAGGAGACGGTTGGAACAGTGCACGGGACGCCGAGGTACAGCGGGTTAATACGATCAATGTCCACTGTTCTTACATCAAGACGCCTCCAATTATGATGAGGGTTCTACTCAACGGGATACCCGTCAACATGGAATGGGACACGGGAGCCAGTCAATCCCTCATGAGCGTTCAACAATTTGAACAGCTGTGGCCGCACAAAAACAACAGACCAAAACTCACAAAGATCGACACCAAACTAAGAACCTGTACTAAATAAATCGTCCCAGTCCTTGGCAGCGCCATGCTCTCGGTCACACACAAAGGGACAGTGAACCGACTTTTCCTGTGGGTTGTCCCCGGGGATCTCCCAGCCCTGTTGGGAAGAAGCTGGCTAGCAGAACTTCATTGGAAATGGGATGATGTTCATGCCATGTCGTCAGAGGAACGGACCTCCTGCTCAACAGTTCTAAGTCATTTTGAACATCTCTTTCAGCCAGGTGTGGGCACCTTCAAAGGGGCTAAAGTTAGAATCTATATCACACAGAATGCCAGACCGGTCCATCACAAGGCTAGAGCTGTGCCTTATGTGATGAGGGAAAAGATTGAAAACGAACTGGACCGGCTTCTGCTGGAAGGCATAATTTCTCCCATGGAATTCAGCGACTGGGCAAGCCCCATCGTCCCAGTCATGAAGCCTGATGGATCCGTGCGAATCTGTGGGGATTACAAGTCTACCATAAACAGAGTCTCCCTACAGGACCAATACCCACTGCCCAGAGCGGAGGACCTATTTGCCACGTTGGCTGGAGGAAAACTTTTCTCGAAACTTGACCTCACATCTGCGTATATGACGCAAGAACTGACCGAAGAGTCTAAGCTACTCACCACCATCAACACACATCGAGGCCTTTTTGTGTACAATCGATGACCATTCGGCATCAGGTCGGCAGCTGCTATATTCCAGCGCAACATGGAGAGTCTGCTCAAGTCCATCCCGGGGATGGCTGTGTTTCAAGATGACATACTCATTACGGGCAGGGACACCGACTCTCATCTCTGCAATCTTGAGGAAGTACTAAGTCGATTGGATCGATTGGGCCTAAGAGTTAAGAAATCCAAGTGTCTGTTTCTTGCGCCTGAGGTTGAATTTTTGGGCAGAAGGATTGCCGCTGATGGAATCCGCCCAACCGACTCCAAAACCGAAGCGATTCGCCTGGCACCCAGGCCCCGGAATGTCTCGGAACTGCGCACCTTTCTCGGGCTACTCAATTACTTTGGAAACTTTATGCAGAACTTGAGCACGCTGCTGGAACCTCTCCACGTGCTACTCAGAAAGGGGTGTGATTGGTTTTGGGGGGACACCAAGAACGCGCCTTCAATAAGGCACGCAACCTTCTATGTTTCAAGAGTGTTTTAGCCTTTTTTGAATTAGGTAAAAAGTTAGTCCTTACATGTGATGGGTCAGCGTACGGGGTCGGGTGCGTTTTACAGCATGTCAATGATGCGGGTAAATTGCAGCCCATTGCTTATGCCTCCAGGTCACTCTCGCGGGCGGAGCGCGGGTACGGTGCGGTTCAGAAGGAGGCGCTCACATGCGTGTATGGTGTCAAAAAGATGCACCAATAACTTTTCGGGGCCAAGTTTGCATTAGAAACCGACCACAAACCCCTCACGTCCCTACTATCCGAATGCAAGGCAAACAACGCCAACACTTCGGCGCGCATTCAGCAGTGGGCACTCATGCTGGCGGCTTACGACTGCACGATAAGGCACAGACCAGGCACAGACAACGCTTAGCAGGCTAACCCTGGCGACCACAGAAGGGTCCCACAGAACAGGACTGTGAGATCTTCATGGCAATCAATGCCTTTGAATCCACAGGTTCGCCCATGACGGCTCGCCAAATCAGAGCCTGGACAACCAGCAACCCCACGTTATCTCTAGTTAAAAGATGCGTTTTAACTGGTGACTGGGCAGAGGCTCGTGATGCCTGTCCCGAGGAGGTCAAACCCTTCCATCGGTGCATGCATGAACTCTCACTACAGGCAGACTGCCTGATGTGGGGCAGCCGAGTAGTTATGCCCTTACGAGGCAGGGAGGCGTTTGTCTGGGAGCTCCATCGCGAGCACCCGGGGATCGTCCTTATGAAGGCCATAGCCAGATCCCACGTCTGGTGGCCTGGCATTGACGTGGACTTGGAGCTCTGCGTCCGTCGGTGCACCATTTGTGCCCAACTCAGTAATGCCCCCAGGGAGGCCTCCCTAAGCCCCTGGCCCTGGCCCACCAAACCGTGGTCGTGGGTGCATGCACACTATGCGGGCCCATTCATGGGCAAAATGTTCCTCGTCGTCATTGATGCATTTTCAAAATGGATCGAGTGCACCATTTTAAACTCGAGCACCACCTCCACCACTGTGGAGAGCCTTAGAACCATGTTCGCAACGCACGGCATTCCTGACATATTGGTCAGTGATAATGGTCCGTGCTTCACCAGCGTAGAATTTCACGATTTTATAGTTGACCACGGTATAAATCACATTAAGACGGCACCTTTCAAGCCAGCCTCCAATGGCCAGGCGGAGCGAGCAGTGCAGATCATTAAACAAGGCATGCTCAGAATCCAAGGTCCCACGCTGCAGAGCCGCCTGTCGCGACTGCTGCTGGCATACAGATCTCATCCGCATTCGTTGACTGGGGTTCCCCCCGCGCAACTATTGATGAAACGAACCTTAAAGACCAGGGTCTCATTAATCCTCTCAGACATGCATGAAATTGTTGAGGCTAAGCGTCAAAAGCTAACTGAGTACCATGACCGAAATTCGAGGGGGAGGTGGAATGAGATAGGGGACAAAGTGTTTGTGCTAAATTATGGCCGGGGTCTCAAATGGCTTGCAGGGACAGTAACAGACAAAGAGGGAAAACAGGCTACTGGTTGTGCAAATGGACAATGGCCAAACCTGCCGGAGGATTGTAGACCAAGTAAAAAGTAGATTCACTGATAACACTGAAGAACCAGAGGCAGACTACAATGTAGAACTCACACCACACCTGATGGACAGACAGGTGGAACAACCTGAGGAAAGGGCAGTCTCAACAGCCAGCCCAGGCGAGATACCAACAATCACACCGATCGAAACAGATAGCCCAGGCGAGATACCAGCAATCACACCGAACAAAACACAGGCACCAAGGCAAACAACTGAACCACAACTAAGACGCTCCACGCGAGAGCGCCGACCACCTGAGAGACTGAATCTATAAAGGCAATAAGACTTTGGGGGAGGGTGATGTCACGTATCTCACATTACTGTATATAACTGTATCTTACCATGCTATACATGACCGTAACTGGATATGACCTGTAACAATAAGCATACCTTACCACCAGGGGTGCACTTGCAGGAGACACTCCATACCTGTCCCACTGAGTTATACAAAGGGAGGTCTCAGGAAAGTGCGGCACTGGAGAGCTGGAATTAAAGGTGCAGGTCCTGAGTGACCTTGACTTCAGCATGTGTCTCGTGTAAGTCAGTACATTAGAGTCAGGACTTAACAATGCCATCCGCCGCAATCCTCCTTCCCAAGAACTCCACTTCAAGTGCCAGGAAAACGCACTTTGAGCGTTTTAACCTGAGCCCCATGAGATTGAGCCGACTAAGAACCTCCTCCAGATTCTGCAGACGCTCGACTGTGTTCTGACCTGTGACCAAGATGTCGTCCTGGAAGACCACAGTATGCGGGACCGACTTCAGTAAACTTTCCATGTTTCTCTGGAATATCGCCGCCGCTGATTGGATTCCAAATGGGCATCTATTATAAACAAAATGACCTTTGTGCGTGTTGATGCAGGTGAGGGCCTTCGATGATTCCTCCAGTTCCTGCATCTAGTAGGCTGAGGTCAGATCCAGCTTCGTGAACATCTTTACTCCCGCCAGCGTTGCAAAGAGGTCGTGGGTATTGGGTATTGGTCCTGCAGGGAGAAGCGATTGACAGTTACTTTGTAATCGCTATAGATTCTGATGGTGCCATCTCCCTTGAGGACTGAGACAATAGGACTGGCCCACTCGTTGAACTCGATCGGGGAAATGATGCCCTCTCTTTGCAGCCGGTCTAGCTCAATCTCTACCCTTTCTCTCATCATGTACGGTACTGCTCTCGCCTTGTGATGGATGGTTCACGCCCCAGGAATTAGGTGTATCTACACTTTTGCTCCTTGGAATTTCCCGATGCCTGGTTCGAACAGCGAAGGAAATTTGTTTAAGACCTGTGCACACGAAGTATCGTCAGCGGACGATAGCGCTTGGATGTTGTCCCAGTTCCAGCGTATTTTTCCCAGCCAACTCCTGCCGAGCAGCGTGGGATCATCACCTGGTACCACCCAGAGTGGTAGCTTGTGCACCGCTCCATCATAGGAGACCTTTACAGTAGCACTGCCGATTACAGGAATCAGTTCTTTCGTGTAAGTTCTTAGTTTTGTGTGAATTGGAGTTAAGACTGACCTTGAGGCCTTGTAACACCACAACCTTTCGAAAGTCTTTTTGCCCATGATGGACTGACTCACGCCCGTGTCCAGCTCCATTGACACCGGGAGTTCATTTAGTTCAACATTCAGCATTATCGGGGTAGAATTCGTGGTGAATGTGTGCACCATTTACCTCTGCCTCCTCTATCAGAGATTCTGTGTCGTCGTGATCCTCCGTGGATCTGTCCTCCTCTGCAACGTGCTGGTTTGCAGGTTTAGCAGGGCTAGTAGCTCGTCTGCACACTCGTTGGAGGTGTCCCATTGTTCCACAGCCCTTGCAAATGTATCCTTTGAATCGGCATGAATGGAAACGATGATCACCCCCGCAGCGCCAACAAGGTGTTAATGGCCTTGCATTCATCACCCTTGATGGTGGACTCTGAGACATCTGCGGATGTGTAGCTGCAGGTATGTGTGACCTGCCGATTCGAAAACAACATCACTTTGTTCACAGTACTTGTAGCAGCACTTGTGTGCTGAGAGATTTGCTTTGTATTGTCACTGGTGGCAATGAACGCCTGGGCTATCGCTATGGCCTTACTCAAGGTTGGGGTCTCTACAGTCAAAAGTTTGCCAAGTATGGTTTTGTGGCCAATGCCAAGTATGAAAAAATCTCTGAGCATGTGCTCCAAATGTCCTTCAAATTCCCAATGTCCTGCAAGGCGTCTTAGCTTGGCGACGTAAATCACCACTTCCTGACCTTCAGTTCTTTTGTAGGTGTAGAACCGGTACCTTGCCATCAGAACGCTTTCCTTCGGGGTTCAAATGCTCTTGGACCAGTATGCACAAATCGTCGTACGATTGCCGAGTGACCTCCTCCTGCACCTATTTTCTATGTTTCTCCGTGGGTTTTACTGGAGTGAGCAGATTCTTCATGAGGCCATACGTTGGTGCCCCACAGACAGTGAGACGGATCGCTCTACGTTTGGCAGTGCTCTCTTCCCCATCAAGCTCATTGGCCACGAAGTATTGGTTGAGTCGCTCCGAGTTTCCTTCCGAGAATTTCTCCAGGATGCCCACTGTTCTCTGCATCTTTGGGTTCACTATCTGTATCTTGTCGCCAGTTGTAGTGTATGGAAAAGGAGTCAGACTGAACACTGTGAGCTCAAAGTAAAGTGTGACCGTAGTCTTTTATTGCAGGTCTCCAGAGTGCCTCTCCAACCTGTGAAGCACTCGTAAATACCTGTGCTCCCAAGGGATTATGAGATCCCTCGGGACTCCGGGGAATGAGCCCTCTGGTGGCTGTACAGAATATATACAAGTCCAGATACATAACACCACCTGTGTCTATTCGCATGTGCATTTTGGCTGACATTCCAGACCCATTACATCTTTTGCTTTTTTTTCCTGTTCTAACTCATCCCTCTTGGGCCCTTGTCTCCTGTTTCCTCTCCTTTCTGTTACCCAGCCATGACACCTTTCATTTCTCCCCTATCGGATACATTGCATCCGCCCCCCCCCCCCCCCCAATTCCTACCCCAACCCTCACTATTCCTTTGCATTCCTACTCTCTTGCTGCCAGCCCAGGCTTGAATCCACCTTGGATAACCCACATCTACTCTCTGTGTCTCTTTTATCATTCTCTGAAGGGCCCATTGAGGCACTAGTCACTGCCTCCTTATGAACAATTACCCCCTCCAGCTCTCTCACCAACCTTCCTGCCCAGTGCGCCCACTAGGAGCAAGTCACTTTCCCATCCCGCTCACCTCTCCACCTCTCCACTTTTCTCTCCTCCTGTAATACCATCCTTAAATACCACGGCAAGCAAGCCGCAGGTGGGCAGTGGAAATGTTTCAAGGACACCCTCAAAGCCTCCTTGATAAAATGCGACATCCCCACCGACACCTGGGAGTCCCTGGCCAGAGACCACCCTAAGTGGAGGAAGAGCATCCGGGAGGGCGCTGAGCACCTCGAGTCTCGACGCCGAGAGTATGCAGAAAGCAAGCACAGGCAGCGGAAGGAGCGTGCGGCAAACCAGACTCCCCACCCACCCTTTCCTCCAACGACTGTCTATCCCACCTGTGACAGAGACTGTAATTCCCGTATTGGACTGTTCAGTCGCCTAAGAACCCACTTTTAGAGTGGAAGCAAGTCTTCTTCAATTTCGACGGACTGCAGATGATGATGATGAAAACTCACCTCTTTGACTAAGCTTTTAGTTGCCTTTCCTAATATCTCCTTCTTTGATTTAGTGTCAATTTTTGTCTTTATGCTTCTTTAAGTGCTTTGGGCACTATATTAATGCACGTTGTTATTGCTATTGTTTTTATAATTTGTTAAACCTACTGCTTCAAATAAACCCATGTTAAAATAACACTTCTACTTTCATTGTGAGGTTTGTCAAGAAATTGATTAGGTAATACAAAACCAACAAGAACATTTTTTAAATGCACAATTATCACACTACAAATCATGATCATGTATGGCAATCCATTGACTGCTTCGTTTGCAATGACAGATTGCTTCTGGCTCTGGAATTAAATGAACTGAAGAACTTAATTTTAATTGATATAATATAATGTTCATGGATATGTATAAGCAGCCATGAAGTACTTGATGAACTATTATGCAAGTTCAAACAATTTCACAAATGGAGTACATGAATTATCTATAATTAATTTAACATGTACTAATCAAGAATTCCAGGAACACTCATTCGTTCAACTACAGGCTAATCAACAAATCAAATATCTTGCACTTTAGGTTAGGAATTCATGTTTTTTTTTGGAGAGGGGAGGAATATTCAAACATAACTGCCAGGAGCCCAAAATTAGGCCGTATATATGTGAGCTTCATTGATAAACCAAAGTCAGAGTGCTGTCATTGCATTGACAAAATATTGTACAAAACCAGCAATTTTGGATGCGAAAAAGAAAACGACGTAAGAGACCCACAAATGCCAAGTTGTATTATCAAATTCAGGCTACATAGTTTGATAATAAAAGCAAGTAGTGTTAGCTGTGGCTCAGTGGGTAGCACACTTGCCTCTGAGTCAGATAAGTCATGGGTTCAAATCCCACTTCAGAGACGTGAGCACCTATATCCAGACTAACATTCCAGTGCAGTGCTAAGGAAGTGTTGCACTGTTGGAGATGTTAAACTGAAGCCCTGTCTGCTCTTTCAGGTGGATGTAAAAGATCCTGTGGCACTATTTTGAAGAAGAGCTTACTGTGTGCAAATTGGCTGCTGAATTTCACACATTACAACAATGACTGCACTACAAAAGCACTTAATTGGCTGTAAAGTGCTTTGAGACATCTGGTGGTTGTGAAAGGTGCTATATAAATGTAAGTCTTTCTTTTCCTTTAAATAGATCATTGTATTATGATCATTATGAATATTGATGTGCTTTTTAGCAGCCTGCATAAAATAAGGACCTCAGAGTTAGATAATCTCAGGGGGCAAAATTGTGTTTTATGTTAGGGCTAGTGCACATGATACGCATGCATTAAAGTGTCATCATTGTCTGCATTAATGTCTGTCCATGCTCCTAAAATTGCTTCTGGGAGAAAACTGATTTAATGCACATTAACGTGCTGATTTGATGTTAATACTTTTTTTTTGTTAGAGCTTTTTTAACCAGCATTTAATGGGCAATATGCCAATGGGCAACAGGCATTTGATCATGTTGATCTTGAATTACAATTGGTGGTTAACAACATCCCAATCAAAGGTAGTATCACAGCAATGGAAAGTGGCATCAGAAGTTCAGCATGGAGCAGAGCAAGACGCGCAACTGTGTTAAGTCTATATATGTATCCGGGATGCATAAATGTCTCCCTTTGTTGGAATGTTGGAGGAGAAGAATAGTAGAAGCAGCAGAGAAGGTCCAGAGAGAGCCATAGGAAATGGACCACTCGTACACACTACTAGACCAGGCAGCATGTTTACTGTCTCTGCTAGAGCTGGCTCAACCTCACCCAATATGAGGATTTAGAGCTCACCAAGAAAGCCATTGATGATTTATACCATCTCATGGAACCAGATGTACAGCCAAGTAGCAATTTAAGCACTGCTCAACATTTTTTGTCAGACCTGTTCCAGGCAGCGGCAAAGTACTTGGCAAGAATCAGCCAGCTTGTTTTTCTTTCTCTTTCTCTCACTCTCGCTCTCTCCCTCTCTCCATTTTGCTCAGAAATTGCAAACTCCACAGTTTGGCCCACTCTGCACTACTTATGCTGATTAAGTGGCTGCTTAGTCAGTTCATCAGAATTATTGCAGGTGGTTTCCAATTTATCACTCAGTTGTACTTTAGTTTTAATGTATTATAATCAGCCAAGCTTCCTCAAAGTACACAACATGAAGTTGTGCTTCCCTGCAATGCATCAAAAAAGGGAGGAAATCCTAACTTCCATATAACACAGTGCTACTACTTTCGTATGACAGGAAAAGATTATAATGAGATGGTGGTGGTGGCATAGTGGCTGGTGTGCAACGACCACCACACGTTAAAAAAATCCACGCACAGGCATCTTCCACCCTTCAAGATTTATTTTGGGACCTGGAATTTTAGATTCTTCATTGAAACACCTGTGAACTTTTTGACGTGGAAGCAAGTCATCCTCGATTCGAGGGACTGCCTATGATGATGATGATGGTGATAATGGGATGTCCAGTTTGGGTGCCCATTCCATGGCCTCCTGAGATGCCGAGTGGAGAAATGAGGTGCCTCCCGCAACAGATCTCAGTGGGCAGGTTGAAGTGACGTGTTCCATGGTCTGGGACGCAGGACCACAGTTGCACTTTCGAGTCGTCCCTCATCTTCCACTTGTGGAGCAGGGGGCCGCATCGTCCATCGTCCGTGCTGCGTGCGGATTGAGCTGAGCCCCGTCCACTGTCTTCGAGGGAGGTCGAAGTCCGGGGCCTCTGCTGCTGGGTCAGTGATGAGGCGTTGGTTCTTTATATTGCAGGCGTCCCACGATTCCGCCCGTCTGGATAGTGGGTCATGAATATTGGTTGCTGTTCCCCAGAATGGCCGGCTCGATTTTAAGTGCTTTCGTGGTGGATTTATCAAGTCTTTGTGACTGGGAACGTCAGTGTTGCTCATGATTATTTCCATCTCATGGAGCACCGTGCTGTTGCGGCGAATGACAGCTGGGGCAATGTGGGACAGCACATTGGAGTAGACGTGACACCGTCGTCATGGCGCTGTTGAGCTGCACATCCACGATCTTTGTGTGGCGGATGCAGGACCTTGAGGCAGAGCAGTATTCTGCAGCAGGGTAGACTCGATCCACTGTTACACTGTGAATCCTTCTGGCTGTACTCCCCCATGATGTTTAACAGTATACTTCCTGTGTACTAATAAAAACATTCACCCTTATAAATGAAGTTATTACAATATCATTCTGCTAGTGAATTTATACAAATGTTTTATCATAGAGAACCGCCCTAACCTCTTAAGATCTAATTCACTTGTTTTTGATGTTTATGGTCTCATGAAGCAAAAGTAATCCAGGCACAAACACATTTGTGTGCATGGTTACTCAAATAATAAATGTGCTACATTCATGAAAAAATGTTTGTAAAACATTTTTGGGAAGAGTTTGGAGTAGACAAAGAGAATTGAGTCGGTTATATCATAGTGCAATCATGCGCAAGAGATGTGATGATGCTTTTAAACAAAGCTTATATCATTGTGCTATGAAGCTGGCAAACAGTTTTTGTGAAGACCATTCCAGTTTACTGCCAATATAAACCAAAGTCACGCTAAATGTAATCTTAGAGGCCATCCTATAACATTCAGTGAAAGCATCCTGTCAATGTCTAGCTGTTAACTATAAAATGCATCTCAGGAACATTTGATTGTAAATCAAGATACTTTAATCCTATATTACTCATTGGCAAAGGCCTTATTTAGATTACTCCCCAAGAGGATTATGATGCAGTGGAGAGTTCAGAGAACAACATGGCCGGAATTTGCAGTAAAGTAATGGTGAGGCTATCAGCACTCACGGTTATTAAAGAGTAAATCAGACAGCCACCGCACATGGAGTGGGACTTAACCCACAACCTTTCACAACCACCGGACCACCTCATTACAATGAAATACTTTTGGAGTGTAGTCACTTGTTGTAATGTAGGAAATGCGGCAGCCAATTTGCGCACAAGCAAGCTCCCACAAACAACAATGTGATAATGACCACATAATCTGTTTTTTTGATATGTTGTTTAGGGGATAAATATTGGCCAGGACACCAGGGATAACACCCCTGCACTTCTTCAAAATGGTGCGCAGATATCTTTTACATCCACTTGAGAGAGCAGACGGGGCCTCAGTTTAACATCACATCTGAAAGACAGTACCTCCGACAGTGCAGCACTCCTTGTCAGCCTATATTTGTTGAACTCAAGTACCTGGAGTGGGATTTAACCCACAACCTTCTGACTCAGAGGTGAGAGTGTTACCCACTGAGCCACAGCTGACATCTGTGCATAAAGAGCATGAAGTTGCTGTACTTACCCAATAGGTACACACTGAACACATGGAAAAAGGTAGGTCTTATGTGATAAGTATTAATTACTATCAAACAACCTCTCTGGCACTGAAAGTTAACTTTTACAGGTGTGGAATCTCATTCCCTCAGATTTTATTTATTGTTGGAGATTTTTTTTTTAATTTAAAATTATTTTTTAATCTTTTTCTTTCTGTATCTTTTACCTCTCTCTTAATCCTACCTTTCATTCCCTTTCTTTATTTTGCTTCCTATATATAATTTAGCATTGAATTCATTATTCTGACTTACACTTCAAACTTTGTTTGCTGCAGTAAGGATTCTTCAATCTGATTGGTTAAGGACAGTTGCTTGCCCTGTTCACACAGGTCCCAGATCAGCTGCAGAGGGTGCTGTGCCAAAATATCTCTCGTATCACCACGAGTTCCAGTGCAAAAGGCCATAGAAAGTCTGTGGGCAAGTATAAATGTGATAAACGTCTGGCACTGTTCATTCACCGCTGACCACAAAATTCATGCAATTGACGATTAATGCACATTTATTAAAAGAAGACTCATGGAAGTGAACTTGTTTTCACTGAAGAAAAGATGATCAAGAGCGAACATAAACCAGGCTTTCACGATGCCATGTATACTAACTGTATAGTCACATAAGGTGTGCCACAAGAGGGCACTGTGGTGAGAGACCTGAGGGTCACCTGCATAGGTGTGCAGGGCCCAGTATAAAAGGCTGCCCACCATGCTTGTACCTCACTCTGGAGTTACAATAAATGGGACTAAGGTCACAACAGCTCAAGTACAATACTAGACCTCGTGGAATCATTCATGTATTACAGATGTAACATCAAATGTGGAGGGTTGCGGATAATGTGAAGCAAACAAGTTTAATGTGATCAGGGGCTATCTACCAGTTCTTTTCCCATTGTTTCAGGTAATTACAAATACTAGCACTTCCCTATCTGATGTGACTGTGCAAGTTCCAATCATCTTTGTTCTCTTTTAATGCATCAGTATTTGTTTTTAGGTTTAAACTAGGTCTATTTGACTACGTAAGGCATGATGGTAAAGTAGGCAGCAAAAGATGTAACTTTTACTCCCATCTCCAATATTCTTACAGATTGCAAACTAATAAGGGAAATCCAGTAGGTTCTGTAAGAGGCATGTGATCTACCCTGCCAGATTTACCTTTCTGTGCTCTGAGGAGCGGCGAGGTCGGAGCGAAGGAGCGGCGAGAGATTGTAGAGCAATGTGATCGGGGCCCAGGAGAGGCGTGAGTTCGGGGCCCAAAAGAGTCGAGGGCTCAGGGGCAGCACGGGGCCAGTCCACACTGTGATATGTGTGCACACTAGATCCGTGCAGCACAGCTGGTCTTCATGTCATCTTGGTTAGACCAAGACCTAGCTCTGTCAAGCCCGTGTGGTGGCTGGTGAGCATCAGCCACCACATGTTAAAAAATCCACGCACAGGCATCTTCTACCCTTCAGGATGTAGTTCGGGATCTGGAATATCAGGTCCTTTACTGAAACACCTGTGAATTCATCCCTTTTTGGTGTGGAAGCAAGTCATCCTCGATACGAGGGACCGACTAAGAAGCTCTGCCCATTTTCAAGCAATATCCAATATCTTCCTTTACATAGCTTGTAATCACACGCCTACCTTCTGGCCTCAGTCTAACTAACTGAGTTCAACTCCTGACAAATGACACCAACTAATTGCACTAGGTGTTGTGTCTTTAGATGCTCTAACAATGACTCCATGAGGCAGTGTGTTGTACTTGAACTGTAGTGACCTTAGTCCTTTATTAGTTAACTCCAGAGTGAGGATCACACCTGGTGGCCTGCCTTTTATATTAAGCCAGGCACACCTGTACAGGTAACCTACGAGTCTCCCACTGCTCTGCCCTCTGGTGGCACACCTTGATATATACATGACATTAGTCCCCCCTGAACCCTCAGTGCAAATCGCCTCTGCATTAACTATGCTCTGGGCTTAGCTCTATATGGGTTCTGTCTGATAGACCTCTAGCGAGCTGGCTCAACCTTGGGTGGGTCATTGGTGCAGTATCATGCTGGTGGTTGCTGTTTGGGTGTGTGTGTGTTCCTGACCACTCCATTCTCCCCCCCCCCCCCCCTTCCCATGTTGGTGTGGCGGAGGCTCCTGGCATTCATGTACCTACAAGTTCAGGTGAGTGGGTTTTGAATTTCTTTTTTTTTGTGTAGTTCCGTGGTGCGACAAGAGCGTTAGATGCCTTGTCGATGCGGTGATCGGTGTGTAAGGATGGCTAGTTCCAGAGCTGCTGGGTGGTGTCCCTGCAGTCTGGTGGTGGTTCAGTGCCCAATGCTGGCAGTGGGAAGCCGGTTGGCTCTTTCTCTTGGGTTGCTCGCAGCAATGCCCTGGAGATTAGTCTTTAATTCTTGGAGACTACAGGACAATCCTGGAGTTTTGACAACCGCCTATAAGAGGAAGTCCGGGATAAGCGGGGCTGATGTAAGTGGTGGGGACTGTATTATCAAAGCCAGCCCACCTATTCCAATTAGTGAAATTACCACTTTCTAAATTACATACAGTTGGGTCTAGCTGAGATTAGTGATTTAAATGGTATCTTAAAGCTTTAGTATGAGATAAAGAAAAAGAACTTGCATTTATAAAGCACCTTTTATAACCTCAGGACATATCCCAAGAGCCTCACAGTCATTGAAGTACTTTTAAAGCTGTTGTAATGTAGGAAATTATGGCAATCAATTTGCACATTGCAAGGTCCCATAAACCACAATGAGATAATGAGCAGTTAATCTTTTTTAGTAGTGTAGTTTGAGGGATAAATGTCGGCTCAGACACCGGGAGAACTCTCTTTACTTTGAATAATGCCATGGATCATTTATATCCACCTAGGAGAGCAGGCAGAACATTAGTTTGGTGTCTCATCTGAGAGACAGCACCTCCAACAGTGCAGCACTCCCTCAGTACTGCACTAAAGTGTCAGCCTAAATTATGTGCTAGTCTCTGGAGTGGCGCTTGAACCCACAACCTTCTGACTCAAATGCAAGTGTTACGAGTGAGCCAAGGTTGATATATAAGAGAGATATATACCATTATACTCAAATAGTGCTACAATGCACTATCGCAAAGAAGTTTATAGCTGCACTTTCTCCATGTGGTGAGTTCCCAACCTTTGTACTGCTGTTGTACAGGATGCAGAGTGGAGGCTAAGCCTTTCCTCACGGGATGGCAGGTAAGTCAACAATCAACTCATGGAAACTGGCTCCAAAATGAACATGCCACTTAACTTTCCTGGCTGAGAAATCATGTATAGCATAGGTAAACCAGAAAGGAAACAGAAAAAAACTCAATTTTTTTCCAGAAGATAAAGTTCAAGTGTGTATCAATATGCAGAGCATTATTTATTCAATACTATGGGCTAGAACCTCCACGTTTAAGCTTAGCGCCCAAAAATGGGCATTATTTTCGGCGGTGGGCATTAAAAAAGAGTTTTCAGATCGCCGGCTTCTCACCCATTCTCAAAACACCTAGATTACATTTTTGAAAATGGGCGTTACCGCGAGTGATATCAAATGGGCGGTAGCATTACATTTTTCTGACCTTCTGCCGTAAAGTGTGGCCGTCCTTAGCAACGGCATGGCAACGCTCCATTCCCGCGATTCTGGAGGTAAAGGGTCACCATGACATGCGCAGAAGAGGAGACAGAGAGAGAGGGAGCTCAGAGGCACTGAAAGCGTGTGTGGCTGTGGTGTGTGCTTGTTTGGCTGTTGTGGAAGGAACGACGGCGATTCACCAGCAGCAAAAAGCTCACTAAGCACCAAGAACATAGTTGGCACCGAGTTTTTGTCCAACAAATAACATATAAAATGGAAGGGATGGAGGGGGCCCTGGAGCTGGTAGCCAGGAACACTGGTGGCAGAGGGCTCCCAGTGGTCCCGGAACGTCACACTGCAAGGTGACGCACCCCCATTGAAACCACACATGAGAGCCAGCAGCAACATCATGCTTATGTCTCGGAGCATGCTCCCACCTCGGAACCATCCTCTCTTGTATCCGTCAAAGCAGCGCTTTGGCCATCAGCCCCCCCGCCCCGCCTGCACCCCCCAATGAAGCATCACCTGAGGACCTCCTCAGCCAGGCGGTTTGGAGTCAGGAGGGGAAGGGGAAGGGGTAGAGGTGGGGAGGAGAAGCGGGGGGTGGGGGGGGGCGGTGGTGGGAGGGATGGTTTGTACAGAAATACTGATGATTTCAGACTAATGTTCATAAGAACATAAGAATTAGGAACAGGAGTAGGCCATCTAGCCCCTCGAGCCTGCTCCGCCATTCAACAAGATCATGGCTGATCTGGCCGTGGACTCAGCTCCACTTACCCGCCCTCTCCCCGTAACCCTTAATTCCCTTATTGGTTAAAAATCTATCTATCTGTGACTTGAATACATTCAATGAGCTAGCCTCAACTGCTTCCTTGGGCAGAGAATTCCACAGATTCACAACCCTTTAGGAGAAGAAATTCCATCTCAACTCAGTTTTAAATTGTCTCCCCCCTATTTTGAGGCTGTGCACCCTAGTTCTAGTCTCCCTGACCAGTGGAAACAACCTCTCTGCCTCTATCTTGTCTATCCCTTTCATTATTTTAAATGTTTCTATAAGATCACCCCTCATCCTTCTGAACTCCAACGAGTAAAGACCCAGTCTACTCAATCTATCATCATAAGGTAACCCCCTCATCTCCGGAATCAACTGAGTGAATCGTCTCTGTACCCCCTCCAAAACCAGTATATCCTTCCTTGAGTAAGGCGACCAAAACTGCACACAGTACTCCAGGTGCGGCCTCACCAATACCCTATACAGTTGCAGCAGGACCTCCTTGCTTTTGTACTCCATCCCTCTCGCAATGAAGGCCAACATTCCATTCGCCTTCCTGATTACCTGCTGCACCTGCAAACTAACTTTTTGGGATTCATGCACAAGGACCCCCAGGTCCCTCTGCACCACAGCATGTTGTAATTTCTCCCCATTCAAATAGTATTCCCTTTTTTTGTTTTTTTTCCCAAGGTGGATGACCTCACACTTGCCGACATTGTATTCCATCTGCCAAACCTTCGCCCATTCGCTTAACCTATCTAAATCTCTTTGCAGCCTCTCTGTGTCCTCTACAT
This sequence comes from Pristiophorus japonicus, assembly GCF_044704955.1. NCBI lineage: Eukaryota > Metazoa > Chordata > Chondrichthyes > Pristiophoridae > Pristiophorus > Pristiophorus japonicus. Next base: position 24,467,641 of record NC_091986.1, read on the forward strand.
AACCCGCTTTCCCACTAATCTTTGTGTCATCTGCAAATTTTGTTACACTATACTCTGTCCCCTCTTCCAGGTCATCTATGTACATTGTAAACAGTTGTGGTTCCAGCACCGATCCCTGTGGCACACCACTAACCACCGATTTCCAACCCGAAAAGGACCCATTTATCCCGACTCTCTGCTTTCTGTTAGCCAGCCAATTCTCTATCCATGCTAATACATTTCCACTGACCCCGCGTACCTTTATCTTCTGCAGTAACCTTTTGTGTGGCACCTTATCGAATGTCTTTGGGAAATCTAAATACACCACATCCATCGGTACACCTCTATCCACCATGCTCGTTATATCCTCAAAGAATTCCAGTAAATTAGTTAAACATGATTTCCCCTTCATGAATCCATGCTGCGTCTGCTTGATTGCACTATTCCTATCTAGATGTCCCGCTATTTCTTCCTTAATGATAGTTTCAAGCATTTTCCCCACTACAGATGTTAAACCAACCGGCCTATAGTTACCTGCCTTTTGTCTGCCCCCTTTTTTAAACAGAGGCGTTACATTAGCTGCTTTCCAATCCGTTGGTACCTCCCCAGAGTCCAGAGAATTTTGGTAGATTATAACGAATGCATCTGCTATAACTTCCGCCATCTCTTTTAATACCCTGGGATGCATTTCATCAGGACCAGGGGACTTGTCTCGGGGCTGTTGCCGTGGTCCCTAGCGTCGGGCCGGCTCACAGATGTCTGTGGCCCCCCCCATCCTTTCTTTACGCCCTGGGTCCCAGCTGCTCCCTGAGGAACTGTCGTCTAGCAGCGCACAGGGGACTGCTGACTTGCTGGCCTGAGCGTTGCTTGGTTTGAGATCCTGACTGGTGCTTGTTTTCTCTGGGGAGACAGTGGTGGGTGACCCTACATCTAGGGGTATGGCCTTAGTGCAGTCTGCTCCTTCAGGCTCGTGACAGTTGGTGCCATCGGTTGCCTGAGAGATGGAGCCGACCCAGGGCAGGGTATCACTACCGTTGCCTTTGCCCTGCTGACGTCGCTTGCTTCGCAGCTCGTGTGTGTTGGCTGCTTGTGGCCACACTTCGTGGTGCATGACTCTGGTCCCCGGAACGCAGGCTACAGCATTGGTTAGCTCGCTGGACCTATGTGCTCCCGATGAGTGTCTGCTCGCTGCATTGGCTGCGTGCAGTGAGATTCCTGCATCACACAGCTTTTCCTTACTTGTGATGGACACTCTCGGGGTCCGATCACGATCGCACAACTTTTCCTCGCTGGTTGCATATGCACAGTTCAAATCATCAATTACACTTTGTACATAATCGCGCGACTTTTCCTCGCTGGTTGCATGTATACAATTCCGATTATCGCTTACACATTTTACATGGTCAGTTACACACTTTACATAATCTGTTACACTTTTAGTCTCTGACTTACAATTCTTGTTACATTGCTTAATTGTGTGGAACTGTCCCTTTAATTGTAGTGGGTTGCAGGCCTCCTTTAAGAGGGCCTTGCTTGCTTTACCCCAATCCGCTTCTCCGTTTGTTGCCACGTGTTGCTGCACATCGTGGTCTGGCCGTGGTCATCTTTGTCTTCAGTGCATTGCCTCGTGGTGCTGGTGCCATCTTTTCTTCATCCACGATGTCGCCTGCGGCGATCCTCTTCTCCCCGGGTTCTGCCTCTGCAGTTGGGAAGTCACTACTGGATCTAATTTTCTCCCTCCTGAGTACTGCCACTGGAGCCTGGAAGGTGCGTTCGGGTCTTCTCAGCTGGATCATCTCCATGCAGTAGTGCTGAGCGGACTGTGTCTCAGGTGCCGTGCTGGTCAGCTCATCAATGCCGGGTCCACCCTCAGGTGAGGGCTTGCTCTGCCTCTGAGCGCAGATGACTTTGATCACTGGAGGTGTGCAATCTTCCCACTTCCACTGGATCTTCTCCATTCACCTTCTGCCGAACAGCGTTGGTCCATCACCTGCAACAAACCACAGAGGTAACTTATGCAGCACACTATCATGGAGTATCTTTACATTCATACTACCAATGACTGGGATGATTTTATTGGTGTAGGTGTGCAGCTTTGTCTGAGCCGGGGCCAACTCGGGTCGTTGAGCCGGATTGTCCCATAGCCTCTCAAAAGCTCCTTGATTCATCACTGACTGGCTCGCCCCCGTAACCACTTCCATGAAGACTGGACGTCCCTCTATATCGACTTCCATCATCAGCGGGGAGCACTCGGTGGTGCAGGTAAACATGCTGTGTACCTCCCCATGGGACTGGGCTGCCTCTCTGTCTAACGATTCATAATCCATGCTGGACTCATGGCAGACTCCTCATCGACACAGTGAGTCCTATTTCTCTTACACATTTACTGGAGGTGGCCCTTTGTGCCGCAGCCTTTGCAATCATAATCTTTAAAACAGCACTGGTGAGCCCTGTGGTTCCCTCCGTAACGCCAGCATGGTGCTACTCAATTAGCACCCCTTGACGGACTCTGAGATAAGGGACTCAGTGGCCTGTTCTCTCTTCCCTGAGAGGGTTCGCGCTCTACAGTCCCAGCCCCTAAACGGTGTCACTCTGTGCACAGTACCTGCCGGGTTTGAGTCCTGAGGGTGAGACATCTGCCTAGAGCCGCAGGTCGAGGTCATGAATGACTGCCTCACGGAGATGGCCTTCTGCAGTGTGACTGTGGTATCCGCTGACAGTAGCTTGTGAAGAAGGCCCTCATGGCCAATGCCAATGAAAAAATGTCCCGCAGCGCTTCGCTGAGGTGGGTGCCGAACTCACATGGTGCCGCCAGCCTCCTGGGGTCTGCAACGTACTTCGCGATTTCCTGGCCTTCGGGCCGTCGGTGGGTGTAGAACCAGTGTATGGCTGTGAGGATGCTCTCCTTGGGCTTGAGTTACTCCTGAATCAGAGTTTTCGAGCTCCTTGTACGACTTGGTCGTTGTCTTCGCTGGTGCCAGCAAGTCCCTGATGAGGCCATAGACGTTGGGCTCGCAACTGCTCAGTAGGATAGCGCGGTGCTAATCAGCCAGTGTGGCCGGGTCATCTCCTGCCAGGTCATTTGCTGTAAAAAAGTGTTTTAGCCTCTCCACAAATGCGTCCCAATCAGCACCATCGGCGAACTGCTGCAACGTACCAAGGGTAGCCATTTTCATGTGAAAGTTCGTATTCTCGTCACCAGTTGTTGTGTCCTGAGATGCTCTAACAATGATTCCATGAGGCAGTGTGTTGTACTTGAATGTAGTGACCTTAGTCCTTTATTAGTTAACTCCAGAGTGAGGATCACACCTGTTGGCCTGCCTTTTATACTAGGCCAGGCACACCTGTACAGGTAACCTATGAGTCTCCCACTGCTGTGCCCTCTAGTGGCACACCTTGATATAGTACCAACAGTGGCCATATATGATACATGACACTAGGCACATGGCCTGAATGCTCGCTCCAAATCAGAAGGATCACCATTACATGTACCATGTATGTGCACATGGTAATTATGTTTGTGCACATTTGTGGCAGAGCTGACCGTGGCGGTCTCAATATCAGCAGGAGCTGCAGATTCCTTTGTGTACTGTTAGTCTAGTTGGGCTGTGTAAGAGAAAGGCTCATCAGAGTGAGATCGCCTTTGTCAATATATATATCACGAAGGTGCGGGGGGGGGCGTGGGGGGGGGCAAAGCCATCAGATCGAGGAGCACATCGTGCATGTGCAATCTTTTCTGTGTCATCGTGTTTGCTCCTCATGAAAGATTGAAGCTGATGCAGAGCGAATCCATTGCAAAACTAGCACCTTGTTGAGGTTGAGTTCCTGCCTGTGCGTCATTGACACGTTTGTGCTTAGGTTTCAGAGCTGCATCGATGATCACTGTGACAGGATACAGCGCAAATATAACAAATAACATAAGCCACCATTTAACTCACATTCTCTGCAGCCAAAAGTCTGTACAGTTCGTGCACAATAAGTAATGAAATCAACAAAGCTGAAATGTCCCAATAATTTCCTAAATCTTGACTCGCACAAAATTTGACTCCCCAAAGAGTTGGATGTTATGAAAAAAAACTTAAAATGATTCTCTGGCATTAGATCTAAGAACCTAGATTAATGACCTTATGTAAGAAGAAAAAGGCAATACATCAGGACCAACTAAATAAATTGTTACCAGATTCTACACATGGCAATATAAACGAAATCCAATTTTAAGTGGGGTGCAGGAATCGAGAGAACGGCGGGGGGTGGGGGGGGTTCTAATGTAACGCCTCTGTTTAAAAAAGGGGGCAGACAAAAGGCAGGTAACTATAGGCTGGTTAGTTTATCATCCGTAGTGGGGAAAATGCTTGAAACTATCATTAAGGCAGAAATAGCGGGACATCTAGATCGGAATAGCGCAATCAAGCAGACGCAGCATGGATTCATGAAGGGGAAATCATGTTTAACTAATTTACTGGAATTCTTTGAGGATATAACGAGCATGGTGGATAGAGGTGTACCGATGGATGTGGTGTATTTAGATTTCCAAAAGGCATTCGATAAGGTGCCACACAAAAGGTTACTGCAGAAGATAAAGGTACGCGGGGTCAGAGGAAAGGTATTAGCATGGATAGAGAATTGGCTGGCTAACAGAAAGCAGAGAGTCGGGATAAAGGGGTCCTTTTCAGGTTGGAAATCGGTGGTTAGTGGTGTGCCACAGTGATCGGTGCTGGGACCACAACTGTTTACAATATACATAGATGACCTGGAAGAGGGGACAGAGTGTAGTGTAACAAAATTTGCAGATGACACAAAGATTAGTGGGAAAGCGGGTTGTGTAGAGGACACAGAAAGGCTGCAAAGAGATTTAGATAGGTTAAGTGAATGGGCTAAGGTTTGGCAGATGGAATACATTGTCGGCAAGTGTGAGGTCATCCACCTTGGGGAAAAAAACAGTAAAAGGGAATATTATTTGAATGGGGAGAAATTACAACATGCTGCGGTGCAGAGGGACCTGGGGGTCCTTGTGCATGAATCCCAAAAAGTTAGTTTGCAGGTGCAGCAGGTAATCAGGAAGGCAAATGGAATGTTGGCCTTCATTGCGAGAGGGATGGAGTACAAAAGCAGGGAGGTCCTTCTGCAACTGTATAGGGTATTGGTGAGGCCGCACTGGAGTACTGCGTGCAGTTTTGGTCACCTTACTTAAGGAAGGCTCTACTAGCTTTGGAGGGGATACAGAGACGATTCACTCGGCTGATTCCGGAGATGAGGGGGTTACCTTATGATGATAGATTGAGTAGACTGGGTCTTTACTCGTTGGAGTTCAGAAGGATGAGGGGTGATCTTATAGAAACATTTAAAATAATGAAAGGGATAGATAAGATAGAGGCAGAGAGGTTGTTTCCACTGGTCGGGGAGACTAGAACTAGGGGGCACAGCCTCAAAATACGGGGGAGCCAATTTAAAACCGAGTTGAGATGGAATTTCTTCTCCCAGGGGGTTGTGAATCTGTGGAATTCTCTGCCCAAGGAAGCAGTTGAGGCTAGCTCATTGAATGTATTCAAGTCACAGATAGATAGATTTTTAACCAATAAGGGAATTAAGGGTTACGGGGAGAGGGCGGGTAAGTGGAGCTGAGTCCACGGCCAGATCAGCCATGATCTTGTTGAATGGTGGAGCAGGTTCGAGGGGCTAGATGGCCTACTCCTGTTCCTAATTCTTATGTTCTTATGTTCTTATATATACAATCAGGACACGATTTATTCTGTTTCAAATGCACTGCCTGAAAGCAAATTCAATAGTAACTTTCAAAAGGGAATTGGACATATACTTGAAGGGGACAAACTGCAGGGCTGTGGGCAAAGAGCAGGGGAGTGACACTAATTGGATCGCTCTTTCAAAGAGCCAGCACAGGCACGAAGGGCTGAGGGGCCTCCTCTGCTGTATGATTCTACATCAATGGTATAGATTTGTGTTCAAATATTTTTTTCTTACTCTCATTTTAATTTAGTGCAGAATATCAACAAAATAATATTCTTGACGCTTGTGATACACTGTAGGTCAATACATTAACATCAAGTCCATTTTTTTCTTCATTATTTTTCGTGGTGTAATGTTATTGGTTAAATCATTTAGATTATTAGAAACTGGGTTTCTCAACCCAGAACTTTGCAGAATCAGTTCATGAACAACTTTCAGTAAAATACTGAGGCCTGAGGCATAGAATTATAAATGCAGCCGAATTAAACTAGTGTATGATACAATAGACACTGCTGTATAGTAACAGACATTTACTGTAATGATTTAAAGTGTTCATTTTCATTCAACTTATTCAATGGGGAGTCAGACCCATCTTTGTTAAGTTGTCATTTTAATGTATGCTTATTTCTAGTTACAATAGCCACTCTGTTTTATGTAGAAAAACAAACTTAGTCAGCGGATTGTTGACCCGGGTGGGACTTCCGCCCACTGCTATGACCCCACCATAACACTGGCCTATTTTCCTGAAACCGGTTTAACACAGGCATCTGTCTTAAGGTGCATTCAAACTCTGACTGTAGCGTCAGGGTGAAGCAGTTTGGCTTTCTGCTGATGCTGCAGTTACAGTTCAAAAGCAAACATTATCTGGTGTCTGGTACCCAACTTGACACCGGGAGGAAACTGATTGAGACTCCTTGAAGGAGGAAACCAGTGAATGCACTCAGTTTACAGTCCAAGCAGGTGGGCTTCACACTGATTCTAAACTTACGGGGGGTAATTTTGACTTTGGGTGATGATGCACAATGGGCGAAAAATCAATTCAGCTGCCAGTTATGCATCTCTCCCGATTTTCATTCCCAGGAGTGGCGTATAACAGGCAGCTGAATCAATATCACCCACTTTACACTACCAGCAAAAGTCACAAATATCATCATCATCATCGGCAGTCCCTCAAAATTGAGGAAGACTTGCTTCCATTCTAAAAGTGAGTTCTCAGGTGACTGTACAGTCCTATACGGGAATTACAGTCTCTGTCACAGGTGGGACAGACAGTGGTTCAAGGAAAGGGTGGGTGGGAAGACTGGTTTGCCACACGCTCCTTCCGCTGCCTGCGCTTGCTTTCTGAATGCTCTCGGCAACGAGACTCGAGGTGCTCAGCACCCTCCCAGATGCTCTTCCTCCACTTTCAGCGATCTCTGACCAGGGAGTCCCAGGTGTCGGTGGGGATGTTGCACTTTATCAAGGAGGCTTTGAGGGTGTCCTTGAAACGTTTTCTCTGTCCAGCTGGGGCTTGCTTGCCGTGTAGGAATTCCGAGTAGAGTGTTTGCTTTGGGAGTCGGGCATGCGGACAATGTGGCCCGCCCAACGGAGTTGGTCGAGTGTGGTCAGTGCTTCGATGCTCGGGATGTTGGCCTGGTTGAGAACACTGATGTCGGTGCGTCTATCCTCCCAGGGGATTTGCAGGATCTTGTGGAGAAATCGTCGGTGGTATTTTTCCAGCGATTTGAGGTGTCTACTCTATATGGTCCACGTCTCTGAGCCATACAGGAGAGTGGGTATCACTGCAGCCCTGTAGAGTGTAAGCTTGGTGCCAGATTTGAGAGCCTGATCTTTGAACACTCTCTTCCTCAGGCGACCGAAGGCTGCACTGGTACACTAGAGGCGGTGTTGGACCTCGTCGTCGATGTCTGCCCTTGCTGATAGAGATCACAATTATGCCCATGAAGTGAAAATACACCCGTAAAGTGGTGCAAGCCACGACTGCTGAGTTCATAGAATCATAGACTGGTTACAGCACAGATGGAGGCCATTCGGCCCGTCGAGCCCATGCCAGCTGTCTTGCAAGAGCACTTCAGCTAGTCACACTCGCCCGCCATTTTCCTGTAGTCCTGCAATTTCTTTTCCTTCAGGTACTTATCTAATTCCCTTTTCAAAGCCATGATTGAGTCTGCCTCCACCGCCCTTTCAGGCAGTGCATTCTGGAGCATAACCGCTCGCTGCATGTTTCGTATCCAATAACTCAATAGGCTTAGTACCATGAACACAATCAGGTGCGACCTGACTCTACTTTATTAGCTCTCAAAGTGAGGATTAAACATGAAGGCTTTCTTTATATACAAGGGCTGCACGTGTGTATCTGTGGCCCAATGACCTCCGACGGTCGCTCCCCCTGGTGGCAGGTAAACCCAGTCATACATACATTACATCATTCCCCCCCCCCACCCAAGATCTTGGTATCAGTCCTATTTACAAATTGAGAGGGTCCGGAGCTTTCTGCTTCCTAGTTGATTGTCTCAGTTCAATTCCAGATCTGGGTGAGCTCTCCGAGTCATTCATGACTTGAGGCTGGGTAGCTGATCTAATGGAAGTGGCAGTGTCCATGTTGGGGATTAAAGATCCAGATTCATTGACAACAGCAGGGTCTTCTGATGGCTGAATATGAATCGGTTGGTCATTGATGGTGTCTTCTTCAAGCTGTTCCAGTTCGTTTGTGTGCCGCAATTTCGTCTGATCAATGTGCCTGCTGCATGTTTGCCCATTAGTGAGCCTGACAATAAGCACCCCGTTACCCTCCTTGGCCGTAACAGTGCCAGTGACCCACTTGGGGTCGTGACCATAATTTAGCACATACACGGGATCATTAATAGAGATGTCGCGTGACACGGCAGTGCGATCATGATACCACTGCTGATGTTGATGTCTGTTTTCGACGTGATCGTTAAGATCAGGGTGGACAAGCGAGAGTCTGGTCTTGAGACCTCTTTTCATCAACAGTTCAGCAGGGGGACCCTGGTAAGCATGTGGGGTCTCATCCTGTAACTAAGCAGTATGCGTGACAAGCGAGTCTGCAAAGAACCGTGTGTTACGTGTTTCAGGCTCTGCTTAATGGTTTGGACGGCCCGCTCTGCTTGACCATTGGACGCAGGTTTGAATGGTGCTGACCTTACGTGCTTGATATCATTGAGTCTCAAACTCTTGAAACTCCAAACTCGTGAAGCACGTTCCGTTGTCACTCACAATGATGTCAGGCAGGCCAGGAGAGGTGAACATGGCACGAAGGCTCTCAATGGTGACTGTGGATGTGCTGGATGACATGATTACACATTCTATCCATTTGGAATATGCATCCACCACCACCAAAAACATTTTGCCCAGGAAAGGACCCGCATAATCGATGTGGATCCTTGACCTGGGTTTGGATGGCCACGACGATAGACTTAGCGGAGATTCCACTGGTGCATTGCTTAATTGCATGCAAGGGTTGCACTGATGCACACATGACTCCAAATCAGGGTCAATACCAGGCCACCAAACGTGAGACCTGGCAATGGCCTTCATCATCACAATACCAGGAAGGGTACTGTGTAAATCCCGTACAAATCTCTCCCTGCCTTTCTTGGGCACAACAACACGATTACCCCATAGCAAACAATCAGATTGAATGGATAGTTCATCTTTGTGACGGTTGTAAGGTTTGGTCTCATCACACACTTCGCTGGGAATGGCCGACCAATCACCACTAAGGACACAAAATTTTAGAACCGGTAAGATCGGATCCTGACTGGTCCAGGTCCTAACTTGTTGAGCAGTGTCAGGCGACCCTTCACTCTCAAAGGCATCCATGACCAACAGTAGGTCTGCAGGCTGTGGCATTTCCACCTCCGACGTGGGCAACAGTAAACAGCTCAAAGCATCGGCACAATTCTATGGCGGTGCCAGGTCTATGGTGAATGACATAATCATAGTCAGATAATGTCAGCGCCCACCTCTGGATACGGGACGACATGTTGGTATTGATACCTCTATGCTCTGAAAACAAAGATATGAGCGGCTTGTGATCGGTTTCAAGCTCAATACGAAGCCCAAACAGATACTGGTGCATCTTTTTAACCCCATATACGCAGGCTAAAGCTTCTTTCTCTACCATGCTGTAGGCTCTTTTCGCTTTAGACATGCTTCTCGACGCATACGCAACGGGTTATAGTTTGCCCGACTCATTGAATTGTATGAGCACGCAACCAACCCCATGTGATGAAGCATCACAGGCCAATACTAATCGCTTGCATGGATCATAATGTACCAGCAATTTGTTGGAACAAAGCAGATTTCTAGCCTTCTCGAAGGCCCTGCCCTGAGATACACCCCAAACCCAGTTGTTGCCTTTTCTGAGCAGCATGTACAGTGGCTCTAATAATGTGCTCAATTTAGGTAAGAAATTACCAAAGTAGTTGAGAAGACCAAGGAACGAACGCAGCTCCGTCTCATTCTGGGGTCTGGGTGCATTTTTGATGGCCTCTGTTTTCGAATCCGTAAGCTTGATGCCATCTGCAGCAATCTTCCTTCCCAGGAATTCGACTTGCAGTGCCATGAAGACGCACCTTGAATATTTCAGCCTGAGCCCCACTTTGTCCAGACGATGTAGAACCTTTTCCAGGTTGTGCAGGTGTTCGGCAGTGTCACGACCTATGACCAGAATGTCGTCTTGGAACATCACGGTTCTAAGCACGAACTTCAGTAAACTCTCCATGTTTCTCTGAAATATGGCTGCAGCCGAGTGAATTCTGAAAGGACACCTGTTGTAAATGAACAGCCCTTTATGTGTATTGATGCAAGTAAGTTTCTTCAATGATTCGACAAGCTCCTGTGTCATATAGGCCGACGTTATATCCAATTTGGTGAATTACTTTCCCCTGGCTAGCGTTGCATTCAGGTCATCAGCCTTTGGGAACTGGTACTGATCCTGTTTCAAAACTCGGTTGATCGTAACCTTGTAGTCTCCACAAATCCTGACAGTGCCATCACTCTTCAGCACAGGAACAATGGGACTAGCCCATTCGTTAAATTCGACTGGTGAAATGACCCCTTCACGTTGGAGTCTGTCCAGTTTGATTTTGACCTTCTCCCTCATCATATACGGGACCGCCCGGGCTTTGTAATGGACGGGTCTTGCATCCAAGTCCAGGTGGATCTGCACCTTGGCTATCGTGAAGTTGCCGATGCCCGGTTCAAACAGCGAGGGAAATTTGAGTACATGAAGCATCATCCACCGATGACAAAGCTTTAATATCGTTCCAGTTCCACTTTATTTTTTCGAGCCAACTCCTGCCGAACTGTGTTGGACCATTGCCTGGAATGATCCACAGCAACAGATCATGAACCGCCCCATCGTACGACACCTTGACTGCTGCACTGCCAATCACTGGTATGAGCTCTTTGGTGTAGGTACATAATTTTGCATTTACTGGATGGACTCAGCTTGGGTTTCATGGCCTTGGTGTCTCACAGCTTTTTGAAAGTCCTCTGGCTCTGACTCTCACCCATGTCTAATTCCATAGATACTGGCATGCCATTCAGTTTGACTTCAATCATTATCGGTTGGCTCTTTGTCAGGAACGAATGTACACTATACACTTCCCCCTTGGGTATCTCGGGTTGAATTTCCGGATCCGCTCCGGATCGGTCATCATCATCCACGTGGTGTGTCGCAGCACGCTTGCTGAGCTGCGGACACATCCGCTGAAGGTGCCCCACTTTCGCACAGCCTCTACAAATATACTGTCTGAAATGGCACTGATGAGGCCGCTGATTGCCCCCACAACGCCAACAGGTTGAAATTGGATTCGTGCCCATTGGCGGACTTCGAGCAGCTGCAGGTTTTGCAAACACAGTCGGGTAGGTCCTGCCAGGTGTAGCTCTGCCAACCGACGACACAATCTGGTGCAGAGTACTTGCCGTGGAGTTCCGACACTGCGAGGATGTCTGCTTTATACTATCGACCCTTGTCAGGCAAGCCTGGGCGATCGTGATGGCCCTGCTCAGATCCAGCGTCTCCACAGCCAGCAGCTTCCGCAGGATCACCTTGTGATTTATGCCTGTTACAAGGACGTCGCGCAGCATGTCTTCCAACGTGGTTCCAAACTTACACGGCCCAGCGAGACGTCTCAGGTAAGCAACAAATTCCGCCACGTCCTGGCCCTCAGAATGAACATGCTTGTAAAAGCGATATCTCGAGATAATGATGCCTTCTTTAGGTTTGAGATGGTCCCGAATCAGAGCACACAATTCCTCATAGGTCTTTTCCGTTGGATGTGCAGGTGAGAGCAGATTCTTTAAGAGGCCATAGATTTTTGGACCACAAACCGTGAGGAAAACCACCCTGCGCCTAACTGCATCAGCGTCTTCATCCATCTTGCTGGCCACAAAGTACTGGTCGAGGTGATCTGTAAAATCCTCCCAGTCTCCTCCTTCCACGAATTGCTGCAGGATTCCAACGGTGCTCATTTTTTTGTTTTGTGTGTGAAAGTTCGTATTGTGCCTCGTCGCCAAATGTTGCATATGCAATAACTCAATAGGCTTAGTACCATGAACTCAATCAGGTGCGACCTGACTCTACTTTATTAGCTCTCAAAGTGAGGATTAAACATGGAGGCTTTCTTTATATACAAGGGTTGCACGTGTGTGTCTGTGGCCCAATGACCTCCGACGGTCGCTCCCCCTAGTGGCAGGTAAACCCAGGCATACATACATTATACTGCGTAAAAAAAAATTTCCTCACGTTGCCTTTGGTTCTTCTGCCATTCACCTTAGCTCTGTGTCCTCTGGCTCTTGACCCTTCTGCCAATGGGGACAGTTTCTCTCTATGGTTATTCTGCCAGGCTAAATTGGTCTCTGATCAGTTCAAGCAAAGCTGAGTTGTATGCAAATTCTGGTTACATTTTTTAATGTTAGCAGAGAGCAGATGGGACAGTTAATTGATTTAACTGGGAACTTTTTAAAGTTCACTTTTACTCAGCTAAACTGCTGTTGCATCAGTTAAAACAGAACTGATGCAAAGCCAAATTGATACAAGATGATTGCCTCTAATAAACTATTAGACCGGCAACTTCATTGCTTAGTTACACGGCAGTGTTTTTGGCATTAATGCGATGCCAAAGCTGTGTTGCATCAACACAGACACTGCAGTATGACTGATCCAAAAGAGTATTAATGCAATCATAATTCACAACTCAGAGGCTTTCAACCATACAATGTCTACAAGAGGGAAATTGTTTTCCTACAAAGAGGTTGAACAGATTTCAAAACAATCCCTCAGCCAAAGCAATCTTTTTTAAAGACCAGAATATGTAATTGTAGTGCAAAGTTTATGAGAATCAGTAAAGGAAAGGTTCGACACTGGGCCTAGTGGGGGAAGATTCCCTCTCTGTACGAGGTGCCGCTAAACTGCAAATGTACTTCTTATATATGTGATTGTGCTTTTGCTACACCAAGTGAGCAGAGGAAACCCCCTGTCGCCATCCCCCCCTTCCGTATCTAGCTAAAAAGAAAAAATAGGTAATATTAGGTAAGTACCAGTGCTTTTAAACACCGATTTCCCCCCCCCCCCCCTATCTTGTTAATGTGCAGTCTAACTCATTCAGGGGATAAACGCCATTAAACATCTTTATAAAATATGTTTAAACTCATCCTGTGTTAGTGCATATAATGTACGTTCTCCAAATCCATTTATTTATAAATTCATTTTAATTAACTGTGTAAAGTACATTATATTTCAATCCTGTGTTAGTGCATTTAATGTAAAATATAATGTACTTTCTCCAAATCCATTTATTTATAAATTATTTTTAATTTACTTTGTAAAGTACATTATATTTTACATTGAAGGCACTAATACAGGATGAGTTTAAACAGGGTACTGTTTTATAATGACGTTATTTTTACTCTAGGGTAGAAGTTCAGTACAATATAAACTCTCGGGGCCAGCCCGCTGTACTGTTCAGAATGTCTGAAGTAGTTTCCTCCCCTGTTGAGGATAGCTATTTTAAAGGACAGGACGTAATTTCCTTTGTTTAATTTTTTTGTTTCATTATGTGAAATGCAACTGCATAACAAAAACATATTGGCAGGGGTCAATTTAATTGTTTTAGAACTTGTTGTACCCAAGTAACAAATACATATCACAATCCACCCAAGATAGCACAAATAGCTCCACAAATAGGTTTGACCAGGTAAGTCTTCAATGGGTTACTGTGGTCTTCATAAATGGAGATATTTATCCTATCAGGGTCCTGTTTTAAATTTATTTTAGAAGTGTCCCTGTGGTTGAAGAAAAGTAATTTTAATGCAATATTCTAATGTAAATATAAAGGAAAAATTGAAAAGCTTACACATATTTAGAGAGCCTTACCATGTCCCTCAAAATATTTCACATCACTTTGAAATTGTGCAATTGTTGTTCGGTAAACCAATATGGCAGCCATTTTATACATAATAAGATCCCACAATTAGCAATGAGATGAATTAGCAGTCGATCTGCTTTTGGTGGTATTAGTTGAAGGAGAAATTCTGGTTAATACATCAGGAAAACTCTTTGTATTCTTCAAATAGAGCCTTGGGATCTTTAATTTCACCTGTACCACTGCAACAGGTAGACAGAACACTGGTTTAACATTTCACTACAGCATGGTATCTCTGGCAATGACCCTCTTATTACTGCATTATATCGCCAGCCTACTTATTGTTCTCAAATCGTAGAATGGATATCAAACCTACACCTATTTGAGTTGAAGCGAAGGTACTTGCAATTGAGGCAGGCTTGTGACATTTATTTCAATTATTTTACTGGTAGTTCTCCAGACAAGTATAAGAAGATTATTTTTCCTGGATATTTGATCATCTCACTCTGTGTCATGTACAGAGTTTTCAGAACTGGCTGAGATGGTGGCAAGAAAAGAGCTACTGAAATAACATCCCAAGAAGATTCAAGGTCATGGAATGACCACCGGAAAGACTGCTAAAATAAAATAGTAAAGCTGAGGGCTATAACTCAGAAAAGATAATGACATTTTAAAAGGGAAAATGATAAAGGAATACTATTGGATAATAGACTATCAACTTATCCTTGAAGTTTCAGCAGCATGTGGCTTCATTGGCAGAGGCTGCTACTTACTTCAAATTCTTACCACTCCATGCCTCCAGAATTCCTACTTTTATCCTTTACATTTCTCAAGGTTCTTCGTTTGTTACGATATTTTCGGGCACTAAGGGAATCAAGGGATATGGGTGGGAAAGTGGAGTTGATGTTAAAGTTCAGCCATGATCTTATTGAATGGCAGAGCAGACTCAGTGGGCCATATGGACTACTGCTGCTTCTATTTCTTATGTTCTTATGTTCCCAGAGATCTCCCTGACTATTTCATATCCCTCTGTCTGTGCCACCATGTCTCTGAAGTCCTCCTTCTCCTCTTAACATGTCTGAACTTCAAAATGTTCCTCACCATCTAAGGTTAACTTCAAATTGCCCTTACCAAGCTTAGGTATGGGTGGATAGTTTTAGTACAAATAGAACTCAAAATATTACAATAGAGAGATAGCTGTCCATAACGGAGATTGCTTCATATCAGTAATTTGATTTTTTTCACTGCCTCCTATCTATTTTCTTAGTGCAATGTGCTAAATTATTAAATTAGGTGCAAGACAACATTTTGCAAATGAACACTTGAGAACCAGTGCATTGTAGGACTTTATCATGGGGCATTCCTCTAACGACATGAACAAAGATCCCGAGTTCTGGTAAAGAAGAGTTTTCTTTAGTTATTTCAGGGTATTTTTTAACCAGTATCACGTGCCATCCCACACATTAATAACTGAGATATGTCATGTAAATAATACAGAATGATAGCCCAACAGAAGGTTCAACTATTGCAATATAAGCATTTTAAGTTCGTGGCATGATAATCAGCAGTTGATTATCACAAAGGAACAATCCTCATTTATAACAAATTGAATTGTCCTTTTTAAAAATCAAAATAATAATGTGCTACAAATGTTGTGTTAGTGTATGGTGGGGCAGTGTCCTTACTTCAGACTCTGGAGTGGTGGCAAGTATGAAATTCCATTGTCCTTTATGGTGTAATCTCTATACAATACAAGGTCAACTGACTACCTTTGTGTGCAGAGTTAAACCATGTAACAAAGCTACAGGTCAGCCATGACTTAATTGACTGGTGGATAGAAGAGAGTAGTAGTCTATGCCAATAAAGCCACATGCTGTTGAAACTTCAAGAATAAGGTGCTCGAGGGGCTGGATGGCCTACTCCTGTTCCTATCTGTGCCGCATTTGATATGTCGGGGCTGAAATTGGTCTCAGGCAGTAACGCAAATCAGGCAATGGTCAACCAACAACAACATGTATTTATATAGCACCTTTAACATAGTAAAAGCTTGGTCAAAGAGGGAGGTTTTAAGGAGCGTCTTAAAGGAGGAAAGAGAGGTCGAGAGGCGGAGAGGTTTAGGCAGGGAATTGCAGAGCTTAGGGGCTAGGCAACAGAAGGCACGGCCACCAAGAGTTGAGCGATTATAATCAGGGATGCTCAAGAGGGCAGAATTAGAGGAGCGCAGACATTTCGGGGAGTTGTGAGGCTGGAGGAGCTTACAGAGATAGGGCGGGGCAAAGTCATAGAGGGATTTGAAAACAAGGATGAGAATTTTGAAATCGAGGCATTGCTTAACCAGAAGCCATTGTAGGTCAGCAAGCACAGGGATGATGGGTGAGCGGGTCTTGGTGCAAGTTAGGACACAGGCAGCTGAGGTTTGGATGACTTCAAGTTTACTTAAGGTTATCATCGTCATCATCATCATCATAGGCCGTTCCTCGGAATCGAGGAAGACTTGCTTCCACTCTTAGAATGAGTTCTTAGATGGCTGAACAGTCCAATACGAGAACCACAGATTCTGTCATGGGTGGGACAGACAGTCATTGAGGGTAAGGGAGGGTGGGACAGGTTAGCCGCATGCTCTTTCCGCTGCCTGCGCTTGATTTCTGCATGCTCTCGACGATGAGATTCAAGGAGCTCAGTGCCCTCCCGGATGCACTTCCTCCACTTAGGGCGGTCTTTGGCCAGGGACTCCCAGGTGTCGGTGCGGATGCCGCACTTTATCAGGGAGGTTTTGAAGGTGTCCTTGTAACGTTTCCTCTGTCCACCCTTGGCTCGTTTGCCATGAAGGAGTTCCGAGTAGAGCGCTTGCTTTGGGAGTCTCGTGTCTGGCATACGGACAATGTGGCCTGCCCAGCGGAGCTGATCAAGTGTGGTCAATGCTTCAATGCTGGGGATGTTGGCCTGGTCGAGGACGCTAATGTTGGTGCCTCTGTCCTCCCAGGGGATTTGTAGGATCTTGCGAAGGCATCGTTGATGGTATTTCTCCAGTGCCTTGAGGTGTCTACTGAACATGATCCATGCCTCTGAACCATTCAGAAGGGCGGGTATTACTACAGCCCTGTAGACCATGAGCTTGATGGTAGATTTAAGGGCTTGGTCTTTGAACACTCTTTTCCTCAGGCGGCCGAAGGCTGCGCTGGCGCGCTGGAGGAAGTGTTGAATCTCCTCATCAATGTCTGCTTTTGTTGATAAGAGGCTCCCGAGGTATGGGAAATGGTCCACATTGTCCAGGGCCGCACCGTGGATCTTGATGACTGGGGGCAGAGTTGTGCGTCGAGGACAGGCTGGTGGAGGACCTTTGTCTTATGGATGTTTAGTGTAAGGCCCATGTTTTCGTACGTCTCAGTAAATACGTCGACTAAATCCTGGAGTTCATCCTCTGAATATGCGCAGACGCAGGCATCATCCGCGTACCGTAGCTCGATGACAGAGGTTTGGGTGGTCTTGGACCTGGCCTAGAGGCAGTGAAGGTCCCACTGGTTCTGTAGTTTAGTTCCACTCCAGCGGGGAGCTTGTTGACTGTGAGGTGGAGCATGGCGACGAGGAAGATTGAGAAGAAGGTTAGAGCGATGATGCAGCCCTGTTTGAGCCCAATCCGGATGTGGATTGGGTCTTTAATGGATCCGTTGGTAA
Source organism: Pristiophorus japonicus (assembly GCF_044704955.1). NCBI lineage: Eukaryota > Metazoa > Chordata > Chondrichthyes > Pristiophoridae > Pristiophorus > Pristiophorus japonicus. The sequence goes on from NC_091986.1 coordinate 24,485,433, forward strand.
GGATCATGGCCTGTATGCCATCATGGAGCAGGCGAAGGATGTTGATGAACTTTTTGGGGCATCCGAAATGGAGAAGGACGTTCTATAGACCCTCGCGGTTGACAGTTTCAAAGGCCTTTGTATGGTCGAAGAAGGCATGTATAAGGGCTGCGCTGCTGCCTGCATTTTTCCTGCAGCTGGCGCGCTGCAAAGATCTTGTTTGTTGTTCCCCGTAGGGGATGAAATCCGCACTGCGACTCCGGGAGGAGCTCTTCGGCCACAGAGAGAAGACGGTTGAGGAGGACTCTAGTGACGACTTTCCCAGTGGTTGATAGCAGGGAGATTCCTCTGTAGTTGCCGCAGTCGGATTTGTCCCCTTTTTTAAAGATGGTCAAGATCACTTCATCTCTGAGATCTCCCTGCATGCTCTCCTCCCTCCACAAGAGAGAGATGAGGCCAACAGCACCTCTCCGCCATACTTTAGCGCCTCAGCTGGGATTCCATACGCTCCCATAGCCTTGTTGTTCTTGAGCTGTCTTATGACTTTTCCCACCTCGTGCAACGTTGGGGTTTCATTGAGGTGGTGGCGGGTCGCATGCTGCGGGATGGAGTCGAGAACACTCGAGTCAAAGGCAGTGTCTCGATTGAGGAGATCTTCGAAGTGCTCCTTCCAGCGGGCCCTGACGGCCTCGCTGTCCTTGATGAGTGTTTTCCTGTTCTTGGCCAGCAGTGGGGTGGGGCCTTGGGAGTTTGGACCGTAGGTGGCCTTGACTGCAATGAAGAATCCTTGCACATCATGGCTGTCGGACAGTTTTTGTAACTCCTGTGCTTTCTCCATCCACCACATTCTTTAGGTCCTGGATTTTTTGTTGGACCTCAGCCTTGAGCCGCCTGTAATGTTCCTTTGCTGCTCCGGAGTTGGGTTGTTGCTTAAGGCTCAGAAATGCTCTGCGCTTGCGATCTATTAGTTCTTGGATCTCCTGATCATTCTCATCAAACCAGTCCTGGTGTTTTCTGGTTGAGTGACCTCTTCGCAGGCACTGGTTATGGAGGCCTGGAGGGCAGATCAAGCACTGTGGGCATTCTGAGGTTTGGATGACTTCAAGTTTACGTAGGATAGAATGTGGGAGACCAGCCAGGAGTGCGTCGGAATAATCAAGTCTAGAGGTAACAAAGGCAGTCAGATTTTCGTTTCCATTTAAATAGGGCAGGTTCTGGCCATTCATAGTCAATGGGTAGAAAGTCTTATCTGACCTTTAAGTGCTGAAATGTCTGGGGAGACACTGAAAATAATCGGAATTTCAAACAGGTTGGTACAAGTCAGAAAGCAATGGGTTAAAATAAAATGGTATTGAGAGGGGTCTAGCCTGTGCAGGAGCAGTGAAAATGGAAGGGTTTTCTTTTCCATCGACTGTTTGCTTTCTCAGGGAACTCAATGTGATGGTCTAAGGCACAAAACCAACAAACAACTTAACAATTACAGTGTAAAAGCCTTTCTCTGGAAGCTTTCCCATGCCATGTTTCTTTACTATTTCTAATACAGTACTACAGCCTTATCTAAAAACAACTTGTACTGTGGTTAATAATCCAGAGTGATAATGTGTAAAATTATGACCCACTGTTTTTTCTTTCTTGCATGCAGACCATGATTGTTTTTAAGCCTTTCAGAGTATGGTAGCCTTTGGAGTAACATAAGAAGTGAACAAATTTCAATTTAGAGAAAATAGTAAGTATTATGTATTGTCCAGGTACATTAAATGTAAGAGTACAATGGTGCGCCACAGAGGACGCTGTGGTGGGAGACCTGAAAGTACCTGTAAGACAGAGTATAAAAGGCTGCCCACCATACCTGATAAGGCACTCCGGAGTTACCTAATAAAGGAGTTACTACAACACGAGACTGTGTGGAGTCAGTGATTTGAGTGCTACACACATCACATTGGCAACAAGGACACGGACGAACTTCACGCAACCATGGCTACTCTGGGCTCGTTAAAGGATTTTACAGTGGGCAATGATTGGTAAGCCTTCACGGAAAGGCTCGAGTACTACTTCACAGCAAACGACCTGACGGGGATCACGGACGCACTGAGAGAGAAGCGTAAGGCGATATTGCTTTCCAGTTGTGGCGATGAGGTTTACTGTCTCATCAGGGATTTGCTGGCACCCGAGAGCGCCAAGGACAAGTCATATGAGGAGCTGATCACACTCATTCATGACCAACTGAAACTGAAGGAGAGCAACCTCATGGCCCGGCACAAATTCTACCACCACTGCAGACCTGAGAGCCAGGATGTCACCAAATATGCTGCGGACCTCAGGAGACTCGCGGCGCCGTGTGATTTTGGCACATACCTGAAGAGGCATTGCGGGATGTTTTTGTTATGGGGATTGGCCATGAGGATCTCCGTCACAGGCTGCTATCCACGGAACCTACAGTCACCCTGAAGCAAGCATCACCATCAGCAGGGCATTTATGACCTCGACTTGCAGCACCAAGCAGATGATACACACAGTCTCGAACCCGGCAGGCACTGTCCACAGGATAGTGTCCACCATGGGCAAAACTGCAGAACGTGGCTCTGCCCGGGGCAGAGAGCACGGACCTCGGGGTCTGGGAACTCGCAGTCCGCCGAGGGGGGCTAATCGAGTAGCACCATGCTGGCGCTGCGGAGGAAGCCAAGGGGTTCACCGGTGCAGGTTTGCGGAGTATACGTGCAATACCTGCCACACGAAAGACCACCTTCAGCATATGTTCAAAAGAAACCTGACTCACCGTGTGGCTGAGGAGATGGTAGATGATCTACTATCCGGCGAGGAGCAGGTAGAAGAAGATAATGCGTTTGGACTGTATACATGTACCGACGATTTGGCCCCAGTGATTATGGAAGTCAAGATCAACGAAGTCCCTGTGAGTATGGAAGTGGACACGGGGTTGGGTCCGTCGTTGATGAGTCAGAGAACTTTTGATAAACTGTGGGTCAACCCAGCTGCACGAGCCAAGCTGGTCCCGGTCACGGCAAAGCTGCGTACCTACACCAGGGAACTGATACCTGTCCTTGGCAGAGCGGATGTGCAAGTATCTCACGGGGGCGAGACGCACGGGTTACCTTTGTGGGTCATTGCAAGTGATGGGCCAACGCTACTAGGCAGGAGATGGATGGGGAAGGTCCGTGGGAGCTGGGAAGACTTCATCCCTCCACAGACCGCTGTCCCCCAGGTCCCCAAAGAGCAGCGCCGACTGAGCTGGAGGAGAAAGAAGCCGTTCATTGGCAGTCCAAGTCCCCACACAGACGAGCAGACCCTGGAAGAGCAGGCGTTGATCGGGAAATCCACCGACGGTGACAAATCGGGGGGGGGGGCCCACGCGAAGAGAAAGTCGGGCGGGGGTCGCGGCTACAGTGGAGGCCGGGACGGCGGTGGTGAGGGCTACGGCTACGGCAGCAGAGGAGGCTACAGCGGCAGAGGAGGCGGCCGGCATAACTCGGGAGAACGCAACAGCCATTCGGGTGGGTACTAGTGCCAGAGCGGCGGGGACGGCAGCAGTTACGGCAAGTACGGAGGCCACAGGGACTATGACTGATCGAATCGTTCTTGGCCATTTTTCCTCCCTCCTGCAGATATCAGTATGTTCTGCACAGAGCTGCACCTACAGCTATATCAGTATTTTCTGCAAGATCTTGAAAATATATCCACCGCCAGCCATTATTGAATGCTCTGCGCTTCTCCGAATCAGTGGCACAAACGCCCTTATTCAGAACCACCTTTTCAATAAGAAACATCAACAGCTGTAGTTGAAGCATGGGGGAGGGTGCAGGTAGAACGGAAGGTTTCATATCATCCTGCTCATCGGCAGGCGCTAATCCTGACTCGACAAACATCTTGGAAATCAGTAACCTGGGTTTAAGTAGATGCTGAAAAAACTTCTAAAAAAAAAACTTAACCTTGAATTAATTTTAAAATCTAATAATTTTTAATTTAATGGAGAAATAACAAAATAAAGTGATCTCACGGCCAGCGAGCTCAAGCTGGTGGCGAGCCTCGGGCTGCAAAGAACAAAGGCAAGCAGTACAACTAAAATGGCGACGCCTAAGGGAAGCCTCGTGGGAATCGCAAGATGGCGTCTTAAAAGGGAAATGAACCCGGGAGCCTTAAAAGGGCCTTACACCGTTGGCGGTCCCCACAAAAAGACTTTTGTAAGGCAAGAGCGAGTCTAAATGTGTAATATGATTTGTATGATGTAGTGATTTAGGATAAGAGTTGATATTTTGATGCTGAATGGTTGCTGTGTTTAAAATGTGATGGGGATGAATGATTTACGAAAAGAGGTACAATTAAAAGGGTTAATGGGTCCGTGACTAACATGCCTAATGGGGCCAATGCGTTTTCCGATATTATGTGATTCATGCAATGGTTCAGCGGCTGCAGATGAGCCGCTGAGGCGACTACTGAGCACAGAGGCAATGCACTAGTTGCGATACCCTGTCTCAGCACAAGCCATCACCTTGGGCAAAAAAAAAGGGGCAGTACACTGCCACCGTATCTCACCCAGTGGAGCTGGGATTAAATAATTGTTCAGTGCACCTGCAACCTTTTGACATAACATCTGTACCACATATCTTTTGTACCATACAAATGTACTGTCTATGTATACCCGCTTTCTGTTGGAGGTTATACTCATGTACTTCATCACCCATGTAAGGACTGCAAATACCACATGCTTGCACCGAATCGCAAGCATAATCTCTACATGGGGGGGAAGAGGGAAGTGGATGGTCATGGACTCACACTCACAAACCAACCAGGACGAACAAGGCCGAGGTTACCGGCAATGGCTTTTGGAACTGGGGCGGGAGTGAGATGTTATGTATTGTCCAGGTACATTAAATGTAATAGTACAATGGTGCGCCACAGAGGGCGCTGTGGTGGGAGACCTGAAAGTACCTGCAAGACAGAGTATAAAAGGCTGCCCACCACACCTGAGAAGGCACTCTGGAGTTACCTAATAAAGGACTAAGGTCACAGCAGTTACTACAACACGAGACCGTGTGGAGTCAGTGATTTGAGTGCTCCATACATCACAGTAAGTACGTAATATGGTGAATGATTCCAACTATCCCTTGAAATCTTTTTTACACTAGGGTGACATTGCTCAAGGTAAGTTGGATGATGCACTGCACTGGGGTGGGTTTTGAGGCCACCTGCCTGGGGGAAACAGGACAGCTTTGCCCCAAAAATGTTGAGCAATGACCTACGACCCATTTCCATCATAGTTGTTGCCATGGCAATGTTTCCACGGCACACCTGCTAGGCGGCTAGTGCAGCCCCGAATCAGGCGGTAGGCCCATTTTACAATGCTAATTGGGGTCCTGTGGCATATGCAGGACCCCGATGGTCATTTTTGGACTGATGCCTGGAACCCTCCAGCTGGCATCAGTTGGCTGTCCGCCTGAAGATCGATCCCGACGGGGAGTCCCTTTCCATCTTTGTGATGCCGGGAGGAGGCTCCACAAACCCATCTTGGGCTGCTGTTGCTGGGGCCCACGGGCTGAGCTGTTGCTGTGGCTCACCCCGTGGGCCCCAGCGCCCGCAGGCCGAGAATCCCCTCCTCCACCCTCACCCCCAGCCTAAGGAACCTGCCTTCCTCCAGCCCAGAGGCCAAAGGAGCCACCAGATATTGCAGCAGAGCAGAGCCGGTGGGCTGCATTGAGAACACCGTTTCCAGCCACAGCCTGCCAGTCCGATACAAATGGACGGGGCATCCTAGCGGGACTACTGTGAAGCCTGGCCCCCAGATTTCGCTCTGGGGAAAATCCACCCCACTCTTTTATAATGACAAAAGCATTATACAGTGTAACCTGCAATGTGGTATTCAGTTAAGATGCAACAGTGTTTATTATTGTGGGTTTTTTTTATTACTAATAAACCGAGGTGAAGGCTCATAGTGTTAAACACTGCCAAGGTTAAAAAATGTATGAGAAAAGAGGAGATAAATTTAAAAATATTGATTGGGTGGCACAAAGCTTCGGTTTTAAAAGCCTGCTGGAGGAAGGGAACGCATTGAGGTTATGGGAAACCAGCTTGTTTGAGAGGAGACTATTTTTACCCTGGGTGATAACCTGGTGGAGCAAATCGTCCGCCCTTTATAGAACCGGCCCAATTTTTGTTCCGGTGGATCGGGCAGGTTCAATAATGGGTGGGTCATCCAATTCGCCAAGTTAGTACCCAGGCAGTGAAGTTGAAAATTAGCCCCCCGCCCCCACCACCCCATGTGGTGTGTAATAGCAGCTGATTTCCTGATCAGGTGTTCCCAGCAAGGTTTGGCTGCTCACAGGGAGCAAAGGTTGGGAAATCACAGACCCACAGTCCACTATTTCCCTCAACCCTGCTCTCTGCAAATGGTGCCCTCACAGGGAGCACCCAAAGTCAAGACTCGTTACCTCGTTTTCCAACTGCTCCTGATTTTCTGTAAAATTATAGGCTGTTGAAAAGAAAGGCTTGCATTTATATAGCAACCACCAGATGTCCCAAAGCACTTTACAGCCAATTAAGTACTTTTTAAAGTGTCGTCACTTTCGTAATGTAGGAAACGTAGCAGCCAATTTGCACACAGCAGGCTCCCACAAACAGTAATGTGTTAATGACCAACTAGTCGGTTTTAGTGATGTTGATTGAGGGATAAATATTGACCAGGAGACCGGGGATAACTCTGCTCTTCTTCGAAATAGTGCTGTGGGATTTTTTACATCCACTTGAGAAGGCAGACTGGGCCTCAGTTTAATGTCTCATCCAAAAGACGGCACCTCCGGCAGCATAGCATTCCCTCAGCACTGCACTTGGAGTGTCAGAGTAGATTTTTGTGCTCAAGTCTCTGGAGTGGGAATGTGAACCCACACTCTTACTGACTCAGAAGTGAGGGTGCTACCACTGAGCCACGGCTAATAGTGGCCAGTAATAGCCCAGTCTGTGCTCCCTGCAATGGTTGATCTTTGCTGAACACTTCCCAATCATTGAATCAGCCCTTTGATTTCAGAGTGAAGATGTCATAAAGTAGAAGAATATGTAGACCACATAATTTTCACCCATAATCAGTTACAAGATGATTTTTGATTCTTCCGCATTAATAAATCAATAAGAAATGTTCAGATAAAGTCTTTGGACCAATTTATTCAAATTAAAAGGAGCAATGCATTTCTTTCAAGCATTTGTTAATTGTAAAGAGGTCCAGACGGTCTTATCATTTAACTTGGAGTTTCTGGCTATTTATCTTGATTGGTGCTAAACATATGTAAACTGCTGCAAAACAAATACCTCCTGGTAACCAGGAAAGTCATCAAATAAAAACAGAAAATGTTGGAAATACTCAGCAGGTCAGGTAGTACCTGTGGAGAGAAACATAGAGTTACGGGGGGTGGGGAGGAAATTGCGGTCGGGGGCTTCCTGCGGACGAACGCCTCCGACTGAATTTTTTTTAATGAAAGTACCTGGTGGTCCCGGAAGAATGTAGGATTGCAGTCAGAGTCCTAGTTTCATAGTCCAGCATATGGGAACATGTTTTCCAGGATCATGTGCAGATCCTGGAATCACGTGGGCCTGGAACACCAATCACAATGTAGTACAGGTATTCTCATTGATAATAATGCAAACTCCGTTTGTACTCCCCAAAAACAAGAAACATAATACAATAAAAAAACACCTCACATATTTAAAATTAATTGACATTGAATGTAATTGAATGTTTCAGGAAAAAAATTTTTTTGGGGAAAAAATTTTAAGTGTACTTTAATAGAGTTAAAACTAAACTTACCTTAATGGACAGGGTTTTTAATATTAAAATTAGTGATTAAATTGAATTTTTCTATGTTTTAAAACTCTTACGCTGGTAAAAGTAGGTTTTACACCTGCTTTTACCAGGCGTAAGTGTAATAGAGGAGCTCCACCTAGTGGACTACTGTGGTAATGCAACTACTGATGTAAATAATAAAGGATCATGTGGCAAAGTCACATGTTGACAGCTTCTGTATTAGAGCAATCTTGAGGAGTGTGTTTATTAGTGATGTCATAAGAATATATTACATTGGCGATGAGGATAGGATTTTTTGATTCCCTAGCTGAAATTTTTGTTGGTGGATGTTCCTGCCAAACAACAGAGAGACGGTAAGAGGTTCTTTAATTTGCAGAACAGCTAAAAAGTCAAGTTAAATTACAAGCACACTTGGCTAACTGTCGACACTGCCAGAGTCCAGATAGCTGAGCATAGGAGAATAATAGGGCGCTTGGATGAGTTCCATCGCGACTGAGAGACTTTTGGAGCATATGTGGAGTGGCTAGACGAATGGTATCGTCGAAGTCCACGACAATGAAAACCATAACTGGGTGATTATAGAAAGAAAAAACAGGCTATTTTCCTGACTGAAGCAGGCCCCGAGCTGTATGAAACCCTGAAAAATGTGCTTGTTCCCGTCAACCCGAAAGATACGCCACTGTCAGAGATTCTAACCAAGTTACAACAGCACTACGTTACCCGAGGCCCTGGAAATTGCTGAAAGTTATCATTTTGGAACACGAGATCAAGTATCAGTGAGTACATTATAGCTTTAACAAAGCTATCCATTCACTGTAATTTTGGAAACTTTCAGGATCGAGCATTGCATGACTGTTTTTTTTGTGGGATGAAAAATGAAGCAATCAGAAGAAATTTATTGACAGCCCCTAACTTGACTTTTGATTTAGCTTGTTAGACAGCTATGTCGATGGATATGGCCGACCAACACCCCCGAGAATTTCACGCCATTTCCTGTCATTAGACAACCAAGCTGAATCGCCTGCAGATTAAATGTAAAAGGCTGTTGGACCCCAGCAACTGGCCAAAGTAACAATGAATCAAAGTCATGCTGTCAGTGCAAGGGACAACACATTGCTCAAAGCTGTCCATATATGAAGACTGAGTGTTTTTTTCTGCAAGAAAATTGGCATCTTGTGAAGATATGCTGACTGAAGAGTAAAATGATGTTCAATGCTGGAAGTAGTAATCACCAGACATTACATAGCATTGAAGAGAAGCAAAAGGACAAGGAGATTCTGGAGATACACATCATCAGGAGCATGAGGATATCTAACAGTGATTCACGAAGTATCATCATCCATGTTGACATTGCAGGAACCAGGATACCCATGGAAATCGACACTGGTGCATCCATGAGTGTAGTACCGGAATCGCTATATCTCGACAAGTTGCGTTATTTTCCACTGGAGAAATCGAAAATGGAGCTGTGAGGCTACTCAGGAGAGCAAATCCCTGTTGTAGGATGTATCGCCGTACTGGTGCAATACAAGGATCAGTTTCTGAGCTTGCCCGTCATATTAATGGCAGGAGACAAGCCTACTTTACAAGGTTGGAATTGCTTGGGATCACTGTAGCTGGATCGGAATGGGATTTTTTCATGTGGAAACAAAATTTTCATTGAATTATGATGTCATCAAGCAGTTTCCGAAACAGGCAGTCTGATCCAAGACTTTAAGGTGAGTGTCAGAGTGCAGAAGAACATAAGACCAGTTTACTGCAAGTCACGTCCCGTACCATACGCATTCAAGGAGAAATTTGAGCAAGAACTCAAAAGACTAGAAACAGAGAACATTATCTCTAAAGTACATCAAAGTAGTGCTGATCACAGTAATGCTGATGCAATGTCCTGGTTGCCATCCCCATCACAATTTACACCCAATAGGGAAGAAGTGTTCTATTTTTCATACATTGATGAGCTGCCAGTTACAGCTAAAGAGATTGGTAGAGCAACCAAACGTGACCCAGTTATATCAAAGGTGTATGATTACACAGCAAATAGATAGCCAAACTAGGTATCAGAGAAAGATATTCATCCATACTTTGTTCACAGGAATGAATTGTCAGTGGATGAAGATTGTATCTTGTGGGGTGCAAGAGTAGTTATTCCAAATAAGTCCAGGTCCAAATTGTTAGGAGATCTTCATGACCAGCACCTGGGAATGTACTTGACCAATAGTTTTGTATGCAGATACTTATGGTGGCCAGGTCTAGATAAAGATACGGGGGTCGAAACTGCCCTCTGCCCAAAACAGGTCAGACCTACCGATTTTTAAGGGTTCTGCCCGTCTCAATGCATGGGGCGGTCAATCCAGATAAATTCAGCACTTTGAATTTTTTTTGGTATTGGGGCGTAAGTAGTGTCATTAGCGGGGCGGAAGTGCAGGCGAGTCGGAGTGGCCGTCGCTCCAAGTCATCAGCTCCGCACTGACACGTCACAATGTCCCTCCCCTTCAGTTAAAGGGGAGGGCCGCTGCAAACTCTGCAGCCAGTTTAGTGGCAAACACTGAGCCAGCAGGGAGGGTTTTGGCCGGGCCAGCAGCCCGGTGCCCAAGCGGGGGTGCCGGGCTGCCTTTTGGCGGCCCGGCCAAACCCGTGGCCACCATTGTCGGGCTGACTTGGCTGTCGGTTGACAATTAAAATTAAATAGCGGCCGCAGCAGTGAGCCCTCCCCTTTAAGGGCGGATGCGCCACCCAGCCACAAGAAGGTTCCCACCATCAAAAGCTATTGGCACCGACCGGGTAATTCCGCATGGGACAATTTCCCACAGGGCAATTTCTGAAAGGGGGGTCACCGCTGGTCGGTAAGGAGTCGGCAGTGCATGGCGCAGTGGGAAAACGGGCGAGGCAGTCTGGTACACCACTCCAAAAATAAAGGAGGGCAATATACAAAATTGTGGCCTCTTCACGCTGACCGAGCAGTGATTCCTTACCGACCCATGGCCGCCTGAAAAGGGCAATTCCGGCCCCATTGGGGCCCATTTGTCAGTGTACAACTTGTCAATCGGTAAGTGAGAAACCACCATCGGTACCATTACAGCTGTGGAAATGGCCTCCCAGGGTGTGGCAAAGGTTACATGTAGATTTTGCAGAGCTAGAAGGACAGCAATTGTTCATTGTGATTGATAGTCATTCGAAGTGGGTACAAGTGTTTCCAATGTGGAAAATAACAACAAGTAAAACACTCGAAAAATTTGCGAAGATTGTTTTCTTCATATGGCCTCCCAGAAGAAATTGTGTTTGATAATGGGTTGCAATTTTGTTCAGAAAAATTTGCACAGTTCATGAGCAGAAACAGTGTGAAACATACCAAAATTCCACCATACCACCCTGTTTCAAATGGTGCAGCAGAGTGCACAGTACAAATGACAAAACGTGCACTCATCAAACAAATGTTGGATCCAAATCTAAAGAAATGGCAGTTGTCATTGGACCACAGACTGGCAAATTTTCTAATTACTTATCGAAATATTCCTCATACAACTACTGGTAGAACACCAGCAGAGTTGTTTCTCAAACGACAGCCACGGACCAGGTTCTCATTATTAAAGCCAAACTTGGCACAGTCAGTGGAAGAGAAACAATTAAGACAGAAAGAGAATCATGATAGAGATAGAGTAAGAGAGAAGTGTGAAATTGAATCAGAAGGTGAGAGTGAAGAATCATCACCATAAATGGTTAAAGTGGTTACCAGGAAGAGTAGTGAAGATATGTGGTCCTTGCACATATTTGGTCAAGGTGTTTGATCATGGAAAGTTTAGGTTTGTTCACATTGATCATAATTTACCTACAGATGTGGAAGGAGTTGAAAGTTGAAATGAGTCAGATAGTCTTGCAACAAGTAGAGTACCAATAGCAAATCCTACATCAGATGTACTCAGAACAAGTCCAAGAGAAAGTCAGAATTTAAGTCTGAGTCCGAGTCAGGCAAACAAACAGTCTGAAGTTGTAAGAGAGTTCAAATGTAGATCAAGGGTTGCGCTCAGCCGAGAATGAGTCTACGTTCGACACCATGTTTGGAAAGTTCTGTTAAAGAGCAAAGGTATCCTCTTCGAAACAGAAAACCAGTGGTTAAGTTTGATTTGTAAGTATGGAAAAATAAGTCCATATGTTTTGTTGTGTATAACCATGCAAGTTATGTATAATATTATTTTGTTATGATTACTTCTTCATTAAGGAGGGAGAAGTGTAAGAGAGGAGATCCACCTAGTGGACTACTGTGGTACTGCTGTAAATAATGAAGGATTATCTGGCAAAGTCACATGTTGACATGTTCTGTACTAGAGCCATCTTGTGTAGTGTATTTATTAGTGATGTCGTAAGAATATATTACAGTAAGAGTTTGAAGAACATTCGCTGGGCAAGAGTTGGGCATATAGCTCAATCTCTGCTCCGCGGATGTCTTTCCTGTGGGGATACATGCGAACTGTCAAAAGACGTTTTGACAGATCACGAAAAGGTGGTTCTCGGTGCATGCGCATTGTGTGTTGAGAAGCGGCATTTGCAAGGCCTCTTCGGGTGCACACATCCTACGCACCCGAAGAGGCCGCAATATTCAACCCAATGTTTCAGGTTGATGATCTTTTGTCAGAATTAGGTCATCAACCTGAAACATTAACTCTGTTTCTCTCCCCTCGGATTCTGCCTGACCTGTTGTGTATCTCCAGCATTTTCTGTTGTAATTTCAGATTTCTAGCATCCACAGTATTTTGCTTTTATACTAGGGAAGTTATGTTGGTTTGCTTGGCAACCTCACTCAGCCTCCTGTGGGAATCCAAATTTTATTGTGGAATGAGAAAATAAACTGCAAAATAGTTGTCGCAAATTATTTATAAGAAAAAAATATTGATTCTATCTGTTCTAAAGCTCGGATTGATTATATTAACAGGAATGCATACTTTGTCTGTTCAACCCAAGTTTATAGATTATGTGCAGAATCTGGGGTCTGTTAGTACCCTCGTCCTCTCAGGTGGTGATTAATAGCCATCCACTTCCAGGCTCTAAAACCATCACTTCAAGAGCAGGAGAAGCACAAAGAAGACCCTGCTCCAACAGCCTGTACTTTCTGTAGATCACAAAGCATCGCTCTGTCATGGATTCCATCTGTCGAGGTAAAATTCTATAACATTTACCCTTGTCCTCCAAAGATAAATGAAGCAAAATTCCTGAATATCTTAAATAGAATTAACAGCTCAGAAACAGGCCATTCGGCCCAACTGCTCTATGCTGGTATTTATGCTGCACATGAACTTCCTCCCACTCTACTTCATTTAACCCTATCAGCATATCTCTAACCCTATCAGCATATCTACCTAACCTTATAGCCTACATGATTTATGCTTGACTGGATGTACAAAGGAATGCACACATAAAATGTTCAATTTTCTCTTTTTTTAACGGTGCGACAAACCCAGTTTTAACTCCAGCTGGATTTCCTGCTCAGGCCTGAATTAAAATTACAGTCGGGTCTCAATGATGTCATCAGGCCGCAACAGGCATATATAAAGAAGGACCCTGTTGGCTCTGGGCAAGTGACCTTGCTGCCTGCTCAGGAGAGCAGGTTAAAATTGCAGGTATTGCGATCATGACTGCTTTCGGACAGGTAAGAGCCAGGGTGATTTTAAATGCCCACCCTGCCCTGTTTCTGCTGAGCGAGTAGGGTTAACATCGAGCTGCAGAGTATTATTTCCACTCTTGTAATAAAAGTCAACAAATATCGATGGTCCCTGACGCAAATCTGACAAAAGCAATTCACAGTCCATCAGCCAAGAGGAAAGGTGCTGGACAGAAGCCAGTGCAGCATGTTGCTGATGTCATTCTTACATCAAGGATTCATTATCACAGAATCTTGTGGGATTTGAAGTCCATGTAAGGAGAACAACTGCTGTTCTCACTCGCAGCCTAAACTATGAATAAATCCTCACTGCCACAAACAATCCATCCAACATACAACAAGCCCATCCGCTGTTCTCTGTTCAAGTCTTGATTTCTCAAGCAAACTCCCACAACTTCAGATCAACAGGGCTGATTATGATTATTTAAAAGAGCTATTCATTCAAGTCGTTTACTACGATTTCCACAGCATAAACCAAAAGAATTTGTTCTGAAAAGAAAATAGCTATTTTCATATTATAACCCATTTAACTTGTAAAAACGGATTTTTCTTCTCAACTACTTTAGTCTTCATATTTTTGGTCCACATATTATGCTTTGTTATCTCTTATTCCACAAAATCATTTATTTTTTCTCAATACTATCTCAGTGGAATGTTAATCCAGATGTCAATAAAATCAAGCTAACAAACAATCAGTAATGTTATTGGCAGCTGATGTTTTTGGATATATACTTGGGAATTGGATATCTATTTGAAAATGAAACATTTTCAGGGCTAGTCGTCGTCTTCTTCTTTCGTATGGTAATAACAAAGCAAATCAAGCATCAGTATCTAAGTCAGATATCCAGGCCACAGCTTCCGGTGTAACAGCATGGATATCTTGTAGGCTGCCTGCGAATTCCCTCTGAGGGCAGTGCTCGATGATGTGCTCCAGGGTCTGATTAGGAGCTCCACAGTCGCATGATGGGGATGCTTTAAGCTTCCACCGATGGAGAAGGTGACAGCATCGACCATCACAGTTTCTGAGGTGGTCGATGGTTGTCCACTGTTTGCGGGGAAGGTTTGATCCTTCAGGTTGTACTGTGGGGGCCTCTATAAGGAATCCATTCCGTATGTCACTGTTCTTCCAAGCATTTCACCATCAGTCATCAAGGCTGAGGGGAGATCACTGAAGGGCTTCAACGATGGGCCAAAATAGCCTTCTACATTTGAGATGGGTTAACGGTAGGTTGTTCAGGTCGGCCTGGATCGGCATGTCTTTGCTGGTGTAACGACTGAATTCTCTGGAGACGGCAAATTCACGGCATAGGTATGGTAGTGCGATGTTTGCAAGCTCGGGCAGCCAAGATGTTGATAAAAGCTGGGAATGAGCTATGAGGAAAGAGCGGGCGAGTGGAACTAATTGGCCAGCTCTTTCAGACAGCCGGCACAAGCACGATGGGCTGAATGGCCTCCTTCTCTGCTGTGTGATTCTATGACACAATAGAGTGCGATGGACTTCATGTACAGAACTCACTGACATTACCCACCAGTAGACACTTTACACAGTCGAAAAGATCATGAATATAGATGACAAAATAAACCCAATTCTTATTCACTGAACCACAAAATTTCTCTAGTAGTTTGATTATAAAGTGCGATGTGGTCAGGCTTGTCATGTATGTAACCATCATGCAACGGTAATCTTCATGTAACTGTAACCTTCATGCAACTCCTGTACACTGTACTTATACCCTAGAAATGCACACCCTGACCACAGGGGGTGAACTTGTGGGAGACACTCCTCACCTGGGTTTCCAGGTATAAAAGGGGAGGTCCCACCCAGGGTCAGCACTGCTTGGTCCTGGGAATAAAGGTTAAGGTCACGTAGTGACTGTGTCTGCAGTACATGCCTCGTGTGAATTTGCAGTAAGGTGTAGGGACACCACAAGGCTCAGTATATCAAATGTAAGAGGGTAGATTAAATGAGGTTACTCAGTGCGGCAACGTCACAATCGGTTTTTTTAATTCACACTGTGTGTTGCGGTACAGCTGCAAAAGGTTTTGTGTTCCTGGCTTGACGATCAAGGTCTGGCTTCCTCTCTTCCAGTAATTATCGCGTTGAGAGCCAACAGCTCAAACATTTCTATGAAATGATACAGAAGTAGTAACTCTGGCACAGAATATGACGAACCTTGTCCAGTCCAATGGCATAATGACTTTGCACTGCAGTAAATCGGATGCAAGACATGTTGGGGCTGAAATTTAGGGTCTTGGTAAGGCCTGTTACCGCCCATTTGCGACGGCCATGCGGCAGAATCCCACGGCCGCAGCTTTGCCGTCAACTGGCCGCCACGACAGAAATTTAGCGCGGGAGGTTTTACGGCGGTGTGGGTCTGCGCCCCGAACGACGAACTTTCGTGGCGGTATGGGGCTTGCGGCAGTGATGACGCGATCAAAGTGCGCACCACTGCCACTCCGCCCTCGACACCATTTCCAGCTTTAAAAAGCCGGTTCTTTTACTGAGAGTGCCCCCGCCAGCTTTTAGGTCGGTGTGCAGTGTGAGAGCGCCAGCTGGTGTACTGAGAGGTTTCTTGTTCATCAAAATTTATCGGAGCTTTTTGTTTAACAATTCAAAAATGGCAGCAGGATTCTGAAAAGTTTTGCCGAGTGATAAAAAAAATGTCCCTGTCTCTCATTAGTCGTGGCTGGTGGGAATTAATCTCTGCTGCACAAAGGCCACCAAGTGAGGGTCGAGCCTCCAGCCATAATGGGCTCAGTGTTGGCAGGGGAACACCTGCTCCACATTGTCAGAGGCAGGGAGCCATGCAGGAGGAGGCGTCACCAACGAGTCCTCAGGCAGCGGACAAGAGAGGCAACAGCCATGGCTGCCCAACATGTAGAATGGTCCGCAGATATCTGCAGACACCAACGTCCAGAGGCTGAACAGCAGGGAGATGGCGTGCGGAGGAGGAGGGTGAGGTACGCTGACTCCGTTCACCAGATAGTAGGTGAGGAGCCTTGTCAGCAGTAGCCTGCAGAGGCTCCGCAACATCATCAGGAAGAGGGAGAAGGCGCTCAAACAGCTGGCATGGGAGAGGCCCAGCACGTACCTCTGGTAAGGAGGCCCTACCATCATAGGGTCTACCGGCGTCAGTTCTCCTTCTTACAGCTCAACAGCGAGCTATGCGTGCGGAGGCTGAGGTTCATGAAGGACATCCTGACCGAGTTCTGCAATGTGCTGTGGCCAGATTTGGAGCCTCTCACAAGGTTGAGGACAGCACTCAGCGTGGAGACCAAAGTAACAATAGCTCTGAACTTTTACGCAACGGGCTCGTTCCAGTCTGCAACTGCAAACATCTCCCAATTCTCTGCCCATCGCTCCATCCCGCAGGTCACCAATGCACTGTACAAGCAAAGAGTGCAATATATCTCCTTCCCCAAGACCAGCGAGAAACAGGTGGAGCGCCAGGCCAGATTTGTCCAGATTTCAGGGTTCCCTCGGGTGCAGGGGGCCATCGACTGCACACATGTCGGACTGAGGGCACCACAACACCATCCCGAACAGTTTATCAACATTCAGGAGTACCACTCCCTGAATATTCAGTTGGTGTGCGACCACCAGCGAAGGAACCTGACAGTTGATGCTAGGTATCCAGGCAGCAGCCATGATGCCATCATCCTGCGCCGGAGCAGTGTGCCCGCCCTCTTCACCGGCCCAAACCAGGACTGAGGGTGGCTGCTTGGGGATAAGGGATGTCTCCTGTCCACTTGGCTGCTCACTCCACTTCGCAACTCCAGGACTGCGGCCGAGCATGCCTATAACGTCGCTCATTTTGGGATCAGGTGCGTCATTAAGCTCTGCATTGGCAAGCTGAAACAAAGGTTCCGTGGCCTTGATCGCTCTGGTGGCGCATCGCAGTACTCGTCTGAACAGATCTCCATCTTTGTGGTCGTCTGCTGCATGCTGCATAACCTGGCTGTCTTGAGTGCACCGCACCTCGAGGCCAAACCAGCAATACCACTTTGGGAGGAGGAGGAGGAGCATCCTGAGCCACCTAGGAGGCGTCGTCGCCATCCCAACCCTGCACGGGAAGTCCAGACACGTCTGATTGCTGCTTGATTCTGATCATTTCATCCCCACATGATCCTTCAAATTCTACGTTCCATGGCCATCCCAATGAGTGCCTTCATACATCATTGCTCACCATCACATTATATCAGCCTGGATATAGGTGCAAAAACTAAAGATTTAATATATAATCAAGATCACTCCAAACAACTAACAGAACAATAAGCAGTGCAGAAAAGTAACAGATAAACATTATTTGGCACCCCTGTGCATTTCCAAATAACCCCTCTTACGCGTGCCTATCCTATCTCATAGAAACATATAAAATTCTGACTGGACTGGACAGGTTAGATGCGGGTAGAATGTTCCTGATGTTGGGGAAGTCCAGAACCAGGGGACACAGACTTAGGATAAAGGGTAGGCCATTTAGGACTGAGATGAGAAGAAACTTCTTCACTCAGAGTTGTTAGCCTGTGGAATTCCCTGCCGCAGAGAGTTGTTGATGCCAGTTCATTGGATATATTCAAGAGGGAGTTAGATATGGCCCTTATGGCTAAGGGGATCAAAGGGTATGGAGAGAAAGCAGGAAAGGGGTACTGAGGGAATGATCAGCCATGATATTGAATGGTGGTGCAGGCTCGAAGGGCCGAATGGCCTACTCCTGCACCTATTTTCTATGTTTCTATTACTTCGCCTCGGTGTCCCCCCTGTGGCTGCCTCATACGTCTGGGAAGGCTGCTGGGAAGGCAGATGTCCTTCTAGGACACTCTCGAGCAGCTCTAGCCCTTGAAGGGTCGGCTGCAGACTGGTCATCACCCTCCTGGGAGGGTTCAGTCTGGCTTGGCTCCGGCGAGGCTATGCATGGAGGCACTGGCAGAGTGACAGGTCTGAGGCCAGGAATGCTGCGATCCTGTGGGAGTGCATCATCGTATCCTGGCCCAACGAGCCCGATTCACTCCCCGGGGGCGGCACATTAGCACCACCACCAATCTGAGGGAGCTCAGGTCGGTGCTGAGGCACCACAACGGAAGGTCCCCCGTGGCCCGTAGTGGACCCAACCGCGAAGACAGCAGTGAGGCATTGGGTGGCATCGAGCTGAGACTGCATGAGAGCAGCCAGAGTGTCAAAGCCACCAGATATGACAGCATTTAGATGCACGGCGACTCTTGCAGAGCCGCGACCATCCTCTCCAAAGCAGCACCAATACGCTCGTCCCCTTGCGCCTGTGCTGCACTGGCAGCTGCCACATCTCCTACAGGTTGCAGCATCACAGCAGAATCCGCACAGACATTCTGGGAATCTCCCATCACCTGCACACTGGCAATGATGGGCTTCATGGAGTGCGCAGAACTGTCCACTATGCGGGAGACAGACTCCTCCACACTCGTCACCACTTCCGACAGCCTCTCTGGCACCCTTCCCAGTGCCCCCAACATCTGGGAATGCATGGCCTCCACCCTTGTCTAGTAAGCAGCAACATCGGTGGGCTCATCTGAGTCCTCGTCGGCAGAAGTCCGCAGTGGACTTGCTCCCCCGCCCCCCCCGGAGAGGTGGCACCTGAGGTTGCCTAGCCCCATCACCACACTGCAGCCTGCTGTTCCCCAGTGCAACGCCCAGTGCAGACCACTCCTACTATACTAGCTACATCAGACCGAGCACTCCCAGTATCTGAACTGGCGCGTGTGGGTGGAAGCAGTGACGCGGTGCTCTCAGCACTGTCCTTCTCCTCTTCCCCATCACTGAGGTCGCCAAAAAATAGAGTCGGATCCAGGATGTCAGCAACGCTCGAAAACTCAGTGCTGTCTGTTTGCTCATCTGGCTGGCTCTCATCAAGCGGCTCCTGCAGGCCTCGCGACTATGTCTCATCATCCGGTGTCTCAAGAGGAGCAGCTCCCTCGCCTTGGCTGTCACTGCTCACTATGCTCTCCTCCAGGCCTGACAACACTCCTTCAAGAGGATCCTCTCCCTCGCCTCGGCTGCCACTCGGCCTCTCATCAGCAAGCATCAATGGGAGAAGGGCTACTACCATGTTTGTAACCTTCACATAACTGTAACCTTTATGTAACAACACTGTACACTGTATACACCTGAGTAATGCACACCTTGACCACAGGGGGTGAACTTGTGGGAGACACTCCTCACCTGGTCATCTACCGAGGAACACCTCCACAACCTGCAGGAGGTACTACGCCGACTGGATCGGGTAGGCTTGCGACTAAAGAAGTCCAAGTGTGTGTTTTTGGCCCCAGAGGTCGAGTTTTTGGGCAGGAGGGTTGCTGCAGATGGGATCCGGCCTATCAAATCCAAAACGGAGGCGATCCGTCGTGCGCCCAGGCCCGGAGTTGCCGTCATTTCTGGGACTATTGAACAACTTCAGGAACTTTCTGCCGAACTTAAGCACATTGTTGGAGCCGTTGCACATGCTCCTGCGTAAGGGTTGTGCATGGTTTTGGGGGGGACTGTCAAGAATGGGCTTTCAATCGGGCACGGAATCTGCTTTGTTCTAACAAGCTGTTGACCTTGTACAACCCCTGTAAGAAACTGGTTTTAACATGTGATGCATCATCCTATGGGGTTGGGTGCATGTTGCAGCAGAGTAATGATGAGGGCCAACTCCAACCTGTGCCTTATGCCTCCAGGTCGCTCTCTCAGGCAGAACGGGGATATGGGATAGTTGCATGTGTCTACAGGGTGAAAAAGATGCACCAGTACCTTTTCGGCAGAAGGTTCGAATTAGAAACGGACCGCAAACCATTAACATCCCTGTTGTCCGACAGCAAGGCTGTCAATGGCAGTGCGTCAGTTCGCATACAGCGGTGGGCCCTCACGCTGGCTACATATGACTACACCATACGGCACCGGGCCAGGCACCGAAAATTGCGCTGACGCGCTCAGCAGCCTCCCATTGACGACCACCGAGGGGGCATCGGAGCAAAGCGCGGAGATGGTCATGGCCGTTGAGGCTTTCGACACCGCAGGCTCCCCCATCACAGCCCGCCAGATCAAAATCTGGACCAAAAGAGATCCCCTCCTATCACTGATAAAGAAATGTGTCCTGACTGGGGATTGGGCGCCCGCACACGGAGCGTGCCCCGAGGAGGTCAGGCCGTTTCACAGATGGATGGACGAGCTCTCCATCCAAGCCGACTGCCTGCTATGGGGCAGCCGGGTAGTCATGCCCCAGAAAGGAAGGGAACCATCAGAGCCCCAACTGCGGCGCTCCACGAGAGAGCATCGACCGCCTGAAAGACTCAATCTTTGACCAAAAGATGTTGGGGGGGAGGTGATGTCATGTTTGTAACCTTCATATAACTGTAACCTTTATGTAACAACACTGTATACTGTTTACACCTGAGTAATGCACACCTTGACCACAGGGGGTGAACTTGTGGGAGACACTTCTCACCTGGTCATCCAGGTATATAAAGGGAGGTCCCACGCAGGGCCAGCACTTCTTGGTCCTGGGAATAAAGGTTGAGGTCACGTAGTGACCTTGTCTGCAGTATATGCCTCATGTGATTCTATAGTAAGGTGTAAGAACACCACAGCTACCGTGAAGGGAAGGTGGTGGATTGACGCATGGAGCCTGCAACTAGCAGAGTTTCAGAAGGAAAGGCCCCGTGTGTGCTGTCACTTTCAGGGAGAGATAGCATTAAGGGGAGGCCTTCACTTACCCATGCTGCCCACATCGGCATCACCAATACCAGAGGCCAAAGGGGGTGCTCAACTGCAAACATAAATGGGAGAAGGGCTGCTGTGAGGGGGAAGGTGGGGAATTTACGCACGGAGCCTACAAGTAGCAAACTTTCAGAGGAAAGGCACAGTAGATGCTGCAGCATTCAGGGAGAGATAGCATTAAAAAAGGGCCTTCATTTACCCTCAACAGCATCGCCAGTGCCCTGGGCAGGGAAGGCACCATATCTGCTAACGAGTGCCTCGACCCTCGCCTCCAAGGGTGTGAGGACTTGTATCTCAGCCTCGCCACCACCAGTCCTCCTTTGCACAAAGCGATTATGAGAAAGTTTGGCCTGCAAAACAAAGAATGGTTGGTTTGTAGCACCGCAATGATGCATCAGAAATGAGAGCACAAGTGTGTTTGTGACATGCAGCTGTCAATGTGAGATGAAAGGGCCTCCATTGCAAGCACACACACACACATATATAAATATATATATATATATATATATATATAGAGAGAGAGAGGCCTCAGCAATGAAATGCTACATCAGTGACTAAAGAGTGAAGGTGGGAAACAAGAGAAGGATGAAGGAGAGGCTCGCAGATGGAAGGTGAGCATTTAGTGGAACAGGTATTCACTTTCATCAAATGAATGATGTCGTTCATCATTTTTCCACAATGGGTCGCCGTCCTATTATGGATGGAGAACCCCAACACCCTTTCTGCTATCTCTCTCCAAGCATTACTCAACTGTTGGCGAGTGACTCTCCCTACATCTGGGTATCGCCTCCTTCCCTCCGAACCCTGCATTAGGGTCTCCAGCTCGGCGTCAGAAAATCTCGTAGCCCTTCTTACCACAGCAGCACCAGCCCTCCTTCCTTTCTCAGGGCCTAGCTGAAAACCCTGGCCTTTAAGAAGGCCAGGAAGCAGCCGGCTCTTGGCTACCAATCACCCCAAGGGCGAATTTCCCCGTGGGAATACCGCCCCAATCAGCCCACCCACACCGCTGCACACTATTAGTTTTGAAGGGCAATTACCGCTGGAGGACTTTTTGGGGGTTAAAAGCTGAATTTGGATCCAAAGGCCGCCACAACCATAGCGACGCCAATCGGGAGGAAAAAAGGCGTTAACACTGCCAGCTTTCTGGCGGCACTGGATTTTGGCCCCATTGTGTTTGCAGTCTTCTGAACCAGTGCCCATTGTTGGCTGGCTTGGTAGAAAACAGATATTGCTGATTGTGATCCTCAGGCCTGAGCTTTTGTGAGACTTCCCAGTTTTCCGCCAACTTTTCACACAGTCTTTTGCACTGCTTTTCCCAGTGCAGTTCAGTTTTAATAATGGGCTCACTTGGAAAATAATTCCTGATCCTCCCAACAATTTTATCGTGCAAGAAACCTACTATAGTTTGCTGATGGTAGGTTTGGAGGATATGTTGCTTTGTAATAATGGTGACTGTCAAACTTCCATATTGTTGTAAAAAACCCATCTGGTTCACTAATCTCAAGAACAGATGGAGAAAATAAATAATAGGGTTGCTGTGAATAATGTTTGATGGGGAAAATGTTATAGGAAGTAAGAGTGACAATTTTTTTTAACGTATTATTTTATTGGGATGTAGGCGTCGCTGTAAAGACCAGCATTTATTGTCAATCTTAATTGCCCTTGAGAAGGTGGTGGTGGTGAGCCGCTTTCTTGAACCGCTGCAGTCCGTGTGGTGAAGGTACTCCCATGTGCTGTTGGGGAGGAAGTTCCAGGATTTTGACCCAGTGCCAATGAAGGATCAGCGATATATGTCCACATCAGGCTGGTGCGTGACTTGGAGGGGAACTTGGGGAAGGTGATGTTTCCATGCGCCTGCTGCCCTTGGCTTTCTATGTGGTAGAGGTCACGGGTTTGGGAAGTGCTGTCGAAGAAGCCTTAGTGAAGAAGATGGTATACACTGCAGCCATGGTACGCCGGTGGTGGAGGGAGTGAATGTTTAAGGTGGTGGATGGGGTGCGATCAAGTGGACTGATTTGTCCTGGATGGTGTTGAGTTTCTTGAGTGTTGTTGGAGCGGCAAATCATCCAGGCAAGTGGAGAGTATTCCATCACACTCCTGACTTGTGCTTTGTAGATGGTGGATAGGCTTTGGAGAGTCAGAAGTTGAGACACTCACTGCAGAATACCCAGCCTCTGACCTGCTCCTTTAGCCACTCGACTCGACATGTCAAACATGTTAAGACATCATGGCACCCCCAACCTGCGAGAGAACACTTCCGCAGGTCGGGCTATAAAAGAGCTGGAACGGCGTACCACTTCAACCTCCAGCGTGAGTTGCTCCAAGTATGCGATGATTTTGAGATGGGCGACTGGGTGACGTCATCAAAACCCTGGTCGCCATTTTGGAGTGTGGGCAGGAACATCGGCGGGGCCCAGGTACAGAGGAGTGGCAAGGCCGGGGTGGATGAGCGGCGAGGTTTGTGGCGTTGGTGCGGCAAGAGATCGTGGTGGGGGTGTGGTGATTGTTTTTGTGGTGGAGGAGCGGCGAGAGATCGTGGCGGAGGAGCAGTGTGAGATCGCGGCGGAGGTGAGACGAATGTTTGGCGGAGGAGCGGCGAGAGATCGTGGCGGAGATGTGGTGAATGTTTGTCGCGGAGGAGCGGCGTGAGATTGTGGCGGAGGTGCGGCAAATGAGGGTACGGGGCCCAGAAGAGCCGAGGGCCCAGGGGCAGCACGGGCCAGCCCACACTGCGATATGTGTGCACACTAGGTCTGTGCAGCAGAGCAGGTCTCCAGTCATCCTGGTTAACCCTTGCCAGTGGATAAAAGCCTAGCTCTGTCAAGCCCTTGTGGTGGCTGATGTGCAAAGGTCACCACACGTTAAAAAAATTCACACAGAAGCATCTTCCACCCACTCAATTAGAGTTCGGGACTGGAACATCGAGTCCTTCATTGAAACATCTGTAAACTCGTGGAAGCAAGTCATCCTCGTTTGAGGGACTGCCTATGATGATGATCCTTTAGCTACAGTATTTATGTGGCTGGTCCAGTCAAGTTTACGAGATGTGTATGCTGGGCACAAGACTCTTTTGTATCTATATAATATTAAAAGCAGTATGTTTGTACCATATGACAAAAGACTGGATCGACTGGCATATATTCACTGGAATTTAGAAGAATGAGGGGGGATCTCATAGAAACATGCAAAATTCTGATGGGACTGGACAGGTTAGATGCAGGAAGAATGTTCCCGATGTTGGGGAAGTCCAGAACCAGGGGTCACAGTCTAAGGATAAGGGGTAAGCCATTTAGGACCAAGATGAGAAGAAACTTCTTCACTCAGAGAATTGTGAACCTGTGGAATTCTCTACCACAGAGAGTTGTTGATGCCAGTTCATTGGATATATTCAAGAGGGAGTTAGATATGGCCCTTATGGCTAAAGGGATCAAGGGGTATGGAGAGAAAACAGGAAAGGGATACTGAGGTGAATGATCAGCCATGATCTTATTGAATGGTGGTGCAGGCTCGAAGGGCCGAATGGCCTGCTCATGCACCTATTTTTTATGTTTCTATGTTTCTATCTGCCCCATCATATACAATTCCTATGAAGTTTTCAATCTTAAGTATGTTCACATCTATCTGAAACATTTGTAATCACCCATGATGCTTCTAAGTGGTACTGTAATAGGACTTTCCCAGCTTAGTGGACTAGGTAATGTCACAAAACCTGAGATTCTGTGGTTGAAGTATTAAAAAAAATGCTTTGGTCTGCATGCTGTTGCAGGTTCTGGCCATTGGGTGCCGCTGCCATGCACTTTCTTTATTTAGTCAACCTGAGCTTTAGCCTCCATCTTGATTTTGTGGTTTTCTCTTCCACATGTAAGTATTGAGCTTTTTTTAATAAGTTTTTATTTATATTTTTAAATGATTAACTTTATTTATTTCCCCTGCCGAATAGTTTAGCCCAAAGTTTCCCCCAGCCCGCTTCCTTCCTGACCTCTTCAGGCCTTTGTTATTGGGCTGCCAGTTATCCTCCCATCTTCCCTCCCAATCGCCCAAGAATGTACACTGCACCGTTAATTTTCCTAACCCCTACACCTCTTCTGTGGCTGATAATCTCCTCTACCTTACTTTTTCCCTCCTCCTGGTCTCTGACCCTGCTGTACCTCTCCCCTCATCCCTAATCTCTAATCATGTTCTACCGACCCTCTCCTAGCCTCTACTCTCTCTCCATGTTCCTTCTCTCCCTCGCCTGACTATATCTTCCCTCTCACTCCAAACCACTATCTTCATCTTCTCCCATCCTGTTCTACTTTTCCCCTTCCCCACCGTGTGTGTATTGTTTTTCTCTGACCTCCATTCTTGTAATCCTGAGACAGCTGTGGTCCAATTATCCCTCGGTTCTGCAACCCCACTTGGCTTAAAGGCTGCACTAGAATTGGCTCCCTGTGTGTAACACTATTTTGCACATGACACAATGTATACACCTCCACTAAAAATATAAATAAAAACTATTTCCTAGCTTGTCGCTCATTTACATCAACCAGACTTGTGGACGACATAAATGGAGAAATTAAATCTTAATATATGCTAATGAAATGCATAGGACAATGAATGGACATCGTTCATTCATACACCTTCAGAATATGATGTAGCCAAATGCGCAACCTCAGGAGCAATATTAATAGCAAGAATGCAGAAAAGGCCATGCTACAAACATTTAGTAATTGTAGCTGAAGATCCCAGGAACAAAGGAGCAGAATTGAAAAGAGCAACAATAAGGCCATTATCCCGGAGAACTTCAAAGGTAAGCTCAGCAAAGCCAAAATGTTCAGTTCACATGTTATGTTTTCATTACGACATCACAAACACACAAACTGTAAGATGGCTGATAACTTCAGGAAGCCAGTCATGTGACTTGTTCCCTCTTTATTGTTGTAAACAGCAATGGCTGCAATGCCACAGTAGTCCACTGGATGGAGCTACACCCTTCTAAACGAAGATGAAAATCAGTGAGACAAGAAAATACTTATGACCTTTGAGGCAAAGGTTAGTTGATCCACATCAAAGCAGATCTGGTGGGACCCAGGGAAGGATCATATTCCCCGTCTGCTAAAATAATCAGAGATGGATCAAGCTGTTTGTGTCAAAATCTGACAAAAGTTCCTGGTCAGGGACAAAAAAGTGCAGGGCCAGCCATAGGAACTCAAGATCTGAATATAATAGAGTGACCAATATTGTTATGTCTTGAATAAAGAGTCGGACTAGATACTGCAAGCTCAAAATAAGTGTGACTGTAGTCCTTTATTACAGATCTCAGAGTGCCTCTCCAGCCTGTGAAGCCTCCTTATATACAGGTGTTCCCAAGGGATTGTAGGATCCCGTGGGACTCCAGGGGATAAGTCCTCTGGTGGTTAGAAATGATAATTACAGGTTTACATATATAACAACACTCCGCCTCCCGCCCCCACCCCCCCACCTCCACCAAAGTCAATAGTGTAACTATTTACAATGTGAGTCGATTTGGGACCTTTCTTTCCCTGGTTGATTGTCCCGGTGCAAATGCTGGTGTTGGTGAGTCGTTTGTTGGGCCTTCGCTGGGCTGCTGCACAGCTGGCTTTGCTGGACTGCTGGGTGTGGTGAGTCCTGCTGGGCTGCTGCGGGTGATGGGTTCTGCTTCGTGGTCAACTGCTGGGTCGGTTGCCACTTGTGTGTGTGTTGGGGGGTCGAAAAAGGTGCAGTCTATTGTGGGTTGTTCTGGATAGTCCGTAAACCTGAGTTTGGTTTGGTCCAAGTGTTTTCTGCAGGTGAGTCCATTTGCGAATTTGACCACAAACACCCTACTCCCCTCTTTGGCCAAAACAATGCCAGCAATCCACTTGGGACCTTATCCATAGTTCAACACAAATACAAGATCATTTATTTCAATTTCTCGTGACATATTTGCACGATCATGATACGTATTCTGTTGAAGCCACCTGCTCTCTACCTGTTCGTGTAGATCAGGGTGGACTAACGAGAGCCTGGTCTTAAGTGCCCTTTTCATGAGCAGTTCAGCGGGAGGGACCCCGGTGAGCGAGTGGGGTCTTGTGCGGTAACTAAGCAGGACTCGGGATAAGCGAGTCTGCAGTGAGCCTTCAGTTACCCTTTTCAAGCTCTGCTTGATTGTTTGAACTGCTCGTTCTGCCTGACCATTGGACACTGGTTGAAACGGGGCAGACGTGACATGTTTGACTCCATTACGGATCATGAATTCCTTGAACTCAGCACTGGTAAAGCACGGCCCATTGTCACTTACAAGGACATCAGGCAGGCCGTGAGTTGCAAACATGGCCTTTAGGCTTTTAATTGTGGCAGCGGACATGTTTGCTGACATTATCACACATTAAATGCACTTGGAGTATGCATCTACAACCACTAAAAACATTTTTCCCAAGAATGGGCCTGCATAGTTGACATGAACCCTAGACCACGGTTTGGAGGGCCAAGACCATAAATATAGTGGCGCCTCCCTGGGTGCATTGCTTAACTGGGAACATGTATTACATCTGTGCACGCAGGACTCTAAGTCCGCATCGATACCGGGCCACCACACATGGGATCTGGCTATCGCTTTCATCATTACAATGCCTGGGTGGGTGCTGTGGAGATCACGAATGAAAGTGTCCCTGCCCTTTTTTGGGACAACTACCCGATTAACCCATAGGAGGCAGTCTGCCTGTATATACATTTCATCTTTGCGTCGCTGGTACAGCTTTATTTCTTCCTGCATCTCTAAAGGGACACTAGACCAACTCCTGTGGAGCATACAGTTTTTTACTAAGGACAGTAAGGGGTCCTGGCTCATCCAGGTTCTAATCTGTTGGGTAGTAACAGGTGATTGCTCACTCTCGAATGCTTCCACAACCATAACTAGATCTGCAGGCTGTGTCATCTCTGTGGGCAATGGTAGCCTACTGAGAGTATCGGCGCAGTTTTCTGTGCCTGGCCTGTGGCAGATGGCGTAGTTGTATTCGGACAACGTGAATGCCCATCTCTGGATGCGGGCCGATGCATTCGTATTTATCCCCTTATTTTCAGAAAAGAGGGATATAAGCGGCTTATGGTCAGTTTCCAATTCAAACATTTGAGCCCGAACAAATATTGATGCATTAACTTTACCCCATAAACACACGCTAACGCTTCTTTTTCGATCATACTGTAGGCCCTCTCGGCCTTAGACAGACTTCTGGATGCATAAGCAACCGGTTGCAATTTCCCAAATTCATTAGCTTGTTGCAATACACACCCGACCCCGTATGACAACGCATCACATGCTGGTACCAAATGTTTACATGGATTGTACAACACAAGCAATTTGTTTGAACACAACAACTTCCTAGCTTTCTCAAAGGCATTTTCTTAGCTTTTACCCCATACCCATTCACCTCCTTTACGCAGTAAAGAGTGCAGGGGTTCTAACAATGTGCTAAGACCCGGTAAGAAGTTACCAAAGTAGTTCAGGAGTCCTAGAAACGACCGCAGCTCCATCACGTTCTGTGGTCTTGGTGCGTTTTTGATTGCCTTCATCTTCGAATTGGTGAGCCTGATTCCATCCGCCGCAATTCTTCACCCCAGGACCTCCACTTCAGGTGCCAGGAAAACCCAGTTCGAGTGTTTTAGCCTGAGCCCACACGATTAAGCCGACTAAGAACCTCCTCCAGGTTCTGCAGGTGCTCGACGGTGTCCCGACCTGTAATCAAGATGTCATCCTGGAAGACCACGGTGCACGGGACCGACTTCAGCAAGCTCTCCATGTTCCTCTGGCTGATCGAATCCTAAACGGGCATCTGCTGTAAACAAAAAGACCTTTGTGCGTGTTGATGCAGGTGAGGTCTTTCGAAGATTCCTCCAGCTCCTGCGTCATGTAGGCCGGGGTCAAGTCCAGCTCCGTGAACGTTTTTCCTCCCGCCAATGTTGCAAATAGGTCGTCTGTCTTTGGTAGCGGGTATTGATCCTGCAGTGAGGAATGATTGATAGTTACTTTGTAATCACCACAGATTCTGACGGTGCCGTCTTCCTTGAGGGCTGGAACAATTGGACTGGCCCGCTCGTTGAATTCGATCGGCGAAATGATGCCCTCTAGTTGCAGCTGGTCCAGCTCGATCTCCACCCTCTCTCTCATCATGTAAGGTACCGCTCTCGCCTTGTGATGGATGGGTCGCACCCACGAAATCAAATGGATTTGCACTTTTTCTCCTTGGAACTTCCCGATGCCTGGTTCGATCAACGTGGGGAACTTGCTTAGGACCTGGGCACATGAAGTGTCGTCAACAGACGAAAGCGCTCGGACGTTGTCCCAGTTCCAGCATATCTTTCCCAGCCAGCTCCTGCCGAACAGCATGGGTCCATCGCCCGGTACCACCTGGAGTGGTAAATCATACACCGCTCCATCGTAGGAGACCTTTACGGTAGCACTGCCAATTACAGGAATCAGTTCCTTTGTGTATGTTCTCAGTTTGGTACGAATGGGAGTCAGGACTGGCCTTGAAGCCTTGTTGCACCACAACTTATCAAAAGTCTTTTTACTCATTATGGACTGGCTTGCATCCGTGTCCAGCTCCATGGACACCGGGAGTCCATTTAATTCAACCTTCAGCATTACCGGGGGAAACTTTGTGGTAAATGTGTGCAACCCACATATCTCTGCCTCCTCGGTCTGAGGCTCTGGTTCGTCATAATCCACCGTGGATCTGTCCTCCTCTGCAACATGGTTGTTTGCAGGATTATCAGGGTTTGAAGCTCACCTGCACATGCGTTGGAGGTGTTTCATTGTTCCACAGCCCTCGCAAATGTATCCTTTGAAGCAGCACATATGGAACTGTGATCACCCCCGCAGCGCCAACAAGGTGTTAATTGCCTTGTATTCACCACCCTTGATGGCGGACTCTGAGTCATCTGCGGACGTGCAGCTACAGGCGTGTAAGTCCTGCCATGTGCATTTCGATTCAAAAACAACGTTACTTTGTTCACAGTACTTGCAGCAGCACTAGTGTGCTGGGAAATTTGTTTGCTATTATCATTGGTGGAGATAAAAGCCTGGGCTATCGCTATGGCTTTACTCAAGGTTGGGGTCTCTAAAGTCAAAAGTTTATGAAGTATTACTTTATGGCCAATGCCAAGTACAAAGAAGTCCCTGAACATATGCTCCAAGTGTCCTTCAAATTCGCAATGACCTGCAAGGCGCTTTAGCTCGGCGATGTAGCATGCCACTTCCTGGCCTTCAGACCTCTTGTACCTTGCCATCAGAACACTTTCCTTCCGGTTTAGATGCTCCAGGACCAGTGTGCACAACTCATTGTACGACTTGTCTGTGGGTTTTGCTGGAGCGAGCAAGTTTTTCATGAGGCCATATGTTGGTGCCCCGCAAATGGTGAGGAGGATTGCCCTTCATTTGACAGTGATCCCTTCTCCTTCCAGCTCGTTGGCCACAAAGTATTGGTCAAATCGCTCCACGAAGGTTTCCCAATCATCTCCCTCTGAAAATTTCTCCAGGATACCCACAGTTCTCTGCATTGTTGCTTTGGGGTTCATCATCTGTATCTCGTCACCAGTTGTTATGTCTTGAATAAAGAATTGGACTAGATACTGCAAGCTCAAAGTAAGTGTGACTGTTGACCTTTATTGCAGATCTCAGCGTGCCTCTCAAGCCTGTGAGGCCTCCTAATATACAGGTGCTCTAAAGGGATTCTGGGATCCCTTGGGACTCCAGGGGATAAGCCCTCTGGTGGTTCGACATTAATTACAGGTTTACATACATAACAAATATGACCCGTTTTCTGGGGACAGGCCCCAGATTAGGTACTGTGTCCCCAGGCAAACAATGCCCCCAGAATGGTCCCTGGTTCAGGAAACTCAACCCCGAATAAAATGTTCAGAGGTTAAATGTAAAATAGTTTCTGGCCTACATATTTAGGAAAATAAATTTAAAATTTCACCCTCGTTAGTGGCAGCCAAAAACAATACACTGTAATTAGTTATTGCAGGTGCGGCTCATGTTTCAACAAGCTTGGGCTGACTTGAT
This sequence comes from Pristiophorus japonicus, assembly GCF_044704955.1. Taxonomy (NCBI): domain Eukaryota; kingdom Metazoa; phylum Chordata; class Chondrichthyes; family Pristiophoridae; genus Pristiophorus; species Pristiophorus japonicus. Next base: position 24,516,643 of record NC_091986.1, read on the forward strand.
GGTGGCTCCGCTTACCATGTCATCAAACTGGGGTGATTAATGATTGACGGCGGAACTGACCAATTAAAATGGGGGAAATTTAGCTGCATCTATGTCGCAAATAAATTAGATGAATGAAGTGCAGGCAGAGGCGGGATTATCTGGTGAAAGACGCAGGGTTGGTGGGTGTTGTATTTGTGAATGAGCAGAGTAAGAATGGAGCCAAGGCAGCATACCAAATTTCAGACTATAAGGAGACGAAATTGCCCTGCACCCCGATTGGGGGTGGTAACCTTCTGGGGCTGGGACATTCTTCATCCCGCCGCGGAATTGCCCTTACCACCCCTCAAAAGGAAGCAGAGTCTCCCGCGGTGTAATTGCTTTGGGGGTGGTAACCAGGGCACTACAGGGACGCTGAGGGACGCACTACGTGGATGCTCCGTGCAGTGCTGATGCGCTTCAACGACCCTCTCCTTCAATTCAAGGGGTGTGCTGCTGCGCACTCTGCAAGGCCTCTGATGGCCTCCTCTCGGCCACCAGGCCAACGTGCGACCGGGCCAGCAGCCTGGCACCCAAAATGGAGCGCCGGGCTGCACAATGGCGACCCGGACCACGCTAGGGCCACCATCGTTGAGCTAACCCGAGAGTTGGCCGGCAAAAAAGGATGGCGGCCCGGGGCACTGGCGTCCCCCCTTTAAGGAGCGCCCCAAGAGCGGATGTCCTCCAGCTTCGCGACCAATGGGGCAATTTCCCCCGCATTTAGCATTAAGGGGCGGTGAGGGTTCGCCCTGCTCGATGATGACGTCATCGCCGGTTGCGTGGCAGCTAACCTTGGCACGCAGCGCTGTCGTGAGAGCACCTCAGCAAACTCTCGGGAAATTCCACCGGGCAAAAAGGCGCTAACGGGGCTATAAATAGGGGCAATCCCCCCAAGTTTATTCAACTAGTATATTTTAAGTGCTTGGATATGTTGTGTTCTTACTAATTGAGGTGTTTTATTCAACCCCTAGTTCTAAAGAACTCTGGTCCCAAAATTGTTAACTTTTTCACAGATGTTGTTTGTGCTGCTGTGTTTTGTTTCAAATTTCTAGCTTGCGTAGTTTTTTAATCTTATCCAATCAATCTTTAATGCTCACTGATTCACTTTTTATGCCATTTGGTTGTTTGTTCTTATCTTGCGTGCAGTGATACTGAAATAAACACTTGTAGTATATTAGTGGCCAACAGCGTAGTGGGAATGGGGTCAAGGGAGCCAAGAAATGTGTCTCATTCACATAAAAAGAGCAGGAGAAACTGGAGAAAGATATGGGTTGAAGGCCAGGGCAGAGGGTTACAGGGTGTACAGGGCACAATTTCAAAATTTGCAGATGACACAAAACTTGGAAATATAGTGAACAGTGAGGAGGAGAGAGATAAACTTCAGGAAGACATAGGCAGGCTGGTGAAATGGGTGGACACGTGGCAGATGAAATTTAATGCAGAAAAGTGTGAAATGTTGCATTTTGATAGAAAGAAATGAGAAGAGGACATATAAACTAAATGGTATAATCCTAAAGGGGGGCACAAACAGAGAGACCTGAAGGTTTGTGTGCATAAATTGTTGATGGTGGCAGGACAGGTTGAGAAAGCAGTTAAAACGACTTCGTAAATAGAGGTATAGAGTACGAAAGTGTGGAAATTATGATGAATCTGTATAAAGCACTGGTTCAGAACCAATTGGAGTACTGTGTCCAATTCTGGGAAGGATGTGAAGGCCTTAGAGAAGATGCAGAAAAGATTTACAAGAATGATTCCAGGGATGAGGGACTTCAGTTACGTGGATAGACTGGAGAAGCTGGGGTTGTTCTCCTTGGAGCAAAATCATGAGGGGTCTGGACAGGGTAGATAGAGAGAAACAGTTCCCATTGGCTGAAGGATGGAGAACCAGAGCACCCAGATTTAAGGTGATTGGCCAAAGGCGATGTAAGGAAAAACATTTTTACTTGATCTGGAATGTACTGCCTGTAAGGGTGGTGGAGGCAGACTCAATTTTATCTTCCAAAAGTGGGTTGGATAAGTATCTGAAGGAAATAAATTTGCAGGGCTACGGGAAAGGACAGGGGAGTGGGACTAGTTGAGAGTCGGCGCGGGCTCAATGGGCTGACTGACCTTCTTCAGTGTTGTAACCATTCTATGATTCTGTGATTCTAGGGGAGCCTTGGGAGAGGTTTGGTTTGGTGGACAAGGGGCTTGGGGGCTGTGGCAGAGTCAGATGCACTGATACACGGAGACAGTGCAGCAATCAGTAATACATCTGTGAAAAATAAGTGACTTGTGCAGTGATATGAAAAAAGTGGGTGCACTAAAATGAGAAGCATAAAACCCACTTCCAGTTCAAACAACAACAGCAACAACTTGAATTTATATAGCGCCTTTAACATCGTGAAACGACCCAAGGCGCTTCACAGGAGACAAAAAATTTGACACCGAGCCACATAAGGAGAAATTACGGCAGGTGACCAAAAGCTTGGTCAAAGAAGTAGGTTTAAAGGAGCATCTTGAAGGAGGAAAGAGAGGTAGAGAGGCTGCGAGGTTTAGGCAGGGAGTTCCAGAGCTTAAGCTCTAGGCAACAGAAGGCATGGCCACCAATGGTTGAGCAATAATCAGGGATGCTCAAGAGGGCAAACAAGTCTCCAACTGTTTGCTATCTCGTAGTCTTATTTCTGATACAGTTGAGGGGGGATAATTCCTCTGTTGCTAATTGTGGTGAAATCATAAATACGTTTGCAATCAAGGTGTTTATAATTTTACTACAAGTATCAAATAGAGGGAATATTGCCTCATAGTCCCCAACACATTGCGCACTCTTCATTATAACCAGTAGTTCTGGAGTGGAAGTAAAGTCTACTGACTGCCAGAAGCAGTCATTGGCGTTCTGAGAACATGGAAGCAATACAACCAATTCCCGATTAACTTGTTTATGAAGATTCTCTGAGTATGGGTGCACAAACTACCCTGTGATGATCATTGAGGGTGAACACCTGGACCAGAAAAGACAAAAACTACTCACTTAAATAGTCATGTGAGAGGTGAGGCAAATCATTAAGGGACAGCTGAGAACTGGAAAACAACACAAGAGGACTTACAAAGGTTAGAACTAGTGCTAAGTAGGTTAGAGAGGTTTTGTTGAGGACATGAGTGAGATAGGATGCAATATCAGGGCTATTTGATTTTGCCATGAAAAATGCCACCCTCTAGCACTTACAGCAAAATCATGTTCTTGAATTTGATTTACCAAAAGTGAACTATTATGTAATTGTTTAGAGTTATGTATGACAAAAAGGGTACAGTGTAATTAATTTATACCAAAGCCTTTTGTGCGTAAAGTGAATGCCAATCTGCTGTGTGAAATGACCACGTAAATCTTTACATTGTACTTTGTTGTATTGCCTCTTATTATCCTTAGATTACTATTCTTCTGTTTGCTGTGGTGGATTATAAGTGAACAGAAAAACTAACCCAAATCTCAAGATAGTCCCATTCTCTGTGTCGAGTTGAAGTTTTCCAAGTCACATAAACACTGAATCAATGGTTGACCCTTCAGAAGATACCGCACATATCAGAAATTTCTATCTGTTCATTTCAATGGACAGACAATTGCGGCCAATGTGTCTATGATTTTCTGACATACGCTAGCGGCAGGCCAGCGTAAATCGCAGAAGGATTAATTCCTGTTAGAAGCGGGGCTATGCTCTGCTCCTGAAGACGTGAATAAAAAAAATTTTGCTCCATTTTGTTAGGTCCAACCTGGGTCTCAGGCATCTGATTATCTGCTTCTTCGGTTGGCCAGGCTCATTGCTGCATACACGGCAGGTGGAAGTCCTGCCTTGCCCTGCTACACTCCACTGTGTTCACCGAATATCAATGCGAAGCTCTCCGAGTATTTGTTGGCGGAGAGCTGGACACCAGTCAAAGAAAGAAGAAATTCGGGAAGATGATCAAAGATTGGGGGGTTGAAATTTGGTACCGCCGTTTTTGAGGCAGTGTTCCCGCCTGAGTGCTGATTTTACCGCCTGGCGTTAGGTGCCGTCTCTAACTGGCAAATTCAGGTTTTACGGCCAAAGATGAGATAGCAATGCTAAAAAGTGGCGTTGCACACTATCCTCGGGCAAGAGCTCAGCAGGACTACTCAATTTCGCAATGGGAGGCAGCTGGCATGCTAGGGAAAAAAAATGAAAACTTCTTTGATCCACGCACACACTTCCCCCCCCCCCCCCCCTTCAAAAAGTAATGAAAACACGCACAAATAAATAAAGAGAAAAACTTACCTTCCTTTCTGGGCGATTCCACCCGAGAACCGCTCTTTAACCACCACTTTTTCTAGGCTGTAAGAACGCCTGCCGGTACGGCAGCCATACAAAGCAAGTATCGCGACAGAGGCGTTGTACGCTGAATGACGTCACCACGCGGGTGGTGTTAGCCGGTGCAGCTTTGCCTCTTGGCACCTTTGCCAAAGAGCCGACTCAATTTCAGCCACGGCATGGATGCTGCTTAATACGATGGCAGGCCTTTGCCGTACGTTTGCCGCCTACCGTTGTCGGTAATGGACGGCATCCACAACCGAATTTCAACCCCTTAAGCTTTTACAACACATTGGAAAATAGGCAGGGAAATAGCAAAGTAAAACGGTTTGGGGGTAGAATTGCAGAAAGAAGGAAGATAGTCTCTGATTGCCTCTGATGGTGGAATGCAGAGAGTAGGAGACAAGAGGTAATCCAGGACGTGCCATGAAGTTTGTAGAATTCTACCGTGCTTCAAATAACAATAATGATCTTGCATTGGTTCAATGCGTTATACATAAGAACATAAGAACATAAGAATTAGGAACAGGAGTAGGCCATCTAGCCCCTCGAGCCTGCTCCGCCATTCAACAAGATCATGCCTGATCTGGCCGTGGACTCAGCTCCACTTACCCGCCCGCTCCCCATAACGCTTAATTCCCTTATTGGTTAAAAATCTATCTATCTGTGATTTGAATACATTGAGCTAGCCTCAACTGCTTCCTTGGGCAGAGAATTCCACAGATTCACAACCCTCTGGGAGAAGAAATTTCTTCTCAACTCGGTTTTAAATTGGCTCCCCCCTATTTTGAGGCTGTGCCCCCTAGTTCTAGTCTCCCTGACCAGTGGAAACAACCTCTCTGCCTCTATCTTGTCTGTCCCTTTCATTATTTTAAATGTTTCTATAAGATCACCCCTCATCCTTCTGAACTCCAACGAGTAAAGACCCAGTCTACTCAATCTATCATCATAAGGTAACCCCCTCATCTCTGGAATCAGCCTAGTGAATCGTCTCTGTACCCCCTCCAAAGCTAGTATATCCTTCCTTAAGTAAGGTGACCAAAACTGCACACAGTACTCCAGGTGCGGCCTCACCAATACCCTGTACAGTTGCAGCAGGACCTCCCTGCTTTTGTACTCCATCCCTCTCGCAATGAAGGCCAACATTCCATTCACCTTCCTGATTACCTGCTGCACCTGCAAACTAATTTTTTGGGATTCATGCACAAGGACCCCAGGTCCCTCTGCACCGCAGCATGTTGTAATTTCTCCCCATTCAAATAATATTCCCTTTTATTGTTTTTTTTCCCAAGGTGGATGACCTCACAATTTCCGACATTGTATTCCATCTGCCAAACCTTCGCCCATTCGCTTAACCTATCTAAATCTCTTTGCAGCCTCTCTGTGTCCTCTACATAACCCGCTTTCCCACTAATCTTTGTGTCATCTGCAAATTTTGTTACACTACACTCCGTCCCCTCTTCCAGGTCATCTATGTATATTGCAAACAGTTGTGGTCCCAGCACCGATCCCTGAGGCACACCACTAACCACCGATTTCTAACCCGAAAAGGACCCATTTATCCCGACTCTCTGCTTTCTGTTCGCCAGCCAATTCTCGATCCATGCTAATACATTTCCTCTGACTCCGCGTACTTTTATCTTCTGCAGTAACCTTTTGTGTGGCATCTTATCGAATGCCTTTTGGAAATCTAAATACATCACATCCATCAGTACTCCTCTATCCACCATGCTCATTATATCCTCAAAGAATTACAGTAAATTAGTTAAACATGATTTCCCCTTCATGAATCCATGTTGCGTCTGCTTGATTGCACTATTCCTATCTAGATGTCCCGCTATTTCTTCCTTTACTGAAAATAGGTAATAACTAAAAGATGTGACTCATGATCTCTTCTTCAGTCAATGTTACTCTCATTTATTGTCTCTGTAGTCTTTCTAGTCTTGCTAGAGGCTATCCCACATTAGAAATCTACAGAGAAATACCCTCACAGATGTCAGCGATAATAAGCAGCCTATGTTTCGAAAGCTGTGATTGGTCCATTATTTGAGTCAACGTTGTTCTACTTGATGAGTAAATGAGAAGCTTTCACAGACTAACAATAGCAGTAATGAAACAAGTATTCAATTGGAATCCACTCATATGTTACCATTTACTTCTAGAATGCGCTTGTCTGTAAAATGTTACTCCAAAGTCACTGCAAAGATGAAAGTTGAAAGGATTTTCATTGCAAAGGTCAGGTGGAAGAAAACTGGCGGAAAGTCAGCGGAGCGATCGCTTTGCATGCTGGGGCGGGTCTGGTGCCAAATTCAGTGCCGGGCCTCAGCTGCGTTTAACTGACTAAAAATGGACATCAATCAGGCACCCAGAATTAGCTCACCCATGCCAACAGCAACAATTTGGGTCAGCTGAGATGCCAGTAGGGGCCCTCGGGAAGGTCCTACGGTGGGGTGGGGGTTGGGGGGAAAGCCCTCAGGTAGGTGCTGAGAGGGGCAGGTGGAGGGGGAAGCCCTTGACTAGGCCCTGTGAGGGGGGGGGGGGTGCTGAGGGGAGCCCGGAGTTGAGAGTGTCTCGGGTAGGTCCTGAAGGAGGGGTGGAGGGTGAAACCCTCATGTATGTCCTCAGGTGGGGAGGGCGGAAGAGGACGGAGATGGGAGGCCCTAAGTTACGTCCTGAGAGGGGAACAGCCCAGCCTCTCAGTGGCCCACAGTTGTTTTGTGGAGCTAGGAGAAGCACTCCTGCTCCTTCAGAATCCACAAAAGGCAAAAAATTTGCAAAGGATTTGGGCCTTTATTCAGAGGTCTTCAGTGGTCAGTCTAAAGACTGCTGGATAAGCTGCTCTAGATGCACAAGAACTAGTCGGAGCTTGTTCCGTCTAGTTGCCGTCCAGTTTCACATATGAGTCCTACAACCGGTTTGCATAACCAAATCAGCTTGCCGTCTATTTCAAGCGGACACCCTGGGCAACTAAAAGTCGCCTGATTCCATTTTGCATGGGGTGTACTTCCGGTGTCAATCAGGTGGAGAAGATCACGATCCGATGTTGGATCTTGTTTTGCCTATTACATGCCCGATAAACAGATGCATCAATGTCCAATTTCTCCCTCATACTCGCTATACCTTTACGCCTGTAAAAGGCCTCACTGATAGCCCTCCCATCATAATTCTTCTAATTAATGTAATCTTTGACCACCGACTCTGATTTAAGTTTGGATGTAGCCTGTACACCTAATGCTATTTACTGACTCAGAAAGGTGCAAAAAAAATTGCTTTATCTGTGTTATTCATAAAAACAAAATGCCAGTGTTTTCTCCTGACACCTTTTTAAAAGTATAGCATCGTGATTTATGATAAGTTTATAATGGCACTTAAAAGCATTAATTTCCATCTCACCACTATTTCCACTCAGTTAATGTTTTGCAGTTCGAGCACACAGTGGGCAGCCTTGAGGTAGGCAAGTGCCTCCAAGTCAGGTTATTAGCTTATAAACCCATTTCTAATGACAGTACTGCACAACATTTCATTTTTAAGAGCCTGCTATAAACTAATACTTGATGCTTAACAAAGCAATAATGTCCCCGCTATTAAAAGTAACAGTTCTTTAATAATTGTATAATAGCATTGCAATAAATATTTAATGAGTCCAAGAACAAAATCTGCATACCACTCTATTAATTAGGAAGATTACTCATTACGAAGACAGTCATTCTTGCACCCTGAATCGAGGTCCTCCCTAATCAAACATGGATTTAGTTTTACATTCAGCCCTTCAAAGAGACATTGTACACTTGTTAAGACTTTAGGTTGGAATTCTCTTAGGGCGTTTTTGTAATACTCGATGCAACTTCCTTTTACGGTGCAAAACAGCAGTGAAACTATATTAAATATAGAATCAGATGGAAGACTGAGTCAAAAATGGCAGTAACAAATATAGACATTTATTAACAATATAGATCTTTCTACATCTGGATACACTTCAGTACACATGATTAATAATACTACACAACAGCCCTAGTCTCGCATTAACTCCACACAGCTATGAACAGAAGTTGATATACACCCAGATGTCCTTATGAGAACCATCATTCGGCTTTGGCTTCAGTACCACAGGAAACTTATGGCTGTTTCATTTGCCGATTTTCAACGGATTGGCAGTAAAATAAGAGTGTTCTAACTTGAGCCTTACTTACAGTCATACCGCAGTTGTGGATTAGAAACATAGAAACATAAAAAATAGGAGCAGTAGTAGGCCATTCGGCCCTTCGAGACTGCACCGCCATTCAATATGATCATGGCTAATCCTCTATCTCAACGCCATATTCCAGTTTTTTCCCCATACCCCTCGATGTCTTTTGTTTCTAGAAATCTATCTATCTCCCTCTTAAATATATTCAGTGACTTGGCCTCCACAGCCTTCTGTGGTAGAGCATTCCACAGGTTCACCACCCTCTGAGTGAAAACATTTCTCCTCATCTCGGTCCTAAATTTCCTATCCCGTATCCTGAGACTGTGACCCCCTCCTTCCCTCATCTACTGGGGTCTCAATGCCCTGAGCAGATTGTTCAGGTTCCATTGGGACTTTTCTGTCAGTCCATACATAGATTGCATAGAATTCTACATTACAGAAACAGGTCATTCAGCCCAACAGGTCTATGCTGTTGTTTATGCTTCACAGGAGCCTCCTCTCACCTTACTTCATCACGCCCTATCAACATATCCTTGTATTCCTTTCTCCCTCATGTACGTATCTAGCTTCCCCTTAAATGCACCAATGCTAATCGACTCAACCAATTTATGTGATAGCAAGTGCCACATTCTCACCACTCTCTGCGTTAAGAAATTTTTCCTGAATTTCTTATTGGATTTATTAGTGACCAACTTTATATTTATAGCCCCTAGTTTTGTACTCCCTCACAAGTGGAAACACCTTCTTTATGTCTACCCTAGTGTCAGCCGTGGCTCAGTGGGTAGCACCCTCGCCTCTGAGCCCCACTCCAGGGATTAGAGCATAAAAATCGAGGCTGATGCTCCAGTGCTGATGTAGTGCTGCACTTTCTGAGGTGCCGTCTTTTGGATGAAATGTTAAACTGAGGTCCCGTCTGCTCTCAAAGTTGGACGTAAAAGTTCCCATGGCACTATTTCGAAGAAGAGCCGGGAAGTTACCCTGGTGTTCTGGCCAATATTTGTCCCTCAATCAACATCAACATCAAGCGTCGAGAGAGGTGGGAGTCGGCGAGAGGCAGCGGCCTATAAAGGCTCAGCAGTCGGGCAGTCTGGGGAGCATCGAGAGAGGCGAGAGGCAGCGGCCTATAAAGGCTCAGCAGTCGGGCAGTCCGGGGAGCGTCGAGAGAGGAGGGAGTCAGCGAGAGGCAGCGACCTATAAAGGCTCAGCAGTCGGGCAGTCTGGGGAGCATCGAGAGAGGCGAGAGGCAGCGGCCTATAAAGGCTCAGCAGTCGGGCAGTCTGGGGAGCGTCGAGAGAGGCGGGAGTCGGCGAGAGGCAGCGGCCTATAAAGGCTCAGCAGTCGGGCAGTCCGGGGAGCATCGAGAGAGGCGGAGCTTGTACAGCTCCAGCTGGGAGAGAAGGCAAAAAAGAAGTAGAAAGAAATCAAAAGGTGACGTCACAACCAAGGGGGTAAGTGATTGGCTGGTGGTTGGTGAGTAGCTTTTATTTTTCTTTCTTTTTTATATCAGTCAGTAACTTTTAACATTGTTGTTGCCAATTTAAGTGCATCTAAGGGTTAAGTCATGGCAGGGGAGCTCGGTCACTTGATATGCTCCTCCTGTACCATGTGGGAACTCAGGGACACTTCCGGTGTCCCTGACGACTACATCTGCAGGAAATGTATCCGCCTCCAGCTCCTGACGGACCACGTTGCGGAATTGGAGCTGAGGGTGGATTCACTCTGGAGCATCCACGATGCTGAGAACGACGTGAGTAGCACGTGTAGCGAGTTGGTCTTACTGCAGGAGAAAGGTCCACAGCCAGCTAGGGAATGGAAGACCAGCAGGAAGAGTAGTGCAAGGAAGGTAGTGCAGGGGTCCTCTGCGGTCATCCCCCTGCAAAACAGATACACTGCTTTGAGTACTGTTGAGGGGGATGACTCATCAGGGGAGGGCAGCAGCAGCCAAGTTCATGGCACCGTGGCTGGTTCTGTTGCACAGGAGGGCAACAAAAAGAGTGGGAGAGCGATAGTCATAGGGGATTCAATTGTAAGGGGAATAGATAGGCGTTTCTGCGGCCGCAACCGAGACTCCAGGATGGTATGTTGCCTCCCTGGTGCAAGGGTCAAGGATGTCTCGGAGTGGGTGCAGGACATTCTAAAAAGGGAGGGAGAACAGCCAGTTGTCGTGGTGCACATTGGTACCAACGACATAGGTAAAAAAAGGGATGAGGTCCTACGAAACAAATTTTAGGAGCTAAATTAAAAGGTAGGACCTCAAAAGTAGTAATCTCGGGATTGCTATCAGTGCCATGTGCTAGTCAGAGTAGGAATCGCAGGATAGCGCAGATGAATACATGGCTTGAGCAGTGGTGCAGCAGGGAGGGATTCAAATTCCTGGGGCATTGGAACCGGTTCTGGGGGAGGTGGGACCAGTACAAACCGGACGGTCTGCACCTGGGCAGGACTGGAACCAATGTCCTAGGGGGAGTGATTGCTAGTGCTGTTGGGGAGGAGTTAAACTAATATGGCAGGGGGATGGGAACCAATGCAGGGAGACAGACGGAAACAAAAAGGAGACAAAAGCAAAAGACAGAAAGGAGATGAGGAAAAGTAGAGGGCAGAGAAACCCAAGGCAAAGAACAAAAAGGGCCAGTGTACAGCAAAATTCAAAAAGGACAAAGAGTGTTAAAAAAACAAGCCTGAAGGCTTTGTGTCTTAATGCAAGGAGTATCCGTAATAAGGTGGATGAATTAACTGTGCAAATAGATGTTAACAAATATGATGTGATTGGGATTACAGAGACGTGGCTCCAGGATGATCAGGGCTGGGAACTCAACATCCAGGGGAATTCAACATTCAGGAAGGATAGAATAAAAGGAAAAGGAGGTGGGGTAGTATTGCTGGTTAAGGAGGAGATTAATGCAATAGTTAGGAAGGACATTAGCTTGGATGATGTGGAATCTATATGGGTGGAGCTGCAGAACAACAAAGGGCAAAAAACGTTAGTGGGAGTTGTGTACAGACCTCCAAACAGTAGTAGTGATGTTGGGGAGGGCATCAAACAGGAAATTAGGGGTGCATGCAATAAAGGTGCAGCAGTTATAATGGGTGACTTTAATATGCACATAGATTGGGCTAACCAAACTGGAAGCAATACGGTGGAGGAGGATTTCCTGGAGTGCATAAGGGATGGTTTTCTAGACCAATATGTTGAGGAACCAACTAGGGGGGGAAGCCATCTTAGATTGGGTGTTGTGTAATGAGAGAGGATTAATTAGCAATCTCGTTGTGCGAGGCCCCTTGGGGAAGAGTGACCATAATAAGGTGGAATTCTGCATGAGGATGGAGAATGAAACAGTTAATTCAGAGACCATGGTCCAGAACTTAAAGAAGGGTAACTTTGAAGGTATGAGGCATGAATTGGCTAGGATAGATTGGCGAATGATACTTAAGGGGTTGACTGTAGATGGGCAATGGCAGACATTTAGAGACCGCATGGATGAACTACAACAATTGTACATTCCTGTCTGGCGTAAAAATAAAAAAGGGAAGGTGGCTCAACCGTGGCTATCAAGGGAAATCAGGGAGAGTATTAAAGCCAAGGAAGTGGCATACAAATTGGCCAGAAATAGCAGCGAACCTGGGGACTGGGAGAAATTTAGAAATCAGCAGAGGAGGACAAAGGGTTTGATTAGGGCAGGAAAATGGAGTACGAGAAGAAGCTTGCAGGGAACATTAAGACGGATTGCAAAAGTTTCTATTGATATGTAAAGAGAAAAAGGTTAGTAAAGACAAACGTAGGTCCCCTGCAGTCAGAATCAGGGGAAGTCATAACGGGGAACAAAGAAATGGCAGACCAATTGAACAAGTACTTTGGTTCGGTATTCACTAAGGAGGACACAAACAACCTTACGGATATAAAAGGGGTCAGAGGGTCTAGTAAGGAGGAGGAACTGAGGGAAATCCTTATTAGTCGGGAAATTGTGTTGGGGAAATTGATGGGATTGAAGGCTAATAAATCCCCAGGGCCTGATGGACTGCATCCCAGAGTACTTAAGGAGGTGGCCTTGGAAATAGCGGATGCATTGACAGTCATTTTCCAACATTCCATTGAATCTGGATCAGTTCCTATCGAGTGGAGGGTAGCCAATGTAACCCCACTTTTTAAAAAAGGAAGGAGAGAGAAAACCGGGAATTATAGACCGGTTAGCCTGACATCGGTAGTGGGTAAAATGATGGAATCAATTATTAAGGATGTCATAGCAGCTCATTTGGAAAGAGGTGACATGATAGGTCTAAGTCAGCATGGATTTGTGAAAGGGAAATCATGCTTGACAAATCTTCTGGAATTTTTTGAGGATGTTTCCAGTAGAGTGGACAAGGGAGAACCAGTTGATGTGGTATATTTGGACTTTCAGAAGGCTTTCGACAAGGTCCCACACAAGAGATTAATGTGCAAATTTAAAGCACATGTGATTGGGGGTAGTGTGCTGACATGGATCGAGAACTGGTTGTCAGACAGGAAGCAAAGAGTAGGAGTAAATGGGTACTTTTCAGAATGGCAGGCAGTGACTAGTGGGGTACTGCAAGGTTCTGTGCTGGGGCCCCAGCTGTTTACACTGTACATTAATGATTTCGACGAGGGGATTAAATGTAGTATCTCCAAATTTGCGGATGACACTAAGTTAAGTGGCAGTGTGAGCTGCGAGGAGGATGCTATGAGGCTGCAGAGTGACTTGGATAGGTTAGGTGAGTGGGCAAATGCATGGCAGATGAAGTATAATGTGGATAAATGTGAGGTTATCCACTTTGGTGGTAAATTCAGAGAGGCAGACTATTATCTGAATGGTGACGGATTAGGAAAAGGGGAGGTGCAACGAGACCTGGGTGTCATGGTACATCAGTCATTGAAGGTTGGCATGCAGGTACAGCAGGCGGTTAAGAAAGAAAATGGCATGTTGGCCTTCATAGCGAGGGGGTTTGAGTACAGGGGCAGGGAGGTGTTGCTACAGTTGTACAGGGCCTTGGTGAGGCCACACCTGGAGTATTGTGTACAGTTTTGGTCTCCTAACTTGAGGAAGGACATTCTTGCTATCGAGGGAGTGCAGCGAAGGTTCACCAGACTGATTCCCGGGATGGCGGGACTGACCTATCAAGAAAGACTGGTTCAACTGGGCTTGTATTCACTGGAGTTCAGAAGAATGAGAGGGGACCTCATAGAAACGTTTAAAATTCTGACGGGTTTAGACAGGTTAGATGCAGGAAGAATGTTCCCAATGTTGGGGAAGTCCAGAACCAGGTGTCACAGTCTAAGGATAAGGGGTAAGCCATTTAGGACCAAGATGAGGAGAAACTTCTTCACCCAGAGATTGGTGAACCTGTGGAATTCTCTACCACAGAAAGTTGTTGAGGCCAATTCACTAAATATATTCAAAAAGGAGTTCGATGAAGTCCTTACAACTAGGGGGATCAAGGGGTATGGCGAGAAAGCAGGAATGGGGTACTGAAGTTGCATGTTCAGCCATGAACTCATTGAATGGTGGTGCAGGCTAGAAGGGCCGAATGGCCTACTCCTGCACCTATTTTCTATGTTTCTATGTTTCTATAACAAAATCAGATTATCTGGTCATTATTACATTGCTGTTTGTCGGAGCTTAATTGGCTGCTGCGTTTCCCATATTACAACAGTGACTGCACTCCAAAAGTACTTCATTGGCTGTAAAGCGCTAAGGGACGTCATGAAAGACGCTATATAAATGCAAGTCTTTCTTTCTTTCTTTCCTTCTTTTCTTCTTTCCTTCTTTCTTTCATTTTCTTTCTTTCTGTTTTCTTTCTTGCTTGCTTGCTTTTCTTTTCTTTTAGATACGTCGAAACATAGAAATTAGATGCAGGAGCAGACCATTCAATATGATCATGGCTGATCATTCAACCTCGGTATCCCTTTCCTGCTTTCTCTCCATACTCCTTGATCCCTTTAGCCATAAGGGCCACATCTAGCTCCCTTTTGAATATACCTAACAAACTGGCCTCAACAACTTTCTGCGGTAGAGAATTCCACAGGTTAACCAGTCGCTGAGTGAAGAAGTTTCTCCTCATCTCGGTCCTAAATGGCTTACCCCTTATTCTTAGACTGTGACCCCTGGTTCTGGAACTCCCCAGCAACGGGAACATTCTTTCTGCCTCTAATATGTCCAATCCTATCAGAATTTTATATGTTTCTAAGAGATCCCCTCTCGTTCTTTTAAACTCCAGTTGATACAAGCCCAGTTGATCCAGTCTATCCTCATATGTCAGTCCTGCCATCCCGGGAATCAATCTGGTGAACCTTCGCTGTACTCCCTCAATAGCAAGAATGTCCTTCCTCAGATTAGGAGACCAAAACTGAACACAGTGGCCCCAAGATTCGGCCCGCGCCGAAAACGGTGCACCTCCGAGCTGGACGCCTGTTCTTTGCGCCTAAAAGTGCGCTGGAAAAAAACTTCGATATTCTCTGGCTCCTCGGAGCTCGATCTCAGCTTGGCGCGGCGCGCTCTTCACAGCAGGGGGCGGAGCCAAACACTCACACCGATTCTGTAAGTAGTGGGGGGGGGGCGGGTCCAATTTAAATGAGCCAACGTGGTGCCGGCAGCTCTGCGCGTGCGTGTTGGAGCGTGCGCGCACGCGTAGTGTCAAACAAACATTGGCACTCGGCCATTTTTAAAAGGACTCGGCTGCCGGCCAGCCACTGACGCCGCTCCTATCCCATGGCCGAATGGCCTCAGCCCCCTTGAAAAGCTGCGTGCATCCGGTGTTGATCCTTCGGCTGCCGGCCAGCCACTAACAGAATGAAGGCCTGTCTGCAGCACAGCAGCTCAGCTCGAAGGCTGCTCGCTGTCGCTGTTGGGGCTGCCGTCAAGACACTGATGCCACACCCCTGCCTGTCTCCAACATGAAAGGCCTGCCTGAAGCACTTTCACACAGGTAGGAACATGGTTTATTTAATCTTTTCTTTGCTTATAAATTTTTATTCAGGTTGGATTTATTTGTATAATATTTGTATAAGTATAACTAAGGATTGATTGTAGAATTTAATGACTTCCCTTCCCTCCCCCCCCCCCACCTCGTTCCCTACACCTAATTTGTAACCTACGCCTGATTTTCTAAATTGTAGACAAAGTTTTTTCGAGCGTACAAAAATCTTCACTTACTCCATTCTAAGTTAGTTTGGAATAAGTTTTCACTGTCGAAACTTTGAAAACAGGCGTAAGTGGCCGGACATGCCCCCTTTTGAAAAAAAAATTCTGTTCCAAAGTGAAACTGTTCTAACTGACTAGAACTGGAGCAAACTAAAGGACGAGAATTTGAATTTCTAAGATACTCCGTTCTACACCAGTTGCTCCAAAAAATCAGGAGCAACTGAGGCCGAATCTTGGGCCCAATATTCCAGGTGAGGCTTCACCAAGGCTCTGTACAACTGCAGTAAGACCTCCCTGCTCCTGTACTCAAATCCTCTAGCTATGAAGGCCAACATGCCATTTGCCGCCTTCACTGCCTGCTGTACTTGCATGCCAATTTCAATGACTGATGTACCATGACACCCAGGTCTCGTTGCACCTCCCCTTTTCCTAATCTGTCACCATTCAGGTAATATTCTGTCTTCCTGTCACCAAAGTGGATAACCTCACACTTATCCACATTATACTGCATCTGCCATGCATTTGCCCACTCACCTAACCTGTCCAAGTCACCCTGCAGCCTCCTCACAGCTCACACCGCCACCCAGCTTAGTGTCATCTGCAAACTTGGAGATATTACATTTAATTCCTTCATCATTGATATATATTGTAAAGAGCTGGGGTCCCAGCACTGAACGCTGCAGCACCCCACTGGTCACTACCTGCCATTCTGAAAAGGACACATTTATTCCAACTCTCTGCTTCCTGTCTGCCAACCAGTTCTCTATCCACGTCAGTACGTTACCCCCAATACCATGTGCTTTAATTTTGCACATCAATCTCTTGTATGGGACCTGGTCAAAAGCCTTTTTAAAGTCCAAATACACCACATCCACTGATTCTCCCTTGTCCACTCTGCAAGTTACCTCCTCAAAAAATTCTAGAAGATTTGTCAAGCGTGATTTCTCTTTCATAAATCCATGCTGACTAGGACCGATTCTGTCACTGCTTTCCAAATGCGTTGCTATTTCATCTTTAATAATTGATTCCAACATTTCCCCCACCACCGATGTCAGGCTAACCGGTCTATAATTCCCTGTTTTCTCTCTCCCTCCTTTTTTAAAAAGTGGTGTTACATTAGCTACCCTCCAGTCCATAGGAACTGATCCAGAATCAATAAAATGTTGGAAAATGAGCACCAATGCATCCACTATTTCTAGGGCCACCTCCTTAAATACTCTGGGATGCAGACGATCAGGCCCTGGGGATTTATCGGCCTTCAATCCCATCAATTTCCCTAACACAATTTTCCACCTAATAAGGATTTCCTTCAGTTCCACCTTTTCGCTGGACCCTCGAATCCCTAGTATTTCCAGAAGGTTAATTGTGTCTTCCTTTGTGAAGACAGAACCAAAGTATTTGTTCAATTGGTCTGCCATTTCTTTGATCCCCATTATAAACTCACCTGATTCTGACTGAAAAAGACCTATTTTGATCTTCACTAATCTTTTTCTCTTCACATATCTATAGAAGCTTTTGCAGTCAGTTTTTATGTTCCCTGCAAGCTTACTCTCATACTCTATTTTCCCCCTCCTAATTAAACCCTTAGTCCTCCTCTGCTGAATTCTAAATTTCTCCCAGTCCTCAGGTTTGCTGCTTTTTCTGGCCAATTTATATGCCTCTTCCTTGGATTTAACACTATCCCTAATTTCCCTTGTTAGCCATGGTTGAGCTATCTTCCCCATTTTATTTTTACTCCAGACAGGGATGTACAATTGCTGAAGTTCATCCATGTAATCTATAAATGTCTTCCATTGCCTATCCACTGTCAATCCTTTAAGTATCATTTTCCAGTCTATCCTAGCCAATTCACGTCTCATACCATCGAAGTTATCTTTCCTTAAGTTCAGGACCCTAGTCTCTGAATTAACACTGTCTCTCTGCATCTTAATAAAGAATTCTATCATATTATGGTCACTCTTCCCAGAGGGCCTCGCACAACAAGATTGCTAATTAATCCTCTTTCATTACACAACACCCAGTCTAGGATGGCCAGCTCTCTAGTTGGTTCCTCAATGTATTGGTCCAGAAAGCCATCCGTAATACACTCCAGAAAGTCCTCCTCCACCACATTGCTACCAGTTTGGTTTGCCCAATCTATATGTAGATTAAAGTCGTCCATGATAACTGCTGTACGCATCCCTAATTTCCTGTTTGATGCCATCCCCAACCTCATTACTACTGTTTGGTGTACACAAACTCCCAGTAGCGTTTACTGTCCTTTGGTATTCCGCAGCTCCACCCATACCAATTCCACATCATCCAAGCTAATGTCCTTTCTGTTGTTTTCTTTCCTTTCCTTTTCTTTTCTTTTCTTTCTTTCTATTGAAACCCTTCATAATTTTAAAAACATCTGTCTGGTCACAAGGGTCAAGTTGAACCCATTTTAGGCCCATAAAATGGGAGCGACAATTTTAAATTCAGTCACCACTGTTCCATTTAGAAGCACAATGTAGATTCGAATACAAAGCTTCCGTCCTAAGTACGTGATCAACAGGAGGCACCACGTCGAGAGTTGACACGAACCTTCAAGTAAGTCATACTGGATCACGCTTACATGCATCCTAGCAGATGGCTCAAGTAAACTGTCGACAGAAACCCAGCTGTGAGACAGGCCATGGTACAAGACTAAAAATGTAAATGTTAGAGTTCTCTTCCTGCTGTGAACGCTGTTTAACACATAACAATACCTCTGAGTTTGAAAATGTGTCACTCTATTCTCAAAAAGATTCCATCTAACTATGTAATATGTAAGAGAAAATTGGCATTAGGGGTATAAGCGAAATAACGTTTAAAGTGCCGGTTTCCACATCGGCAAAGGGGGCAGAAGTTCTGTGGCTGACCTCACACATTCTAACATATTCCAGTACCAAGAACCCAGAGGCCCCTGATTCAACACTAGATAACATTACGGTACATCCAGTCTGACAAAATAAGATTCCATGGAAGACTCTAAACAGATACTGATAAGACTTATTTAAAAGATTTTAAAGAGACTTTTAGGCGCCATGTACAACCAGCAAATTCGAACCCAATGAGGTCATCCCAGTTAAGGCCTGAATTTGCCTTGAGATCCTGGTCTGTCAATCCAAAATATTACTGATAAGGCAACCCAACTAGAGATCGAGGGAGGTCGTACTGGGAAGCGAAGGAGTCTATGAAATGTATAAATGATGTACGATTTTGCTTTTCGGGGAAAATCTCCACTCACAGGTGGCTGTGATGAGAAGTGTTCCCAGATGTCCGTAATTAAAGATCGTTATACCTTGCCATCCGTCTCCGTCTAATAACTTCGAGGGCTGCTACGAGGGTTGGGACGAGCATCGACCCTTTACATCAGAGGGCCCGCTTGTGGGAAGAGAAGCCTTCCCATTTTACCCTTCATTATACAAGCCCAAACTACGGAAATACAGGATTCATTGCGTTTTTCCTTAGACCTAATAAGAATGTGCATGCTTTACATTTCACAGTGCAAACGCATTTTGGGTGATCTTAATAATGGCCAGAAGTCCTTTGTTCTTCATTGAAAAAGTGCCATGGGATCTTTTACATCCACCTGACGGGGTACGTAGTATCATGGTTATGTTACTGGGCTAGTAATCCAGAGGCCTGGGCTAGTAATCCAGAGGCCTGGGCTAGTAATCCAGAGACGTGAGTTCAAATCCCACCATGGCAGCTTGGGAATTTAAATTCAGTACATCTTGAATTACAAAGCTATTACAGGCAACTCTCGATTATCCGGGTCCCTCAGGGATTGCGCTGTGCTAGGTAAACAATTTCTCCGTTAGAGCGATTGACATTATAAAGTTAAAACCCGATGCCTTCCCAGGCCGAAAGGACTCCAATGTCAGCGGCCTGATGCCTTCCCAGGACGTAATTTTAAATCCTGTTACAATGGTTTCACGTTGGATCCGTGTGCGGATAATCGGGAGTTGCCTGTATCAGTAATGGTGACCATGGGCTAGGATTTCCCCTGGGATCGCTGCTGCCGGATCCTTAGTGATATTCCGGCGCTTGCGTCATTTTAACCGCCGGAATACCACTGGTGCGCGCTCCTGCGGTTTTTGGATCCTTGATGTCGGCGGTGGCGAAGCCTAGCGCTAGCGGTATGGAGCGGGCGGTGAGAACGGGAGAAAACTCGGCGACCGCCTTATCTTTAGTAAGGGAAGCAGAACCACTGCAGAAAACGGCCGGAACATCTTCTCTGCGCATGCACAGCCATTCTCCCGCAATTTCGGGGTCAAGGGTAACCCTGCACATGCGCAGAGAAGGAAAGGACAGCACTGGACATCTTGAAGCTGCAGAGGTTGGTGGAGGTCAGTGAGAGAGTAGTTGTGAAGTGTTTTGAGGAGTACATTGATTATATTCAGTATATTTACAATTAATATCATAATATAAAATAATATAATTAATAACATAACTAGCAATAATTATAATAGATCTTAAAATCTTAAAAATTAATAATAATAAATAAATACATTCAATAATATATATATTTATAAATAAATATCAACAAAATGGAAAATCAAGCCATGGAAGTGGCGAGGGCGTTAGGTGGGAGGAAAAGGGCCACTCGTTTCTCGGAGGAAGCCCAGGAGTCATTAGTGGAGGAAGTGGAGGCCTGTTGGAATCAGTTAACACAGAGTGGGCGAGGGAGACCATCACCGTTCATGTGTCAACGGTTATGGTGAGAAATCACTGAGACGGGGGCCGAACCAGTGCTGCAAACGGTGGAATGACACTATTGGGTCTGCGAGAGTAAGTAACTTTTATCATGCATTGACGATTTAATCTTAAATAGTGCCACATTTTATGGTGTAAAGCTTGGTGTCATTTTTATTTCCCATTAGCGATCTCGTCGTGTTCGTCCTCTGTATTTGCATGTGTTCATCATGCAACGTTTGCGTGTTAACAAAACTTAAATCGTGCACTCGTTGACAAAAAGACTGGAGGACGGTTAATTGGGGATGTGTATTGTAAGGGTCGAAAATCCAGTGCTACACAAAAATAAGGCACCCGGTCACAAGGAAACAGAGCATGGGACCATTCCATACACCCTTTTAATCGAACTTTGGCCAAGGCAAGCCGCAGGAAGAAAGGCAGGCTGGGAAATATGTCTGTGGCCAGACACTATGTGAACTCGGGGGCCACAGGTAGGCTGAGAAGCCAGCCAATCCCGGGAAAGTGCAACCTGGGCCAGCCAATCAGTGAATCAAGCCGGGCCAGAAGCAGGGAAATCCTCGACCAAAAGAGAATACTCGGTCCATTTTGTAAAGGACAGCTTACCTGGATCTAATCAAGGAGAATGGCCCATCACCAGCCCATTACCCATGTACATAAAGACAATAGGAGAGGCCAACACCTCAGTGCATCCCGACCCTGACACAATAGCCAGCCGACGATCAGGCACCGAGGTGCACAAGAAACAATGCTTTACCTTAACACCTCATCCCCACCTCGACTCAAACAATGAGACACTGATTCAGTTTGGGCGTGAAAAGGGCCGGAAACCGAGCCAGGTATAAAGGTGAGAGCTGGCAGCACTTGAAAAACACAGACAAGGGGACCTGACAACACCTCGAAGGAAGAGAGAGGGACTCAGCCTCGCAAAAGAACGGCTCGGGCTAAAGAACTTCAGAGCGGCCAAAGACAACTGCCACCAGCGGACCTAGACTCCATCCGTGTGCTGAACCAGCGACTGAAAACCAAGGAAGAGGAAAAAAAGGGGGGCCCAATTTTGCCCTAAGCAACCGAGCCACACACCAGGACCGCGCTCCGAGGCCCACCGACCGGACAACCAACGACCGAGGTGACCGGGAGAGGCAACATTCACCCCAGTCCACACCAACAACTCACCCGGCCGAGAAGAAACACAACTGCGAGCCAATACAACCTCCGAGGATAACTGGAGCAAATCCGATTTAAGGTGGGACCCACTATACCCATCAAAGGAAACTGTGAGTATCACCCTGGAGTCTTCTCCCAACTGTCAGCTTAGGCTAGTTAGGTGTAAAGGAGGGGGTGGGTGATAGAGTGGGTATAAGGACTTTAAACTTGTGTAGAATTTTGTTGTGTCCGTTCCTCCCATAAACCTTTTTTTTCCTTAGTTCAAAGTGGTTCAACAAGCCAATGCGTCGATCTTGTATTTCACTTGGTCCACACTTTGGGGGCTCGCACCACTTTTATTATGTGTGTATTAGTTTTGTGTTGTCTTTAGCACCTTAACCTTGTTTAAACGCTCACCTGGGTTTTAATAAAGTAGGACTTACCTGACTTTTCCAGGAACATCTCTTGTCTTTTGCATCTCTGAGTGTTTTATTGTGGGAAGTTCATTATCCACCTGAATTCTGAGGTCAGAACCAGATAGGGATGCAGGACCTCAAAACGTCAAGGTTGCGATTGGGTATAAGCAGCTTCAGACCTATTGGTGGTATCAAACATGTCACTAAGCTGTAATTGGGTATAAGCAGCCTCAGACCTAGTGGTGGTATCAAACATGTCACTAAGCTGTAATTGGGTATAAGCAGAAAAGGGGTCCACTGGTGATAGCAACTCAAATCACCATAGTCTGAAGGTTGCACCCGGTCACAAGCAACAGTACAAGGAAAAACCCCTACAACTAATGGCGAGCCAGCCAGGAGCTCAGTGAGAGAACGAGCTGAGCACCTCAGAGAAGGTGATCCTGGAACATTCCAAAATGGAGGAAAGAATGAAAGATTATGTGTTTTCTAAAGTTAATTTTTCTAAGGCTTGGGTTCAGAGCCTGACTAGGGCACTGCATCCGGCAGATGTGGCGGCCCAGTGGACTGCGGGTCGAAGAATATAGAGAAGGCGATCTGGCTAATCTGCTTGACAAGGCAGGTTAGAGAGCTAGACCTCCAGGTGGGGAGGTTACAGGATGAACTCAAAGAAGCAGTGATAACCTCAGCAGCCAGCAGTGCAGCGGGCACAAAGGTCACAGGGGAGCTGATAGCAGAAAGGAACAGGAGAGCACAGTTGGAGGAGACTTTCCGTAACCACCAGAAGTACCTGCAGAGTCAGGTTACAGTGTCTCGGGCTGTGGAGCAGAAACATAGGGAATGAAGTATAACCTATGGGAAGCAAGTACAGGAATTGCAGGGCCAGCTAGAGGATTTGCGTGTTGCCTCTAAAGTCAACATGGAAATCAGCCGTGACAAGGCAGATCATGCGCCCTGCCAGAAACGGATCCAATCCCTCCTCCAGGCTCTGTCCCAGGTAAAAGGGACAGTGTGTCTGCTGGGGCCCGGGGGGCTACCAATGAATGGGGAGTGGAGGAGGATCCGATGGCAGAAGCCAGTCGACCGCCTCCCGAGACGCCGGTAGTGTGTCCGGCAGGCTTCAGGGAGGAACAGAGGGTGCAGGCCAAGAAGCCCACAGGGCATGGGACCGGCCAGGGAGAGTCGGTCCAGCCAAAAGGGCATGGGGCCGGCCAGGTGAAGCCGACCCAGCCAAAGGGGTATGGGACACCCTTAGAAAGGGTTGAGTCTGTCAGTTTGATCACGGCTGAAGAACAAGGGGAGCCAGTAGTAACATCAGCAGCGGGACCGATGTGCCCGGCTGTGCAGAGAAAGTACGGCCCCCCCACAGGGTGCGCAACCTCAGGGACCGCTCGACAGCGAGTTTATTATCCCGCATGGGGTGCAAGCCCTAAAGGCTATGGTATCGCACATCCCCAAGCTGACGAGGCAAGGAGACCCATACGCCCATTTTCTGGAAGTAGCACAGGCAGTAGACCTCAATGCCTGCGATAATGCAGAAGCAGTTAAAGTGCTCCTATTCTCAATAGATGGAAGAATCTATCAGGCTCTTCCCCCTGTTTGTCGAGGGGGACGCTGTACCTTGGAGGCTCTGAAAAGGGCCATCCTGGAAGCTGTGGGGTGGAACGAGGGAAGCCCTTTCGAAAGGATAGCAAAGACCCGTCAGCTAACCAGAGAGGCCCCACATATCTATGTGGACAGGCTGTGGCTGGTGTATAGCGCAGCCTGCGGGGGCCTGCTCACGGTAGAGCAGAGGGAGGCCTGGTTTCACACCATAATCGCGAACAGCCTACCCAGTGTAAAGGAAAGGGCAGACCTCTGGTTTATCCCCGCAGACCCCAACCTCACCGAGGACATCATGATAGGCAGACTGACCGCCAGACGGCGGATGGAGGAGGAGGAGAAGCCTGAAAAACCCATAAAGGGTCGGGTGCACACGGTGCAACCCAACCAAACCCCCAAGAAAGAGTGGCATCAGGAAGGGGGATATCCTTCCGATAAGAGGGGGATATGTTACGGGTGAGGCAAGCTGAGCCATTTCCGCAGCAACTGCCGGACCAACCCGTTCCGCACCAAGGAAGGGAAAACATCCCCGGAGGGGAACCCAGGCAGCGAGAAACCCGGGGCCACCGCAGCATTCGAGACTGCGGGTGGAAACCCTCAGGCAGCTGCTGACAGGCTCCGGCCGGGTGAACGTAGCTGTAGGCAGGGAGATCCCAACAGCTCCCCGACAGCAGAAGCTGTGACTAGGCCCCACCAAGCCCGCCTCCCTGTGTCCGCTAGACTTCGACTCGTGGGGAAGACCTTGGGTAAAGATGGAGGTGGAGGGGAGCCAGGGTAATTAACTGTTGGACACGGGGGCTTCAAACACCCTTGTCCACACAGAGGACCCGGCCTCCTCACCCCTGTCTAACGGTGTACCCTACGAGCTGGTCGGCTTCACAGGAGACGAGAGGGCAAGAAAAAGGAAGGCTCCCACGGGAGACAGAGAACAGTCCGGTGGATGTGGAAGCTGTAACAGAGGTCAACCCCGGCCCCGAAGCCCCACAACCCGGAATAGTCCACTGCCACAGTAAGACCATCACACAGCAGAGTGAAGTGGCACAGCCTGATAGGCAGGAAAGGGACTTAGCACAGGAGAAGGGAGTCCTGTGCAGTATAACGACAGGGCAGATAGAGGAAGGGATAGACCAGTGGGAGGACCAAGGGGTGCAGCCCGTAACATGGGACTCCGCGCCCCTGGTTAGACGTAGTTCCAGAGTGAGGCAGCCTAGGATGCCTTGGTCCCCCGTATACCTTCCCGCCCGTCCCAGAGTCAGACGAGAAAAGAAGCACAAGAGTGGCAGACTCTGTGCGGTAAAAGGGACACCTCCGAAAGACCCGGGAAAGATCCCAGACACTGAAGGGCTCACAGAAATGGAAGCAGGACATTTAAAAGAAGTCCTCCTGCAAGCCCTACAAAAGGGGGCAGTCCGGCTCCTGGGGCAAGGTCAGCAAGATGGTCAACCAAACCAAGTCAGTATCAGAGACTGACCTGGCCATCCGGAGACAAGTGGCATTGTATATAGCCCAGTGTTCTGTAAATAGTTTAGGGAGATTTTAAAGTGAGGTGATGGTGTTTTTATTTTGTGATGTTACTCCAGTCGAGCCTGAAGAAGTCTCAGGCAAGACTGTGTTCAATCTTGTGTTCCAGAAGATGCTCCGGACCGTCGCGATGTTATTTACCTACCTGGGGACCTGCACCGGACAGAAACTCAACATTGAGATGTCTTTGACATACGGGTGCTCCCCGGGGGCAGGGCGCCAATCGTGACCACGGGAGAAGGGGTAATGGAGGCAGAAGGCCAGGCCACCTACTTCCACAAGGGGAGATGGCCTGGGTGGTTGGGTTCGAATTCCACCCGGTATTCGAGCCACGAGAGTTTTACCTATGGGGAGGCCTCCATCCCTTGCCCCGAAATCGAGATGGCCACGTCCCGGGTCAGGGTGACAGAGGGAAGGAGAGTGTGTTTAACGTGTGTTGGGGACATACCTTTGGGATGCTGGTGGTGGCTCAGGAAACTGAGCGTGGACATCGAGGACAGCAGCTCAGATTGGGAACGTCTGAGCAATGACACCTACCGAACGATCACGGGGTCACCGTGGGGGGGGGGCGTCACTGTGTGTTGGGAGAAATGGTGGGCCTATGATCAGGGGATCTATACCTGCTTATGGGGGGTTAGCCCGAATATGCCCAGCTGGGCTGTCAATTGCTTTTGCCCGATGGTGGAAGGACTCGGGGAAGGGGATGGAATGGGATCGCAGCAGGGAAGACTGTGTGCTCCCTCGCTTCCGGGTACCAGTCAACGCCACCGAGATGCTGGCCCACGCCCAAGCCCATTGACAGTTATGGATGTCCGCCCACCACTAGGGGACCTGGGAATGGATTAGTGTTAGCACCGACAGATAAGTTAGCGTACCAGGGAGTACATTATGCAGTTGCTTCAGTAATTCTCAACCTGACAGAAGTTCACCTACCTGCTTCCTGCCACAGACAAACCGAGTTGTTGTATCAAGCTCTACTGAAGGAAATGTTCAGGAGCTTTTACGAGCTGGACTTTGGGACATCAAAACAACGCGAGTGACCTGCAGAAGTATGCTGTCCGTTTTGGTTATCCTATACCATTACTCCCTGAGAAACTCACCGCCTTGTTGAAGGCAGTGGAACTCAGCCAAAAGCATTATTACACTCTGGAACAAAGGACAAAGGGTATAGCCCTGGAGATTGCAAACATACAAGTCACCAGCGTGGTGGGACTGGGGTACCCGGGTGGACATCCCTGTTTGGCACCGTATGGCCTCTCACGCACTGGTTATTGCACAGTTAATTATTGTCCTGTACCTTCTAGCCAGCGCTTGTAAATCTAAGCAGGCTCAGAGGGCACAGGGCTATTCCGCAATGTTCCAGAGACAGCAGCAAGTCAGCCTCGTCTGATCATTAAGAACGCCCTTTGTTTCCAGGTGTTCTTCCCTTTTTCAGAAACAAAGAAGGACACTCTGGCTGCCGTAACATTCCGAGAAGTTGCACCCAGAGACGGACCAACCCTGTCACATGAGGCACATCATGGACTCGTATACCATGGATATTCTCTGTGCAGTAAGTATGTGTGTTGGTGTGTTGTAGTGTTTTGAAACATGGTGCAGGAAGCGCAAGAAACACGCGACATAGTGTAATTTTGGGTTTCAAAGCTCTATGTAACTAAAACAAAGAGGTACCTGTTTTGTAATTTACATGCACAGTCAGAATGTTGTTTGTGCACCTGGGAGTAAACGGGCCCATAGTCGAGGATAATTAATGGGGAAGGCTGACACTTGGCAGACCCTAGGATTTTCTTACAATGCTTTGACACATTCCGTTTATTTCCGGATGTGTCAAGATGGGGGAGGGTAAGGGTCGAAAATCCAGTGCTACACAAAAAAAAGGCACCCGGTCACAAGGAAACAGAGCATGGGACCATTCCATACACCCTTTCAATCGAACTTTGGCCAAGGCAAGCCGCAGGAAGAAAGGCAGGCTGGGAAATATGTCTGTGGCCAGACACTATGTGAACTCGGGGGCCACAGGTAGGCTGAGAACCCAGCCAATCCCGGGAAAGTGCATCCTGGGCCAGCCAATCAGTGAATCGAGCCAGGCCAGAAGCAGGGAAATCCTCGACCAATAGAGAATACTCGGCCCATTTTGTAAAGGACAGCTTACCTGGATCTAATCAAGGAGAATGGCCCATCACCAGCCCATTACCCATGTACATAAAGACAATAGGAGAGGCCAACACCTCAGTGCATCCCAACCCTGATACAATAGCCAGCCAGACGATCAGGCACTGAGGTGCACAAGAAACAATGCTTTACCTTAACACCTCATCCCCACCTCGACTCAAACAATGAGACACTGATTCAGTTTGGGCACGAAAAGGGCCGGAAACCAAGCCAGGTATAAAGGTGAGAGCTGGCAGCACTTGAAAAACACAGACAAGGGGACCTGACGACACCTCGAAGGAAGAGAGAGGGACTCAGCCTCGCAAAAGAACGGCCCGGGCTAAAGAACTTCGGAACGGCCAAAGACAACTGCCACCAGCAGACCTAGACTCCATCCGTGTGCTGAACCAGCGACCGAAAACCAAGGAAGAAGAAAAAAAGGGGGACCCAATTTTGCCCTAAGCAACCGAGCCACACACCAGGACCGCGCTCCGAGGCCCACCGACCGGACAACCGACGACCGAGGTGACCGGGAGAGGCAACATTCACCCCAGTCCACACCAACAACTCACCCGGCCGAGAAGAAACACAACTGCGAGCCCATACAACCTCCGAGGATAACTGGAGCAAATCCGATTTAAGGTGGGACCCACTATACCCATCAAAGGAAACTGTGAGTATCACCCTGGAGTCTTCTCCCAATTGTCAGCTTAGGCTAGTTAGGGTAAAGGAGGGGGTGGGTGATAGAGTGGGTACAAGGACTTTAAACTTGTGTAGAATTTTGTTGTGTCCGTTCCTCCCATAAACCTTTTTTTTCCTTAGTTCAAAGTGGTTCAACAAGCCAATGCGTCGACCTTGTATTTCACTTGGTCCACACTTTGGGGGCTCATACCACTTTTATTATGTGTGTATTAGTTTTGTGTTGTCTTTAGCAACTTAACCATGTTTAAACGCTCACCTGGGTTTTAATAAAGTAGGACTTACCTGACTTTTCCAGGAACATCTCTTTTCTTTTGCATCTCTGAGTGTTTTATTGTGGGAAGCTCATTATCCATCTGAATTCTGAGGTCAGAACCAGATAGGTGTGCAGGACACCTCAAAACGTCAAGGTTGCGATTGGGTATAAGCAGCCTCAGACCTATTGGTGGTATCAAACATGTCACTAAGCTGTAATTGGGTATAAGCAGCCTCAGACATATTGGTGGTATCAAACATATCGCAAAGCTGTAATTGGGTATAAGCAGTCCCAGACCTATTGGTGGTATCAAACATATCACTAAGCTGTAATTGGGTATAAGCAGTCCCAGACCTATTGGTGGTATCAAACATATCACTAAGCTGTAATTGGGTATAAGCAGAAAAGGGGTCCACTGGTGATAGCAACTCAAATCACCATAGTCTGAAGGTTGCGCCCGGTCACAAGCAACAGTACAAGGAAAAACCCCTACAGTACCTATATATTGTGTATGTATCTATGTATGTGTGTGTTCTGTATTAGTAGCTGTCAAATTAGTTCACACATATTTTGTGTCCCCTTTGCAGGAAAAATTAGCTGGCAATAGGTTGGAGCTCCGCAAAACAGGCGGTGGTCCATCGAAGACTGTTCCTCTGACGGACCTCCAGGAATGTTCTGCAGCCCTGATGGGAGCATATGGTCGCTCCACCATGTGTGTTGGTGCTGAACCAGTTGTCCCGGAAGGTAAGTCTGCATAATCCCTGGACTGTACTGTGGTCATGTAATTCAATCTTATGGTAATATAATGTAGAATGTAATGTAATGCTGGGAGCAAGACATGTTGTTGTTAGTTGTGACATGATTTATTGATTGATATCACTCTGCCACTTGGAAAGCAAACTGTTTGGGACTGAAGTTTTGTTATGTCATGTACTTTCTCTATACTTTACTTATGATAGTTTCATGTAATGATTCTCGGTAAAGAATGCTTGTTCTCCACATAAGCCTGCGCAAAGTGAATTATTCCCATGTTACCTCTGACTTCTCCCCTCCCCTGCCGCCAACTATTAATGTTATGTTTTTACAGTTGCACAGGTGGAGCCGCCTGCCCCTGCCAGGGAGGAGTCAGTGGAGGGAATGACCAAATGAAGAGATGGTGGAAGAGATGGAGGAGATGGTGCTGCAGGAGCTGGAGGAGAACACTCTTGTAGGGTCCTTTCTACCAATGGCCACTGGTATTCCGGCCCGAGGAAGCGGGACCAAGCAGAATGCAACAGCGCACACCAACCCCCATGGTGAATCCATGGTGGCTAATCCGTCGAAGTGGGAATGCTGCGTGACAGGCAGATGCGAGCCTGGACATGGTGGGTCTGTCCAGGATGAGCATCGACGTGAGTTGAGAGCTCCTTCAGGCCATTTCTGGGTTGTCCAAAAACATCGCGGCTTTAGCTGCCTGCCAATAGGAGGACATGGCAGAGCTGATTGCGGCGGTGAGCAGTCGGAGCAGCAGTCATTAGCAGCGGGGGTCGAGGATCGAGGCCTATAAAAGGCCAATTCAGGTAGTCGGAGCAGTAGTCGGGAGCAGCGGGAGGTCGAGGATCGAGGCTTATAAAAGGCCAGGAGTTCGGGCAGTCGGAGCAGCTAGCTGGTGCAGGGACACGAGTAAATAAAGAAGTAATAAGAAATCGAAGTGTGATGTCACAGCCAAGCGGGTAAGTGAAAGGCTGGTGGATTGGTGAATGTTTAATCTTTTTCAATTTCTTTTTCTTTTCTTATCAGTAGGTAACCTTTGGCATTGTTGCCAAATTAAGTTAATTTAAGGGTTAAGTCATGGCAGAAGAGCCCAGACCTGTGTCATGCTCCTCCTGTGCTATGTGGGAAGTCAGGGATGCTTCCAATGTCCCTGACTACTATGTGTGCAGGAAATGTGTCCAGCTGCAGCTCCTGACAGACCGCATTGCGGCACTGGAATTGCGCATGGACTCACTCTGGAGCATCCGCAATGCTAAGGATGTCATGTATAGCACGTTTAGTGAGTTGGTCGCATCGCAGGTAAAGGTTACACAGGCAGATAGGGAATGGGTGACCATCAGGCAGAGCAGTGGAAGCAAAGAAGTGCAGGGGTCCCCTGTGGTCATCTCCCTCTAAAACAGATATACCGTTTTGGGAATTGTTGGGGGGGATGACTCATCAGGGGAAGGCAGCAGCAGCCAAGTTCATGACACCATGGGTGGCTCTGCTGTACAGGAGGGCAGGAAAAAGAGTGGGAGAGCTATAGTGGTAGAGGATTCTATTGTAAGGGGAATAGATAGGTGCTTCTGCGGCTGCAATCAAGACTCCAGGATGGTATGTTGCCTCCCTGGTGCAAGGGTCAAGGATGTCTCGGAGCAGTTGCAGGGCATTCTGGAGGGGGAGGGTGAACAGCCAGTTGTCGTGGTGCCTATAGGTATGAACGGTATAGGTAAAAAAACTGGATGAGGTCCTACAAGCTGAATTTAGGGAGCTTGGAGTTAAATTAAAAGGTAGGACCTCAAAGGTAGTAATCTCAGGATTGCTACCAATGCCACGTACTAGTCAGAGTAGAAATAGCAGGAGAGTTCAGATGAATACATGGATTGAGGCATGGTGCAAGAGGGAGGGATTCAAATTCCTGGGACATTGGACCAGGACAAACCAGATGATCTGCACCTGGGCAGGACTGAAACCAATGTCCTAGGGGGAGTGTTTTCTAGTGCTGTTGGGGAGGGTTTAAACTAATTTGGCAGAGGGATGGGAATGCAGGGAGACAGAGGGAAGTAAAATGGGGTCAGAAGCAAAAGATAGAAAGGAGATAAGGAAAAGTGGAGGGCAGAGAAATCAAAGGCAAAAATCAAAAAGGGCCACATTACAACATAATTCTAAAAGGACGAAGAGTGTTAAAAAAAACAAGCCTGAAGGCTCTGTGTCTCAATGCGAGGAGCATTCATAATAAGGTGGATGAATTAACTGCGCAGATAGCTGTTAACGGATATGATGTAATTGGAATTACGGAGACATGGCTCCAGGGTGACCAAGGCTGGGAAATCAACATCCAGGGGTTTTCAATATTCAGGAAAGATAGACAGAAAGGAAAAGAAGGTGGGGTAGTGTTGCTGGTTAAAGAGGAGATTAATGCAATAGTAAGGAAGGACATTAGCTTGGATGATGTGGAATCCGAATGGGTAGAGCTGCGGAACACCAAAGGGCAGAAAACGCTAGTGGGAGTTGTGTACAGACCACCAAACAGTAGTAGTGAGGTTGGGGATGGCATCAAACAGGAAATTAGGAATGCGTGCAATAAAGGTATAGTAGTTATCATGGGTGACTTTAACCTGCATCTAGATTGGGCTAACCAAATTGGTAGCAATATGGTGGAGGAGGATTTCCTGGAGTGTATAAGGAATGGTTTTCTAGACCAATACATCGAGGAACCAACTAGAGAGCTGGCCATCCTAGACTGGGTGATGTGTAATGAGATAGGACTAATTAGCAATCTTGTTGTGCGAGGCCCCTTGGGGAAGAGTGACCATAATATAGTAGGATTCTTCATTAAGATGGAGAGTGACACAGTTAATTCAGAGACTAGAGTCCTGAACTTAAAGAAAGGTAACTTCGATGGTATGAGACGTGAATTGGCTAGGATAGACTGGCGAATGATACTTAAAGGGTTGACGTTAATAGGCAATGGCAAACATTTAAAGATCACAAGAATGAACTTCAACAATTGTACATCCCTGTCTGGCATAACAATAAAACGGAGAAGGTGGCTCAACCGTGGCTAACAAGGGAAATTAAGGATAGTGTTAAATCCAAGGAAGAGGCATATAAATTGGCCAGAAAAAGCAGCAAACCTGAGGACTAGGAGAAATTTAGAATTCAGCAGGGGAGGACAACATGTTTAGTTAGGAGGGGAAAATAGAGTATGAGAGTAAGCTTGAAGGAAACATAAAAACTGACTGCAAAAGCTTCTATAGATATGTGAAGAGAAAAAGATTAATGAAGACAAATGTAAGTCCCTTGCAGTCAGAATCAAGTGAATTTATAATGGGGAACACAGAAAGACAGAGCAATTGAACAAATACTTTGGTTCTGTCTTCACTAACGAAGACACAAATAACCTCCTGTAAATACTAGGGGACCGAGGGTCTAGTGAGAAGGAGGAACTGAAGGAAATCCTTATTAGTCAGGAAATTGTGTTAGGGAAATTGATGCGATTGAAGGCTGATAAATCCCATGGGTCTGATCGTCTGCATCCCAGAGTACTTAAGGAAGTGGCCCTAGAAATAGTGGATGCATTGGTGGTCATTTTCCAATATTCTATAGACTCTGGATCAGTTCCTATGGATTGGAGGGTAGCTAATGTAACCCCACTTTTTAAAAAAGGAGGGAGAGAGAAAACAGGGAATTATAGACCGGCTAGCCTGACATCGGTAGTGGGGAAAATGTTGGAATAAATTATTAAAGATGCAACAGCAGCGCATTTGGAAAGCAGTGACAGGATCTGTCCAAGTCAGCATGGATTTATGAAAGGGAAATCATGCTTGACAAATCTTCTGGAATTTTTTGAGGATGTAACATGTAGAGTGGACAAGGGAGAACCAGTGGATGTGGTGTGTTCGGATTTTCAAAAGGTTTCTGACAAGGTCCAACACAAGAGATTAGTGTGCAAAATTAAAGCACATGGTATTGGGGGTAATGTATTGACGTCGATAGAGAACTGGTTGGCAGACAGGAAGCAAAGAGTTGGGATAAACGGGTCATAGAAACATAGAAAATAGGTGCGGGAGTAGGCCATTCGGCCATTCAAGCCTGCACCACCATTCAATAACATCATGGCTAATCATTCACCTCAGTACCCTTTTCCTGCTTTCTCTCCATACCCCGTGATCTCTTTAGCTGTAAGGGCCAAATCTAACTCCGTCTTGAATATATCCAACAAACTGGCATTAACAACTCTCTGCGGTAGAGAGTTCCACAGGTTAACAATTCTCTGAGTGAAGAAGTTTCTCCTCATCTCGTTCCTAAATGGCTTACACCTTATCCTTAGACTGTGCACCCTGGTTCTGGACTTCTCCAACATCGGGAAAATTCTTCCTGCATCTATCCTGTCCAGTCCCATCAGAATTTCATATGTTTCTATGAGATCCCCTCTCTCAATAGTCTAAACTCCAGTGAATACAGGCCCAGTCGATCCAGTCTTTTTTCATATGTCAGTCCTGCCATCCTGGGAATCAGTCTGGTGAACCTTCGCTGTACTCCCTCAATTGCAAGAAAGTCCTTCCTCAGATTAGGAGACCAAAACTGAACACAATATTCCGGGTGAGGCCTCACCAAGGCCCTGTACAACTGCAGTAAGACCTCCCTGCTCCTATACTCCAATCCTCTAGCTATGAAGGCCAACATGCCATTTGCCTTCTTCACTGCCTGCTGTACCTGTATGCCAACTTTCAATGATTGATGTACCATGACACCCAGGTCTCGTTGCACCTCCCCTTTTCCTAATCTTCCGCCATTCAGATAATATTCTGCCTTCATGTTTTTGCCACCAAAGTAGATAACTTCACATTTATCCACATTATACTGCATCTGCCATGCATTTGCCCACTCACGTAACCTGTCCAAGTCACCCTGCAGCCTCTTAGCATCCCCCTCACAGCTCACACAGCCACCTAGCTTAGTGTCATCTGCAAACTTGGAGATATTACACTTAATTCCTTCATCTAAATCATTGATGTATATTGTAAATAGCTGCGGTCCCAGCACTGAGCCCTGCGGCACCCCACTAGTCACTCTATGCCATTCTGAAAAGGACCCGTTTATCCCGACTCT
Source organism: Pristiophorus japonicus (assembly GCF_044704955.1). NCBI lineage: Eukaryota > Metazoa > Chordata > Chondrichthyes > Pristiophoridae > Pristiophorus > Pristiophorus japonicus. The sequence continues at coordinate 24,550,656 of NC_091986.1, forward strand.
CTGCTTTCCAAATGCGCTGCTATTTCATCTTTAATTATTGATTCCAACATTTTCCCCATTACTGATGTCAGGCTAACAGGACTATAATTCCGTGTTTTCTCTCTCCCACCTTTTTTAAAAACTGGTGTTACATTAGCTACCCTCCAGTCCATAGAAACTGATCCAGAGTCGATAGCCTGTTGGAAAATGATCACCAATGCATCCACTATTTCTAAGGCCACTTCCTTAAGTATTCAGAGATGCAGACTATCAGGCCCTCGGGATTTTCGGCCTTCAATCCCATCAATTTCCCTAACACAATTTCCTGACTAATAAGGATTTCCTTCAGTTCCTCCTTCTCGCTAGACCCTCGGTCCCCAAGTATTTCCAGAAGGTTATTTGTGTCTTCCTTAGTGAAGACAGAACCAAAGTATTTGTTCAATTGGTCTGCCATTTCTTTGTTCCCCATTATAAATTCACCTGATTCTGACTGCAAGTTTCCTTTTCAGAATGGCAGGCAGTGACTAGCGGGACACAGGATTCAGTGCAGGGACCCCAGCTATTTACAATATACATTAATGATTTAGACGAAGGAATTGAATGTAATATCTCCAAGTTTGCAGATGACACTAAGCTGGGTGGCAGTTTGATCTGTGAAAAGGATGCTAAGAGACTGCAGAGTGATTGGACTGGTTAGGTGAGTGGGCAAATGCATGGCAGATGCAGTATAATGTAGATAAATGTGAGCTTATCCACTTTGGTGGCAAAAACAGGAAGGCAGAATATTATCTGAATAGTGACAAATTAGGAAAAGGGGAGGTGCAATGAGACCTGGGTGTCATGGTACATCAATCATTGAAAGTTGGTATGCAGGTACAGGTGAAGAAGTCAAATGGCATGTTGGCCTTCATAGCGAGAGGATAGGAGCAGGGAGGTCTTACTCCAGTTGTACAGGGCCCTGGTGAGGCCACACCATGAATATTGTGTTCAGTTTTAGTCTCCTAATCTGAGGAAGGACATTCTTGCTATTGAGGGAGTGCAACGAAGGTTCACCAGACTGATTCCCGGGATGGCAGGACTGACATATGAAGAAAGACTGGATTGACTAGGTTTATAGTCACTGGAATTTAGAAGAATGAGAGGAGATCTCATAGAAACATATAAAATTCTGATGGGATGGACAAGTTAGGTGCAGGAAGAATGTTCCCGATGTTGGGGAAGTCCAGAACCAGGGGTCGCAGTCGAAGGGTAAGGGGTAAGCCATTTAAGACCGAGATGAGGAGAAACTTCTTCACTCAGAGAATTATGAACCTGTGTAATTCTCTACCACAGAATGTTGTTGAGGCCAGTTCGTTAGATATATTCAAAAGGGAGTTAGATGTGACCCTTACGGCTAAAGGAATAAAGGGATATGGAGAGAAAACAGGAATGGGGTACTAAAGTTGCAAAAATGATTAGCCATGATCCTATTGAATGGTGGTGCAGCCTCGAAGGGCAGAGTGGCCTACTCCTACACCTATTTTCTATATTTCTATGTAATACCCAGACCGTCAATGCCAATGCAATGTGGCAAGTGACAGTCGTGGGATATGGCACTGCACCCCAAGGTGCCATATCACCAATGGTGACAGCACCTGATCGTCGGGAGGAAGTACTTTCTTCCAACTTTGAACATGGGTCCTCAGCACCCTCAGCTTCTCCAGAGCCCCCACACACAGCGCTGCCATTGTCACCGTCCCCACCCCCCCCCCCACCCCCCTCAGCAGACACGCTCGAGGTGCTGTGCTGGTGCACAACGTACTGTTCCCGACGTGGGCAGGGTCAGGTGTATTGTTAGCATGTTACACAGGTACTGGTCAGTTACTCCAGTCAAACAGACATCTGCAATCGAATTGGGTTTATTCTTTAAATAATGTTTCGATTGGGAGCATCTGTTTTTGCGGACCCAGAAACACAACAAGGCAGCATCTCTCAGAAAACACCCTGAGTTCAGTCTGTCCGTGAATTGACGGCAGCTAGCGAGACATGGCGTGAGATCAGTCGTGAGGCATCATTCCTCACCAACCTGCATTCCTCAATTTAAAAAAAATTTAAGTCATAAAATGAATCACTCCTCTCCCTCTTCCCACCCCACTCACATGTGTAATCGCTAATAAAATATTTCATTGCTGGTGATTGCTGCCACTGGCTTTAATTAGATCAGTCCAGGCCTGGTTGTAAGTACTCCAAAAATTACTTTACTGTACATGAAATGTGATAATAAATGCGGATTTTCTTTCTAAAGGCTAACGAACTGTAATGCGTCCCAAGCTCAAAATGTTTGTATCAGCCTCTGCAAATGTTGCTTCCTCTCCATGCAAACTGCTTCAGTAACTGAAGTTGGTCCAGGGGCTTGATGGAAGTTTAACTCGGGCAAGATTTTCCTCTCATTTCTCGGCGATTTTCTCGACGGTACAGCTGTTTTTCTGCCCGGCGAAAGTTTCCACTTAAGTTTTTTACTTGGTGTTGCCCACATCTGAACATGCCCGCCGGGACCAAATATGCAATGCCGAGAAAAATCGCCAGGGCGTAAGTTTGGCCTCAACCGCCGACGTCCAGATCGTCGCGGGAACCGCCCCGTAAAAGCTGCTTCAACAGGGCGGTAGGTTTGTACTCTGCAAAGAAAGGTAAGTTAAAGGTTCTTTATTTATTTTTAAATGTTAAAACAACGATTAGGTTTAAAACTGGCTTGGGAATGCTTTTCACGTTTTTATCTTTTTTTGAATTAAAAAAAAAAGTTTTTCCCCTTCCCTAGGCCCAACCGCAGCCTCGGACTAAATTTTATATACTTACCTTCCATTCCGGTAACGACCACCCATGTTACTCACTTTCTACTTAACCGCCGAGAAAATCGCTGACAATGAAGGTACAACGCCCATTTTCTCGCCGGACGATTAGTTTTAATTAGTTTAAGAATAAAAATGCAAATTCTCGCCAGCGTTACTCATCAAACATTAGTGGTTCTTCTTAGCGGGCAATCGGGCGTTGAGGGGCTTTAGGCATGATGTTGATGGAACAAATGCTGAGGTTGCTCCTCATCAGTCTAATTCAAATATCTCTGGTTGGATGTAATGGGGACCAAAAGTTGTTGGGAAGGTGAGGGGTATCTCCTCAGACTGTTATATCACCTGATAGTGAGATTGAAAAGGGGTGGCAGCCTATTTTCTTCTCCGAAAGTACTGCTTCTCCTTGGAGATCTGATCCACAGCAGCCCTCCAGCACCCCACCCAAGTGGCTATCCCTTTGAGCTGAGCGAATTTTGGGCTATTTGGCTATGAATCAAATTTACAGCACAGAAGGAGGCCATCTTGGCCCATTGGGTCCGCGCCGGCCGACCAAGAACTACCCAGCCTAATCCTACTTTCCAGCTCTTGGCTCTATGGGTGTATTGCAGCTGAGCCTGATTAGGTGATCCAATAGTATATCAAAATATTTTAGAAGAAAGTGTTTGGTCTCTTGGTGCTGAAGCGTGGAATCATGGAACAAGGAATGCAGGGACAATCCCCTCTGGGTCAGGGAATGGGGAGGCTCCCCCTCCGGGTCATGGAATGGGAAACTCCCCCTCCGGGTCATGGAATGGGAAGCTCCCCCTCCGGGTCAGTGAATGGCTGGGTCCGATCCCCCTCTGGGTCAGGGAAAGGGGGGTTAATCCCCTTCAGGGCCTTCACCTGTTCCCTGACCCCTGGGACCACCTGCTGACCCCCATTGTCTGGGCTCAAACAGTCCCCAGTCCCGCGGGAGACAGAAGCTTCAGAACGAGTCACGTTCCATATCTGAGGATGTCCGACCTGTTCTCCTTCACCTGGGCGGCAGGAATCTGGATGCTCTGAACGAAGAGGACATGTTCAATCTCATCAAAAGCTGCCTCGACAGCGTGTTGGGACTGCCGCCCCTCAGGATAGAAAAGACCAAGGACCAGACCAGTGCTGACATGAAGGAGAGAGAGATAATGATGGCGGTTGTTTCGGCGCTCATAGCGGAGTGGGCTTGATACTGGCCTTTGACCTACAGTGTCCGAGTTTAAAGGGAACCTTACTCTGCTGTACCCGTGCTGTATCTGCCCTGGGATTATTTGATAGGCCAGTGTAGAGGAAGCGTTACTAGTATCTAAAATCTAAAAGCATACCAGGTCAGCGACACTTGCTCGATGGAATCTCTTGTACCTTCACGATCTGAATGGAGTGAGCACAAGCACGATGGCGACCCCCTATGTCACGGTAGCACTGGGTGACAGCACCAGCAATGGTCAGGTCCCTATACACCCTGTACATCCTGTACATATGGGTTCCACTACGCTGTGTGTATATATTTTTAAAAATCTTCTCCTCTCCCCTCTGGCTCTTTGGACAGCCTGTTATGATGGTGAAAAGTAGTAATGTGCACTCTGAATAAAGTTTATATCCTAGCTGCCAATACTTAATCGTACATCACGCTGGCCCAAGTCAGGTAGGTACATTAAAAAGGGACGGTTGTGATCGGAGCGATAACAGGCGGTAGCGGGCCTTAAAAAATACTTTTTGCTGGAAATTAGCGCTGGGGGGAATTTGGGGTGATTTCTGGGTGACAAGTGTGGGCGGGCGATTTGCAGCAACGCTGGCGGTAATTATCGGCCGAAATTACCGCCGGCGATAATCGGAGGTGAAATGGGCGGTACAGGGCGCTAATTTACATTTTTGACCAAAACGGGTGGTAACTGGGCGTTAAATGGACGATAATAGAGGAAATTCTAGCCCATGAACTACCAGATTGTTGTAAAAACCCAACTGACTCGCTAATATTCTTTAGGGAAGGAAACCTGCCGTCCTTACCTACATGTATGTTTACATATATCCTATATGTGACTGTCGACCCACAGCAATGTTAACTGGCCGAAAACCACTGTAAAAAAGTCACCACAAGGCTTGCTAGTGGCTCCCCACAACCTTCTCAAGGGCAATTAGGATGGGCAATAAATGCCGGCCTTGCCAGCGACGCCCATATCCTGTGAACGAATAAAAAAATGTTAAAAACCTTAGAAAGCAGAGGGGGTCTCAGTTTAACATTTCATCCCGAAAGATGGCAACTCCGACAGTGCAACACTCCCCGGTACTGCAGTGGAGTGTCAGCCTAGATTCTGTGCTCAAGTCACCGAAGTGGGACTTGAACCCACAACCTTCTGACTCAGAGACGAGAGGGCATGTGAGTGTGTGTATGTGTAATAAGAACAGAAAATGCAGGAAATACTCAGCAGGTCAGGCAGAATCTCTGGAGAGGAAAACAGATTTAATATTTCAGGTCGATGGCCCTTCGTCAGAACTGGAAAAAGTTAGAGATGTAACAGGTTTTTTAGCAAGGATCATGATAAAGGTAAGCGGAGTCAGAGGAAATGTATTAGCATGGATAGAGAATTGGCTGGCTAACAGAAAGCAGAGAGTCGGGATAAATGGGTCCTTTTCAGGTTGGAAATCGGTGGTTAGTGGTGTGCCACAGGGATCGGTGCTGGGACCACAACTGTTTACAATATACATAGATGACCTGGAAGAGGGGACGGAGTGCAGTGTAACAAAATTTGCAGATGACACAAAGATCAGTGGGAAAGCGGGTTGTGTAGAGGACACAGAGAGGCTGCAAAGAGATTTAGACAGGTTAAGCGAATGGGCTAAAGTTTGGCAGATGGAATACAATGTCGGAAAATGTGAGGTCATCCACCTTGGAAAAAAAACAGTAAAAGGGAATATTATTTGAATGGGGAGAAATTACAACATGCTGCGGTGCTGAGGGACCTGGGGGTCCTTCTGCATGAATCCCAAAAAGTTAGTTTGCAGGTGCAGCAGGTGATCAGGAAGGCGAATGGAATGTTGGCCTTCATTGCGAGAGGGATGGAGTACAAAAGCAGGAAGGTTCCTTCTGCAACTGTACAGGGTATTGGTGAGGCCGCACCTGGAGTACTGTGTGCAGTTTTGGTCACCTTACTTAAGGAAGGATATACTAGCTTTGGAGGGGTTACAGAGACGATTCACTAGGCTGATTCCGGAGATGAGGGAGTTACCTTATGATGATAGATTGAGTAGACTGGGTCTTTACTCGTTGGAGTTCAGAAGGATGAGGGGTGATCTTATGGAAACATTTAAAATAATGAAAGGGATAGACAAGATAGAGGCAGAGAGATTGTTTCCACTGGTCGGGGAGACTAGAACTAGGGGACGCAGCCTCAAAATACGGGGGAGCCAATTTAAAACCGAGTTGAGAAGGAATTTCTTCTCCCAGAGGGTTGTGAATCTGTGGAATTCTCTGCCCAAGGAAGCAGTTGAGGCTAGCTCATTGAATGTATTCAAATCACAGATAGATAGATTTTTAACCAATAAGGGAATTAAGGGTTATGGGGAGCGGGCGGGTAAGTGGAGCTGAGTCCACGGCCAGATCAGCCATGATCTTGTTGAATGGCGGAGCAGGCTCGAGGGGCTAGATGGCCTACTCCTGTTCCTAATTCTTATGTTCTTATGTTATCATCATCATAGGCAGTCCCTCGGAATCGAGGAGGACTTACTTCCACTCCCAAAGTGAGTTCTTTAATGGCTGAACAGTCCTATACTGTCATGAATCTTACATTACTGTACATAACTGTATCTTACCATGCTATACATGACTGTAACTAATTATGACCTGTAACCACAAGCATACCTTACCACCAGGGGTGCACTTGCAGGAGACACTGCATACCTGTTCCACACAGGTATATAAAGACAGGTCTCAGGCAAGTGTGGCATTCGAGAGCTGTGAAATAAAGGTGCAGATCCTGACTGACCTTGACTTCAGCATGTGTCTCATGTGAATCTGTACTGTAGGGACAGGACTTTACAGTGGTGATGAGTTACGGGATCACAGAATCCACAGAATGGCGACCAACGGCTCAGATGAAAAATACAATGCTGGAGATAATTGGGAGGACTTTATAGAAAGGCTCCAGCAAAGGTTTGTAACCAAAGACTGGTTGGGCGATGATAAGGCAGATAAGAGAAGAGCCCATCTCTTGACCACCTGTGGCTCGAAAACATACGCCTTAATGAAGGACCTGCTGGCACCCGAGAAACCAGCAAGCAAGTCGTTTGAAGAGTTGAGCACACTGGTAAGAGACCACCTGAAGGCAGCGAGCAGCCTACACATGGCCAGACACAGGTTCTACAACTACAGACGCTGTGTGGGCCAGAGCATACCTGACTTCGTGGCGGTACTTCGGAGGCTGGCTAGTTCATGTGAGTTCCCCGATGAACTAAGGAGAGAAATACTGAGAGACTTTTTTATTGAAGGAATAGGCCACACAGGCATATTCCGAAAGCTCATAGAGACCAAGAACTTGACCCTAGAGGCAGCAGCACTGGTTGCACAGACATTCTTGGCAGGAGAAGAAGAAACGAGGTTGATCTACACTACGGGTATGACAACTAACGAAACATCGGAACAAGGGGTTCACATTGTGAAACAAGCTGCTACCCCCACACACAGACAAAGGCAGGAGAGAAGGCCCTCAGCAGCAGGCAGTGGTGCCAGAAGCCATCAAGGACCACATGAATGGCCATTCACACCTCATCAACCCAAAATGCGAGCAATCAACTATAAACTGAGCAAAGCTCAAGACAGATCAGCCAGACGCAGCTCATCCTTCGGAAACAATGGAAGTGGTTTGTGCTGGAGATGTGGGGGAAGGCACTCATCAAGGGGGTGTCGATTTCAGCATGCCATTTGCAGGAATTGCAACTATACAGGGCATCTGGCCCGCATGTACAGAAAAACAGCAGCTCGGCTGGTATACGAATCAGAAGGGTCGGAAAGCGGACCAGAAGACGGTGGGGACAGTGCCCGGGACACCGAAGTACAGCGGGTCAACACGATCAATGGACACTGTTCTTACAACAAGACGCCTCCAATAATGATGAGGGTCCTACTCAACGGGATACCCGTCAACATGGAACTGGATACGGGAGCGAGTCAATCTCTTATGAGCGCTCAACAATTTGAACAGCTGTGGCCGCACAAAAGCAACAGACCAAAACTCACAAGGGTCGACACCAAACTAAGGACCTATACCAATGAAATCGTCCCAGTCCTTGGCAGCGCCATGTTCTCAGTCACACACAAAGGGACAGTGAACCGACTTCCCCTGTGGATTGTCCCTGGAGATCTTCCAGCACTGCTGGGAAGAAGCTGGCTGGCAAAACTAAATTGGAAATGGGATCATGTTCATGTCATGTCGTCAGAGGTGTGGGCACTTTCAAAGGGGCTAAAGTTAAAACCTACATCACACAGGATGCTAGACCGGTCCATCACAAGGCTAGAGCTGTGCCCTATGTGATGAGGGAAAAGACTGAACATGAACTGGACCGGCTTCTGCGGGAAGGCATTATCTCACCCGTAGAATTTAGCGACTGGGCAAGTCCCATCGTCCCAGTCATGAAGCCTGATGGATCCTTACGAATCTGTAGAGATTACAAATCTTTCACAACAGAGTCTTCCTACAGGACCAATACCCGCTGCCCAGAGCGGAGGACCTATTTGCCACATTGGCTGGAGGAAAACTTTTATCAAAACTAGACCTCACATCTGCGTACATGACGCAAGAACTGATCGAAGAGTCTAAGCTACTCACCACCATCAACACACATCGAGGCCTTTTCATGTACATCGATGCCCATTCGGCATCAGGTCGGTAGCTGCTATATTCCAGTGCAACATGGAGAGTCTGCTCAAGTCCATCCCGGGGACGGTTGTGTTTCAAGACAACATACTTATCACGGGCAGGGACACCGACTCCCATCTCCGCAATTTGGATGAAGTACTAAAGCGGTTGGATCGGGTAGGCCTAAGAGTTAAGAAATCAAAGTATCTGTTTCTCGCGCCCGAAGTTGAATTTTTGGGCAGAAGGATTGCCGCTGATAGAATCCGCCCAACAGAATCCAAAACTGAAGCAATTCGTCTGGCACCCAGGCCCCGGAATGTCTCGGAACTGCGCGCTTTTCTCGGGCTACTCAATTACTTTGGGAACTTTATGCAGAACTTAAGCCTGATGTGGGGCAGCCGAGTAGTTATGCCCTTGCGAGGCAGAGAGGCATTCGTCCGGGAGTTCCACCGCGAGCACCCAGGGATCGTTCTCATGAAGGCCATAGCCAGATCCCACGTCTGGTGGCCTGGCATTGACGCGGACTTGGAGCTCTGCGTCCGACGGTGCACCATTTGTGCCCAACTCAGTAATGCCCCCAAGGAGGCCCCCCTAAGCCCCTGGACCTGGCCCACCAAACCGTGGTCGTGGGTGCATACAGACTATGCGGGCCCATTCATGGGCAAAATGTTCCTCGTAGTCGTCGATGCATTTTCAAAGTGGATCGAATGCACCATTTTAAACTCGAGCACCACCTCCACCACTGTGGAGAGCCTTAGAACCATGTTTGCAACGCACGGAATTCCTGACATATTGGTCAGTGATAATGGTCCGTGCTTCACCAGTGCAGAATTCCAAGATTTTATAGTTGACCACGGCATAAATCACGTTAAAATGGCACCGTTCAAGCTGGCCACCAATAGCCAGATGGAGCGAGCAGTGCAAATCATTAAACAAGGCATGCTTAAAATCCAAGGTCCCACGCTGCAGGGCTGCCTGTCGCGACTGCTGCTGGCATACAGATCTCGTCCGCATTCATTGACTGAGGTCCCCCCCACGCAACTACTGATGAAATGGACCTTAAAGACAAGGCTCTCGTTAATCCTCCCAGACATGCATGAAATCGTTGAGGCAAAGCGCCGTAAGCTAACCGAGTACCATGACCGAAATTCGAGGAGGAGGTGGAATGAGATAGGGGACAAAGTATTTGTGCTAAACTATGGCAGGGGTCCCAAATGGCTTGCAGGGACAGTAACAGGCAAGGAAGGAAACAGGCTACTGGTGGTACAAATGGACAATGGCCAAACCTGCCGGAGGCATGTAGACCAAGTAAAAAGTAGATTCACCAACAACACTGCAGAACTAGAGGCAGACTACAATGTGGAACTCACACCACACCTGGTGGACAGACAGAGGGAACAACCTGAGGAAAGGGCTATCTCAACAGACAGCCCAGGTGAGATACCAACAATCATACTGAATGAAACAGACAGCCCAGGCGAGATACCAACAATCACACCAAAAGAAAAACAGGCACCAAGGCAAACAACTGAACCACAACTAAGACGCTCCAAGCGAGAGCGTAGACCAGCTGAGAGACTGAATCTATAAAGACAATAAGACCTTGGGGGAGGGTGATGTCATGTATCTTACATTACTTACAAAATTGTATCTTACCATGCTATACATGACTGTAACTAATTATGGCCTGTAACCACTAACATACCTTACCACCAGGGGTGCACTTGCAGGAGACACTGCATACCTGTTCCACACAGGTATATAAAGACAGGTCTCAAGCAAGTGTGGCATTCGAGAGCTGTGAAATAAAGGTGCATGTCCTGAGTGACCTTGACTTCAGCATGTGCCTCGTGTGAGTCTGTACTGCAGGGACAGGACTTTACAAATACGAGAGCCACAGACCCTGTTACAGATGGGACAGACATTCATAGAGGGAAGGGGTCAGTGGGGCTGGTTTGCCGCGCGCTCCTTCCGCTGCCTGCACTAGGCCTCTTCATGCTCTTTGCGTTGGGACTTGAAGAGCTCGACGCCCTCCCGGATGTACTTTCTTCACCTCAGATGGTCTTCGACCAGGTCTCCCAGGTGTCAGTGGTGATGTCACACTTTACCAGGGAGGCTTTGAGGGTGTCCTTGTAACATTTCTGCTGTCCTCCTTTGGCTCGTTTACCATGAATGAGCTCCGCATAAAGCATTTGCTTAGGGAGTCACGTATCTAGCATGCGAGCTATGTGGCCTGCCCAGCGAAGCTGATCGAGTGTGGTCAGTGCTTCAATACTGGGGATGTTAGCCTGGACGAGGACACTGATGTTGGTGCACCTGTCCTCCCAGGGGATTTGCAGGATCTTGCAGAGACATCGTTGGTGATATATCTCCAACGACTTGAGGTGCCTTCTATACATCGTACATGCCTCAGATCCATACAGGAGGGCGGGTATTACTACAGCCTTGTAGACCATGTGCTTGGTGGTATATTTGAGGGGCTGGTCTTCAAACACTCTTTTCCTCAAACGGCTGAAGGCTGCACTGGCGCACTGGAGGCAATGCTGAATCTCAGCATCAATGTCTGCCTTTGTTGATAAGAGGCTCCCGAGATATGGGAAATGGTCCACGTTGTCCAGGGCTGCATCGTCCAGGTAAGCATAAGGTCAGGGAAAGAGGGAGTGAAGGAACGAACACAAGGACAGGTCTGTGATAGGGTGGAAGGTAGAAGAGATTAAGAGATAAAAGGGATAAAGGTGTCCAGGCAAAAGAGAGATGGTACTGGGACAAGTTAAGAAACAAAAGATGAGTCTCTATGGGGTGTAAATGGAGATGGCAGAGTCATCAATGGCTGCCATGGGAAAGAGAAAAAAACACAGAAATAAAAATAGGGGCAGAGGTTTGGAATTGTTGAACCCAATGTTGATTCCGGAAGGCGTTTGCTAATTAATAATGGGAGGCCTCAAAGCTGATCCTGATCCTGATCACACAAGACGTTTGCATACGTTCCAGCAGACATCACAGGCTACAAATCAGGTACAGGTACCCTGCCAGTTTTGTCAATCCTTTTTAGCACTGGGTGGTGGATGCCAATTGTTGTGCCAGCACTAAGATCAGTTGACTAAATTTGAGTGCGTGCAAGTTACATTGCCCAATAAAATAGCGAGTACTCTGCCAGGAGGCCAACATCCCCAGCCTCGAAGCACTGACCACACTCGACCAGCTCCTTTGGGCAGGCCACATTGCTCGCATGCCTGACACAAGACTCCCCAAGCAAGTGCTCTACTCGGAACTCTTTCACGGCAAGCGAGCCCCAGGTGGGCAGAGGAAACATTATAAGGACACCCTCAAAGCCTCTTTGATAAAATGCAACATCCCCACCGACACCTGGGAATCCCTGGCCAAAGACTGCCGTAAGTGGAGGAAGAGCATCCGGGAGGGTGCTGAGCACCTCGAGTCTTGTCGCCGACAGCATGCAGAAACCAAGCGCAGACAGCGGAAGGAGTGTGCGGCAAACCAGGCTCCCCGCCCACCCTTTCCTCCAACCACTGTGACAGAGACTGTAATTCCCGTATTAGACTGTTCAGTCACCTGAGAACTCACTTTTAGAGTGGAAGCAAGTCTTCTTTGATTTCGAGGGACTGCCTATGATGATGACAAAGCACTGAATACAGTGAAAAGAAAGAAAAGAATCCAGCTGCATGCTAAACATCCATTTTACTTCAAGAACTTCTGAATGAAAGGAAGATTTGTAAGAAAGACACCAAAGCCAGAACAAACATCTCGCTGGCATCGCCTTTTCTCTTTTATACTGATGGAAGAGTTTTTTGATCTTTGTGAAAGTGCACTTAGGATACAGCACATTTAATCAAAGAAGCTCAATGTTGTCAAGATGAGCCGCATTCTTACAAATAACACATGCTCAGGAAGCCCGTTATTGAAGAAAAAATACATCCAGCCCTTTCGCCAAAGTGTCTCTGATCCTCGAGCCCCAGGCTTGACATCACGAGTTGGTTTATTTCTGCTTAAAAAAACACACACACGCACACACAAGATACTTTAATGTGGTCTGTGAACTAAAATACTGTGAAGCAGTAAAGTAGTGATGGTACTGATCACCCACGTCATACACCATTTCGGAAATCATTTCCTGGAGGAAAATAAACACCCATAAAACAAACACAGACTGCAGGTGCGATTTAGCACAATCTACACACTGTTCCTGAAAACAGTTCAGGCTTAACATAAGGGACCGTCTATAACTTCTTTATTTGCAACAACAGCATAAAGAGCATTCTTTTGCTTACCCTCCCAGAAGCACATTGTAAAACAAAACCAAAAAAATCAATTGTACATAAAGAGCCCTGTTCCGGTATTATCCCACTCCTCCGCACTTTGGAAAATAATAATTATAAGTGGTCCCTCATTGTTTTAAAAGAGACATCTTTCATAAGAGTCAGGTGGAAGTGTTGCATCCAAAATGTAATAGGCTGGTAGAATAAGTTATCAGGTCTTTGAAGCATAAGGAATGCGCGGGTTCAAGAGACAAATCATTTTATTTTGGAGGGAAAAGGGATCGGTGAGAAGTTAGATGGGTGGGCTTGATCTACTAAAAAAGGTTGGGCTTGTTAACGCTAAAGTATGTTTAAGTTTGGGGAATTTTGTTTCGCTGGATAACCTGCTGCATTATAGTTGTTAGGTTATGGCCATCAGAATATAGCTGGAAAATGACTGCAGGTCCGAATCTATCCAGACTGCAGCATCTTCCTCCATATCTCTCGATGCCTGAGCCAACTTACTAATTACGTCTCACAGAGTTTTGAAGCCTAGTCGCAGATAATAATGGATACTTATTTAACCTCAGCACATCCATTATTATCTTGAATTTGAATAGAATCAAATCTTGATAGCTTCTATTCAGAAAATATTGTCCAGCCTAGGATTAAATCAAGAGACCTTGTGCCATGAGGCAAGCAAATTACAGTGACTGGTTGCCCATAATATTTTGGGCTGGACAGGCATGAGTGTACACAGCACTGCAAATTGGTCTTTCTGCTCAGTGCAGGGTTTTGTGGAGGGAGAGGTACATACTATGGCCTAGAAATTAGATTAGGCCCAAAAATGGGCAGTGTCACGGGCCAGTGCTATTTGCCTGCGCCATTGAAAGTGGTCCAGGCAGAAGGTAAAATTTGTGCTGCCTGCTCATTATAATGATTGGAGCGCTGATCTCAGATCTAACCGCGCTGCTGATTGGCTTAGCGCTCAATGGTGGGGGCCAATATCGGGTGCAGTCTAATGGCCAGTAATGTTTGGCCTTGGCTCTGTGCACCACTTAAAGGGGAGGTGCTTTGTTGCAGAAGCACCTCGTTGTCACTGTAGATGAAGACATGGCTCAGCAACCTAGGGAGTGACCGAGGTTTTCAGAGGCTGCAGTGGAGGCCTTGGTCGTGGTTGTGAAACGAAGGTGGCTTGTCTTGTTCCCGCAGGGTGGCTGGAGGCCAGCCAAGGCCACTTGCAGAAGGCTGGGGGAGCAGATCGCTGACTCCGTCACGGCCACCAGTGTGGTCCTAACGGATCTGGACACAGCGCTGAAAAACATTTAATGACCTCACATGGCATGTGAAGGTGAGTGAAGGCTTCAGTAAATGCCACATCTCACCAGCTGCACCACAAGCCTCACATACTGCTCAATGCACCACACCCCCAGCACTCACCTATCAGCAATATTTTCCTATCACCACTTATAGCTCATAATCATGGCTTCACTTCACCCTTACCACTGCTGCAATACTCACACCCACATATCACACCTTGCACACATTGCTAGCTATTCAACTATGACAGGCACTTCACCCAAACACAGTGCACTATACTCACTGACACACTTCCCTTTCTCTTGCAGGCAAAGGTGGCAGAGAACAGGAGGGATCAGTGGCAGACATGAGGTGACCAAGCAACAATACAGAACCTCACGACCTGGAGGAATCCGTCCTTGACATTATTGGAGGAGCAGTGACCAAGTATATGGCGAGCGGAGAAATTAATGCTATTGCTGATAATAACGGCATGGTCATACTGAATGTTGGACTGCTTTATTGCTTTTTTCATTTTGTTGCTTTAAACATCAGATTACAAACATATACAGTTGGAGTAATGGCAGGATCAGGTCTTTATTTAAACCTTCATACTACACAAAAACCAGTATGAAAGTTACTGAGACATACACTTCACAAACCCAGTGTATGCTCTCTGAGAAACACACTCCAAATCTAGTGTCTCTGCCCAAACAGTCTCTCTCCACTCTTTATACAAAACCAGGTCTTTGAACTGTACATTCCATGCATACTATCAATGATACATAAAGTATATAGACAAATAATTAACCAACAGACGATGTAGACTAAACAACCAGCTAGCCATTGTCCTGAAATCAAGTCTTATTGTCGCAATCGCCTCTTGCCATGAAATACTGTAAACACGCAGGTGACCAGATGGACAAATTTGAATGGCTGAATGACTCTCTACATTCCATGCATACTATCAATGGTACATAGAAACATAGAAACATAGAAAATAGGTGCAGGAGTAGGCCATTCGGCCCTTTTAGCCTGCACCGCCATTCAATGAGTTCATGGCTGAACATGCAACTTCAGTACCCCATTCCTGCTTTCTCGCCATACCCTTTGATCCCCCTAGTAGTGAGGACTTCATCTAACTCCCTTTTGAATATATTTAGTGAATTGGCCTCAACAACTTTCTGTGGTAGAGAATTCCACTCTCTGGGTGAAGAAGTTTCTCCTCATCTCGGTCCTAAATGGCTTACCCCTTATCCTTAGACTGTGACCCCTGGTTCTGGACTTCCCCAACATTGGGAACATTCTTCCTGCATCTAACCTGTCTAAACCCATCAGAATTTTAAACGTTTCTATGAAGTCCCCTCTCATTCTTCTGAACTCCATTGAATACAAGCCCAGTTGATCCAGTCTTTCTTGATAGGTCAGCCCCACCATCCCGGGAATCAGTCTGGTGAACCTTCGCTGCACTCTCTCAATAGCAAGAATGTCCTTCCTCAAGTTAGGAGACCAAAATTGTACACAATATTCCAGGTGAGGCCTCAGCAAGGCCCTGTACAACTGCAGTAAGACCTCCCTGCACCTATACCCCAATCCCCTAGCTATGAAGGCTAACATACCATTTGCCTTCTTCACCACCTGCTGTACCTGCATGCCAACTTTCAATAACTGATGAACCATGACATCCAGGTCTCGTTGCACCTCCCCTTTTCCTAATCTGCCACCATTCAGATAATATTCTGTCTTCGCGTTTTTGCCCCCAAAGTGGATAACCTCACATTTATCCACATTATACTGCATCTGCCATGCATTTGCCCACTCATCTAACCTGTCCAAATCACCCTGCAGCCTTCTAGCCTCCCCCTCACAGTTCACACCGCCACCCAGTTTAGTGTCATCTGCAAACTTTTAGCTTTCAGATACCCAAGAATGCCGGCAGGCCAACTTGTGGAGGAGAGTGATGGGTGAGAAGAAAAAGACACATCGACACAGCATCTGACACTTGCAGATGCAAGCTCAGAAAATGGCACTGCACCTACTTGAGAGGGTAGTATAGAGCCGGGATCTGCACATGATGAGGCACCGGGCATGAGTGAGCTGCAGTCAGGCCAGGGGGAAAGGGAAGCTCGGGTGTCAGCTACCCGGAGAGAGAGTTCGCGCATGAGTTCTGCTGCACATGTCTCAGATGAGGACCTCGATGAGGCAGCCTTCAGAAGAAGGCTGATAGGCATGCACATGGAAATGCAAGGTTCAATGGCAAGCCTGCCAGAGAGCGTCTTGTCAGTGTCAAGGAGCATGGACAAGTCCGGCTCCAACGTTAGACGGGGCTTTGTGCAGAGCTTGGAAATGGAGGCTGGAAATGATGAACAACTCCAGGAGAGTCCCTGCGGACCCAGCCATGACCCTGTCTGTGATGGGCGATGTTGCGGCTTCCATTACAGCACAGGCGGAAGTGACCCAACGTCTCACTGAAGCAGTGGACGCTGACTTCTGCCATCATCGTTGAGTTTATGAGTCTCTACACGAGCTTGCTGGGGATGTTATGGTGCTGCCCCAAGGGTGCGGCAATGGATCTGTGGAGCAAGAACCTGCTGTCCTCTCTCAGGATGACAGCATTCCTACTCCCACCACTGCCACTCCGGACTGCTGCCGCACATGCCAAGGTGGTGCAGTCTACAGCCGGGCCGTCAAGGTCCACAGTTGGTTGAGGTCATCATGCAAAGTTGTCTGCAGTGTCCTCCATTGAAAGTCAACAGCCTTCCACCAGCCATGCTGCAGCCACAGAGGGAGCACAGCGTAGGAACACTAGGGGACCGAAATTGGCCCCTTTCCTTAAGGCATCTTAATACCGGAAAGCGTCGGCCATGCTGCAGAGTGCAATGGCTGCCGACTTTTCGTGTACTGGCCGCCATTATCAAAATTCCGCTCCTGCGTTATCCCAGTGGTGCCCCGTTCCCCCGCCCGCCCCCCCCCCCTCCCATCGCTCCGCTGCTGCCAATCCATGCTAAGTGCATCATCACGGTTCGCACCACCAATGTGCCCTCCAACTGCGAGAGCAAAAACTTGGTCAAACAAGTTTGTTTTAAGGAGTGCCTTGAAGGAGGAAAGAGAGGTAGAGAAGCGGCGAGGTTTAGGCAGAGAGTTCCAGAGCTTGGGACCTAGGCAACAGAAGGCACGGCCACCAATGGTTGAGCGATTACAATCAGGGTTGCTCAGGAGGGCAGAATTAGAGGAGCACAGACATCTCGGGGGGTTGTGGGGCTGGAGGTAACAAAGGCAGGGATGAGGGCTTCAGCAACGGATGAGCTGAGACAAGAGCGGGGACGGACGATGTTACGGAGGTGGGAATAGGTGGTCTTAGTTATGCCGTAGATATGTGGTCAAAAGCTAATTTCAGGGTCAAATATGACACCAAGGTTGCGAACAGTCTGGTTCAGCCTCAGACAGGAGTTGGGGAGAGGGATGGAGTCAGTGTCTAGGGAACAGAGTTTGTGGCAGGGACCAAAAACAATGGCTTCGGTCTTCCCAATATTCAATTGGAAAAAATTTCTGCTCACGGACAAGCAGTCTGACAATTTAGTGACCATGGAGGGGTCGAGAGAAGTGATAGTGAGGTAGAGCTGGGTGTCATCAGCGTACATGTGGCTGTGTTTCTGGATGATGTCGCTAAGGGGCAACGTGTAGATGAGCCAGTCAGACTGAGAAACCATGTCAGCTGCAAGTTTCTGATGATCCCTTTAAATAGCGTTGCTGGGGGCTCCTTCCCACTGCTGAACGCTTGGTTATCTGGTCGTGATTAAGAGAGGGCGTTAAGTGGAGCGGCGACGTCAAAAATGGCAGATCATGCGTCAAATGAACGTTGCGCACACAGTGACATCACGATCTGCCTCATTCCCATTTCCGCAGCGGGCACTGGCAACGGCAGCGCTGCCGACCTGCTGTAAATGACGGCTGCCGCGGAACCCGGCGGGAGCGAGTCGACCGCCATTTTCTGTTCAAAACGGGCCTTAACAGCCGGCGCTAGCCCCCTCCGAATTTTGAGACCTATGTATTCAAATGCTGCTCCATTGACACGGTAAAATGATCAGAAATTGTTTCTGGTCTATGTTATAAACTCTGCATCCCAACATCATGGGAAATGGCAGATTAAAAAAGTCACCTGGAGGAATCATCAAAAGTGTTTCATTATTAAACCTAGAGTGGTACACTTGGAAGATTGGGCAATGCTCAACTTGTTTAAGAAGTTTTTATTTAACAATTAAATGAAGGTTGGAAATGCCAACCTTCCTTCTCAGTACAACCTTCAAGACCGTAAGCCTCTGCTGCCCTCTCCTGTAGGAAACAGCCACAACAGATACTTGCAGTTTAAAAATGGATTTCTAAGGGCTCAAATTTCCTCAGTAGTTATGTTCATAAGCCCACATCATTTGGACACCTATCAGCTTCTTACCCCTCAGCACGAAACACTCAGCATCTTCTCCCTGGAATTGTATAATACAACAAGCCAAATATGGGCAAACTTATTTTAATGAGAGTCAAATGACAGGAATAAGTCACACGACTTCTTTTTCGTCATTTGTGCCCTAGCAATGGGCATGTGTCCCTGGTGTCCAATATTGCTCAAGGAGTTGGGAAAGAGGGGAGGAGTGGTAAATTTTAAAAGGTCAGTTTCCCTAATCAAAAAAAACCTAGCTGTTGCACCCCGCACCACTTGTTCATCATCATGGCGCCAGAGCAATTTATCTCCTTTAGAACTAAGGCAAGTCCCTCTGTGGTGCTGTCGATGGTCCTGGTGCCCACCTAAGATACTTAAATGCCCTTGACCCTAAACTGGCCAGGGTCGGGGGCACAGGCAAGTAGCAGTCCCACCAGCATTGCAGCGGACAGGAAATTCAGCCCCATTTCTGCCTACGCCTCGTTTGTTTATTTTTCATAAAGTTACAGACACTAATCCACAGGTGGGACTTTAAAAGGTGTCCAAATAAAGCATGCCATATCAGAAGGGACTGAGTGTAATGTAGCCGAGTTTACTGTTGATACAAAGATGGGAGGAAAAGCAATGTGTGAGGAGGACACAAAAAATCTGCAAAAGGACATAGACAGGCTAAGTAAGTGGGCAAAAATTTGGCAGATAATGTATAAGGTTAGAAAGTGTGAGGTCATGAACTTTGGCAGAAAAATATCAAAGAGCAAGTTATTATTTAAATGGAGAAAGATTGCAAAGTGCTGCAGTACAGCGGGACCTGGGGGTACTTGCTACAGTATACAGGGTATTGGTGAGGCCACACCTGGAATACTGTGTGCAGTTTTGGTTTCCATATTTACGAAAGGATATACTTGCTTTGGAGGCAGTTCAGAGAAGGTTCACTAGGTTGATTCCGGGGATGAGGGGGTTGACTGATGAGGAAAGATTGAGTAGGTTGGGCCTCTACTCATTGGAATTCAGAAGAATGAGAAGTAATCTTATCGAAACGTATAAGATTATGAGGGGGCTTGACAAGGTGGATGCAGAGAAGATGTTTCTACGGATGGGAGAGACTAGAACTAGCGGGCATGATGTTAGAATAAGGGGCCGTCCATTTAAAACTGAGATGAGGAGAAATTTCTTCTCTCAGAGGATTGTAAATCTGTGGAATTCTCTGTCTCAGAGAGCTGTGGAGGCTGGGACATTGAATAAATTTAAGACAGAAATAGACAGTTTCTTAAATGATATGGGGATAAGGGGTTATGGGGAGCAAGCGGGCGGGAAAGTGGAGCTGAGTCCATGATCAGATCAGCCATCGAAAGGCCTCACCTGCATCAACACGCACAAAGGTCTCTTCATTTACAACCGATGCCCATTTGGGACTAGATCGGCCGTGGCGATATTCCAGAGGAACATGGAAAGCTTGCTGAAGTCGGTCCCGCACACCGTGGTCTTCTAGGACGACATCTTGGTTACAGATCGGGACACCGTCGAGCACCTGCAGAACCTTAGTCAGCTTAATTGTGTGGGGCTCAGGCTAAAACACTCAAAATGCATTTTCCTGGCATCTGAAGTGGAGTTCCTGGGGAGAAGAGTCACGGTGGACGGCATCAGGCCCATCGATTAGAAGACGGAGGCCATCAAAAACGCATCAAGACCACAGAACGTGATGGAGCTGCGGTCATTTCTAGGATTCCTGAACTATTTTGGTAACTTCTTACCAGGTCTTAGCACATTGTTAGAACCCCTGCACTTTTTACTGCATAAAGTGGGGTAAAAGCCAAGAAAATGCCTTTGAGAATGCTAGGAAGCTGTTATGTTCAACAAATTGTTTGTGTTGTACGATCAATGTAAGCGTTTGGTACTAGCATATAATGTGTCGTCATACGGGGTTGGGTGTGTATTGCAACAAGCTAATGAATTTGGGAAATTGCAACCGGTTGCTTATGCATCCAGAAGTCTGTCTAAGGCTGAGAGGGCTTACAGTATGATCGAAAAAGAAGCGCTAGCGTGTGTTTATGGGGTAAAGAAAATGCATCAATATCTGTTCGGGCTCAAATTTGAATTGGAAACCGACCATAAGCCGCTTATATCCCTCTTTTCTGAAGGCAAGGGGATAAATACGAATGCATCGGCCCGCATCCAGAGATGGACGCTCACGTTGTCCACATACAACTACGCCATCCGCCACAGGCTAGGCACAGAAAACTGTGCCGATGCTCTCAGTAGGCTGCCAGTGCCCACCACGGGGGCGGAGATGGCACAGTCCGCAGATTTAGTCATGGTAATGGAAGCATTCGAAAGTGAGCAATCACCTGTTACCGCCCGACAGATTAGAACCTAGACGAGTCAGGACACCTTACTGTCCTTAGTAAAAAATGTTTCTTGTGGTTGTAGATGTATACTCCAAATGGACTGAATGTGTGATAATGTCGGCAAGTACGTCCGCTGCCACCATTGAATGCCTACGGGCCATGTTTACCATGCACGGCCTGCCTGATGTCCTTGTAAGTGACAATGGGCCGTGCTTTACCAGTGCCGAATTCAAGGAGTTCATAATCCGCAATGGGGTCAAATATGACACATCTGCCCCGTTTAAACCAGTGTCCAACAGTCAGCAGAACGAGCAGTTCAAACAATTAAGCAGAGCTTGAAAAGGGTAACTGAAGGCTCACTGCAGACTCGCTTATCCCGAGTCCTGCTCAGTTACAAGACCCCACTTGCTCACTGGGGTCCCTCCCATTGAACTGCTCATGAAAAGGGCACTTAGGACAAGGCTCTCATTAGTCCACCCTGATCTACATGAACAGGTAGAGAGCAGGCGGCTTCAACAGAATACATATCATGATTGCGCAAATGTGTCAAGCGAAATTGAGATAAATGATCTTGTATTTGTGTTGAACTATGGACAAGGTCCCAAGTGGCTTTCTGGCACTGTTCTGGCCAAAGAGGGGAATAGGGTGTTTGTGGTCAAACTCTCAAATGGACTCACCTGCAGAAAACACATGGACCAAACCAAACTCAGATTTACGGACTATCCAGAACAACCCACAATAGACGCCACCTTTTTTGACCCTCCAACACACATACAAGTGGCAACCGACCCAGTGGTTGACCACGAAGCAGAATCTATCACCCGCAGCAGTCCAGCAGTATTCACCACCCCCAGCAAGGCCAGATGCTCAGCAGCCCAGCGAGGGCCCAACAAACGACTCACCAAAGCAGCATTTGCACCGAGACAATCAACCAGGGAAAGGAAGGCCCCAGATCGACTCACATTGTAAATAGTTACACTGTTGACTTTGGGGGGAGGAGTGTTGTTATGTATGTAAACCTGTAATTACCATGTCTAACCACTAGAGGGCTTATCCCCTGGAGTTCCAAGCGATCCCATAATCCCTTGGGAGCATCTGTATATAAGGAGGCCTCACAAACTGGAGAGGCACTCTGAGATCTGTATTAAAGGACTACGGTCACACTTACTTTGAGCTTGCAGTATCTAGTCCGACTCTTTATTCAAGACATAACAGCTTTTATATTTGCCTTTTACAAGTTTGCACCTCTTGCCCGTTGTCCTGCTTTCATAGTTTAGTTACAGTAGGTTTCCGTGCAAACCCCTTCCATATCATTTGCAGTCATCCATCCATACCGCCATAAGATCACCTCCTTTCAAGCTGAAAAGCTTGTTTCTCCAGTTTGTCCAAACGATGCTAGAGATCATCTTTAAAACTCTTCTCTAAATTGCTTCTGTGGCTTAAATGTCTCCCTTGTATCTCAGGGACCAGAATTGGACACAGTACGGACTTATGATGAAACGTTGAGCAGGTTGGGCCTCTACTCATTGGAATGCAGGCTCGAGGGGCCAAATAGCTTACTCCTGCTTCTATTTCTTATGTTCTTATGTTCATACCCAATATGGCAGGTGGCGTATTTCCACGCGCACGCTTTCGGTTCGCCATTTTGGGGCCTTAGTAGGTCGAGTAATGCCTGAAAAATGGTCAGTATGCAACCCCATTTTTAGGCCAATAAGTCCAATGAAAAATTATCCTTATTGATACATATTTATATACACTGTTAATTGAAATATTTCAGTTTCTGTGAAATTATACAGTTAAATGAAGTACAAAATAGGCACGAAGTGGGTGGGTTTACTGTGTCGCTTGCTCAATGATGAGAAGTATGGCCCACCTTACTGCCCAGCAGCCTTCCACCTCCCAAGCTGAATCTACTTGGAGAGCACCATGGTAGGTGGAGGAACACTTAAGACAGGCACTAGGTTGTTTCACCAGGTTGATCAGTAATTCATGGAAGTTGTAACTGTAAATTACATTCTCTTTCTAAATTCTTGTTGTGCAGAGTTTGTTGGGTGAGTGTATGATGACCAGGCAATGTGTTTTGACTGAAACCCTTTGCCTGTGTTTGGGCTGAGTGCAGTCCTTAGGATGATGGAAGGACTGGTAATGATCTTGGGTGGGACTGTAGGTACAGAGGTACAGAATGTTTTCTGCTTAAAATTACCTGGCTGAGATGCTGTTGAAGAGCTCTTGCAGCTGGCAGGATAACTGGGCCTTTATCTTCCTCATCATCCTCAGTGTCTTCCTCATGCTTTTGGCCCACTGCCTACCCCCATCTTCCTTTGCTGCGGGCTTGATGAGTAGACCCCTCTGGATGGCAATGTCGTGCAGCGTGCAGCAAACAACAACAGTCCTGGAGTCTCTCTGAGGGCTGTACTGGAAGTCACCTCCAGGCCTATCAAGACAGCGGAAGTATTGCTTTAGGAGGGATAATGTATTTGCTTCACAGGTTTCTGCTTAAGAATTCATAGCAACACATTGCTATTAAGAACTAGGTTATCAATAAAGGTTTAACAATCACACTACACATTACCAGTTCATGCACTAGGCTCACAACCGCATGCCTCATCGTGAATCCCCCAAACTCAACTGACTGGGGTTTTATGGAGTCTTGTGAACATCACGTGACTGGCTAAGCCACTCACAATTCAACAGCTCTACAACTGTTTTAGTAAAACCTTAAACAAGTGGCACTAGAACCCACAAATTAGCAATTTAAAACTGTAACGAAAATGTTTTTTTTTAATCAAATTAAAATTTGGTTGCCGGGGGTGATGATGCACTCCAGTCCCTCCAGTACCCACCTCTCGTGGAAGGCCGCAAGCGTACTGGTGGATCAACAGCTCTACAACTATTTTTGTTAGTTGCGCATTTTAATCATGTGCCCCCTGATTAAAGGGGGGGGGGTCACACTCCAAAAACTTTTCAAGTGGCCCATTGTTTTTTTTTGAGGGCACCAAAAACACAAATTATACAAGTGCCCCCTGGCTAAAAGCAGTGGGGGGGGGGGGGGGCACTAAACCTTCAAACTTAGGCAAATTAAACTTTAGACATGTGGTTCAAATTAAAATTTGGTTGCCGGGGGTGATGATTTATTCCAGTCTTTTCGGTGCCCACCTCTCGCGGAAGGCCACGAGCGTACCGGTGGATACCATGTGCTCCATCTCCAGGGACACCCTGGCTCGGATGTAGGCGCGGAAGAGAGGCAGTCAACAGCTCTACAACTATTTTAAGTTGTGATCAGAAATCAAGTGCCCTCTGATTAAAAGGGGGGACACAATCCCCCCCAAAAAACTTTTCAAATGGCCCCTTGGTTTCTTTTATTTTTGAGGGCACTAAAACACAAATTATACAAGTGCCTTCTGGCTAAAAGTGTGTGTGTGTGGCCGGGGGGCAGGGGGGTGGGGCGGAAGCACTAAAACCGGCATAATAAACAAATTAAACTTTAGACAAAAACATCAAATTAAAATTTGGTTGCCGGGGGTGATGATGCACTCCAGTCCCTCCGGCGCCCACCTCTCACGGAAGGCCGCGAGCGTACCGGTGGACACCGCATGCTCCATCTCCAAGGACACCCTGGCTCGGATGTAACCACGGAAGAGAGGCAGTCAACAGCTCTACAAACTCACAGGTGCATACATTACAGGAGGCCTATGGTCTGTTCTATCAGGGCTTGAGCAGAGGCATGATGCTGATTGTACCTCATCTCTGCATTAGTGCTTGGGTTCCTGAGATGTGTCATGAACCAGGTCCGGAGAGGCTAACTTTTGACACCAGGCAGCCAGTCTCTGTCCCCATGTTCTGGGTGAGCGGGGGGATTGGAGGACTGGTGTGGGATGATGACATCATGACAGCTACCAGGACAACTGGCACAGACCTGTATGATGCACTGCGTGTTGTTGCACATCAACTAGATGTTCATTGAGTGGGATCTTTTCCTATTTATGTAGACTTCAGACTCTTGGACTGGAGCATACAAGGTTGTGTGCATAATCGATGATGCCCTGAACCTGAGGGCAATTCTTGCACCAATAGAGCCCTGTCGTCCTGCATCACAGCATCCATGGAAATAATATGAAGTCATTGGCTTTGACAAAGAACACATCTATCTCCTATCGAATGCAGGCCTGCACATTTGATTGGCTGATGTTGCGCGTCACCTGCTACAGCCTGGATTGACCCTGAGGCATAAAAGTTCAAGCCAACTGTGACTTTGACAACCAGTGACTAGGATATCCATTCCATCACCAAGACTGCCTCATTCCACCTCTGTAACGTGGCCCGATTCCTCCTCTGCCTCAGTTCATTTGCTATTGAAACCCTCATCAATGCCTTTATTACCTCTAGACTTGACTCTGCCATTGCTCTTTTATCCAGCCTCCCATCTACTACCCTACATAAACTTATGCTCATCCAAAATTGTGTTGCCCAATCCTACCTCGCACCAAGTCCCAGTCATCCATCAGCCCTCTACTTGCTGACCTGCATTGGCTCTCAGTCCGACAACGCCTTAATTTTAAAATTCTCGTCCTTCTTTACAAATCCCTCGATGGCCTCACCCCTCCCTACCTCTGTAACTTTCTCCAGCCCCACAAGCATTCAATATATCTGCCCTCCTCCAATTCTGACATCTTGCACAGTCCCGATTTATCGCTCCACTATTTCAGCTGCCTAGACCCTAACCTCTAGAATCCCCTGCTTAAACTGCTCCATCTCTCTACTTCTCTCTCCTTTAAGTCGCTTCTTAAAACCTACCTCTTTGACTAATCTTTTAGTCATCTGTCCTGATCTCCTTCTGGGGCTCAGTGTCAAAGTTGGATTGATAAGGCTCCTGTGAAGCACCTTGGGAGATTTTGCTATGGTAAAAGCGCTATATAAATGCAAATCGTTGTTGTTGTGATGGGCTGCACCTGGTGCTGCAGCAGGCAACTTATTTCTGTGATGGCGTTCCGCGGGGCCTTCTCATCAATCTTCCCTCTAATTTACTCTTTGCTGCGTGGTTCCTTTAAATGTGCTGCGCTGCCGCACGTACGCGGTATCTTTTCCAGCAAAGGCAACTGGTGAGCGGGCTGTGCGGGACCGCCAATTGGTATGCAGCCGCGCGACCATGCAATCTGTGCACGCAAGGGGGAACATTGCTCCTCACGCACTACTGCTTGGCGAACTTCTGGTACAACGATCAGGGCCTGCACCTTTGTGCAGGGCGAGGCCACCAGTGAGCTTCCCTCCGTCTGCCTCCTCTCCATGCAGCTGCAACTATTTTAAATAAACTATAAATCAAGTGCCCCCTTAAAAGGGGCACTAGAACCGACAAATTAACAAATTACACTTTAGACATTTTACAATCAAATTAAAATTTAGTTGCCGGGGGTGATGATGCAATCCAGCCCCCTCCGGTGCCCACCTCTAGCGGAAGGCCGCGAGTGTACCGGTGGACACCGCGTGCTCCATCTCCAGGGACACTCTGGCTCTGATGTAACTGCAGAAGAGAGGCAGGTAGTCAGGCTGAATGACCCCCTCGACCGCCCGCTGCCTGGACCAGCTGATGGCCCCCTTGGCCATGCCCAGGAGCAGTCCTACGAGGAGGCCTTCTGACCTACCTGCTCCCCTCTGCACAGGGCGCCCAAACATCAAGAGCGTGGGACTGAAGTGCAACCAGAATTTGAGGAGCAGCCCCTTCAAATATTGGAACAGGTAACCCCTGGACTCTAGCCTGTTCCTCCTCCACATCCACCGTCTATCCAACCACCATGCCATTCCAAGCACCACACCCATTGAAACCAAACTGAAGTTTGCCAGCGGCCTGTGATCAAAAATCCTCTGCTGACTCACCAAATGATTTCCACAAATGATTACTATCAGTATTAGGAGCCAAAACTCCCCCCCAAAAATCTAAAGTGGATAATCCCTTTAAATATTGCTACAAATGGCCCACCTCCAGGCTGTTTCCACCCTTGACTTCTGTGACTGATTTCATATTGTTAAGTAGGATGCCAGAGTTGTTGAAAAGGACATTTGGGTCCTTAAACCAGCACAGGACCCCAATTAGCATCATTAAATAGGTGCCCGCCAATTTGAGGCAGGCGCTGGATGCCTATAAGAAATCCCGATTCAAAATGGATACAGGCAAATTCTGTGCGAGAAACAGGTGTACAAGATTGTGTCCCAATTTTCCATGCTTTAGTGCTCAATGATTGGAGCTAAACCAGGTGTTGGAAAGTGCCCCCCACCCACATATTCACACCAGGACAGCATAATTGAATGTTTGTGCAGACCAAGGCTAACACAGACTATGAGGTCAAAAATGGTGTAAATAAATAAGTTCTTTAAACATAATGTACCATTTTACTTTACGCATTTCATCCAGCCTTACCAGTGTGGGCTTGCTGACAGGCTGAGGAGTAAAGCTCTTGTGATGTTATTCCAGTTGCCAACTCTGGCTGGATGTATTCCTGCAGGTTTCGTCACATGACCTCCCATCTCCAATCGCCCCGCCCAGCCCAGCCAAACAGCATTTTTCCCCAGCTCCAGTATATTTATAGCTAACGAATGAAAGTGTTCAAAGAAAATGGAAGATACACGGTATTGTTTTAACGTCCCAACAAATTTTCACCCCGGTTGCTTGCAGCAGTGTTCAGGAGATTAATCTTCAATTCGTCAAGAACATTCCTGGAGGGTTGACAACCCTAGATGAAAGAGGAATCCTGATTTTAATAATGAAAAGGAGCATGTAGCAGTAAAGGGGTTAGGGCAGTTCCCACCTTGGCCACAATCGGCAATCTGGGCGCAAATTGCATTTGAAATTGCGCTTTTTTTCCGAAGTGAGGTTATGATTGTATAATCACAAACGTAAAATCTTCCATGAACCATTGCAATCGGGCAGCGGAATGAAACATTATTGTTTTTTTCCTTGCATTAAAAAGTATTCATTGATGTATTTGAGTAATGTGGTGCAATATTTTTAATATAGCTGAAAATGGCTTTATCACAAAAAATGAGCAATTTTAATAAGAATCTAGTCAACTGCCTGAGAGTTTAAATCACTGAAAATGACTTTTTTAAAATAATACTGAACCATTTACTCATTTCATTGGAGTACACTCGTCAGTTTCTTAGTAAGTCAAATGATTTTTAATATTTTAAAACTTTGCACATAAAAAACTAGCTTAATTTTAAGAGCCTTTTCAAACAATCGCAAACGGTCCCAATCGGCGGAAAATCAAAATGTTCATGATATCGATCTGAGGGCGTGGCTAATCTTGTGGCGAGTCCGGCTTCCAGCACAATGGGGTCGAAATTGGCACTTTGCGCCTGCGGCACGCGCTAATGGGGTGATAAGTGGTCTGTGCCCAGGGGCAGGCAGCAGGAGCGACCTGCCCGCAATTACCCCCGAGATGGTGGCGGCGGCGGCAACAGATTTGCACGACGCCCCGTAGTTTCAGCAGGGCACACGGCGATGACGTCATCGCCCAAGCGCGCCGACCCCTCTGCACCCTGCGGGAGCAAGGTTGGCAGCGGGCGATGCTGCTGGTGGCTGGGGCGCTGCAGCCACTCGTAAAGGTGGGGGGGGGGAAGTGTGGGGGTGGGGTTCGACAATGGTGGTCATTGGTTTGGTCGGGCCGCCCACTGACAGCCTGGCATCCCCTCTTGGGTGCCGGGCCACTGACCTGGTCGAAACCCTCCCTGGTGGCCCAGTGGGCACCATGGAGCCAGTCTTAGGCTTTGCACGTCCCTCCCCTTTAAGAGAGGGGGAAGGACATTGCGATGTGTCGTGCTGACTCACAGCGTTCCGCTCCAACCTCCCTCCCCCCCCCCAGTGAGTGCCAGCATCTTTTTGTTCAGTTGAAGAACCCAATTCCGGGGGTCCTCCTTCCGCCGAGCGATTAAAAAAAAACTTTATTCAAATTGTACGCCCCAAACCCAGTGCAGGGCAATATCGCCCCCAATGTTTTTTAAACCAGCTATTTAGGTTCGACGTAACTTGCGCTTAAGATCAAATTCCTTGATCTTTTACAGCGGTTTCGCTGATTTCAGGAGAACCAATGCAACCGAACCTCTAGACCGCTATATCTGGCTCCTTTATAGCTTAGTGGGCAAATGCATCATATATGTGATACTGAGTATTACAGACAAGGGCATCCTTGCTTAAACAATATAAGCCAGGATTGTAGTGGAGTGCCACGACTGGAATTAGTGCCCCATAGCTAGCGAGGACAATATAAATATGAGCCAGCCAAAGTGCAAATATGTGGATATCAGCTGGGAGCAGGATGCCAAAAATGCTGCTAACACTCACTGTCTGTATTAAGTATCGAATAACTCCACGAGGCTAAGTACGGTGAGCTAGTTCAGGCATGACCTTACTCCAGTTTATTTATTCTCAAAGTGAGGATTCAACATGGCTGCCAACATTATATACACATCTTGCATGTGTCTGCCAGTGACCATTAGGACTCCGACAGTCGTGCCCTCCGGTGGCAGGTAAAACCCAGTTAACATACATAACAGTCTGCACTCACGCATGAAGAATATGGGACGTTCTGACAGACAAATCTCTCGGGGTTCTTCGAGAAGAGAACCAACCTTGTTGTCGATGTTGTTTATTTAGATTTCAGCATAGCTTTTGTTACAGTGTCAGATGTGGCTCAGTGAATAGCACACTTGCTTCTGAGTCAGAAGTTTGTGGGTTTAAGTCCTACTGCAGGAACTTGAGCACAAAAATTAGGCTGACACTGCAGTGCAGTGGTAAGGAAGTGCTGCACTGTCAGAGGTGCGGTCTTTTGGATGAGATGTTAAACCGAGGCCCCGGCTGTTCTCTCAGGTGGATGTAAAAGATCTCATGGCACTATTTCGAAGAAGAGCAGGGGAGCTATCCCCGGTGTCCTGGCCAATATTTATCCCTTAATTAACATAACAAAAAGCAGTTTATCTGGTCATTATCACATTGCTGTTTGTGGGAGCTTGCTGTGTGCAAGTTGGCTGCCGCGCTTCCCACATTATAACAGTGACTGCACTGCGAAAAGTACTTCATCGGCTGTAAAGCACTTTGAGACATCTGGTGGTTGTGAAAGGCCCTATATAAATGCAAGTCTTTCTTTCTTCTTTCTTATAGGAACATAGGAGTAGGCCATTCAACCCCTCACACATGAAGAATATGGGACGTTCTGCCTGACAAAGCCCCAATGAGATGACAGCTCAACACCATATACAGATCTGTAGTGCCACATAGATTAATCCGCAAGGCTGAAAGTTACAACATAGGTGGAATGTACAGGTACAACGTCTCAAATCAGGCTGCCCGAAAATCGGAATTGTCCGAAAACCGGCTGTTTTTGAGAAAATCCCATTTGATATTCAGTAAAATAAAAGCTGGAATTATTGTTCAAAACTGGCGGGCCGGACTAGTTATCTGTTTCGCTGCTATGTTTTCGGATTGGAGACGTTGTACCTGTAGTGGGGGAGGTGGCGAAGATGGGCGGCGGCCCAACCACCGGGCGTCTCCAACGCGGCGACATCGGGCGTTGAGGAAACCGGTAAAAAAACCGCAGCGCCGGGGGCAGCGGGCGGTGAGAATCAGCGGGAGGCGAGGAGTGGAGGGAATCGTCGGGAGGCGAGGAGCGGAGGGAATCGTCGGGAGGCGAGGAGCGGAGGGAATCGTCGGGAGGCGAGGAGCGGAGGGAATCGTCGGGAGGCGAGGAGCGGAGGAGCGGCGAGGAGCGGAGGGAATCGTCGGGAGGCGAGGAGCGGAGGAGCGGCGAGGAGCGGAGGGAATCGTCGGGAGGCGAGGAGCGGAGGATCGGCGAGGAGCGGAGGGAATCGTCGGGAGGCGAGGAGCGGAGGATCGGCGAGGAGCGGAGGGAATCGTCGGGAGGCGAGGAGCGGAGGATCGGCGAGGAGTGGAGGGAATCGTCGGGAGGCGAGGAGCGGAGGATCGGCGAGGAGTGGAGGGAATCGTCGGGAGGCGAGGAGCGGAGGATCGGCGAGGAGCGGAGGGAATCGTCGGGAGGCGAGGAGCGGAGGATCGGCGAGGAGCGGAGGGAATCGGCGGGAGGCGAGGAGCGGAGGATCGGCGAGGAGCGGAGGGAATCGTCGGGAGGCGAGGAGCGGAGGATCGGCGAGGAGCGGAGGGAATCGTCGGGAGGCGAGGAGCGGAGGATCGGCGAGGAGCGGAGGGAATCGGCGGGAGGCGAGGAGCGGAGGATCGGCGAGGAGCGGAGGGAATCGTCGGGAGGCGAGGAGCGGAGGATCGGCGAGGAGTGGAGGGAATCGTCGGGAGGCGAGGAGCGGAGGATCGGCGAGGAGTGGAGGGAATCGTCGGGAGGCGAGGAGCGGAGGATCGGCGAGGAGCGGAGGGAATCGTCGGGAGGCGAGGAGCGGAGGATCGGCGAGGAGCGGAGGGAATCGGCGGGAGGCGAGGAGCGGAGGATCGGCGAGGAGCGGAGGGAATCGTCGGGAGGCGAGGAGCGGAGGATCGGCGAGGAGCGGAGGGAATCGTCGGGAGGCGAGGAGCGGAGGATCGGCGAGGAGCGGAGGGAATCGGCGGGAGGCGAGGAGCGGAGGATCGGCGAGGAGCGGAGGGAATCGTCGGGAGGCGAGGAGCGGAGGAGCGGCGAGGAGCGGAGGGAATCGTCGGGAGGCGAGGAGCGGAGGAGCGGCGAGGAGCGGAGGGAATCGTCGGGAGGCGAGGAGCGGAGGAGCGGCGAGGAGCGGAGGGAATCGTCGGGAGGCGAGGAGCGGAGGAGCGGTGAGGAGCGGAGGGAATCGTCGGGAGGCGAGGAGCGGAGGATCGGCGAGGAGCGGAGGGAATCGTCGGGAGGCGAGGAGCGGAGGATCGGCGAGGAGCGGAGGGAATCGTCGGGAGGCGAGGAGCGGAGGATCGGCGAGGAGCGGAGGGAATCGTCGGGAGGCGAGGAGCGGAGGATCGGCGAGGAGTGGAGGGAATTGGCAGGAGGCGAGGAGCGGAGGATCGGCGAGGAGCGGAGGGAATCGTCGGGAGGCGAGGAGCGGAGGAGCGGCGAGGAGCGGAGGGAATCGTCGGGAGGCGAGGAGCGGAGGAGCGGCGAGGAGCGGAGGGAATCGTCGGGAGGCGAGGAGCGGAGGAGCGGCGAGGAGCGGAGGGAATCGTCGGGAGGCGAGGAGCGGAGGATCGGCGAGGAGCGGAGGGAATCGTCGGGAGGCGAGGAGCGGAGGATCGGCGAGGAGCGGAGGGAATCGTCGGGAGGCGAGGAGCGGAGGATCGGCGAGGAGTGGAGGGAATTGGCAGGAGGCGAGGAGCGGAGGATCGGCGAGGAGCGGAGGGAATCGTCGGGAGGCGAGGAGCGGAGGATCGGCGAGGAGCGGAGGGAATCGTCGGGAGGCGAGGAGCGGAGGATCGGCGAGGAGCGGAGGGAATCGTCGGGAGGCGAGGAGCGGAGGAGCGGTGAGGAGCGGAGGGAATCGTCGGGAGGCGAGGAGCGGAGGATCGGCGAGGAGCGGAGGGAATCGTCGGGAGGCGAGGAGCGGAGGATCGGCGAGGAGCGGAGGGAATCGTCGGGAGGCGAGGAGCGGAGGAGCGGTGAGGCGTGGAGGGAATCGGCGGGCATTGAGGAGCGCCAACAATGAGATCCGAAATCCGGAAAAATCGGCACAGTCTCAGTTCTGAGGGTTGCTGGATTTGAGACGTCATACCTGTATCTGAAATGGATCGGAAATTGTCCTGCCTCCACAGGCCCATTTTAAATAGTTGAATTTTGGGCCGCTCGTCCTAAGAGGAGCGGGGGGGTGGTGGAGTGGGGATGGGATGGCGGGAGGACCGGGTGGGATACTGCGGAGTCGGGGGTGGAGCACTTGTGGCTCCACAGGAACCTTTTTTTAAACTGACCTTTCTATGGTGGTTACTGCTTAAGCCGCAACTGCTGCTGAAGAATCTTGAGTGGAGCAGGGCTCAGGCCTACTCTGCTCCGCTCCATGCTGCCCAATTTAAAACAGGCACCAGGCCTCATTTACATTGTGGGACGCAGGAAATTGGTCCTCAGAAGTAACACTCGCGGTGCCCATTTTACACCCGTAAAAACAAATGCAGCGAGGTCCAATTTATGTTCCAAAGACCATGGCACTATTTACAAGATAATCACAGATCAGGAAGGCCATTCAGCGCATCTTGATTCATTCATCCAAAAAGATCCAAACTTCACCCCATTGTTTCCAAGGTTTTGCCTCCACTCCTGTATCCAGAAGTTTATTCCACACTTTAATTACTCTTCGTGTGAAGAATTTCTTGAGGGCCTATAGGTTGAACCTGTGTTCCCCTAGAACCACACCCAGTTTAACATAAAGTAATATTCCAGGTTAACATTTTCTATGCCATTAAAAATCTTACGTACTTCTATAAAGTTACCTCTCAGTTGTTTCCTTTCGGAGCAGAAAAACCCAGGTCTTTTCTCGTAGCTCACGCCCATGATACTGGGGCCCCAAATTTAACTGCCCCGGAAACAGGGCGGGAGGGCGCAGATAAAACGAGGGGTATTATAGTTCCCCCACAATCTCACTTCCTTCCCGACGTGTCCCCATATTAACCTGCTCTTTTGAGCAGGCGAGCAGGACACATACAGGGAGAAGGAGGGTCTTGTTTTAAATATGCAGATCGGGTACGATGATGTCATTAGGACCCGATATCATCCCTAGGCCTGAGCAGTGGCAGTGTTGGTTTCCCCATCAGGCAAAACCTACCGATAAGATGGGCAGGGCCTCCACATCCCTGACATGCCGGCTGATTATGACCTCCCTGCACCCTCCCACTAATAGAGGTTTGGCTATCTGTTTACTGGTTATTTTCTGCATTACCTCCTGTGCTTGAATGTCTCCCTTGTTTCTTGGTGACCACAACTGGATGGTGTATTCAAGGTGCAAATTGAAACACTTTTCATTGTCTCTGAATCCAGATCATATATGTAAATTAGAAACAGTACTGCACCCCACTCAGTACTCCCTACTCCCCCAGACTCTCTAATAAACACTCTT
This sequence comes from Pristiophorus japonicus, assembly GCF_044704955.1. Lineage (NCBI taxonomy): Eukaryota > Metazoa > Chordata > Chondrichthyes > Pristiophoridae > Pristiophorus > Pristiophorus japonicus. The sequence goes on from NC_091986.1 coordinate 24,584,697, forward strand.
ATAAATACACCTTGTGTTCAGTTTATCATCCATTTCCAGGGTTTACTTTGAATCCCCACAGCAACATTTCACATGGAATTTTGTCAAAAGCCTCTTGGAAGTCCAGATGCCCTACATCATGAAGACCTGTATTTGCCATTGTTTCCCTGGTTAGGTCATTGAACATTTTCCTGCATTGAACCCAGATGCTGGGGGTGATGCTCCGAAGCATCGACTACCTTTGCAAGCTCTCTCCAGGCCTGTCTGATGGAAAGAGGACGTCTCTCCGTGCCCTCACCTCTTCAATTAGGACCTCCGTGGGTGTATCAGGAAACCTGGGAGCTTATTTCCGAGTCATCTTCCAGATTGAGATATTTCCAGCAAATGCACAGACCAACGTAGGCAATGTGAATCCAACCAACTTAAAGAGGTGCATTTGCGGCGTAAATAGGCCTCTGCAGAGCTGGCAGAAGTCCACCCCACCAGCAGTGCGATCGGGCGGAAGCTTGCCAACGCACGTTAATGAGGTCCAGCTTTTAAAATCCACTGGGCCTCCGCTGCCTGCCCGAAACCCACGGTCAATTAAAATTCCCCCTGTTGTGTTCCATATTTTTCTTCAAGGGATGCTCTTAATTGAGTGGGCATTCTTATCAAACTAATCCTAAACAAAGCCAATGATGTCAGCTACAGCCTTGCAAACGACATCATGAAATTTCATCCGTTTGTTCTCAGCATTGTCTACACTAGAGGGCAGCTGTGCGTGTGATGGTGCTGCACTGCACACATCGGCTTGACGATTGGGTCCTTCAGCTGCTTCTAAGAATTCCTGACATTTGCAGTTCTGGAACAATATAGATAGAATAGACTCAAGCAGACACTATTATCAACTGTCTAGAATTTGGAGGCTGTACATACCCAATGTAATCCATGGCTTATTACATGAAATCAAGATGTGTCCATGTATTACAGCACAGAAAAAGGCCAGAAAAGGGACTGTTCCCTCCGCAACATCCTGGTCCACTCATCAATCATCCCCAACAACCCCTCGCTTTCCCACGGCACCTTCCCATGCAAGCACAGGAGATGCAACACTTGCCTTTTTACCTCCTCCATTCCCATCATCCAGGGCACCAAACACTCCTTCCAGGTGAAACAGCGATTTTACTTGTACTTCTTTCAGTTTAGCATACTGTATTCGCTGCTCACGATGCGGTCTCCTCTACATTGGAGACCAATTGTAGATTGGGTGACCATTTTGCGGAACACCTTTGTTCAGTCCGCAGGCGTGACCCCGAGCTTCCGGTCGCCTGTCACTTTAATTTCTCTGCTCCACTCCGACTCTGATCTCTCTGTTCTCGGTCTCCTACACTGTTCCAATGAAGCTCAATGCAAGCTCGAGGAACAACATCTCATCTTTTAACATGACACTTTACAGCCTTCTGGACAACACGGAGTTCAACAATTTCAGACCATAATCTCTGCCCCCATTTTTTCGGATCGCAGCAGTCTATGATTCTGCTATTCCCATTTACACATCTTCTAGACCCATCTTTTGTTTCTTAACTTGTCCCATTACCATCTCCTTTTGCCTTGTACAATCGTCTCTTTTGTCATTTAATCTCTCCTGCCTTTCACCTTATTGTTCTTCCCTCCACTCGCCCCTTTCCCGCCTTTGTACTTGTTTAAAAACTGTTGCATCTCGAACTTTTTTCAATTCTGATGACCTGAAACATTAACTCTGTTTCTCTCTTCACAGATCTGCTGAGTATTTCCCGGTTTTTATTACAGACATTTGGTCCAACTGGTCCATGCTGATGTTTATGCTCCACTCGTGCCTCATCCCACCCCTCTTTACCTAACCCCATCAGCAGAACCCTCTATTACTTTCTACCTTGTGTGTTTATCTAGCTTCCCCTTAAATGCATGTGTGGTAGCAAGTTCCACATTCTAACCACTTGCCGTGTAAAGAGGTTTCTCCTGAATTCACTATTGGATTTATTCGTGATGGCCCACGGTTCTGGTCTCTCCTGCAAATGGAAACATATTCTCTATGTCTACCCTGTCAAACCCTTTCATAATCTTAAAAACCTCTATCAGGTCACCCCCTCAGCCTTCTCCCCAAGCTGATAGGTTCTGGGTTCAGCTCTCAGTTCTGGTATCATCTTTGTTAAAAATGTAATGAAAAGTGCGACGAATTTACTTAATGTTTGTTGGATGTATCCTAGGGGAAAGATCCCTAGAAGTGGAGGATTATGGGAAATAAATAATTGAATGGTGTAAGCAAGTTACAATTGCAACATGATAAGTATTTTATTTTCTGTGATTCAGATCCAAAAACATCAAATATGAAATAATGTTGGTAATAACATGCTTTTTTGTCATTGGCCAAGTTAAGCCATCATTTAAAGTACAGCATAACCCATCCACAGGGGTGGAGAAACAGTTTATTGCATAAAATCATCAATACATTCCTACATCAATTGGCAATAATGTATTATATTTTATAAGCAATATTTAATAAAATGTAAGAGTAATTGACAATGTATTTGGCATTTCTGTAATACCTCTGTACCGCATTATTACAAGATGAAATAGTGTTTAAGTAATCCTGTAAAACTTCTATAAAAATTGAGTTGTTTAGTGTCTATTAAAAAGTGCACCTTGTTCTCAATACTAATATTAATAAAACATTTCAAAATGCTCACCTATTATTCTTTAAAAAAATCAGTTCAAACTGTCGCATACATGGTCATTGCTGGGTTTAAGTGCAATGTGCTTCATCATAATTGATAGGACATACACAAATAATTTATGAATAATAAATTAACTCTTATAAAACCAACAAGATAGTCAGCAATTGTGTGGTATTTTGTGAACTTCCTTACCCCCAAATGCTTGTAAAGCTCCATTAGTGTTAACTTTTGCTGGCTGTGTTTTGTGAACTATGGCACAAAAATGATGTTTGTATTTGACTTTCACAGACATGCTGACCATACAGGAACTTGAAAAAGAGAGATAAAATATTGCAGCAGTGCACAATACAATTGGCTCTACAACAAATTTTCTGTCCAGATTTCCCATGAGTCAACAGTAACTTCATCTCAGACTTTCAGAAATTGTAATACATCAATATTAAAAGCAAATTGACTTTCATAGTCAATATACCAGTATACTTCTAAATCCAATCATATAGCCAAGTGTTTAAATGGCTGGGATCACTGTGAAATGTGCAGTTTGCATTTGTAACAAATGACTGTTAGGAAATGTTATATAGTGCTACTATTACATCTGGTTGTACCATTATACCAAAGGAACATGAACCGGTAGGGATAACTACAGCAAATGTGAAAAATGAGGAACAGTTTGATCAACATTGGAGAGAGAAGTACAAGTGAATATTTCACATCTGTTTCTTCATCACTCACCATGAAGAGGCCACTTCAGGACTAGCATTCCTGGAACAGAAGTTGCAATAAAAACAGAAATGCTGGAAATAGGTTGAGTTGCCCTTCTCTCTCAGATGCTGGTCGACTTCCAGAATTTGGTGTTTTTAAATTCAGACTTTAGCACTTTTCTCTTTGCCATATTAGAGTTTTCTTAGTCAATACAAAACTACAATGCTTTATTATTGCAGTCAAACTTTAGTATCAGATTAGTAGCAGTTCTGGTCGCCATCTTACAAAAAGAATATAGAGGCACTGGAGAGGATGCAGCGAAGATTTACAAGGATGACACCAGAAATGCGAGTGTATACATATCAGGAAAGGATGAAGGGGCTGGGTCTCTTTTCTCTTGAAAAAAGGTGGCTGAGGGGTGATTTTATAGAGCTCTTTCAATTTATGAAAGGTTTAGATAGAGTAGATAGAGAGAGAGAATATTTCCACTTGTGGGGAAGAGCATAATTAGAGGCCATCAATATAAGATAGTCACCAGAAAATCCAATAGGGAAATCGAAAGAAACATCTTTACCCAAAGAGTGATGAGAATGTGGAACTTGCTACCATAGGGCATGATTGAAGCGAATAGTATAGAAGCATTTAAGAGGAGGCTAGCTAAGTATATGAGGGAGAAGAGAATAGAGAGATATGCTTATAGATTTAGATGAGGAAAGACAGGAGGAGGCTCAAGTCGAGCATAAACGCTGGAATGGACTGGTTGAGCCGAATATCCTATTAATTACTTTTTTTAATAAAAGGACTTCAATGAACGAGACAGTTAAACACTGCAAGTTCTCCTGCATTGGATTTAGTCAGTAAATTGCTGAGCTATACAGATGAAAAGGGTCCTAAATTCAAACCTTCCTTTGTTCAGGGTTTGGTGATCTCGGATGGGCTGACAGTAGGAATGCTACAATTGACTTAAAAATCCTCGAACTAAGCACTGGAAAAATCACTGTGTGTGTGTGTGTGTGGGACATGTGTGTGTAGGGCATGTGTGGCGTGTAGGTTTTGGGTGAGTACATTGGGAAATAAGTGTCTAAATGGGGTGGAGGAGCAGAGGGATCGGAGGTACAGATAAACAAATCACTAAAAGTAGATTAATAAGGCCATAAGAAAAGCAAACAAAGGACTGGGGTTCATTTCTAGAGGGATTGAACTGAAAAGCAGAGATGCTTTGTTAAATTTGTACACTTGGTTAGACTCATATGGAGTATTGTGAACAGTTCTGGTCTCCATATTATAAAAAGGATAATAGAGGCACTGGAGCAGGTGCAAAAAAGATTTACCAGGATACCACCAGAACTGAGGGATTCTACTTATCAGGAAAGATCTCCTTTCTCCAGAAAAGACCTGATGGTGGTCCTCAAGATTATGGATGGGTTTGACAGGGTAGATGTAGAGAAGATGTTTCCACTTGCGGGGAAGACCAGAATTAGGGGCCATAAATATAAGATAGTCACTAATCAATCCAAATGGGGAATTCAGGAGAAACTTGTGGAGAAAAAGGACTCACTACCACAAGGAGTAGCTGAAGCCAATAGCATTTAAAGGGATGCTGGACAAACATGAGGGAGAAAGGAATAGAAGGATATATTGTTGTGGGGTAGATGAAGAAGGATGGAGGGAGGCTCGTGTGGAGCATAAACACCAGCATGGACTGATGTGATGAATGGCCTGTTTCTGTGCTGCAAATACTTTGTAATACTATGTAATGTAATAATTGATTGGCTGTGATATTACCTGCATTCACATCTCCTGCCAACACTCACAAATGAACAAATACCAGTTATAAATGTTTTATCTCTAAAACTAACAGTATCTTTAATTTCTTTAATCATTTATGAAGTAGTTACAATTCTTTATTTCCAGTTTCTGGAGACTTTACTATTAAATCTCATTTGTAACATTATTGGAGAAACTATTGCTTATAGTTGAGGTATCACAGTTTTGTTCAACAAATGCAAGTTTGTAGCACACACTTCAAATGAAGGGCTCCCACCTCAACAGGTTGATGGTTTTGTTCAAATGCAACTCGATATAGGCAAAGTTAATTTCATTTTCTAAAAGAAAATTCCTTGTGGCAAAACGCTCATTATAATACTGACTGCTGTTTTGAAAAATGAGTAATGTAAACCAAATATTAAAGGAGTTAAATTTGGTCAAGAGGCATTTTGCACTGATAATATTGTATCTGCAAGTTTGAGGTTATTACAATGCGCAGGGCCAAGCTTTAAAAGCACAATATTACAAGTTAGTTCACTTAGTATTACTTCCACTTATTAACAAAACTTATGTAATTATGTGCCTCGCCTAGCCTTTAGCATTTTCACCGAAACCAACTGTAGGTAGAAACATCTCGTGACATGTCTAAACCCAGCCAGCTGGGCATCATTGTGTAAGAGCTCCTGATTCTCTGCCTAAACAGTCTCTGTGACAGTGAATGTCAGTAACAACCATCCCTCCAGCTTCCATCCTTAAGAGAACTGAGTGCAGTTAGGGGCTTTGGAGGCTGAAGAAAACTGAAAATAAAATGAAAGATATAATACATTAAATCACAGACTACATTCATTCCAGTTAAAACAACGTATTATACATCTGAGGTCATTTTTCACAATTACAGATTGCCAGGGAGTTTTGGTTTAGCTGCACTTGACTTTGCCAACATGGGTTCCTTTATCCTGCAAGTACGTCACTTTTACAAGAAAGGTGTCTTGGCATGATGATGATCAGCCTTAAGTTTTTGACTGTTATTAGATGATAAACAAAACAATTTTATAAAACTTTTAAAATGCACTTTTGTTCTCAGTTAAGTGTTCCAGCAGTAAACTGGAAGGTGGGACTTACAGAAATGTACATCCTAATGCCCAAAGGCCAAGGGACCCGAGGATACGGCTTGAGACTCTCAAACATGGTCGTTTCTGTAATTGAAGTGCCGTCTGTAGCTCAAAGACTATGATTAATATTCGTTTTTATGCATCTCCCTACATTACAACAGTGATTACACTTACTTGATTATGAAGCATTTTGGTAATCATCATAAAAGGTGCTATAATTGCATTTATATAGTATCTTTCTTTCTTTTTCAAAATTATTGAACTAAATCGATTTTTAAAATTTTTAAATGGGAAATATTTGCACCCATTTTGGTGAACCAATTGCTCAGAACTGACCGACTGACTGATAATGGTTAATGGATGACATTACTTTATTTTATTGGAGGCTTAACCCATTTAAAATAAATGGATTAACATCTGCATGAAAATTGCAGACAGATGAATGTCATAGAAACACATTTCATTCATCCACTAATATTGTGAACAGCCATTTCTCGGATTAGATATTGTGTCGGGTGACTTAGCAGTATGTTTGCTATTATCCAATGATGTGACTCATTTAAAGCCGACTGAATAATGAAAGTAATTTTCAACACATGACGACATTATTCTAATTACACCTAACACTTCAGTCTAATCGTGTAACAATTGGTAATAACACAACAACTTTCATTGAAGACTGGTCGATCTCTTGTGGTGTTGCACATGGAGAATCATGACCAAGTGTAACCTTCAGGGGAAATGGGGTTACAGGGCGAGAGATAGTTAGATCAGGGTACGTAGATATAATTCAGCCCCTACTTTAAAGTAATAATTTAGTCCTTATTGTTGTATTCCCATTATAAATTATGATCACATTTATAATGCAAACTGCTTGTGTAAACCTGTTGCACTGTAATTATACCCTCTCACATCCAAGCAGCTCCACTTACAAGAGGGTATAATTACATGGTAGTTTCTATTTTAATTGTGGACATAAGAATTGATTAAATGGATAAAGTTTGCAGTGTGCGCAGACATAAAGGGGCCAAAATTCATCCCCGCTGGAAACCTGGCGCAACTCAAGTTTTCAAAGTGTTTTTACTGCCGTTTTGGATGAGGTCACCGCTTTTCCCAAATTCAGCTCTTTGTCTTATTTTTTTTTTAAGCGGCCAAGAAGCCGGTCATAATGGGAACGGAAGTGTGGCGGTAACTGCTGGTGAGGGGTTGGAGGTGTAGGCGGGACGGATTCTCTGCCGCTGTCACTCAGCGGCGGAGCGGTGGTGACGTCACTTCGTGTCTGCGGCACGACGTATCTCTCCTCCTTTAAAAGGGGAGAGAATCGGCGATTGTTTAGGATCGGCCACTGGGCCACCAGGAAGGGTTTCGGCCGGGCCAGCGGCCTGGCACACGAGAGGGGATGGTCCGGCCGAACCAGGGGGCACAATAGTCCGGCCGGCATAGAAGTCAGCCGGCAAAGAAAATAAAATGGCGGCTGCGGCATTGGGCCCCTGCCTTTAATGGCCGCCGCGCAGCCTGGGCTGAGAAAGGGAATGAAAGGTGCACCGACAGAAAAAGCTGTCAGGGCACCACTCGGTGAGTATAAGATTTTTCGGGCTGAACTTTGAGGGAGGTGGGGGGCGTCCCGGCGGTGCGTGCACTGATGACGTGCTCACGACCGCTCGACATCAGCGGGGTGGAAAAATACCCCTTAGCTTGCGGCGGCCATTCGACCAGAAATCGGCAGCCGGTCAACTCTACCACATGGCCGCTACATTCTGCCGGTAATGGGCCTTATTCAGGAGCTGAATTTCGGCCCCAAGATATTTAGCATTTTAATCGTCGATCTTCTTTGGAGTTGTAAGTCTTTTTTTAATATATATATAATATATATCATAAACGGGCTAGATTTAGTAAAAAGAAAAGGGGATTAAAAATGATTGGCTACTGTGGTATGGTATTAGAGGACAATTAGGACCAGTGCAACGGGGCTCCATTTTGAGCCACCTACTTTACGAGGACCAAAAACATTTGAGGGGAATTTTCAAGGAAATAATCACTTAGCACGACTGGTTAAATGTTTGAACATTTAAGGCACAACCATTTAGCCACAAATGTCACTTCAATTTGTTCCCCCAAGTTGGGAAATCACAGTTATTTCACAACTCAAGCTTCACTTAATGGACTCTCCACGGAGCTCTGCAAGGTGGCGGGGGATTAAGTTTCATCAGCTCCCTAAACCACACATTAAATCGGATTGCTTCATGGTGGTGGAGCAGAAGTAAAATAAGCTGCACTCAAGGACTCTCTCCGAGTACTCGCAAAGCAGCAGTCAGCAAGAGTTAACAGCTGACACGGCCCAGAGCAGAAAATGCATAGGAATAAATAAAACCATTTATTTCACAGATAAATAGTTCCAATTATTAAAAAAAAACCTCACCTTCGGACTGGTTGCGCTAATTTGCTTCTGGGTATTCCACTGGCTCCAATAGCCGATGTTGGTCTGGGAAGGCCACTGCGACCTAGTATTGCTGTGTTTGCAGGCCGATTGGGTAAAGGGATGCCAGTACTCGAGATGGAATGCAAACTGACAGACGTATGGATCCCATTTGTGTTACTCACGGTTGGGCTCACATAGGCCGTTGCTTTCGGTGGTTGCCGGACTGACAATGGAAAATGGCCGACGCTGTTGACTCGGTGTTGAAGTTTATTTAGAGAAGGGCCTACGAAGGAAGTGAAGATTAGGATTACTTATACATTTGTTTATTTCCCCTCAGCATGAACTTGTAGGGGTTTTAGCCTTAAGTAAGGGCATTTTTAAGACTGCTTGAGCATTACATTCAACTGCAGTGATCTTTGAAGTGAGATGTTGCCCTTCAATGAACTTCAGTGCAAAGCAGTGATAACCACATAGTTATACATTGAAGCATTTCCATGGAAACATCTACTGCGTTGTTTCAAACTGTAAAGTTAGTCGAGTCAAATTGCTGTCTTAGACAGTTCATTCAGGCCCTTTATTGCTGCAATAGGTCTGAATGTGGCAACAAATGTATGAGGATCAAAGTATGCAAAGTAATACATCATCATCATAGGCAGTCCCTCGAAGCGAGGATGACTTGCTTCCACTCCAAAAAGGGATGAGTTCACAGGTGTTTCAATGAAGGACCCAATATTCCAGATCCTGAACTACAGCGTGAAGGGTGGAAGATGCCTGTGCGTGGATTTTTTTTAAACGTGTGGTGGCCGTTGCACACCAGCCACCACACGGGCTTGACAGAGCTAGGTCTTGGTCCAGTGGCAAGGATTACCCAAACTAACTGGACACCAGCTCGGCTGCACAGACCGAGCGCGCACACACATCGCAGTGTGGGCTGGCCCGTGCTGCCCCTGGGCCCTCGCCTCTTCTGGACTCCAGGTTCACGCCTCTCCTGGGCCCCGGTCACTTCCCTCTACGGACCCTTGCCGCTCCTTCGCCCCTCCTGCTGTGCCTGCCCGCACTACAATCAGCGACCTGACTTCGTAGCCGTCGCCCTCCTGCAGCAGCACGCGCTGCTCCCTGCAGTGGCCCCGGCCTGCTGATGGTCTTGCAGGTCGGGACCGTGCCGATTTCAGAGCCGGGCTGCTGCACACTGCTCCCTCCAATGGCCCCGGCCTGCTGATGGTCTTGCAGGCTGGGACCGCACCGATTACATATGCAGCTCCTCTTGACAGATCTAAACTAAATATGAGGTGGGTCTAATTCAACAGGAGCATATCAGATATAATTTGCAATGAACTTGGCTGTGGGGCAGGTGCACTGAATATCAGAAATTCATCCATTTCATTTGTTATTGCTTTAGTCACAATGGAGCCTGTTGCACCATATTCAAACAAGACGAGATTGTTAATTCAATATAGAAACAAGCGCCTATGCAGCATCACTTCATGTCACTCAGTAACTAGGGCCCTACTTTCTGGAACTCCCTCTCCAAGTACCTTGGCCCTCATCACTTTCTTCCTTGCTTCCAAAAGCTTCCTACGAACCCTTCCCCTCTGTTTCCTGCCCTTCCCTAACCTTTCTGTTTCGTAGCTCACCATTGCTCAATGTCAACTTTAGTCATCCATCCTGCAAAGTGTTTGAACTTCTCTCTGTACATTAGGAATTGTTATAGAAATCTAAATTGCTGTGAAAGCCCTCCCCATTGCCACTCACCTTAAAGTGATAGGTACAGTACAAAGCTTACAGCATCTCAGTGGCAAACTTTAGATGCGCCATTGAGAAAGCAAGACCACGATCACTCGTGTGCATGACTGGCCATCCTGTTGTACACTTATCCATTGTGCAAACTTGGGAATATTTTAATTCCATAGTTTCCCATAAAACATGCTGACAGCTGATCTACTGGCAAACAATAAAATAAACAAAGCAATAAGCAGCCTCTATCAGCAGGTCACATACTGTTGGCATGACCGCTTGTGTGGAACAATATTAATTGTCTACACTGCTGTTGAGAGAACTGAGCTTGTGTTATTTGACATTGGTAGGTCAGCTGATTCTGCCAGCGGGGTTTGTGGAGGTGAACTTTATTTGGATTGGGTGGGGTGAGGAGCACTGTTGGAGGTGCCAGTCATCCACGTGTGCTGCCACAGGGATAGATAGGGTGAGGACTGTGCACCAATACGGGAACTGCCCTGCTTTAAAATAACATTCCTTTTCTCAATGCAACAAAGAGAAAGCACCAAAGATTATAGGTTGTTTTCTCCTCAGAGGTACATCATAAACTCCTGCATTCATCAGATCATCTTCCGCTATTTCTGCCAGCATCAACATGATCCCACCACTGAACCGATCTCCCCCTTCCCTTCTCTCTCTGTTCCCTCCAGGACACCTGAGTTCACTCTGCAACACCTGTCCACTCACCTTCTCCCGCACTATCCTCCAGGGCCCTAAACACTCTTTCCATGGGAGACATCAATTCATGCGTGCTTTCGCCAACACAGAATACTATATTTGTTGCTCATGCTGCAATCTTCTCTACACTGGGGAGACCAAATGCAGGTGAGGCAACTTTTAAAAATTCATTCACGGGATATGGGCGTCGCTGACAAGGCCAGCCTTTAATGCCCATCCCTAATTGCCCCCGAGAAAGTGGTGGTGAGCCGCCGCCTTGAACCGCTGCAATCCATGTGGTGAAGGTACTCCCACAGTGCTGTTAGGGGAGGGAGTTCTGGATTTTGACCCAGCGATGATGAAGGATCAAGGATATATTTCAAAGTCAACATGGTGTGTAACTTGGAAGTGGTGGTGTTCCCATGCACCTGCTACCCTTGTCCTTCTAGGTGGTCGAGCTTGTGGGTTTGGGAGGTGCTGCTGAAGAAGCCTTGGCGAGTTGCTGCAGTGCATCTTGTAGATGGTTCACACTACAGACATGGTGTGCTGGTGGTGGTGGAGGGAGTGAAAGTTTAAGGTGATGGACGGGGTGCAAATCAAGTGGAACTCCTGCAGCAATGTCCTGGAGCTGAGATGATTGGCCTCCAACAATCACAACCATCTTCCTTTGTGCTAGGTATGACTCCAGCCAGTGGACAGATTTCCCCGATTCCCATAGACTTCAAGTTTACTCGGGTTCTTTGATGTCACACTCGGTCAAATGCTGTCTTGATGTCAAGGGTAATCACTCTTACCTCACTTTACCTGGAATTCAGCTTTTTTGTACATGTTTGGCCATAATAAGGTGTGGAGCCGAGTGGTCCTGGCAGAACCCAAACTGGGCATCGGTGAGCAGGTTATTGGTGAGTAAGTGCCGCTTGATAGCACTGTCGAGGACAACTTCCATCACTTTGCTGATGATTGAGAGTAGACTGATGGGGCGGTAATTGCCGGATTAGATTTGTCCTGCTTTTTATCGACAGGACATACCTGGGCAGTTTTCCACATTGTCGCGTAGATGCCAGTATTGTAGCTGTACTGGAACAGCTTGGCCAGAGGCACGGCTAGTTCTGGAGCACAAGTCTTCAACACGACGAGGGGGTTACCTTATGATGATAGATTGAGTAGACTGGGTCTTTACTCGTTGGAGTTCAGAAGGATGAGGGATGATCTTATAGAAACATTTAAAATAATGAAAGGGATAGACAAGATAGAGGCAGAGAGGTGTTCCACTGGTCGGGGAGACTAGAACTAGGGGCACAGCCTCAAAATACGTGGGAGCCAATTTAAAACCGAGTCGAGAAAGAATTTCTTCTCCCAGAGGGTTATGAATCTGTGGAATTCTCTGCCCAGGGAAGCAGTTGAGGCTAGCTCATTGAATGTATTCAAATCACAGATAGATAGATTTTTAACCAATAAGGGAATTAAGGGTTATGGGGAGCGGGCGGGTAAGTGGAGCGGAGTCCACGGCCAGATCAGCCATGATCTTGTTGAGTGGCGGAGCAGGCGCGATGGGCTCGATGGCCTACTCCTGTTCCTAATTCTTATGTTCTTATAAATGAAGAATTACCGCCAGTACAGATGGGGCGGAGATTGGAGGGAACTTCGATCCTTTTGTGTTCAAAAATGAACGGGGCGGTGTTAGGGGCGGCAGAGGGGTGGAAGAGAATCGGGAGCGGGGCGGAAGATGTCATTTACCGTCATGCTAAACACGTCAGTGCGACGCGGTAGTGCCATGTTGCACTGACACATAGCATCATCCCCCCACCCCTTCACTTAAAGGGGAGGGACGCCGCGAGGCCTCCTTGGCACCCAAAAGGGGGTGCCGGGATGCCTGTTAGTGGCCTGGCCCGGCCGAACCAACGGCCGACATTGTCGGGCCGGCTTCAGAGTCAGCTGACAATTGGAACAAAATGGCGGCCACGGCAGTGCGCCCTCCCCTTTAATGGAGCACACTCCGCCCAGCCACTGGCAGCTTTCCGCTGCGTGAAGCTGTCGGGGGGCACCGACTGGTGGCGGCTGCGCTCCCGTGGGGCAATTTCTCCCATGGGACGGGAAAGGGATCACTGCTGGGCGGTAAGGTGGCGGTGCGTGGCCAACAACGGGTCGGAGCGCTGAGCGGGGCGGAAACACGGGGCACGGCGGAAGTCCGTTTGCACCGCCCCCGGTCTGGGGTCAAATCCGGATGAGTCGCATCATCCGCCTGCCTCCGGTCGGAAAGGCCTTCCTGCCCCATTACCGTCTCTTTAAAAAAAAAAGGGGCAATTTTGGCCCCCTTTCCCTTCCCTCCCGCTAACCATTGTTACGATTATACTGAAATGCTTGTTCATCTATCATTTTCTTTTAAAGTTCTGGTGCAGGGTTGAGTGCCTGAACCACTCGCGTATCTGTTCTCGGATGCTGGCCAAGAAACTGCGATCCCAGCATTTTCAGTTTTGGTTTTGGATTTCCTGTCTTTTTGGTGTTTTATATTAAAGTTAAACCTGTTCTACTCCATTACCAGCATGTTGTATTGGAATGCAACTCCTGTTCAACTGCATTTTACAAGCCAAGGTTCACTTAAAATGGTCTCCTTTGTATAAGGTACGACCAATTGTTTCGAAACATTTAATTTGAGAGCTCAACGTTGCATAAAGGAGAACAATGGCTAAATCCACATCCATTCTAGAAAGGTCGCTTGCAATCAAACAGCAAGCTGCCTGGAACAAAAGGGAAACTGCAGCTGGCTTTCAGAGCTGCGTTGAATTGTCACTTCATTCTCGCTCCTTCCCCAAATACGACGTGAATTCCTCCACAGCAAAACGACTCTCAGCAAGAACTGACAGGCCTCACCGCTGAGGTGTGCTGTGACTCAACAACCAAGGCAAACCACAGGAACGGCAGCATGGTAGTATTGTTACTGGACTAGTAATCCAGTAGTCCCCGGACTAATAATCCACAGACATGAGTTCAAATCCCACCACGGCAGCTGTGGAATTTAAATTCAATTCAAAATAAATCTGGAATAAAAAGCTAGTATTCGTAATCATGACCATGAAACTACCGGATTGTCGTAATGGCCTTTAGGGAAGGAAATCTGCCATTCTTACCTGGTCTGGGCCTATACGTGACTCCAGACCTACAGCAGTCTGGTTGACTCTTAACTGCCCTCTGAAATGGCCTCGCGAGCCACTCAGTTGTATTGAAGAAGGTGGCTCACCACCACCTTCTTGAGGGCAATTCGGGATGGGCAATAAATGCCGGCCTTGCCAGCGACGTCCACATCCTGTGAATGAATTTAAAAAAACAACCAAGGCAAAAAAACTGCTCGAATGAGTTTAGCTCCAGGGCTTCGGGAAATTGCTCCACCAAAACTAAGTGTGCCCACCCCGGCTTTAGAAATGTAGCTGAATAGCTTAAGCAGCAGAAGGGTTTGTTCCTCAGTTCAGAACTTTGCATTGGCCATCTTACATAGAATTTACAGCACAGGAACAGTCTGTTCAGCTCAACAGATCGATGCTGGTGTTTATGCTTCACGTGAGACGCCTCCAACCCTTCTTCATCTAACCCTATCAGCATATCCTTCTATTGCTTTCTCCCTCGTGTGTTGATCGAGCTACTCCTTAAATGTATCAATGCTATTCATGTCAACCACTCCATGTGGCAGCGAGCAATGCTTCCGCTAAGGTGGGCACATGTGGCTGCGCAGTAATCCGAAAGGTCCAACGCAGGCCGCTCACCGGCTCGGACATTGTAAATACCGCGCATGCGCAGAAATTTAATGGGGCTGCGCATTAAACGAAATGGACCGCGCAGAACAAACAGGGAACCTTAGTAGCGACAACAATCTTAGCTAATGAAGTTAACAGTGCTCCCACTACAGTAGTGAGCTTCTGCTTGGCCCAGTGCCCCTAATAACTAGACAGAGCATCAAAATCACTGACTTCAAAGAATCCTTACATTGGTCTGCAAATATCCGGTTTGTCTTGAAGTTGGTTAAATGCAAAGTCTTTTCTATAAAGGTCTTTTAGAGTTAGGAGCTCGGTACATGCGTCAAAACCAGTGTGTAGGGCACACTTGATTACACAGAAAGGAAAGCCCCCATGCACGAAAATCTGAGACACTCCCTCAAAAAAATAAATCACATTACCCACCCACCCTCCCCCATAGAATGTTTCAGTATAAGGGGTGTCGTTGTTGTGTGAGGCGGACTGGTTGGGCTGGGTGCTCTTTGCCTTTCCGTCATTGTTCATAGGTTTGTGTGTAAGCTTCAGGGCTGCTGACCAAGGGCCGTGCGGCTCTTTGTTAGCTGGCATGGACACAATAGGCCGAAATGGCCTCCTTCTGCGTTGTAAATTTCTATGTTTCTATGTTTCATACAAACAAAAAGCAAGAATTCCAAAAGTGAGGCTTTCAAACACACACAGAAAAAATCAGATCCCCGTACACAAAAATGGCTCCTGGAGCATAAACACCGGCATAGACCTTTGGGCTGAATGGCCTGTTTCTGTGCTGTCAATTCAATCTAATTCTATGTAAATGCAAGACCGGCGTACACAGGAATTCAAAATTTTACATACAGAACGTGCACAAATGCAAATAAAGTCAAGCCCTCCCCTACTCCATCCTTCGTCATGGAGACCAATTATATTGGTCCTACAGCAACCTCAGCTGAGATCAGTCGAATTAGCACAGGATCTAACTCCGAACCTTTGAGTCTGTATGGTTCAGGTACTTACTGCTTCTGCCAACTTCTTTATTGAGGGCACATTAAATATTTGTGTGAATTATAAAGCATTACTAAAGTTCATAGAACAAGATCTTCAGTAGGTATCCTAATGGGATTGAAGAGGTTCACCTTATTTGGTGATTATTTTGATTAATTTCAATGAAACTTTTAAGATTTTTGTTTAATTGAAGACATGTTAAAAGTTCAGCAGAGATTTAAAAATGTTAACATTTGATGTCAAACACATCAGAGATACCAACACTGGAACCTGAAAAACAATGACAGTGGAGAAAATCAGTTCTGTAATGGGAGAAGGTAAGATCTTTCAAATCAAACTGCTGAGGTTCCTCGTCCTTGGCGGAAAATAATTAAAAAAAACATTTGAAAAGTATTGATCACCAAGTATAAATATGATTTTAGTCAGAATAGAGGAATTTAAGAAATGGTGATAAACCATCAAGTAGGGATAATTATCATTTGTGCAAATTTCCTTTTTTAATAGAAATACTCTCTCCTAAGATTGATTTTTCTCTTTTCAATAGGACTTTAAACTTACAGGATCTTTTAATTCAGATTTTATGCTCCCTTCTTATTTTCCAAGACAAAGTTTCCTTTGAAAGGTTTAAAATGTGCCCTTTGTAAGATCTGGTCGCTGTGTCTACACTTTCGCGATTTGGTGGCTAGTTTCAATACCAGTTGTGGCAACAAATACACAATTTTCCTTACTGAATACTGATATTATTAGGTTTGTCTCCGATATAGTAGAAAGGTCAAGACTGCCGAAATAAAACGATTTAAAACTTTGCAGAAACCAGCTATGCTGAGTACAAGGAGGTTAAAAGATCCATGCCCACAAGTCATCCTATTCCTAGCTTTCCCAGGAGTAAGAAAAACTCCTCCCCAAATCTCACTGTTCCCACATGCCTCCTCAAAGTTATTAGTGAGGCATCTCCAATAGCGTCCCGCTAGCAGTTCACTTGCTCACCCTTTTAGCCCAAGAATGGTATGTGGCTCAGCAAGACAAATATTTAAAAACTAGGGTTGGAAAGAGATTTGAAAGAAAAGGAAAGTCCAATTGTTCAGATCGCAGGACAACATTATGTATCATGCAATGGAATAAGGAATGTAATCATCAGAGAACTAAACTAACCTCACACGATAAAGGCTACTCACGGGCAGAGTTTATACTCACATGCTGGTGACTGGAGTCGTGAAATTCCATTCTGTAGGTTTGAATCAAAACTTCTGCTATTCTTAAAAGAGTCAGGTGAACTGGTAGCACTGAATGAACGGGCCAGGTTTGGCATACTGCGTCTGAGTTTTTCTGCAACAGGAAAAAAAATGTCAAGTTCAGCTACAAACCTGAAGTTGATGGAACCGCCGCTTTGACAACCAAAGCAAATTTATTCAGAGTGGAGCAAATAATCAGTGTTACTTATATTTTTAAAATGGAAATGAAAAAACTGCAAATGTCAGAAATCTGATATAAAAAAAACTAAAATTGCTTTAAGTGCACGGCAGGCCAGCATCTGAAAAAGGAATAAACAGTTTTGCATTTAAGTAGAGAGCCTTCATCAGAACAGTTCAAGTGGAGGGTCTGCTACCCAAGTCTGAGCCCATCTTTTCTCTCATCTAATGCTATGGGAACTGCTGTTTATTTCCAGTATTTTCTGTTTTAACTCCCGTAGAAAGAATAACTTATATTCACCACAACTTTTAACACTTTTTGAAATTCCTTCAATACTCCCTGTCGAAGGAACTAGCAGCTTTCCTCCACCTGTTCGCTACCCACATGACAAATCTGAGACTATGGTCATGGGGTCATGGTGCATCTGGGAGCATCCTCCATCAGACACAACAACAAACATGGTGGAACACCCATCACATTCATAGAAATTTACAGCGCAGAAGGAGGCCATTTTGGCCCATCACATCCACGCCGGCCGACAAAGAGCCAGCCGTACGCCCTCGGTCACCAGCCCTGAAGGTTACATATAAACCTATGAACAATGAACAATGGCGGAAAGGTAAAGAGCACCCAGCCCAACCAGTCCGCCCCACACAACTGCGACACCCCTCAATATGAAACATTCTACACTCCACCCCAATTGGAGCCATCAGCGTATAGTTTGATAAACAGGTCAGAAACACACAGCCAATGTCCTAGATTCTCCACAGATCCAAACTCGTTGGTCAGAAGCAAAGGACTCCCTCCCATCATTTTTTGAAGCAAAAGGAAACTTGTAATAACTTGTATTTTAAATTGGGCCAGAATAGCTGTGTGAATTTCTACTGAGCTCAAAAACAGGATTCCTGTATTATTAGGCACTTGCCAATTTAAATAACATTTTTAAGTACTTTGCATTAATAAACTCACGCAAATCATCAATAAACTATGTTAAAGAAGGACTTGGCATATACAGAATACAGACCATATCAAAAGACCAACACACAGACACATAATATTTGTTATTATCAACAGATGGAGTTTACATAAAGCCTCCTGTCTTGATCTTCTTAGGGCTCTCGTACATTTCACAAAAATATAAATACGAAAGTTTCATCACTGCAATACAAGAGATTTATGCCAAAGGCACTCAGATACAGAAAAGGTTACTATATTGTATTACTTATGAGAAACATCAGTGCTCATTGGATGGTACAACAACTTATAAAAGTCTTGTTAGGGATTAAAATGAATATGTAATCATACAAATACAATATATTCAAGTTATTTTCTTTAACTACGTTGACTTTCTTAACTTCAATACTGCATTAAACCTTTGGACAAGTACTAATTTTTATAAAACTTTAAAAATGTTTCCAAACAAGGTCACACAATGCATCTCACTCCTAATCCAAATTTCTGACAAGATTTCAAAGTCTTACAACAAAAACTATATTTACATAGCACCTTTAACATAGTAAAACGTTCCAAGACGTTTCACAGCAGTGTTATAAGACAAAACAGATAAATTTGACACCGAGCCACATAAGAAATTATGGCAGATGACCAAAAGCTTGGTTAAAGAAGTAGGTCTTAAGGAGCGTCTTGAAGGAGGAAAGAGAGGTAGAGAGGTGGAGAGGTTTAGGGAGGGAGTTCCAGAGCTTAGGGCCCAGGCAGTTGAAGGCACGGTCACCGAAGGTTGAGCAGTTACAATCAGGGATGCTCAAGAGGGCAGAATTTGAGGAGGGCAGACATCTAGTGGGGTTGTGAGGCTGAAAGAGATTACAGAGATAGAGAGTGACGAGGCAATGGAGAGCTTTGTAAACAAGGATGAGAATTTTGAAATCGAGGCATTGCTTAACCGGGGGCCAATATAGGTCAGCGAACACAGGGGTGATGGGTGAACGGGACTTGGTGCGGGTTAGGACACGGGTTGCTGAGTTTTGGATGACCTCAAGTTTACCTAGTATAGAATGTGAGAGGTTAGCCAGGAGTGTGTTGGAGTAGCCAAATCTAGAGGTAACAAAGGCATGAATGAGGGTTTCAGCAGCAGAAGAGCTGAGGCAAGGGCGGAGGCGGGCAATGTTACGGAGGTGGAAAAAGGCGGTTTTAGTTATGCGGCGGATACGTGGTCGGAAGCTCATTTCAGGGTCAAATATGTCGCCTAGGTTGCGAACAGTATGGTTTAGCCTCAGATGGATGCTAGGGAGAGGGATGGAGTCAGTGGCTAGGGAACACAGTTTGTGGCGGGGACCAAAGACAATGACTTCGGTCTTCCCAATATTTAACTGGAGAAAATTTCTATTCTTTCAGTATTGGATGTCAGACAAGCAGTCTGACAACTTAGAGATCATGGAGGGTTGAGAGAAGAGGAGAGGTAGAGCTGGGTGTCGTCAGCGTACATGCGGAAACTGACTCCGTGTTTTCGGATGATATCGCCAAGGGGCGACATACAGATGAGAAACAGGAGGGAGCCAAAGATAGATCCTTGGGGGACACCAGAGGCAACGATGTGGGAGTGGGAAGAGAAGCGTTGCAGGAGATTTTCTGGCTACGATTAGATAGATAAGAATGGAACCAGGCGAGTGCACTCCCACCCAGCTGGATGGTGATGGAGAAGCGTTGGAGGAGGATGGAGTGGTCAACTGTGTCAAAGGCTACAGACAGGTCCAGGAGGACGAGGAGTGATAGCTTACCTTTGTCACAGTCATTTATGACATTGATGAGAGCCGTTTCAGTACTGTGACAGGGGCGAAAACCAGATTGAAGGGATTCAAACATGGAGTTCCGGGAAAGATGGGCACGGATTTGGGAGGCAACAACATGTTCAAGGACTTGACTTACAGCCACTTACATGCTTTACTTGCTAAAATGTTATGCTTAGTATTTGTCAAGAGCAGATAAAAAGCAGAAAAAGTAAAAGATAAAAATGCAATGGCAGCTCTATTTAATTCTAGATGAAGCTGGTATTGTTAAATTTAACTCTGCGCTACTCCTATTTAATTTCCTGTGGACAGCTCAGGCAGAAAGCAACTCATCTTATGAAAAATATCAAATTACAATTAGTTTTGAAGAGATTTGTTTCTGCGAGTGAAAATCGATAATTAGAAAGATGCACATTTTGACTCTGATGGCAACTACTTATTATTTTTTCAAAATCAGAAAAAAGATGTGAAAATATCAGATTGGCTGTTGAAATGGTTATCCTTGTTCCTATGCTTTGATCCTTTTAATTGTGCTTTTGTGTTAATCTAAGATGAAGTCTGGCAGTAAAGTCAGCTCAACTTAAGATGTTGTGCTAAATTGGCAATGTTAAGTTTTCCGTTAACCTGGAAAAAGAATTGATGTTTAAAACTTCCTTTGCAATGAAAAATTAATATACTGTGGAGTCAATTTATTTTTTAAGGATGAATGTAGTTGCAGAGAGTAACAATATTATGTGAAATATGACAATGACATCTGATCCATGGCCAATGCGGAGTTGCTATTATTGCAATTCTACTGGGACATTCACCCAGGTTATTGAAAGCATGGTTCACATTTGTGAAGGAAGACAGTATTGAATATAGGTCAAGTTTCAGTTACATAGATACTCGGCAAAATTCAAGGCCAAACCAACATTTCATGGCCATTTGCTCTTTAGAGACCGAAAGCAACAGCAAAGTGTTTGAGGTGCAAACCATGCGGTCTACAAACTTCTGAACAAATCAAACGCAGAAAGCATTTTTTAACGTGTCATCAATCACTATTTGGGATAAAATATTGCAACAAAAAAAGGAACTTTTTCTCTGTAATGAACACAGGGAACATACATTACACATTGCAAATTTGCATATTCCTACAATTTCATTACCAGGCTATTGATTACAGAGAAAAACATGCACTCTTCCATTGGGATTTTCCGGACCAATTCCTATCAAATGATTCGCTTCTTTACCACAAGATGTTAGTTCACTTCTGCCCAGAAATCTACAGTAAGAAATTAACAATAAAATGTTGTGCTACACAGTATTTTTTTTTTAGGTGTTTAACACTGTACAGTTCTGTTGGAAATCACTTCAGGGAATGAGCTTTGGAACACTTCATTATTCAGAGACACTAGAATGCCACCATCCTTTGCAAATACTGACAAAGTATAAATTGTGGACAAGATCCTCACTACACAGATACACATAGAAGCAACTCCAGGGCATGGTTAGCACCATGAGAGGAACATGCTTCCCAAAGCAGCAAGAACCTTACAGCATTCTCATCCAGGACACTGCAGTCAATTTCTGATGAGACAGAAGCAAGACAATTTCAACATCTATATTCTCGAGCCCCGTCAGCCCTCGCAGGTGGACATAAAAAGATCCCACAGCACTATTTTGAAGAAAAGCAGGGGAGTTCTCCTGAGTTTCCTGGCCAATATTTATCCCTCAATCAACATCACCCAAAGCAGATAATCTGGTCATGATCACATTGCTGTTTGTGGGAGCTTGCTGTGCGCAAATTGGCTGCTGTGTTTCCCACATTACAGCAGTGACTACACTCCAAAATATTTCATTGGCTGTAAAGTGCCTTGGGACGTTGAGAGGTCCTGAAAGGTCCTTCTTTCTTTATATCTCTAGTTCCTTAAATCAGAGGAGGAATCAGGCTCCATTACAAATGAACATTTTACGAGAGCATTTTGTGTCTCAAGTCATCGATTGGCGATTAACTGCTTCCTTGCTCTCACAATAGCTATATAATCCTTCTTTACAAATCCCTTTGCCCCACCATATTGTTGCAACATCCTCCTGCTTTACATCCCAACCTGCTCTCTTTGATCCTCTGACTCCTGGTCTCCTGTGCATCTCTACTTGGCTTCACTCCATTACTGGCAGAAGAATGTTCAATGTAATGTCTGTAAGCTTGTAAGGTTTGTAGCTCCACACTGTGGATGTGGACGTATTGTGTACTGCAACTGCAGAGTTAATAATAAACAGAACCAGGCAGATTCCCGGAGGCTTCCGAGAGAGCTGCCTGCCATGTTACGAGCTGTGTGTGCTGTGTTCCGTGAATATATCACATTTGGCGATGAGATGGAATTTTTCGGATGATTTAAAGCTTAAATTTTGTTGGGGAAGGATTCAGCCAGCTGACAGAGAGACTTTGGAAGTTTCTGTCTTTGGAAAAAAGCTACAAAATCCGAGGTAAAATACAGCACATGGTGTGAACAGCTAGAGATTAAAATGGCACCACCCGCAGGTGTAATGGGACATTTGGGGGAATATCGACACAACCAGGAACGTTTTAAAGCATAGGTGGATCAGCTACAAATATATTTCACTGCAAATAACATAATCGAAGTTCCAGACAATGCAGTCCAGAACCGGGCTGTGTTGGAACGTAAGAAAGCGAACTTCTTATCGGAGGCGGGTCCGGCATTGTACGAAACCCTTGTAAATCTGCTTGTGTCTGACGAGCCAAAGGACACAACGCTTAAAGAGATTTTAACGAAGCTGGAGCAGCACTATAACCCCAAACCGTTAGAAATTGCTGAAAGCTATCGTTTTGGGATTCAGAATCAAAAGACTGATGAAATTATCAGTGATTACATCGTAGCATTAAAAAAGCTATCGATGCACTGTAATTTTGGAAACTTTCAACACTGAGCATTACGGGATCATTTTGTTTGTGGGGTGAAAAATGATGCGATCAGAAGGAAGTTATTGACGACGGATGACTTGACTTTTGAGATTGCTTGTCAGACAGCGAGGTCGATGAGCATGGCCAAACAATATTCCCAAGAATTAAATAATAATTACAGTCGTCAGTCAACCGAGGTAAATCATCTGCAGGTTCAAAGTAAAAGATGGTGGGGGCCCAAAGTCGCAGAAACTGGAAATTCTAACAGAGTGTCGAAGTCGTGCTATAGGTGCCTGGGACAACACATTGCTCAAAGTTATCCATACCTGAAGGCAGAGTGTTTCTTCTGCAGAAAGATTGGGCATCTTGCGAAGGCATGCCGACTGAAGGGTAAACCAGCTTTTAAAGCTATGAGTCCAGCGTTCAAAGCTATGAGTAGAAATCCCAAGAGACTACAGAGCATGGAAGAACAAAAGGACGAGGAGATGTTAGAGTTACACGTCATCAGGAGCACGAGGTTAATGGACAGCGATTCGGAAAGCATCAAAATCGACATAGATGTTGCGGAATTCAAGATACCAATGGAAATTGACACGGGTGCATCCGTGAGTGTAGTACTGGAGTCACTATACCTCGACAAATTGGAGAAATCCAAGATAGAGCTGCGAGGCTACTCAGGAGAGAAAATTCCTGTGGTAGGTCGTATCACCGTACCGGTGAAATATAAAGATCAATTTCAGAACTTGCCTCTAATAGTAGTGAAAGGAGACAAGTCTGCCTTACTAGGAAGAAATTGGTTGAGCTCACTGAAGCTCGTTTGGAGTAAGATTTTCTGTGTGGAAGCGAGATTTTCATCAATGGATGAGGTTATCAAGAAGTATCCGAAGGTGTTCTGCGAAATGGGCAGTCCGATCCAAGGTTTCAAGGAGAGTGTCAGGGTACAGAAGGACGCTAGATCGGTTTACTACAAGCCACGTTCCGTACCATATGCACTCAAGGAGAAAGTTGAGCAAGAACTCAAAAGACTAGAGACTGAGAACATTATTTGTAAGATAGATCGATGTAATTGGGCTACACCCATTGTTGTTGTACCTAAGTCCGATGGTAAGGTAAGATTGTGTGATGATTATAAAGTAACCGTAAACCAGGTTCTAGAGGGTAATGTCCCCAATACATTGCCGAATATAGAAGATTTGTTCACAACACTGACAGGTGGTCAGATCTTCTCAAAACTGGATCTTATGAATGCCTACTTACAGCTTGAACCAGATGAGGAGTCCAAGTCATGTTTGACTATAAATACTCATCTAGGCCTATATGAATTTAATAGTCTACCGCTTGGAGTGTCTTCCACCCCTGCCATATTCCAAGGAGTGATGAACCAGATTTTGTAAGGTATTGAAGGGGTAGTATGTTATTTGGATGACATACTAATTTCAGCACCAAATAGGCAAATTCATAACATATTGAATGAAGTCCTCAAATGGCTAGAGAAGCACAGAGTACGAGTGTCTGCTCCCAAGTGTGAATTATTTAAAAACTTAGTGGAGTACTTAGGGTACAGAGTAGACAATGATGGTTTACATCCAACCATGGAAAAATTGGATGCAATCAGAAATGCACCCACTCCCAGGAATGTCACTGATCTTCGTTCATTCTTGGGTCTTTTGAACTATAATGGAAAGTTCCTACCAAATTTGGCTACAGTATTACATTCACTGAATGAACTTTGGAAAAAACAGGTCCATTGGAAGTGGTCAAAAGAATGCGATACAGCATTCAAGAAGTGTAAAAGTAAATTGGTAGAGAGCATCATGTTAGTTCACTATGACATATCTTAGGAGATTAAACATAGAAACATAGAAATTAGGTGCAGGAGTTGGCCATTCGGCCCTTCTAGCCTGCACCGCCATTCAATGAGTTCATGGCTGAACATGCAACTTCAGTACCCCATTCCTGCTTTCTCGCCATACCCCTTGATCCCCCTAGTAGTAAGGACTTCATCTAACTCCTTTTTGAATATATTTAGTGAATTGGCCTCAACAACTTTCTATGGTAGAGAATTCCACAGGTTCACCACTCTCTGGGTGAAGAAGTTTCTCCTCATCTCAGTCCTAAATGGCTTACCCCTTATCCTTAGACTGTGACCCCTGGTTCTGGACTTCCCCAACATTGGGAACATTCTTCCTGCATCTAACCTGTCTAAACCCATCAGAATTTTAAACGTTTCTATGAAGTCCTCTCTCATTCTTCTGAACTCCAGTGAATACAAGCCCAGTTGATCCACTCTTTCTTGATAGGTCAGTCCCGCCATCCCGGGAATCAGTCTGGTGAACCTTCGCTGCACTCCCTCAATAGCAAGAATGTCCTTCCTCAGGTTAGGAGACCAAAACTGTACACAATACTCCAGGTGTGGCCTCACCAAGGCCGTGTACAACTGTAGCAACACCTCCCTGCCCCTGTACTCAAATCCCCTCGCTATGAAGGCCAACATGCCATTTGCTTTCTTAACCGCCTGCTGTATCTGCATGCCAACCTTCAATGACTGATGTACCATGACACCCAGGTCTCGTTGCACCTCCCCTTTTCCTAATCTGTCACCATTCAGATAATAGTCTGTCTCTCTGTTTTTACCACCAAAGTGGATAACCTCACATTTATCCACATTATACTTCATCTGCCATGCACTTGCCCACTCACCTAACCTATCCAAGTCGCTCTGCAGCCTAATAGCATCCTCCTCGCAGCTCACACTGCCACCCAACTTAGTGTCATCCGCAAATTTGGAGATTCTACATTTAATCCCCTCGTCTAAATCATTAATGTACAGTGTAAACAGCTGGGGCCCCAGCACAGAACCTTGTGGTACCCCACTAGTCACTGCCTGCCATTCTGAAAAGTACCCATTTACTCCTACTCTTTGCTTCCTGTCTGACAACCAGTTCTCAATCCATGTCAGCACACTACCCCCAATCCCATGTGCTTTAACTTTGCACATTAATCTCTTGTGTGGGACCTTGTCGAAAGCCTTCTGAAAGTCCAAATATACCACATCAACTGGTTCTCCCTTGTCCACTCTACTGGAAACATCCTCAAAAAATTCCAGAAGATTTGTCAAGCATGATTTCCCTTTCACAAATCCATGCTGACTTGGACCTATCATGTCACCTCTTTCCAAATGCGCTGCTATGACATCCTTAATAATTGATTCCATCATTTTACCCACTACCGATGTCAGGCTGACCGGTCTATAATTCCCTGTTTTCTCTCTTCCTCCTTTTTTTTTTTTAAAAAGTGGGGTTACATTGGCTACCCTCCACTCGATAGGAACTGATCCAGATTCAATGGAATGTTGGAAAATGACTGTCAATGCATCCGCTATTTCCAAGGCCACCTCTTTAAGTACTCTGGGATGCAGTCCATCAGGCCCTGGGGATTTATCGGCGTTCAATCCCATCAATTTCCCCAACACAATTTCCCGACTAATAAAGATTTCCCTCAGTTCCTCCTCCTTACTAGACCCTCTGACCCCTTTTATATCTGGAAGGTTGTTTGTGTCCTCCTTAGTGAATACCGAACCAAAGTACTTGTTCAATTGGTCCGCCATTTCTTTGTTCCCCGTTATGACTTCCCCTGATTCTGACTGCAGGGGACCTACGTTTGTTTTTACTAACCTTTTTCTCTTTACATATCTATAGAAACTTTTGCAATCCGTCTTAATATTCCCTGCAAGCTTCTTCTCGTACTTCATTTTCCCTTCCCTAATCAAACCCTTTGTCCTCCTCTGCTGAGTTCTAAGCTAGCATGTGATGCCTCTCCATATGGAGTTGGGGCAGTGATCTCTCATGTATCACGTAGTGGGAAGGAGAAACCAATTGCTTTTGCTTCACGCACTCTCAGTGCCAGTGAGAGTAATTATGCGCAAATTGAAAGGGAAGCTTTGGCATTAATTTTTGGGGTCAAGAAGTTTCACAAATACTTGTATGGTCGTAAGTTTACCATCGTTACGTACCATAAGCCCCTAACAACAATCCTCCATCCAAAGTCCACAGTTCCAACATTAGCTGCAGCCCGAATGCAGAGATGGGCTTTGATTTTGTCAGCATATACATTTGATATTGAATACAGACGATCAGCTGATCACAGTAATGCTGATGCAATGTCTAGATTGCCTTCCCCATCACAAGTTACATCCGATAGGGAAGAAGTGTTTTATTTTTCATACATTGGTGAACTACCAGTCACAGCTGAAGAGATTGGTAGAGCAACCAAACGTGACCCAGTGATGTCAAAGCTGTATGAGTATATTGCAAATGGATAGCCAAACCAGGTAACAGACAAAGATACACATCCATTTTCCATTCGTAGGAATAAGTTATCAGTAGATAAAGATTGTATCATGTGGGGTGCAAGAGTGGTTATACCAAATAAATTCAGGTCCAAATTATTAGGAGACCTCCATGACCAGCACCTGGGAATGTGCTTGACCAAGAGTTTTGCACGCAGTTATTTATGGTGGTCAGGTTTTGATAAAGATATAGAGTACATTGTGAGTCAGTGTACTACATGTCAATCGGTAAGCAAGCAACCACCACCAGTACCATTGCAGCCATGGAAATGGCCTCCCAGGGTGTGGCAAAGGCTACATATTGATTTTGCTGAGTTCGAAGGGCACCAATTGTTCATTGTGATTGATAGCCATTCGAAATGGGTTGAGGTGTTTCCAATGTGGAAAATAACAACAAGTAAAACATTGGACATTTTACGAAAATTATTTTCTTCATTTGGCCTCCTTGAAGAAATTGTTTCGGATAATGGACCACAATTTCGTTCAGAAGAATTTGCACAATTCACGGGCAAAAATGGTGTGAAACATACCAGGGTTCCACCATACCATCCTGCTTCGAATGGTGCAGCAGAGCGCACTGTACAAATTGTAAAATGTGCCCTCATAAAACAAATGCTAGATCCAAATCCAAAGAAATGACAGTTGTCATTGGATCACAAATTGGCTAATTTTTTGATTACATATCGTAATACTCCTCACACAACTACTGGTAGAACACCAGCTGAGTTGTTTCTCAAACGACAGCCACGAACCAGATTCTCGTTGTTAAAGCCAAATTTGGCACAGTCCGTCGAAGGAGAATCATGATAGAGGTAGAGTAAAAGAGAGAAGTGTGAAATTAAACCAGAAGGTGAGAGTGAATAACCATCACCATAAATGGTTAAAGTGGTTACTAGGAAGAGTGGTGAAGATGTGTGGTCCTCGCACATATTTGGTAAAGATGTTTGATAATGGACAGATTAGGTTTGTTCATATTGATCATATTTTACCTACAGACATGGAAGGAGTTGAAGGTGGGGATGATTCAATTATTTCTGACTCATCAGATAGTTTTGATATACCAGTAGCAAATCCTAAATCCAATGTACTGGAAACAAATCCAGGAGAGAATCAGAATGAAAGTCTGAGTCCGAGTCTGGAAAACAAAGAGCCTGAAGTTAGAGTGAGTTCAAATGAAAATCAAGGAAATTTCGTGGAGGAAAACGTTCCTCAGGATGAGCCTCGAATGAGTGTGAAATCGACACCAGGTTTGGAAGGTTCTGTTCGCGAGCGAAGGTACTCTCTTCGAAACAGAAAACAAGTGGTAAAGTTAAATTTGTAAATATGTAAAAAAAATAAGTTTACAACCTGTGTTATGTATAAACATGAAAGTTTTATATGATGTTTGTTATAATAACTTCTTCATTAAAGGAGGGAGAAGTGTAATGTCTGTAAGCTTGTAATGTTTTTAGCTCCACACTGTGGACGTATTGTGTACTGCAACTGCAGAGTTAATAATAAACAGAACCAGGCAGATTCCGGAGGCTTCCGAGAGAGTTGCCCGCCATGTTAGGAACTGTGTGTGCTGCACTCTGTGACTATATCACATTCAGCAACATCTACCCTACTTTCTTGAACTCTTGCTGTAAACTCCACCTCCTTGCAACTTCTCTTCTTGCAGTTAAAGGTCCCCTCAAAACCTCCATGTATGAGTTATCTATCTCAACTCTTCCATCTATGTTCCAGGAGCATTGCTAAGAGCCAATATTGGGATTCGAGGCACATGCAGCCCACAACTTGGAAAACCATGGGCTGAACGAGATCGATTGCCAGATGTGCATCTCTAACAGGCACGATCTGTGCTTGGACCGTGCAATTGGAAAATCTATCCTTAGATGGCTACTTAGATAGATTTTGGGTGCATCTACGCAGATTTCTGGTTAGCCTGGATTCTCAGTGTGTACTCGGGGCATGAATCTTTGTATTAAGAGTGCTAAGTGATAAAATCTAAGATAAAGTGTTTATGCCAGAGGTAGCTGTTCCACCTCAACAATGACTCTTAGCACATTTAACATCATAACAATAATACAATTCACAATTACAAGTAAAATGGAGCTGTCTTTTAACATGCTCTAGTGGTTTCTTCATTGAATTGGTTCACAATCAAACAATAACTGAAAATAAGCATTTATAAAATTGGGTAGTGCAATGTGGGTGTTCTCTCATAGTTAAGATTAAAAGACAGAGGGCAAAATTGCCCCGTGCCCCGCTTGGAGGCGGTAACCTTCCAGAGCCGGGACATTCATCATCCAGCCTGGAAGTTCCTTCCCCGGCGTGGAATTCGGCCCTTCCACCCCTCAACGGGGGCGGAGTGCTAGCGCCAGCCCAGCGCCCCGCCGGCAATGTCAGCACCACACAGATACTCTGCGTAGCGCTGATGGGGCAGAACGTCCCCCCCTTAAATTAAAGAGGCGAACCACTGCACGCTATGTTGTCCTTTGGCGGCCGCCACTGGGCCACCAAGGATGTCGTCGACCAAGGCCAACAGCCCGGCACCCATAACTTAGTGCCGGGCTGCAGGATGGCGGCCTGGTCGAGGCGAGGGCCGCCATTGTCGGGCCGACAGAAGAGTCGGCCGGCAGAGAAATATGGCAGCCCACGGCGCAAACGGCCTCCCGCTTTCCGGAGCGCCGAGGAGGCGACTGTCCGCCAGCTTCTCGACGTGCGAAGCTGGCGCTGACGTCGGCCGGCACCAGCCTCAAGTCCCAAGGGTCAATTTCCCCCCCGCTGGGCACAAAGGGATCAGTGTGGGGCGGAGAGGGATCGGCACACACGGCGATGACATCGTCGCCATGCGTGTGCCAGCCTGGGGCGCAAATCACGGGGCGCGTGTCAACGATACAACACTCCTCAAACCCCCCAGGACATTTTCCACAGAGGCGCTATCAAACCCTTCCCCCAGGTGCTAATGGGGCTATAAAAAAAAAAAGGGCAATTTCGCCCCCATATTGTTCAGGCCAAAATAGGGAGGTTTTACTTTGCATCTGACCTACGCTATACCTGATTTGGGGATGGCTGGATGAGGACACTGAATGACAAAATAACTTCCGTATGATCTTCACCTTGACTCGTACTGAAAATATAAATTAAAGATAAGAAGCACTTCCGTGCCCATCTTTAGAAAGTTACCTGCATTTGTTCGGTACTGCTGTTGATCAGATGTGTGACCCTGTGAGTAATAGGATGGATAACCACTGGAATGCAAGTAGGAAGCAGGGGTAGGGCCCCTTCTGCATTCTCTAATGCTGGCAAATGTCTGCGAATGCGGCATACTTCTCAATGGTGGAGAGCACCGGGTGAGTCTTGGCTGTGGAGGAAGTTGATCGAATTCCTCTTCATCCTCCAGACTGTAGCAGTCGTACTCCTGGTCGCTGCCTGTCCCTCGCTTTACCGAATATAACGATGTACTCGAGCTCCGTTGAGAGATAGTTGTCGAAGTGGAAGCATAATCTTGTCGTAGACCTAGCGATCAGGAAAGAAATGCACAAAGAGAATTAGGAAGCAATTTGCTACAGCGAGCAGAAGCTCCCAATTAATAAAATGTGAACAGACTGCTCACTGTATGATCGGAGAAAATGCACATCATTCAGTCCATAACTTAACTCGGGTGTCAGCCATGGCTCAGTTGATAGCACTCTGGTGGGGGTTCAAATACCGTTAGAGATTTGAGCACAAAATCGAGGCTGGCACTCCCAGGCCTGTATTGAGGGAGTGCTGCACTGTCAGAGGTGCTGTCTTTCACATGAGACATTAAACTGAGACCCTGTCTGCCCCCTCAGGTGGATGCAAAATATCCCAAGGCACTGTTTCGAAGAAGAGTTCTCCCCCGGTGTCCTGGTCAATACTGATCCCTCAACCAACATCAGTAAAAAAAACAGATTATCTGGCCATTATCATATTGCTGTTTGTGGGACTTTGCTGTGCGCAAATTTGGCTGCCGTGTTTCCTAGATTACAACAGTGACTACACTTCAAAAGTACTGGCTGTAAAGTATGTTGGGACGTCCTGAGGGTTGTGAAAGGCACTTCTTAACAAAGTCTGATACACATGAGATAACTTTAAAAGTGCATAATTATAAAATAGCCCTTTTAAGATTGAATTTCCTGGCTGATTAAATCGGTGTTGTAAGTAATGACTTTTTGTGTTTGGGCTTCTTTTAAGAAAGAGAGAGAATCAGACTGTATTTCTGAGGCAAATAACGGACCCTTGTGGGCAGAGAGTGACTTGTCAATATACATTATCCCGGTGAACAACCTGGGAAAACCCACCCATCCAAAATTAAAATCTAGTTTAAGATCAATTTTTCTCTCCAGCCAATAACTGATCTTAGAGAGAGAGGTCTATTCTGACAAGGTCCAAAATTATGAGATAATCCCCACAGGATTACTTTGAACAGAGATAAGCAGTCTCAGAAGCAGAAATCTGATAGGTCACGGCATTGGATCTACCGAGCACTTATGAAACATACTGGATAAAATTGCAAATAGCTGTTCGGAGACCTTGGGGGGAATGTAAGATGAAATGTAGCATTAGTTCTGCAGACATTCACTTACAGGCTTGGTAGCACAGTATGCTTTAATAAGGCCATCTGACAAAAAAGCTACCACAGTCTACTCCTTTTAATTCAAAATCATGCTTTACATGATCGAATTGAAATAGCCAGTAATTTGAATTAAGCAATGTAAACAATTCAATTAAGTGCTAAAATAAATTAAATCATCAGATAATTTGAATTGTGATTTTGAATTAAGAGTAGACTGTATATCACAACTGCTTAATTAAATGAAAATTAGCAAACACTATTCTAATTGTTTCAGCAGTGTTAGCTCAAGCTGCAATCACCACTTTGGGTCAATTGCTTTTTCCAGTGTTCTAGCCAAAAGAACAAGTTGTTTTTTTTTATACAAGAACCACCGGGTGGAACACTGCAGAGACCATGCTGAGGAATGATCTTCTCACTCCTACATACAGCAATTTGAAATATGCCTTGAAAAAATAAACAATTAGTAGTCCAAATAATTCAGAGCTTAATCTGGCAGAGTTCAGCCAGAGAAGTTTAAGACTAAGAGCGGTGGAGAATATTAGATACTCTCCAGCATACTCCTCGGTGAGCTTTATTGAATGAGTAATGCGGGAGAAATCCATTATTGTTCTTCATCCATGGCCTGACCTGTGTAATGGGGTCAAAGTACAACTATTTTGTTGTAATCAGAAAATCAAGTACCCTCTGATTAAAGGGGCAGGCACACTCCAAAACACTTTTCAAGTGCCCCCTTGTTTTTTTTTTGAGGGCACTAAAAACACAAATTATACAAGTGCCCCCTGGCTAAAAGGAGGTGGGGGCACTAAAGCCGGCACAATAAGCAAATAAAACTTTGGACATTAAGATCAAATTAAAATTTGCTTGCCTGGGGTGATGATGCTCCAGTCCCTCCAGCACACACCTCTCGTGGCAGGCCGCGAGCGTACCGGTGGACACCGCGTATTCAATCTCCAGGGACAGCCTGGCTCGGATGTAATCACGGAAAAGAGGCAGGCAGTCGGGCTGAATGATCCCCTCGACCGCCCGCTGCCTGGACTGGCTGATGGCCCCCTTGGCCATGCCCAGGAGCAGTCCTACGAGGAGGCCTTCCGACCTGCCCGCTCCCTTCCATACAGGGTGCCCAAAGATCAGGAGTTTGGGACTGAAGTGCAACCAGAATTTGAGGAGCAGCCCCTTCAAATAATGGAACAGGGTCTGCAACCTTGCACATTAAATAAAAACATGGAACATGGACTGTTCCAGACCACAGAAAGTGCAGGCGGCCCGGGAGCCCATGAACCGACATAAAAACTTATTGCACGGGACTGCTCCGTGCAACACCCTCCAGGCCAAGTCCCCAATAAATAGAGGGAGGACTCCCGCGTAGAGTGCACTCCATTGGGGAACCTCGTCTCCGCCGGACGGCAAGATGGTGCGCCATGGCGTGTCCGGACGGCAGACGAGGATGGCAAGTTGGAGAGTGTGCAGGAGCAGCCCGTACAGGAAATCCCTCTGCGCAGAACTGAAAGGCAGGGAGGGGATTTCCCCGAGGAGGCTCAAGTTGTGAGGCGCCGGCTCCCGAGGGAGGTTTCGGGGCTTGGCGCTGATGAGGGATTCCATCCGGACGGGGGTCAGTTCGGACGGGATCTCCCCACGTGCTTGAGCCTCCTCGACACACCTAATGGAGTCAGGGCCCAGCGCTGTTTTTAGCGACTCGATAGCATCGGCCGCGCGCTGGACGTCGGCCCAGTTTAGGCGCCGTGCCAGCACGTCTGGCGCCATCCAGCCCGCTCCTCCACCATCCAGTAGGTCCCTGACCCTGGTCGCCAGCCACAGCCCTCTGGTCCACCTGCCACCTAAAACCACGGTCGTGGAGGTACGGATTCCTGAGCAGCGGCTCCTGCAGGATAGGGGAGAGCTGCGCTTGGTGGCGACTCTATTCCAGACTCTGATGAGCTCCTGGTAAAAGACGGGCAGCCCCTGCATGGCGGTCCTGACACACCCCCCAGGCTCACAAACAGAGCTGCGTGTCATAATTGAGGCTGTACTGCTGGCGGAAGAAATACGTCACCAGCGCACACCACCCAGGAGGGGGGCTCATCGTAGAGGTATCTCTGCAGGGTCTGAAGACGGAAAGTCGCTAGTGGGAGACTCAAGACTGCAGCAGAGACTCAGTGCTTCCTGTTGTTCCAGAAGAAGTCCACCAGCTTCTTCTGTATCTTGGCGACAAACGCAGGGGGAGGGGTCAATTTGACCAGCGAGTAAAAGCATAGTGGCCACCAGCTGGTTTACGACTAGCGCTCGACCACTGTAGTACAGCACTCGGAGCAGTCCTGTCCAGCGCTCTAGGTGAGCAGCGACTTTGGCCTCCAGCTCCTGCCAGTTCGCTGGCCAGGCTTCCTCATCGGGGCTAAGGTAGACTCCCAGATAGAGGAGATGGGTTGTGCTCCAGGCAAAAAGCCTGAGCTCCTCCGGCAGGGAGTCCACCAGTCACTGACCTACCAGGAGTCTGGAACGTTTCTCCCAGTTGATCCTGGCGGAGGATGCGGCCGAGTAAATCTCCTGGCACTCATGCATCCTCCGCAGGTGAACAGGATCCTCGACCATGAGGAGCACGTCATCGGCGAAAGCCGAGAGGACGAACTCCACGCCCGGCCCTTGCAGAGCCAGTCCTGTTAACCTCTTCCACAAGATGCGCAGGAAAGGCTCCACGCAGATGGCATATAACTGGCCGGACATGGGGCATCCCTGGTGCACCCCTCTCCCAAAGCGAAGGGGCACCGTCAAAGACCCGTTAACCTTAATCAGACACTCCGCGGCTGCGTACAAAAGTCAGATCCGAGCGATGAAATTCGTCCCGAACCCGAAAGCGCGCAAAGTTCCGAACAGATACTTGTGAGCCATCCTGTCGAACGCCTTCTCCTGGTCTAGGGAAAGGAAGACAACCGACAGAACAGCCTCCTGGGAATGGTGGACCAGGTCCCAGACCAGATGGATGTTGTCGTGGTTTGTCCGGCACGGAACCGTGTAGGACTGGTCGGGGTGGATCATGTGGTCCAGCACGGCGCCAAGGCGAGCAGACATCACCCTGGCAAAAATGTTGTAATCCGTGCTGAGGAGGGAGACCGGGCGGCAGTTCTTTAGTAGATGGAGATCGCCCTTCTTAGGCAGCAGGACGATGACTGCCCTGCGCCAAGAGAGGGGCATCTCCCCGGTCGCCAGACTTTCCCCCAGGACCCATGCGCAGTCGCCCCCCCAAGACATCCCAGAACGCCCTGTGGAACTGTACGGTCAACCCATCCAGCCCCGGGGACTTTCCCCTCGAGAGTTGGTCGAGGGCACCAGTCAGCTCCGCCAGGCTTAGCGGAGCGTCCAGATTTTCGGCGTCCTCCGGGCCGACCCTCTCCAAGTCCTCCCACAAAACTCTTATGCGCTTCCTCACTGGACGGATCCGGAGAAAACAGAGCCCCGTAATAGTCTCGGGCCCTGTTACTGATGCCCTCCGGATCTGAGACCAGTGATCCGTCATCGGCCATCAGCGTCAAGAACTGCTTACGGACCCCCCGTCTTCTTTCCAGCGAATAGAAGAGGAAGCCGCAATCCAGGTCCCAGACGAACCGGATCTGTGGCCTCACGAACGCGCCTTGGGATCCAACAAGCTGCAGGTCCTTCAGCGCGGCCTTCTTCGCTTCGTACACCACCCGCAGGGCCTGGTCCTCGACGACTTGACCAAGACAGGATTCCAGGTCGAGCACCTCCTTTTCCAGGTGCCCCACCCTGGCCGCCCGCCTTTTGGTCGACCCCTTCGCCTACTCTTGACAGAAGAGATGCCCAATCCCACCATAACCTCAAGGAGGGGAAGCCCCCCTGCTTCCTTCTCCATGGGCCCAGAAGCGATGGAACGAGTCCTGGAACCACTCGCCCTCCAGCAGCAGGTTGTTAAAGTGCCAGTACGCGAACCCTACCTGCGCACAGAGCAAAGCGAGCTCCGCCCACACCAGGTGGTGGTCCGAGCACGGTGCCTGCCGCATGGAGGCCGCCGGAACGCAGGAGACGTACGCCCGAGACACGTAAAGGCGGTCGATTTTGGACCATCTTCTTCCAGGCCTCCCCCAAGTAAAGGGGCTGGAATCGGGGTGGAGATTTCACCAGACGTCCACCAAGTCGAAGGACCCGACCAGGTCCCTCAACTTCTCAATCGCTGTCATGCACTGCGGGGCACTGGAGCGGTCCCTCGCCTCGAGTGTGCAGTTAAAATCCCCCCCCCCGAGGACAATGCAGTCGCCGACGTCGACAGAGCTTAGAAGAGCGGACACTTCTTCAAAGAAGCGCGTCTGCTGCGGGCCGGGCTGAGGGGCGTACACGTTCACGAGATGGAGCGGCACGTCCCCCAGGTGAATCGTGACATGGAGCAAGCGGCCTGGCACTGGCTCCTCGACCCCCAAGATCTCCGGCTGCAAATGTGGGGCCAGCAAGATAGTCACCCCGCAAGAAGTGGTAGTGAGGTGGCTCATGCGGACCTCTCCTTGCCATTCCAGGAGCCACGTGGCCTCGTCTCCCGGAACGGTGTGGGTTTCTTGCAGGAAGCACACCGCGTATTTCCCCTCTCGTAGGAGCAAAAAATTGTTAAATCTATGGCGGCCTCTCTGCCGCCGTTGATGTTGAGGCTGGCTATGGTTATCTTCATGACAAAAGCATAGTGCAACCTCTAACTTAAACTACTGTGGGAGTGACCGCCAGTCTCTTAGCAACTCAGCGAGGAACATTCTGAGCCGGCGCAGCTCAAGGCTTTCTGGTTTTGTGAAGGCCCCGCCTGCACCCATGGTTTTGACGGTGGCGCGGACAGACCTGATGAGCAGCGCCGGCTCGGACCATTTGTCCAGGGCCAGATGGGCTTGATTGCGGCGACCCTGGCATTTGGCCAAAAAGTCCCGAAGTTCCTTTGCAGGAATGAGGGGGGGGACTCAGCGGCGGGCACGAGGAGATCTATCACCTCACTGGCTATGGATTCTAATGCCTCTCCCGCGCCTACCGCCGGAGTCCCCATCCTCCTCCGGGAGGACGTCATCAGCAGCCGGTCCATCGACCGCACGGGGCATGGCAAATGGCCCGGTTGCACCATCCAGCCCTACCTCTGTCACGATCCCACCCCCAGGATCGTCGGCAGAGGAGACCCCCTGGGCTCTTCTTGGGATGCCGGGTCGGGAAGTGGCAGCGCACGGGGGCCCCCCTCCACCCCAGGCACTGGGGAACACAGAGAAACCGGGCCAAAAAACAGCCCCAGGTCCTCCAAGTCCCCCGGCTCCAATGTGAGGGACGAAGATTGGGGTTCCTCACCCTCCCCGCCACCACTCTCCGGCCCAGCGGGGTGGGGGTTCCTGAAATTCATTACATTTTTTCTTTTGCTTTTTCGGCCAGGTCGAGCAGATCCCGGGGGATGTCAATATTTGGCTGGGCGGGCTCAGATTCGGCCTCTTCGGCCTCACCCGCCTCAGTCCCCGGGACGCTCGACCCGGCAGCGACACATTCTTTTGGTGGCCCCGCGCCCCCCCCACCCCCGCAACAGGCAGGTCTTTTTCCCCATCCCCCGGGAGGCTCAGGCTGGGCAGCCTTGGATGTCTCGCCCTCCTGAGGGACAGGCTCCCCCCGCCTTCGGCGTGCATTGGGAGCGCTGGTGGGGGAAATGGGACACGTGGCGGGCACCAACTCCTCCGCGGAGGTACGTTGTTCCTCCTCCGCTTCCTCGGAGTGGTGCCTCATTTTTTGTTTGGGGGGGGGGGGCGGGGGGGACGTGGAGGAAGGGAAACCTCCATGTCTGACGAGGCTGCCCGCCTCCGGTCCCTCCTCCTGTATTTCATGCCCGCGCCCAACCGCGGGTGGCAAACTCTCCGCTGTAGCGGGTATGGTCAAGGGCTCGAGCACGGGCTCAGGATGGCCAGCGTTCACTGGGCAGCGATGGGGCTGCCCGGCTCGCTGAGGGGACTCGCCCAAAGGTGTTTAGTTTTGCTCCGTGCCTTCCTTCTGACCGGATGCTCTCCCTCCCTCCCACCGGAGGCCGTGATGACATTGGCCTCCGACGATGCCCGCGCATCTGCGGCTCCCGACGCGTGGACGATGACGGGGGAGGAGTGGCGGCGGCACCAGCCTTGGCCGCTTTAGATTTTTTTGTGGCCCTTGGAGGCGGGGCAGTTCTTGCGGACGTGCCGCCCCACCTCCTTACAGGCGTGGGCACCGCACGCCGTCCGACGTCCAGAAGATACGGGTAGGCAGTCCTCTCGTGAACCACGCTAAAGGTTCCAGCCGTGACCTCCTCCCGTGCCAGCTGCATGAAAAGCTGGCGGCGGAAGGTGCAACACGTGACAGAGGCTGGCCTCCCTGAGGCCGAGCGAAATGGGGCTCATCTCCAACCTTACCTCCCCCCAGTTGACGTAGGTGGGGGAGGAGGAGCAGCTCACTGGGAACCAAGGACAGGACGTTGGAGATGACAAGTCTCTGCGCAGTGGCCTCGAGAGGATCCATCGGCAGGAAGGTCCCGCCCACCGTGAGCCCCTTTTCAAGGGCCAGGGACACCGCCCGCTCTGATCCCAGGAAGCACACAGCCTTGCCGGACATTTTGGAGGTGGCGACAATGGCCGAGGGGCTGACTACCCCAGCCATTGCCCTCACGCACTCCTCAATGTTCATGTTGGGGTGAGTGTAGCTCTTAACCCCATGTTTTTTTGTTACTAATGTAAATGGTGGCAGGGTAGCAGGAGGCGCTGTGGCCTTGACGCCACGCCCGCCTAAGTTTTTGCTTGCCCCGCCACTGGTGAAGATGGACTTGCCATCACAGGGTCCCTTTAAGGGCTACACTCACCCCAAAGTCACAGGCCTGAATGGCCTCATTGGTGAGCAGAGGGAGCTCTTGAGGCACACCTCTCTCGTGCTTGTTTTAACAGTAGGGGAGGGGCCTTTTTCCCTCTGCTCTGTTGCCTCTTTTTTAATATATTAAAAAAGAGGAGAAAGAGGCATTGTCCCTGCTAAAGTTACTAACATTTTTTGGCACAATATTTACTTGCTAATATGAGTCATGTTGCATTGTATCCTTAGTTAATAATACACTTACTTTCCTCTTGTAGTCTTGCCATGATCTGGACATCTGTCAAGTCCTGTAGTTTATAACCCATGGAGATGGATTCATCGTCCAGCTCAGAAGTGCTCAGTTCACTATCGATAGATGACTGCGGGCTGAGTGGAAGATTTCTACTTACATAACCTGCAAACACATGGAAACAAAAACAGGTGTAACGATTTTATGGATGACAACATTTTTTTACTAACTTAAAAAAAAAACTCCCAATGTACAAACATTTGGTTCTAAACCCCTTTTTAAAAACTGAGGAAACATCACAATAAAAATGACAGGTTCTACCTGCCAGAGAAACTAGAAAATGGGTAATAATATATCTGATGAAGCCAGCACTAGGCCCAGAGGCACCTGAGGGAAGAACGCCTCCATTGATGCACTATGGATCATGGAGGCTGATTAAAAACACGTGTGTTTTTTTTTCCCCCTCCAGGATCTTTCCGAGTCCGTAAACACCACGAAGGGACAGTTGTTTTTTTCAGTTTTCCGGGTGCTTGCTTTCGTGTAATTTAATGAATTTAAAAGTCACTGCAGGCCTCCTGGCATTAGAGCAGATACGGGTTACCATGACAATGGAGCGACTGATCTCAGCCAGAACAGTGAGCAAAATGGAAAAATGATTTTAAAATGATCCATTCCACACCTTTCTGGCACCTCACAGGCTTGGTCATAGATGAGGGGGCCAAAATTGCCCTCCGCCCCATTTGGGGCAGATAATTTGAATTAACTGAAGATGTAGCGCCCGTAGAGATGGGACGGAGAATGGAGCGATATTTGGGAATTTGTTTTTTGGGAAGCCTCCCGGTGCTCGAGGGTGATTTTGGAGGTGGGAGCGGGAAGGAACAGAATCGGGAGCGGGAAGGAACAAGAGCTGGGAGTGAGGCGGGACAGAGTTGGGAGCGGGGTGGAAGAAGGTGGGTGGTGTCATTTAGCGCTGTGCTCAGCACGTCAGCGCAGCGCTTATGACATCAGCGTGACGCGGACGTGCCGCGTTGAGCAGAGACGTCGCAATGCCCCTCCCCTTCACTTAAAGGGGAGGGACATTGTGAGGCCTCCGTTGCGCCCACTGGGTCACCAGGAAGTGGTTCGGTCAGGCCAGCAGACCAGCACCCAAGAAGGGATGCCGGGCTGCCCGTTAGTGGTACGGCCGATCCAGCAGCCGACTCAGGAGTCGGCCTACAATTAAAACAAAATGGCAGCTGCGCGGTACCCCCTCCCCTTTAAGGGTGGCCACAGAAGCTGTCGCAGGGCAATTCCTCCTGGCGCACTGTTGGAGGCGCGAGCGGGACGGAACAGAGTCGGGAGTGGAGCGGATAGCGGGCGCAGATGACATCAGCGCGACGTATCACAACATCCTTCCCCTTTACTTAAATGGAGGGACACTACAAGGCCTGGTAAGGCCTCCGTAGCGCCCACTGGGCCACCATGGAGGAGTTCGGATGGGCTAGCGGCTCAGCCCCCAAGAGGGGTAGCCGGGCTGCCTGTCGGTGGGCACAGCCGAACCAGCGGCCACCATCTTTTTCACCATTTTTCGACTGACTCAGGAATCGTCCGACAATTAAAACAAAATGGCACCCACGACGATACGCCCTCCCCCTTTAAGGACGGCCGCAGCGCCGAGCCACCGGCAGCACCGGCAATTCCTCCCGCCGGGCGCAAAAGGGGTCTGCGCCGGGCGGTAAAGGGTTGGCGGGCCAGGAAAGACGGGGCGTGGCGGAAACCAGTTTCCGTTATCCCCAGGCGGAAAAGCCTCACCACGGGCCTTAAAAAAGGGGCAATTACAGCCCCATAGTCTTTTTATTAGGTTAAAAATGAAACCCAAGTTTTTGTGCTGGCACAGACCTCTACATATTCATGAGATATTGGCCCGGAATTTTGAGGCCAGCGACGAAGCAAAGACATTCTCCGCAGGCCCTCGTGGTAAGCTGGCAATCTGTGTCCAGAATTTCGGGTTTTCTGACGCGCAATTGAAATTAACGGAAGTTAACAGGGACTCCCAGCGAAGAGCTGCTGTGATGTCAACAAGCTGTTTAAGCAACCAATCAAGACGCAGCCTGTGGAGGAGCAGTAAGTGACAGACCGCAACTTCAGGATTTCCGCGTTAGGCTGCACATGGGCTAAATCCTGAAGTTGCAGTCAGCTTCAAAGGCAAGGGGACCACAAACTTCAAGCCATTACTGTAACCGCGATTAACATTTAAGTCGTTCATTGGACATTCTTCTGCCCTCTATTTCATCAAAAAGCACTTCACGTGTAAAATCGATGGGTTACCACCTGCATTAAAACAGTAGACAAAAAAAATACCATTCAAGCCTGTTGCAACAGTAACTTCTAGCCTTATCTGTTTGAACAAAAAAAAACTGAGAAAACCTTTACGACCTATTAGAAGTTGGTGCAAAAAGCCAAGCAAAAGTTACACTTCAGTTTGGAATCCAATATGATATGGGGAAAAATGTAGATGTGAATAGCAAGGTGAAAGGAAAACCAAAGTAATCATACTGCAAAATTCCACGGGATGAATTTTCAGCTTTGGCGGGGTGGTAAAACTTCTGGTTTGGGTTCATCCGCCCGTTATTACAAGACCCACCCAATTTCCCTTCCTATTTACATCAATTTTACGTCCCTGCCAAAGTCAAAAGCTTTGCCTCATGTCTGTGTGGAGGTAAAATAAAGTTAACATTATTAGCTGTTCTCGACAGAATAGAAGCAGCACGGTTAACAGTCGATACTGAACCTTCTGTTTTGCTCGGACCTGTATAAAACATACAGAAGCGTCCAAGAGCTCATCTTGATTTTTTTTCAGCTTGGCGTGTGGTCATTATTGATAAGATTATTACTGGGTGAATGCAGCTTCACTGCACTGAAGGCAGCATAATGGCTGGCTGACAGACAATGGGAGCCTGCACTGAATCATCTGCTTGCACAGATTTATGTATATGCTTCATGAATTCTGTAGTCACCATCAACAATGTTGTAGACTTGTAGATCAGGAGAAAATCTTTAGTCAGTGTTGTGTCTGGTGCACCTCCTCCCCAATGCCTCCCGACACCTCACAGGAGAAGGAAGGGTTCTGTATTAACCTGCCAAGTTGCCACAAAAGGCCTTTGCTAGCTCAACCGTTCTGGATTGGATTAGCTCTTCAAGTTGCTGGAGACTTTGAATTCACACAGTACATGATTGCAGCTGACAGATTTTGAATCAAATTAGGCACAGCATGGAAAAGTATAATGATTAATAGATCTTTGTAGTTTTGAATTTTTTTTGCTAAAATACAGTTCTTCTTTACTCTCCAGTAATTTCTTCTCAATCTTCCTTGCTCATTTTATCAATAATATGATCATTACTCCTTTGAATTTTCCTCTCTTATTCATCTTAAGTTCAAGTACATTTTATATGCTCTTTTCTCCTTCTTAAGCCCTCAATGTGTTGAAAGCGAGATTCATAGAATAGAATCACAGAAGGAGACCATTCGGCCCATCGTGCCTGTGTCGGCTCTTTGGAAGAGCTACCTAATTAGTCCCACTCCCCTGCTCTTGCCCCATAGTCCTGCAATTTTATCCCCTTCATTTTATTCCTTTTCAACTATTTATCTAATTCCCTTTTGAAAGTTACGATTGAATCTGCTTCCACCACCCTTTCAGGCAGCGCAATTCCGATCATAATCAGTAAGTAACCTTTTAACATTGTTGTTGCCAATTTAAGTGTATCTAAGGGTTAAGTCAAGGCAGGACAGCTCGGACACGTGTTATGCTCCTCCTGAACTATGTGGGAAGTCAGGGATGCTTCCGGTGTCCCTGACGACTATGTGTACAGGAAGTGCATTCGCCTCCAGCTCCTGACGGACCGCATTGCGGCACTGGAGCTACAGGTGGATGAACTCTGGAGCATCCACGATGCTGAGAATGACGTGAGTAGCACGTTTAG
Source organism: Pristiophorus japonicus (assembly GCF_044704955.1). Classification (NCBI taxonomy): domain Eukaryota; kingdom Metazoa; phylum Chordata; class Chondrichthyes; family Pristiophoridae; genus Pristiophorus; species Pristiophorus japonicus. The sequence continues at coordinate 24,627,562 of NC_091986.1, forward strand.
TGAGTTGGTCACACCACTGGTAAAGGGTACACAGCCAGATAGTAAATGGGTGACCAACAGGAAGAGCAGTGCCAGGAAGGTAGTGCAGGGGTCCTCTGCGGTCCTCCACCTGCAAAACAGATACACCACTTTGGGTACTGTTGAGGGGAATGACTCAGGGGAGGACAGCAGCAGCCAAGTTCATGGCACCATGGCTGGCTCTGCTGCACAGGAGGGCAAGAAAAAGAGTGGGAGCGCGATAGTGATAGGGATTCAATTGTAAGGGGAATAGATAGGCATTTCGGCGGCCGCAACCGAGACTCCAGGATGGTATGTTGCCTCCCTGGTGCAAGGGTCAAGGATGTCTCGGAGCAGGTGCAGGACATTCTGAAAAGGGAGGGTGAACAGCCAGTTTTCTTGGTGCATATAGGTACCAATGACATAGGTAAAAAAACAGGATGAGGTCCTACGAGACGAATTTAGGGAGCTAGGAGTTAAATTAAAAAGTAGGACCTCAAAAGTAGTAATCTCAGGATTGCTATCAGTACCACATGCTAGTCAGAGTAGGAATCGCAGGATAGCTCAGATGAATACGTGGCTTGAGGAGTGGTGCAGAAGGGAGGGATTCAAATTCCTGGGACATTGGAACCGGTTCTGGGGGAGGTGGGACCCGTACAAACCGGACGGTCTGCACCTGGGCAGCACCGGAACCAATGAGGGGCAGTGTTTGCTAGTGCTGTTGGGGAGGAGTTAAACTAATATGGCAGCAAAATACAGAAAGGAGAATAGTAAAAGTGGAGGGCAGAGAAACCCAACGCAAAAAACAAAAAGGGCCACATTACAGCAAAATTCGAAAGGGGCAAAGTGTGTTAAAAAAACAAGCCTGAAGGCTCTGTGCCTCAATGCGAGGAGTATTCGGAATAAGGTGGACGAATTAACTGCGCAGATAGCAGTTAACGGATACAATGTGATTGGCATCACGGAGACATGGTTCCAGGGTGACCAAGGCTGGGAACTCAACATCCAAGGATATTCAGCATTTAGGAAGGATAGACAGAAAGGAAAAGGAGGCGGGGTGGCGTTGCTGGTTAAAGAAGAAATCAATGCAATGGTAAGGAAGGACATTAGCCTGGATGATGTGGAATCGGTATGGGTGGAGCTGCGGAATTCCAAAGGGCAGAAAACGCTATTGGGAGTTGTGTATAGACCACCAAATAGTAGTAGTGAGGCTGGGGACAGCATCAAACAAGAAATAAGGGATGTGTGCAATAAAGGTACAGCAGTAATCATGGGCGACTTTAATCTACATATAGATTGGGCTAACCTAACTGGTAGCAATGCAGTGGAGGAGGATTTCCTGGAGTCTATTAGGGATGGATTTCTAGACCAATATGTCGAGGAACTAACCAGGGAGCTGGCCATACTAGGCTGGGTGATGTGTAATGAAAAGGGACTAATTAGCAATCTTGTTGTGCGAGGCCCCTTGGGGAAGAGTGACCATAATATGGTAGAATTCCTTATTAAGATGGAGAGTGACAAAGTTAATTCGGAAACTAGGGTCCTGAACTTAAGGAAAGGTAACTTCGATGGTATGAGGTGTGAATTGGCTAGAATAGACTGACAAAGGATACTCAAAGGGTTGACGGTGGATAAGCAGTGGCAAACATTTAAAGATCACATGGATGAACTTCAGCAATTGTTCATCCCTGTCTGGAGTAAAAATAAAACTGGGAAGGTGGCTCAACCATGGCTAACAAGGGAAATTAAGGATAGTGTTAAAGCCAAGGAAGAGGCATATAAATTGGCTAGAAAAAGCAACACACCTGAGGACTGGGAGAAATTTAGAATTCAACAGAGGATGACTAAGGGTTTAATTAGGAGGGGGAAAATAGAGTATGAGAGGAAGCTTGCAGGGAATATAAAAACTGACTGCAAAAGCTTCTGTAAATGTGTGAAGAGAAAAAGATTAGTAAAGACAAATGTAGGTTCCTTGCAGTCGGATTCAGGTGAATTTATAATGGGGAACAAATAAATGGCAGACCAATTGAACCAAGACTTCGGTTCTGTCTTTACGAAGGAAGATACAAATAACCTTCCGAAGGTACTAGGGGACAATGGGTCTAGTGAGAAGGAGGAACTGAAGGATATCCTTATTAGGTGGGAAATTGTGTTAGGGCAATTGATGGGATTGAAGTCTGATAAATCCCCGGGGCCTGATAGTCTGCATCCCAGAGTACTCAAGGAAGTGACCCTAGAAATAGTGGATGCATTGGTGATCATTTTCCGACAGTCTATTGACTCTGGATCAGTTCCTATGGACTGGAAGGTAGCTAATGTAACACCACTTTTTAAAAAAGGAAGGAGAGAGGAAACGGGTAGTTATAGACCAGTTAGTCTGACATCAGTAGTGAGGAAAATGTTGAAATCAATAGCAGCGCATTTGGAAAGCAGTGACAGGATCGGACCAAGTCAGCATGGATTTATGAAAGGGAAATCATGCTGACGAATCTTCTGGAATTTTTTGAGGATGTAACTAGCAGAGTGGACAAGGGAGAACCAGTAGATGTGGTGTATTTGGATTTTCAAAAGGCTTTTGACAAGGTCCCGGTCAAGAGATTGTTGTGCAAAATCAAAGCACATGGTATTGGGGGTAATATACTGATGTGGATAGGGAACTGGTTGGCAGACAGGAAGCACAGAGTCGGGATAAACGAGTCCTTTTCAGAATGGCAGGCAGTGACTAGTGCAGTGCCACAGGGCTCAGTGCTGGGACCCCAGCTCTTTACAATGTACATTAACGATTTAGATGAAGGAATAGAGTGTAATATCTCCAAGTTTGCGGATGACACTAAACTGGGTGGTAGTGTGAGCTGTGAGGAGGATGCTAAGAGGCTGCAGGGTGACTTGGACAGGTTAGCTGAGTGGGCAAATACATGGCAGATGCAGTATAATGTGGATAAATGTGAGATTATCCATTTTGAGGGCAAAAACACGAAGGTAGATTATTATCTGAATGGCGGCAGATTAGGAAAAGGAGAGGTGGAACGAGACCTGGGTGTCATGGTTCATCAGTCACTGAAAGTGGGCACGCAGGTAAAGCTGGCAGTAAAGAAGGCAAATGGTATGTTGGCCTTCATAGCTAGGAGATTTGAATATAGAAGCAGTGAGGTCTTACTGCAGTTGTACAGGGCCTTAGTGAGGCCTCACCTGGAATACTGTGTTAGTTTTGGTCTCCTAGTCTGAGGAAGGACGTTCTTGCTATTGAGGGAGTGCAGCGCAGGTTCACCAGACTGATTCCAGGGATGGCTGGGCTGTCATATGAGGAGAGACTGGATCAACTGGGCCTTTATTCACTGGAGTTTAGAAAGATGAAAGGAGATCTCATAGAAACGTATAAGATTCTGACGGGACTGGACAGGATAGATGCAGGAAGAATGTTCCCGATGTTGGGGAAGTCCAGAACCAGGGGACACAGTCTTAGGATAAGGGGTAGGCCATTTAGGACTGAGATGAGGAGAAACTTCTTCACTCAGAGAGTTGTTAACCTGTGGAATTCACTGCCGCAGAGAGTTATTGATGCCAGTTCACTGGATATATTCAAGAGGGAGTTAGATATGGCCCTTACGGTTAAGGGGATCAAGGGGTATGGAGAGAAAGCAGGAAATGGGTACTGAAGGAATGATCAGCCTTGATCTTATTGAATGGCAGTGCAGGCTCGAAGGGCCGAATGGCCTACTCCTGCACCTATTTTCTATGTTTCTGTAATAACTTGCTGTGTTAAAAAAAATTCTCCTCATCCCACCTCTGGTTCTTTTGTCAATTACCTTAAATCTGTTTGCTCTGGTTTCCGACCCTTCCAGCAGTAGAAACCGCTTCACCTTACTTACTCTATCAAAAACCTTCATGGTTTTAAACACCTCAATCAAATTTCCCCCTAACCATCTCTGCTCTAAGGGGAACAAGCATTGTACGACCTCCTAAGCAAACACATTCGGGCTGATCTTCCATTCCAGGTATTGACTGAAAGCAATGCTGGCACAGTGTACATGAAGCACACTATGCTCAGGGAAGATTAGCTGTAGGATATTCCACTGGACCTTGTAATCATGGAGAGGGCAGACATCGGACACTGTTGGAGACACTCTATTGGTACTATGAAGATCGCCAGATTAAGTCCTAATGCTGCCTGAGCCTTAAAGATGGCAGCACTGTTAAAGGGGCAAGTAAAGTGAAAGGCCCATCAAAATTTTCATTTAAAAAAGGATTATAGTACCAGATTTTGATGAATTGTGGCAAGGTTGTAATTTAATGTGTGTGCACCAGATGCTGTAATCTGCATACCAGTGGCCGTTGTGTGTAAGGATTGTATCCCTGTGAATGAGTACTCCGGTGTCATGGCTGGGGTAGCAGGCAGTGCTCCAAGCAGTCCATGTGCCCCTGCAGCCTGCTTTGGTGGGAGATGGTGAAAGGACAGCACAGTGGTGGCAAGTAGTGGCTGGAGGAGCAGGGAAAGCAAGTGTGGGCAAGAAGAATGATGGTGCAGCTATAGGAGGAAGCTGCTGGCTTTATTGGGAGCCTTCGCGATTTATTCTAGGTGGTATGGAGCAGGTACCAGATCAAGGGGAGATCAGGCACTGTGCTAGGAAAAGAATGGTTAGTGGCACAGTGACTTCAACAGATAACAGGGGGCTTGTGGTTGTATCTCCTCGATTGTCTAAATGAATCACATTGCAAGAGGGGAGAGGATGGCACTATACTGAACAAGGCCCCCATCACTAAATCTAAAATATTCTGCAACAAGTGCAGAAGCAGCAAAAACGATTTTATTCAAAAAGCCAAAAGACCTTTTTTGACAATACCCTGAAGACAGATTGCACTGAAATGGCAGTTCTCAAAGCAGTTGCGCCTGGTTTTCATGGGGGCAGTTTGCTCCTGATCAGCATTCAATGCTATTCGGAGTAATTCTGAATGTGTTCATGTGAATGAAATGTAAACATTTTCAAGTACAAACACCAGAAAAGCCAGACAGGAAATTCCGGTGTAGTATGCCTCAGGTGCAGAATGGGAGCAAAGGATTTTTGCTAATTTTTTCTCTGCATTGCATCCTTTCTCAGATGATATCTATGGGAGCAGGACAGAGAAAAATCAGCACTATTCTTTTCAAGGACTTCAAACTGTGGAACTCCTTATCTCTGTCAACTCCATCTTACAATCTATAGGCTTTTAAAACCCAAGTTTAATACCATTTAACCACTAATTCTTGTTTATCCTCTTATCCCCTACTCTTTTCAAATTTCTGCGGTGCCGGACAGTATGAGCTTGGGAAAAGTTTCTCAAAGAACACACTCAAGTCAGCCAGAAAATAAAACACGAGTGTAAAACAACACTGGTGAGAGTCAGCACCATTTTCAATACAAACAGCAAGTATCATCTTCAGTTCAGATAATGGTAATTATTAGTCGGGTGTAAAGCATAGCAAGCTGAGGCCTTGAATAACGGCAAACAAGGCTTTATCTGAAAATCTTTCCTCTGCTATTCTAGCCTATTCAACATAAATGGGTTCGTGCCTTGCCTAAAATAGTGGACAAAGACATTTCAGATGAATGAGTGAGGGGATTTCAGACAAAGGCATTGTGCTCGTATTCCCAATGTGAATTCATTTAGCTTCAATTTCTCGCATTAAGTCCTTGCTGACAGATACCTTCTCAGAAAATGCTGAAAAAAAAATTAATAGAAACAGTTCTTTGGAGTCCCTATTTTAGGGAATGGGTGGGAGGGGGCGGGGGGGGGGGGGGAGACAAACATGGCTGTAATTAAATTGGCTGCTCTGCATATAGTAGCAACAGCCACAATGGTTCTAATCAAAGCCAATCTAACACAATTAAGACCATGCATATCTGGAGTAGATTTTCCCTCAGGAAATATCTTAGAAACAAAGGATATTAACCTTATCATCACTACCGAATATCTTTTTATGGTGCTTCGACATCACGAGTATCTCTAATGAAGAAGATATTCTTCAAATTTCACTTTGTTATGAAATCTTAATCCAAACAGACGAGATTTTTCACTGATTACCCAGGTTTTCCTTATTAGAATTATGTTAAGCGGTGCATGCAGGCAGCAGTACATATGCAATGCTCACATTAATAGCAACAAACATATTCAAGCTGTTCCAGTTTTATACTCTACCTGTTCTTTCAGAGATTAGTAATTGTTTAGTAACAGGTTTGTAGAGGCTTTGAGAGCTAAACCCATTGGTATATGGACTATATCCTGCAAACGGGCTACATGGAAGGCCAGAAGTGTAAGAACTCGAAAAGAGGCTTTTCCATCGATTGGCTTTTGAGGGAAAGAAGCAAAGACACAGAATTAGATTTGACAAAGCTCTGCTTGAAGCGTTAGCTTAAAAAAAACAATAATGTATATACATTACAGCGTGGAGTAGCTTCATGCAGTATTATATTCAACGACAGAAGCCAATTATAATCACATGGTTTCCAACTCTAAGATCCAGGGTGGCATGTGTGTACACTGACGTTTTATAAATTAACCAATAATTTAGCAATTCAACAAAACTCGGTATTCAAATTTATTCTTGGAAAAGTGACAATGAACACCAGGCTTCAGAATATGTCAGGTTCGAGCTTCCTTTAACCTACAGAGGATGAAATGCATTTATCACTTATTTTCTCTCCATTACTCCTGCAGGCACGGACTGAGGTAATCGTCACCATCCAATATCTTGTCCAAAATCAGCATCCAAAGGCTATTCAACAGCTGAGCCCGATCCTATCCTTACCCAATGTCAACCCATTCACACTTTGCAGTGGGAGTCACCGACTGGATGCGGATCAGGGAACAGGCACCCAGAATGATTGGTCCCCTCCCTAGGCCAAGGCAAGCTGCAGTGCCCTCACCGCGACAAGGGAATGAACCTGGGATTGAATGCACAAGGAAAATCTGAATTATCGGACCATTCGAATTAAGTAATTTTGAATTGAGAGGAGTAGGGAGCAAGGGCTGAATTTACTCTGCAATCCTGCCTGAAATCAGGCGAGATAGGTTCCTGGCCTATTTCCCTCTTGTCCGCCCCAGTTACTCCCTCAGTCTTGACTGAGTCTGACAATGGGTCAACATGAGTCAGAGGAGTGACTGCAAGTCCTACTACTCTATTACCCAAGAGGAAATACCCAGCTGTCAACAGGTCAAGCAGTAACTTCTCAAATACATCCACTTCAGGTGGGCATACAATGCTATCAGCATATTTTGTTGGGCAATTCTCAGGAAGTCACTGGGAGCAGCTAATTAACTAAATTTTAATCATTTTTTAAAATCACTTAAAAGGTGTTTGGATGGGTACCTGCAGGGTTACGGACCTAGAGCTGATAATTGGGATTAGACTGGATAACCTCTTGTTGGCTGGCACAGATACGATGGTAAGTACTGCAGGGAATCGAATACGGCCAGGGTGATCTCCTGGACTAATTTCGATCGCCTGGATGGGTCAGAGAGGAATTTTCCCAGATTTTTTTTCCCCAATTGGCCTGGGTTTTTAATCTGGTTTTTGCCTCTCCCAGGAGATCGTGTGGCTTGGGGTGGAGTGTAGAATGTTTTAGTGTGAGGAGGTGTCGCAGTTGTGTGGGACAGACTGGTTGGGCTTGGTGCTCTTTACCTTTCCGCCATTGTTCATTGTTTTATATATCAGGGCTGCTGACCGAGGACCGTGCAGCTCTTTGTCGGCCGGCATGGACACGATGGGCCAAAATGGCCTCCTTCTGCGCTGCAGATTTCTACGTTTCTATGTTTCTAAGTTTCACCAGTAGTGAAGAGCCTCCTATAACGTCAACACAGTCCAGCTGGAAAAATGCTAGGCTTTGTGTATTCGCGAATTATAGGTCTAAGAGCTACGCACCTAATCTTTCAATGGCCCTCAATGATGTCCTGCCCACAAAGCAAATTGGAAAATCTATCCTCATATAACCAGGACCACAAATGTGCAAAGCTTTCCTCATTTTTGTAAAAACAAAAAATAATTCTCCGGCAGCCATCCTCCCTCCAAGATTTCTTTTTAATTGAGACCCTTGAACACTCATCCTTCTAGTATCCACAACCCCCTGCGATTTTACCATTTTATGTTTTAAAACAAAGAATTCCCAGGAAATGTCCCCAACTCCCAGAAAATTCCCTCAGATTTTCACCCTCTTTGTCTTAATAAAGAAAGATTTTGAGGGGGGAAAAAACCTTCCTTCTCAAGATTGGCTTCACGACAGTGCACTCATTCATTCCCAGCAGGCTAAGTGCCAAAGTATACAAGTGCCCTGTATAGAACCGAAGGAATTTTCAGGCATAGGAAGAGGCCATTTTGATCCAACAAGTCTGACCCTTTTTGATTGATTTTTTTTTCCCCACTATCTCACCATATCTCTTAATTCCTGCAATCGCCAGAAAATCGAGGCTTTAGGAGCAATTTATAGCATTCCCATCAACAGCTAGATTTTCCTTTCATCGTGCTGAGGCGTTAAGGATTAGGTGCATGTAACACACAGAGAAAAATCGGCTGGCGAGGATAGCACATGCATAATGGAGTCCACCCAATTTTCCGGCCATTCATTGAAATAGATGGAAAATTGCAGGTATGCACTCATTCCAGCCAAATGTTCCACTCTGTGCTGTTCTTAAATGATCCTTTATGTCTAAGTGCAATAAGAGGAAAATGTTCCCTCAGGTGCAGCGTAAAAATGCTGCAGCTGAGCTCACAGGGACTGTGCACCCAAAGGACCCAACATGTCCTTCAGCAGGCAAGGCTCTGCACTGGGAGTGCCAATATGTAAAATGACTCCTTATTCCTATGCCCATGTGCAGACTAAGGACCAATATCACATATGTTGGGATTACCTCAGAATTAGACCTTTCCAGTAAGATATCCCATGGACAATTCACAAAAAAGCCTCTCCTCAGCCCATGTGTCATATCATCTTGTATTCCTAAAAGTAGAGTGATTAAGTACAACCTTGTGCTCAACACTCAGGAAGCTCGACACCATCCAGGACAAAGCAGCCTGCTTGACTGGCACCCCATCCACCATTCACTCCCTCCACCATCGGCGCACCGTGGCTGCAGTGTGAACCATCGACAAGATGCACTGCAGCAACTCACCAAGGCTTCTTCGTTAGCACCTCCCAAACCCGTGACCTCTACCACCTAGAAGGACAAGGGCAGTAGGCACACTGGAGCACCATCACCTGCAAGTTCCCCTCCAAGATATACACCATCCTGACTTGGAAATATATCACCATTCCTTCATCGTCGCTGGGTCAAAATCCCGGAACTCCCTCCCTAACAGCACCGTGGGAGTTCCTTCACCACGAGGACTGAAACGGTTCAAGAAGGAGGCTCACCTCCACCTTCTCAAGGGCAATTAAAGAGGGGCAATAAATGCTGGCCTTCCCAGCGACGCCCATATCCCAGAACAAATTTTTTTTTTTTTTTTAAAACGAACCCAAATGATGTCCATAGCAGCAGAGAAGCCTTCCTATGGATGAAGATCCTAGATACATCCCACCCATTAAATGCAAGGCTCAATCCCTTGCTCTAGTATGTATGAGGGAGGGAAATAACTTGTACACTAAAGTTTCAGATGGAGCTATTTGTAAAATCTTTCTAGTTTGGTTCTCTCCATCTAGTAAAGTAGAGACATTTTGCTGTTTGAGTTCAGATGGATGGCTTCTCCTTTAACATCAGGAGTTTTAAAGATTCCAAAAATGCCAACTACCTAGACTAATACGGTTTTAAAAAAAAGCAGGCTTGGCTTCTCATTATTTTATTATATTCTTTACGGAACAAATATTAATAAAGACCAAGGAGTTGATTAAAAGGTCAAATTAAACTACACCCTTCCCAGAAAAACCTGACATCTCCAAGGGGTTTCTGATGTCCAAGTAAAAGGTCTCACTTCCAAGAAGGAAGTGGACCAGATGATCTCAGTACATTATCACAGCTCTCCTGAGACTGACCTTTGAGAGAAGGAATGGATACAGCAGGCGGTAAAGGCGGCAAATGGCATGTTGGCCTTCATAGCTAGGGAATTTGAGTATAGGAGCAGAGGGGTCTTACTGCAGTTGTTCAGGGCCTTGGTGAGGCCTCACCCGGAATATTGTGTGCAGTTTTGGTCTCCTAATCTGAGGAAGGACGTTCTTGCTATTGAGGGAGTGCAGCGAAGGTTCACTAAACTGATTCCAGGGATGGCAGGACTGACATATGAGGAGAGACTGGATCGACTGGACCTGTATTCACTGGAGCTTAGAAGGATGAGAGGGGATCTCATAGAAACATATAAAATTCTGACAGGACTGGACAGGTTAGATGCAGGAAGAATGTTCCCGATGTTGGGGAAGTCCAGAACCAGGGGTCACAATCTAAGGATAAGGGGTAAGCCATTTAGGACCGAGATGAGAAGAAACTTCTTCACTCAGAGTTGTGAACCTGTGGAATTCTCTACCGCAGAGATTTTTGATGCAAGTTCGTTAGATATATTCAAGAGGGAGTTAGATATGGTCCTTACAGCTAAAGGGATCAAGGGGTATGGAGAGAAAGCAGAAATGGGGTACTGAGGTGAATGATCAGCCATGATCTTATTGAATGGTGGTGCAGGCTCGAAGGACCGAATGGCCTACTCCTGCACCTATTTTCTATGTTTCTATGTTACAGGAGACCTCTAAGGGAAGAGTTCCTAACACTGGAGTGAATACAAGACATCCACTCTCTAGTACTGTATTCCACGATACCAACTACTGTCAAGCTTTTACCTAGTTAAGTGAGGCAAGCATTGCATTGTACTTTTTTCATCTTATAGAAACATAGAAACATAGAAAATAGGTGCAGGAGCAGGCCATTCAGTCCTTCTAGCCTGCACCGCCATTCAATGAGTTCATGGCTGAACATGAAACTTCAGTACCCCCTTCCTGCTTTCTCGCCATACCCCTTGATCCCCCAAGTAGTAAGGGCTTCATCTAACTCCCTTTTGAATATATTTAGTTAATTGGCCTCAACAACTTTCTGTGGTAGAGAATTCCACAGGTTCACCACTCTCTGGGTGAAGAAGTTTCTCCTCATCTCGGTCCTAAATGGCTTACCCCTTATCCTCAGACTGTGACCCCTGGTTCTGGACTTCCCCAACATTGGGAACATTCTTCCTGCATCTAACCTGTCTAAACCCGTCAGAATTTTAAACGTTTCTATGAGGTCCCCTCTCATTCTTCTGAACTCCGGTGAATACAAGCCTAGTTGATCCAGTCTTTCTTGATAGGTCAATCCCACCATCCCGGGAATCAGTCTGGTGAATCTTCGCTGCACTCCCTCAATAGCAAGAATGTCCTTCCTCAAGTTAGGAGACCAAAACTGTACACAATACTCCAGGTGTGGCCTCACCAAGGCCCTGTACAACTGTAGCAACACCTCCCTGCCCCTGTACTCAAATCTTATAACACAAATGTACAGATGTCATAGTGACCTTTAATAAACTAAATTAATTCGCCTATTCCACAATTGAACAACTAGGAATAAATAAATAATTTCTGAAGTTTGGTTTAGTTTTCAACTTTGGCTAATAATTATTCTCTTGTTCTTCTAATCCAGCTTTCCTAAAGATTCCCCATCCATTCCCTTTATTATTTTAGAACACTGTACCCAACCGTATCTTACAGATTTTATATAGATTCACCATTAGATCATTTATATTCTATACATCTTGCCATAAAACCCAGTAGACCATTTGCTATTGTTTTTAAATAGTCTTATCTGGGAGGTGCTACTTTTAATATCCTGTGAATCTAAACTACAAAACCCCTCTGCTCCTCCACGTTATTCAGCTTTTCCCAAAGTATAATTACTACTTTTACTTTCTTTAAACAAACAGTATCAGCTCACATTTACTAGCATTGAATTCCATCTACCATTTATTTGCCTATTCCACCTCACTGATATCTCCTTGCTGTTTCCTCAGAATTGTTTACCATACCTCCTAATTAAGTATCTTCTGCAAATTTGGTCACCTGTTCCTGCCGCCCTATATCCAAATCGTTGATGTACACATTGAACAGTTGCTGTCTCAGAACAGAAACCTCTGCTTTCAAATTCTTTTCTACTGGCTGGTTTCAACTCACTTTTGTTCCTCTGAATTTCTACATTATCCATTGGCCTTAAAGTCTCTGGGGGTGAAATTCGACTTTGACAGGGACATAAAATGGGCGGTATTCTTTCTGGTGCCAGTTATATCACCTGTCCAATAAGCAGTTCCATTAATTTCAGTTGAGCTGAATTTCGGGCAGGGTATAGAATGGGCGATGGATGCGATACCGCCCGTTCTGCATCCCTGCGCAAGGCCAACTTCTGCCCCACTGGGTATAACTGGCTAATTTACAGAAGACATTTGAGTTTAGTAGATCTCTTTATTTCTAATGAAGACTTTTGCAATGTATGCACCCGTGAGTATGCTCACAGGTTTGTAGAGCTGTTGCATTGTGAGTGGCTTAGCCAGTCACGTGGTCTTCACAAGACTCAATAAAACCCCAGTCAGTTGAGTCTCGGTCATCCACGATGAGGTATGCATTTGTGAGCCTAGTGGATGAACTGGTAACGTGTAGTGTGATTGTTAAACCTTTGTTAATAAACCAACTAGTTCTTAATAGCAATGTGTTGCTGTGAATTCTTAAGTAAAGAACCCATGAAGCAAATACATTACAACTTAAAAAACACTGCATAGTGCAGTGGATTCTGAATTTGTAATGTCTTCCATTAATAGTGCTTACGATCAGTTACAGCACTCCATTCTAATTACAACAGGAGCTTTGGAACACAAGCAATTTGTGAGTCAAGACAAGATTCAAGTTACAGGGAGTGTGTCATACATAGCATATAGTGCATTACATCAGGAACCAAGGTCCAGAAGTCATATGACAGATACAAGAATCTAATGATGACCAAAGCAGGTTTATGGTACATGTGCATAATAACTCACAATTGGTAATTAAGGCAGCTTTGATTGCTGAAAGAATTTAATGTATTTTTGTAGGAAGAGAATTGAACCTTGCCAATTAAAATTATTCTTACTTACATCTACAGTGTAAACAGTAACTGTGCAGAATGGAACAAAAAAATCATTGCATGTATAAATCTCTTGACTCAAGATTGCAGTAAAAATAGATGACCCATACATTGTAGCAGTGTTTCCCCCCAAATCTATTATACCTCAGCACATGCAAAAAAAGCTGTGTCCTACATTCTCCCCCATTGAATTTCTGTAATATCACTATAATAATAACCTTGTTTAAAAGTCAGCTGTATTTTACTGCAGTAACCACACAGTGACAGCCTCCACAAATGCAATGATTATGCCAAGATTTACCACATCACTCTGCAATTTTGTCTGCATCACTAAACTGCAATCAGCTGTCTAATATAAATACCACGGGTGAATCTTGCTGGTGATGCCCAGCCACGTGCATAAGAATAGTATAGATGCATTTAAGGGGAGATGCATGAAGGAGAAGGGAATAGAGGGTTGTGTTGATAGAGGTGGATGAGGAGGGATGAGAGGAGGCTCGAGTGGAGAATAAATGCCCGCATGGACTAGTTAGGCCGAATGGCCTGTTTCTGTGCTGTATATCCTATGTAATCCTATGCAATGAGTCACTGGACAATTTAAAATATAAAATTAAGTCAGAAACAAATAAGATATGGCAGTTTCTTTTCTTTTAAGAAAAGAACTTAAAAAAATAGGCGCAAAGAAAACCACAAATGCTGCAGCTGTGATCAACATTTTCGCTTTCACATACAGGTTGGCTTGCGGTGCAATTCCAGTATTTCCTGCTTTAATTTATATGTAGACATCGCTGCTAGATGGCTTGAGCACAAGCACTCTCATTCCTGTTTTATTTACTGGAAAGTTTTTTGTAAAAAAAACGTGTGTGAATGCATAACATTTAAACATAACATTTCCCCCCTGTGGAAAAATGGTCAAAAGATCCTGAAATGCAACAGTTGCGCTGAACAAGACTCTTCAATTTTCTCTTGCGCTTACTTTTATATACTCCAATTATTAAACTCTAATAAAGCATTAATATTTTTGATGCAAAGTGGTCCAGACGCTTATATCTACACACACACACAAACATTCTGAACACCCTGTAATCTTGGCACAGTTAATTTATTTCTTAATATTTCTGGGTGACATTTTATGTCTCCACTTCATTGACTTTCTTAACTATACCCATTGTATTCCAGTTCCCGATTTCACTAGCATTGAGTCTTGTGCCAAAAAGCATAAAATTGAGAAGCCAATTTCTTCTCCAATTCTGCTACATCATCTCTGCTTAACCACTACTTTTATTCCACTTTAATAGCCGGAGGCAACATCATTTCCCAAGTTCCAATGTATATCACAATGTCACAACCTTCATTTACATCACCCATACTGACTGGCTCGAGTTTGACCCTTGCACCAATGATCTCTTGGTGGTGATGATGGGCTTAAAACATGCACAGCTTTCCTCTACTTGCTGCAAGTATTGGGCGCTTTGATGTTTTTTTCCTCAAAACTCAGGCTCAGCTGAAATTGTGCAGCATGAACATGAAAAAGATGGAATTCAAGTTTGAGTACACTCAAACACCTAAAGTAACCATAGCAATGCAACGAGGTGGTGGTTTGTAATGCGCTTCACTCATGCCTATTAACATAAGCAAGCCTCTTACTGCTGACTTCCATTCCAGTCTGCCACAAGCATCACTGAGTGTTCTGATGTTTCCTGGGTCCTAAATCAACAGGTTGTGGCTTTTACATATTTAAACTAGAAACACGTTTACTATTATGCAGACACTTGGAACAAGCAGGGCATGCTTAGCAGCAAGGCCTCAACCCATATGGAAAACATCCAAATGCATAGTGCAATATGAAAAGTTATACAATTCTTAACCTTTACTGGAAACATCTACACATCTGGCCAAAAGTCACAACCTTTTGAATATATTAACATTTACTCACAGACAATTGCGCTCTGTGGTGACTAGAATTTAGGACTGAAAATCTACATAATGCCCTGCTGGCTAGAGTTAGTGGTAAAGTTAGGCTTTTGTCTCAGCATACATTTATAGCAGTTATATTACAAGTAGAGAAGCACATATCATCTCAAAGCTGATGCTGAGTCCAAAATATTTGCTTTCAACAACGGGACAAATAAAGGAACAAAGATTCACGTTAACTCATTCTGCCCCAGGAACGTAAACCTGTAGACTCCTTACGTTCCTCAGATGGCCACAAGGGAAGGGAAGGAAGACTTGCATTTATATAGCACCTTTCATGACCACCGGACATCTCAAAGCGTTTTACAGCCAATTAAGTATTTTTGGAGTGTAGTCGCTGTTGTAATGTGGGAAACGTGGCAGCCAATTTGTGCACAGCAAGCTCCCACAAACAGCAATGTGATAATGACCAGATGTGTTTTAGTTATGTTGATTGAGGGATAAATATTGGCCAGGACACTGGGGATAACTCCCCTGCTCTTCTTCGAAATAGTGCCATGGGATCTGTTACGTCCACCTGGGAGAGCAGACGGGGCCTCGGTTTAATGTCTCATCGGAAAGACGGCACCTCCGACAGTGTAGCGCTCCCTCAGCACTGCACTAGAGTGTCAGCCTAGATTTGTGTGCTCAAGTCCCTGAAGTGGCACTTGAACCCATAACTTTCTGACTCAGAGGTGAGTGTACTACCCACTGAGCCACAGCTGACACTGACACTGACAATGCGCAGCCCTGTTGGAAAAATTATGAACAGGTTGCCTCTTGCAAACAGGCCGTCTCTTACTTGATGCATCTGTGGACAGATGACCGATTGATTTGGCATACGACACCAGTGGCAAGGAAGAGTCTGGCGGCATAAAAGCTGAACACAATACTGACATTCACATCTACAGGAAGAGCTATCCCAAGAGCAGATGTTTCCTGCAGCATGGCTTTTAGAATATGGTACAGCTCAGTGGCAGCATCTCTCATGAAGTGGAAAGAACAAAGGAAAGTTCCCATCTGTGATGTCTAGGTAGGACTGCCTGGGTCTGTAAATGTGGTTCCTGGGTTAAGAACAGGTATATACATTAGGAAAGATTTTACAAATTTGTGCTCATAGCACAAATATGTTCCATGCCAAGAGCACAAAAATAGACGCTGTAAAGCCCGAGGTGTTATGATCGCTTCTTGTCCCATTATGAATTCCTCTTACAACTCAGAGCACCACTGGAACTCACCAAGAAATCTGCATTCTCAGAGGAATTGAAATTGCAACTACAAGCGAGATTATTGAAGAAATAAGAGCAGCAAATAAAAGTTCTACGGTGCAAAAAAAAGATCACGTACATACGGGAAGTAACACAATAACGAAAATGCAGGTGATGCTAGCTAGAAAGTGTCAGAAAAAAACATTCAAAACTTCATTATATCTTTAAAGAAGCAAACTTCTAAAGGCCAAGCCAGACAAACACTCATGTGGGGGAGCTGCACTGCAGGGTAGAACACAGTGCAGAAAGATGAGATATGCAGCATGACATCCGTATGCAAGCTGTACAACATCCAAAAAATGGGAAATTGTTGCTGCCACAACAAAGGCACTGCAAATCAGGCATGGTGTCTTAATCGCCCACTTTTATGACACCAGTGATGCTCTGTGCCATGGCTGCAGCATTGCAAAATTTATACTATAGTATCTGGCATTTATCGGTTAAAAATTACATATTATAAATAATCCCACCCCATCCCCCACCCCCTCCCAAGCATCAAAGAAGACAGTGTACAATGTTTCAACAATCAACAATGAATTACTGGCCTTACTGTGCTGAAAATATATCTGAAAGTGTAAAAGGGTAATTTTTAGTGTGCTCGGAGCAAAATTTGTGAAGAACACGTAGCTGAAAACTGGGTCGTGGTGATAATAATACCGAGCTTCAAAGAAAGGAGACAAGAGTCAATACAGCCACTAGAGAGGAATCTGCTTACTGAGTCTACCCACGCAAGTATTTACAAACATATTGCAGAGGAGAATGAAAAGATATGTAGAACAGGCACTGCATGAAGAATAAGCCGGTTTAAGACCAGGACAGAAGTAGTGGGATAGATCAACTATTTGTGATAAGACAGATTACGGAGAAATTAATAGAACACAACATCCACTGTTATAGCAACTTCATAGATTTTAAGCAGGCCTTTGACAGTGTCTGGCGAGAAGGGAAATGGCATTTCTTGAGGATGTATGGTATTCCTGAGAAACTTGTCAGACTGATAGAAAACAAATCGCTGAGTGCTGTTAGATTGAATGGGAAACTAATGGAATGGTTTCGATCAACAGTTGGGGCGAGACAAGGATGCACACTGTCGTCTGATTTATTTGATCGAGTACTGGAAGCAGTAATGAATCTTGCACCGAAAGGTGATATTGGCGGATACATGGCAAGATTTTAAACAATCTCGGTTCTGCTGATCACACTGACCTTACAGCAACATCTAAAACAGATTTGTAGAGACCATCTGATAAGGTGTACGTGGAGAGTAGAAAATTTGGATTTGCAGGTTAACACAAAGAAGACAGGAGTTATGTCATTTGGAATGCTGTACACAATACAGCGAGAGGGGACACAGATGAATAGATGAATACGTTTTTATACCTTGGTGGGTTAGTTATGAAAATATGTATACCTTGCTGGGTTAGTGTCAGAGAATGGGAGTTGTGAAAACGACATCAAAAGAAGGATTGGACTTGCTTCTGGAAGTTTAAGCAGGATAGGGAAGGCGAAAGATATTTTGGGAAAAATAAAAAGGTAAACATTTTATGAAGCAATGGTTATCCCCATATTATTATACAGACACAAGACTTCCAAAGCAAGCGCTCTACTTGGAACTCTTACGTAAGCGAGCCCCAGGTGGACAGAGGAAATGTTTCAAGGACACCCTCAAAGCCTCCTTGATAAACATAGAAAGTAGGTGCAGGAGTATGCCTTTCGGCCCTTCGAGCCTGCACCACCATTCAAAATGATCATGGCTGATCATGCAACTTAAGTACCCCATTCCTGCTTTCTCTCCATACCCCTTGATCCCCTGAGCCGTAAGGGCCACATCTAACTCCCTTTTGAATATATCTAATGAACTGGCCTCAACAACTTTCTGTGGTAGAGAATTCCACAGGTTCACAATTCTCTGAGTGAAGAAGTTTCTTCTCATCTCGGTCCTAAATGGCTTACACCCCTTATCCTTAAGACTGTGACCCCTGGTTCTGGACTTCCCCAACATCGGGAACATTCTTCCGCATCTAACCTGTCCAATCCCGTCAGAATTTTACATGTTTCTATTACATAAAGTGCAACATCACCACCGACACCTGGGAATCCCTGGCCAAAGACCACCCTAAGTGGAGGAAGAGCATCCGGGAGGGCGCTGAGCACTGAGTCTTGTCGCCAAGAGCATGCAGAAAACAGGCACAGGCAGCAGAAGGAGCGTGCGGCAAACCAGACTCCCCGCCCACCCCTTCCTTCAACCACTGTCTGTCCCACCTGTGACAGAGACTGTAATTCCCATATTGGACTGTGCAGTCACCTGAGAACTCACTTTTAGAATAGAAGCAAGTCTTCCTCGACGTCGAGGGACTGCCTATGATGATGATTATACGGATTATCGTGTTGGATCATAAGAAAAGTTGACGAGCAAAACAAACTAAGAGCGGAGGGGAGTTGGTCAAGAGGCATACTGGGAGTATCAAGAGGCAAAGAATGAAGAATTATATTGTTATGTATTGATCCTTAGGGTCAGCAGGCACCAGGAGGCGTCACTGTCGAAGGTCATCGTGCTCTATGCGCGTGTGCGCGGTCACTGGTATATAAGCGTGGGTACTATGTCATGCGGGAACTTGCAGCGCGAATAAAGTTGGATCAGGTTTACAACCGAGTCCGTTGACAGTAACAAAACTCTTAAGTTACCTCGTCGCCAAAAGTAATGACTCAAGAACCTTCGCATGTACAATGGGTACTACTGGAATTCTGGAGAGATTTGCGGAGGGCAAGGATTGGGCGGATTTTATCGACCGCCTGGATCAGAATTTTGTGGCCAACAAATGGGAGGGAGAGGCTGACGCAGTTAGGCACAGGGCAGTTTTCCTTACCGTTTGTGGTCTGAAAATTTACGGCCATCTGAAGAACCTTCACTCGCCTTTACGTCCAACGGACAAAAAGTACAAGGATTTGTGTGCTTTGGTGCATGACCATCTTAAGCCAAATGAGGGCATCATCTCACGCCATCGCTTCTATACTCATGTTCGTGCTGAGGGCAAGGATGTGTCAGGATTCGTCGCCGACCTATGACGTCTTGCTGAGCCGTGTAAGTTCGGGAACGTGTTGGAAGACATGTTGCAAGATTTCTTCATGATAGGCATCAACCATGATGTGATTCTTTCGAAATTATTGGCCGAAGAGAAGCTGGATTTGAGAAAGGACATAGCGACTGCCCAGGCATGCACGACGACTGATGATAATTTGAGGCAGATATCATCGAAGAGTCGGAGCTCCACAGCAGATACTGTAAACAAGATTGTGTCGTCTTCTGACAGAGCTGCTTATGGCAGGGCCCACTCGACTGCTTATGTGAAACGTGTTGTGTATCTGTAAAGCATGCACTTCCATGTTCTGCCACCCAGGAGTGCATCCCCCGAAGTCCCAAGGGATCCCAGCATATATATAAGGCCTGTATATAAGGCCTGTTCCTCACTCTGGAGTGCCTTATTAAAGACTGAGGTCACTGTTACTTTAACCTCCCTGTGTGCAGTCTCATCTGTGTTAGGAACACAATAACTGGCGACGAGTATACAAATCCAATGCAAAGATGCAGCAAACTGTGGGCATCCTGGAGAAGTTCTCAGAGGGTGAGGACTGGGAAGCCGATGTCAAAAGGCTAGACCAGTACTTTGTAGCCAACAAGCTGGACGGAGAAGGAAGCACTGCAAAAAGAAGAGTGGTCCTCCTCACAGTCTGCGGGGCACCGACCTACAGCCTCATGAAGAATCTTCTGGCTCCGGTGAAACCCAAAGATAGGTCATATGAGGAGCTGTGTACACTGGTTCGGGAGCATCTTAACCTGAGGAAGACCTTGCTGATGGTGAGGTATTGGTTCCACATTTGCCAGCGATGTGAAGGTCAGGAAGTGGCGAGCTACATCGCCGAGCTAAGGTGACTTGCAGGACAATGCGAGTTTGATGGCTACTGGAGCAAATGCTCAGAGACTTTTTTGTACGGGCATTGGCCACGAGACTATCCTATGAAAACTTTTGACCGTAGAGACACCGACCCTCAGTAAGGCCATTGCAATAGAACAGGCCTTTATGACCACCAGTGATAACACCAAACAAATCTCTCAGCACACAAGTGCTAGCAATGTTCATAACTTAACTGGAACTGTGTTTGCGAGCAGAAATCTATAGGGCAGAAACCACGAGTCTGCAACTGCCAGCAGGCCTCAGGTGACCCAGATGACTCAGAGTCCCCAACAAAGGATAAATGCAAGGCAATTCACACCTTGTTGGCGTTGTGGAGGCTTCCATTCAGCCTATTCATGCCGCTTCAAAGGGCATGTTTGCAAGAGCTATGGAACAATGGGGCACCTCCAATGAGC
Organism: Pristiophorus japonicus; assembly: GCF_044704955.1. NCBI lineage: Eukaryota > Metazoa > Chordata > Chondrichthyes > Pristiophoridae > Pristiophorus > Pristiophorus japonicus. Next base: position 24,648,235 of record NC_091986.1, read on the forward strand.
TTGCAGACGAGCTGCAAGCTCTGCAAAACCTGCTAACCACCACGTGGCAGAGGAAGATGGTCCATGGTGGATCAAAGCAATTTCGAGCCCGAGAGAGAGGAGGCAGATGTTGAAGTACGTGGGGTGCACACATTTTCAACGAAATGTCCACCTATAATACTAAACGTAAAATTGAATGGCTTACCCGTAGCCATGGAACTAGACACTGGCGCTAGCCAATCCATCATGAGTAAAAAGATGTTTGAGAGATTGTGGTGCAACAAGGCACTCAGACCAGCCCGGAGCCCCATCCACACGAAACTGAGAACTTACACCAAAGAGCTTATCACTGTCCCGGACAGTGCCATGGTCAAGGTCAGCTACGAGGGCACGGTGCAGGAACTGCCACTCTGGATTGTCCCGGACGATGGCCCCACACTGCTTGGAAGGAGCTGGCTGGGCAAAATCCGCTGGAACTGGGATGACATCCGAGCGCTATCACATGTCGATGGGGCCTCATGTACCCAGGTTCTGAACAAATTTCCTTCTCTTTTTGAGCCAGGCATTGGAAACTTTTCCAGGGCGAAGGTGCAGATCCACTTGGTCCCAGAGGCACGACCCATTCATCACAAGGCACGAGCGGTACCTCACATGGTGAGGGAGAGAGTGGAAATCAAGCTGGACAGGCTGCATCATCTCCCCAGTGGAATTCAGCGAGTGGGCCAGCCCGATTGTTCCAGTACTCAAAAAGTGATAGCACGGTCAGGATTTGCGGCGATTATAAAGTAACTATTAATCGTTTCTCGCTATAGGATCAATACCCGCTACCTAAGGTAGACGACCTATTTGGTCGCTGGCAGGAGGCAAGACATTCACCAAGCTCGATCTGACATTAGCCTACATGACGCAGGAGCTGGAGGAGTCTTCGAAGGGCCTCACCTGCATCAACACGCACAAGGTTCTGTTCATCTACAACAGATGCCCGTTTGGAATTCGGTTGGCTGCAGCGATCTTCCGGAGAAACATGGAGAGCCTACTCAAGTCAGTACCACGCACGTTGGTTTTTCACGACGACATATTGGTCACGGGTCGGGACACCGTCGAGCACCTACAAAACCTGGAGGAGGTCCTCCAGCGACTGGATCAAGTAGGGCTGCGGCTGAAGAGCTCGAAATGCATCTCCATGGCAACAGAAGTGGAGTTTTTGGGGAGAAAGATCGAGGCGGACGGCATTCGGCCAACAGACGTCAAGACAGAGGCTATCAGGAACGTGCCCAGGCCACAGAACGTCACGGAGCTGCGGTCGCTCCTGGGACTCCTCAACTATTTTGGTAACTTCCTACTGGGGTTAAGCACCCTCTTAGAAACCCTACATGTGTTATTGCATAAAGGTAAGAACTGGGTCTGGGGAAAAAAAAAAACAAGTAATTGCTTTTGAGAAAGCCAGAAACATTTTATGCTCCAGCAAGTTGCTTGTATTGTACTACCCGTGTAAAAGACTTGTGCTAGCATGTGATGCGTCGTCGTACGGAGTCGGGTGTGTATTACAACAAGCTAACGCTGCGGGGAAGTTGCAACCTGTCGCCTATGCCTCCAGGAGCTTGTCGAAGGCTGAGAGGGCCTACAGCATGATTGAGAAAGAGACATTAGCGTGTGTGTTCGGGGTAAAGAAAATGCATCAGTATCTGTTTGGCCTCAAATTTGAGCTGGAAACCGATCACAAGCCCCCCATATCCCTGTTCGCTGAAAACAAGGGGATAAATACTAATGCCTCAGCCCGCATACAAAGGTGGGCACTTGCGCTATCAGTGTATAACTATACCATCCGCCACAGGCCAGGCACCAAGAACTGTGTGGATGCTCTCAGGCGGCTACCATTGCCCACCACGGGGGAGGAAATGGCGCAGTCTGCAAACTTGTTGATGGTGGCGCAGCCCGCAGACTTGTTGATGATCATGGAAGCGTTTGAAAATGACAAAATCACCTGTCACGCCCCGCCAGATCAGGACTTGGACCAGCCAAGATCCTCTGCTGTCCCTAGTAAAAAACTGTGTACTGCATGGGAGCTGGGCCAGCATCCCCGTTGAAATGCAAGAACTAATCAAGCCGTTCCAGTGGCGAAAGGATGAGCTGTCCATTCAGGCAGACTGCCTGTTGTGGGGTAACTGCGTAGTGCTACCAAAAAAAGGCAGGGAGTCATTCAGCTCGGATCTCCACAGCACACACCCGGATATAGTAATGATGAAAGCGATAGCCAGATCGCACGTGTGGTGGCCTGGTATCGACTCTGACTTAGAGTCCTGTGTACGGCAATGCAGCGTATGTGCTCAGTTAAGTAACGCGCCCAGAGAGGCAACATTAAGTTTGTGGTCCTAGCCCTCCAGACCATGGTCGAGGATCCATGTCGACTATGCGGGCCTGTTTCTCCGTAAAATGTTCCTGGTGATGGTGGATGCTTTTTCAAAATGGATTGAATGTGAAATAATGTCGGGAAGCACCACCACCATTGAAAGCCTGAGGGCCATGTTTGCCACCCACGGCCTGCCTGACATACTGGTCAGTGACAACGGGCCATGTTTCACCAGTGCCGCATTTAAAGAATTCATGACCTGCAATGGGATCAAACATGTCACCTCGGCCCCGTTTAAACCAGCCTCCAATGGGCAGGCAGAGCGGGCAATACAAACAATCAAACAGAGCCTTAAACAAGTCACAGAAGGCTCACTCCAAACCCGCCTGTCCCGAGTACTGCTCAGCTACCGCACGAGACCCCACTCGCTCACAGGGGTGCCCCCAGCTGAGCTACTCATGAAAAGGACACTTAAAACCAGACTCTCGCTGGTTCACCCCAACCTGCATGATCAGGTAGTGAGCAGGCAGCAGCAACAAAATGCAAATGATGGTCTTGCCACTGTGTCACGGGAAATTGATCTGAATGATCCTTTGTTGGTGCTAAACTATGGGCAGGATCCCAAGTGGATCGCGGGCACGGTGATAACTAAAGAAGGGAATAGGGTGTTTGTAGTCAAACTAGACAATGGACAAATTTGCAGAAAGCACCTGGACCAAACGAGGCTGCGGTTCACAGACTGCCCTGAACAACCCACAGCAGACACCACCTTTTGAGAGCCCACAACACACACCCAAAGGATCAACGACACCACCCCGGACCAGGAAATCGAACCCATCACACCCAACAAGGCCAGGCTCACCCAGCAGCTCTGCAGGGCACAGCCAACACACCAGAACAGACATTTGTACCGAGGCAATCCACCAGGGAAAGAAAGGCTCCGACCGCCTCACCTTGTAAATAGTTTTCACTTTGACTTTCGGGGGGGCGGGGGTGCGGGGAGTGATGTTGTGTATCTGTAAAGCATGCACTCCCATGTTCCGCCACCAGGGAGCGCATCCCCTGAAGTCCCAAGGGATCCCAGCATCCCTTGGAAGCACTGTATATAAGCCGGCCCCTGAGGCCTGTTCCTCACTCTGGAGTGTCTTATTAAAGACTGAGGTCACTATTACTTTAACCTCCCTGTATGCAGCCTCATCTGTGTTAGGAACACAATAAAACCTGTAGCTGCTCAGAGTCCGCCAACTGGTATGAATCTGATTTCACCCTGTTGGCGTTGTGGGGGCAATCAGCCTCATCAGTGTCGGTTTAAACAATATGGCTGTTCAAAAGAGGGGCATCTTCAGAGAATGTGCCCACGAGTGAGCAAGTGCTGCCACTCATCACATTGTTGATGATGACCAGTCCAGTGCTGGCCCGGATACACAACCCGGGGAGGAAGTGTATGCTCTGTATTCGTTCTTGGGAATGAGCCAGCTGATAATCTTTAATGTGAAGCTGAATGGTGTACCTGTATCAATGGAGCTGGACACGGGTGCGAGTCAGTCGATAATGAGCAAAAGGACATTTGACAAGCTGTGGGACACTAAGGCTGTGAAGCCTAAACTGAGTCCAGTCAATGCCAAGTTGCGTACTTATACTAAGGAACTCATACCGGTGATTGCCAGTGCAGTAGTCAAGATGTCATATGATGGTGTGGTTCATGATCTACCATTATGGATCATACCAGGTAATGGTCCAACGCTGTTTGGCAGAAATTGGCTCGAGAAAATCAAGTGGAACTGGAATGATGTCAAAGCGTTGTCCTCGGTGGATGACACTTCATGTGCTCAAGTGTTGAAGAAGTTTCCTTCGTCGTTTGAACCGGGCATTGGTAATTTTACTGGAACCAAGGTGCAGATTCACCCGGATTCTGATGCAAAGCCTGTCTATCATAAAGCTCGGTCTGTTCCTTACATGATGAGGGAGAAAGTTGAAATTGAGCTTGACAGACTCCAACGTGAAGAGATCATATCACCGGTCGAGTTTAACGAGTGGGCCAGTCCCATTGTTCCTGTGTTGAAGAGTGATGGCACTGTCAGGATTTGTGAAGACTACAAGGTTACGATTAACCGATTTTCGAAACAGAATCAGTATCCGTTACCGAAGGCTGATGACCTGTTCACCATGCTAGCTGGTGGAAAGGTTCACTAAACTAGATCTGATGTCGGCCTATATGACACAGGAGCTTGTCGGTACTTCGAAGAAACTCACCTGCATCAACAACCATAAAAGACTGTTTGTCTACAACAGGTGTCCTTTTGGAATTAGTTTGGCTGCAGCCATATTTCAGAGGAACATGGAGAGTCTACTGAAGTCCGTTCCTAGAACTGTTGTGTTTCAAGATGACATTCTGGTCACAGGTTGCGACACTGCTGAACATCTGAACAATCTTGAAGATGTCCTAACACCGTCTGGACAAAATGGGACTCAGGCTGAAACGTTCCATGTGTGCCTTCATGGCACCTGAAGTTGAATTCCTGGGGAGGAAGATTGCTGCTGATGGCATCAGGCCCACTGATTCGAAAACCAAGGCCATCAAAAATGCACCCAGACCTCTGAATGTGACGGATCTGCATTCATTCCTTGGGCTACTCAACTACTTCGGTAATTTCTTACCCAGATTGAGCATTTTATTAGAGCCATTGCAGATGCGACTCAGAAAAGGCGACAACTGGGTCTGGGGTGTGTCTCAAGATACAGCCTTTGAGAAAGTTAAGAATTTGCTCTGTTCAAACAAGTTGCTTGTTCATTATGATCCGTGTAAGCGTCTTGTATTGACCTGTGATGCTTCATCATGTGGGATTGGCTGTGCACTCCAACAAGCAAATGAGTTGGGCAAGCTACAACCTGTTGCGTATGCTTCAAGAAGTTTGTCAAAGACGGAAAGAGCTTACATCATGGTCGAAAAAGAAGCTTTGGCCTGTGTGTATGGGGTCAAAAAGATGCTTCAGTACCTGTTTAGTCTTCGTTTTGAGCTCGAAACGGATCACAAGCCACTCATTGCATTGTTTTCGGAAAACAAAGGTAGTAATACCAATTCATCATCCCATATCCAGAGGTGGACGTTGACATTGTCTGCCTAATGATTATGTTATTCGTCATAGACCGGGCACTGAGAATTGTGCCGATGCACTGAGTCGTCTGCCTTGCCCACACCTGATATGGAGACGCCTCAACCTGCAGATCTACTGTTAGTAATTGAGGCTTTTGAGAGTGAAGGAACTCCTGTCACTGCTCAACAAGTTAGGATCTGGACCAGCCATGACCCTATTTTATCGGTTGTGAAACGTTTTGTCCTCAGTGGTTTTTGGTCTGCAATACTTATGGAGATGTGTAATGAAACCAAACCTTACAACCATCGGAAAGATGAGCTGTCTATTCAGTCAGATTGTTTACTGTGGGGTAATCATGTCAATATGCCTAACAAAGGTAGAGAAAAATTTGTACGTGAACTACATAGCACTCATCCCGGTATTGTCATGATGAAAGACATTGCTAGGTCTCATGTATGGTGGCCTAGAATTGACTCTGATCTAGAATCATGTGTGCATCAGTGCAATATTTGCATGCAACTAAGTAAAGTACCAGCAGAATCGCCGCTGACTCTTTGGTCGTGGCCATCTCAACCATGGTCAAGGATCCACATCAATTTTGCGGGCCCTTTCCTGGGAAAGATATTTTTTGTTGTGGTAGATGCATATTCAAAGTGGATAGAGTGTATTATTATGTCTTCCAGTACGTCTATGGCTACTATTGAGAGCCTTCATGTCATGTTTTCTACTCATGGTTTGCCTGACATTGTTGTGAGCGACAACGGATCTTGCTTCACAAGTTTGGAGTTTGAAGAGTTCATGAAACTCAATGGTATTAAACATGTGAGGTCAGCACCATTCAAACCTGCTTCTAATGGTCAAACAGAGCGTGCTGTTCAAATGATCAAGCAGAGTATGAAACGTGTAACTCAGGGCTCATTGCAGAGACAGTTGTCATGTATATTGCTCAGTTACAGGACAAGATCTCATATGCTTACTGGGGTTTCCCCAGCTGAACTACTGATGAAGAGAAATCTCAAGACCAAGCTTTCTTTTGTTCATCCTGATCTGAATGATCGTATTGAAAACAGACGTCAAAGTCAGCAATGGTATCATGATCGTGCTGCTGTGTCACGTGACATCTCTGTCAACGATCCGGTTTATGTACTGAACTATGGTCAAGGTCCAAAGTGGATCGCCGGTACTGTTACAGCCAAGGAGGGTAACAGAGTGTTTATTGTCGTGCTCAAGAATGGGCAAACATGCAGGAATCATGTTGATCAAGTGAAGCTGCTGCACACGGATGAACTGGAACTGTTTGAGGACGATGCAGTCAGTGACCAACCAACCAACGTTCATTCATCAGAGGACTTTGCTGTTAATACTGAACCTGGACCTTCAGTCTCTGATGTGGTCATGACCACTCCCACCAGATCAGTTACTCAGCCTTCAGTCACAACTGACTCAGAACACTCGCCGAGAACTAAAGTTAAACTGAGACGATCAACTCGTGAGCAGAAAGTCCCAGACTGTATTAATTTGTAAAGCGACTGATATTAAGATCTTGAAAGAGGATGTTGTTATGTACTGATGCTCGGTGTCACCAGATACCAGGGGGTGCCACTGTCAGAGATCATCGGGCTGTATGCGCGTGTGCGCGGTCACTTGTATATAAGCGCGGGTACTATGTCACGCGGGTACTTTGAGCGCGAATAAAGTTGGATCAGATTTACACCTGAGGCTGTTTACAGTAACAAGACTCTTGAGTCATTACAGATATAATAAGAACATGACTTGGACAAGAAACATTGCTTGTACAGAAGATCCAAGACAGATGACTGTGATGGCCTCGGCACAATTCAAGAATGGAAACATCTGGGATACCTTTCATGGCCCTGCACACAGAGGGATATGGAACAAGGAAGCGCTGGATAGACAATGTCAAGAGTGACTCATCACCGAAAGGGATACAGATGACTAAGGCGGCCAGGCTAATTCAGAACCGACAACAGTGGAGTGAATTTATTCAGCCCCATCGTTGCTGCTGAGGTGATGGACAGGAATCGAGTAGCTGTGGTACTGCTTCACATGTTCATAATCGGAAAACTGAGTGGGTGCTGCCCACAATTTGATATCCATTCATTGAAAAATCATGGGCAGCAAATGCCCGATTTTCTGATATGTACTTCCGACCTGTGACATTCTGTGATGCTCAGCTTTGGTATGCCCAGCACAGAGCTACACACAGACAGGTTACAGGTTGGGTCAATTCCTCTGCTAATACATAAACTACCATAAAAATTCAAGTAGGATACTATAACTTTGCATAATATATTTATTCTTTCATTCGTTCTTCCATGAAGGTGCCAGCTCACCAGCACCTTGCCCAACTAGCCAGTCTTCATGTATGAACTTAAATAGCAGTGTCATCAACCTATTCTTCCACTGGGAATATCACAGTTGACCCCAATCCCATCCTCCCTCAATGTCCACACACACACATTCTTGTAAAAGTCACCAGATAGTGATCGAGATTAGGAATACTTGCTGATTTTTTCTTTCCCTAGTCCAGGAAAACTGATGCCAACTCCAGTGGCATTCATTATATCACTTTATAGACACATTGACATTCAGCTTGGCTCAAAAAAATAGCATTGATGAATTTAAGAGGAAGCTAGTTATCATCATAGGCAGTCCCTCGGAATTGAGGCAGACTTGCTTCCACTCTAAAAGTGAGTCCTTAGGTGGCTGAACAGTCCAATACGAGAACCACAGTCCCTGTCACAGGTGGGCCAGATAGTCGTTGAGGGAAAGGGTGGGTGGGACTGGTTTGCCGCACTCTCTTTCCGCTGCTTGTGCTTGATTTCTGCATGCTCTCGGCGATGAGACTCGAGGCGCTTAGTGCCCTCCCGGATGCACTTCCTCCACATAGGGTGCTCTTTGGCCAGGGACTCCCAGGTGTCAGTGGGGATGTTGCACTTTATCAGGGAGGCTTTGAGGGTGTCCTTGTAATGTTTCCTCTGCCCACCTTTGGCTCATTTGCTGTGAAGGAGTTCTGGGTAGAGCGCTTGCTTTGGGAGTCTCGTGTCTGGTATGCGAACAATGTGGCCTGCCCAGTGGAGCTGATCAAGTGTGGTCAGTGCTAGATAAGCATGGAGAAAGGAATAGTAGGATATCTTGATCGGGTGAGATGAAAAGGGGTGGGAGGAGGCTCCTATGGAGCATAAACACCAGCATAGACCATTTAGGCCAAATGGCCTGTTTCTGTGCTAGACTCCATGTAATTCTATGTAAAACTTTTTTGGCTGGGAGATGCAACCAGGGAAAGAATGGAATTCGTGCAGGAAGCAAAAGTGCATGACAGTATTAATGAGATCTAATTTGAGCACAGGCTAAATTCAGCTTTTTAGAAAGAATAGATAAAACCTATAGCTTCCAAGGTGAGAGCAATTAATTCCACAACCCTCTTTAATTTCATGCCTAGCATGTGGTTCAGTATTCCCCAGGCTATTCACAGTGGAAGAGACGCATCTCATCAGATCCATCGTTTGAATACACCTCCTGCTTATGCAGATTTAGAAGCAGCAGGAAAAAAACTCATGAGTGGCAAATAATTCAGCTGTAATGGACCTTAAGCAGGGTGGCAATTTCAACCCCATAGTGTCTTTAATGTAGTGAAATATCCCAAGGCGCATTATAAAACAAAATTTGACACCGAGCTATGTAAGCTTGGTCAAAGAGGTAGGTTTTAAGGAGCGTCTTAAGGAGGAGAGAGAGGTAGAGAGGTAGAGAGGCAGAAAGGTTTAAGTAGGGAGTTCCGGAGCTCAGGACCTTGGGAGCTGAAGGCACGGCCACAGATGGTGGAGTGATTAAAATCGGGGATGCTCAAGAGGTTAGAATTAGAGGAGCGCAGATATCTTGGAGGGTTATGGGACTGGAGGAATTTACAGAGATAGGGAGGGGCGAGACCACGGAGGGATTTGAAAACAAAGATGAGAATTTTTAAATTGAGGGATTGTTTAACCGGGAGCCAATGCAGGTCAGCAAGCATAGGGAAAGTAAGTACCAAAAGAGAATAGTTTTGCTTACTATCTACAGACCTGCAACGTATATAATGATTAAGAATCTGAATGCTCCTGCCCAACCTAAAGATAAAAACACATGAAGAGTTAGCTCTGATCCGGAAGGCACTTGGTTATTGTGGAACGGTTCAATGAAGGCAAAAGAACATTTTTCTCAGATTGTGGCAGCACTGAAGAGACTGTCTGAAACATGAGACTTTGGAGACAATGCAATAAGAGACCACTTTGTGATTTGAAAGAAATATCAATAAAGAGGAAACTGTTGGTAGAAGACAAGCTCACGTCTGATAGAGCCCTTCAAATATCACTTAGGATGGAGACTGCAGGCAGGCAAGTTAATGAGTTACAGGCCAGAGTCCAACAGCTCCAGAGTGACCAGAGTCACTCAACGATGTTGTAAAAATCATCATCCAGACCGATGTTCTTTTAAAAAATGGTCAAATGCCATAAATTCACAGAATCCATCCATTTAGCGAATTGTTGCTGGTAGCTGGAAGCCAGTAGATTGAAGGCACGAAGGCAGCCCTAAATCATATTTAAGGCATAAGGAATCAACAGAAGAAAATCCATTACTACGATTTTGACGAAGAATCTGAGGACGAAATCGCACCACAAGGTGATACACAAGAAGAAAAAATGCATTGTCCTGTCTATCCAATAGCAGGAAAGGGGCAATGTAAAATTGTGGCCCCCATCTAAAGAGATGATGTAAAGTGCGAACTTGAATTGGGCACTGGAGTTGCGGTAGCTATTATCTGATCAAAATTATAGGAAGTAAAGTTTCAAAAAATTGCCCTACAAAAAAAACTTTTTGCTGAAAAGTAATATTGACTAACAATTGCCAGTCCTCCAGGAAATAAAAGTCTAAGGAAAATATGAAAATCATGTGATTATGGTTAAGGGCAATGGTCCCTCACTGATGGGTCGAGACTGGCTCCGTAAAGTTAAACTGGGCCAGTATTAAGAAGATCATAAGAACATAAGAACATAAGAATTAGGATCAGGAGTAGGCCATTCGGCCCCTCGAGCCTGCTCCGCCATTCAATGAGATCATGGCTGATCTTCTATCTCAACTCCACTTTCTTGCACTATGCCCATATCTCTTGATTCCCTTAATATCCAAAAATCTATCGATCTCTGTCTTGAATATACTCAAAAGACTGAGCCTCCACAGCCTTATGGGGTAGAGAATTCCAAAGATTTACAACTTCTGAATGAAAAAGCTTCTCCTCATCTCAGTCCTAAATGGCCGACCCCTTATTCTGAGAGTGTGATCTCTGGTTCTAGACTCCTCAGTCAGAAGAAACATCCTCCCTGCATCTACCCTGTCAAGTCCTGTAAGAATTTTGTATGTTTCAATTAGATCACCTCTAATTCTTCTAAACTCGAGAGAATATAGGCCAAGTCTACTCAATCTCTCCTCATAAGACAATCTCCTCCCATCCCAGAAATCAGTCTGGTGAACCTTTGTTGCACTCCCTCAATGACAAGTATATCCTTCTGTAAGTAAGGAGACCAAAACTGTACACAATACTCAAGGTATGGTATATAATTACAGTAAGGCGTCTTTACTCTTATACTCAAATCCTCTTGTAATAAAAGGTCAACATACCATTTGCTTTCTTAATTGCTTGCTGTACCTGCAGGTTAACTTTCAATAATTCATGTACAAGGACACCCAGGTCCCTCTGAACACCAACATTTCCCAATCTCTTATCATTTAAAAAATACTCTGCTTTTCTATTTTTCCTACCAAAGCGGATAACTTCACATTTCTCCACATTATATTCCATTTGCCATGTTCTTGCCTACTCAATTAACCTGTCTATATCTTCTTGAAGTCTCTGTGCATCCTCCTCACAACTTAAATTCCCACCGAGCTTAGTATCATTCGCAAACTTGGATATATTGGCCTGGAAATCCCAGTCTCTCTGGGTCCGTACAAAGTTTCGAAGGACCCGGGAAGGCATCAGAAAAAGCTGAAAACCGACTTTTCCGACCTGTCCAGTTTCTGGCTTGACAGATCCTCTGCATCTCGGGAGCGAGGACATTTGCACGGGCAAGATTGCGGCATTTACCCATATCTTGCCCAGCACGTGTCTTCAAAACTCTCGCGCCTGATAAAAACAGGCGCATAGTTTACTTTTACAGGCGTAAGAGTTTAAAAACATACAAAAATATAATTTAATTAAATTTAAAAAACATATTTTTAAAAACACTGCCCACTATGTTACATTTATTTTTAACCATAATTAAAACTTTTTTAAAAAATCGGCAACGTTTTTTTCTTTAAAAAACATTTCTATCAACTTTAATTTCGATCGTGCATTTATGTGAGGTGTTTTTTTCAATGATTTATGTAGTGTTTGGGTGTTTGGGGGTGTTTCTCATTCATAGTAATAGGAGTTTTGGATTTACGAAACTCCTATTACTATGAATGAGAAAATACTATACCGTCATTGGGTGTCCAGGCCCACATGACTCCTGAAGACGTCACAATGTGAACGCACTCCGTTGCGCAAGAAGAGGAGGCCTCGAGTCCGGGATCTCTAGCAGCCATTCGACCAAAAGCTAAGTGCGCATCTTTTCTCTTTTTTGGCGAACGCCCACGGGAAGAAGAGACAGGGATTTCCAGGCCATTACATTTAGAAACATAGAAAATAGATGCAGGAGTAGGCCATTCGGCCCTTCAAGCCTGCACTGCCATTCAATGAGTTCATGGCTGAACATGCAACTTCAGTACCCCATCCCTGCTTTCTCGCCATACCCCTTGATCCCCCTAGTAGTAAGGACTACATCTAACTCCTTTTTGAATATATTTAGTGAATTGGCCTCAACAACTTTCTGTGGTAGAGAATTCCACAGGTTCACCACTCTCTGGGTGAAGAAGTTTCCCCACATCTCGGTCTGAAATGGCTTAGACTATGACCCCTAGTTCTGGACTTCCCCAACATTGGGAACATTCTTCCTGCATCTAACCTGTCTAAACCCGTCAGAATTTTAAACGTTTCTATGAAATCCCCTCTCATTCTTCTGAACTCCAGTGAATACAAGCCCAGTTGATCCAGTCTTTCTTGATATATCAGTCCCGCCATCCCGGGAATCAGTCTGGTACGACACTGAGAAGTGTAAAGGAACAAAGGGACCTGGGAGTGCAGGTCCACAGATCCCTGAAGGTAGCAGGCCAGGTGGATAAGGTGGTTAAGAAGGCATAAAGAATACTTGCCGTTATTGGCTGAGGCATAGAATACAAGAGCAGGGAGGCTATGCTTGAACACTGGTTAGGCCACAGCTGGAGTACTGCGTGCAGTTCTGGTCACCACATTACAGGAAAGATGTGATTGCACTGGAAAGGCTGCAGAGGAGATTGACAAGAATGTTGCCTGGACTGGAGAATTTTGGCCATGAGGAAAGATTGGATAGGCTGGGTCTGTTTTCTTTGGAACAGAGGAGACTGAGGGAAGACCTTATTGAGATGTATAAAATTATGAGGGACCTGGATAGAGTGGATAGAAAGGGCCTATTTCCCGTAGCAGAGGGGTCAACAACCCAGGGGCATAGATTGAAAGTAATTGGGGGGAGGTTTAGAGGGGAGTTGATGGGAAATTTCATTTGGTCCCCTCATCCAAATTGATATAGATTGTGAATAGTTGGGGCCCAAGCACCGAACCTTGCGGCACCCCACTAGATACAGCCTGAAACCCGGAAATGACCCATTTATTCCTATTCTCTGTTTTCTGTCCATTAATCAATCCTCAGTCCATGCTAGTATATTACTTCCAATTCCATGAGCCCTAATTTTGTTCAATAACTTCTTGTATGGCACCTTATCGAATGCCTTCTGAAAATCCAAATGCACCACATCCACTGGCCCCCCTTTTCTGCTGGTTACAACCTCAAAAACACAACGGATTCATCAAACATGATTTCCCTTTCATAAATCCGTGTCCACTCTGCCCAATCCTAGTATTTATTTATTTATTTATTATTTATTTATTTATTTTTTTTTAAAGTGCCCCGTTACCACGTTATTAATAATAGGTTCTAGCATTTTCCCTATTATTGATGTCAGGCTAACTGGTTTGTAGTTTGCTGTTTTCTCTTTCACTCCTTTTTTAAATAGCGGGGTTACATTAGCTACCTTCCATCTGTGGGAACTGTTCGAGAATAGACAGAATTTTGGAAGATGGCACCCAATGCATCCAGTATCTCTGTAGCCACCACTTTCAAAACCCCAGGATGTCGGCCACCAGGTCCAGGGGATTTATCGGCTTTCAGTCCCAGTAGAGTTGTACCTCTCCAGTCCGGCACCCATGAGACGTGACTGGTGCCAGACCAGAGGATTTTCCGGATCATGGGAGGTCACACCGACCCTCGCATTGTCAGCAGTATCCCCGAGGCCAACTGACAAGTTGTTAACTTTGTAAAATTGCAGAGAGACCATGATGAATATCTGGTTTGTAGAATAATACATTATAACAATTTGTTATCGTTTGTTGTTTTTTTAATGTTGTGTTCATCAAGTTGAGTAATTTTTAAAGAGAATGGAGAGTAAGAAAGGAGACAGGGAAAGGCCGATTGCTGTCTTTACACATATCCCTATACGCGATAAAGCACTTGGGTGGCCACGAAAGCCGATTCCTCCAAACGGCGCAGACATCCACCAAAGCAACACAGACTGAAAGCTGCCACAGATCTGGGGCACAAACGTCGGTGAGCGGGCGGGCGGCCCTCGGGCCCAGTGACATCGTTGCTGCTCCCTCCTCCCAACAACACCCGCCCCGAGCTGCCGCTCACCTTTTTGATGTTGGACTTGGAGGCCGGATGGAAATCCTTTTTACACATGAAATTGGTGACCAATTTCCCCATGTCGACAGGAACCGCTTCACAGCCGTCACGCCTGAAAATGGGGTCGGGATCAGGAGGAGCCGCGGGTTCCCATAGGGATGGAACGAGGCACTACCGAGTGGGCGGGAGCACTGCCGGGTCAGAGAGGAGGTGACAACTCCAGAAGAGTATGCAAAACCTGCCCCTGCTACAGTCGATGGGGGTCAATGTTGCGGAGGAACTCCAAGAGGTGAAGGGCCAGCAAGCCTCGCTCTTTGCCTCAGAGTCCTCCAAAATCAGCTTCCGCTCCAAAGTCCGTTCCGTCGAGCAGGATGAGACGCGTTAGTGTTTCTTCTTCCAAAACTACACAGGGGGAGCTCTGTGATCAGCCTAAAGGAAGAAGATGGTTCTGTGACGTCTTCGCAGCCGAACATGCTGAGGATCAGCAAATCCTTCTATGCCGGGCTGTACAACGTCAAGTCCACAGACCGCGCGGCCTCCCAGTCTTTCCTGTCGTCTATCTCGGAGGACTTGGGCGACAGCGAGCAGGAGAGTCTGGACCACCCGCTAACTCTGGACGAGATGACAAAGGCCGTCCGGTCCCTTGCGACGAGTAAAACTCCCGGAAGCGACGGCTTACCGGTCGAGTTGTACTCGGCTCTGTGGAACTGGATGGGCCCAGACCTTCTGGAAGTGTACGGGGGTATGCTTCTGGCCGGCAGCATGTCAGAATCAATGAGGAAAGCCATCATCACCCTCATCTACAAGAAAAAGGGGGAGAGAGAGGAAATCAAAAACCGGCGGCCCATTTCCCTGCTCAATGTGGACTACAAGATCCTGTCGAAGGTCATTGCAAACAGGGTCAAGTCTGCTCTAGAGCTGGTGATCCACCCGGACCAGACGTGCGCTTATCCCTGGCAGGAAGATCTCTGATAGCCTCACGCTACTCAGGGATACGATCGCCTACGTGCGAGACAGGGGGGTGGACACCTGTTTAATCAGCTTAGACCAGGAGAAGGCCTTTCACAGGATATCGCACACGTACCTGATGGACATGCTCTCCAAGATGGGGTTTGGGGAGGTTATCCGCAATTTGATCCAACTGCTCTACAAAGACATCTCTAGCACAGTTCTAATCAACGGGTGGGAAACTGAAAGCTTTCCGATCAGGTCTGGAGTCAGGCAAGGCTGTCCTCTCTCCTCTGTCTTGTTTGTGTGCTGTATCGAGCTCTTTGCCGAGTTCATCAGGAAGGATGCGAGCATTAAGGGGGTGACAATCCCAGGCAGTGGAGGCGCTCAGGTCAAGACCTCCCTGTACATGGACGACGTCGCTGGTCGCCGTCTTTTGCTCGGATCCGCAGTCGGTCCGCGGATTGCTCACAATCTGCTACCAGTTTGAACTGGCCTCGGGAGCGAAGATTAATCGCAGTAAAAGTGAGGCCATGTTCTTTGGAAGCTGGGCCAACTGATCCTTTATTCCCTTCACCATGAAGTCAGATTACCTGAAGGTGTTGGGAATATGGTTCAGAGCGGTCGGGGCGTGCGCCAAAAACTAGAAGGAACCTATCGCTAAAGCCAAACAGAAACTGGGATGGTGGAAGCTGTGCTCCCTCTCCATTGCAGGAAAGAACCTGGTCATCAGGAGTGAGGTGCTCTCGGTGTTGTTGTACATGGTGCAGGTCTGGCCCATACCCTGCTCCTGTGCCATGGTAGTCACCCGAGCCGTCTTCCATTTCATCTGGAGATCGAAAATGGGCCGTGTCCGCAGAGACACGATATACAAATCTCTGGACAAGGGGGGAAAGGATGTTCCGAACGTGGCCCTCATCCTGATGGCCACCTTTGCGTGCGGCTGCATCAAGCTGTGCATAGATCCTTTGTACGCAAACACCAAGTGTCAGTATGTGCTGAGATTCTATCTGTCCCCGGTGTTGCGAAGGATGGGTCTGGCCAGGCTGTTACGGAATGCTCCTTCGGGATTGCCCCTTTGCAAGGCAGGTCTGGAAAAAGATGCAGTGGTTGCTGTTGAGGTTCATCCCAAGCAGCTCCGTAACACAGGACTCTGTGCTCTGCGGACTGTTCCCAGACAGACATCATCTGCTGCTGGAGAGCCATCAACTCGGTGAAAGGCACATTTTGGTCTTCCCGAAACTTGCTGGTCTTCCAGAGCAAGGAGATGTCCACGGCCGAGTGTTGCAGACTGGCGCAATCCAAGGTCCAGAAGTACACACTGAGGGATGCACTAAAGTTTGGTACAATGGGGAAAAGCTACAGTTTAAGGCCCTTCCGCCACAGTAAACCCAGGGGGTGGAATCAGACCCTCCTCGGGCTGTACTTGTAAATCTGCTTGTAGACATAGAGCACCATGTATTGAAAAAATACCTGTGTTGTGCCATGTATAATGAAAGTCTCTGCACTGTTTAGTAACTTGTAAAGAAATGTAAATGTATTCCCATCTGCTCCGTGTACTGCTTTCATCTGCATAGTGTCACATGTAACGTGATTCGTGATCGGTATTGAAATGCATCCTGGAATGTAATGTAAACCTATTCTCAGCTGCTCCGTGTAATACCCTTATTTGTACAGTACAACATGTAATGTGATTTACGGATTGTACTAAACTGTACCCCGAAATGAAATGCACGCTAGTGCATTGTATGGAACTGCTGTCAGCATCCAAACGAATTGTATGGAATTGCTGACCGCAAGGTACTGAACCATTTTCCAATGTATTGTGAACATTTTATGTGAATGAAGTATATTTTTGAAAAAAAAAGAGAGGAGGTGAGGGCTCAACCTGCTGTCCGGTGAGGGGCTGTTACTGTTTATTTAAATCGGATACTGCTGACAACACTGATGACAACAACCCGGCCGCGTTCTGCTCATGCACTGCACAGAAGCCTACTGTGCAGCATTTCTCAGGCCCAGTTTCAGCACCTCAGTCAGCCGCCAAGCTCCTCGCTCCCTCTCCGCGCAGGCCCAACCAAGGAGGGAACATCGGAGGCAGCGGGGAGAAGACGAGCAGCCAGCCCCAGGACACAGCGCAGGTCGCGATCCCCCACCGGGAATGATGCCGGACCAGGGATGTTGCCGGACAAAGTGTCCTGGACTTGAGAGGTACAACCTATACTATTTTTTTAAAAACCTAACACTAATTTGTTTCAGTTCCTCATTCTTGCTAAACCCTTGGTACTCCACTATTTCCGGTAGGCTTTTCATGTCTTCTTCTGTGAAGATAGACACAAAGTATTTGTTTAATTTCTCAGCCATTTCCTTATTCTCCATTATAATTTCTCCTGTCTCAGCCTTTAGGGAGCCCACATTTACTTTCGCTAATCTGTTCCTTTTTACATACCTATAGAAGAGTTTAGAGTCTGTTTTTGTGTCTCTCGCTAGTTTATTCTCGTATTCTATTTTTATCTTTCTTTATCAATTTCTTGGTTTTAGAATTGCTGAATTCTAAAATCCTCCCAAACCTCAGGCATACTGCTCTTTTTGGCAACATTATAAGCCTCTTCCTTTGACTATCTTTAACTTCTCTTGTTAGCCACGGTTGGACCACATTTCCTTCGGGAATGTATGTTTGTTGCAAATTATGTATTAATTCTTTAAATGCTAGCCATTGCTTGTCTATCATCATATCTTTTAATGTAGTTTCCCAATCTATCTTAGCCAACTCACCCCTCTACATAGTTTCCTTTGTTTAGATTTAAGACCCTAGTTTTGGATTTAACTAAATTGCTTTCGAACTCAATATAACATTGCACAATATTATGGCCACTCTTCCCTAAAGGCCTCTTTACTACAAGGTTATTAATTAATCCTTTCTCATTGCACAATACTAGGTCTAAAATAATCTTTTCTCTGGTTGGTTCCTCAACATACTGATCGAGAAA
Source organism: Pristiophorus japonicus (assembly GCF_044704955.1). Taxonomy (NCBI): domain Eukaryota; kingdom Metazoa; phylum Chordata; class Chondrichthyes; family Pristiophoridae; genus Pristiophorus; species Pristiophorus japonicus. The sequence goes on from NC_091986.1 coordinate 24,666,443, forward strand.
ACCACCTTGTATACATTCCATGAATTCGTCCTCCACACTATTACTCCAAATTTGGTTTGCCCAGTCTATATGTAGATTAAAAACTCCCATGATTATTGTATTACCTTTGTTACATGCACCTTTCATTTCCTGATTTATACTGTACCCTACATTACCATGACTTTTTGGGGGGCCTATAAACAACTCCCAGCAATGTTTTCTGCCCCTTGCTGTTTCTTAGCTCCACCCAAACTGATTCTACTCCTTGATGTTCAGAACTAAGATCACTACTCCAAAACCCGTGGACATACTTCTGAAGCATTACACATCCTTAATCAGTCCGAAACGCAGTCCTGCAAAGTGCATCCAATTAACGTGAAAGAGCAGGCAAAGGCAAAAAAATTTTAAGCTCGCAGGGCTATCCTATGCTCTAAAAGGGAAGAATATCAGAGGAATTAGACTGCACGGAATGCGAGTGTCAAATCGAGAAAATCAACTGTAGCGACTGGGCAAGCTCAATCATATCTGGGTAGAACCTGAATAGAAAGGTTCGGAGATTGTTCAATGAGTGAATGCACCAGAACAAGCCCTGATGGCAGACTGCTGTGTGGCTTCGAAGAAGAGCAGTAGAAATTTCTTAATCCCGAGGGAAAGAAGTGAGATGACCAGGGATTTTTCCTCGGCTTCCACTGCCCCCCACCCCCCAGGTAGTATCCAGGAACCAGATGGTTTGCCAGCAAACAGCGATATTGTTCTTCAGAAGATTAACAAACCAGAACTAATAAGATATTCAGACCCATCACGAATGCTGCCCAAGGGCTGAGTCTTCACACCATCCTATGCAGATTTTGGAAGGCAGTCCTTGTGGCCCTGAAATACAAAATTCACAGGAACTGTTCCAAAGAGTGCGAAGCATCCTGAACCAACTCACACACCACAGAGGTTTCAATAGTTAATAAAACAGGTTCAGGAGCTGGCAACTGATACTAAGCAAGTTACAAGTCTTCATATATATGTGTTATGAACCAATCGTCTCCCAAGATGTTGCTCATGCTCCTAATTCTGGAAACAAATCCCTGGGACAGTCTCTGGAGCAAGCGGTGAAACACACCAATTTTGAAACCAAACTCGAGAAGTTACCATGAGAAAGGAGTGAGCCTTTGGCGCAGTGGTAGCATTCCTGCTTCTAGACCAGAAGGTGCAGGGTCCAAACCCCACTCCAGGCAGTCTTGGCGTGTGGAGTTGGAGCTCTGAATTCTGGGCTGACATCCAGCGGGATATTTGCGTTCGGCTAGAGTGGGTGACCTGCCACGTCCCCTCCTCCTTGTATGGGCTGTGGGAGCCCATAAATCCCTCACACTGTATAGGACTGACCATTCTAACATATAAAGATGGTTACGGCCATGGAAGGAGCATTAATGCAGCCAGACAGACTGTTAATCAGCCTGCAAATATTTCCACTACTTCACACTGTTCCCCAAAGGGAACAGCGAGAAGACACAAAAAGACCATGAGAAATCATAGGCAGTCCCTCGAAATCAAGTTGCTTCCACTCCAAAAGCGAGTTCTCTGGTGGCTGAACAGTCCAATACGGAAATTACAGTCTCTTGTCACAGGTGGGGCAGACAGTTGTTGAAGGAAAGGGTGAGTGGGGAGTCTGGTTTGCCTCATGCTCCTTCCGTTGCCTGCGCTTGTTTTCTGCATGCTCTCGGCGATGAGACTCGAGGTGCTCAGCGCCCTCCCGAATGCTCTTCCTCCACTTAGGGCAGTCTTTGGCCAGGGATTCCCAGGTGTCAGTGGACCATATACAGTAGACACCTCAAATTGGCCCTGGACAACGTGGACCACTTTCCATACCTCGGGTGCCTATTATCAGCAAGGGCAGACATCGACAATGAGGTTCAATATCGCCTCCAGTGCGCCAGCGCAGCCTTCGGCCACCTGAGGAAGAGAGTGTTCAAAGATCAGGCCCTCAAATCTGGCACCAAGCTCATGGTCTACAGGGCTGTAGTGATACCCACTCTCCTGTATGTACCATGAGAAAGACTTGCATTTGTATAGCACCTTTCATGAGCTTAGAATGCCCCAATGTGCTTTACAGCCAATGGTGTACTTCTGAAGTGCAGTCACTATTGTAATGCAGGAAACGTAACAGGCAATTTGCACACAGCAAGCTCCCACTAACAGCAATGAAATAAGTGACCAGATCATCTGTTTTGTGTGTTGGTTGAGAGATAAAAGTTGGCCAACACACCTGGCGAACTCCCCTGCTCTTCTTAGAATAGTGCTGTGGGATTTTTTTACTGTTATGTATGTGAACCTAACCTGTGTGTCAGACTTGCCACTAGGGGGCACACCTGTGGGAGACCTATGGGTCACCTGTGTACCCTGGAGCAAGCAGGTATAAAAGGCAGCCCACCATGCTGCTGCCTCACTTTGGAGTTATATTAAAGAGACCAAGGTCACAATGGTTTGAGCTTACATCACAGCCTCGTGGAGTTATTCAGAAAACATTTACATCCACCTGAAAGGGTAGACGTCTCATGTGAAACACGGCACCTTTAGACAGTGACGCACTCCCTCAGTACTGCACAGAAATGCCAGCCTAGATTATGTGCTCAAGTCTCTAGAGTGGGACTTGAATCCATAACCTTCCGATTCAGAGGTGAGTGTGCTACCATTGAGCCAAGGCTGACACTTCTGCTCTTGTTACTAGTTCCAGCTCAGCCATGATTAAACCTACTCAAAGATATCTTCAAAGGTCAAGGAAACCTCCAAATTATTTGGACTTGTATATAGCTTTGAATGTAGTTATTTTCAACATGGTTTCATGCTGTCATAACCCACCTTCCCTGTGTATTGTGGGAGAGTGCTATGTTTTTTTTTAATCACTTTATTAGAATCATGGAATAATACAGCACAGGAAAAGGCCATTTGGCCCATTAAGTCTGCACCGACTCTTTCGAAGAGCAATCCAGTTAATCCCACTCGCCCACTCTTTCCCCATATCCCTTTAATTTTTCTCCCTCAAGTATTTATCCAATTCACTTTTGAAGGCTACTAGTGAATCTGGATCCATCACCCTATCGGGCAGTGCATTCCAAATCCTAACCACTCGTTGTGTAAAAAAGTTTTTGCTCATGTCGCCTATGGTTCTTTTGCCAATCACCTTAAATCTTTGCCCCATTGTTATCGAGCCTTCAACCATTGGAAACGGGTTCTCTTCACTTTATCTAAATCCTTTATGATTTTAAACGCCTCCATAAAATCTCCTCTTAGCCTGCTCTGCTCCTAGGAGAACAACTGTAAGCCCTTATCCCTGGAACCATTCCAGTAAATCTCAGTCTGTACCCTCTCCAAAGCCTTCACGTCCTTCCTAAAATGTGGTGCCCAGAATTGGATACAATACTCAAGCAGCGGCCAAACTCGTGTTTTAGATTAGTTTAGCATAACTTCCTAGCTTTTGTACTCTTAGGCCTCTATTTTTGTATGACATAGTTTCAGAATTGTTTTACTTAATGTTATTTAGCTATTAACCAGGCATGCCTTTGCTTGGAGATGGTTATTGTCACTTTGAAATTCTGAGGGTAAGAGTCAAATGTATTGTACTTGCATATTGTTAACTGGACACTAGAGGGCCCCCTACTGGGAGCAAGCATCCTGTTGCAATTGTAATATTGGTCTCCTCTATTGCTAGAGGGAGAATATTCCAGAGAACCTGAAATAAAAGCAGTCATTACATTACTACACCAACTTGAGTGTTTATCAGACGTAACAACTCTGGCAGCTATTCACTAACTTCTCAAATGCAGACGCGTGACCATTTTTTAAAATGACAGCACTCAGTCGTGACAATATGTTTGCCCTGTGGCCCATGAAATGTGGCAAGCAACAAACATCAAACACGCTACTAACAGAAGGTCTGTGCATGCTGTATGTTCACAGGCTTGCATAAGGTGTCTGCTAATCTGGGCACTTGGGAGAGAGGCCATGGCTAAATGGCAGCCCCTTCATGAAGTGAAAGTGCTAAAGGCAGATCCACTATGACATGCCCAGATGGTCCTTCATATATTTGGTGAGATTTTATTTGCAACAGTCAAAACCTGCATCACTTTCTCTGTGGAAAGGAGAAATCAGTTCAACAGGACACAGAATATTTCCTGAGTGCTGGGGCCATCATGAGTACAACGTGCAGTAAATGTGGTACTATGCAGACCGCTGCCAACTCCTAACAGGCAAGGTGGGGAGGAATGGTGAAGTTCCAAACAAGGCACCGTTCCTCGCACCCACCTCACGTGGCAGCGGATTCACTTTGCCCACCAGCAAACAGGGGGCCGGGCACTGCACCACTCCATTACCCAGTATCAGCTGTGGCTTAGTGGGTAGTATCCTTGCCTCAGAGTCAGGAGGTTGTGGGTTCAAGTCCCACTCCAGGGACTGTGAGCACATAAATCGAGGCCGACACTCCAGGTCAGTGCTAAGGGAGTGCTGCACTGTCGGAGGTGTCGTCTTTTGGATGAAACATTAAACCGAGGCCCCTTCTGTCCTCTCAGGTGGACAAAAAAGATCCCATGGAACTATTTTGAAGAAGAGCAGGGGAGTTACCCCAGTGTCCTGGCCAATATTTATCCCTCAATCAACATAACAAAAACAGATTATCTGGTCATTATTACATTGCTGTTTGTGAGAAGCTTGATGTGTGCAAGTTGGCTGCCGCGTTTCCACATTACAACAGTGACTGCACTGCAAAAAGTACTTCATCGGCTGTAAAGCACTTTGAGACGTCTGGTGGTCGTGAAAGGCCCTATATAAATGCAAGTCTTTCTTGCTTTCTATTACTTGCTCACAGATTCTGTTTTGTGTCTTCACACTGGCTTTAATTTCACTTCCAGTTTGCTTGACACTTCTTCCCCTCCACTCCCCACAACATGGCAGAGGCTGACAAATAATAATTTTGAAGCTTTCTAAAGGCTAAAAGAATACGCATGTGCAATACAAGTTGAACCTCCCTTATCCGGAACCCTCAGGCCTGTTCTGGATAAGAGATTTTTCCGGACAAGGAGTGGTCATGTTAAATTGGATGGTACACGTACTGAGCAAGGGGATATCGGGGCTAGCTGGCTTGGAGCTGGGAGTGCAGCAGAGAGATCATGGCGTGGGTGGGGGGGGGGGGGGGGTTGGGGGATGGATCGTGGGGTCAGGCCAGCGATTGCGGGAGTCGACAGCAAGGAAGAACTTCAATTTGTTCATGTCGGAGTTCTGCGCATGCGCCACCCAGTGGCCAGGAATAGTTCTGGACGAGGGAGTTCTGGGTAAGGAAGGTTCAACCTGTACCCTTAATCACACACATCCCCTTAAATTTGATTTGCTGGCTAGACTTTGTGCATCCTTTGTTGGGAAACTGCATCTCAACATTCAGTATCAATCCAACCTTGCACAGAATGGCAGCAATAAAGCCCACCACACGAGCTGAAGCAGGGTTGGTGGAACAGGCACAAAAGGTCTGTGGCTTTCCTGTTGGGGCACCCAAGCTTTCAGCTTCTCTTCATTTCACTGTCAACCGCGAGGGTCTATGGAGCGTCCTCCTCCATTCCAGCGGGAACCTGTTCAAGCTTCGCCATCTCCAGGCCAGATCCAAGACCCCCCCAACCTCTGTCGTCGAGCTACAGTACGCGGATGACGCCTGCGTCTGCGCACATACAGAGGCTGAACTCCAGGACATAGTCGACGTAGTTACTGAGGCGTATGAAAACATGGGCCTTACGCTAAACATCCGTAAGACAAAAGGTCCTCCACCAGCCTGTCTTCACCGCACAGCACTGCCCCCCCAGTCATCAAGATCCACGGCGCGGCCCTGGATACCGTGGACCACTTCCCATATCTCGAGAACCTCCTATCAACAAGAGCAGGCATCGACGACTAGATCCAACTCCGCCTCCAGTGCGCCAGTGCAGCCTTTGGCCGCCTGTGGAAAAGTGTGTTCGAAGACCAGGCCCTGAAATCTACCACCAAGCTCATGGGCTACAGGGCTGTATTTAATACCTGCCCTCCTGTATGGCTCAAAGACATGGGCCATGTACAGTAGACATCTCAAGTTGCTGGAGAAATATCACCAACGATATCTCCGCAAGATCCTACAAATCCCCTGGGAGGACAGGCGCACCAACATCAGCGTCCTCATCCAGGCCAACATCCCCAACATTGAAGCACTGACCACACTCGATCAGCTCCGCTGGGCAAGCCACATAGTTCGCATGCCAGACACGAGACTCCCAAAGCACGTGCTCCACTCGGAGCTCCTTCACAGCAAATGTGCCAAAGTTGGGCAGCGGAAACGCTGCAAGGACACCCTCAAAACCTCCCTGATAAAGTGCGACATCCCCACTGACACCTGGGAGTCCCTGGCGCAAGACCGCCCTAAATGGAGGAAGTGCATCCGAGAGGGCGCTGAGCACCTCGAGTCTCGTCGCCGAGAGCATGCAGCGGAAAGAGCGTGCGGCAAACCAGTCCCACCCACCCCTTCCCTCAATGACTATCTGTCCCACCTGTGACAGAAACCTGTGGCTCTCGTATTGGACTGTTCAGCCACCAAAGAACTCACCTCATTCTGAGGGACTGCCTATGATGATGACGTTGATGATGATTTCAAGAGTAGCATCTATGGGGTCGAAATTATCTCCCCAACAGGAGGGATAGGGAGGGGGGGCGTAAAAATGTTAAATTGTGAAACACAACCCCATACACGCCTGCCGCCATTTTTACGGCCGCGGGTTGGGGGCCGTGTCTGAGTCCCACTCTCGAGAGGCGGGACATTTCATGATGATATTTAGTTTAGCCTCCTGCAGTGCAGTTCGGAGCCCGATTTAAGTTTACTGTTGGCCGGCTGGGTTTACCAATGGAGACGGGAGCAGCCAGGACCAGCAGGCAAATGCATTTACAGCACTGCTTGTGAGAGGCAGTAGGTGCAGGAGTGCTCCCGCAGCACCTCAAACAGATCTTCTGCCTATTGTGGCCTCTCCTCACTGCCCTGATTTGCCGTTCCCCCCCAACCTTCCTGACTGCGAGCTTTCCCTCCCAATTACCGATCCGACTCCTTTGCCACCACCCCTCCCCCCTCCCCCCGCAAACCCCCACTCCATCCCCCTGACTGCGATCTTTTCCAATAACCGTGTGCCATCTGACCAGCTGCCAGACCGGAAACAGAATTCTAAAAACAATAATGAAAGTCCTGCCGTTCCCCACAGGCATACATGCTTCCCCACTCCAACCCCGCAATTATCGGGGCCTATGCTTCTGAACATCAAGTAGTTCAGATGGCTATTGAAGATCCCATGGCACAATTTGAAGTTCTCCCAGTGTACTGAGCCAGAGTCCTCTCAACCAATACCACCAAAAAACAGACTGAATGGTCATTCATCTCAACGCACCTTGTGAGCTGTTGCTGTAGGATTGCCCTCACATTTTATCAACACTCAATGCTTGTCAAAAATGAATTGTGTGAACCATTTATAAACATTTCAATATGAATGGTTGCATACAAACCCAAGTATTATAACTGCCCACTCCTCTCATGCTATTGAATGTCACAAAGCTATTTCAATATGCTTACGCTTATGCGTGCTTAATTTGCTTGCATATTTTGTATAAAACAAATAAATTACTTTTTTTGATTTTTCAGCGGCAGTATAACTAAGGCTACGAATCATTGGTTGCTCACGATTGCGAGCTATATGCACAATTTTCCCTTACCCCTCCCCTCCCCAAATTACCTTAGCAGCCATCCAACCAATGTTCCTCCTAGTAAGAACAGCATGCTATAGTACAACCAAATGAACAGACGGGCCAAAAACATGTCGTACATCACAGCAGTGCTGACCACACTTGATCAGCTCCGCTGGGCAGGCCACACTGTCCGCATGCCAGATACGAGACTCCCAAAGCAAGTGCTCTACTCGGAACTCCTTCATGGCAAACGAGCCAAAGGTGGGCAGAGGAAACGTCACAAGGACACCCTCAAAGCCTCCCTGATAAAAGTGCAACATCCCCACTGACACCTGGGAGTCCCTGGCCAAAGACCGCCCCCAAGTGGAGGAAGTGCATCCGGGAGGGCGCCGAGCACCTAGAGTCTCATCGCCGAGAGCGTGCAGAAATCAAGCGCAGGCAGCGGAAAGAGCGTGCGGCAAACCTATCCCTCCCACCCCTTCCCCTCAACGACTACCTGCCCCACCTGTGACAGGGACTGTGGTTCTCGTATTGGACTGTTCAGCCACCTAAGGACTGATTTTAAGCGAGGAAGCAAGTCTTCCTCGATGCCAAGGGACTGCCTATGATGATGATGAGTGCAGACAGGACACGGGAACTTACCAATCAGTCCATGCAAGAAGGCTAGGAGGAGGAGGAGGAGGGGTGGCTGGGACATATTTGGTTGATGAGAATAGGAGGTTTCAAGCTCAGAAACCACTGCCAACATTTCGGCAGGCCTGGTCAGTTTGATTTTATCCTCACGGTTTTTTTCCTCATGTCGGAAGCTCTAGGAACCTCACACAATTTCTCCAAATATCTCCATGCACTCAGGAATCATTATAGTCAAATTTTTGAGATATCTGCTTTTGTTACAGTATCAGCAATTACACCCTACCGTTATTCTACTTAATATACAGAAGCAGCACCTTAGAATGTCAAGTGTGCAGTTATTATGAACTCAGAATGGAAAATATCGCCAGTGATCAGAAAATATACTTATACCAGTAACTGAATTGATATAACTGAACATATTTCATTTCCAACTGCTGAGTATTTGCGGTTCAGGTTTCCACATATTACTTTACTCAGAATTAGATTTCACCGTGAAGCTCTGTAGGGACAAAGTTTTATTTTGATTCCAAAAATAAATGTTAGACCACCAAAGGGTTGCTAAAAAGTTATTGGAGACTGGTTTCACTCCATATGATGCGTTTGAAATCTGATGTTATAACAGTGCATATTAGTCCCACGCTGCTGCCACAGGAACTTTCCAATTCTGCACATTCTATTAGGCTGCTCTTACAATCTTGGGCCATAAATGCACTGTATTCCTTTCAAAATTAAATATCAAACTCACTTTTTTGAAAAGAAACATGCTTCTAGACTAAGGTGTATCTTCTTAAAAAGGTTGCATTGTCTATACCAACCTTCTCTTCCCAGAATATATGGCTTCAAAACTAAGCTGTAGCCTTCAATCAAGGCACTGCCTTAGAGTACGGTTCAGATGAAATGGCTTCAAGTAATGATGAAACAAAACCTGTGCAAACATTGTGTCCTATTCCTTTATGCGAATATGTGACCTAATAAAGGTCTTTAAAATTATGAAAGGTTTCGATAGTGGATAGAGAGAGAATGTTTCCACTTGTGGGGAAGAGCATAACTAGAGGCCATCAATATAAGATAGTCACCAAGAAATCCAATAGAGAATTCAGAAGAAACTTCTTTACCCAAAGAGTGATGAGAATGTGGAACTTGCTACCACAGGGAGTGGTTGAAGCAAATAGTATAGATGCATTTAAGGGGAGGCTAGACAAGCTTTTGAGCGAGAAGGAAATAGAGGGTTATGCTGATAGATTTAGATGAGGAAAGACAGGAGGAGGCTCGAGTGGAGCATAAATGCTGGCATGGACTGGTTGAGCCGAAGGGCCTGTTTCTGTGCCGTATATCCTATGTAATGTAATCCTATGTAATGTAATGTGTGATAGCTAACAATTGCAACCATTACAATAGTATCACACATGCCAGTATTGCATTTAAAGGCGCTGCATTCGTATTGGTGGCTACGTCAAGGATGTAGTGTATTTCACAAGTCCTTTATGTTATGTTAAGTATACTGCAGGCATTATATAAAATGGTGCATTATGAAAGTACTCGTAACTTAGGTAAGCCCAGAAGATTTAGAATAATGAAAGAATAAATAAATAATGACATTACATGCTCGGTTACATTTATTATGTCATTTAGGAGACAGCTGTAATGTGGACAATCAATGCCTTCCAAAACAATACATATCTTAGTTAAAGGATTGAGGTTCTCAATTGTCTTTCAACATCTGTTCTTTTATTTGCAAGCATCACAGTGATTATCACGTCATTCCTCCACACACTGTACCAAGATCTGCAATTAAGCTGGGCAACATATAGTTGCAGTGAATAATCAGCAAACAAATGAGCACAGATCTCACTGCACATTATCTGTAAATAGAGGCTATATTTAGCAATGAAAAGCATCCAACATTATTTCTGCTCTGGAAGATTGACAGTTTTTCCACAATAAATGTTAATTTGTAAAATTATTTTGCAAAAATGACTGCAGGTGATATAACTTTACGAGCACTGAACATATTCCTATAAAACTCTTAAATTAAGAAGCTAATGCTAATCGGCACCGATGAACAGATTTCTTCCATTCTACCGTCAGAAATTCTGAAGGTTTATGGTTGGCATTCAACAGTACCAAGGCAGTGTGTGCATAATAAGCGACACTGCTCTGCACTGCAGTGCACCGGACCATCTGTGCCGAACACCGAAATAAAAGTTTGTCGGCACAATTTAACCCTCCCCCACACATGCCGCTGTAGCAACGAAGAAAGCAAAACTCAAGTGCTTACCCTCAACAAAGGGAGGGTTAATAAAAATCAGAGGGAAAGTATTCCCTCTGGTGCATCTCCCCAAGAAGAATACATGCAAAGTTAAGCTCCTCCTGCCCCCGCGAGGATGCTTTGGGCCTCCCAGGGCGTCCCCCAGCCTCGGCCCATCGTGGACTTTCCTGATTCCTTCCCCCACCCCCACTACTGACATAAGCTTGTCGGAGACCGTTTCCATGGGGCCCCGCCGACGGTTGCCGTGGGTCCACGTCGACAGCCTGGCCCCCACAAATTTAGAATTTGGTGGGCAGTGGTCATGACATTTCTGCTGGCTTCAGGCAGGAGTCAGTATTGGAGCACAGTATTGGAGGCCCGAGAATGAAAGTCTCACTCACCTTCCTTATGGGCAGATCGCAGCCAACTTTGCCCCCTGTACCCCTGCTTTCGGTCTGTTAAAATTGAGGCTTAAATTCATTCCAATTGGAAAACAGGATAAGCACAGTTCAAGGTTGAAAGATGAAGAGGAAGAGCGATGGATGCATGGGATAGGAAAACCAAGGATGCAATTATAGTGTAACTCTACAGCTGCCTGATCTGAGCACCCCTACTTTGTCAATTTTACTTGATGCCCACAGTTACCAGTCAAACAGTACAAAAGTACGGTCAACCCGAGTAAGCAGTACTAGTTAAGCATATTTCTAACCAAAACGTCCCATGCACTGTCAAAATATATTAAGGGGTTAATCCATCCAATCGAGAAATATAAAACGCAGACTTAAAGTCACCAATGATGCCCTCTGTAAATGTAACCAATGATCTGCTTGCCGCCTTCTGATCGCCACCCTCTATTAACTCTGAATTGTCCAAATCTCCAATGCTCACGTCCTATTCCACAATAAGCCCTGGTCATCCTTCACCCTCACAAACCTCACCATTTACCATTGGCTCCCTGTCCACAATGGATTGAAGTTAAAATCCTCACTCTCATCGACAAATCAATCCACTGCCTCACCTCCTTTAGCTTTACTTCCCCTTCATGTGCCTCGATCCTCCAGCTCTGGCATCCTGTGCATCCACCACTCCACCAGCAATGGCAGAACATTTAGCGGTCTCAGCCCTACTCTTTGGAAGTCCCTCCGCCTCGCTACCTTCTTCCCCACTTTTAAAATCCTTCGAAAATGAAAAGAGTTCTTCAACCAAGTTTTTGGTCACCGCCTCTACTCCTCCAACAAAGGCTTGGGGCTGGATTTTCGGTCCTGCGCATTTCGGGGTGGTAAAGTTTGCGCTCGGGAACAATGTGCGCTTCAGTCAGCAAAATTCATCAGCTGGGCCCCCGAGTGTGGAGCGGACCGCTAAGGGTGCCCTCTCCTAGGGTGCTAGGCCGGCCAAGCAAGCGCAAACCCCGAACTAAACAGCTGGCCTCAGAGCGCTGAAAGAGACGCCTGGGGGGGGGGGGGGCGAAAAAACCTGGAAAAAACCCACCAAAAACATTCCCAATAAATAACTCACGCCACCGCAACATAAATCATTAAAAAAAATTCTCACACTTACCTGTGGTCCACATTACTTCCCTCACTGCAGCCGCTACAGCTCCGACCGCCCGCTTTCAAAGGTGGTCCCAGCAGTGCACTCTATGGAACGCTAAGGGCCAAGCGGCAGCCAAAAATCAAGCCCTTGTCTCAACCAGGGCTGTTGCACACCGTGCCTGCCTCTTCCGGGCGGTAATACACCGCACCCCCTCGAAACCTGCACCGAAAGTCCCGGCGAGGTGCTGGAAGCCGCCCAGAAGTATTTACCTCCGCCATTGCCTTCCCTTCGGGCGCTAACAGGGGCAGAAGACTGAAAATCCAACCGTTGTTGCCTTCTCCTTTACCACTGTTAAGTGCCTTAGGGTGCGTTTCTATGTTAACTGCAATTTGATTGATTTGGGCAGATGATGCTTGTCCAATATATTCAGTTGTCTGGACAACTTATGAGTGGATGCGATGCACTGTTACGTTTCAGCTCAAGACATTTTTTAGTTATTAACAATGATCAAATTCTTTACCAATGTGGGAAACACTTTATTATAGTGGGGAAAATACTGGCAAAACAGTCAACAAAAAGAATCCAACAGTTTTGGATTCAGTCAAATGTGACAAGCAGAAACCCATCACCATGTTCAAGAGTCTCTAAACCAAGATACTGAGAAATCCGCACAAGAAGAGTTTCTGTTTTCTCATTACAGAGTGTGTTTTCTCCCTATATTTTTAGGTAATATATAAAAGTTTTGAGCACAAAAATCTAAGCCGACACTCGAGTGCAGTGCTGAGGGAGTGCTGCACTGTCGGAGGTGCCGTCTTTCAGACGAGACATTAAACCGAGGCCCTGTCTGCTCTCTTGGGTGGACATAAAAAATACCATGGCACTAGTTTGAAGAGCAGAGGAGTTATCCCCGGTGTCGGCCAAAAAAATTGATCCTCAATCATTACTAAAAAAAACAGATTATCTGGTCATTATCACATTGCTGTTTGTGGGAGCTTGCTGTGCGCAAATTGGCTGCCGCGTTTCCCACATTACAACAGTGACTACACTCCAAAAAGTACTTCATTGGCTGTGAAGCACTTTGGGACATCTGGTGGTTGTGAAAGGCGCTATATAAATGCAAGTCTTTCTTTATGGACATATCCCACTTATACTAGTACAAAACATTTAGATGCTGTATTAGCAGGAGCTGAGACTAATGGACCACCAAGTTCAGTCCCCACCACTCACAGCGAGTGTGTACATGCAAACGCAATTTGCCCGCTATACACGATGGCAGGTGTAATGCGGGAGCATTAATCAAAATTAAAATAATTTCAGTTCCAATCAGTTGGCCTAGAGTGGCTTAATTGTATCTCACAGTTTTAAAGACTGCCAGTGAAAGGACATTTAAAATACACACTGTAGCACGTATTAGAGAGCTGAAATATCATTAAAAACAAGAGAAATATAACAAAATTAGCCGGGTGTTAACCAGACGTCTATATTTACTGGATAGCTTACAAATCTGGGCCATTAATTACAGCTGGTGGATTATAGGCACAAATTCACTGAAATGGTAAGGGTTCTCTTTGCTTTAATCAGTCCTTAATGGGAGAAATCACCTGCATAGCCAGGCAGGTTTTGGTGAAGGATTCTCATTCGAAACTATAAAATATTAAAATAAAGCTTGCCTGGATAAGGTTCTTTTATTACATCTCATTAAGGTGCACTGAATGTAAGCTAGGAAACACAGCTGTTTCGGCCCAAAATAAAGAGAGCCATTAAGACGCTATAACCAGCAACTTTGTAATTTGTCTTATTCTAAATGTATGATGGTTATCGGGTTTTTTTTGGCCAATGTAAGCGACTGCCTGTTTTAAATGTGGACATTTTATGGGGTAGGGACCAATGTTCCCCCTCAATTTTTTTGGGCGGCGGCCCCTGCGTCAAACTTTACATTGTAAAATCCGGTCCTGGGCTGCACGGGACTGGTAGAGAGGTGTGTGGCCACGCACCTTACAGGGAACGTTGGTGGGGGAACGGGACTGTGGTAAGTTTTGTAAACTAGAATCAAGCAGCCGATTAGCACAGAGCACTCTTCCAATCAGAGCTCAATGCAAGCATCAGGAGTAGTCTTGTATCTTTTCCTTGGGCATCCTGCAGCCCTCTGGTTTGAACACTGACTTTAGCAACTTCAGATCCATTTTCCTTACACCCGGGGAGTGCTGATGATGTGGGATGGGGATTGGGGCAGCGAGTGCTGAAGGGTTTCGATGCTTTGCCAGAACACAGTGTTGTTGGGGATGGGTCTGCATCATTGATGGCTTGTTTTTTGTCCCTTTTCAGGAATGACCAACCAACTATGTTTAGATAGTTTTATTCGCATCCCCCACATTTGCAGAGTTTCTCTTTCTGGCATTTTCCCACCTTTTTATCTGCAGACGCCTCTTCTGTATTATTTTTTATCCTCTTAAATAATTGTGCATTTTTACAATTTGTTTAATGTGTTTTCATTGCTTCAGTGAGACAATCTTGTGTATCACCCAACAGTCTTCTATTAACAGTTCGCAAGTCATTCAACCCAATAACTCCCTCTGCAATTGGAGCACTTAGTCGCCCCTCCCTTTTTCTGCCTATCTTTCCAACTTCACTAAAATGCCTGCTTATCTTTTAGCTTTCAGTTCTGACGAAAAGGTATACATCCAAAATATGAATTTGTCTTTTCACTTTATCATCATCATCATCATAGGCAGTCCCTCGAAATTGAGGAAGATTTGCTTCCACTCTAAAAGTGAGTTCTCAGGTGGCTGTACAGTCTAATACAGGAGTTACAGTCTGTCACAGGTGGGACAGACAGTGGTTGCAGAAAAGGGTGGGTGGGACTGGTTTGTTGCACGCACCTTCTGCTGCCTGCGCTTGATTTCTGCATGCTCTCGACGACGAGATACAAGGTGTTCAGCGCCTTCCCGGATGCTCTTCCTCCACTTTGGACAGTCTTGGGCAGGGATTCCCAGGTGTTGGTGGGGATGTTGCACTTTACCAAGGAGGCTTTGAGTGTGTCCTTGAAGCGTTTCCTCTGCCCACTTGTGGCTCGCTTGCCGTGTAGGAGTTCCGAGTAGAGCACTCGCTTTGGGAGTCTCGTGCCGGGCATGAAGATGATGTGGCCTGCCCAAGTGTAGTCAGTGCTTCAATGCTGGGGATGTTGGCCTGAGCGAGAACACTGACATTGCTGTGTCTATCCTCCCAGTGGATTTGCAGGATATTGCAATAAACAGCACTGGTGGTACTTCTGCAGCGCTTTGAAATGTCTGTTGTATATGGTCTACATCTCTGAGCCATATAGGAGGGCGGGTATCACTACTGCCTTGTAGACCATAACTTTGGTGCCAGATTTGAGGTTCTGGTCTTCAGACACTCTCTTGCTCAGGCGACCGAAGGCTGCGCTGGCACACTGGAGACAGTGTTGAACCTCGTCATCGATGCCTACCTTTGCTGATATAGATGTTGACTGGCCTGCAGTGTGGTAACAGCATTTTCTATTTTTAAACTCAGATTTCTATTATCTGCGCTATTTTCCTTTTACTGGCAGACTTCCCACTGCTTCTCTGGTCAAGACCAATGAGGTTATTGACTTGCAGGGTTTCCACAGCAGAATGAAAACAATCCCAACTCTCTGCGGCTCCAATTAACGAGCCTGGCTAGCTGGTCAATATTCAGCGGTACTGCTGACCTGCCTGATTTGATCAGTGAATCTGACAGTGATGGCCACTTTAGGGGACCAATCTTGAAAAGAAGAAATGCTTTCTGTTCACCGGCAATTGCTGACTGCATTAGACTGGCTATCAGGGAGCTACCCCAACACGTAGGAGATGCTGGAGGAGCCTACTAACAACTTGTGTGGGGTTCTGGCACTTGGCATCATCATTCTGCAGTTAACTATGGAGCGTGTGGTTATCTCAATAGTTACTGCACTGGGTCCTCCTTGTATGAATCTGTGGCACCCAATAGTGGCATCGCTCTAGGATGCTCATATTGGGGCCATGGAGGCCGTGGGTTTTATCATCTCCTCCGCCTTGGATGAATGGATTAGAGTTTGTTAGATCACAGTCCGCTCTCCTGCAGCTCGGTGGGGAGCGTTGAGCTGTAAACCGATAGCAGGTGAGGTCATGCAATGGGAGTGGGACATGTTGCTATCTCTCAGGATAACAGCACATCTGCATCCTCGCCAGCCACGATGCCAATACCCATCCTGCCTCCTGAAAGGCAGCTGGGCAAGGCTGCCTTGGTAGTCACAGATTGCAGCCGGTACCATTTAGGTCCGAATTCGGAGATGTCAAGCATCTCAAGAGCCCTGGCCCGAGCCACAGCAGACTTTTACCTCCCATGCTCCAGCCATTCGGAGAGCACTTCATAGAAGCACAAGAGAAGTTAAGACAGTGCTTAAGACAGGCACTAAGAGCTGGGTGATAATTGGTGTCGAGGCATTTGTGTTAAGTCAGTAAGTTGGGTACGGTAGCATAGTGATTATGTTACTGGACTAATAATCCAGAAGCCTGGAAAATGATCAGGAGATGAGAGTTCAAATCCCACCAGGGCAGCTGGGGAACTGAAATTCAATTAATTAAATAAATCTGGAATAAAAAGCTAGCATCAGTAATGGTGACCATGAAACTACCGTCATAAAAACCCATCTGATTCACTAATGTCCTTCAGGGAAGGAAATCTGCCGTCCTCACCCAGTCTGGCCTATGTGACTCCAGACCCACAGAAATGTGATTGAATCTTAACCGCCTTCTGAAAAGGTCTAGCTCACCACCACTTTCTCGAGGGCAATAGGGACGGGCAATAAATGCTGACCTTGCCGGCGACACCCACATCCTGCGAATGCATAGCAAAAAAAATTATAAACTTTTGGAAATCAGTGTGTGCAGCATGTTGCTGTAGTAGCTAGTGATCCTGAACTGCTCGGTGACATTAATATCAATGCTGGCCTTTGGGTAGATGCCGTTTATTGAAGAGTGGAAGGACTGGGACTGATGTTGGACATGACTGTTGATGCAGGGGAGCGTGGGTTGATCATCAGATGCTCTGGCCACAGTGAGGTGTTATAGGCCTCCTGCTTCTTCAGCATCTTCTATGTCATCAGTATCGTCAACTTCATCATGCTAAAGGTCCTCTTCTAATAGCGGCTCCAGGTGTTGTCCCTATTGCAGGGCAAATTACACAGCATACATCAAACGATCATCATACGAAACAGTCTTTGTGAGCTGTATTGTAGGAAGCCACCCAACCTGTCCAGGCAGTGGAATCTTTGCTCAAGTACTCCAATGGCCTGCTCAAATTGCGCTCCAGTTGACCCACAGATCTCAATGTAGTACAGTTCGGTTGCCGAGCAAGGGGTCCCAAGAGGAGTCATTAGCCAAGTGTGGAAGCAGCCAGCTTCTCATTTGCTGAGCAGGGGCAAAGATACTGGAGGAGTGCCCCAATATAAATATCAGGGCACAGACCTGTATGATACACTGCTGGTAATCACACAGTGGTTGGACATTAATGGAGTGAAAGCAGCGGGCTTGTCTGAAGGAGCCTGCAAGCTGGTGTGTATGTAGTCAACGACCCTCTCGACCTGCAATTGGTGCAAAACTCGGAATCCGATAGCTGCTGCTTCTGGCTGTCCATGGGGAAAGTGATCATAGTGGAGTAAACGGTGAAGAGGAAGGCAACAGACTTCAGGAGGACATACAGACTGGTGAAATGACACACAGCAGATTAAATTTAATGTAGGGAAGGTTAAAATGATGTATTTTGGAAGGATGAGGAGAGGCAATATAAACTAAATAACGAATTTTAAAGGGGGTGCGAGAGCAGAGATCCCCGGATGTTTATATACACAAATCTTTGAAGGTGGCAGGATGAGTTGACAAAGCTGTTAAAAATGCATATGGGATCCTTGGCTTTATAAATACAGGCATAGAGTACAAAAACAAGGAAATTATGCAAAACCTTTATTAATTACTGGTTAGACCTCAGCTGGAGTATTGTGGCCAATTTTGAGCACCACACTTTAGGAAGGGTATCAAGGCCTTGGAGAGAGTGCAGGAGATTTACCAGAATGGTACCAGGGATGCGGGACTTGAGTTATCTGGAGAGATTAGAGAAGCTGGGATTGTTCTCTTTAGAGCAGGGAGGTTAAAGTGGAAATTTAATAGTGTGTTCAAAATTTGGAAGGGTTTTATTAGAGTACATTGAGAGAAACTGTTTCCAATGGCAGGAGGGTGGGTAACCAGAGGTCACAGATTTAAGGTAATTGGTAAAAGAACCCGAGTGGAGATGAAAAGATTATTTTTTTTTTTAAAAACAAAGCGAGTTTTGATGATCTGGATGCACTGAAATTGTGGTGGAAGTCGATTCAATAGTAACTTTCAATTGGGAATTGGATAAATATTTGAAGGGGACAACATTGCAGGGCTATGGGGAGAGAGCAAGGGAGTGGGACTAATTGGACAGCTCTTTCAGGCACATGCACGATGGGCCAAACAGCCTGCTTCCCTGCTGTATGATTCTATGTTTGCTTTAGCAAATCAATCACCTGCTTAAAGTATAAATGAACCGCAGACTGACTGATGTTATTGATATCTCTTGTTGTAGCCTGGAAGGAGCCAGAAACAAAGAAGTTCAGACCGAAAGTGACCTTGACAAGCCAAAAGTGAGAGTGGGTTGAAGGATCTGTGATAGCCTCAACAACAACTTTTATTTATATATCACCTTTAACGTAGTAAAACGTCCCAAAGCACTTCACATCAGTGTTAAGACAAAAAAGATAAATGTTACACCGAGCCACAAAAGAAAAAATTAAGATAGATGACCAAAAGCTTGGTTAAAGAGGTAGGTTTTAAGGAGCGTTATAAAGGAGGAGCGGTAGAGAGGCAGAGAGGTTTATGGAGGGAGTCCCAGAGTTTCAGGCCCAGGCAGCTGAAGGCACGGCCGCCAGTGGTTGAGCAGTTATAATGAGGGATATTCAAGAGGGGTTGTGAGGCTGAAGGAGATTACAGAGATAGGGAGGAGCGAGGCCATGGAGTGATTTGTAAACAAGGATGAGAATTTTGAAATAGAGGCATTGTTTAACCGGGAGCCAATGTAGGTCAGAAAGCACAGGGGTGATGGGTGATCTTGACTTGGTGCAAGTTAGGACACGGGCTGCTGAGTTTTGGATGACCTCAAGTTTACGTAGTGTAGAATGTGAGATGCCAGCCAGGTGTGGGTTGGAGTACATAAGAAATAGGAGCAGGAGTAGGCCATACGACCCCTTGAGCCTGCTCCGCCATTTAATACGATCATGGCTGATCCAATCATGGAGTCAGGTCCACTTCCCTGCCCGCTCTCCATAACCCCTTATCATTTAAGAAACTGTCTATTTCTGTCTTAAACTTATTCAATATCCCAGCTTCCACAGCTCTCTGAGGCAGCGAATTCCACAGGTCCACAACCCTCAGAAGAAATTTCTCATCTCAGTTTTAAATGTGCGGTCCCTTATTCTAAGATCATGCCCTCTAGTTCTAGTCTCTCCCATCAGTGGAAACATCCTCTCTGCATCCACCTTGTCAAGCCCCCTCATAATCTTATACATTTTGATAAGATCACCTCTCATTCTTCTGAATTTCAATGAATAGAGGTCCAACCTACTCAACCTTTCCTCATAAGTCAACCCCCTCATCTCCGGAATCAACCTTGTGAACCTTCTCTGAACTGCCTCCAAAGCAAATATATCCTTTCGTAAATATGGAAACCAAAACTGCACGCAGTATTCCAGGTGTGACCTCAACAAAACCCTGTACAACTGTAGCAAGACTTCCCTGCTTTTATACTCCATCCCCTTTGCAATAAAGATCAAGATTCCACTGGCGTTTTTGATCACTTGCTGTACTTGCACACTAACCTTTTGTGTTTCATGCACAAGTACCCCCAGATCCCGCTGTACTGCAGCACTTTGCAATCTTTCTCCATTTAAACAATAACTTGCTCTTTAATTTTTTCTGCCAAAGTGCATGACCTCACACTTTCCAACATTATACTCCATCTGCCAAATTTTTGCCCACTCACTTAGCCTGTCTATGTCCTTTTGCAGATTTTTTGTGTCCTCCTCACACACTGCTTTTCTTCCTATCTTTGTATTGTCAGCAAATTTGGCGACATTACACTCGGTCCCTTCCTCCAAGTCGTTAATATAGATTGTAAATAGTTGGGAGTCCCAGAGCTGATCCCTACTGATTGCCAACCCAAAAATGAACCATTTATCCCTACTCTCTGTTTTCGGTTTGTTATCCAATCCGCTATCCATGCTAATATATTACCCCCAAGCCTGTAACTTTTATCTTGTGCAGTAACCTTTTATGTGGCACCTTGTCAAATGCCTTCTGGAAGTCCAAATACACCACATCCACTGGTTCCCCTTTATTCATCCTGTTCATTACATTCTCACAAAATTCTAGTAAATTTGTCAAACATGACTTCCCCTTCATAAATCCATGCTGACTCTGCCCGACCGAATTTTGCTTTTCCAAATGTCCTGCTACTGCTTCTTTAATAATGGACTCCAACATCTTCCCACCACAGATGTTAGGCTAACTGGTCTATAGTTTCCTGCTTTTTGTCTGCCTCCTTTTTTAAATAGGGGCGTTAGATTTGCAGTTTTCCAATCTGCTGGGACCTCCCCAGAATTCAAGGAGTAGTCAAGTCCAGAGGTAACAAAGGCATGGATGAGGGTTTCAGCAGCAGAAAAGCTGAGGTAAGGGCGGTGGCGGGCAATGTCCCGGAGGTGGAATAAGGTGGTTTTCGTTATGCCACGGATATGTGGCCAGAAACTCATTTCAGGGTAAAATATGACACTGAGGTTGCAAAAAGTCTTGTTCACCCTCAGAATGATGCCAGGGAGAGGGATGGAGTCAGTGGTTAGGGTACGCAGTTTGTGGCGGGGACCAAGGATAATGGCTTTGGTCTTCCCAATATTTAATTGGAGAAAATTTCTGCTCATCCAGTACTGGATGTCGGACAAGCAGTCTGACAAGTTAGATACCAAGCAGGGGTCGAGAGAAGTGGTGGAGAGGTAGAGCTGGGTGTCGTCAGTGTACATGTGGAAACTGACTCCGTGTTTTCGGATGATATCGCCAAGGGGCAGCATATAGATGAAAAATAGGAGGGGACAGCCCAAGGATAGTTCCTTGGGGGACACCAGAGGTAACGATGCGGGAGTGGAAAGACAAGCCATTGCTGGAGATTTTCTGGCTACGATTAGATAGATAAGAATGGAACCAGGCGAGTGCAGTCCCACCCTGCTGGATGATGGTGGAGAGGCGTTGGAGGAGGATGGAGTGGTCAACTGTGTCGAAGGCTGCAGACAGATCCGGAAAGACGAGGAGGGATAGATTACCTTTGTCACAGTCACAAAGGTGTGACATTGATGACAGCCATTTCAGTACTGTGGAGGGGCGAAAACCAGATTGAAGGGATTCAAACATTGAATTTAGGGAAAGATGGGCACGGATTTGGGAGGCGACAACGCGTTCAAATACTTTGGACAGAACAGGGAGGTTGGAGATGGGGCGATTAGCTAGCAAGCAAAGTCGGGTCAAGGGTTGTTCTTTTGAGGAGAGGGGTGATGACAGCAGATTTGAAGGAGAGGGAAACAGTATCTGAAGAGAGAGAATCGTTAACAATATCGGCTAACATGGGAGCCAAAAAAGGAAGCTGGGTGGTCAGCTCGTGGGAATAGGGTCAAAGGAGCAGGATGTGGGTCTCATGAACAAAATGAGTTTGGAGAGATCAAGAGGGGAGATCAACGATAAACTCGATAAAGATGTGAGTTTAGGGCTAGGGCAGGAGGGGGCATCAGATGAAGTTTGGCCCTGTGGGCTAGGGGAAGGAAGGGAACTCACAGAGACAGCTGATCGGATGGTCTCAATCTTTGAGAGAAAGTCGTCCATGAGCTCCTCACACTTGTTGTTGCCGGAGAGTGTGGTGGAGACAGGGGAGAAGGGTTTAAGGAGATGGTGAGCAATGGAGAATAGTAGTCGGGGGGTTATTTTTGCATCCCAGAATGATCCTGGAATAGTGAGCAGTGTTAGTAGGCAAGGGTAAGGCCCAATAATGCTTTATGTGTTCGAGCCAGATCTGGCGGTGAATGGCTAAATCAATTATCCGTCACATCCGTTCAAGTCTGCGCCCATTGGACTTGAGGGAGCGAAGATGAGGGCTGTACCAGGGGGAATGGCCTGGGTGAGAGAGTAATCCTTTTAATAGGGACTAGGGCATCAAAGGTGGTGGCGAAGGTGTGGTTGAGCAGATCGGTGGCTTCAGAAATGTCATTGTTCAGAGAGGGCAAAAGGTTGGACAGTTTTGTGCTGATAAGTGTAGTTGTAAGTCTCCCTAGAAAAGCGCAGCCTCTTTATACGCAGGTCCTCGGAGAACTGCAGGTATGCTGTCCTGGGCCGAGCTGCCTTGCTTGGAGGGTAAGGATTCCTCTGAGCTTGCCTCATTCTCTCTTGTCTCCCTCCAGCTACACTTTGTTTGATCCTTCCTCCTGTTGTTGTTGTTTCTCTTCCTCTTGCCAGAGTGGAATTGCCAGAAGGAACCATTTTTTGTACATCCACTACCAGCATTTTAAAATTGTCCAAGTTGTTTAACAAAAAAAGAGCCATAAACTATCAGCAAAATGTTTCCCAAGTCTTTACTGTATTTTAAATGAGCAGCTGAGGCTCCCTTTAAATAGCCCTATAAATGGCAGCTACCGAACTTGTACTGTTCATGGTTTGTGGGCGGGTTGAGGAAGTAGCGATGGGCGGGCTGACTGAAACTAAAATGGCGTTGTGGGGCCTGACCATATCAGGTGACCCCCATTTGGACACATTCATCAGGCCCCCCACCTGCATCTGGTGGGAGCACTGGTCGTCTTAATCAACGTCTGCTCCAAAATTCTGAAAAGGTGGATCTCCAAAAGTAAGTTGGCCATTTTCTTCTTTCCCTATTTTTCTTCCCATCACCACCCCATTGTGGTACAGAAGTGAGATGGAAATCGGACTCAACGAGTTCACAATGTACATTAAACCAAGATTATTATTCTACCTTATGGTGCATGGGGTTCCAGATTTTTAAAAAACTTTTTTTTCCTGCTGCATATCTCTTGTGAGATCTCTTTTCTACTGTTTCTGAAGCATGCAGAGCATTAACTGTTGCTGTGAAATAATTATTGTTGCCTAAAATGATGGCAATATCAGCAAGTGATGCAGCCATCAGTCCCAGCTTGTTACTGGTTTCTCCGAGAATAAGTCAGTGTTAATTTTAACAACTCCCCTTCGGTAAAATAGAACTAGTCAATGAATCAAACCTCTGAACGCTAATATATGATGTGCTTCAGGTAATTACTATCTCATTATTCCTCAGTGATCAGTACTACAGGGCTGAGCACCTGTAAATATACATACATAATGTATATATATATAAAATATATAAATATATATATATATGTATATATAGTCACACATTCAGGCCCGGATGGGGGTGGGGTAGCTTTCTGGAGAGTTCCAAATACTCATCAACCATAGCTGCTACCAAATGCCTTTAATCAATCTTTCCTTACTTGGAACATTTCTCATCCCAGGGTTCTTTGTAATGGAAAAGAGCACAATGCCTCGTATGTGCCTTTAAATATAAACATATCATTAAGATACACAGCAAGAGGCAGAGCGACGTAAAAAAACAAGAGCTCATTTGATCCACTGAACAGCTAGCCTGTAGTTTTAGCCTTTTACAAAGAACGTATTATGATGTGAAGCAACAACACTGTTATTCAAAATTAATCAGATACTGTAAACCCTTCTGTGTCATTCTTTGTAAATCGTAACAATATGAACAATTTTGATTCATTCTATTGAGTCTTAATGTTATCGAACTGTTCTCAGTAGCTTAGGTGAACCCTCAATAGTCAAGCGATAACACAACCATGCTATATCTGGAATTCCTATCTTACCTAAATTTAATAGTTAAAATTCAATATTTCAGGAAAGATAAACACCCCATCTATATTACAGATCAGCGCCTCTGTGTTTCTGAAGCTTGAACAGTCTATTGATTGACCTTTCGTCAGAATCATCGACCTGAAACGTTAACTCTGTTTCTCTCTCCACAGATGCTGCCTGACCCGCTGAGTGTTGCCAGCATTTTCTGTTTTTATTATCTATTGATTGTCACAATGAGTCACTGCTGGTACTCAGTATTTTAACCATCCTGCCCGTAACGAGTTGTGGTCGCCATACCTCCAAAATGGACACTGTTAAATTACAAAAGCATGCAAGAGAAAACAACTTGGAGCATTCCTCAGCATAGACCAATGTACTATGAACAGAGGCCAACAAGCTGCCTTCAGCGCAAGTTAGATCATCGCATGTTCGTCAAGAAGTCAATATTATTATAGTGAAGACAAGTAACAAATTAGAAGAGATTATTTGTAATGAGCCCTGACATAGATTGAGATATATTATTTAAAATTACAAAGTTGTTTTAGGAGGCACCTCTTTTTTAGGCCTACTGATTTATAGATTAAACATCCACAAATTCTGCTTTTAGTTTGATAAAGTGATGCTGTATCTTCATACATAATCAACTAAGCTATAATAAAAAAAAAATTTTCAGACAGTATTTGCAGTCTCACTGTCATTTTCAAAAGCAAATACCTTGCTCCAGACTCCTTCCAGGAGCCACAGAAATACCAGGGCTGTGGTCATCATGAATCTCTGGCAATGTGACCCAATGAAGAATCATGCTCTTAACAGTACAAGCACCAATGGAAGCCTTCCCTTCCTCTCAAAGCAAATATAAAGAGTTCCCAACACAATCGTGAAAAACTGGCATGATTCAAATCATGACAAACTCGGCAGGAGGTAAATAGCACAAGGATTCTATGGCAACTAACACTTCAGGGTTGTTCTTACCTAAATGACCTACAAACTGCTTTGAGCATTGGCAGCGCCCTTTTTACCTTCTTTCTAATTTAATTTTACTTCCTCAAATAACTTGTGATTAAATTAACTTGAATAAAGGATTATTTAGAATAATGGAGGGAACTGTTCCCTAGCTAACGCATATGGAAACAAATGCTGTGGTGGCTCACGATAAGCCTATAATTTTACAATTTGTATTATTTAATGAGATTGCGCTTAGTAACATGAGTTAAGAACCTTTTGTGTGCATTGTTCTTACCTTGATCAAGTCTAAAGCACAATGATCGTTTTGCTGCCTCAATCTCATGGCCTGGGTGATCAAGCACCTTTCTGCACCACTCTAAAGGACTCAAGGCTTTCTGTTCCACTGTGGGCTGCCTCCTTGGCGAAACATACAACCTGTAATGAAAAAATATACCATTTATAGTCATTTACCACAATAAATGGTTCTCACCACAATTAATTCTCATTTTTACAAACTCATGGGGACTGTAAAAGTAGTTATTCTTAACGCAGTCTCATTCAGGACAAGGGGAAAGAATGCTATATTAATGTTAATCAAAGCCAGTTATTATAATCTTTAGATAAACTCAAAACCTTTATTAATCTTCAATAGTTTGTGCACCCAACATGAAAAACCAGGTGGCGGGGGACCCAAATCGAGGCCGCCATTTGCTATGTTACGATCGGATAGGGAAGAGTGGAGCCAGACGACAGCAGTCCCACTGAACTGGACAAGTGAGGAAAGGCATTGGAGAAGTATGCTGCAGGCCGCAAAGAGAATGAGGAGGAATAATACACCATGGTCACAGGAATGTCGTTGGTGACTTTGGTTAAGGGCCGTCTCAATGCGGAGAGGGGGTTGGAAGCTGGATTGGAGGGAATAAGAGAGCGTTACAAACCGAAAACCCGAGGGATACCTGCATCCTATCACTCAATAGTGCAAGCACTAATTTGCAACACTATCAGATCATTCTTGCCGGTCTACAGTACAATTCATAACTAGGAAGCATTCTTGTACTTGCTTTATGACAAACAAGACAAGGTTCATTTACTCAACCAATCACTATGCATAGAACAAGATGATATCTAAAGCTGAGCAAGTGCATGACTGTGCATATCCAGTTTCAAATTAAGAAGTGTTAAAAAAAAACACATTTCAAGCAATAATAATTACTACAAGGAATCAATTAAAACTTTTTTTTTTAAAGTATTCTTATTTACTTCTTAAATTATTAGAAAAATTACTTAATAATGGCCAGTTTCACAATAATAATTTAAGCAAAATGTCATGTGAGGAGGAAGCAAAGAGCTTCAAGGAGATACAGACAGGCTAGAATGGGCAAGATTATTGCAAATTGGAAACTGGAAACTGTAACAAATGTAAACTGTAACAGCTGGAATCATTGCAACAGCTGGAAACATTACAACAGCTGGAAACATTACAACAGCAGGAAAATGAAATGACTGGAAACATTTATCTGGTCATTATCACATTGCTGCTTGTGAGAACTTGCTGTGCGCAGATTGGCTGTCGTGCTTCCTACATTATAACAGTGACAATACTCCAAAAGTACTTCATTGGCTGTAAAGTGTTTTGAGACGTCTGGTGGTTGCGAAAGGCACTATGTAAATCCAAGTCTTTCTTTGTTTCAAATGGAATATAATGTGGAGAAATGTGAAGTTATCCACTTTGGTAGAAAAAGTTGTAAAGCATAGTATTTTTTTTTAAATGGTGAGAGATTGGAAAATGTTGGTGATCAGATGGACCTGGGTGTCCTTGTATACGAATCACAAAGTTAACATGCATGTACAGCAAACAATTAAGAGAGCACTATGTTGGCCTTCATTACAAGAGGATTTGAGTACAAGAGTAAAGATGTCTTACTGCAATTATATAGGGCCCTGGTGAGACCGCACCTGGAGTACTGAGCACAGTTTTCATCTCCTTACCCAAGGGAGGATATACTTGCCATAGAGTGCAACAAAGGTTCACTCGACTGATTCCTGGGATGGGGGGATTGTCCTATGAGGAGAGATTGAGTAGACGATGCCTATATTCTCTCGAGTTCAGAAAAATGAGAGTTGATCTCATTGAAACATACAAAATTCTTACAGGGCTTGACAGAGTAGATGCAGGAAGGATGTTTCATCTGGCTGGGGAGTCTAGATCCAGGGGTCAGTGTCTCAGAATAAGGAGTCAGCCATTTAAGACTGAGATGAGGAGAAACCTCTTCACTCAGAGGGTTGTGAATCTTGGGAATTCTCTATCCCAGAGGGCTGTGGAGGCTCAGTCAGAGATCAACAGATTGTTTGAGGGAATCAAAGGATATGGGGACAATTTAGGAAAGTGGTGTTGATTTAGAAGATTAGCCATGATCTTACTGAATGGCGGAACAGCTCGAGGGGCCAAATGGCCTACTGCTGCTCGTAATTCTTATGTTCTTATGTTCAACAGGGTTGCTATTCTGAATGCGTGCTATAGGCAAGGAGCCGTGTCTGTTGACCGCACATTTCAAGAAATCACGGGTGTGATGTCCATGATTTCCCATCCGTTATGCCTGCAATATCTGATATGCACAGCTGATAGGCAGAGGGCCATGCCACTAGCTTGCAGCATTCATAACACACAAAAAAAAGAGTAATTCTGTTTTGTATTCATGACCTTTTAATTATTCAACATTATTGATGGGAATAACCTCACCATCTTAGCATCTGCCAAGTTCTGTGTCATTTAGCTAAGATGAGCTCATGATCACACAACTAAAACATAGTTGGTAGGATCTCAAGGTCTCAATATTCATCATAAAAGAATACAGTACGTAAACCGATGGTATATAGAGGGGGAGATTTCAAGATGGAAACGGGGCGATAACATGAACGTATTCAATAGTTGCCTTCTAAAGGGAATTGGATAAATACTTGAAGGAGAAAAAAATTGCAGATATGGGGAACAAGTGGGAAAGTGGGACTAAGTGAATTGCTCTACAAAAGAGCCAGCGCAGACGCGATGGGCCAAATGAACATAACATAAGAAATAGGAGCAGGAGTTGGCCATTTGGCCCCTCGAGCCTGCTCCGCCATTCAATAAGATCATGGCTGATCTGATCTTGGCCTCAACTCCACTTCCCTGCCTGTTTCCCATAAGTCTTGACTCCCTGATAATTCAATAGGCCTGCTTCTATGCTGTACCATTCTATGATTCGATAATACTCTGAAAATGGCGGGGAAAAACTTACCGCTTCAACCGGCATGCACACGCACACATGCACACACACATCATCATCATAGGCAGTCCCTCAGAGTCGAGGATAACTTGCTTCCATTCTAAAAGTGAGTTCTCAGGTGACTGTACAGTCCAATACGGGAATTACAGTCTCTGTCACAGGTGGGGCAGACAATGGTTGAAGGAAAGGGTGGGTGGGGAATCTGAGTTGACGCACACTCCTTCTGCTATACGCTTGGTTTCTGCTTGTTCTCGGCGATGGAAATCGAGGTGCTCAGCGCCCTCCCAGATGCTCTTCCTCCACTTTGGGCGGTCTTGGGCTAGGGATTCCCAGGAGTCAGTGGGGATGTTGCACTTTATCAAGGAGGCTTCGAGGATGTCCTTGAAGCGTTTTCTCTGCCCACCTGGGGCTCGCTCGTCGTGTCAAAGCTCCCCGTAGAGCACTTGCTTTGGGAGTCTCTTGTCAGGCATGCGGACGATGTGGCCTGCCCAACGGAGCTGATCGAGCGTAGTCAATTCTTCAATGCTGGGGACTAGCCTGAACGAGAACACCAATATTGATGCGTCTGTCCTGCCAATGGATTTGCAGGATCTTGCGGAGGCAGTGCTGGTGGTACTTCTCCAGCGCTGTATATAGTCGACGTCTCAGCCATATATCATCATCATCATCATAGGCAGTCCCTTGAAACGAGGGTGACTTGCTGCCACACCAAAAAGGGATGAATTCACAAGTGTTTCAATGAAGGATCTAGTATTCCAGATCCCGAACTACATCTTGAAGGGTAGAAGATGCCTGTGCGTGGATTTTTTTTAACGCGTGGTGGCCATTGCACATCAACTACCACGTGGGCTTGACAGAGCTAGGTCTTGGTCCAGTGGTAAGGATTAACCAAGATGACTGGAGACCAGCTCTGCATGCACACATATCGCAGTGTGGGTTGGCCCATGCTGCCCCTGGGTCCCGAACCTACGCGTCCCCTGAGCCCCGATCACGTCCCTCTACGACTCTTGCTGCTCCTCCGCCCCAACCTCACCGCTCCTGCTGTGCCTGCCCGCACTGCAATCAGCGACCTGGGTTTGGGCGATGTCAAATCCAGTCGCCCTCTTCACAGCCGTCGCCCTCCTACAGCAGCATGCTCCCTGCAGTGATATGCCGACGCTCGCTGCTCCCTCTAATGGTCCCGGCCACGGTGCTGTGTGGTGGGATCAGGTTGATCGAGGACCTTTGTCTTACGGATGTTTAGTGTCTGACACGGACACACAAACACACACACACACACTGACACACACACAAAAATGCAACAGGTCTCAGATGCGGCCTGACATCCTGAACGTTTCCAGCATTTTTAGTTTTTATTACAGTTTGATGTAAAATGACCCACGTTCCAGGCATTAATACATATCTGTAGGATAAGTGTGAGCTATTACATTTTGGTAAGAAAAATAAGGAGGTCACATATTACTTAGAAAATAGAGGAGCAAAGGGATCTGGGAGTACAAATACACAAATCACTAAAAGTAGCAACACAGGTTAATAAGGCCACAGAAAAACAAATCAAGCACTAGGGTTTATTTCTGGAAGGATAGAATTGAAAAGTAGAGAAGATATGCTAAACTTGTATCAAACCTTGGCTGGACCACACTTGGTGCACTGTGCACGTTTCAGGTCGCCATATTTTAAAAACATAAGGCCCAAAATTCATCAACATACCGCCCATTAACCGCCAAAAAATACACGTTTCGTCAAAAAAACAGCTACATATCGCCAACATACCGCCCGGCGGAAGTGTGCACACTGCCCGCCCACATACCGCCCAAAAGTGCAAGTTTCATGACATACCGCCGGAACTGCATACCGTCCTGGAGAAGGTGCTTTAAGTGGATCTTCAGTGGGTGGTATGTACACAGAGCTGACAGGTATAATTGTTTCGCAGAAGTTTGATATTACACAGATCTTTATAGTTCTCCATAGTTTGATGCATTTTTAAATGGATTGTAGTATTTTCTAGTGTTAGCCAATAATGCAGTTGGAATAGCAATATAACCACTGTCTGGAAATTGGGTGCGTGTTCACTGGAGTGATCTTGAATTATAAATGGTCTAATAAAGCCTTATTTACTCCTTTATGAACGATAATACAATTTTTATTAGTCTTTCTCACCCCTTGTCTTGCACCCTTCAGTCTCGCTCCCACAGCACTCCCCACCCCCACAGCGATCTCTCTCTCACACCCCACCCCTTCCCACCCAGAGTGTTCTCTCTTCCTCCCCCTCCCCAGTCTCTCTCAGCCCCCAGTCTCACTCACCCCCCACACAGCGATCTCTGTCTCTCCCCACCAGTCTCTCTCAGCCCCCAGTCTCACTCACCCCCCACAAAGCGATCTCTGTCTCTCCCCACCAGTCTCACTCACCCCCCAGAGCGATCTCAGGCCAGCAGTCTCTGGCCTCTCATCAGTGCTTCTGGGGGGGCGGAGCTTGACAGCCCCACGTGCGCGTGCGCACCACTCGGGAGCCAATGATTGCCGAGTCGGAAGGCCTCTTCCGCCCGCCACCGCCCAAAAAAGCAAGAGGAATCTCCCTCCCACTCGGTCCCAGCGGTACCGGGCAGTAAAAAAATCACGCACCACCCGGGGACTGCCGAAAAATGGGCGGAACTTAGGTGTGACCAAATTCGGGCCCATAGAGACACGGGAGAAGGTGCAAAAAATATTTACGGTGATGATACCAGAACTGCAAGGTTATACCTATCAAGTTAGGATGAACAAGCCGAGTCTCTTTTCTTTTGAAAAGAGAAGACTGAGGGGTGACATATTGGGGTCTTTAAAATTATGAAAGATTTTGACAGAGTAGACCCAGAGTGAGCGCTTCCACTTGCGGGGAAGAGCAAAACTAGGGGCCATCAATATAGGATAGTCACCAAGAAATCAAATAAGAAAGTCAGAAGAAACGTCTTTACTCAGAGTGGCGAGAATGTGGAACTCACTACCACAGGGAATAGTTGAGACAATTAGTACCTATATAGATGCATTTAAGGGAAAGCTCGATAAGCAGGTGAGGGAGAAGGAAAGAGAGGGTTTAATCACAAAAAATAAGCATTGTTAATAAAAGTGTCTAGTCGACCACCTGTGAGCAACCCGTGAAGATGACTCAACAAAAAATTATACAGAACCATTTATTACTTTCATTGGTGTCAGTTTTAGTAAATTAAATATTAAAATATTTTAGGGGCCAGATTTTTGGCTTTTTCAGCAAAAACGGTAGCGATACATGAAACTTAAAATTTTCGTTGCGCTATCTTTTTAGGACGAACTTTCAGCCTTAACGGCATCAGTAAAGGAACTTCTAACAAAGGGTCATCGACCCGAAACGTTAACTCTGCTTCTCTTCACAGATGCTGCCTGACCCGTTTTCTGTTTTTATATTATATATGAAAGGGTCTTGCTTTGTAGTAAGTCGCTGGCTTGCGAGATACATCTTCAGCTGTCTCCCCTTACAAGGAGGGCACCTTGAAAAATACAAGAAGTTGGTCTCTCCAAATAGATTTTAACAAAACTAAAAATTATTAAATCAAAACAGTAAAATCAGGGGAAATGCAAATCAGGGGAAATGCAAATCAGGGGAAATGCAAATCAGGGGAAATGCAAAGGAAATTCGGTGAGCCACTAGGCGCTGCATGTTGGCACTCAGTCATCTGACACAAACTAAAGTTCAAAAGCAGTGAGAAGAATCCAGCCCAGTGAAGATACCAATCGTGGATCTGCAATTGGGAGGCTTTGCCTGGCTAAGGAGCAGACCCATTAAGCAGTTCACCAATCAGCTCACCCTGTGGTCCGAGTGAACAAAAATAAACAGGTAGGGTCCACAGGCTGAAGCTGAAAAGGAAAGCGTCATTGATCATATCCTGAAAGTATCTGGCTAGTGTGAAGCAGTCATCACCGTTGTTTAAAAAAGGAGAAAGGGATAGACAGAGTAATTACAGGCCAGTCAGCCTAACCTCAGTGGTGGGAAAATTATTGGAAAAAATTCTGAGGGACAGGATAAATCTTCATTTAGAAAGCCACGGATTAATCAAGGACAGTCAGCATGGATTTGTTAAAGGAAGGTTGTGTCTGATTAACTTGATTGTTACCTCTTCAAAAAATTCAAAGAGGGTCGATGAGGGGAGTGTGTTAGATGGAGTCTATATGGATTTTAGCAAGGCTTTTGATAAGTTCCCACATGGCAGACTGGTCACAAAAGTAAAAGCCCATGAGATCCAAGGCAAAGTGGCAAGTTGGATCCAAAATTGGCTGAGAGGCAGGAAGCAGAGGGTAATGGTCGATGGGTGTTTTGTTTTTAACTGGAAGGCTGTTTTCAGTGGGGTTACGCAGGGCCTTTGCTTTTTATGGTATATAGCAATGATTTGGACTTGAATGTATGGAGTATGATTAAGAAGTTTACAGATGATACAAAAATTGTGGTTGATAATGAAGAAAGCTGCAGTCTGCAGGAAGATATCAATGGACTGGTCAGGTGGGTAAAACAGTGGAAAATGGAATTCAATTCAGAGAAGTGTGAGGTAATGCATTTGGGGAGGGCAAACAAGGCATGGGAATACATGATAAATGGTAGGACACTGAGAAGTGTAGAGGAACAAAGGGACCTTGAAGTGCATGTTCACAGATCCCTGAAGGTAGCAGGCCAGGTAGATAAGGTGGTTAAGAAAGCATACAGGACACTTGCCTTTATTAGCCGGTATAGAATACAAGAGCAGGGAGGTTATGTGTGAACTGTAAAAAAACACTAGTTAAGCCACAGCTAGAGTACTGCGTGCAGTTCTGGTCACATTACAGAAAAAATGTGATTGCACTAGTGAGGGTACAGAGGAAATTTACGAGGATATTGCCTGAACTGGATAATTTGACCTATGGAGGAAAGATTGGTTAGGCTGGGGTGGTTTTCTTTGGAATGGAGAAGGCTGAGGGGAGACCTAATTGAGCTGTATAACATTATTAGGGGCCTAGATAGAGTGGATAGGAAAGACCTATTCCCCTTTGCAGAGGAGTCAATAACCAGGGGGCATAGATTTAAAGTAAGTGCTTTGAGGTTTAGAGGGGATTTGAGGAGAAACTTTTTCGCCCAGAGGATGGTAGGGGTCTGGAACTCACTGCCTGATAGGGTGATAGAGGCAGGAACCCTCGTAGCATTTTAAAAGTATTTGGATATGCACTTGAAGTACTGTAACCTAGAAGGCTATGGACCAAGAGCTGGAAAGTGGGATTAGGCTGGATAGCTTTGTCGGTCGGCACAGACACGATGAACTGAATGGCTTCTGTGCTATAAGTTTCTATGATTCTATTATCACAAAAGTAAGTCAAGAACTGGGATCCATCTGCAGGGCATGTGATAACAGAACTAGTTATACCGCATTGTACAGGTCAATGGAGAGACCAATTGTGCAGTATAGGATCCAATTTTGGGCAACCTATTTTGAAAATTATATACATACAACAGTAAGTATTTAAACAAAAGTGACCAGTGTGATTTCAGGAATATTTGGACCCTCATCCATGCCTTTGTTACCTCTAGACCACAGGGTTCAATGCTGGGACCCCAGCTATATTCAATTTAGCTTTTACGATTTAGACGAAGGAATTGAATGTAATATCTCCAAGTTTGCAGATGATTTTAAGCTGGGTGACAGTGTGAGCTGCGAAGAGGATGCTAGGAGGCTACAGGGGGACTTGAACAGGTTAGGTGAATGGGCAAATGCATGGCAGATGTAGTATAATGTGGATAAATGTGAGGTTATCCACTTTGGTTGCAAAAACAGGAAGGCAGATTATTATCTGAATGATGACAGATTAGTAAAAGGGGAAGTGCAACGAGACCTGGGTGTCATGTACATCAGTCATTGAAGGTAGGCATGCAGGTACAGCAGGCAGTAAAGAAGGCAAATGACATGCTGGCCTTCATAGCGAGGGGATTTGAGTATAGGAGCAGGGAGGTCTTACTGCAGTTGTACAGGGCCTTGGTGAGACCACACCTTGAGTATTGTGTGCAGTTTTGATCTCCTAATCTGAGGAAGGACATTCTTGCTATTGAGAGAGTGCAGCGAAGGTTCACCAGACTGATTCCCGGGATGGCAGGACTGACATATGAAGAAAGACTGGATCGACTAGGCTTATATTCATTGGAATTCAGAAGAATAATAGGGGATCTCATAGAAACATATAAAATTCTGACGGGATTGGACAGGTTAGATGCAGGAAGAATGTTCCTGATGTTGGGGAAGTCCAGAACCAGGGGTCACAGTCTAAGAATAAGGGATAAGCCATTTAGGACCAAGATGAGGAGAAACTTCTTCACTCAGAGAATTGTGAACCTGTGAAATTCTCTACCACAGAAGGTTGTTGAGGCCAATTTGTTAGATATATTCAAAAGGAATTAGATGTGGCCCTTACGGCTAAAGGAATCAAGGGGTATGGAGAGAAAGCAGGAATGGGGTACTGGAGTTGCATGATCAGCCATGTTCATATTGAATGATAGTGCAGGCTCGAAGGGCCGAATGGCCTATTCCTGCATCTACTTTCTATATTTCTATGACTACTCCGATGCACTC
This sequence comes from Pristiophorus japonicus, assembly GCF_044704955.1. NCBI lineage: Eukaryota > Metazoa > Chordata > Chondrichthyes > Pristiophoridae > Pristiophorus > Pristiophorus japonicus. The sequence continues at coordinate 24,701,352 of NC_091986.1, forward strand.
CAGCCTGGCCTCCCACGCTCAACACGATGTAAACTTGAGGGCAAAACTCGGCTGCCCGTGTCCTAACTCGCACCAAGTCCCGCTCACCCGTCACCCCTGTGCTCGCTGACCTACATTGGCTCCCGGTTAAACAAAGCCTCAATTTCAAAATGTTCATCCTTGTTTACAAATCCATCCATGGCCTCGCCCCTCCCTATCTCTGTAATCTCTTTCAGCCTCACAACCCCACGAGATGTCTGTGCTCCTCAAATTCTGCCCTCTTGAGCATCCCCCATTATAACTTCTCAACCATCGCTGGCCATGACTTCAGTTGCCTGGACCCCAAGTTCTGGAACTCCCTCCCTAAACCTTTCCGCTTCTCTACCTCTCTTTCCTCCTTTAAGGCGCTCCTTAAAACCTACCTCTTTAACCAAACTTTTGGTCATCTGCCGAAATTTCTTCTTCTGAGGCTCGGTGTCAAATTTATCTGTTTTGTCTCATAACACTGCTGTGAAGCGCCTTGGGACATTTTACTATGTTAAAGATGCTACATAAATAAAATAAAAGCGAGGCTCAAATGACTAAACTAATTTTTACTGGATAACAGACAGGAGAGACATGACACAGATCTTTAAAATAATGAAAGCTTTGGTATGTTAAGTAAGCATCATGATCTTAAGATAAGAATAAGAAATAGGAGTAGAAGTAGGCCAGATGACCCCTCGAGCTATCTCTGTCATTCTATTAGATTATGGCCACTTTCCCACCCGATGCCCATATCCCTAGATTCCCTTACAGTCCAAAAATCTATCGATCTCAGCCTTGAATATACTCCGTTATACTTGGACAATGCTTTTCGGGCTAGAGGATACAAGTAGAACATTCACAAGCTTCGAGCAATGCTCAAAATTACAAAAACACTCTCCCTTCCCGTCCTCCCCACTGGATAGTGGGCACGTGACAGAGAAGGATATCGAACCAGCTTTAAACAATACCGTTAAAGGGAAATAAAAACATGAAATACTGCAAAGAGAAAAAAAACCAGATTATGGCATTTCAGATTGATAGGCATCCAAAACATCATAACCTGTCTGTTGTTCTTTTGTCGATGCTGTTTAGCCTATTTATAGCAATTTCTGTTTTTACTTTAGAATTCCGGCATAGCAGAAGGAATTTAGCATTCTGTAAAGTAGGGGATCAAGACTGGAGGTAATGGTTGGGATTAAGTCTATGCTCGAATATGCATACTTGAACTCTGGACGGCAAAGGTCTGATGAACCAAATGGCATTTTCTGACTCCTAACTTTCTTATATTCAAGTAGTACATTTTGTTGCACTGTTACCCACATTAATTTTGTCACTGGAGTACACCTCACAGAAAACAAAAACATTATGGTTTTTGAAAGAATTGATGGTGAAATCAGACACTGTACTAGACATTAAGAGCTAAAGAATAATGTTATGCTTATGGGATTATGATCAGCACCAAAACTGGCATATAACTCATATCCTCTAACATCTTAATAATGTGTTCTGTCAACAATGAATGTAAAGGTCAAGTTTAGTCCATTGTGATTTGGTTCTATTGCCACTCCAGACAGCATGAGTGCGATTATTATGTGATGCGAGTTTAGAATGGTTATGCTTTTGAACATTTTCTTTCAAACTAATTTTCAATGGAAGAGCAGTTCCAGTAAGAAGAATACAATAGGAATTTCCCTGAACTATAAAATATACTTATCGGGATCTATTCCAAGTAGGGTTTTTCTGAAAATGTTATATTTATGTCCACAAGAAGAAAGGTAGTTTCCATGGAGGCCGGAATATTCCGGGGGGCCAGCGGGCGGGTGGGAATGTATATTTTTTTTGGCAGTGGGTCGGGCCACCCACTTGTGCCCATCGGATGAGAAGAGTGCGTGCTCTGACTCCCTCCATAAGCATAAGATTTTGGACAGCAGGATAGAGCTAACAGCAGGGTCGGGACCCACCACCAATATTACCGGAGATGTGCAAAATCACGGCCAGTGTTGCCTGTGACCCAAAACCTGTACCCTTGCACATGCAGCAGGGAACTAATGTTTGCCCCTTAACTACAGTATACCAAACGAGATACAATACGAGATGCCCCACAACATTCTCCTGTTCACTCCAAAAAGCAGTAAATATCACACCGTTAGACTATGTGCAGACTTTTAAAAAAAGTTACATTTATTTACAAGATGTTACACAGAAACACCAAAAACACAAAATACTAACAGCACAATCAATACCAGATTTACAAAATTGGATAACATTACAAATTTACATTCCTGCCGCAGAGCTTTGTTTTTTGGGGGCACATCCTGGGAATTTGGGAAGCCCTATGATTTTCCATCCATTATTTTAAATAAATAAAAAGAATAGGGGGCAGGGTTCTGAACTTGCAAAATTTTGCAAAGTAATCCTAATAAATAAACTTTCAAAACAACAGGCAGTTTAAATGCTTTTCAATGGTTGTTCTCTCTGATGGACGTTAAATGGAGATGACCTGGCACAGAGCACATTAAGCACCCTCATGCGATTGAAGCCAGTTAAAGAACTGTAAACCATGGGATCAACTGTAAATTATATTGGGTGACTCTCTTTTGAAGCCTAGGACACCTTAAAGAACTTGCATTTATATTGTGCCTTCCACGACCTCATGACGTCTCAAGGCACTTTATAGCCAATTAAATACTTAAGTCACTGCTGTAATGTAGGAAACACAACAGACAATTTGCACAGCAAGCTCCCACAAACAGCAATGTGATAATGGCCAGATAATCTGTTTGTTAGTGACGTTGGTTGATGGGATAAATATTGACCAGGAAACTGGAGAAAACTCCTCTGCTGTTCTCCCTACATTGACCACACTTCAAAAGTACTTAATTGGCTGTAAAGCTCTTTCACAACCACAGGATATTCAAAGGTGCTATGTTCTTTGAATAGTGCCATGGGATGTTTTGCGTCCACCCAAGAGGCCATCACATCGGAACGACGACACCTCGAACAGTGCAGCACTCACTCAGCCCTGCACTTGAGTTGGTGGCTTAGGCTAATGTTTTTGAACAATGTACAACTGAAATTCTATTTGAACAAAACCTCCTTGATCAGTCAGTCAGTCATTTAAGATCCAATGGGGGAGAAATTGGGTGCATTTGCACCTTTTGTTAGAGCCCCCCTGCAGCTGGGCGCAGCGCTGACATTGACACCCGCCACATTGGGCGGGAGTTCAGCGGCATCACAGCGTTGCACCCCGGTCTCCTGCGCCCAGAGATCATGATGTCATCGACGTGTTGGGCGACACACGTGGCTGACACACACTTTTCTTCATTATCTCCATTTGTATCCTATTTTTTTTCTCGGTCATTCTTTTCTTTAATTTTGTCCCCTCTATCTTCTATATGACTCGCAATCGCTGAATGGCCATCAAACATCTTCCTTCACTGATTTACAAAGATAACAATTGAGTATACATTTACAGTCCACAGCAAGACAATCGCTATCAAATACTAGGTTGGAGGTAGATGTGAAGATCAGTCCACACAGAATGGCCATCAGCTACTGCAATACATGCAAGTGAGAGAAACAACTGGGTTTGGAATGAAGTTCAGGAGCGGGACACTGGGACTGCTGTGTCAGCTATTGCTCAGTGGGTAGCACTCTCACCCCCGAGTCAGAAGGTTGAGGGTTCAAGCCCCACTCGAGAGGGACTGGAGTCCAAAATCTAGGCCGACACTCCAGTACAGCGCTGAGGTTACCGTCTTTCAAATGAGATGTTGAACCAAGGTCCCTTTTGCCCTCTCAAAATTCCCGCAGCACGATTCGTAGATGACGGGGAGTTCTCCCTAGTTTCTTGGCTAATATTTATCCCTTAACCAACATCATTAAAACAGATCATCTGGTCATCATCGTATTGCTCTTTGTGGGAGCTTGCTGTACGTGAATTGGCTGCAGCATTTCCTACATTACAACAGTGGCTACACTTCATAAAAGTACTTCATTGGATGTAAAGCATTTTGGGACCACCCGAGGTTGTGAAAGGCACTATATAAATGGAAGTTCCTTCTTAATGGAGCGATGGAAGATATTTGGGTGATGGGATGGGGGGGGACTGAGAGATACTGAGCTCATTTTGGAATTTGGGAGGAGTAGGCAGTCTACATGTTGGTGCACATCAAAACTGAGGCCTGGCCACACTCGGGTAGGTGGGCATGTGGCCTGATGGTACTTGGGAAGGGATGGAGACTCCAGATTCACTCCCTGAGGCCTATCAGCAGTCAGGGGATGGCACCACTCATGGGACTTTGATGTGTACTAGCTAAGATCCTCCCAAGAAATATCTCTTAAACACTATTGGCCCGTGATTTGCAAAGGTGTTCACCGCTGGGCCGAAGTAAGCTTCCCTCAAAGATCTCGTGATGCCTGTGGCAAGACAACTCTTTTTGGGGACAAAAAGTAAACATTAAATCAAGTGCCCCCCCCCCTCCGACCTGGGGGACACCCCAAACATTTCCCAAGACCTTTTTTTGTTTTTTGGGGGTTTTTTTGTATTTTCTGTAGTTTTTTCTTGTGCTCTAAAACCATAATTTACAAGTGCCCCCTATAAAAGGGGAGGGGGGGGGGAACACTAAAAACCCGGCAATTAAAACAAATTAAACTTTAAAATATATAAAATCAAATTAAAATTTGGTTGCCGGGGGTGATAATGCACTCCAGTCCCTCCGGCGCCCACCTCTCGCAGAAGGCCGCGAGCGTACCGGTGGCAAGACAACTCTTTTGGGGGGGGAAGGGGGGGGGGAACAAAATAAACATTAGATCAAGTGCCCCCCGATCTGGGGGACACTCCAGACACTTAACTGCCCCTTTTTCTAATAATTTTTTTTTTTTGTTTTTGGAGTTTTTTTTGTGTTTTTTTTTAAATTTTTTGGGGCATTAAAACCATATATTTTACAAGTGCCCCCTATAAAAGGGGAGGGAGACACTAAAAATCCGGCAATTAAACTTTAAAACATATAAAATCAAATTAAAATTTGGTTGCCGGGGATGATAATGCACTCCAGTTCCTCCGGCGCCCACCTCTCGCAGAAGGCCGCGAGCGTACCGATGGCCTGTGGCAAGACATATTTTTTTTCTCCAAGTGCCCCCTATAAAAGCGGAGGGGGACACTAAAAAACACCGGCAATTAAAACAAATTAAACATTAAAACATAAAATCAAATTAAAATTTGGTTGCCGGGCGTGATGATGCACTCCAGTCCCTCCGGTGCCCACCTCTCGCGGAAGGCCGCGAGCGTACCGGTGGACACCGCGTGCTCCATCTCCAAGGACACCCTGGCGCGGATGTACGCACGGAAGAGAGGCAGGCAGTCAGGTTGAACGACCCCCTCGACCGCCCGCTGCCTGGACCGGCTGATGGCACCCTTGGCCGTGCCCAGGAGCAGTCCTACGAGGAGGCCTTCGGACCTACCCGCTCCCCTCCACACAGGGTGCCCAAAGATCAGGAGTGTGGGACTGAAGTGCAGCCAGAATTTCAGGAGCAGCCCCTTTAAATAATAAAACAGGGGTTGCAACCTTGTGCATTCGATAAAAACATGGAACACGGACTCTTCCAGACACCTGTGGCAAGACATTCGGGTTTTTCTAATGTGCAGCACCCTCAACTTTGCCATCCTCGCCGGCCGTCCGGACACGCCATGGCGTACCATCTTGCCGTCCGGAGGAGGCGGGGGTCCCCGATGGAGGGCACTCTACGCAGGGGTCCTCCCACTATTCATCGGGGACTTGGCCTGGAGGGTGGTGCACGGAGCAGTGCCGTGCAACAAATTTTTAAGCCGGTTCACGGACTCCCAGGCCGCCTGCAATTTCTGCGGTCTGGAAGAGTCCGTGTTCCATGTTTTTATTGAGTGCACGAGGTTGCAGCCCCTGTTCCATTATTTGAAGGGGCTGCTCCTGAAATTCTGGCTGCACTTCAGTCCCACTCTCCTGATCTTTGGGCACCCTGTGCGGAGGGGAGCGGGTAGGTCCGAAGGCCTCCTCGTAGGACTGCTCCTGGGCACGGCCAAGGGTGCCATCAGCCGGTCCAGGCAGCGGGCGGTCGAGGGGGTCGTTCAACCTGACTGCCTGCCTCTCTTCCGCTCTTACATCCGGTCCAGGGTGTCCTTGGAGATGGAGCACGCGGTGTCCACCGGTACGCTCGCGGCCTTCCGCGAGAGGTGGGCACCGGAGGGACTGGAGTGCATCATCACGCCCGGCAACCAAATTTTTAATTTGATTTTACGTTTTTTAAGTTTAATTTGTTTTAATTGCCGGTGCTTTTAGTGTCCCCCTTCCCTTTTATAGGGGGCACTGGGGAAAATTGTGATTTTAGTGCCCAAAAAAAAACCAAAAAAAGAAAAACACAAAAAAAAACAAAAAAAAGGGGGGGGAAAAAAAGGGCCTTGTAAATGTCTGGAGTGTCACCCAGGTCGGGTGGCACCGTTTAATGTTTTATGTTTTGCAGGTGAACTCCAAAAGAGTTTCTAATGTGCAGCTGAAATCAATGCAAGTTAATGGGGAAAACCCTGACATGAGCTGCTGTGATGTCAACAAGCTGTCTAAGCAGCCAATCACAATGCAGCATTATCACAGACCGAGAAACAAGAAGTGAGCAAGCTCCTTTGATTTACCATTTTTTAAATGTTAGAGTGCAAAGCAAAGATTGCGGCTCTCACATGGGGAAAAGGGAAACTTGAAATAAAGAGGAACAAACTTTAGTTTCTTAAAAATTTCAATTTTTATTAAAATGGATAAATTTGACACTACACAAAATTAAAATTAATTTTTCAGGGCCATAACGTTTGTTTAGCAGTCAATCAACTGTTAAAATCCCAGTTACACCTAATCCAAAAGGGTCTAACTTTTAATGGAGTATTTAACAGTGCCATTACTGAGGAAAAGCCCAAGTTTGTGTCAGTTTCACTGATTTCCCTGATTGCTGGCTGTGGGGGGTGGAGCCATAGTACAGCCAGTGTCAGAGCAGTGAATGCTGACTTCAGGATTCAGAAGTTGCGGTCAGTTCGCTGTTATTACCCACCGCAAATTCTGGGCCATTATGGTTTTTTTTTTTTAAATTTGTTCATGGGATGTGGCCGTCACTGGCATGGTCAGCATTACGTAAACAGCAACATTTGTGAAACGGTTCAACAAAATTAAAAATGACAGATTTTAATATGTAAAAAGTCTGCCTGGATTTTCAAAAAAGATTTTAAGATTCTGTAATTGAGAGTGTGGAACAGAACAGTTGGATCACTGGAGGAGTACTGTGAGATTTACACAGACGAAAGTAGGCATTAGATATTCACTGTATATTTTTTTGGGGTGTTTATGGTTTTGTCCTTCCACATATAGGTTGATCTGGTGACAGCATTTAGCCCAAAAAAATCCCACTCGACCAAAGTATTATTACAGATGGTCGGAACTGTTTGAGACGATAATTTAAGGATATCACACAAACAGGTTTAAATGTGAATTTTGCTATTGTTCGTTGGTAACAAGAGGGGTCGATTTTGACTTTTGGGAGTGCGCTGGTCGACCGTCCATACCGACAGCGAGGAGGCCACCCACATCATTTAAGTCAGGCAGGCGAGCTATAGGGCAACAAACAGGCATCCCAGTGCAGCTCGCCGGATAGAGGCCTCAAGATCGGGCCAGAGCAGATGCCAGAAAGGTAAGTTGCGGGTGGCGGGGGGGGGTGCTAAGGAGTGGCAATGGCCCCAGAGGAGCCGACTCCTTTGGGGCCTGCAACAATAATCCAATACTTACCTTAGGGGGGCTTCTTTAGTTCCAGCGGCCGTGGAACGGATTGGAGCCTGCACTGAGGAGGTGCCGACCAGTTCCGACCTAAAATGGCAATCAGGGTCCTATTTACATTACAGGACGCCCACCTCATTCCCACAATTTCCAGATTAAAAAAGGGAGTCTATCACCTGAAACAAGAAAGCCTAAATAAATGGCGACACTGGAGTAGAGGTCCCTCCAATATGCCACAATAATGTGTTTGGCACAGACTCAGAATAACATCCGCATTTTGAATTTTTCTATAATCATCATAACCAACCCTCCTTATAACCTGTGTGAATGAAACTGCCAACTTGCACCATATTGTGAACCCATGGTACTGGAAACTTGTCCGAGGCTGCCCACACTGGTTTCATGCTGGACCCCAACAGCTGGCAGAGAGGGGAAATTGTTATCCAGCAGTTTGGCCTGGATTCAATCCAAGGTCCAAAGCAACAGAATGTACACACACCATACAGTCCCCAAGTGCGTATTTTATTTACATTAAAGAATACTTAAAAAGTGCGATGGCTCACGTTCAAATGCAATAGTTGTTCTTGTGGGAAAGTGGATGATGTTAGATGGTCATAAATACAGTGTTGTAGGTTTCTGCTTTTAAAATATGCAATGTGTTTATGCATTATATTGATAAATATTAAAATCAAACAAAGAGGATTAGATAGTAATGCATTTGATTCCTAGCAACTTCAAGCCCCTTTCCATTACACTCTTGAAAGACTGAAAATAACTGTGACTTTTATTCTGGGAACAATTACTGGTTATTAAACTGCATTGTGCTCGCTACATTTCAATGCTACTTCTGTTCAGTCACTTTTCGTTCATAATTCTGACCCACGCATCTAGAAATACAATGTTCATCATTACTATACACGTATCAAGGGATATTAGAAACACATTAGACCATAACCTCTGCCCCTATTTTTTCAGATGCCAGCTGTTGATGATTTTGCCATTCCCATTTACACCACTTCGAGACTCATCTTTTGTTAATTACTTACACTATTACCATCTTCTTTTGTTTTGTACTATCATACCTTTTGCCATTTACTGATTCCTGCCGTCCACCCTATCACTGACCTTCCCTTTTGTATCCGGCCTTTCCCTGCCCTGCACTTGCTTAAAACCTGTTACATCCCTACCTTTTGACGAAAGGTCATCGACCCAAAACGTTAACTGTTTCTCTCTCCACAGATGCTGCCTGACCTGCTGAGTGTTTCCAGTATTTTCTGTTTTTATTTCAAGATGGATTTTATGATTAATTACACCCGATCAACCAGTGTAAAGTGGGGAAATTGCAGAGACCCATTACACCAGATTCCCACCTGTTCAGCACTTTATCCAATTTTCCGATCAGCTTTTGTACTGCTTCCAGAAACTCCCACCAGTTTTTGGTTAATGACAGCAAGATTAGGCCCCCAGTTGTGTTATTTCGATGTCTGTGCAATTTCTCAATGGTTTACATCAATACTGCAGCCAGCCATTGAAGATTTCCAGCACCATTTTGCCACTATTTTGGGTCAGCTTGGTTCAATGGTAGCACCTCCACCTTCTGACGAGCAATTATGGGTTTAAACCCCAAACCAACACTTGAATAGATAATCTAACTGACATGTCAGTACTGAGGCGATGCTGCAATGTCAGCGGTGTCGGGCTTGATTTTATCTCCAAGGCAGAAGCATGGGGAAACGAATTGTCAGCTCATCCAGGAGCGGTAACAGGGTACTCGGTTCACATTCACAACCGGGCCAAAGCAGCCAGGAAGTCAGCAGGAAGCAACTATCCGGCCACTAAAACTGGGCAGCAGGAGGCCACCACCAGGGGCCCAGGGAATGGTCCCTGGCACAAGGTAATTGCTCAGAGTGGGGATTTCCAGTCAGGATAGGAGCAGGTACAGGCCTTGGGCAGGGAAAAGCCTATGGTTTCATTGTGGAACCCAAAGGAGCACTCCAGCTCCTCCTGGCCCACAAGGAAACCTGTAAAATTACATCTTGGGTCGCTTCTGCCCCTTGTTGTTAAGAATGAATTTTAATCTGAGCCAAGGTTTCGCTGTCCTACCAGCTATTTGTTAACATTAAAATGTAACCAGCATTTGGATGTTAGTGAGTGGTTAGTGTTCTTCTCCCCTGGTCAGAGAGTGATGTGAAGCCAGCAGTATAACTTGGGTTTGATGGCTCCATATATTTTTAGCAGGTACGACCAACTATAGTATAACCACGCTCTGAGCCAATTTTTAAACAGCATTATTAGATCGAGTGTATTAAGTCGAGGATCCATTGAAATTGAAAAGTAACATTCTAATGGGGATCAATAAAAATGTTCCTCGACCAATGGGCACTGCAGGGCAAAGCGTGCACTTTAGATGCCAATATCATAATTTAATTGATGTTCTGTTGTTTTATTAAGCATATTGTTTAATTAGACTTTGTTTATTATATTAGTGGTGCCCTGTGGAACTCACCACAATGCTTTTACGTTCCTGCTTGGTGACATTGGGGCAACTACCAACAAAGCAAAACAATACAAAGCCTACAAATGGTTTACTATAATTCAGTGGTTAGTGTACAATAATAGTGTCAGTTGTGGCTCAGTGGGTAGCACTCTTGCCTCTGAGTCAGAAGATTGTGGGTTCAAGTCCCACTCCAGGGACTTGAGCACAAAAAAAATCTAGACTGACATTCAAGTGCAGTGCTGAGGGAGTGCTGCACTGTCGGAGGTGCTGTCCTTCGGATTAGACATTAAACCGAGGCTCTGTCTGCTCTCTCAAGTGGACGTAAAAGATGTCCTGGCACTATTTTGAAGAAGAGCAGGGGAGTTATCCCTGGTGCCTTGGCCAATATTTATCCCTCAATCAACATCATTAAAAAAAAACAGATTATCTGGTCATTATCACATTGCTGTTTGTGGGAGCTGGCTTGTGCGCAAACTGGCTTCCGCGTTTCCTTCATTACAACAGTGACTGCACTCCAAAAGTATTTCATTGGCTGTAAAGCGCTCTCCGAGACCCCCAGTGGTCGTGAAAGATGCTATATAAATCCATGTCTTTCTTTTTAACATCAGGCAGTTTGAGCACTGGAATTAGAGACTTGCAGTTAATTAAAGGATCCTTGCATTCTCACTTTCAGCTTTTGTTACCACTCCCCATTCAAGCATAAAGTCAGTCACTATAGGCTTGTAAATTCCAAGGACTGTTAAAATATTGCTTCAGAATGCGGTGAGCAGCAAACCGCTTCCAATACACAATGGTTTTAAACTGTGTTTTAATTTTGAATGAAGTTAACCCAGTAAATAATCATCAGATTTCACTCTGCTCGTTGGCCTCCTTTTCAATCAAAAGGAAGATTACATCAAATGGCACGACACTAAGGGGCCAGGAAAATGCACCTTAGCCCTTTCAGTGATCAGTCAATCTAGACCCAGGACAGGGTGAAAGTGTTTTTTTTTTAAAAACAGCATCGCTAGTCAATTGATGCTATAAAACATGATCATAACATGGACAAGAAAGCTAAAGGATGAAACATGTAGACTTGTACTGAGTGTGGATCAGTGACACAAACATAAGGGGAGACCTTGGGCAATACAACAAAGTAGAAATGGTATATTATTGGCAAATGATGGAGGATGATGATTATGTACTGAGCCTGAACAGACAGGGAGAAGAGGAGGAAGGAGGGGGAGAAGGGGGGAATGAGAAGGAATGGAAAAAGGGGAGGGGATGAGGAGGAGGGGGAAAGGGGGTTAAGGAGAAGGAAAGGGGCTGAGAGGGGAGCAGGGGATGAGGAGAAGGGGAGGGAGAGATTGGGATGAGGAGAAGGAAAGGAAAGAGAGAGAGAGAGAGGGGGGGATGAGGAGAGAGAGAGGGGGGGGATGAGGAGAGAGAGAGGGGGGGGATGAGGAGAGAGAGAGGGGGGGGGATGAGGAGAGAGAGAGGGGGGGATGAGGAGAGAGAGAGGGGGGGATGAGGAGAGAGAGAGGGGGGGATGAGGAGAGAGAGAGAGGGGGGGATGAGGAGAGAGAGAGGGGGGGGATGAGGAGAGAGAGAGGGGGGGATGAGGAGAGAGAGAGGGGGGGATGAGGAGAGAGAGAGGGGGGGATGAGGAGAGAGAGAGGGGGGGATGAGGAGAGAGAGAGGGGGGGATGAGGAGAGAGAGAGGGGGGATGAGGAGAGAGAGAGGGGGGGATGAGGAGAGAGAGAGGGGGGGGATGAGGAGAGAGAGAGGGGGGGATGAGGAGAGAGAGAGGGGGGGATGAGGAGAGAGAGGGGGGGATGAGGAGAGAGAGAGGGGGGGATGAGGAGAGAGAGAGGGGGGGATGAGGAGAGAGAGAGGGGGGGATGAGGAGAGAGAGAGGGGGGGATGAGGAGAGAGAGAGGGGGGGATGAGGAGAGAGAGAGGGGGGGATGAGGAGAGAGAGAGGGGGGGATGAGGAGAGAGAGAGGGGGGGATGAGGAGAGAGAGAGGGGGGATGAGGAGAGAGAGAGGGGGGGATGAGGAGAGAGAGAGGGGGGGATGAGGAGAGAGAGAGGGGGGGATGAGGAGAGAGAGAAGGGGATGAGGAGAGAGAGAAGGGGATGAGGAGAGAGAGAAGGGGATGAGGAGAGAGAGAAGGGGATGAGGAGAGAGAGAGAGAGAGAGAGAGAAGGGGATGAGGAGAGAGAGAGAGAGAGAGAGGGGGGGATGAGGAGAGAGAGAGATAGAGAGAAGGGGATGAGGAGAGAGAGAGAGAGAGAGAAGGGGATGAGGAGAGAGAGAGAGAGAGAGAGAAGGGGATGAGGAGAGAGAGAGAGAGAGAGAAGGGGATGAGGAGAGAGAGAGAGAGAGAAGGGGATGAGGAGAGAGAGAGAGAGAGAGAAGGGGATGAGGAGAGAGAGAGAGAGAGAGAAGAGGATGAGGAGAGAGAGAGAGAGAGAGAGAGGGGGGATGAGGAGAGAGAGAAGGGGATGAGGAGAGAGAGAGGGGGGGGGATGAGGAGAGAGAGAAGGGGATGAGGAGAGAGAGAAGGGGATGAGGAGAGAGAGAAGGGGATGAGGAGAGAGAGAAGGGGATGAGGAGAGAGAGAAGGGGATGAGGAGAGAGAGAGAGAGAGAGAGGGGGAGAGAAGGGGATGAGGAGAGAGAGAGAGACGGGGATGAGGAGAGAGAGAGAGAAGGGGATGAGGGGAGAGAGAGAGAGACGGGGATGAGGGGAGAGAGAGAGAAGGGGATGAGGGGAGAGAGAGAGAAGGGGATGAGGGGAGAGAGAAGGGGATGAGGGGAGAGAGAAGGGGATGAGGGGAGAGAGAGAGAGAGAGAACGGGATGAGGGGAGAGAGAGAGAAGGGGATGAGGGGGAAAGACACAGACAACTATTAAAATGGCCATTTGCAGCCGGGCGACAAAGGCGGTGAGAGAAGAAGAGCACAGTACCAGCAGTCGCTGTCTCCGCTGCAGCGGCCGTTGTCCAGGTCCAGGGTGTCGACCTCCTGCAGCAGCAGCAGCCTGGCCGGCCCGCTGTCCGCCCGGGAGCGCTGCCAGTGCTCGGGGCAGTAGGTGGCGGGTCCGGGCGGGGGGTAGGGGTGGCTGGGGGGACAGTGAGCCGAGCCCTGGGGAGCCGGAGCCTGGTGCGAGGGATTGTAGAGCGGGTGAGGGGCGGCGGAGGCGCTCGCCCGGCTCTTCAGCTGCTCGTTCTGCCACTCGAGTTTCCGCACCAATTCCTGCAGCTTTTTCACCTCCAGCTCGGCGCTCACCTTGGAGCTCACATCCCCCGCCATCATCTTCAGCAGCGGCGCCTCCATGGCTTCCTCCTCCCGGTGCACCTGTCACAGGGCTGTAGATACTCGCTTTGCCTCGATAGGGACGAGCAGCAGCCTCTTCTGTCGCTGCTGTTAGCTCCCCGCCTCTGCCCCCTTCTCTCTGTCTCTCACACAACACAACAAAGAGCTGGCGTGCACTGCGACGAATCCTCCTCTACGTTAGATTAATATGTGCCAGCCCTCTCTCAAATGGCAGCACTTGCTCTATGAGTGTGTGTGTGTGTGCTTTCTTTCTTCTAATAAAGCCACAAGGAGACACTTTGGGGTTTTTTGCATGATATGAAACATTTTATTCAAAGAGGAGGGAAGGTGGGAATGTTGTCAACAAAGCGCCGCCCACATCAAAGGGATAATGTCGTCTTGCAAGAGCCCTCCAACTCGCCCCTTTGTAAACCCCCTCCTGCTGTGCAGCAACACTCCTTCATCTGAATGTTTCTTCAAAAGACATGTTTCAACCTGTCCTGGTTTTACTGCTCCAAACCTGTGTGTACTCCAATAACTTTAGGACATGTGCCGGTGTCCAGTGTGTTTTCGCACATGTACCTGTGTCGCAACGGTTAAGTATGTTTAGCTCATGTACATGTGTCTGTGTACTTCAGTCTGAATAGCACATGTACCTGTACCTATTCTCAATACGCAAAAACATAAGAAATAGAAGCAGAAGTAGGCCACTTAGTCCTTCGAGCCTACTCCGCCATTCAATAAGATCATGGCTGATCTGATCTCTGCCTCAACACTTTCCTGCCCACTCCCCATAATGCTTGACTTCCCTATCGTTCAAAAATCTGTCTAAATCTGAACATGTGGCTGGAGATTTGGTGTAGGAGGGAGGGCTTTAAATTCTTGAGGCATTGGGACCGCTTCTGGGGGAGATGGGACCTGTACAAACCAAACGGGTTGCACTCAACAGCGCCGGGACCAATATCCTCATGGGGAGTTTTGCTAGTGCTGTTGGGGAGAGTTTAAACTAGCTTGGCAGGGGGATGGGAACCTGAGAACAAATTCAATAGGGAAGGAAGTAAAGCAGAAATTGGATAACAAGAATCTAGAAAGCGAGTCTGTAAGACAGAAAAAAAAGGCTTAGTAAGTAGTAAGCAAGAAGGTCTTCCTGTGCTAAATGGTATATACTTTAGTGCAAGGAGTATAGCGAATAAGGCAGATGAACTAAGAGCACAGGTAGACATTTGGGAGTATGACATTAAAGCCATTACAAAAACATGGCTGAAAGAGGGGCAGGTTTGGCAGATCAATGTTTCTGGTTGCAGGATTTTTAGACAAGGTAGAGAGGGAGGTAAAAAGGGGGGGAGGGAGTGTCGCAGTACTGATTAAAGAAACTATTGCAGCAGTGAGGAGGGATGATATGTTAGAGGTTCATCAAATGAGGCCATATGGGTCGAATTGAAAAATAAAAGAGGGGCGATCACACTGCTGGGCGTGTATTATAGACCCCCAAACAGTGGGAGGGAGATAGAGGAGCAAATATGTACACAAATTAGTGTGAATTCCAAAAAACATAGGGTGGTAATAATAGGGGATTTTAACGATCCAAATCTTGATTGGGACAAATATAGTGTGAAGGGTATAGAGGGTGCAAAATTCTTGAAATACATTCAAGAGAGCTTTTTTAGTCAGTATGTAGCAAGCCCAACACGAGAGAGGGCGGTCTTGGATTTAGTTTTGGGGAATGAAGCTGGGCAGGTTGAAGGGGTATTAGTGGGAGAGCACTTGGGTGCCAGCGACCATAATTCAGTCAGATTCAAGTTGGTTATGGATAAGGACAAGGATAGGCCTGGAATAAAAGTCCCGAATTGGGGAAAAGCTAATTTTGCTAAGTTAAGGAGTGATTTGGCCACAGTGGACTGGAAACAGCTACTTGTGGGTAAATCAGTGTCGGAACAGTGGGAGGCATTCAAGGAGGAGATCTGGAGGGCTCAGGCTAAACATGTGCCCTTAAAGAAAAAGGTTGAGGATAATAATTCTAGAGCCCCCTGGATGTCTAGGGACTTACAGGGGAGGATAAAGAAAAAAGGGACGCTTATGTCACATATCAACGGCTAAATTCTGTAGAATCTTTAGAGGAATATAGAAAGTTAAGAGGCAAAATTAAAAAGGATATTAGAAATGCTAAGAGAGAGCATGAAAAATTCTTGGCTAGTAAAATTAAGGAAAACCCTAAGATGTTCTATAAATATATTAAGAGTAAGAGGGTAACTAAAGAAAGGGTAGGGGCGATTAGAGACCAAGAGGATATTCTTTGTGTGGAGGCAGAAGATGTTGGGAGGGTTCTTAATGAATACTTTGCATCTGTTTTCAAAAAGGAAAGGGGCAATGCAGATACTGCTATTGAAGAGGAGTGCAATATTCTGGATGAAATAAATATAGTGAGAGAGGAAGTATTAAGGGGTTTACCAGCTTTGAAAGTAGATAAGTCCCCAGGCCCAGATGAAATGCATCCTAGGCTGTTGAGCGAAGTAAAAGAGGAAATAACAGAGGCCTTGACCATCATTTTCCAGTCCTCTTTGGATTTGGGCATGGTGCCAGAGGATTGGAGGATTGCTAATATAGTACCCTTGTTTAAGAAGGGATAAAAGGATAGGCCGAGTAATTACAGGTCTGTCAGCCTAACCTCACTGGTGGGAAAATTAGTGGAAAAAATCCTGAAAGACAGGATAAATCTACATTTGGAAAGGCAAGACTTAATTAGGGATAGTCAGCACGGATTTCTTAAGGGAAGATCGTGTTTGACTAACCTGATTGAAATTTTTGAGGAGGTAACCAAGAGGGTCGATGAGGGTAGTGCGTACGATCTAGTGCATATGGACATTAGCAAGGCTTTTGATAAGGTCCTACATGGTAGACTGGTCATGAAAGTTAAAGCCCATGGGATCCAGGGCAAAGTGGCAAGTTGGATCCAAAATTGGCTTGGAGGTAGGAAGCAAAGGGTAATGGTTGATGCATGTTTTTGTGACTGGAAGGATTTTTCCAGTGAGGTCCTGCAGGGCTCAGTACTGGGTCCCCTACTTTCTGTGGTATATATCAACAATTTAGATTTGAATATAGGGAGTATGATTAAGAAGTTTGCAGATGCCACGTAAATTGGCTGTGTGGTTGATAATGAAGAGGAAAGTCATGGGCTGCAGGAGGATATCAATCTACTGGTCAGGTGGGCAGAGCAGTGGCAAATGGAATTTAATTCAGAGAAGTGATGCACTTTGGGAGGGCTAATAAGGAAAGGGTATACACATTAAGCGGTAAGCCACTTAATAGTGTAGATGAACAAAGGGACCTTGGAGTGCTTGTCCACAGATCCCTGAAAGTAGCAGGCCAGGTGGATAAAGTGGTTAAGAAAGCATACGGAATGCTTGCCTTTATTGGCTGAGGAATAGAATATAAGAGCAGGGAAGTTAGCTTAAATTGTATAATACTTTGGTTAGGCCATAGCTGGAGTACTGCATGCAGTTCTGGTCGCCCTATATAGGAAGGACGTGATTGCATTAGAGAGGGTGCAGAGAAGATTTACTAGGATGCTGCCTGGAATGGAGAATCCTAGTTATGAGGTTAGATTGGATCGACTGGGTTTGTTCTCATTGGAACAGAGGAGGTTGAGAGGAGACCTCATCGAGGTGTACAAAATATTGAGGGGCCTGGACATAGTGGATAATAAGGGTCTATTTCAATTGGTGGAGGGGGTCTATTATGAGGGGGCATAGTTTTCAGGTGGTTGGTGGAAGGTTTAGAGGGGATTTGAGGGGGGGCTTCTTTACGCAGAGGGTTGTGGGGATCTGGAACTCGCTGCCTGGGAGAGTGGTGGATGCAGAAACCCTCACCACTTTTAAGAGATGGTTGGATGGGCACTTAAAGTGCCGTAACCTGCAGGGTTACGGACCTAGAGCTGGAAATTGGGATTAGACTGGATGACATTTTGTTGGCTGGTGCAGATATAATGGTAAGTACTACAGGGAATAGAATACGGCCAGGGTGATCTCCTGGACTAGTTTCGATCGCCTGGATGGGTCAGAGAGGAATTTTCCCAGATTTTATTCTCCCTAAATTGGCCTGGGTTTTTATCTGGTTTTTGCCTCTCCCAGGAGATCACATGGCTCCAGTTGGCGTGGAGTGTAGAATGTTTCAGTATAAGGGGTGTCGCAGTTGTATGAGGCTGACTAGTTAGGCTGGGTGCTCTTTGCTTTTCCGGCATTGTTCATAGGTTTATATATAAGCTTCAGGGCTGCTGACCGAGGGCTGTGCGGCTCTTTGTCAGCCGGCGTGGACACGATGGGCCGAAATGGCCTCCTTCTGCGCTATAAATTTCTATGTTTCCATGGGCCCAAGTTTCCACATGATTTGCGCCTGATTTTTAGGAGCAACTGGTCGAGAACAGGCTATCTTAGAAATCGCAATTCTCCACATTTTTTTTTCTGCAGTTCTAGTCAGGTAGAACAGTTCTACTTTGGAACAGAATTTTTTCTTCAAAGGGGGCGTGTCCGGCCACTGACGCCTGATTTCAAAGTTTCCACAGTGAAAATGTACTCCAAACTAAAGTAGAATGGAGCAAGTGAAGATTTTTGTAGAACTGAAAAAACCTGTTCTACACATTAAAAAAATCAGGCGCAGGTTACAAATTAGGCGTAGGGAACGAGGTGGGGGGGGAGGGGGGGGGAAGGGAAGTCATTAAATTTGACAATCAATCCTTATTTATACTTCTACAAATATTATACAAATAAATCCAACCTGAATAAACATTTATAAGCAAAGGAAAGATTAAACAAACCATCTTCCTACCTGTGTGAAAGTGCTTCAGCCAGGAAGAATGCTACGGGGGGTGGGGAAGGAAACCGGCGTTTGTTGCCACGGAGGGGAGGGAGGGGAAGGAGACAGCGGTTTGTTGCCGCCGCGGAGGGGAGGGAGGGGGAGGAAACCGCCGTTTGTTGCCGTGGTGGGTGGGGAGGGGAAGGAGACAGTGAGAAGGCTGCAAGAAGCCTCAGTGCTGATGGCAATGTGCTTTTATTAAAAAATGTTCAAAAATTAAACAGCTACAAAGAACTACAAAAATGGCCGAGTGCCAATGTTTCCTTCACACTGCGCGTGCGCGAACGCTCCAACGCGCACGCGCAGCGTTGCCGGCAGGAAAAAAACTAATTTAAATAGTACCCGCCCCCTCCCACTTACAAAATCGGCGCGAGTGTAGGCTTCGCCCCCCTGGGCGCCGCGCCAAACAGAAAAGGAGCTGCTAAGCGCTCGAGAATAGCGCATCTTTTTTCTGGCGCCGTTTTAGGCGCGAAAAACGGGCGCCCAGCTCGGAGGGGCGCCCGTTTTTTATCCTGTGGAAACTTGGGCCCTATGTTTCTAAATGGGCGACCCCTTATGCTGAAACTATGCACCCTAGTTCTAGATTCTCCCACGAGGGTAAACATCCTCTCTGCATCTACCTTGTCAAGCCCCCTCAGTTTCTTATACGTTTCAATAACATCACCTCTCATTCTTCTAAACGCCAATGAGTATAGGCCTAATATGCTCAACCTTTCTTCATAAGACAATCCCTTCATCTCAGGAGTCAACCGAGTGAACCTTCTCTGAACTGCCTCCAATGCAAGCATATACCTTCTTAAATAAGACCAAAACTGTACACAGTACTCCAGGTGTGGTCTCACCAACACCCCGTACAGTTATAGCAAAACTTCCCTACTTTTATACTCCATCTCCCTTGCAATAAAAGTCAACAAACCATTTGCCTTCCTAATTACTTGCTGTACCTGCATGCTAAATTTTTGTGTTTCATGCACAAGGACCCCCAGATCCCTCTGTACCGCAGCATTTGTAGTCACTCTCCATTGAAATAATAATTTGCTTTTTTATTCTTCCTGCCAAAGTGGATAATCTCACATTTTCCCACATTATACTCCATCTGCCAAATTTTTGCCCACTCACCCTATAACCCTTTGCAGATTCTTTGTGACCTTCTCATAACTTGCTTTCCCACCTATCTTTGTATCATCACCAAATTTGGCCACAGTACACTCTATCTCTTCATCCAAGTCATTAATATAGATTGTAAATAGTTGAGGCCCCAGCACTGATCCCTGTGGCACCCAACTAGTTACAGTTTACCAATATGAAAATTACCCATTTAACCCAAATCGCTGTTTTCTGTTAGTTGGTCAATCTGTTATATATGTAAACCTGTGAATACCTTGTGTAACCACCAGAGGGCTTATTCCCTGGAGTCCCAAAGGATCCCACAATCCTTTGGGAACACCTGTATTTAAGGAGGCCTCACAGGCTGGAAAGGCACTCTGGAGACCTGCAATAAAAGACTAAGGTCACACTTTACTTTGAGCTCATAGTATTTAGTCAGACTCTTTATTCATACATAACAACTGGTGACGAGATACAGATGATGAACTCAACGTTGCAGAGAACAGTGGGCATCCTGGAGAAATTTTCGGAGGGAGATGATTGGGAAACCTTGGTGGAGCGACTCGACCAATACTTAATGGCCAACGAGCTGGAAGGAGAAGTGAATGCTGCCAAACGAAGGGCGATTCTCCTCACCGTCTGCAGGGCACCAACATATGGTCTCATGAAAATTCTGCTTGCTCCAGTGAAACCCACAAAGAAATCATACGATGATTTGTGCACACTGGTCCGGGAGCATCTGAACCCAAAGGAAAGCATTCTAATGGCGAGGTACTGGTTCTACACCTACAAAAGGTCTGAAGGCGAGCTATGTCGCTGAGCTGAGATGCCTTGCAGAAGATTGTGAATGTGAAGGACATTTTCAGCACATGCTCAGGGAGTTCTTCGTACTTGGCATTGGCCATGAAGTGATACTTCGCAAACTTTTGACTGTAGAGACCCCAACCTTGAGTAAAGCCATAGCGATAGCCCAGGCGTTCATTGCCACCAGTGACAATATTAAGCAAATCTCTCAGCACACGAATGCTGCCACAATTACTGTGAACAAAGTGATGTTGTTTTCAAATTGCAATGTACAGGGCAGGCCCCACATGCCTGAAGCTGCATGTCCGCAGATGTCTCAGAGTCCACCATCAAGGGTGCTGAATGCAAGGCCATTAACACCTTGTTGGCGCTGCGAAGGTGATCATCGTTTCCATTCATGCCACTTCAAAGGGTACGTTTGCAAGGGCTGTGGAACAATGGGACACCTCCAACATATGTGCAGGTGAGCTGCAAACCCTGCTAATCCTGCAAACCACCATGTTGCAGAGGAGGACAGATCCACGGCAGATCACGATGAACTAGAGCCTCAGACTGAGGAGGCAGAGGTATATGGGGTGCACAAATTTACCACAAAGTGTCCCCCAATAATGCTGAATGTTGAATTCAATGGACTCCCGGTGTAAATGGAGCTGGACATGGGTGCGAGCCAGTCCATTATGAGCAAAAAGACTTTCGATAAATTGTGGTGCAACAAGTCCTCAAGGCCAGTCCTGACTTCCATTCGCACTAAATTGAGAACTTACACAAAGGAACTGATTCCCATAATCGGCAGTGCTACTGTAAAGGTCTCCTATGATGGTGCACAAGCTACCACTCTGGGTGGTACCGGGCGATGATCCCACGCTGCTCAGCAGGAGTTGGCTGGGAAAGATATGCTGGAACTGGGACGACGTCCGAACGCTCTCGTCCGTTGACGACACTTCGTGTGCCCAGGTCTTAAACAAGTTCCCCTTGCCATTTGAACCAGGCATCGGGAAGTTCCAAGGAGCAATAGTGCAGATCCATTTGATTCCATGGGCGTGACCTATCCATCACAAGGCAAGAACAGTACCGTACATGATGAGAGAGAGGGTGGAGATCGAGCTGGACCGGCTGCAATGAGAAGGCACCATTTCACCAATCGAATTCAACGAGTCGGCCAGTCCGATTGTTCCAATCCTTAAGGGAAACGGCACCGTCAGAATCTGTGATGATTACAAAGTAACTATCAATCGTTTCTCCCTGCAGGATCAATACCCACTACCAAAGGCAGATGACCTTTTTGTGATGCTGGCGGGAGGAAAAACATTCACGAAGCTGGGCTTGACCTCGGCCTACATGACGCAGGAGATGGAGGAATCATCGAAGGGCCTCACCTGCATCAACACGCACAAAGGTCTCTTCATTCACAACAGATGCCCGTTTGGGATTCGATCAGCCGCGGTGATATTCCAGAGAAACATGGAAAGCTTCCTGAAGTGGGTCCCGTGCACGGTGGTCTTCCAGGACAACAACTTGGTTACAGGTCGGGACACAGTCGAGCATCTGCAGAACCTAGAGGAGGTTCTTAGTCGACTCAACTGCGTGGGGCTCAGGTTAAAATGCTCGAACTGCGTTTTCCTGGCTGCTGATGTGGAGTTCCTGGAGAGAAGAATCGCGTCGGATGGCATCAGGCCCACCGTTTCGAAGCCGGAGGCAATCGAGAATGCACCAAGGCCACAGAACGTGATGGAGCTGCGGTCGTTTCTAGGACTCCTGAACTACTTTGGTAACTTCTTACTGGGTCTTAGCACACTGTTAGAACCACTGCATGCCTTACTGCGTAAAGAAGACGAATGGGTGTGGGGTAAAAGCCAAGAAAATCCCTTTGTAAAAGCTAGAAAATTGTTATGCTCAAACAAATTGCTTGTGTTGTATGATCCATGTAAGCGTTTGGTACTAGCATTTGATGCGTCGTTGTACGGGGTTGGGTGTGTATTGCAACAAGCTAATGAATCTGGGAAATTGCAACCAGTTGCTTATGCATCCAGAAGTCTGTCTAAGGCTGAGAGGGCCTGCAGCATGATTGAAAACGAAGCATTAGCATGTGTTTATGGGGTAAAGAAAATGCATCAATATCTGTTTGGGCTCAAGTTTAAATTGGAAACTGACCATAAGCCACTGATATCCCTTTTTTCCGAAAGTAAGGAGATAAATGCGAATGCATCGGCCCACATCCAGAGATGGGCGCTCACGTTGTCCGCATACAACTACGCCATCCGCCGAAGGCCAGGCACAGAAAACTGTGCCGATTCTTTCAGTAGGCCGCCATTGCCCACCACGGGGGTGGAAATGGCACAGCCCACAGATTTAGTCATGGTTATGGAAGCATTCGAGAGTGAGCAATCACCCGTCACAGCCTGACAGATTAGAACCTAGACAAGCCAGGACCCCTTACTGTGCCTTGCTTCACGGGAGCTGGTCCAGTGTCTCTTTGGAAATGCAGGAAGAGATAAAGCCGTACCAAAGATGAAATGTCTATACAGGCAGACTGCCTTCTGTGGGGCAATCGGGTAGTCGTCCCCACGAAGGGCAGGGACACTTTCATCAGTGATCTCCACAGTACTCACCCCGACATTGTAATAATGAAAACGATAGCCAGATCCCACGTGTGGTAGCCCGGTATCGATGCGGACTTAAAGTCCTGCGTGCACAGATGTAACACATGCTCGCAGTTAAGCAATGCACCCAGGGAGGCGCCACTAAGTTTATGGTCTTGGCCCTCCAAACCGTGGTCCAGGGTCCACGTCGGCTATGCAGGCCCGTTTTTGGGTTACATTTTCCTAGTGGTTATAGATGCGTACTCCAAATGGATTGATTGTGAGATAATGTCGTCGCTGCCACCACTGAAAGCCATGTTTGTCACGCATGGCCTGCCTGATATCCTTGTGAGCGACAATGGGCCATATTTCACCAGTGCCGACTTCAAAGAGTTCATGACCCATAATGAGATCAAACATGTTACATCTGCCCCGTTCAAACCAGCATCCAATGGTCAGGCAGAGCGAGCAGTGCAAACCATCAAGCAGAGCTTGAAGAGGGTAACTGAAGGCTCACTATAGACTCGCCTATCCCGAGTCCTGTTTAGCTAACGCACGAGACCCCACTCACTCACTGGGATTCCACCCGCTGAACTGCTCATGAAAAGGGCACTTACGAGAAGGCTCTCGTTAGTCCACATTAATCTTCATGAACAGGTAGAGAGCAGGTGGCTTCAACAAAGTGCATATCACGATAGCGCAAATGTGTCACACGAAATTGAAATCAATTATCCTGTATTTGTGTTGAACTATGGACAAGGTCCCAAGTGGCTTCCCGGCACTGTCGTGGCCAAAGAGGGGAGTAGGGTGTTTCTGGTCAACCTTTCAAATGGAATCATCTACCGGAAACACTTGGACCAAATCAAACTCAGATTCACGGGCTATCCTGAGCAACCCACATTGACCCCCCAACATACACACCAGTGGCAACCGACACTGTGGTTGACCACAAAGTAGAACCCATCACCCGCAGCAGCCTAGCAGGACTCACCACACCAGGCAGCCCAGCAAGGCCAGCTGCACAGCAGCCTAGTGAGGGCCCAACAAACGACTCACCAAAACCAGCATTTGCACCAATCAACCAGGGAAAGAAAGGCCCCAGATCGATTCACCTTGTAAATGGTTACACTATTGACTTGGACGGGGTGCGGGGGGGAGTGTTGTTACATATGTAAACCTGTAAATACCTTGTGTAACCACGAGAGAGCTCATCCCCTGGAGTCCCAAAGGATCCCACAATCCCTTGGGAGCACCTGTACTTAAGGAGGCCTCACAGGCTGGTGAGGCAATCTGGAGACCTGCAATAAAAGTCTAAGGTCACACTTTACTTTGAGCTCACAGTATCTAGTCAGACTCTTTATTCATACATAACACAATCCTCTATCCAACAACAACAACAACAACTTGTATTTATATAGTGCCTTTAACATAGTGAAACCTCCCCAGGTGCTTCACAGGAGTATTATGAGAGAAAAATTTGACATTAGCACAGGTGGCCAAAGGCTTGTTCAAAGAGGTATGTTTAAGGAGCGTCCTGAAGGAAGAAAGAGAGGTAGAGAGGCAGCGAAGTTTAGGCAGGGAGTTTAAGAGCTTGGGGCCGAGGCAACAGAAGGCATACCCACCAGTGATTGAGCGATTATAATCAGGGATGCTCAAAAGAGCAGAATTAGAGGAGCGCAGACATCTCAGGGGATTGTGGAGATGGAAGAGATTGCAGAGAATGGCTGAGGCCATGGAGGGAAAACAATATAGGTCAGTGAGCACAGGGGTGATGATTGAGCGGGACTTGGTGCGAGTTAAGACATGGGCAGCCGAGTTTTGGATCACCTCTCGTTTGCGTCGGGTAGAATGTGGGAGGCCAGCCAGGAGTGGATTGGAATAGTCAAGTCTAGAGGTAACAAAGGCATGGATGAGGGCTTCAGCAGCGGATGAGCTGAGGCATGGGTGGAGACGGACGATGTTACGGAGGTGGAAATAGACGGTCTTAGTTATGCTGTGGCTATGTGGTCGAAAGCTCATTTCAACGTCAAATATGACACCAAGGTTGCGAACAGTCTGGCTCAGCCTCAGACAGAAGTTGGGGAGAGGGATGGAGTCAGTGGCTAAGGAACGAGGTTTGTGGCGGGGACCAAAAATAATGGCTTCGGTCTTCCCAATATTCAATTGGAGAATATTTCTGCTCATTCAGAACTGGGTGTCGGACAAGCAGTCTGATAATTTAGAGACCGTAGATGGGTCGAGAGAAGTGGTAGTGAGGTAGAGCTGGGTGTCATCAGCGTACATGTGGAAACTGACTCCTATCTAAGGTTTCCAGATGATATCGCCAAGGGGCAACATGTCGATGAGAAATAGGAGGGTACCAAGGATAGATCCTTGGGGGACACCAGAGGTAACGATGTGGGGGTGGGTAGAGAAACCGTTGCAGTGATTCTCTGGCTACGATTAGATAGATAAGAATGGAACCAGGAGAGTGCAGTCCCACCCAGCTGAACGACAGTGGAAAAGGATAGAGTAGTCAACCATTTCAAAGGCTGCAGACAAGTCAAGAAGGATGAGAAGGGATAGTTTGCCTTCATCACAGTCACAAAGGATGTAATTTGTGACTTTGAGAGCCATTTCGGTACTTGTGGCAGGCGCGGAAACCGGATTGGAAGAATTCAAACATGGAATTGCAGGAAAGGTGGGCACGGATTTGGGAGGCGACAACACGTTGAAGGAATTTGGAGAGGAAAGGGATGTTGGAAATAGGGTAGTATTTTGCAAGGACAGAGGGTTCAAGGGTTGTTTTTTTGAGGAAAAGGATAATGACGGCAGATTTGAGGGAGAAGGGGACAGTACCCGAGGAGAGACAACTGTTAACAATGTCAGCTAACATGGGCGTCAGGAAAGGAAGTTGGAATAGTCAAGTCTAGAGGTAGCAAAGGCATGGATGAGGGCTTCAACAGCGGATGAGCTGAGGCAGGGCATAGACGGGCGATGTTACGCAGGTGGAAATAGGCGATCTTAGTTATGTTGCGCCTATGTGGTTGAAAGCTCATTTCAGGGTCAAATATGAAACCAAGGTTGCGAACCATCTGGTTCAGCCTCAGTCAGAAGTTAGGGAGAGGGATGAAGTCAGTTGCTAATATCCATGCTAATATATTACTCCCAACACCGTGAGCTTTTATCTTCCGCAGTAACCTTTTATGTGGCACCATATTGAATGCCTTCTGGAAATCCAAATGCACTTCATCTACTGGTTCCCCTTTATCCACCCTGCTCATTACATCCTCAAAGAACCCTAGCAAATTAAGTGTGTTTAACACATGCACTTGTGTCTGTGTACTTCAGTGTGTTTAGTACATGTACCTGTGTCTTTGCACTGCTGTGTTAAGCACATGTACCTGTGTCTCTATAGTTCAGTGTGGTTAGCACATGTACCTATGTGTAAAGTTTAGTATGTTAGCACATGTTACTGTGTACTTCACTATGGTTCAACATACATATACATCTGTATAATTTTACTTCAATGACCAATAATTTGCCGTCAAAATAACGGCAAGGCTTAATTGCCCACTCCATATTGATGCGCAAATGCATAAACAGCTTCAGGGCAAATGTGCGGTTAAATGCCACAACTTTGAGCAATGTGTTGTCCCAGGCACCGATAGCATGACTTTACTGTATTGTACCTTGGCCAGTTGCTGAGGCCTTGGCACCCAACTGCCTTTTTCTTTTAACCTGCAGGTGATTTTCCTCAGCTGTCTGATGACTGGAAATGGTACGAAATTCTCAGAAATATTGGTTGGCCATATCCATGTCTGACAGCTAAATCAAAAGTCAAGTTAGGGTTGTCAATAACTTCCTTTTGATTGCTTCATTTTTCATCCCACAAACAAAGCGGTCATGCAATGCTCGGTCCTGAAAGTTTCCGAAATGATAGTGAGTAGATAGCTTTTTTAGTGTT
Organism: Pristiophorus japonicus; assembly: GCF_044704955.1. Taxonomy (NCBI): domain Eukaryota; kingdom Metazoa; phylum Chordata; class Chondrichthyes; family Pristiophoridae; genus Pristiophorus; species Pristiophorus japonicus. Next base: position 24,728,218 of record NC_091986.1, read on the forward strand.
GCAATGTACTCACTGATACTTTAGTAGGTTGATTGATCTCACATTCTGAAACGATAACTTTCAGCAATTTCCAGGGTCCCAGGACTGTAGTGCTGTTCTAACTTACTTAAAATCTCCGTAAGTGATGTGTTCTTTGGCTTAAATTTTTTAGTGTTTCAGTCAAGAAAATAGCCCGTTTTCTTTCCAACACTACCCAGTTACGGTTTTCATCATTGGGGACTTAGATGATACTATTCGCGATGAAAAACATTTCTAGCTGCTCTACAAAAGCTCCGAAAGTTTCACGGTCGTGATGGAATTCACCCAAGCACTCTATTATTCTCATAGATGCAGCCATCTGGACTCTTCAACTCAGCCAAGTATGCTTGTAGTTTACCTTGGATTTTTAGCTGTTCTGCAAACAAAGGACCTCTCAAGTCTCTGTTGTTTGGCTGAATTCATCCACCAACAAAAATTTCAGCTATGGTATCCTGGAATCCTATCCTCATCGCCAATGTGGTATATTCTTTACGACCTCACAAACACACACAGACTCCAAGATGGCTGTTAAATCAGGAACTTGTCAGTTGACCTGACCTCTTTATTATATACAGCATTGGTTGCATTACCACAGTAGTCCACTAGGTGGAGCAGTAGTCCACTAGGTGGAGCTATATTACAGATATGAACGAAACTTGCCACAAATTGTTTAGTCTTGTCCATTCTAGTCTAAGTTCCCTTTTAATGATGTGATAAGTATTCATTACTGCCAGTCAACCTCTCTGGCTCTGAAAATGAACTATTACAAGTGTGGAGTCTCATTCCTTCAGGTTGTAATTGTTGTTGGAGTTTAAAAAAATGTAACATTTTAAATTCAAATCCTTTTTACTTTTCCTTTGTTTTTTTTCTCTTCCTCTCTTAATCCAATACTTCTTTCCCTCTCTTTATTTATCTTCCTGTACCTCATTTGACATTGAATTCACCCCCTCTAATTTACACTTCCTTCTCAGTCCTTACGAACATAAGAACATAAGAAATAAGAGCTGGAGTAGGTCATTTGGCCCTTCGAGCCTGCTCCGCCATTCAACAAGATCATGGCTGATCTTCTATCTCAAATCCACCTTCCCGCATTAGCCCCCTATTCCTTAATTCCCTTAGTTCCCAAAAACTTGACTGAGCATCCACAGCTCTCTGGTGTAGAGAATTCCAACAATTCACAATCCTATGAGTGAAGACATCTCTCCTCATCTCAGTCCGAAATGACCAACCCCTGAGACTGTGATCCCGTGTTCTAGATTCCTTAGCCAGGGAAAATATTTTCTCAGCATTAACCCTGTCAAGCCCCTTAAGAATTTTATATGTTTCAATTAGTTCACCTCTCATCCTTCTAAACTCGAGGGAATATAGGCCTAGTCTATCTCTCCTCACAGGTCAATCCCCTTATCCCATGAACCAGCCTAGTGAATCTTTGTTGCACTCCCTCTAAGGCAAGTATGTCTTTCCTTAGGTAAGGAGACCAGAACTGTACACAGCACTCCAGGTGTTGCCTCATAAATGCCCTGTATAATTGTAGTAAGACTTCTTTACTTTTAGGATGCATTTATTTGTACTAACTGAAAGGCAGCCGTGTCTCTGATTGGCTGTCTATTATCACATGATCTATTGCTAATTGGTCCCCATGGAGGATAAGCCACACACTGAAGTTCCTCTGGAATGTGTAACTGGAACTGCCCAGCCCAAGTTCTGATTGACTTTCCAATTTGTAATTCGATCCATTTTGACTTCAGAAGCCACAGAGGATAGATCTCCCCAAAAGCCACCAATTTCCAGCCAAAGTCCCTTACCCCAGTGCAAGTGCATCCCTTCGCCAGCTGAAGACCCTTACCCAAGCGCGTACATAACCTTACTCACCACCCCCCCCAACATAGATGGGGCATTGTGTGTGGATTGTTATCAGGTTTATTGGGTATGAAGTGAATAGTGACAGTGTCGTGACTTCTGGATTTCATCCACCCCAACGATGTCCCTTGTAACACTTGCACCGAGCTTGCACGCACTAGAATGTGATCCGTCTTCCCTGAGTTCCCTCTCTCCCCTCCGATACACCCCCCAACTGTGTCTCTCCCCCACCCCCCTCACCGCCCCCCCACCCCCCCCGCCACCGTGCTCTCTCTCTCTCACCCCTCTTCCCCCCCCCACAATGCTCTCTCTCCCACCCACCCTGTGTGTCTCTCTCCCCACCGCCCCCAGGCTCTCTCTCTCTCCACCCCATGTCTCTCTCTCTCTCTGCCCGCTCGGGGCTCAGGGCTTGTGGCGTTGCAGGGGGCTCGGGGCCCGGTCGGCGGTTCGGGGCTCGGCACTGTGGGTGCCTCGGAGGTTCGGCGGACACTTTCGGCTGCTCGGGCTTTGTGGCCACTGCTGGATGGATCGGAGGCAACGTGGTGTTGGATTCAGTTCCGGTTTTGGCTCGGGTGTTGGGGCGGTGTAGGGGGGAGAGCGGAGGATGCATGCGCAGAAAAGGGTTCGTGGGAATTGCGTGGGGGGAGGGGCCAAGACAGTGATATTTGTCCTAACTCTTGCTTCTGTATCCGAGTCGGGAGACCCATGCGCAGAAGGAGACATAGTACAAATAGTTACTCTGTTACTTTTATACTCTAATCCCCTTGTAACAAAAGCTGACATACCATGCTTTCCTAATTGCTTGCTATACCTACATATCAACTTTCTGTGATTCATGTACAAAGACACCAAGGGCCCTCTGAATGCAAACATTTCCCAGTCTCTCACTATTCAACAAATATTCAGCTTTTTTTGTTTTTCCTACCACAATGGATAACATCTCCCCACATTGTATTCCATTTGCCATGTTCTTGCCCATTCTGTGAACCTATCTATATCTCCCTGCAATCTCTTTGCGTCCTCCTCACAGCTTACTTTCCCCCCTAACTTTGCATCATCAGCAAACTTGGATACGTTGCACTCTGTCCCTTCATCTAAGTCATTAATATAGATTGTAAATAGCTGAGGCCCAAACATTGATCCTTGCGGTACCCCACTAGTTACAGCCTGCCATCCCTAAAAACTGCTGTTTATTCCTTCTCTCTGTTTTCTGTCCATTAACTAATCCTCAATTCATGTTAATATATTAACCCCCAATCCCATGACTCCTAACTTTTTGCAATAACCTATTGTGTGGCATCTTATCGAATGCTTATTGAAAATCCAAATACACTACATCCACTGGTTCTCCCTTATCCATCCTATTAGTTGACAAATTTGCTGGAGTTCTTTGCAGATGTTACGAGCAGGGTGGATTAGGGGAAACCAGTGGATGTGGTGAATTTGGATTTCCAGAAAGCATTCGATAAGGTGCCACATAAAAGGTTACTGCACAAGATAGGAGCTCAAGGGGTTTGGGGTTATATATTAGCATGGATAGAGGGTTAGCTAACTAACAGAAAACAGAAAGTCGGGATAAATGGATTATTTTCTGGTTGGCAAGTGGTAACTAGTGGAGTGCCACAGGGATCGGTGCTGGGTCCTCAACTATTTACAATCTATAATAATGACTTGGATGAAGGGACCAAGTGCAATGTAGCCAAATTTGCTGATGATACAAAGATGGGTGGGAAAGCAAGTTGTGAGGAGGACACAAAGAATCTGCAAAGGGATATAAACAGACTAAGTGAGTGGGCAAACATTTGGCAGATGGAGTATAATGTGGGAAAGTGTGAGGTTATCCATTTTGGCAGGGTAAAAAAAGCAAATTATTATTTAAATGGAGAGAAACTACAAAATTCTGCAGTTCAGAGGGACCTGGGGGTCCTTGTGCATTGAGCAGAAAAGGTTATTATGCAGGTATAGCAAAGTAATCAAGAAGGCAAATGGAATGTTGGCCTTTATTGCAAGGGGATGGAGAATAAAAGCAGAGAAGTCCTGCTATAACTGTACAGGGTATTAGTGAGGCCAGACCTGGAGTACTACGTACAGTTTTGGTCTCCGTATTTAAGGAAGGATATACTTGCATTGGAGGCAGTTCGGAGAAGGTTCACTAGGTTGATTCCGGAGATGAGGGGTTTATCTTATGAAGAACGTATGAGTAGGTTGGGCCTATACTCATGGGAGTTCAGAAGAATGAGAGGTGATCTTATTGAAACATATAAGATGTTTCCACTCGTGGGGAGTTCAAAACTAGGGGACATAGTTGAAGAATAAGGGGTCACTGATTTAGATCTGAGATGAGGAGGAATTTCTTCTCTCAAAGAGTCGTAAAACTGTGGAATTCTCTGCCCCAGAGAGCTGTGGAGGCTGGGTCATTGAACATCTTTAAGGGGGAGATAGACAGATTTCTGATCGACAAGGGAGAGTAGGGTTATGGGGAGTGGGCAGGGAAGTGGAGCTGAGCCCATGATCAGATCAGCCATGATCTTATTAAATGGCAGAGCAGGCTCGAGTAGCCTAATGGCCTGCTCCTGTTCCTAACTCTTATGTTCTTATGTTCTTTTTATCTTCAAAAAACTCGAACAGATTTGTCAAACACAATTTCCCTTTCATAAAACCATGTTGACTCTGCCTAATCACATTATGATTTTCTAAGTGCCCTGTTACAACAGGTTCTAGCATTTTGCCTACTACTGATAGGCTAACTGTTTTATTTTTTTCCCGTTTTTTCTCTTCCTCCTTTCTTAAATAGCGGGGTTATGTTTGCTACCTTCCAATCCTTGGGAATTGTTCTAGAATCTAGGAAGTTCTGGAAGATTTATACCAGTGCATCCACTATCTTTGCAGCTACCATTTTTAAAACCCGAGGATGCAGGTCGTTAGGACATAGAAACATAGAAACATAGAAAATAGGTGCAGGAGCAGGCCATTCAGCCCTTCTAGCCTGCACCGCCATTCAATGAGTTCATGGCTGAACATGAAACTTCAGTACCCCCTTCCTGCTTTCTCGCCATACCCCTTGATCCCCCGAGTAGTAAGGACTTCATCTAACTCCCTTTTGAATATATTTAGTGAATTGGCCTCAACTACTTTCTGTGGTAGAGAATTCCACAGGTTCACCACTCTCTGGGTGTAGAAGTTCCTCCTCATCTCGGTCCTAAATGGCTTACCCCTTATCCTTAGACTGTGACCCCTGGTTCTGGACTTCCCCAACATTGGGAACATTCTTCCTGCATCCAACCTGTCCAAACCCGTCAGAATTTTAAACGTTTCTATGAGGTCCCCTCTCACTCTTCTGAACTCCAGTGAATACAAGCCCAGTTGATCCAGTCTTTCTTGATAGGTCAGTCCCACCATCCCGGGAATCAGTCTGGTGAATCTTCGCTGCACTCTCTCAATAGCAAGAACGTCCTCCCTCAAGTTAGGAGACCAAAACTGTACACAATGCTCCAGGTGTGGCCTCACCAAGGCCCTATACAACTGTAGCAACACCTCCCTACCCCTGTACTCAAATCCCCTCGCTATGAAGGCCAACATGCCATTTGCTTTCTTAACCGCCTGCTGTACCTGCATGCCAACCTTCAGTGACTGATGTACCATGACACCCAGGTCTCGTTGTACCTCCCCTTTTCCTAATCTGTCACCATTCAGATAATAGTCTGTCTCTCTGTTTTTACCACCAAAGTGGATAACCTCACATTTATCCACATTATACTTCATCTGCCACGCATTTGCCCACTCATCTAACCTATCCAAGTCACTCTGCAGCCTCATAGCATCCTCCTCGCAGCTCACACTGCCATCCAACTTAGTGTCATCCGCAAATTTGGAGATACTACATTTAATCCCCTCGTCTAAATCATTAATGTACAATGTAAACAGCTGGGGCCCCAGCACAGAACCTTGCGGTACCCCACTAGTCACTGCCTGCCATTCTGAAAAGTACCCATTTACTCCTACTCTTTGCTTCCTGTCTGACAACCAGTTCTCAATCCACGTCAGCACACTACCCCCAATCCCATGTGCTTTAACTTTGCACATTAATCTCCTGTGTGGGACCTTGTCGAAAGCCATCTGAAAGTCCAAATATACCACATCAACTGGTTCTCCTTTGTCCACTTTACTGGAAACATCCTCAAAAAATTCCGGAAGATTTGTCAAGCATGATTTCCCTTTCACAAATCCATGCTGACTTGGACCTATCATGTCACCATTTTCCAAATGCGCTGCTATGACATCTTTAATAATTGATTCCATCATTTTACCCACTACTGAGGTCAGGCTGACCGGCCTATAATTCCCTGTTTTCTCTCTCCCTCCTTTTTTAAAAAGTGGGGTTACATTGGCTACCCTCCACTCGATAGGAACTGATCCAGAGTCAATGGAATGTTGAAAAATGACTGTCAATGCATCCGCTATTTCCAAGGACCAGGGAATTTGTTGCCACGTAGTCCCATTAATTTCTCTAGCACTATGTCTTCACTTATACTGTTTTCTTTAAGTTCCTCATTCTCTCTAGACCCTTGGTTCCCCTTTATTTCCGGAATGTTGTGTCTTCTACCATGAAGACAGATACAAAGTATTTGTTTAATGTCTCTGCTATTTCTCATTGCCCATTATAATTTCTCCTGTCACTGCCTCTAATGGGTCCGTGTTTACCTTCACTAATCTCCTATTTATATACCTATGAAAACATTTACAATCTGTTTTTATCCTGCTACTTTACTCTCATTCTCTCTTTTCTTTCCTTATCAATCCTTATGCTGTTAATTTCTCAATCCTTCGATCTGGTTGGTTAAGGTGATACCCAGTTGCTTGCCCTGTTCATTCAGGCTCCAGAGGATCGGTTTCCCTCACTGCAACGTTATCAGCTTGCACTTTCAGCAACAAAAATTTTAAAATGTAACCATGCAAGGACACGTTAATGCCCTGCCACAACGAATTATGGCACACACACCTGTGTATGTATATTTCAATATTTTCCAACATCCATACCTATGTATGCATTCTTCAATTTCTACAATAATTCATCAATCTTAAGCCATTTCCTAGTGTACTTAGGCCCATGACTTAAAACAAACCCTAAGTTAGCAGAGATTGGCAATCTTACTCAAATAGTTCAGTGGGTGATGAAATAGAAAAATAGTTGGGTCAAAATCTTCGGGGCCGAAATTGCCCTGCTCTCCGTCTGGGGGCGCGCAGCAGGGCAATTTCAGCCACTAAGATTTCTGGGCCTGGGTCAGTTATCGCCTGGGCGGGAAGTCCCGCCCCCAGTGTGGAATTGCCCTTTGCGCCCCTCACACAAGGCGGGGCGCTGTCTCAGGCACTCCATCTCACTAGAGGGGCATTCCCGAGGCGCCAGCGCGGCGCTGAAGAGGTCAGTGCTACGCGGAAGCTCCGCATAGTGCTGACACGCCACAATGCCCCCTCCCCTTCAGTTAAAGGACAGGGCCGCTACAGGCTCTGCCACGGGGTACTGGAGTGCCGGGCTGCGATGGCGGTCTGGTCGAAATGAGGGCCGCCATTGTTGGGCCGACTGAAGAGTCGGCAGATAAACAAATAAGGGCGGCCTGCGCTGCACGTGGCCTCCCCTTTAAGGGGCATCCCGGGCAACTGTCAGTGCTCCGCAAAGTGGGCGGCGACATCAGCCGGTGCCATCTTTGCCGCCCATGGGGTCAGCACACACGGCAATTTCAGCCCCTTCGTTTCTTAATGTATTTGGCTGTGCTTTGCCAGCCCTTGGTGCCTAATATAGAAATTGTTACCCTTTGCAGAACTTACAACTCTCACCTTGATCAGCACAAAACATATAAACATGGTCAAATACATATATCTGACATTTTTATTTTTTGTTTATTTCATTGATAATCTAAGGTGAAGGATCAAGACCGATTATACAGAATACCGCCAAGTCCGAAAATGGCAAAATAAAAGATGAAATAAGTCTGATAGTATGGATTTGGTAATGTCACATTTTGGTCTTAACAGTATGGAAAATTGTGAAAGGAACACTATGAGAATTAAGTAGTTCCCCAGTTTTAACTCTGAGAAAAGAACGAATTGTCATCGAAGACTGTATAATAACTCTTGATTTCATCATAGTGAGGATGCAGTGTACAGCAAAAGCATCTGAATGTATATTTGGAGCTCAAAAGGAACAAGAGAGGAAAGTTCAGAGGAACACTGGCTATAATGGTAGTTCTACTACTCGGCAGTCCTTCGTGACGAGGATGACGCTTTTCACACCAAAGAAAAAATAGGCTCACAGGTGTTTCAATGAGTTCCATCTTAAAGGGTGGAAGATGCCTGTGCATAGATTTTTTTAATGTATGGTGACTGTTGCACACCAGCCACCATACGGGCTTGACAGAGCTAGGTCTTGGTCCAGTGGTGAGGATTGACCAGGACAACTGGAGACCAAGCTCTGTTGCACCTCCCTTGGGCCCCGACCCCACTGCTGTTAAATGCTACACCGCTCCTGGGCCACGGCCCTCTGTTGCTGTATGCTGCGTTGCTCCTGGGCCATGTCCCCCGTCATTGTTAAATGCTGTGCCATCCCTCACTGGGCTCTACAGCCAACTCCCCGCTGGGATCGAATGCTGCCCCTCGCTGGGATCGAACTCCGCCCCTCGCTGGGATCGAACGCCGCCCCTCGCTGGGATCGAACGCCACCCCTCGCTGGGATCGAACGCCGCCCCTCGCTGGGATCGAACACCGCCCCTCGCTGGGATCGAACGCCGCCCCTCGCTGGGATCGAACACCGCCCCTCGCTGGGATCGAACGCCGCCCCTCGCTGGGATCGAACACCGCCCCTCGCTGGGATCGAACGCCGCCCCTCGCTGGGCTCGACAGCCAACTCCCCGCTGGGATCGAACGCCGCCCCTCACTGGGATCGAACGCCACCCCTCGCTGGGATCGAACGCCGCCCCTCGCTGGGATCGAACGCCGCCCCTCGCTGGGATCGAACGCCGCCCCTCGCTGGGATCGAACTCCGCCCCTCGCTGGGATCGAACGCCGCCCCTCGCTGGGATCGAACGCCGCCCCTCGCTGGGATCGAACGCCGCCCCTCGCTGGGATCGAACTCCGCCCCTCGCTGGGATCGACAGCCAACTCCCCGCTGGGATCGAACGCCGCCCCTCGCTGGGATCGAACGCCGCCCCTCGCTGGGATCGAACACCGCCCCTCGCTGGGATCGAACACCGCCCCTCGCTGGGATCGAACGCCGCCCCTCGCTGGGATCGAACTCCGCCCCTCGCTGGGATCGAACACCGCCCCTCGCTGGGATCGAACACCGCCCCTCGCTGGGATCGAACGCCGCCCCTCGCTGGGATCGAACTCCGCCCCTCGCTGGGATCGAACTCCGCCCCTCGCTGGGATCGAACACCGCCCCTCGCTGGGATCGAACGCCGCCCCTCGCTGGGCTCGAACACCGCGCTCGCTGGGATCGAACGCCGCCCCTCGCTGGGATCGAACGCCGCCCCTCGCTGGGATCGAACGCCGCCCCTCGCTGGGATCGAACGCCGCCCCTCGCTGGGCTCGAACACCGCCCCTCGCTGGGATCGAACTCCGCCCCTCGCTGGCATCGAACACCGCCCCTCGCTGGGATCGAACGCCGCCCCTCGCTGGGATCAAACACCGTCCCTCGCTGGGATCGAACGCCACCCCTCGCTGGGATCGAACTCCGCCCCTCGCTGGACTTGACCTATGCCCCTCATTGGACTTGTACGCCGAACCTGCTGGGCTCGAATGCTGCCCCCTGCTGGTCTGAACCTCCGCACCTGCTGAGCCCGGATCACTGCCCCTCGCTGGGCCCAGATCACAGCCCCCCCGCTGGGCCCGGATCACAGCCCCTCACTGGGCCCGGATCACAGCCCCTCACTGGGCCCGGATCAGAGCCCCTCGCTGGACCCAGATCACAGCCCCTCACTGGGCCCGGATCACAGCCCCTCGCTGGGCCCGGATCACAGCCCCTCGCTGGGCCCGGATCAGAGCCCCTCGCTGGGCCCGGATCACAGCCCCTCCCTGGGCCCGGATCACAGCCCCTCACTGGGCCCGGATCACAGCCCCTCACTGGGCCCGGATCACAGCCCCTCACTGGGCCCGGATCACAGCCCCTCACTGGGCCTGGATCACAGGCCCTCGCTGGCCTCAGACGCCACTCCAATGGGCTGCCTGGACTCCAGTGACATCAGTCCAGTCACGTTTGTAGAAGTGGTCGCACTTGTAGGGGAGGACGAAAACCCTCTCATTTTACCCAGAAGGAAAAGAGCTGTGGGATCAGTCTGTGCTGCAAATTGATTTGAAACTGAGATGGTTTGACTTTGGCAGAGCAGTGATTGGACGGGGGAGGACACCGGAGGGCCAATGGTGGGACAGAGTCAGCCCGAAGCATGGGGCTTTCAAGCCAATGGGAGAGCACTTGCTCGAAAACTGTGGGACTGACTCATCACCATTATCGGGCTATTGTCTTCCCCATGTTTACACTATGGAGGGAAATTATGCAGACCTTCAGAAAACTAAGGAACCCAAAACAACCCAAGGGCCTACACAATGGCTACAGGAGGCCAACCCAAGCAACACCTACTGAAACCTTGAGTAGGTTAACATCAGTGGAAAAAACCTGCAATAATCTAAAACTACCGCATTTTTCAAAATCACAAAGCCCACCAATGGGAAGGATCGATTTCAGCACGAGAGGCGGACTGGATAATCTGGCTATAAAAAGGGGTTCCTGATGCAGTGTGTGTGCTGCTCTGCTCTCGTGATCCAACAACCAGCAAGCCTCTCGACACTGAAGGAAAACCAATGTCCGAAGACACCGAAGATAGAAGAAACAAACCACCAGACTGCAGAAGGCACAGTAGTGAGTATAACCTCTGGTCCCCAGAACTCCCAACTCAGTTAAGCCAGGAAAGGTGGGAGGTTGGGCATTGTACTGCTAAACTTGTGTAAAGATTTTTGTTGTGTCCCTTTAGTGGGATTTAGGGGGATTGTTTTGTTGGTGTATTGCTGTTTGTTGAGATACACCTTGTCAAATAAATTGGAAGCCTAAGTTCCTCTTGGAATCACCTTGTCTCAGTTCTATTATATTACATCTCCTGATCGTGAGTCTTATGTCAGAACAGTGTAAGGGAAGCTAGGAGCACCTCAAAAATGCTCAACTGTGTGTCACAGGCTAGGAAAGAAGGGATTAGGAGTGTTTGACACTCACAGGTGCTTCACAGGCTAGGCATAAGCTGTGGGGACACACAAGTCTCAAAACCCCCTTCATAAGCTGTGGACACAGTCTCTCCAGGGGTGCTCTTGCAGCACTCAGGGTACCTCACAGGCCAGGTATAAGCTGTGAGGGCAGAAGCCCAGAGAGAGACACCCAAGGCACAACAACACTCCCCGAGAACCCCTTACAGAACATGGTGACCTCGGCAGGACATAAGCAAACAGGAGATGTTAATATAACAGATGAGGTGATAAGAGAGGAAACTAAAATGGAGGAGAGAATTTCCTCATACATTTTTGGCAAGGTGAACCTCACCAAACCTTGGGTACAAGCCCTCACACGGGCAGAGCGCCCAGTGGATGCTGCTGCTCAGTGGACAGCAGGGAAGGACCACAACTGCAGGGTGGAAAAGGGCATCTGGCTTATCTGCTTCACCCGCCAAGTCCGAAAGCTCGACCAGCGGGTGAAGGACTTGGAACAGAGTCTTCAGATATCAGAGGAGCTCTCTGCTATCCGGGCTGCGGTTGGGGCAACCTGCTGGCCAAATTAGCTGAAGAGTAGCAAAGGAAGAGGCAGTTGGAGTAGACCTTCCGAAATAGCCGGGACTATCTTCAGTGTCAGGTCACTGAGGCCAAGGGTAGTGAGGGGTCCCTCCGGGAACAGAACTCTCGGTACACCCAGAAAATTTGGGAACTAGAGAATAAATTAAAAGACGTACAGGCAGCTTATAAAGTGGCCAGTAGCAGTGAATTTGCAGATCATGTTTCCCGCCAGGAGAGGATTAAAACTCTCACCCACGCTCTATCCCATGCAAAGGGGATGGTCGCCCTGTAGGACCTGGAGGGTCCACAGGGGACAAAGGAGAGTATTGTGGGGTAGAGGAGAATCCAAAGGCAAGAGACGCCCGACCCTTCCTCCTGAGGCACCGGTGGTTTGTCCGGTGGGGTACCAGGAGGAGCGGGACATGCAGGTAGTAGCATACCCAGGGCTGGGGGCAGGACCAATGTGTCCCGCTCGGTAGCAGGGATCTGAGGCTCCCGCCGAGGGTCAGTTAAGGGCTGGATCAGGTGACCATGCACTGTCTGCTGCACCGGGTATGGTGGGACAGCCGGAGTAGAGGGACCAGCGCAGAAAGATCCTGAACCAGGGCGGATGTGCCCGGTCAGGCAGCGCAAGTACGGTCCTCCACAGGGAGGTGGCCAAGGTTGGGGAGCGCTGGAGAGCGACTTTATTATTCCCCATGGAGTTCAATTACTCAGGGCCATGGTGGCCCATTTGGCCAAACTCACTCACAGCAGGGACCCGTCTATCCACTTCATCATGGAGGTGATGCAGGCAGGAGAAATGAATGGGTGCGACGAGGAAGAGACAGCCAAGCTGCTGCACTTCTCTCTGGACAGCAAATTGTACCAGGCCCTACCGGCAGAATGCCGGAGGGGGTAGTGCACATTTACTGAGGTCCAGAGGACCATCCTTGAGGCTATGGGCTTCGATGACGGCAGTCCTTTCGAACGGGTCGAAAGGACAAGGCAGCTCGCAGGGGAAACCCCGCAGGCATTTGCGGACAGGCTATGGGTGGTATATCACGCAGCCTGTGGGGAGCTCCTCGACCGGGCGAATCTTTCCGTAGTACAGACTGGCCGCGGGTTGAGGATGCTGGTGACAAACTGGCCATGGCAGAACGGTGGTTCGATTCCCGGGACACCAACCTCACCGAGGAAGCAGTGGTCAGGCAACTGGCACTGGTCCAATGGAATGGAGGGGGGGAGGAGGAGAAAATCTCCAAAGGTCGGGTAAATGAAGTAAAACCCAACTCGATCCCCAAAAAGGAATGGCACCAGGAGGGTGGCCGCTCGTCTGATAAGGAGGGAGTGTGCTACGGGTGCGGGAAAGCTGGGCATTTGAAAAGGGATTGCAGGAGCCCAGTAAAGAGATATGGGGGGAGAAGTCCTTCAGGAGCTGCCCGGAGTGGGGGAAGTGGAGCGAGCTCCTCACCATCCCTTGACCAGATAGTAGCTGCAGTGAGGACAGCGCTGGAGGGGACTGGGAAGGTAGCCACAGCAATAGGCAGGGAAGCACCAGCAACCCTGCCAGTACAGAGGCCGTGACTAGCCCAGACCCAGCCTGCATACCTGTGCCCACTAGAATACGACCCCTGGGGACGACCCTGGGTCAAGATGGAGGTTGAGGGTGTATTGGCTACTTACCTTTTGGACACTGGTGCTTCCAGCACGATAGTCCATTCGGAGGACCCTGCAACCTCACCTCTATCAAATGGGGTGCCGTATCAACTAGTTGGGTTCACAGGAAATGAGAAGGCTGGGTTTTTCTCAGTCCCGCTCGCAGTTCGTTTAGGAGCACTCCAAACACAATGGAAGTGCGTCCTGATGAACTGGGAGCAGGTGGGGAAAGGGATCTTGGGGGCTGATTTCATCATCGCTCGCCAGATCCTAGTAGACTTGAGGAATCACTGTCTATGGGGCACAGTGGACAGGGGAGCAGAGGGAGAAATCATGGTTATTGATAAGAAACAGGGAAAAGGGACTCTGTGTACAATGAAGCCAAAAGTGGGTTACGACCTGGAGGTTCTGGTCGGTAACACCCCGGCCGAGTACCGGGCCTATGTGCAAGCAAATCTTGCAGCATTTGCCACCCATAAACACGATTGTGGGAGAGTCACAGGAGTGGAGGTTAGAATAGATGGGGATCCCAAGTTCCGCCCGCAAAAGCAGTATGGCTTTCCCCGAGAGGCAGAAGCAGACTTGGAGAGAGCTTTAAGCTCGCTTGTCGAGCAGGGTGTTTTGAGACCCATAGCCACCCATGTCAACTCCCTGCTTTGGCCGGTTAGGAAACCGGACAATTCTTGGAGGGCTACGGTGGATTATAGGGTGCTCAATAAAAACATCCCAGCTTGTGCCCCCACAGTAGCGGCGGTTGCGGATCTGATAGGGGAAATCCCTGCATCCGCAACCACGTTCACAGTGTTAGACATATCCAACAGGTTCTGGCCTATCCCTGAACGGAGGGAAGACCAGTACAAGTTTGCCTTCACCTTCCAGGAACAGCAGTATACATGGAGCTGCCTCCCACAGGGCTTTCATAATAGTCCCAGCATCTTTCACCAATGCATGGCGAACTGCTTAAAAGGCTTCAGCCAACCACACCAGCTGGTCCAGTATGTGGACTGATACGTCCTTCTTATACAGTATAACTGCACAAGAGGCCCATGCTTGAGAGAAGGTCAGTCTGTGACCTGTCCTTTATTTCAGAACACTCAAGTGCAGGAAGTGGGTGGAGCTTCCCCTTTTATATCTGAAGATCTAGGTTAGGACTGTCTCCCACAAGTTCACCACCGAGTGGTTATTGTTCTCACAGTGTACAACTTAGGTAGATTATACATGGGTTACAATGCTGGTTGAAAACATGACATCACCTCCCCTGCAAAGTCTTATTGGGATCACAGGTTGAGTCTCTCTGGTGGTTTACGCTCCCTTGTGGAGCGCCTGAGTTGGGGCTCCGGTTGTTGGGCGCTGGCCTGAGTGTCTGCTGTTTGCGGTGCCTCAGGCCTGTCCGGACTGCCCACAGTGACTGCGCTCTCCTCCCTTTGGTTCCTGTGTTCGGTCACCTGTGGTGGAGTGAACTCTACATCGTGTTCTTCCTCTGCTTCTTCTATGGGGTTGCTGAACCTCCTTTTTGTTTGATCCACATGTTTGCGGCAGATTTGTCCATTGGTAAGTTTAACTACCAGAATCCTATTTCCCTCTTTGGCAACCACAGTGCCTGCGAGCCATTTGGGTCCTGCAGCGTAGTTAAGGACAAAAACAGGGTCATTTACATCAATACATCGCGCCCTCACATTCCTGTCATGGTAGTCATAATGTGACTGGCGCCTGCTCTCGACAATTTCTTTCATGGTGGGGTGTATAAGGGATAACCGGGTTTTGAGTGTCCTTTTCATTAGCAGCTCTACGGGTGGAACCCCTGTGAGCGAGTGTGGTCGGGATCTGTAGGCCAACAGGAGGCGTGATAAGCGGCTTTGTAGGGAACCCCCTTGGAATCTGAGCATCCCCTGTTTGATTATCTGCACTGTTCGTTCTGCCTGGCCGTTTGAGGCCGGCTTGAACGGTGCCGTTCTAACATGGTTAATTCCATTGCCTGCCATGAAGTCCTGGAATTCAGTGCTTGTGAAGCACAGGCCATTGTCGCTGACCAAGATGTCCGGTAGACCGTGGGCAGCGAACATTGCCCGTAGATTTTCTACCGTGGCAGAGGATGTGCTTGAATTTAAAATGTCACACTCGATCCATTTGGAGTAGGCGTCTACCACAACCAAAAACATTTTCCCCATGAAAGGACCTGCGTAGTCCACATGGATGCGTGACCAAGGCTTGGCGGGCCATGGCCAGGGGCTAAGGGGAGCTTCCCTGGGCGCATTGCCCAGCTGGGCACACGTGTTGCACCTGCGAACACAAAGTTCCAGATCTGCGTCTATCCTTGGCCACCAAATGTGTGACCTGGCAATTGTCTTCATTGTGACAATGCCCGGGTGCTCATTGTGGAGTTCTCTGATGAACACCTCTCTGCCCATCTGGGGCATGACTACGCGGTTTCCCCACAGTGGGCAATCGGCCTGAATCGAGAGTTCATCCTTGCGCCTGTGAAATGGTTTAAATTTCTCAGGGCATGCCCTGTACGTGGCTGCCAGTCCCCATTCAGGACACATTTCTTGACTAGAGACAATAGCCTCTATTGAGACTCTATTTGTCTAGACTTTAATCTGACAGGCTGTCACGGGTGAGCCTTCGCTTCCGAAAGCTTCAACAGCCATGACCATCTCAGCAGCATGCTCGGTAGCCCCCTCAGTGGTGGCTAGTGGGAGCCTGCTGAGTGCATCGGCGCAGTTTTCGGTGCCCGGTCTGTGCCGAATTGTGTAGTCATAGGTGGCTAACGTGAGTGCCCACCTCTGTATGCGGGCCAATGCGTTTGCATTTATGGCCTTGTTGTCGGCCAAAAAGGACGTTAGGGGTTTGTGATCTGTCTCCAGCTCAAATTTCCTGCCAAACAGGTACTGGTGCATTTTCTTTACCGCATATACACATGCGAGCGCCTCCTTTTCTACCATCCCATAGCCCCTTTCTGCCTGGGACAGACTTCTGGAGGAATAAGCTACCGGCTGTAATTGACCCTTGGCATTGACATGCTGGAACACACACCCGACACCATAGGACGACGCATCGCACGTTAACACAAGTTTCTTACATGGGTCATATAGCGTTAACAGATTGTTGGAACATAACAAATTGCGTGCTCTATTGAAAGCTCTTTCCTGGCTGTTCCCCCAGACCCATTCACGACCTTTGCGTAGGAGCACGTGTAGCGGCTCTAGCAGCGTGCTCAATTTGGGAAGAAAGTTACCAAAATAGTTCAGGAGCCCCAGGAATGAACGCAACTCCGTCGTGTTACGGGGTCTGGGTGCTCTCTGGATCGCTTCCGTCTTGGACGCAGTCGGGCTGATCCCGTCTGCTGCTACCCTCATCCCCAGGAATTCTACCTCTGGATCTTGGAAGACGCACATCGCCTTTTTCAGTTGAAGCCCTACCGGTCCAGTCTCCGTAGCACCTCCTCCACGTTGTGGAGGTGTTCTTCAGTATCGTAACCCGTAATGAGGATGTCGTCCTGAAAAACCACCGTCCCTGGAATCGACTTGAGGAGGCTTTCCATATTTCGTTGGAAGATCGCGGTGGCCGAGCGAATCCCGAACGGACATCTGTTGTATTCAAACAACCCCTTGTGTGTCGTGATGGCGGTCAGCTTCTTCGATTCACTCGCCAGCTCCTGGGTTATGTAAGCTGAAGTCAGGTCCAATTTTGAAAAAATGTTGCCACCGGATAGCGTCGCAAAGAGGTCCTCCGCTCTCGGTAGCGGGTACTGGTCTTGGAGTGACACCCGATTGATGGTGGCCTTGTAATCGCCACATATCCTGACCGACCCATCCGCCTTGAGCACCGGCACGATCGGGCTCGCCCAGTCACTGAATTCGACTGGTGAGATGATGCCTTCCCTCAGCAGGCGGTCCAATTCGCCTTCTATCTTTTCCCGCATCACGTAAGGCACCGCTCTGGCCTTGTGGCGTACTGGCCTGGCGTCCGGGTTTATGTGAATCACTACCTTGGCCCCCATGAAAGTGCCAATGCCGGGTTGAAATAATGAGTCAAATTTGTCCAGGATCTGTGAGCATGATACTCGCTCCACAGAGGAAATTGCATTGACATCGCCCCATTTCCAGTTCATGACAGCAAGCAAACTCCTCCCCAGTAGTGCGGGACCGTCCCCTGGGACAATCCAGAGTGGCAACCTGTTCTCCGAATCTTTGTGGGTCACGACTACCGTGGCGCTGCCTAGCACCGGAATGATCTGCTTTGTGTAAGTCCGTAGCTGTGCGTCAATCGGCAATAATTTTGGCCTCCTGGCCTTGGACGCCCACAACTTTTTGAACTGTTTGATAGCCATCAGGAGCTGGCTGGCCCCCGTGTCTAGCTCTATTGATACTGGGATGCCATTGAGGAGCACTTTCATCATTATCGGTGGCGTCCTGGTGTATGAACTGTATACGTGCTCCACATGAACTCGCTGAACTTCAGCTGCCAGCGATTTCCCCCAGCGTTCATTTCTGCAATTTCTGCAGGTATTTTGTTCACCTCTGCAAACTCTGGCTGAGTGTGTGCCTCCACGCGTCCAGCATGAAACAAAAGGTCCCTTGCCAGTCGATCGTCCCTGACTGCCCCAGTTATTGCCCTTGAATGCGCCATTAACAGGTGTTGATGGCCCCATTACTGGCCGCATTGTCCCTTGCAATGGCGTGAATCGCCGTTCAGCTTGCCATTGTCTCTGTCGAACTCCCCCTCTGGGTTCGACTACATGTTGGGGCATGCCCGACTGCCCTTGTCTGCCTGGAGAACTGTGTGCTGCTTTAACAATGTTGAATCTCTGTCCCAACCATTCCTTAACACAGTACCTCTTGTCTGTTCTGCTAGTGGCCATGCTCGCGTGGTTTAAATCCCAGTTTCTTGTCGCCATTGATACGTCCTTCTTATACAGTATAAATGCACACGAGGCCCATGCTTGAGAGAAGGTCAGTCTGTGACCTGTCCTTTATTTCATAGCACTCAAGTGCAGGAAGTGGGTGGAGCTTCCCATTTTATATCTGAAGGTCCAAGTTAGGAGTGTCTCCCACAAGTTCACCACCTAGTGGTCATTGTTCTCACAGTGTACAACTCAGGTCAGATTATACATGGGTTACAATGCTGGTTGAATGCATGACATGGACGACCTGTTGTTGTTCACAGACAGCAGTGAGGAACATGGTCCACTGCTGGCCGAACTGCTGGTCTTACTGAAGGAAGGGGGTTTTAAAGTTAACCCCAAGAAAGCCCAGATAGGTCTAGGAGAAGTAAAATTCCTGGGCCTGACGATAAGGGCAGGAGAAAGGGCCATTGATGAGGCTAGAAGAAAGGCAGTGCAGGAACTCCCTGTCCCTAGGGATTTGTCGGGGGTAAGGACTTTCCTGGGAATCACTGGCTACTGAAGGGACTTCATCGAGGACTATGCAGCCACTGCCGCCCCTCTGCTCAGACTCCTACATAAGGGGGTCGAGTGGGAATGGGATGAGGACTGTGAGGCAGCATTTGTCCACCTTAAGAAAGACCTGCAGGTAGCACCAGCCCTGGGGGCAATTGATGGGGGTGAGGAATTCTTCCTGGAGGTGGCAGCCAGTGGTGACAGCTTAAGTGCAGTGTTGCTCCAGGAGCGAAACGGTCAGCTGAGACCAGTGGTGTACTCCTCCAGGGTCCTCACGGAGGTAGAAAAGGGATACTCCAATTTTGAGAGGCACTTGCTTGCCACCCACTGGGCAGTAAAGAGAGCTCAGATCTTTACCGGAGTATCCCCCATTACACTCCTCACCCATCATGCCCCGACGCAGGTGCTGTTGGACGGGAGGATTAAGGACGGGACAGTGAGCAGTGCTAGAATCACTCGCTGGACCCTCCTCCTCTCCCAAATTACTTTAAAGGTCAAGGGCCTCTGCGAGCCCAGGCTCGCAGCAAATTTAATCTATCCAGGGCAGCCGCATAGATGCTCTGTGGAGGGGGTATGGTACATCAACTTTGGATTTCGGGCAGGGATACACCCCACAGGCCGCGAAATCTACGTTGACGGCTCCAGTTCAGTGTCCGCGGGTACAAGACTCACGGGCTGCGGAGTTTGGGATCCCAAGGCAGGGATTGCCTTGGCTCTTAAACTCCCATGCACCCTGAGCGCCCAGCAGGCGGAACTCTCGGCGGTGATGTATGTGGTCACACACCCCGAGGAATTCCCTACCCCATACACGATTTGCTGACAGCATGTTCACTTGCAATTCGTGTACAGAGTATCTGGCGATTTGGTCACGCCGGGGGTACACCTCTGCGGATGGGAAGCCCCTTGTGACCAAACCCCTGCTAGAAAAGATCGTGGCTGCAGTGGGAGAAACCGGGGATGTATATATCCATAAGGTAAAGGCCCACTCCAAAACTGAGCCACGGGGGGAAGGTAACCAGCAGGCAGACCAGCTGGCAAGGGAAGGTGCTCGTACAGGTCGCCCATGGGACCCATACGAGGCAGGCAGGATAGCAGCAGCAAGAAGCAAGCCTGCGACACAAGGGCGCGTAGGGGCGGCTGCGGCCCCGGACCTTAAAGTAGTCCAGATGCAGGATCCGGTCCTGAAGGCTGCCTTGGCTGCTATCAAAAAGGGGGAAAAGGCGGAGGGCCCATACAGTGCTGCAGATATTGCTGTGCGGGAAGGCATGTTGTTTAAAGGGGACAAATGGGTAGTGCCGCCACAACACCGGAGGGAATTCCTTCAGCTGGCCCATGAGGGTCCAGGTGCGGGACACTCCGGGCCGGAATCTACCTGGCAACGGGTAGAAAAGGCAGGGTGGTGGCCAGGCCTCCGGGAAGACGTCCGCAACTTCTGTGCGGGCTGTCTGGTTTGCGCTGCAAACAACCCAGACCCTCAGAAAAGGAAGGTGTCTATGGGACATGACAGGCGGGTAGAGGGACCATGGCAGTCGATCCAGATCGACTATATCGGACCCCTACCGGCCGCCCAGGGAGGTTGTAAATACTGCCTCGTCCTGGTGGATGTGTTTTCCAAGTGGGCGGAAGCCTTCCCTTGCCGAACAGCTACCGTGGTGGGGACTGCAAAAATCCTGGTGAGGGAGGTGTTCTCTCGGTGGGGTCTACCTCAAATTGTGGAGTCCGACCGGGGAAGCCACTTCACCGGCCAGGTGATGCAGGCCACCCTAAAGGTGCTGGGGATAAGAGCCAAATGGCATGTTGCCTACAACCCTCAGTCCTCAGGCCCCGTAAAACGCCTGAACCGGACCCTAAAGGAAAGGCTGCGCAAGGAGGTACGGGAGACTCACCGAACAAGTGGGTGGAGGTCTTACCGTTGGTCCTCATGGGAATCCGGGCCAGTCAGTCACAGAGCACAGGGTACTCACCCCATGAGCTGATGACTGGCCGGATTATGAGAACTCCAGTGCATGTGTTGGCGCTGGTTCTCACCGAAGGGCAGCTTCGAGAGGTGAACCGGGACCGGTTTGTCAGGGATCTGTTTGAACAGATTCACTGGCAGGGGGCCAACATGGGTAAACAGCACCGTGCCAATCGGCTGCTGCTGGAACCCCGCAGTCACCATGATTGGGAGATGGGCGACCAGGTGATGGTGAGAAGCTTCACCCGGGTCGGGGTATTTGAACCACTGTATATGGGACCATACAGCATAGTCGACAAGGCCAGCCCTATGGTCTATGTGGTTCGATTACCTCGCCGGGTGAAGTGGTATCACATTAATCAGTGTAAATTGTTTGACCCCAAAAGAGGTAAAAAACAGAAGGGACGAGCAAGGGAAGGGAATCAGGCACTGGGGGAAGAACAGGCCCCGGTGGATTTGGAGGCTCCGTAGGAAGCAGCGGGCTCCGAAGCTCTACAGCCGGGGATGGTTCACTGCTCCAATAAGGCTATCCCACCACTGGGTAGAGGTTCCCAGCCCACTAACAGAAGTAGGGAGAAGGGCTCTACCATTAGCAAGGTCCAAGGGGAAGCTGAACCTCCCATGGTGGATCAGCTGGGGCTAGCCCAAGAGGTGGAGGAGGTAGCATTGCAGCCCATAACGTGGGACTCTGCACCGACAGTAAGGAGGAGTGACAGAGTGCCACAGCCCAGGGCGCCGTGGTCCCCTGTTTACTTAGCTCTCCGGCCCAGACCGAGAAGGCGAAAGACAATGGGGAGGGTGCTCTGTTGCGCTAGCAAGGGTCTCACACCGATTATCCGGGGCTCGGAGGGCCTTGGAGGGCAGCACAAGACTCATTAAGGGGGACTATACGAGCCCCTCAGCGGAGGGCATCCTGGTCCCCAGGGTATGGTCAGCCGAGTGGTCGACGACACCTGTACAGTGACAGGATGTAGCCTGGCCACCCGGGGACGGGTGGTGGTGTATATATTTTCCCTTCCTGTTTTGTTACTTTGTGTTGTGTGCATATGTGTTTAGGTAAGGCAGTGACGGTTGGGTACAGCATTTTTGTGTTCAGAACATGTTACGCGGGCCGAGACTGGAGAGGTCTCTCAAGGCAAGGCCATGTTCTTCTTGCCTTTCAGATGTCAACACCTCCCTACTGGACGTTAGTGATGCGGGTATCTCTAAGTATCTGCACCGGGCACCGAGGGGATACCGAGGACTCCCTGGTTTTCGGATGCTCCGGGAGCAGAGCGCCGACAGTGACCACAGGAGAAGTGACTCCGGCGGTGGATGGCCGGGTCACCGACTCCCACGAGGGGAGATGGCCTGGGTGGTTGGGATCGAACTCCACCAAGTACTCCAACCATAAGGATATTACCTACGGAGAGACCTCCATCCCCTGCCCGGAGATCACTGTGGCCACTTCCAGAGTGAGAGTGACAGAAGGCAGGAAGGTATGCCTAACTTGCCAAGGGGACATACCTCTGGGACGGTGGTGGTGACTCAGAAAGCTCAAGAGGGACGTGGGAGACCGATACTTGGACTGGAAACGTCCGGATAATGATACCTACCGAACCATCATGGGGTCATCTGGTGGGGTCACGGTGTGCTGGGTGAAATGGTGGGCGTATGACCAAGGAATTTATTTGTGTATGTGGGGATCCACTCGAATGTGTTCAGAGGGGGTCTCCATTGCTTTCTATAGGTGGGGGCAGGATGTCGGGGATGGGGTGGTATGGGACCCCCAATCCCCGGGTACCAGTAAATGCCACCGAACTTGTAGTTCAGGTAAGGAAGCCCCCACCCACGGCCAAGCCCACCGTCCCACACGGGTGCCTGACAACAACCAGGGGGCCGGGGAATGGTTTAGTGTTGGTCTCTACCAAGAAACTACTTTATCAGGGGGTACACTACGCGATGGCATCAGTGGTGCTATATCTGACAGAAGACCGCCTACCTACGTAGTGTCCCTGGAAAACCGAGCTGTTATACCAGGCTCTGCTGCGGGAGATGTTCCGGAAGTTGTATGAACTGGACTTCGGGGATGTCAAAGTGACAGACTTGTATAAACAGTGGGATAGGGCTGAATCAGGCAGGCAGAGGCTTGGCACTTTAAATGACATTTTCACGGGGTTTAACACCGGGGCGTCCGCCATAAACAGTTTGGATAACATGCAGCTGGCCCTCCAGATAAATGGGTTAAAGAATCAGCTGCGCAAAATCCTGGGGGACGAGAATACCGTAGTGGGATCCGCGCTCCACGAAGAGTTGGCAATGACAGTTCACTTAAAGGAGAATATCTCTCAATTGAAGGCACAGGCCAGGGCTGTAAATGCCTTGATTCGGGAGGATAGAAACGCCTCCGATCAAGCCGCCCAAAATGAGGTGTGCGTGCTCTATGGGGCCTGGTTGCTGGGAGAGGGATGGAGTAACCTCGAGGATCTGAGACAGGGACAGGTCCCCTCCTGGATCAGCAACCAGCACTTAGCAGCACTGCACCCTTACGATAATGTTTTGAGTCCTTGCCAACTTCGTGTAGTGTCGGAAGCCTACCTGGTACCGGTGGACTGTGGAAAGTCAAACCATACCATCATGGGTGTGGTGGTCAGGATGCCCGTGATGGGGGCGTCCCCATGACCAGCACCCCTGTATCGAGTGGAGAATGTGGGAATCATTCGTGGAGGGGTGCATGTTCGATTTCAAGAGGTCCCACCTTATGACACAATGTGGGAGCACACTGTGACAGGTACAGACCTCTCGGGTTGTCGGAGCAGGGGAGCACAGGTAATCCTGTGCCCCCAGCACTTGAACGCTTTTGCAAGGCCACAATGCGGGTTCAGCACTGCTGGGGCAGAGCCTATCAATTGCACAATGGAGGTAATGGCCCCTAACCATATGCCTCCACAGGTAGCATATGTAGGCAGTGGGACATATTGTGTCATCACAAGTGCCCAACGGTATGAACACGGACCGGGAAGGTGGTGTCCAATACCGTACAGCAGCTTTTGCTTTAAACCCAGGGCAGAGGTTCAAGTGGCACACACCAGAATCACACCCATCCCTGAACCTTCCACGATTCACCTCACGGTACAAAACAACCTCAGCCACCTACAACAATATGTCGCCCATTTTGGCTATCCCATTGCCCCACTACCTGAGAAACTTACAGCACTCCTCCAGGCAGTGGATTTGTCTCAAAAACATTTTTACACCAGGGAGTAGAAAACTGAAATTCTAGCAGGGGAGATTGCCCATATTAAACCCCCAGTATGGTGGGATTTGGGGATACGGGCAGACATACCTGTGTGGATCCGGGTGGGATCGCATGCCTCAGTAATCGGCCAACTCCTGATTGTAGCTTATCTGCTAGTTACAAGCTGTAAGCTCAGGAGAAAAAGAAAAAGAAAGCAGTTCCTCAGGCTACTACACAGACAGGAGAGCCGTTGCTAAACACTCAAGACGTGTAAACAAAGCTTGGCCGTGACACTTAGGCGGTTTTGTTATTCCCAGGGATTACTGCGTTTTCATACATGGCCCCTGGGGAGTTTGCAGGGCAGGTTTCTTTGTTTTACAGTTAAGACTGAAATGAGACTCAATGTACAATTGCTGCTGTAACCTTAAGTACATATAGGCATATTGCTGTCGTATATTGTAACCTGTTGGATTCTGTGTTTTGTACCGCGTTAAAAGGAATTACGATATATATCGACGGGATCAATTTAGAGTTAAACTGGGGAAAGTTGGGCAATTTGGGAGACCTAGGGTTTTCTCACCACCCTGAACTTTGACACACTCGAGTGGTGTCTGACTGTGTCAGATGGGGGATTATGTAGGGGAGGACGAAAACCCTCTCATTTTACCCAGAAAGAAAAGGGCTGTGGGATCGGTCTATGCTGCAATGTGAATTGAAACCGAGACGGTTTGACCTTGACAGAGCAGTGATTGGACGGGGGAGGACACCGGAGGGCCAATGGTGGGACAGAGTCAGCCCGAAGCATGGGGCTTTCAAGCCAATGAGAGAGCACTTGCTCGAAAGCTGTGGGACTGACTCATCGCCATTATCGGGCTATTGTCTTCCCCATGTTTACACTATGGAAGAAAATTATGCAGACCTTCAGAAAACTAGGGAACCCAAAACAACCCAAGGGCCTACACAATGGCTACAGGAGGCCAACGCAATCAACACCCACTCAAACCTTGAGTAGGTTAACATCAGTGGAAAAAACCCGCAATAATCTAAAACTGCCGCATTTTTCAAAATCACAAAGCCCACCAATGGGAAGGATCGATTTCAGCACGAGAGGCGGACTGGATAATCTGGCTATAAAAAGGAGTTTCTGACACAGTGTGTGTGCTGCTCTGCTCTCGTGATCCAACAACCAGCAAGCCTCTCGACACTGAAGGAAAACCAGTATCCGAAGACACCGAAGATAGAAGAAACAAACCACCAGACTGCAAAAGGCACAGTAGTGAGTATAACCTCTCGTCCCCAGAACTCCCAACTCAGTTAGGCCAGGAAAGGTGGGAGGTTGGGCATTGTACTGCTAAACTTGTGTAAAGATTTTTGTTGTGTCCGTTTAGTGGGATTTAGGGGGATTGTTTTGTTGGTGTATTGCTGTTTGTTGAGATACACCTTGTCAAATAAATTGGAAGCCTAAGTTCCTCTTGGAATCACCTTGTCTCAGTTCTATTGTATTACATCTCCTGATCGTGAGTCTTATGTCAGAACAATGTAAGGGAAGCTAGGAGCGCCTCGAAAACGCTCAACTGTGTGTCACAGACTAGGGAAGAAGGGATTAGGAGTGTTTGACACTCACAGGTGCCTCACAGGCTAGGCAGAAGCTGTGGGGACGCACGAGTCTCAAAACCCCCTTCATAAGCTGTGGACACAGTCTCTCCAGGGGTGCTCTTGCAGCACTCAGGGTACCTCACAGGCCAGGCATAAGCTGTGAGGGCAGAAGCCCAGAGAGAGACACCCAAGGCACAACAACACTCCCCGAGAACCCCTTACACACTCTTGGGCCAGTTCACGCCGCTCCCTGCAGTGGCGAGCTCTGATACTTATACCCCCCGCCTGCCGATGCTGCTTTCTTGCAGGTCAGGGGGGCGTAATGAAGCAGTGAAAGACAAGAAAGGTTGAGGTGGTGAGTTTGGGGAGGCTAGAGCTGACAGGATTTGCTTATTAAACAGCGTGGGCTCGAAATTGCTGGACATACCGCCCGCGGACCACCGACATACTGCCCAAAATCACGAAATTGATCGAAAAATACCAACATACTGCCCACATACCACCCGGTGGGAAATTCATCAGTGACATACCACCGGGGTGGTATGCATACCGTCCGCCTATGCAACCATGGACATACTGTCCAAAATTGCCAAATTGATGACTTACCACCGACATACCACCGACCCTGCAGACCGCCCTGGAAAAGTTGGTTTTAAGTCGATCTTCATTCGGCGGTAAGCATCTTCACCTGTGAATTTTTTTTTATCTGTCACCTCCCCCCAGTCTCTCCCACCTCCCAGTCTCTCCCCCCCCCCCCCACAACGATCTGTTCCCACCCCCTCCATGGCGATCTCCACCCCAAGTAGCGATCTCACCCACAAATAGCGATCTCTCCCCAAGAAGTGCACCCCACCCCCGCCACCCCCCCACCCCCACCCCCCCCCCACATACCTGCACCGTGCTCTCAGACCAGCGGTCTCTGTCGATTCTGGTCTGTGCCTCTCAGGGGGCGGAGCTTCACAGCAGCATCCGTGTGCGCAGAACTCGGGACCCGAAGATTCCCGAGTGGAAAGGACTCACCACCCGCACACCTCCGGCTGCACTCCGCTCGGCATACCGCCGAGAAAAAACTGACGAAAATCGCGCACACTCCGCCCCAGCGATACCCGGCGATATAAAACGACACACCACCGGCACACCGCAGAGAAATGGGCGGGCGACCAATTTCAGCCCCGAAGCCTTTTCTGACATTCTGTCCAACAACACAAAAGAGTTGCTAGCAGAACCTCCATAGATATGGGAGCAATAATCAAATCGATGGGCTTGGTCTTAAGAACCATGTATTGAGGTTAAAAAAAGGTGACTGGCACAAAAGAAATAACTGCAATTCTTGGAGGCAGCATTCACAATAGAAGAGATGGGAGAGTACCATTTGTGGTCAGAGTTGATAATATCAAACATTTTCAAGTAAAATTATTAAAAGAAGGAATTTCACTCCCACAGTGAGAACAATAATGTCCCTTGAGGAAGGATGGCTGAGGATGGAGCCATCATTAATGAGAGGGTTGGTGTTGGTTACATTTACAAACGACATGAAGAAACTGTGTGTCTCTTCAGAATTACAAGATTCCCAATATGATTTTCATTGCCCCAGTGGAGAGTTTTACAAGTAGTCTCTCCCACCAAGGGCATAAGTTGGAAATTTGGGCAAAACCCCAAACAAATTAAAACTAATGGTTTTTGGGGTACTGGATATGAATCGCACAGAAACATTTGCTAAAGTGAAAAAGTACTGGATGATGAATTAAAAAAAAATATAGGGGGAGAAGGAAGGGAAAGATGTGCAAACCATAACATTGAACACAGATTATGTTATGTATGTATCACTGTAAGATATTAGAAAGGATATTAATGTCAAATAAAACATAAAAGTTTCAATTTTTAAGTAAAAAAAATAAAAGCAATGATTTCCAAATAATGAATGGAACACATGCATAATTAAGAACAAGAGTGTTTACCAATTTGGTCAGTTCTTTCTTTTTATTAACATAATATTACAGTTTGTTAACAAAATATGTCTGTACCAACATATTTTCTTGCTGTATATTCATGCATTAATAGGTAGCTTAATATTTTGCAAAATCTCATTTCATATGCAAGTTCAGATTGTTGATTGCTTCGGATAAACGACTGTTAGATCCATCAGAGTATGCTTCCTGGTAATGCTCCTATTCTCAGGTTTATGGTTAAATTTAGACTTACTGTCAATTACTAGAAATGCTGAGAATTTAAAGCGAGTTTAGCTTTCGAAGGTTTTGTTAAAGCTAATTCCTCACTTTCACTGTATATATTTCTGTGACACAAGTTTGAAACCAGCATTTCCATAGAGTGAAAAATAACAACTCAATGTCAAAGGTTAACTCTCCAGTAAATATAAACTATCTTTAGAAATGTTAAGAGATTGGGCCTGATTTTCCTGCTGGCAGCGATCGGATGTGGTGTTACAAGCAGCAGAACTGTGATTTTTCTTGATTTTGGCTGTTGCTGACATCAGAAGCTGATCTTAACCCAAAATCACTTTCATGGCTGCTACCCAGCTATTGAGCTGTCGTGGGAAAATACCTGATTACTCCTCTCTGCAAACCGCATGATCTCTATAAATTACATGGTGCAAACATCACCACAACTTGCAATGCCCACGAGACAATCACCTTCATGAGCGTGTTTGACTAATCTTGTCAGTGCTGTGAGGAGAAAGGTTTTCTGTCAGTATAATCAGCTGTAAAACTATTACTCACCAATAGGAAAATCTGGCCTGACTATCACATAGATATATGTACGTAATAATTAAAATAAAATGCTAATGTCATCTACAGATTTTCTTTACTAATAAGAAACATAAACCTCCCTAAAACTATGATTTAGCAAAGAAATTATTTCCAATGAAACGTGGATGATATATATATATATATATATACCCTGTGTACGTATATATATATATATATAAGATATAAAAGAGGTGGCATTAGCTTAGATGTTGCTTTTGAATGCCTGCCCTTTGCTATTAAAGAACTATGGCTTTTTTTTTTAAATTGCACTTGGAAAGAGTTGCAAAAATCTCCAGTTTTCTTGAAAGTTAACAGTTCAAATTCAGAAACGTCATCATATTTAATTCATAACTGTGCCAGCCTCTTAAAGGCACAATGTTGCCATAGTAATTAGGACGATGCAGGACACAATCATCAGTGTACTGATGTCACTGTGTAGCAATTTTGTGCAGCAATCCTATTGTTCATCTAATTTTTTCAAATAAAATTGCCAAATTAGTCGTTGGGCCCAACATAGCATTTCTGCAGCACAGTAGTGAGGGATGTTGCTTCAAGACCTCAGCCGGCCTGAACCCTCACTAATATGCAGACACTGTCCCTTTAACATTCTGTAACTGTTTACTTTCCAGTCCTATAATTCTTTCTTGGAAAACTGAAAATACATGTTTGCGTTACAGGTAACACATGGAAGATTTCAGTTCTATTACTACATGTCATTTTACTTAGTCATCTGATCTGTATATCGTTTATCATTTGTGCAACATATGCTACTCTCTAGATAAAGGTAGAACACTGCTTAAAAAACACACACACAATAGTTATCCATTTGCAATAACATAAGCTGGTGAACATTTTTCTGAGAAATGAACCACATCAGATCTTATTATGCCTCTTCAAAATATACATGGATCAAATAAAGAAGTTATTCCATGGCTGTTCTTTAAGCAGTGACTTCACTTTCACATGATGCAGGTCCTTCGTAGCAAGTTGCCCCCAGAATACATTATACAAGGAGTATTTAGGAAAGGCTATTCCTCTATTTTAAAATAAATCCAGAAATTACAATTGGAGAAAGGAATTATAATTTGTATAAGAGATATCTACTAAAATTTAAAAAAGCAGTGTAAATACGTCCTCCTATCCCGAAAAATCTCAAATTGTAGAAACATCGTTGTTCATTTGACACTCTTATCCAAGAATCAATTTAGTACGACCATTGTGCTGCAAAAAATGTAGAAATGTTCTTCAGATTTAAAAAACCATTAAAATATTCCTTTATGCAGACACATTTCGTATTAAGTGATAAACATAATAATTCATGCACATTTTATAAGCCGATAGAGTTTTTATAAGATAAAAATATCACTGCAAACTGGCCTACTTTTCACACAGGCAGACTGAACCTTGTTTTTTTTTTTAAGAATGCATTTGTAGGGCCCAGGTCGACAATGACCACAGTGGGGAAAAGAAGGTGGGGGACAAATCAGTAAGTAATGGTTACGTAGCACCGTACTTGGATTTTAAAACCTTGAAGAATGTAAGAGGAAGGAAAGACAGAGTGGTAAAGAGTCCCACAATTTTGAGCGCTGGGAAAGAATGGGGTACATCTTGACTTTATGCGATAGTGTAACTCGGGTGATAGCAAGTCAACTTCCCGTGTTACACCTCTCCCCATTGTTATTTCCATTGGCTTCAATGGAAATAAAAACTGGGAGAGATGTAAAATGGGCTGCCCATTCACTATCACCTGTTGTACACTATCACATAAAGTCGAGATCTACTCAAATGAGTTGGAATAGGGGACTATAAAATGAATCTTGGCTTTAATAAGATAAACTGTGTATAAAAAAATCACATTGAAAGAGTAACTTTTGGTTTAGATCTATTCTGTGAACTTAGTGACCTGTTATTAAATTATGCTGCAAAGGTATCATAACACTGGATCAATAGAAAGCCTTTTAATATCTGCAGCAACTGCAATTTCTCTATTTTCTGCATGCAGCAGTCAGCAATATCTTCACATGATACAGAATTCCAGCTTGGCACAACAGAGAAATGTTCAGTGTGGCAATGCAGAATCGCTTTTGGCCCAGGTCTTGAAGTAAACTGTAAATATGAGAGCAGTTATAATGGGCCCAAATTCGGCCCACCCTTTTTTTCGGCGCACTCATGTGAGATGCACCGACTTCCTAGGATCAAGACGGCGCCAAAAAGAGGTCCCCGGATTCTGGCCCCTCTGTCAACTCTCCTGGGGCTTGGCGCGGCATGACGAGTCCATTGGGGGGCGGAGCTAGGGCCCTATGCCTAAAAGAGTGCTGGCAGCTGTCCGCATGCGCAGTAGAGCATTCACGCATGCGCAGTAGCTCCTCCTATGATGATGATGATGATGTGTGCTGCAGCGGGGGACCTGATGCGTCCCGCCCCTATCCTGGGCCGAGTGGCCTGCTGCACAGGCCGGTCCATTGCCTTCCCGCGCTGAGGCTACAAGAAACAGGTTGGTGGGGGGAGACTTTTGATCGAGGGTTGGGGGAAGAGTTTTGATGGGGGGGTGGGGGGGGGAGGAGGAGAGTTTTGATCCGGGGGGAGGAGAGAGAAGAGTTTTGATGGGGGGTGGGAGAAGGAAGAGAGTTTAGATCTGGGGGAAGGAGAGGGGAGAGTTTTGATTGGGGGGAGCAGAAGGAGGAGAGTTTTGATTGGGGGGAGCAGAAGGAGGAGAGTTTTGATGGGGCGGTGGGGAAGAGAGGAGAGTTTTGATGGGGGGAGCAGAAGGAGGAAAGTTTTGATGGGGTGGGGGGAAGAAAGGAGAGTTTTGATGCGGGGGGGCGAAGAGAGGAGAGTTTTGATGGGGGGGGGAAGAGAGGAGAGTTTTGATGGGGGCTGGTGGTGGGGGGAGGGTGTGATAACTGTAGCCAGTAATTTTAATGAGCTTACTCAAGACTTTCCGTAACCCTGTTGATGAAAATATTTTCCTATGAGCAGGAGGTACTTCTATTTTTTATTTGCCGATTTTGAAAAAATTATGTAAATATGTTTTGTCTCTTTACTTCTTTTATTTTTGTAGTTTAAGCTTCCATGAATGCTTCTGTTGTACAGTAAATTCACTTTGCGAAGTTTGTCAGTCCTGTATATCTGTTTGATCTTATTCACATTCTTTAGTCAAGTCATTAAGTACCTACCTGCGCTGATTTCTTAACTCTCCGCAAGGGTTTTCTGTGCAGCCACAAGTGGTCACATACACTAGCCTAAGTTAGTTTGGAGCAACTATTAGCTGTCCAAACTGGCTTAAATGGCCAAAACGGGAGTAGGTGGTTGGTAATGCCCCCTTTTGAACAAAACGAAATGAAACGAAAAAAATCCTAACTAACTCACTTACACTGGCGCAAATTGAATGTGCAAAATGGGAATTTTTAAGAAACTCCAGAAGAATCAAGTTGCTCCAAAAAAAACCGGAGCAACTCCTGGGCAATTTTGGGCCCAATATTTCTACCAAGAGAACTAGCACATTCGTTCTGAAATTTGGAATCGGGCAGCCTCAACAGGAGAGCACTGAATTTTCCCAGCTTTTCCTTTTCAATATCAGATAATGGCATTGATGCAAATAGCATCAATATAGAACTGGTATTACTGTAAACAATTTCTAACTGTTCCTGCAAAAAAGATCAATGGGCTTTTGTATCAGCACAACAGGAGCCCTAAGTAGGCTGTTGATTTAATTTGCTTTAAAAAAAAGATATGGATGTTTGGCCAATGTGTATTTGGGCTATGTATGTAGCTGGTGTCCAGGGCTGCCACATGTCTGGTTCTGAATAATACGGTCCTGTTTTGAGTACGCTGTCCAGACATTTCAAAACATGCAAGGTTTGTTTTTAAAAATAAACATGATTTTTTTTCTCTCCCGTGTCTTATTTTTAAGATGCAGAGGCATTACTTATTAATGTTAAGGTTTTCAAGAATTATCACCAGCAGCAAAACAAACATCAAGGGGACAATTTTAAGTTGAACAGTGGTGGGATCGACTTCCCGGTTAACGTCAATGGAACGGAAAATCGGGCAGGGTGTATAATGGGCGGCTGATCATTACTGCTAGGTTTCCGTCTCCAACGGAAGTTAAAATCGGCCCTTAGTTCTCAAGCCCATGTGCCACCTCTTTGTCCCACTCCTGCCTCATCCACTTCGAGACTTGGGATAAGGTGACAACCTTACGAACATCTAGGGTTGGCCACTCTGTATGGATATGTTTCGGGGAGGTTTCATCACATGACGTCCCGCCTTGTATCAGCCCACCCCCATGCTCCCGCCATTGGTTATCCAACACATCCACCCTCACAGCAAGCGGCCAATAATTGCAGCTACAGTGCTGAGGGAGTGCTGCGCTGTCGGAGGTGCCGTCTTTCAGATCGGATGTTAAGCCGAGGCCCCATCTGACCTCTCAAATGGACGTAAAAGATCCTATGGTACTATTTTGAAGAGAGCAGGGGAGTCATCCCCGGTGTTCCGGCCAATCTCTTAACCAACATCACTAAAAGAGTTTATCTGGTCATTATCACATTGCTGTTTGTGGGAGCTTGTTGTGTGTAAATTGGTTGTTGCATTCCTTAAATTAGAATTAGTTGGCTGTAAAGTGCTTTTGGACTTCCTTAGATGTTATATAAATACAAGTTTATACAGATGGGCCATGATCTTACTGTCTGGCAGAACAGACATGAGGGGCTGAATGGCCTACTCCTGTTCCTATGTAAATTTCTTCCTTCTGTGTAATCGTGATTTGAGATAGAACCCAGCTTCTGCAGACTGTCCTACAACAACGGGAGTTTTTACTGAAACATCAACTATTAAAAGTACATGAATTAATATTTTAATTAACCGCAACGAACTCTGCCACTTACCCTTTACTTTATCATAGCACTGTTCACAGTGCACGATATGGTGGTGAACCCAGAAGTTGTCTCCAGCATTCAGGTTTTCGAGAGACGTCTTGCAAATTTGACACTGCAGCAAATTAAAAGGATTTATAATTATTGTGTGGGGATCTACTGATCCGCAGTAAACCATTTGACAATCAGCTAAACCCTTCCAACAAAGCCAAATTAAATATGAGCACATTGTTTCTGGTGCGAGGCACAGACTGGAACTAAATGATCTCCCACGATGTCACTCAGAAGCCATAGGTTGTCTGAAGAATAGTTGTGGTATTGAGTTGTAATGGTGGCGTTGTGTTTAAGCTGTTTCTTTAGGGCCACTGCTCAAGTACACCCTGGGGACGGAGGAGTGTTCTAAATAGGCACAACCTGAGGTCAATTAGGTCAAGGAGTTTCTCTAGATTGGCAGCTGCTTGCAAATCCCCAATTCCTGCTGCTGGGAAGTGATTAGATTATTGAGGTGAGAAAAACTGTCAGGAAATAACTGGCTTTGTTTCTCTTTTTTGGAGGGGATATTTTTCTAAACCATGCTACCTGAAGTTTAATGTCTGAAGTATGGTGAATATTTGCTTGGCTCACAGCACTTGACTCATGGCTCAGTGGGTAGCACCCTCGCCTCTGACTCAGAAGGTTGCGGGTTTGAGGACCACTCCAGCGACTTGAGCACAAAAATCTAGGCTGACACTCCAATGCCGTGCTGAGGGAGCGCTGCACTCTTGGAAATACCGTCTTTTGGATGAGACATTTATCCGAGTCTGCTCTCTCAGGTGGACGTAAAAGATCCCATGGCACTACTTCAAAGAAGAGCAGGGGAGTTCTCCGCGGTGTCCTGGCCAATATTTATCCCTCAACCAACATAACAAAAACAGATTATCTGGTCATTATCACATTGCTGTTTGTGGGAGCTTGCTGTGTGCAAATTGTCTGCTGCATTTCCTACATTACAACAGTGACTACACTCCAAAAGTACTTCATTGACGGTAAAGCGCTTTGAGACGTACTGTGATCGCGAAAGGCACTACATAAATCCAAGTCTTTTTTTCTTTTTCTTTTATATAGATGATTAAACTGGCATAGAGGGATGTAATTTTGACTTCAGGTGGAAGTGTAAAACAGGCAATATGAATTCAGCCGTCCGTGATATACTATCAAAATTACCCAGAGTATTAGGTTGCGCACCTAGGCCTGTGACTCCACACGTGGGGGCCAAAATTGCCCCCTCCTTAAGGCCTATTACAATCGCAAATCGGCGGCCACACTGCAGAGTGGAGTGGGTGCTGACTTTTGGGTGGAATGGC
The DNA here is from genome assembly GCF_044704955.1 of Pristiophorus japonicus. Classification (NCBI taxonomy): domain Eukaryota; kingdom Metazoa; phylum Chordata; class Chondrichthyes; family Pristiophoridae; genus Pristiophorus; species Pristiophorus japonicus. The sequence goes on from NC_091986.1 coordinate 24,762,688, forward strand.
TGCTGATAGCCCAATTACCCTTGCGAGGTTTCCCGGCGGTGCCATGAAACCCCCCACACCACTCTGCTGCTGCCGATCCGTCTTATGCACGTCATCGTCATGCGCACGGCTGAGCTAACCCTCTCGACAGCGACATTTCACTCGGAAAATCTTCGGCCTGTCCAGCGGTGCCAAAACAAGCTTTTTCCCGGCTTCCCTCAAAGGGGGAGCACACTGCTGCAGTCGTCATGGTTCTTTCTGCCATGTCGAGCTGACAATTATGCCCCCAGGTTCGGCCGGGCTGCTAACAGGCAACCTGGCACCCACTCTTGGACGCCGGCCGAAACCCTCCCTGGTGACCCAGCGGGCCGAAATGTTATAATTTCCCCAACTTCCGCCCCTCAGTTGCTGTCACCGCCGCGTATTCGCCCCTCAGGTGTGGTCACCACCCCCATTATGATCGAATTCCAATCGGAGAGAAAATAAACCAAAGAGCCGAATGTCGTTCAAGAGGCGACCTGAACTGCAGCTGCGGTAAAAACCATCGAAACGGGGTAGGAGTGCCCCGTTTTGGGCGGGGGGGCAATTTATACCCCATGGTTATTTCCTGATGTTGGCCAAGTTGTTGAGGGAGAGATTGGTGCTGAGTAGACATCTCTTCGTTTCCCCACAGGGTCAGAGGGAAAAGGTGGAAACGATTAACCATATTGCAGTGTACTGCTTAGCAAATGACCTGAAGACAGTGTTAAAGTTCAAATGATATTATTTGTTTGTAAGGGCTAGCTATTACCATACACCAATCTATAATAGGCAGTTTTATTACCGCACATCACTATTTTATACCTTAAAGCATGCTGCATGGCAGTTAATGTTCAAATCGTCCAAGATCATTTTTGCACCCTTGTTAATGGGTTTGTAGCATTGGCTGCATACATTTTTATCCATGGATGCCCTGCAAACCAAACACCAGAGCTTAATATGAGGACAATTAAATGTTGATACCGCACATTTATTCAAAATTAATGGCAAGGTACTGGAGGATCATCAGTATCCCCTGCTATTGTACTCAATGTGAGCCACCTGCTACAAGACAAGAGGAGTGAGGAGAGAATCATAGACATTTTCAGCACAGAAGGAGGCCATTTCAACCAACAAAGAGCTATCCAGCCTGATCCCACGTTCCAGCTCTTGGTCCGTAGCCCTGTAGGTTACGGCACTTCAAGTGCACATCCAAGTACTTTTTTAAACGTGGTGAGGGTTTCTGCTTTTACCACCCTTTCAGGCGGTGAGTTCCAGACCCCTGCCACCCTCTGGGTGAAGAAATTTCCCTTCAAATCCCCTCTAAACCTCCTACCAGTTACTTTAAATCTATGCTTCTGGTGGCAGAAAAGTGGAGGAGGAGGGAAAACAAAGCACAATAATAATTGTATCTTTTTCTGATCATGGTTGCTGATTTGTGTGGTGTCACATTTAAAAGACTAGGGGCGATAAAGCGAACAAACTAAAGCATCTTTATTTAAAATGTTGTCGAAAACAAAATCCACACAGATGGGCACCGTACATTTTCCACTGCCACGGAAGAGGTACAGGTTTGAATCTTACTTCCCGCAGTGCCCACTCCGAGCTGGGAGCAAGTGCCAAGCAGAGCTTGCGGCATTTGCCAACAAAATAAAAGGAAAATCATGGGGGGGGGGGGCGGGGGGGCATTGGGGAGGTGGGGGAGGTGTTGGGGAAGGGGGGGAGAGCGTTGGGGAGGGGGGGAGGGAGGCATTGGGGGGCGGGGAAGCGTTGGGGAGGGGGGTGGGGGCAATCAAGCTTGGGCAGTCTCTGGCTTCTCTGATCATGTGCCAACCCTGTCAATTGCAAGCATCATTTCAGGCAGACAAAGAAAAGAGTATTCAAAAAATCCAGACAAAAGGGGACAGATTTATCCACATAATAATAAAGAGAAAGTGCTGATCGATGCAATTGCACCACTTTTAAGCAACATCAGTAATCATTCATGTTGTTAAACATTAAATCAGAGCTTGCAACAGCTTTTTATTTGCTCAATATTTTTTTTAAAGAAAAATAATTCCGTATGATTAAAATTCTTATTCTAGACAGTATCTAAATAAACACAAATAGTTTTAAGTGAGGATTCCCCCAAATTGCTAGGTCTGGGAGGGCAGTGCCAGTCTACGTGCAGGGACAGGGGACCAAACTTAGAGGGGGCAATTCTGTTCCTTTCTGCCTGAAAGCCAAAACGATGACTAATCAGCTGGGAACATCTGGCATCCGGCCCCCTTCCATCGTGACATCATTGAAAGAGGTGCAATCGGTGGGTTTCTGTTCCCTCGCCAGAAATCCCACCATTGCTGCTTTTCCTGTGGCCAATGTATAATGCAGGCAGCGAGGCATAAGTGGGGCCCACAGCCCCGCTCAATATTCCTGGTCTTGCTATGGGCTTGATTGACAGGCAATATTGTAAATGGCGTGGTCACACATACCCTTTATATGTGACCCCACCTCAGGGATTTGGGACAGGGTCAACGCTGGGCCGGATCGACAGATAGAAGTCCTGCTCTGCTGCACTTCCGGCAATGGATCGGCTTTGAGGAATTTTGGGCCGAGAATGTTCTAACTGTGGCGCAGCGGACTATCTCCCACCTGAGGGTACTGCTTATTCAGTTTGCAAAGCAGCATTTATGAGTTTCACCCTTGTACGCTTAAAGTATATTTACTCCACTGCTGAGTGATCATTTTGAACCTAGCTGACCCAGATGATTGAAAAAGACCTTATTGGTGGGAGAGGCTGCTCCCTGATTGATGGATTCAGGCCACATTTGTGGATAGTTTATGTGCTCATGAGGCCAGGGTTGTCAGTACGAGGGAAACGTCATGGTTATGATGGCCTTCATTGATTCACTTTAGCCACAAAGCGTCAGTATCAAGCAACTCCCAAGTCAAATACAATGTAAAGATCCCCCGCTCGAACCCCACAATGTGCCCTACCCCAAGCCTCGGAAAGGCATTCCCTGCTCCACCAGTGTGAACTTTCCTCCTTCCCACACTGCCCATTCTTAATCAAATGACCAATTTAGTACCAAATTAGAGGTGGTTTGATATTAGGAATTGGATAAAACCTCATTTCATTTAGATGCTTTTATCCTGCTAGACTGAACTAGATTCAAACCTAAGTCCCCAAGATGAAAGTACTTTGATCTAACTCACTGCAATCTCCCGATTGTACCACTCTGAAAACAAACTAAACTACTGCTTGCAATTGTGCATTTTGGTTCAAGAATATTCCAAGGACCATCAAAGCAGTTTGATACTAATTAGACTGGCATGTGGTACCCGGTGACACTGCCTGACAACTAGTCCTGTCTATGCTCCATTAGCACAAACTCAAAGGCTGATGCTAGCCTATCTGTGGTTGCCTCCAATCCAGGGGCCGTTGTCTCTTACCCTTCCCAATGCCAACATCATAGGCAGAGAAACTCAAAAAGATCATTAATTATTGAGCTATTCATGATTTTCATAACCAAGGAACTACAGCATCTTTTTGGCTGTAAAACGCTTTGAGACATCCGGTGGTCGTGAAAGGCGCTACAGAAATGCAAGTCTTTCTGCTTTTCTTTAAGAAAACCATTAAAATCTGAAGTCCTCCACAAAATATTCACTCCCAGAAGTTGAACTCTGACTACCTTTGCTTGTGTTTATAACAGATGTGACTGTGCTGTGCACTGGACCGTAAATTATATTCTTTTTAAAAATGGCGAAGTAGGTGAGGAACATTAAACAAGCACGTCAATAGGTCAAGCAAATTTCTATGGTACTAAACTGAATCATGCAAAAATAAGGATTTTGTTCTTACTGTTCAGCACTGGAGAAGCCAGTAGTTATAGTTATCACTTTTGCAGGAGCCTTGCCATCTGAAAGAGATGACCTGCAGAAAAAAAACAGAGAACAGCATTGATTATTTTCAATTTTTGTGATTATCTCTTAAATTCTATGTTTTCTGGGCCGAGATCTGACACAGTGCAAAAAGCACCTACCCCAACCACGAGATCCGCGGCCAGCCTGAAATCGGGCGTCGGGCCCCGTTAACATTTTAGGCAAAGGCAGCCGTGCCTCGGCAGGTAGCTGATACATTTGAGGAGCACGTATATCGGGCCGCTTGCCTCGCCAGCAGCAGCCAGAAGGTAAGTCTCAGGGGGCAGGGTGGTTAGTGGTTAGAGAGGACCACAGGTAGGGCAGATGGCAGCTGCTGCTTAAGAGCAGGGCCGGGTGGATAAAATGGCCCAACCCAATTTCAGCTCGGATGTTTTTCAGGGGTCCTTGGGGAGCAGGGCGTTGGCCTGTGAAATTCGGTCTTGTTATACCCATTAAACAGGCACAAACAGGCAAATACAGCCACATGGGCCCCATCCTTTGGAATTCTCTCCCTTAACCACCTCCACCGCCACGAGAGGTCAGTGGTCTAGAGATCTGGGAGCCCATGCCAGAATGGAGAAGTCTGAGAAACCCCGAATATTGGGCCTAGGATCTCATTCCCCATGTTGCGGGAGGATCCCTCAGGGAAGAGAGAAGGAAAATCGGGCTGCTGCTCGTGGCACAGTGACCCAAGGTAAGTGAAGGATCATGGGCCTTGAGAGGGCGGGGTAATTGCAGGCCTTGGCGGGGGTAGGGGTAATGGGGAAGCAACTGGTGCTCGAAGATCTGAGCCGACTTCGCAAAAAAATACAGCAGTGCTAAATTTCATTTTAAATCACGTTTTGGATCACGGGAAGTATCACTATGGTAATTTTAATTTGAGACAAATTCCTCTGCATGCTGTCATCAAATTATACTACAAACTCCAATCTGTACAGACAATTCTCCCCTTGCCAAGCTTCCTCGGTGGCCTTGAAAACACATTTTTTGTTTTTGATCAGACCTGAAGGAAAGTAATTCCAGATTCTAAAGCAGTTAGATGTGTAAGTTGTAGAGACTCCCCAATAAAGTGCTGTAAGAGGCAGACAGTACCTGGAGCTCTTGTTTCTCGACAGAAAATAATTTGGTGATTGGTCGGCTGAAGATTCATCATCATCAGAAAGTTGCTCACTCGGAGGGCTGGGATAAAAACACAATTCACAATTTGTTACATCTAGGTAAAATATGTTGGTTCAGGTCTCATCTTCTTATTTTTTGTATTTTTTCTTTGTGCCTTTAATGCATGCCCTATACAAGACCAATCTCACTTCCCTAATATTTATCTGCTTATTGCTAAGCACCAATAACATAATCTGCAACTTCTTCCAGACGAATCTTCAAACATGGTTATGTTTATTGAACATAGTATATTTAATAGTAAGCAATAATAATAATGTGAGCCAGCAACAGTGTGTCACCTTCCAGCTCTCTTTCTCGCCACATAACTGGCTGGATTTTGCCTTGTATACTTAATATCTACCTCTTCTTACCCTGGGGTGTACAACAACAGCTTCTCTCAGTGCAACCCTACAAGATTGTTACAGTATTAACATTGCATCCTTATCATTGACCTTTCATCTTTATTGTTTTCTGTTCATCACTCCTATTCATTGCTTTCTTTCCACCATTCATTGCTTTATCCGTCAATTGTAGTACCTGTACTGCTTACCCGTGTGCTTTCACATTAGCAGAACCACACTATAAAGGGTATACAGGACTTTTATCTACATTAAGAAATGTGGATCGGGCTACTGATCATGTCATTGATTTGTGCACCACATGTTCCTTGGTACACGTTAGTGTTCTGAACAGCAGCAGTACAAAATGATAACCAACGTCAAGAAACCTCTGGACCCGAGTTCCTGCTGTGGGCATCCATTTTGTGAAGGACTGCAACAGCAAAACTAAATGGTATAACATTTCCCTCTCCATGAAGACCAACCTGTTGGCCATTATAGTAGCACTGAATAAAGAGTTATGTTTACAGTTAGATTAGGAAAGCAACTGGTATGTTAGCCTTTTTTACAAAAGGAATAGAGTATAAGAATAAAGAAATCTTATTATATTGATATAGGGCCTCAGTGAGACCACACCTGGAGTATTGTGTACAGTCTTGGTCTCCTTACCTAAGGAAGGATATATTTGCCTTAGAGGGGGCACAACAAAGGTTCACCTGACTGATTCCTGGCATGGAAGATTTTCTGATGAGGAGAGATTGAAGAGACTAGGCCTATATGCCCTAGAATTTAGAAGAATGAGAGGTCTAATTGACATACAGGATATATAAAATTCTTACATGGCTTGACAGGGTAGATGCTGGGAGGACACTTCCCTTGGCTGGGCAGACTAGAACTAGGGGTCAGAGTTTCAGAATCAGGAGTCAGCCATTTAGGATGATGAGGAGAAATTTCTTCATTCAAAGGGTTGTGAATCTTTGGAATTCTCTACCCCAAAGGGTTGTGGATGCTCAGTCATTGAGTATATACAAGACAGAGATCGATAGATTTTTGGATATTAAGCGAATCAAGGGATATGGGGATAGTGTAAAAAGGTGGAGTTGAGGTAGAAAATCTGCCATGATCTTATTGAATGGCGGAGCGGACTTGAAGGGCCAAATGGCCGGCTCGTGCTCCTATTTCTTATGTTCTTATGTTCAACAGAATTTTCAAACATGAAAGTTATGAGTCCAAAATTATATTCATAAATTTCACCAGTGATAAAATATTAATTGGAACCCAATGTCTTAGGCCAAAGGCAATGGGGCTTGTAAGAAATAAAGCATTTTATGGATTTTACTGGCAGGCCAATGGTCATTCTTCATGTGTGAGTCGAGACAGTGATAGAAACATAGAAACATAGGTGGTGCAGGCCCTTCAAGCCTGCACCACCATTCAATAAGATCATGGCTGATCATTCACCTCAGTACCCCTTTCCTGTTTTCTCTCCATACCCGCTGATCCCTTTAGCCGTAAGGGCCATATCTAACTCCCTCTTGAATATATCCAATGAACTGGCATCAACAACTCTCTGAGTAGCGAATTCCACAGGTTAACAACTCTCTGAGTGAAGACGTTTCTCCTCATCTCAGTCCTAAATGGCTTACCCCTTATCCTTAGACTGTGTCCTCTGGTTCTGGACTTCCCTAACATCGGGAGCATTTTTGCTGCATCTAACCTGTCCAGTCTCGTCATAATTTTATATGTTTCTATGAGATCCCCTTTCATCCTTCTAAACTCCAGTGAATACAGGCCCAGTCTGTAAAGTCCTTACACTACAGCATGAAACCACACGGGGCACATTCTGGGGACAAGGTCACTCCATGGCCTGCTCTTTATTTACAGGATTCCCAAAAGTGATGACCCTGCGTGGGACCTCCCTGTATATACCTAGGTGAACAGGTATGGGCAGTCTTCCACAAGTTCACCCCTTGTGGTCAAGGTGTGCATCTAGGTTGAATGTGTACAGTAATATAGTGGTGTTACATTGTGGTTACATACATGACACAATCGATCCAGTCTCTCCTCATATGTCAGTCCTGCCATCCCGGATTCAGTCTGGTGAACCTTCGCTGCACTCCTTCAACAGCAAGAACGTCCTTCCTCAGATTAGGAGACCAAAACTGAACACAATATTGCAGGTGAGGCCTCACCAAGGCCCTGTACAACTGCAATAAGATATCCCTGCTCCTGCACTCAAATCGCCTAGCTATGAAGGCCAACATACCATTTGCCTTCCGCACTGCCTGCTGTACCTGAATGCCAACTTTCAATGACTGATGAACCATGACACCCAGGTCTCGTTGCACCTCCTCTTTTCCTAATCTGCCGCCATTCGTGTTTTTGCCCCCAAAGTGGATAACCTCACATTTATCCGCATTATACTGTATCTGCCATGCATTTGCCCACTCACCTAACCTGTCCAAGTCACCCTGCAGCATCTTAGCGTCCTCGTCACAACTCACACCGCCACCCAGCTTAGTGTCATTGCAAACTTGGAGATATTACACTCAATTCCTTCATCCAAATCATTAATGTATATTGTAAATAGCTGGGGTCCCAGCACTGAGCCCTGTGGCACTCCACTAGTCACTGCCTGCCATTCTGAAAAGGACCCGTTTATCCCGACTCTCTGCTTCCTGTCTGTCAACCAGTTCTCTATTCACATCAGTACATTACCCCCAATACCATGTGCTTTAATTTTGCACACCAATCTCTTGCGTGGGACCTTGTCAAAAGCCTTTTGAAAGTCCAAATACACCACATCCACTTGTTCTCCCTTGTCCACTCTACTAGTTACATCCTCAAAAAATTCTAGAAGATTTGTCAAGCATGATTTCACTTTCATAAATCCATGCTGACTTAGACTGCAGGAAGCCCATACAGCAGGGGCTATCAGATACAAGCAAGACTTTTCTTTTCTTTTCCCCAGCACAGAGACAATGCAGTGTTCACCACTTCAGTTACTATCTGCTGACTCAGTAGAAACCATTGATCCACCAGAGACCATGGATTGTATTGATTACCAGTCTCTAGAATGGTGAAGGCCATAGAGAAGGAAAGAGAAACAGGAGAGGGATATATAGATACCTGTTTTCCTTGTAGGATGATCGAGAATTGTACAGATTTTCGTCTGTGACTGGGCTTTTATCACTAAGTGAACCAGAGCTGAAACAGACAAATATCCATGAACATATATTCACATTAAGCTGCATGTATACCTCTCACCAAACACATCCATTATAAATTGATGAAATTGCACTATGTTAATGTCTATGTGATTTGTTATCGGATTTACCTCAACACTAAGAGGTAATTTTAGCCTTCGCTGATAGGAAAATTAGCCGCTTATTATATACCAACCCAGATTTTTCTTTCCATTGAATTCAATACACTGAGGGCATATAATAGGTGGCTTACTCGATTTCACCCATTTTACACTATCGCCCAAAATTAAAATTACCTCCTGTGATTAACTAGTCTACTACAATAACAGTATAACTTCAGAATTAAGAACTTGTATTTGTCCGATCCCATCCCACCCCCATATTTTACAAATCACTATAGCACTGCAGTTCAATTTTAGAAACCCAAAAGATTGAAACTCAACAAGCTAGGAGCCACCTGAAGTAATGTGGGCCGAATGGTCTGTTTCTCTGCTGTACACTCGATGCAAGTGGTCAACCAGAGACCGACCTATTTCCACGACAACTCTAGAATACTTGAGGAAGGGCTCTGAGGCATTTACCTTCGTGTTATATTTGCCAATGTCCAAACTTCAGTGCAGTTTTGAGCATGAGAGGAAGTATTGATGGGAGAACACCCAAAATGAAAGAACACGGATCGGTGTGCTATCATCAAATCATACTACCACTAATCTCTTGCCTGTACAGATTTTACCCGTTTTGTCAAGCTTCGTCCTTGAAAGCACATGTAAATTTTGGAGCTTAAATTAAGGAACGGTAGATAGTGTTGGTCCCCAATGAAACATTGATAGAGGCACACTGTACCTGGAGTTCCTGCTTGGTTTGGTATAAGTTGTTGGTGATTTGTAGGTTGGAGGTTCATCATTGAGGAAAGCATGTTCACTCGTGGACCTAAGATTAAAAACCACAATTAGTCATTTATTTTGTAGTTTTGTTTACGAAATTTATTTGGAATTTCCTGAAAATTTGTGCTGCAACTACATTGTAAGCTGGGCGTAATGCTGATTTTCAGCACAAAAGTCACTTATGCCATTTTGACGCCATTTTGTCTCATCTTTTGCACCAATTCAACGACACCGCTGCCAAAACCCTCTGCCGCTTATCAACATAACTCTGGCCCCATGCAGAAGACCAGAGACTGTGAGTTTTCTGCATTTACACCAGTTATGAATGAGTGTAAATTTATGCTTAAAATTTAAGTCACAGCAGGACTGATGTTTTTTGGTGCTTTTTGAAGTATTTTTAAAATTTCTCCTCACTGACACTGACATTGCATTTTCATTGGGCTGGAACTTGCAATGGCTTACCGCCCGGTTTATGAGTGATTTTGGCCATTGTGGGCGGTAATCAGGTAAGCGAGAATTTGCTTACCTGAGTTACGCCGACGGCTTTGAGGTACCGCTGGGGAGCGGACCATTGGCGTGCACCATCCTCAGATCGTCCTGGCACGATATTTGGCTGAGCGGTGACCTGTAGGTATGTTTAAAAAATGCCGACGAGGATCAGCGGAGCTCGGCAGTTGGTGCGTAGCTCTCCAAGAGAAAGATTAGTGATTGTTTTTTTTGCTAATTATTTAAAAAATCTTTTGTAGTTATTTAGTTTTAAAGTCTTGGGAATGTTTTTTTGATTTTTTTTTAGATAATTTTTTTGAAATATTATTTTTATTATTTTTCTGCTGTTAGGCCCAACCTGCAGCCTCAGGATAAATTTTTATTGATTTTTTAATTTATCGCCCATTTTGCTTAGGAACTGCCCAATCGACCCTACATTGCACTTTTTCGCCCAGGATGGGGGTGTAAGGCCCATGTTTTTCGCTCGGCGGATTTTTAAATTTTTGGGAGGAAAGTTTTCGCCGGCGATAATCTTCCCAGTCTTAGCGATCTTTTGGGTGACAATCTGGTGCTGGTGGGCTGATAGGAAATTCTAGCCCTTTGTCTTTAAATGCTTTTTTATGGCATCGGAATGAATTATATTAAAAAAATGGAAAGCTTCCATGATTGTATGTTCTTAAACATGTGCATGAAAGATATTTTGATGGTTTCAAACTTAAAATTTCCATACCTAAAGAAGAAACATGGCATAATCTCCATGCTTTCCTCGGGCTCTGATTGTTCACTGATTTCTGCTCATTTTATGCTGTTTCCTGTCATAAATATAACTCTAGCCAGGCCTTTTTATACCGTTAAATGTTGGGCTTGAAACAGTCGCTAGAGTAGTGAATGTATAGAATGTGAAATATAAACAATACCTGGTGCTTTTCAAGATTCTTTCAGGGCTTGTCTTTGTGCTTGTATAAGGGCTGGTGTTCTCCCAGTCTCCACTGCTCCTGTACAGAAGAGACAAAGTATAAAGTGCATTTCAAACAATGTAGAATAAACCATGGTAAAATATATATTTTTTAATTCTCCGTTTTTGTGCTCCTAAAAAATCTTCTGACACCACCTCTACTTGGATTGGAGAGAAGAAAGAGTTTGTTGTTCAGAGATGCCTCTTGAGATATGGAATGGTATTGAGGTTTTGGACTGAAGTGTGCTTTTTAGAAAATTAAGAAACTGTTGGGGGGAAAAGTGGAATTTAGCCCGAAAAGTGGAAATTTAGCTTCTTGCAGGCAGATTTTTCGATAGCAAGAATGTAGGAATTTAATTTGAAGTCAGAGGAGACAGTGAAATCAATAGTGACAATAGAGCGAGATGGTAGTTGTTCTCTGGGGTTGCCAGATAGTTAAAGAAACTGGATCCAGAAATTAACTGTTTCTACTGGCCCCCTGCCATAATTCTGGTGGGAGACTGACAGAATACCCTGGAAAATAAACAGAGACCTGGTTGCACTGTACAAGACAAATATTGTCAGGGGTGAAGCCCTGGATGAGAATCCCTACACCAGGAGTTCCTGCTAGCCTGAATCAATCGGGATCCAGCGTATCTCTGGGAGTAAATACGCCAAGTGAGCTGAGGCAAACTGACTTCTAGATGGGCAAAAAGTAGACCAAGGCAGTCTCTGGATCCCTGGAGAAAGATTTGAAAAAGAAAAACAATTCTGATTACCCCTCTTACATGGGTAGCTGAGAGGATCATGGTTGGGGTCAGAAGGGGTGCTTGTGTAACCACACCCCAAATAACAGGGGGGGCATTGGATTTTCCAGTCACATGGGCGGGCATCATATATGTGCCCATAGCTGTGCTTGTGCCTGCCTGTCCACTGTAAATTAGTTGCCTTCTCACTGACATTGCAAACTCAGCTGGGATCAGTGCTGGTGGTCATTGATGAATGCCTGATGGCCACTGCTGATGAGACAGACGGCCAAAATTTGATTCATTAGTTGGACGAGCTGCCTGGGGAGGCGCGAGAGGTGCCAGCAGCCGGGTGCAATTATTCAGATGAGGCCCAAGGACTAATGTCTCGTGATCCTCGGGGGTCTATCTTCAGGGCATTCGAGAACCAGCCTAAACATATTTCTAAGCCAAGTTTTTTTTTAATTTCCCCGCTAAAGTTTCCAGAGGAGACTAACTTTAAAAATCATCAGAGTATCTCAGTCAGGGGAGCAGTTCAGGACTAGAATTGGCCCAGTGCCCTTGAGCTAGGGAGAGGGAAAGTCAGCCAAAAATTCAGTACTCTGAATTGGCTCCTTGTCTGGAGTATTATCAAGTAACTTCTGCTGAAAAGTGGACAAGTTTTGATGACAGGATTGGACTTGGCTTTGACACCCTCCATGATCAGATGCTCACTGTCTAGATTCAACCATGAAGAAAATGGTCCCCCAGATCATGAACTGCTAATGTCCAGGGAACCATATTCCATTAAATTCAGTGCCTTCAGAAGAGGAGAGAAACATTTAGAAAAGGTCCAAATGGGGAATTCTGACGGTGCAATAGTGTAAAACGGGTGATAGCGAATCGGCAGCCCTTGTTACATCTCCTCCGATTTTTATTTCCATTGAAGTCAAATTGTACAGAAAGTTACACAGCAGAAACCCTGTCCTAACATTTCACTGTGTGTTCTTGACAATTGAATTACATTTTGTCACAAAACTCAGGAATTGACAATATTAAAGCATGGCTAATTTATTTAGGAAGAAGTGATTGAAATAAAGAACATGGTTCTATTATGTGATACCTGGAGTCTCTTGAAGATGGATCATAGGTGGTTTTGGTGCTTGTGGGGTACGAGCTAGTATTGTCCAAGTCTCCATTGTTGCTGTCAAAAAGAGAAAGTAAAAATTAAAATGGTGTTTCAAACAGCACACTGTAAAGGGTAGTAACTTAAAGAAGGTTATGTAGTCCCTTTCCTACAGTCACCAAGTGCCATGCAATTCTACACCTTGGGTTATCATGCTCTCTAAACTTGCTTCCTGGGAGCTTCACAATATCAGGCTTGGCTGATGGGCTGAACTATTTTCCCTCCTCTTGGGAACATGTTTGCCTGCTATAGTCCCAAAGTAACAGCTGAGGTCAGTGTAATGTATTTGCTTTAACAATCACACGACACATTACCAGTTCATTCACCAGGCTCACAACTGCATACCTCATCATGGAGCCCCTGAACTCAACTGACTGGGGTTTTATGAGTCTAGTAAAGATCATGTGACTGGCTAAGCCACTCACAATGCAACAGCTCTACAAACCTGTGAGCATACTCACAGGTGCATATATTACAGTCAGGAATTCAGGACATTGGTAATCACAGGTGCAAGCTCCGGGTTCTACGATCAATTAGCACAATGTTTTGGAGCTTCAAAGTATTGCACCAATTGGTCTATAAAATGTTTTTGCTAAATACTTAAAAATCTTGGCAAGTAAATGAAATTTTGTTACAAACAGCAAATTCTTTTGGCAGGAACTAACTGTATTAAAGAATATTGTCATGTATCACGGTACCTTGGGTCATAGGTTGTTTTTGTGGTTGTAGTAGGGGTGTATGAGTTGGTATTGTCCCAGTCTCCACTGTTCCTAATAAGAAAAAAGTGTGTTTCAAATACCGCACTGCGATTTAAAAAAATTAACGATTTGCTTTTATTTTCCTCCATCTTTCCATCTCTTAAAGCACTTAAAACACCCATCATCACACACCTTTATCTGGTCAAAATTACTAACTGGAGACCCACTGCTTAGGAGGACAACAAGAGTGGTCTAGGGTCACGGGGAAGTTATTTTCACATGAGCGGTAATCTGGCAAGTGGATCACCAGCCCATTATACAACTCGCCTGATTTTCATTCCATTGCTTTCAAAAAATAAAAATCAAGCCGGTTCCATAACAGGCAGGTGATCCACTTGCTAGATTACTGCCCATATGGAGAAGACATAAAAATGACTCCTGTATCTTTGAAGACTGAAAAAAAAACAAGAACTTCCTTGCCCCACCAACGGTTAAAAGTACATAAAAAATATCAGCTAGGAAAGAAGTTGGGATTGCTAAAGTTGACCTCAGAACCTTTGGATGAGAGAGAGGAAAATCAACCAGAGTTCCCACTTCTGATCACTAGTCAATGACCCATGTGAAGACATCAGTGAGAACCAAATCGGGCTCAACTTTGATCATCTCCACAGCTGACTAACCAGCTGACAATCTTGGTCTAAGCTCCCTTTTGAAGAATAGGCACTCAGGAGAGGTTCAATGTACTATCAGTGTCCATAGAATCAGAACCCAGTAGATTGGTGCCTTCAAGAGGGAGGAAAGAAACATTAGAAAGAAAAAACACCAAACAAATGTGCAGGAAATTGTGAAACTAAGGGATTTTTAAAGGTTTTATTACTATTTCACTGTACCTTTCTGACAAGTGAATGCTATTTTCTTGCAAATGGCTAACTTATTTTGGAAGAATTGCTTGTATTAAAGAACATGGTTGTATTATGTGATACCTGGAGAGTCTTGGGTTATAGGTTGTCTTTGTGCTTGCCGTGGTGTAAGGGCTGATATTGTCCCTCTCACCACTAGTCCTGTTAAAAAGATGAAATTAAAGAGTGTTTCAAACGCTTCACTGCAATGTATATTGATTATTAAAAAATAATGATTTACTTTTAATTATTTATCTCAGTACCCTAGTCTGCATGTGCTAGCAACATGCCTGCCCACAAATAGGCAGACATGTTGTAAGTTCATGGTCCCTGTCATCAGGGAATCAGGAAATGTAACAATAAGCAGGTACACCGCGATGCAGGTTTCAGATCCAATTACTGCCTCAGTTCCGCCAAAAAAACAGACCCTGTGGAGGGAGGGCAGCCATTATATCCAGGGCTGTTGCAAGAGTAATAAGGATATGAACAGATCGTCGTGTTGGGGGCACTGCAATGTGTCGGCAAAGAGTGATACAGGGCCAGTAATTTGAACATGACTAAAACGCTTTGAATTTGAGATACTATATAATGGTGCAAACTACCGGATCCCATCCCAAAATGTCAGCTGTACCAAGGGCTCACTAAACTTACCTCTGAGGTTTTTCTGGAATGGGTGGTGACAGATTAACGAGACTCGAAGTTCTACCCGGAATAGTTGGAGTCGGAATTCTTAAACAAGAGGAAAATCGGGTAAAGTCACAATGCCAATATCACTGCAACTTTCTATTAATCTTATTCTATATAACAAAAGTAAAGGAGCTTGCATTTTGCAGAAATGACCCAAAATGCTTTCTACATAACGAAATGATGTGAAGTGCAGGTCATAGAATCATAGAGCGTAGAAGGTGGCCATTTAGCTCATCTGAAAGAGCTACCAATTAGCACACAGCCCTTCATTGTTGGGGGATTTTAAATATTGATCCAATTTGCTTTTGAAAGTTACTATTGCATCTGCTCAGGCAATGTATTCCAGATCATAATAATTCAAACAGTAAACAAATCTCCTGATCTCCCCACTGGCTTTTTTGCCAATTACCTTAAATCTGTACCCACTGGTCAATGAGCCTCCTGCCACTGGAAACAGTTTCTCCCTATCTACTCTATCAAAGCCCTTGATAACTTTGAACAATTTCTTTAAATCTCTCCTTAATCTTCTCTACTTTAAAGGAAAACAATCCCAGCTTCTCAAGTCTCCCCAGATAACTCAAACCTCTCATCCATCACTCATACCATTCTAGTAAATTTCCTCTGCACTGTCTTCAAAGTCTTGACGTCCTTGCTAAAGGGTGGTGGACAGAATTGGACACAGTACTCTGTTGAGGTCTAACCAGTGATTTATAAAGGTTTACCATAACTTCCGTGCATTTTTAATCTATGCCTCTATTTATAAAGCCAATTGTTATTTTATATGTAAAATTCTCCACCTGAATCCCTCGATTAGATCCAGCCTATAACTCACTCCCGGGTGTCTGTTATTCAAAAGTAAACCAACCAAACCTCTTGATTAGATTCTAGCCTGTAACTCACACACAGGTATCCGTTATTCCATATATAGACTATTCAAACCCCTCAATTAGGCCATGTTATTACGTGGATAATGTGGCAATCATGATAAGTTCATTTGTTTTTGGTGGTGTAGAATGGAGAAGGAAGGTTGACCAGGGCACTAGGAAAATTCCTTTCCCTTCTTTGAGATGGACATTAAAAATCCCATGACACTATCCAACCACAGAGAGACAAGGCACCTGGTCGCACATCTCATGTAGCACTGGAGTGCCAGCCTAGATGTTTGGGAATTAGACCGGTAGCAATATGCAATAAAATTCAGCCCCGGATCATATCTCAATCACCACCCATATGTATGCATAGTATCTGGTTGCATTTTTTCAGCATAGCCCATTAACATGAACAACATTTGTCACCTTTTCTCACTCTCTGTCAGTAATACTCATAAAATATTTTGAAATAAATAATTGTAGCCCCTAATTGTAGCTCAATTGGCAAACCTTCATACTTCAACTGTACCCAATAGAATAAATACATAGCTGTTGTACAGTGCAGATAGATCCCCGGGATTTTAAAATGGAAGTGAATTCCCCCAACCCTATTTACCTTGTACTATTAGGGAATTTGCCCCGATAATTGTTAGAAGGCAAACAATTCCATTGCTATTTTGTCTATAAAAATAGCTGTTTCCAAGTCAAGTCAAATATAATACATCAAAATGAGACTTATAGCATCATCTGATGGAAAACAGAAGGGAATCAACATGTTATTTTCATGACATCACAAGATATAAGCCACTATTTCAGCACCACTCATATAAGTGTCAGTGGGTAACACTCTTGTCTTTGAGTCAGACGGTTGTGGAGTCCAAGTCCAAGTCCAGGGACTTGAGCACAAAAAAATCTAGGCTGATGCAACACTGCAGTATCGGAGGTGCTTTTTAAACCGAGGCCCCGTCTGCTCTTGCAAGTAGATGTAAAAGATCCCAAGGCACTATTTTGAAGAAGAGCAGTGGCCAATATTTATCCCTCAATTAACATTAAAAAAAACAGATTAACTGGTCATTATCACATTGCCGTTTGTGGGAGCTTGCTTGTGCGCAAATTGGCTGCCGTGTTTCTTACATTACAACAGTGACTACACTCCAAAAGTACTTAATTGGCTGTAAAGCGCTTTGAGATGTCTGTTGGTCATGAAAGATGCTATATAAATGCAAGTCTTTCTTTTTGATGATTGACTGTAAGCCTGGAGCAGGATCATGACAATCAAAATAACGTCGCATTTTCTCTTCAGGGAGCTAGTTTAATCAAATACTGCAACAACATTTAGAAGGGAAGGCCATATGGGAGATGTCTAAGAATTTAGAAATTTCTCAAGAAAAAGTTTCAAAAACCAAGGGAAATGCAAAATTCTGTCAACTGTAATCTGTTCAATGACGTAACCCAGCCTGTTTACCACCGTGATGATCTTACCCTTGACTCGGTTTTTCGGGAGTGATTGATAGATCAATTAGACTTTTGCTTCCAAGCTTGGACATAAAATCTGAATTTCTTTGAACAGAAAAAAAAGTTGTGATACAGCCTTATAAAACCAGTACAGGTACAACGTCCGAAATCTGGAATCCTCGGGACCGAGTCCGTTCGGTTTTTGCTTTTTTCCGGATTTCAGACAAGAAAATCAATAGTCTGAAATCCAGAATCCTCGATCTAATCCGTGACGGGTTTTGAGCAGCGAGGTCCGAAATCTGGCAAAACCCGAAATCCGGCACGGATTTGGTCGAGGATTCCGGATTTCAGACTTGACCGAATTGGTGCCGGATTTTGGGATTTTGTCTCAAAAATGTCCAGTCTTTGGGCAATAACTCCGGATTACGGACGACTCCATCAGCTATGGCGCACAATGTACGGTTTTCAAACAATTCCAGTTTTCGGGACGCACTTGTACTCATACAATGTTGTATTTTAAACATTTGGGTTACAATTTTAACTGTTCCCAGTGACCCCAGTTTGTTTTGCAGACTGATTTAATGGGCAATACTGATTTTGTTAAATTCCATATGAATATAAACATTCTTCTTTCTCCGCAATAGTATATTATTTGCTTATTCAAACAGAACTGATGCGTGTTCTAAACAGGGACCCAACAAACTTGAAAAACTAGATGGCCCAAATGGCATTCGCTCGTGCTTATATTTAAATAACATCCCTGTGGTGAATTGCCTGCCAACTCATACTATTCACACATGACTTAAAAAAAATTAATTCATGGATGTGGGCATCGCTGGCAAGGCCAGAATTTTTTGCCCATCGCTAATTGCCCTTGAGAAAGTGGTGGTGAGCCGCTGCCTTGAACTGCTGCGCTC
This sequence comes from Pristiophorus japonicus, assembly GCF_044704955.1. Taxonomy (NCBI): domain Eukaryota; kingdom Metazoa; phylum Chordata; class Chondrichthyes; family Pristiophoridae; genus Pristiophorus; species Pristiophorus japonicus. The sequence goes on from NC_091986.1 coordinate 24,781,027, forward strand.
CGTGTGGTGAAGGTGCTCCCACAGTGCTGCTAGGAAGGGAGTGCCAGGATTTTGACCCAGAGACAATGAAGGAACGCCGATATATTTGCAAGTCAGGATGGTGTGTGACTTAGAGGGGGAACTTGGAGGTGGTGGTGTTCCCACGCACCTGCTGACACTCAGGTGAGGTACCAGAGGATGGGCAGTGCCATTGGAACCATGACACATCAATAGTAAGCACCTTAAGGAGAGAGAAAATTGGAGGGTGGAAGAAATAATATTTTCTACAACAGGATGATAGCTTAATCAAGTATTGCAATCGAAATTAAAAGTCAGTATACAGGAAGGAGTATGTTTAGAGAGCAACAAAATAACTTAGAGGAAAGCACCAAAAATTCTGGCCTGGGAAACTGAGTAATGTTGCCAAGCATGATGTTGATAATAACCCAGCATCAAGATGTTAGCCAGGCCTTACCTCTTGTTTGTGTTTTCATCAGGTGTCAGATCGATCAGAGCTCCAGCTTCAATCTTAGTTGGTGTCCTTTAAACAGTAGAACAGATTGAGTTATAGCTACAGTTCTGCCACAATGCAAGTTTATATTAGTCTTACTCTAGCTGGTTCCTCAGATGACTCCAATGGGTAGCTCAGCCCTACAAGAGTAATGGTCAGCCTAGTTGCTCTCAATGAAGAGAGAGGGAAAGTCCCAGTTCCTGATCACTATTCAGCAGACCCAGCTGGAAGTGCTTAAATGAAGACTTTTGCCGAGGACAGGGTTGACCTCAGCTGGGGTGCTCTCTGTGGTTTAACATTCACTGTTAAACACCGCACATGAATAATGGCCAATCCTCTGGAATCATGTCCCAGTAAAGACTCAATGACATAAGAAGTGGAGGCCGGGGCAGAAAATTGGCTACAATTAAAAAAACAATCTGAGAAACTGGAAAAGTGATACTCAACATCTTGAAATCTAAGAAATGGCAGTAGGAATGACTGTCAATATAGATGAAAAATCATTTCCTGTGATTTGTGATACACCAGACAGCAATCATCTCATTTCTCTTGGTGAGTACAGTTCTGACAGAATTGTGAGAACAACAAATGGGATGACTGACATTGTTGCTTCAGATTAAGTGAGCCCCATATAGAATCTCGAAGTACATTCTTTTCCCGGCTCATTGCCAGACTGGAAAATTTGCAGCTCTGTGTTCTCTATTTCTGTGAAGCGTCTATGGTGATTGGACTGGTTGAACTACAGTACAGAGCTCAGAAAGCCTTGTCCTAAAATCCATTCACATGCTTGTCACAATGAACAAAATATTTAGGGATGGAATTCCTTTATCAATAATTTTAGCAAAAAATAAAGCTGGAAATCTCGCTTCTCACTTTTTCACTAAGGTTATTGACAGGAGGAATAACCCCTTTCGTTCTTTCTGACCAAGCAGCTAGGAAACTCTGTAAATCAGAACTTAACTCCCTGGGGTAGATTGTATATATGTGTGCTCCTGGCAGAGAGTGTATTTCCAGAATCCGGGTTTAATGTATGAACCTGTGAGCGTGCTCACAGGTTTGTAGAGCTGTTGCATTGTGAGTGGCTTAGCCAGTCACGTGATGTTTACAAGACTCAATAAAACCCCAGTCAGTTGGGTCTAGGTCATCCACTATGAGGTATGCAGTTGTGAGCCTAGTGGATGAACTGGTAATGTGTAGTGTGATTGTTAAATGTTTGTTAATCAACCAACTAATTCTTAATAGCAATGTGTTGCTATGAATTCTGAAGCAACAAACCCCTGAAGCAATTACATTATACCATGCACAGAGATATCAGTGGCCCCATGGGATATACCTTCTATTACAATTGATGGACAAAAAATCCTGATGGGTCTGCTGACTTCTACACTGAGATTCCTGTTTATACATTCCTGGTGGGCAAAGCTATACATCAGGAGGATGAACTTGTAAAATATACCCAAATATTCTTCTTCTGAAAGCTTGCTCCAAACCACAATGGCAGAAAACTACAATCCATATCTGCCTTGAAGCCTTAACCTAAATCTTACATCGTTTGGCATCAGCTCCTAACTTAACACAATATTGAGAGTCGCAGGAATTATTTGTGTGACAGATTGTATCCCTTGCTGATTAGAATTTCCTATATCCGATAAACTGAAATGTTAAAATTATATTTTAATACCGTGAATAACTTCTATAGTAGAATGTATCGTGCAATTGTTACCCAGCTCAAAGTATGTGAACAACAGAAAGCAGCAATAACAAAACCAACAGAATCTTTAACTATGTAGCCAAAACCGTCAGAGGACGTCATAATCAAACTGCACAGTGCTTTGGTCAGACCACACTGAGTACTGAACCCAGTATTGGTCGGTGAAACACAAGGGAGACATTCAAAGGCTGGAGGCAGTGTGGAGAACAGCCACAAGGCTGATCTGAATGATAAGGAAAGACGTTAATCTGCACTCTCTGGGGGAGAGGCTCTGTGCCAGGAACAAAAATTTACAAAATCTGTCCTATTGAGTTAAGTTCTAATTTACAGAGCATCTTCATCCTGGAAAGAAGCAGCTGAGATTTGATCCTATAGGGAAATCGAAGATAGTAAATTCTATGGAAAAGGTAAATCCGGAATAATATTTTACAACAACTTGTATTTATATAGCGCCTTTAACGTAGTAAAACATCACAAGGCACTTCACAGGAGCACTACAAACCAAAATTTGACACTGAGCCACTTAAGGAGAATAAAGAGGTAGGTTTTAAGGAGCATCTTGAAGGAAGAAAGAGAGATAGAGAGGTGGAGAGGTTTAGGAAGGGAATTCCAGAGCTTGGGGCTTAGGCACAGTCAGCAATGGTGGAGCAATAAAAATCAGGGATGCTCACGAGGCCAGAATTAAAGGAGCACAGATATCTCAGAGGGTTGTGGGGCTGGAAGAGATTACAGAGATAGGGAGGCCATGGAGGGGATTTGAAAACAAGGATGAGAATTTTTAAAGTAAGGCGCGGTTTTACCCGGAGCCAATGTAGGTCAGTGAGCAAAGGACTGATGGGTAAACGGGACTTGGTGTGAGTTAGGACATGGGCAGCAGAGTTTTGGATAAGCTCAAGTTTACATAGGGTAGAACATGGAAGGTCAGCCAGGAGTGCGTTGGAATAGTCGAGTCTAGAGGTAGCAAAGGCATGGATGAGGGTTCCAGAAGCAGATGAGCTGAGGCAGGGGCAGAGACGGGCGATGTTACGGAGGTAGAAATAGGTGGTCTTAGTGATGGCGCGGATATGTGGACGGAAGCTCATCTCGGGGTCAAATATGACACCAATGTTGCGAACAGTCTGGTTTAGCCTCAGACATTTGTCAGGGAATGGGATGGAGTCAGTGGCTAGGGAATGGAATTTGAGGCAGGGACCGAAGACAATCGCTTCAGTTTTCCCAGTATTTAGTTGGAGGATATTTCTGCTCATCCAATACTAGATGTCAGACAAGCAGTCTGACAATTTAGAGACCGTGGAGGGGTCGAGAGAGGTGGTGGTGAGGTAGAACTGGGGTGTCATCAGCGTACATGTGGAAACTGGTGCTGTGTTTTCGGACGTCGTTGACAAGGGGCAGCATGTAGACGAGAAATAGGAGGGGGCCAAGGATAGATCCTTGGGGGACATCAGAAGTAATGGTGTGGGAAGCAATTGCAGGTTACAATTAGATAGATAAGAATGGAACCAGGCAAGTGCTATCCTGCCCAGCTGGACGACGGTGGAGAGGAGTTGGAGGAGAATGGAATGGTCAACTGTGTCATAGGCTGTAGACAGGTCAAGAAGGATAAAATTGTGAGAGTAGCAAAAGAGGACACAGGTTCAAACCAGTAAAAGGTAACTCTAGGTCTAATATCAGGAAGCGTTTCTTCACACAGAGAGAGATCAACACATGGAATGGACTTCCTGGGAGAATGGTGGAAGCAATACCTCTGAATGCATTTAAGGAATGATTGGATAGTGCAATAGGAAGACTGTAGGATGCTGTAGGATGGATGAACTAAGATGCCCGAAGATCTTTCTCACCCACAATTATCTTGCATCCTTGACCACTAGCTGTACATCTAACCAATCACAGATCAGGTGCTTCCACATTATGAAATGCATTATAAAGAAGATAATTGTGTCAGAAAGTGCAAGACTTTGTGACAGAATATATGTTGTATATGCAGATTACGGATGTACTCTCTGTGTCGTCACTGTGTGATTGCATAAGATGGAGACTGATTTACCTGATGTACTATCAATAAGGTTTACACTGTGTACATACATACTGGCACCACTAGAGGGTGCAATGGCGGAGACCGGGGGATTTCCTGCCCCGGTGGCAGGGCCCTGTATAAAAGCCTGCACACCATGCTTGTACAGCACTCTGGAGTTTGGTATAAGATCACTACAGTTTGAGTACAACACATTGCCCGTGGAATCATTCATAAGTACATTATAGACATAACAACTGGCGACGAGAATAAGGGCTTTCACGCGATCATGGCTGCTTTTGGCACACTAAAAGACTTTGCAGAGGGTGATGATTGGAATGCCTTCACGGAAAGGCTCAAGCAATATTTCGTGGCAAACGACCTGGCAGGAGAGACGGATACATTGGCGGAGAAGCGCAAGGCTATACTGCTGACCAGTTGTGAGCCCGCGGTCTACCGCCTCATCAGGGACTTGCTGGCACCCACGAAGGCCAAGGATAAGACATACGATGAGCTGACTGAACTAATTCGCGACCAACTTAAACCAAAAGAGAGCATCCTCACGGCCAGGCACAGATTCTACACTCACCGCAGACCTCAGGGCCAGGAGATTGCAAACTATGCTGCCGACCTCAGGAGACTTGCGGCACTGTGTGATTTTGGAACACACCTCAATGAAGCATTGTGAGATATCTTCGTTATAGGAAATGGCCACGAGGGCCTCCTTCACAAGCTATTATCTGCCGACACCACAGTCAACCTGCAGAAATCCATCGGCATCAGTCAGGCATTCATGACCTCGACCTGCAGCACCAAGCAAATCATTCATCCTGTGGACTCAAACCCGGCAAGTACTGCACACTGAATGTTGCCTTTCACAGGCAAGACTGTAGAATGTGGCTCTGCCCAGGGCAGACCTCAAGGTTCCAGAACTCAGAGTCCGCCGAGGGGTGCTTATCGAGTAGCACCATGCTGGCATTGTGGAGGAAACCATAGGGCTCACCAGTGTTGGTTTGTTGAGTATGTATGCAAAGCCTGTAACACGAAGGACCACCTCCAGCGCATGTGTAAAAGAAATACAGCTCACTGTCTAGCAGAGGAGTCGGTAGATGACTTTGAATCCAGCGGGGAGTATGAGGATTTGGCCAGAGAGGCAGCTCATCCCCAAAAAGAAGTGTATGGAGTGTATACCTGCACCATCGATTGTCCTCCAGTGAAGATGGAAGTCGAGATAAACGGCGTTCCAGTCTTCATGGAAGTGGACACGGGAGCGAGCCAGTCAGTGATGAGTTCGGATGCCTTCGAGAGGCTATGGAATGAAAAATGATCCGAGCTGGTTCAAGTACAGGAAAAGTTGTACACCTACACCAAGGAGCAGATCCCAGTCCTTGGTAGTAGGGATGTAAGTGTAATCCATAATGGCATGGTGCATAAGTTACCTCTGTGGATTGTTGCAGGTGATGGTCCAATGCTACTCTGAAGGTGGATGGGGAAGATCCAGTGGAAATGGGAAGACCTCTTCATTCTAGCAATCGATGTCCCCCGTGCTCAGAGGCAGAGCAAAACCTCACCTTCACTTGGGCCAAGCACCAGAGAACAGACCAGCACAGCAACTGAGGCACAGACCGTCCATCACGACTGCGTGGCAATGATCTGACTGGAACGATCTAAAAATACCTTCCTGGCTGCAGTGGCAGGACTCCTAGGGAGGAAGATCGAATTCACAGGTACCCTTCCAGCGTTTGTGGCAGAATCGCCGGAGAGAAGGATCAAGGCAGTTGACCTCGAGGACAGAGGCAAGATGGCGTTCCTGCTGTAGTGAGGAGCAGCGTGGCTGAAAAAAAAGATGGCCGCAGCAATATCACGAGGTACAATGCTGAGGGGCCAACACGTGGTGTCCAACAAAGGATTTGATTGGGGTAAAGCCAGCAGGGTTCTCTTAAAGGAGACCTGCAACCAACTGAAATTAAAGAGACATTGTATATATGGCAATCAATGTAACGAACCGATTAAGATTGTGAATAAGATGTTGTTGTGAGATGTCGGTACTGTAAAGAACAAAATGCTGTTGTGAGATGGTGATACCCATCCTAATGTAATGAACAAAATATTGTTGCATGATGTCGGGAATAGCGTGTCCTCAAGAGTAGCAAGCGAGCGAATTCGGGAGGCTAAAGGCGCTGATCCTGATGCCCTGCCCCAGGTGTCCCCACAAGTTATAGGCCAACGACCTCAGGAGGGTGAAGGCACTGATCCTAACACCTTGCCCCAGGTCTATCCCACGCTACAGGCACCCGATGGCACCATTCACCATGGACCTGGAAACAAAAACGCCACCAATACGCGCAGTGGGCTGCCGTTGCCCACCACCCAGGTGGAGACGGCGCAGCCCCCAGACCCAGTCACTACCTCAGCCATGTGCGGGAGCGAAAGTTCAGAACCAACGAGTTCCCCAAACGTGACCTGGAACAGCCAGGTTCTCAACACTGTGAGAGAGCAGGCAGAAGATTCTGCAGCCCTCAAAGGAGGACAGGGAGGGCACACACATCTGTGGCTCTGCCCTCCACTAGGCAATGGCTAGTCCTGGCTAGGTGAGCGAACCAAGCCCACTCCGCTAGTAGGGGGCGCAGCGCCGCCATCAGATGACTAGGACCTCGTCCGGTTGCACTGGAACTAGCGTCCTCACATACCTGTACTGCTACTTGAGTACTGACCATGACTAAACCATGAATGCAATCTACCCAATCCTGGCACACGACCATAAAACGTAATGAATAAATCACTGAACCTAGGTGTCACGATACAAACTGTAAAAAAAATATTTTTCTTCCTTTCTTTGTACTTGCACTGTGTCTGATCCTGTAGGTTAATGTAACGGGCCAGCTGCATAATCTCGCTGTGTGGGGGAGGGGGGGGGAGGCCGGGGAATGGATGTATGTAGCCATGGACACACACATGGACCACACCCAGAACCCACTGGAACCTCCACCACATTATCGGATCATCCAATCTAATGACCACTACCTAACGTTGTGGCAAAAGGACTTGGGGGTTAACAGGGAGAGAGCCAAGCCAAAGCACAGCCAAGGTGCAAGGGCTATTGACACTTAAGTCTGGGGAGAGCTAAGCCAGAGCACATAGTGCAAAGCTAATTGGCACAAAGGACTTGGGGGAGAGTGATGTTGTATATGCAGACTATGGATGTACTCTATGTGTATAAGATGGAGACTGGTTTACCTGATGTACCATCAATAAGCTTTACACTGTGTACATAAATGCTGGCACCACTAGAGGGTGCAACTGGTGGAGACCGGGGGGTTTCCTGCCCTGGTGGCAGGGCCCTGTATAAAAGGCTGCACACCATGCTTGTACAGCACTCTGGAGTTTGGAATAAAGGATCAACGTCACTACAGTTTGAGTACAACACATTGCCTTGTGGAGTCATTCATAAGTACATTATAGACATAACAATATATATATATTTTTTTTACATAGCCATTGGGGGAATATTTTAAATAAGAAGCACTCCTGTAGACTTTCCTTTAAGTCAGTATGATTTCCCTGTTTTCCTAGCTTGTCCTCCACTGACTGTGCTTGAATAAAGCACCATCTTGTTTTCTGTTATTAAACCATGGATTAAGAAAAATATTCTTTAGATTCAGCATGATACAAACTTTTTCTAAAAGGCAGAACTAAATTTACTGTCAGTTTCCTCACTTTGCACTATTTCGCTCCAGTGTTGAGAGCCTTGGCAGATTGCCACTTGTTGAAGTTTCATCTTTCTGGCTACCCCATTTCAGAATCGGCCTGTCAAATGGAAATGTCCGCATGTCACTTTCTTAACGTGATTAAAATCAATTCAAAAATACAAATTAAAAATATCTTAAACTATATAAAGTTTATTTAAAATTTCAACCATAAATTTGAAAATATATGTGAACTTTCCAATTCACTGTAGTTTTTTCCAAGGGGCAAGTGGCAGGGTGGCAGGGAAGAGAGGGTTAAATTATGAGTAGGCCATATGGCCCCTCGAGCCTGCTCCGCCATTCAATAAGATCATGGCTGATCTGGTCATGGACTCAGCTCCACTTCCCCGCCCGCTCCCCATAACCCCTTATCCCCTTATCGTTTAAGAAACTGTCTATTTCGGTCTTAAATTTATTCAATGTCCCAGCTTCCACAGCTCTCTGAGGCAGCAAATTCCACAGATTTATAACCCTCTGAGAGAAGAAAGTTCTATTTATTCTTATCATTTTTACTCGTTGGTTTATCCTGTTTGTGTTTTATGGGCCTAGAGATTTGGAAAGGGCTGGTCTTAGCACTTTTGTGGATAAATCCTAAATCAATCTGTTCGTATTAGCTCTTTGAGACATGTAAAAATGAGTGGAACATGGATTTGTACTTCTGTGGGCCCCAAGGCTTTGTGGTAGGCACCTATGTGCTCCATGAAGACAAACCGCCTGGACACTTCTGGTCTAGGGAATTAGTAGCTCTGCTCAGAGGCCCAGTAAAAATCTTCAGGCCAGAACTCTGAATATTTTGGGAATTTTAAATGTTACAAGTTGACAAGTCGTTACCTTAGAGCATACCAAGTCTGTGATGACTTTAGGTAGCGGGGAGGTGAGATAAATGTGGGCTTGTGTCATTACCCATGTCTTAATGATCAGCCATGATCTTATTGAATGGCGGTGCAGGCTCGAAGGGCCGAATGGCCTACTCCTGCACGTATTTTTCTATGTTTCTATGTTTCTATGTTAAGAGGCTAATTACTCAGGGACATTGGCGTCATCATCATCATAGGCAGTCCCTCGGGATCGAGGAAGACTTGCTTCCACTCTTAGAATGAGTCCTTAGGTGGCTGAACAGTCCAATGCGAGAGCCACAGTCCCTGCCAAAGGTGGGACAGACAGTCACTGCGGGTAAGAGAGGGTGGGACAAGTTTGCCGCACGTTCCTTCCGCTGCCTGCGCTTGTCTTCCGCATACACTCGCCGACGAGTCTCGAGTTGTTTAGCACCCTCCCGGATCCACCTCCTCCACCCAGGGTGGTCTTCGGCCAGGGACTCCCAGGAGTCGGTGGGGATGCCGCACTTTACCAGGGAGGCTTTGAGGGTGCTCTTGTAACGTTTCCTCTGTCCACCTTTGGCTCATTTGCCATGAAGGAGTTCCGAGTAAAGCGCTTGTTTCGGGAGTCTCGTGTCTGGCTTGCGAACGACATGGCCCGCCCAGCAGAGCTGATCAAGTGTGGTCAGTGCTTCAATGCTGGGGATGTTGGCCTGGTCGAGGACGCTAATGTTTGTACGTCTGTTCTCCCAGGGGATTTGTTGTAACAGTGCAAGGACACTAAAAATGGCAACTCCAGGGAACAATGACAACGAGTGAATGAAAGAGAACTCTTTCTGCAGAAACATCTATACAATGTCCCAAGCTTCATTTATATTACTACAAGAAATTCAAGTTCAAAAGTACAGATACCAAAAAAAAATGTGAATATATTTAAAGTTTTATGAAAAAAGATATAACATACCCAGAACCTGATACTTACTTTGAAGGTGATTTTTCCTGTGTTGTTACTTGACCATCAGGAGTGGGCCTGCTCAGTAAACTAAGAAAGAAGAGAAACAAAGTTATCTTTGAAACAAGGCGTAAAACACATTCAGGTTCTAGGTTAGGTCTTGACTGCAAAGAACCTTCTGATTCCCTGACCATAAAAGCATTAATTCCACAATTCATGCTGAGCCTTAAACCGTGTGGAAGATATTTAACAGTATGCCAGTATTTATCGGTTGAATGAGTTGACAAGACTTGAGTTAATTTTTAAGGTATGTGAGCCAAAGAAAAGATTATCACATCAATTTAAAGTGCTGTAATTTTTGTCTATAAATAGTAGAATTGGGATATAGGCTCCATTAACTTTACCACAATGAATAATTATGTAATAGAATTCAAGCTATCTGCAACTTCAGCTAAATGAAGGGTGGTGTGAAAATATACAGTCATGGGCCTTACCTCTTATTGGTCGGACTCCCAATTTTTGAATCAGATGTAATTATTGTCCTGTAACAAAAATAAAGTAAAAGAAAATGCAGTTGCAAAATTGCTATAATTCAATTTTCAAAATGTGCTTGGCAAAGTTTAAAATAAGCAAATAATGGCTATGGAAAGGAATAATTAAATAACACTTCTTTATCGAGAACAAGGGGGAATAATCTTAAAATTAGAGCAAGACCCTTCAGCAGTGAAATCAGGGAGCATTTCTTCACACAAAGTGCAGCAGAAATCTGGAATGTCTCCCCCAAATGGCTGTGGATGCCCGGTCAATTGAATCTTTCAACACTTGAGATAGATAGATTTTTGTTCGGTAAGGGTATCAAGGGATATGGATCAAGGACGGGTAAATGAAGTTGCGGTGCCAATCAGCCATGATCTACTTGAATAGCAGGACAGGCTCAAGGAGCTGAATGGCCGACTTCTGTTCTTATGTTCCTATAAAAAGTAAATTGTGGAGAGAATATTGGCTTGCTATTTTTAAGATATAAATTAATATCTTGGTTAGAGTATCATATGCTAAATCTGCAAGTTTGCAGATGATATCAAAGTAGGGGGCAGCGCAAACATAAGGAATAGTGCAAAAAGAATTAAACAAGTAGTGCTGACAATAGGTGACAGCTGCAAGCCAGTAAAATAATTAGTGTGGAACAGTGAGTGTAGAGGTTAAAGGGTTAAATATAAGGTCATGGTTCAACATGAGATTATTGTGCCTCATCAAGACGATCAGACTATTTTTTTACTGTGTGATCATAGTGAATAGAAATGCAAATTAGTAAAGCTAAGCCATAATGGCTGGTAATATTACATATCAATGAGGTCCTCAGGAAGTCAACATTAAATGAGGCAAAGTCTTTCAACTTATGTGTAAGAGTCATGCACTCACATCTTTGGCAAATCATCTGCCTTGTATGGAGAGGTCCTGTAATTGGTACAGAAAGAAGCAAACTTTCAGGTAATGGTTTCAAAACATTTTTATTGATTTCAATCATAAAGGTAGCATTTAGATAATCAACCTTAAATGTTAGTGGCAAAGATATTGTTTATTGTTATACACAGTATAAATAATGATATACATTCAGTTTTAAATCATGAGATCATTTTATCAAATGCTCAGCTCTGAATCTTGCATATCTGTTGCTAAACTGTAGTTCAATGAGTGCTCTATAATTACAAGCAGCAGCTGTAGCTAAATGAATAATCTGAGGGCTTCACTACAGTTTTAATAGAGGACTGATCTTTTATTTGAATGTTTTATTCATATTACAGATTCTTATTTAATAACTAATCAAATAACATTCTCTCAGTTCATCAGATAATTTTATGTGGCTGGAGGATAGGAATTGATGGTAAAGTCTGCATGAAGCAAGTTATTCCAGCGAAATAAATCTTTTAAGTCGTGATGAAAGCAGAAAAACAAACTACTGATGCTACGCACAAGAAAGCTTGGTTGAAAATGTACCAGACTCCAAAACGAAAACACTGAAATTAATTTCGCCTGATAGTGCAGAAGGCAGCACCCTCTAGTGGAATCTCAGACCTTTACAGTATAGTCCAAATAACTATAAATCTCCCCTCTTGATAATGACTAGGATTCTGAGCATCTTGAACCACTGCAGTCCGTGTGGTGAAGGTACTTCCACAGTTAACTGTTAAGGAGTGAGTTCAAGGATTTTGACCTAGCATCGATGAATAAAAACCGATACATTTCCAGGATGGCGTGTGACTTGGTGGGGGAGGGTCGGCGGGGTGGGGGGAACATTTGGAGGTGATGGTGCTCCCATGTGTCTGCTGCCCTTGTCCTTCTAGGTGGTGGAGGTCACGGGTTTGGGAGATTTTTTGACTCACCAGTCATTGCATTAAGGATTATGTTCAGATTTCAAGGGATAAATGTAAACTTATATAGAGAATTAGGGACACCTGAACTGCATAATGGCTTTTCACATCTATGACTTCTTAAAGCCACTTGGCAACCTAACACAGATTAGATGTAAAAATAAATATTCAAGTTAAAATATGGAAATGCCATGCTGGTATTGTGCTGGGCGGTAGATGAGAAGGAAGATGCTGTAGTTTGGGTGTTTTATTGGTGAAATGTCCAGTATAATCAGTGCTTTGCTGGGTCTGGGCGTGTCGACAGTTGAGTTACAATACTTTCAATCCTTTATTTCGACAACCTCAGTTGCAAGCTAGTGCTTATTTTTTTTCGTTCATGGGATGTGGGCATCGCTGGCAAGGCCAGCATTTATTGTCCCTCCCTAATTGCCCTTGAGAAGAGCCAACTTCGTGAACCGCTGCAGTCCGTGTGGTGAATGTACTCCCACAGTGCTGTTAGGGAGGGTGTTCCAGGATTTTTACCCAGCGATGATGAAGAAACACCAATATATTTCTAAGTCAGGATGGTGTGTGACTTGGGGAAGGGGGAGAGGAAAACTTGGAGGTGGTGGTGCTCCCATGCGTCCTTCTAGGTGGTAGAGGTTGTGCGTTTGGGAGATTTTTGACTCACCAAACCAAAATTTGTACAAATTAATCTTTTGGCTTTATATCTACAATATTACTATATCTGATTCTATATAGGTGTCTAACACATCCTGTCTCACCTCATTGAAATTCAGAAGAATGAGAGGTGATCTCATCGAAACGTATAAGATTATGAGGGGGCTTGACAAGGTGGATGCAGAGAGGATGTTTCCACTGATAGGGGAGACTAGAACTAGGGGGCATAATCTTAGAATAAGGGGCTGCCAATTTAAAACTGAGATGAGAAGGAATTTCTTCTCTCAGAGGGTTGTAAATCTGTGGAATTCGCTGCCTCAGAGAGCTGTGGAAGCTGGGTCATTGAATAAATGTAAGACAGAGATAGACAGTTTCTTAACCGATAAGGGAATAAGGGGTTATGGAGAGCGGGTGGGGAAGTGGACCTGAGTCCATGATCGGATCAACCATGACCATATTAAATGGCGGAGCTGGCTCGAGGGGCCGTATGGCCTACTCCTGCTTCTATTTCTTATGTTCTTATGTCTCTCCAAAGCCTGATTTACTTGTAGGATCGATAGAACTGCGACAATCCACCAAAATAAGTTGATTATAACTTCTTAATACATTAAGGTAAAATAGGCAAAGCAATTTCTTCACTATTTTTCATTGTGAAAATGTACTTTGTGCCATCCCTCTCATCTACTTTAGCTAAGGTTAATGCATTTGCTATGTCTCTCACTACAGTCCATGATACAGGGAAGATACCAGGCAGCGGCTTGGCGGCGGATAGTGGAAAAGAGTGACTTATAGCGACTGGCATCATAATGGCAGTGTCAGCTGAATGTTAAGATGTAATTTATGCATAAGATAAATAAATAATGTCGAGAAATACATTTTACAAACAGCTCTAATCAGTTCTCAGAATCAGTGACACTCATATAGGGAGGTATAATGCTACTAAGAACAACATAAGAAATTGGAGCAGGAATAGGCCATATAGCCCTTAGCGCCTGTGCCACCATTCAATAAAATATATAGTCACGGCTTTTCTTCTACCTCAACTCCACTTTCTCGCCCTGTCTCCCGAACCCTTGATTCCCTTAGTGTTCAAAAATTTATCAATCTCAATCTTGAATATACTCAACGACTGAGCATCCTCAGCCCTATGGGATAGAGAATTCCCAAGATTCACCACCTTCTGACTGAAGACATTTCTCCTCATCTCAGTCCTAAATGCCCGACCCCTTATTCTGAGACTGTGATCCCTGGTTCTAGACTCCCCAGCCCGGGGGAAACATCCTCCCTGCATCTACCTTTTTAAACTCTGTAAGAATTTTGTATGTTTCAATGAGATCACCTCTCATTCTTCTAAACTCTAGAGAATATAGGCCTAGTCTCCTCAATCTCTCCTCATTGGACAATCCCCCATCCCAGGAATCAGTCTGATGAACTTTTGTTGCACTCCCTCTATGGTAAGTATATTTTTCCTTAGGTAAGGAGACCAAAACTGGACACAATACTCCAGGTGCAGTCTCATCAGGGCCCTATTTAGAAACATAGAAACATAGAAAGTAAGTGCAGGAGCACGCCATTCGGCCCTTCAAGCCTGCACCACCATTCAATAAGATCATGGCTGATCATTCACCTCAGTACCTCTTTCCTGCTTTCTCTCCATACCCCTTGATCCCTTTAGCCGTCAAGGCCATATCTAACACCCTCTTGAATATATCCAATGAACTGGCATCAACAAAAAGTCTGCGGTGAGTAATTCCACAGGTTACAACTCTCTGAGTGAAGAGGTTTTCCTCATCTCAGTCCTAAATGGCTTATCCCTTATCTTTAGACTGTGTCCCCTGGTTCTGGATTTCCCCAACATCGGGAACATTCTTCCTGCATCTAACCTGTCCAGTCCCGTCAGAATTTTATATGTTTCTATGAGATCCCCTCTCATCCTTCTAAACTCCAGTGAATACAGGCCCAGTCGATCCAGTCTCTCCTCATATGTCAATCCTGCCATCCTGGGAATCAGTCTGGTGAACTTTCGCTGCACTCCCTCAATAGCAAGAACGTTCTTCCTGAGATTAGGAGACCAAAACTGAATACAATATTCCAGGTGAGGCCTCACCAAGGCCCTGTATAACTTTGCAGTAAGACCTTCCTGCTCCTATCTCAAATCCTCTAGCTATGAAGGCCAACATACCATTTGTCTTCTTCACCGCCTGCTGTACCTGCATGCCAACTTTCAATGACTGATGTACCATGACACCCAAGTCTCGTTGCACCTCCCCTTTTCCTAATCTGCCGCCATTCAGATAATATTCTGCCTTCGTGTTTTTAACCCCAAAGTGGATAACCTCACATTTATCCACATTATACTGCATCTGCCATGCATTTGCACTCACCTAACCTGTCCAAGTCACCCTGCAGCCTCTTAGCGTCTTCCTCACAGCTCACACCGCCATCCAGCTTAGTTTCATTTGCAAACTTGGAGCTATTACACTCAATTCCTTCATCTAAATCATTAATGTATATTGTAAATAGCTGGGGTCCCAGCACTGAGCCCTGTGGCACCCCACTGGTCACTGCCTGCCATTCTGAAAAGGACCCGTTTAACCCGACTCTCTGCTTCCTGTCTGCCAATCAGTTCTCTATCCATGTCAGTACATTACCCCAATAGCTTGTGCTTTAATTTTGCACACCAATCTCTTGTGCAGGACCTTGTCAAAAGCCTTTTGAAAGTCCAAATGCACCACATCCATTGGTTCTCCCTTGTCCACTCTACACGTTACATCCTCAAAAAACTCTAGAAGATTTGTCAAGCATGATTTCCCTTTCATAAATCCATGCTGACTTGGACCGATCCTGTCACTGCTTTCCAAATGCGCTGCTTGTTCATCCTTAATAATTGATTCCAACATTTTCCCCACTACTGATGTCAGGCTAACTGATCTATAATTAGCTTTTCTCTCTCCCTCCTTTTTTAAACAGTGGTGTTACATTAGCTACCCTCCAGTCCATAGGAACTGATCCAGAGTCGATAGACTGTTGGAAAATGATCACCAATGCATCCACTATTTCTAGGGCCACTTCCTTAAGTACTCTGGGATGCAGACTATTAGGCCCTGAGGATTTATTGGCCTTCAATCCCATCAATTTCCCTAACACAATTTCCCACCGAATAAGGGTTTCCTTCAGTTCCTCCTTCTCACTTGTCTCTCGGTCCCCTAGTATTTCCGTAAACTTATTTGTGTCTTCCTTCGTGAAGACAGAACCAAAGTATTTGTTCAACTGGTCTGCCATTTCTTTGTTCCCATTATAAGTTCACCTGAATCTGACTGCAAGGGACCTACGTTTGTCTTCAGTAATCTTTTTCTCTTCACATAGCTTTAGAAGCTTTTGCAGTCAGTTTTTATGTTCCCGGCAAGCTTCCTCTCATACTCTATTTCCCCCCTCCTAATTAAACCCTTTATCCTCCTCTGCTGAATTCTAAATTTCTTCCAGTCCTCAGGTTTGCTGCTTTTTCTGGCCAATTTATAAGCCTCTTCCTTGGATTTAACACTATCCTTAATTTCCCTTATTAGCCACATTTGAACCACCTTCCCCGTTTTATTTTTACTCCAGACAGGGATGTACAATTGTTGAAGTTCATCCATGTGATCTTTAAATGTTTGCCGTTGCCTATCCACCGTCAACCCTTTAAGTATCATTTGTCAGTCTATGTTAGCAATTGACGTCCCATACCATCGAAGTTACCTTTCCTTAAGTTCAGGACCCTTAAGTTTAGGACTCTTATAATTGCAGTAAGACATTTTTACTCTTATACTCAAATCCTTTATTGCTGATGTTCAATCTTCATCAGCAAATCCTCTTTGGGCTTTTCCAGCATCTATGTGCTGTTGCTACCTGCTCTACCAACCTTCTTGATTATCTACATGGGCTGACTCAGGTGGTGTGCCAATTTAATATTCTGCTCAACCATAAGGTTACCTGCCTATCACACCGCTACTCAATCAGCACTGTATCTTTCTACCTCTACCACATTGCCCACTTGCTCTTGTACCTCTCTCTCTTGATGCCAAACTTTAAGCCACACTTTTTCACCTCTAGGTTCTCAAATGCTCTCCTTTGCAACTTCCCCTTCTCCACAACTTCACAAACTTCAGTTAATCTGAAACTCTGCAATTTTATTCCTCTCTCATGTAATGTCCTTCACAATCATCCTCCCTGTCTTTGCCAAGCTTTACTAGTTCTCTGTCCCTCACCATCTCAAATTCAAAATCCTTATTGTCATTTTCAAATCCTTCCATGGTCTCACACCACCTTTTGCAGCCCACAACCCCAACTGCTCTAACTCCAGATTACAGCTTGTCCCATTCCACTAAGGGAGCGAAATTCTTTAGTCACTAGGGTTCCATCCTTTGGAACTCTCCCAACACTATTTTGTTATACCTTGCCTTCTCTTTCCCTTCCTTCAAAATCCTTCTTCAAATGTTATTTTTTCATTTGTGCCCTCGGTCTGCACCCCACTCCTCAATGCTTTCCTGACTCCTGGCTGCCACCATCCTCTCCCCCTTGTCAAGAACATCTGAGATGTTCTCCATGTGAGGGAACTCTACAAGTGCAAGTTTTTGTTCGAACCAAGCACTTGCATTGTTGGCGTTTCTTCCGTTTTGGATGAATAATTCCTTGAATTGATTCAAAAAGCAACAATAGTCCAGTTAACCATCATTGCGAAGCTCTACAGTTCAAAAATAATATAAAACAAAATATTGCCCAGAAATTTCCTCGGAGCTGTTCCAACTGCAACTTTGCAGGGAGAATGTCATGTATCTGGCTTACACACTTAAACGGGGGTTTCCTTAAACTTCTGGCAAAGTTATGATGTTGGGTTGGGAGTAGCTCCGAGAAATTTCCTGCCCATTGTCTATTGCAATATGACAAAAATAATATATACATATGTATGTATAAAATTTATTTCCATATGTGGACAGATTCCATTTAACATCAGGAATATTAATTATAAAAATCTATGATCAAATGTCTTAGTCTTTGAACCTGGCACATGATTTTGCAAAGCTTGACTGCGGTTGATGGCTGTGGTCATGAACTGTTGATGTCGGAGTGGATCAGCTTCTTGAATTGCTGCAGTCAGGTTCACTTATGTAACCTAAGGGGTAATTAGCTTACTAGTATAATGAGCACTGAGCTCAGTATGGATTTCAGTAAGACTTTCAACTAAACTAACGTTAAAAAATGGAAAATGCTTTCTCACTGATTTTGTGCAGACAACATCCAAGACTTAATGACAATGGAGGATGATAATTCTTTATTATTGCTAGTTTAATCGTTACGAGTTTAATAGTTCTACTGCATCCAATTTTAATAACTTTAAGAGGTCTGTAGAGGATCTTCAATTAATCTCGCTAGCTTTAACACTACATTATAAGTTTTCAAACTGGAGTCCACGGTGATCTGTGAGTTATTATGCTTGCCCCTCTTTTATGGAACGATAGCCAACAATTAATTATATCAGAAGATAATAATTCATTACTATTGCTAGATGAGTTAACTCACTCAACATTGTTGGAAATGAAAATCGGGAGCTATGAAACAGGCGGCAGATCCGACATCGCCCGTTTTACACTATCGCTCAAAGTTAAAATTACAGCCCAGTAAGTTTTATTGTTAGTTAATTCACTGGCAATGGGCAGCTTCTAAACAATAATATTAGAGGTTAAAGGTACAGAAAACGAGTTAATACATGGTAGTATGCAGCAGCCTGACTCGATGGCTGAGTGATGTCTGAAGACTAAGGAGTTAATCTCTTCTCAATTTTTCATTGACTTGTTAACATATTTACATTATAATTCCTTCTACACTATTATAATACAATAGTTTACTCATTATTTTTGAATGGGTTGACAGCTATATTAAAGTAATACAAGACAGGAATTTAAAGTTCTGGGCCTAGAAATTCCATCACCTCGTGCCCGTTCAAAGGAATGCAGGCAGCAGGCGAATTTGATGATTAACAAAATATATATCTTTTGCTGCAACTCTATCATATTTTTCACATTACTCCCACCCGTGCTGTTCCAATACTTTGTTTAAACTGTTCTTCCAGACTTTCCTTAACTGTAACTGGCTATCATTGAAAGCATCTGCTGCTCCCAATAATCTCCAAACTCCAAACACATATGTCCTAAAAGTAATACTTGTATTTATATAGCGGCTTTGACAACCACCGGAGATCTCAAAGCGCTTTACAGCCAACTAAGTACTTTTGGAGTGTAGTCACTGTTGTAATGTGGGAAACGCGGCAGCCAATTTTCACACAGCAAGCTCCCACAAACAGCAATATGGTAATGACCAGATAATCTGTTTTTGTTATGTTGATTGAGGGATAAATATTGGCCAGGACACCGGGGATAACTCCACTGCTCTTCTTCAAAATATGCCAGGGGATCTTTTACGTCCACCTGAGAGGGCAGACGAGGCCTCGGTTTAACATCTCATCTGAAAGACAGAACCTCCGACAGTGCAGCACTCCCTCGGCACTGCACTGGAGTGTCAGCCTAGATTTATGTGTTCAAGTTCCTGTAGTGGGACTTGTTCTTATGAAATCATCACTGTCTTCTTCATCTATTCTGCTGGTCCTCGAGAAAGCTGATAAGCCAATTTATTATTTCAAGCAATCTCTGATATTACAATGGAGCTTCTCCTAAATCCTGAGTATGCCCGCGTACCTATTGTATCCAATCTATCTGTTTTGATCACTTTTACTGACTAAACACCCTGATCTATTTTAGCATGGCGAATTTTGAATGGGACATTTTTCCATAATCATTCATTGACAAGTGATTTTATCTTCAAATTTGTTTCTACAGTGCTATTTACAGACCTGGTCTTGTGATCATTGTATGCTGATATATCAGCTTTCATAATGTGGATGCTTATCACTTGTTGGAGCACTAATATTCAGTGCCAAAGAATCGAAAAAGGTTTAAATTCAATCCTGTATTCTACTTAGACGTGACACCTTAGTTTATTTGTTAGCACTCGCATCTAAATCAGAAGATGGTGAGTTCAAGCTTCATTCTAGGATTTGAGCATTTGATCAATGTAGTACTGAGGGAGTGCGACATTGTTGGAGGTGCTGTCTTTCAGATAAGATGTTAAACTGAGGCCCTGTCTGCCTGCTGTGGAAGGTCCCATGGCAATTTTCAGAAGAACAGCAGATAATTCTCTGGTGTCCAGGTCAACATTCTTCCCTCAACCAATGTCATTAAAACAAACTAACTGCTCATTTATCTCACTCTTGTTTGCGAGGCATTGATCTGCATAAATTGGCGGCTATATTTGTCTACAAATCAAGAGTGACTATATTTCAAAGAAGTAATTCGTTAGTTAAGAAGTGTTTTAGGATATCACAAGGTTGTGAAAACTGTTATATATTTCTTAGATTCCCACCTGACCAGTGCCAAGCAGAGAGATATGCCCAACATGGGCTGCAGCGTCTCCCAGCAGGGCAATGGAAAATAAGTCAAATAAGTCAATGTAGTCCAGGCTGGTGGTACAGCATTCTTCCCATTTGCTAGCCAAAGGAGACATTGCTAAAGCTCAGGCCGATTGAATTCAATAGAAAAGAAAATCAGGCATTTAAAAAAAATAATGGGCCTTGTTCTGCAATGCTAATTTTACACCAAGGCCCCATGTTGTAAATCTACTCTACAGTATTGCACAGACCATTAAATAATTATCCAGCCATTAACTCCATTGATTTCATATTTGTTCCAAAGACCAAAGTATTATATTTGTTATTAGATGACGTGATAGAAAAGGAAGAAGCACCTTTTTTTAGGGGGAAATATGTTGCATGCTACTGTGGGATTTCCATCATACCTGGTTTGTCTGTCCAAACTTGAATACTTGTTTACAGGGCTGGTGACGTTAGTGCTACCCGTATCTCTGTGTGAATAAAGAACCAAAGTTACAGAGAGTCTCCGATAACATGAGAGTAAGACCATATTCTTTTAGCACTACAAACATGACAGTTTTCAACAATGTTCAGAAAAATTTGCAAGGCACAATTCTAAGAAGTAAAATTTAGATGGCATCTTGATTAGAAAGGTATCGCCATTGATTAAGTGTAGTCGATTTTTCTGATTTGGTAGAATCTTTTGTACTGGAAAAATCTAGGCTCTACAGAGTTGAAAGAAGGCATCTGAGAGGTGATCCTATAGAGGTATAGAAAATAGTAATTGGTAGTAACTAGTACTAGAACTGATAACAGGAAGTTCTTTTTCAGGAAAAGAGTGATCAATACATGGACTGGATTGCCAGATAGAGCAAAAATTTGAGATTTAGTTAAGAACTATTGGATGCTGCAATGGAAGGATATTAAGGGCAGCCTTTTGGATGGGTGAATTAAAACGGGCAAAATGGCCTTATTTATCCATAATTATCATGATCTGGGCTTGCATTAAGTTGTGTAGAGTTTTGCTGCTACAGTAACCTTATACTTAAAGGTGAACTTTCTGAGATTCTACTCCTGACATGGAGTTTCGTTCATTGAAAGAAAGACTTATATAGCGCCTTTCACAATCACAGGAAATCTCAAAGTACTTTACAATCAATGAAGTATTTTTTGAGTGTAGCCACTGTTGTAATGTGGGAAAGGTGGCTGCCAACTTGCACACAGCAAGCTCCCACAAACAGCAATGTGATAATGACCAGATAATCTGTTTTTTTGTTGGGTTGATTGAGGGATAAATATTGGCCAGGACACCGGGGATAATTTCCCTGCTCTTCTTCGAAATAGTGCCATGGGATCTTGAAGTCCACCTGAGAGGGCTAATAGGGCCTCGGTTTAACGTCTCATCTGAAAGACGGCACCTCCAACAGTGCAGCACTCCCTCAGCACTGTACAGGAGTCTCAGCCTCGATTTATGTGTTCAAGTCGTTAGAGTGGGACTCAAACCCATAGCCTTTTGACTCAGAGGGGAGTGTGCTACCCACTGAGCCACAGCTGACACTAGGAGTGGGAATGTGGATCAGAGAATTGGGCATGGAGATCATTGAACTCAATTCATGGCATTCCAGATTTTCCAGTTGTTCGAACGAATGATCACAAGTTGGGAGAACTGAACTCTGCCTGTTCCCCCCCCCTCCCCACCCCCTCCCTCAACACTGATTTTCTGTTCGAGCAAGCTTCCATGCCCAAATTCGGAGTAATGGAAATTGTTATTCTTGATGTAAGGTTAGGATCTGGAAGCAGTCAGGATTTAGAGAACTGAGGTTTGAGAAAAATAGTGTAATATTTTTCTTGCATTTTAGCACTATTAAATGCAATAATTTATTACATAATTCATTTTTATAAATATTTGAAATTATATTCTTAAAATCTGAATGAAATGTTTGTAGATGTTGATATTGGATATACATTTTTAATTTAGGACCATCCAGATTAACTTGAAGGTTGAAAAGTCAGCTTACTGCAAACCCAGTACTGTAATAAAATAATTTCTTTCTAAATGTATAAATTTCTCAAATATAACACAATAACAAATCCAAATGTTTACCTTTGTATAAGAAGTGGCAATGGGACTTGGAATGAGAACCACTGGAAAGAGTTATCTGGAGGCTGAGTATGGGAACATGTGCTCAAGTATTTAGGACATTGGTTCCTACCGTGATTGGGCTGTAGAGCAGCAAGTAAATGTTTCTGAAGCTTTGCACCTCCAACTGGTGGAACGATGCAATATGGTATGTGGTCAGGGGAATGGTGACAATGCACTCATGCAGTCTACCAGGCAGTAGTCTAATGATCAACTAGTTACTATTCTTCTTCCAGGAGCTAAGTGGGGTGCACTTGGAGCACAAGTAGCTCCAAAATAACACACCTGGAAGATTGAAACCAAGTCTCCAATACGTGAGCCAGGGTGGTCCACAATATTCGAGACCGTCGATAATTGCCCATCCAGCCTGGCTCCTTAAAGGTACTTGAAGGGGTAGACCTGATTCTGGGCACTGGGATTCTTCACAGTCTGCTCCAGGAAAAGCTACAGTTTGTAAGATGGTCTGGCTGGACAAACAACATATTCTGTGCTGGTAGACTACATAGTTGTATCTGTAGAAATGCCAGCAATTTTCCTGACACACATGAGAGTCTCTAAGCATTGGCTCTTAAAAAATCTGTCTTTAATATCTTTGGACTTAGGTAAGATGAGCGTGTCCCTACAGTGAGTGTATATAGTCTATACAGAGAGAAATTCTGCCTTGGTCTGACTTCCAGTTCTGGATGAGCAGAAATTTCCTCAAACTAAATATTGGGAAGACCGAAGCCATTGTCTTCTAAACCAGTCTCAAACTCCGTTCCTTAGCCACCGACACCCTTGCTCTCCCTGTCAACTGTCTGAGGCTGAACCAGACTGTTCGCAACCTTGTTGTCACATTTGACTGCAAGATGCGCTTCCAACCACATATCCACGTCATCACTAAGACTGTCTCTTTCTACCTCCGTAACATCGTCCGTTTCCCCCTTTGCCTCAGCTCATCTGCTGCTGAAATCCTCATCCCTGCCTTTGTTATCTCCAGACTTGACTATATTCAAGTAATCTGTTGATTGATAGATTTTTGGACTCTAGGGGAATGAAGGGATATGGAGATCGGGTGGGAAAGTGGAGTTGAAGTCGAAGATCAGTCATGATCTTATTGAATGGTGGAGTAGGCTCAAAGGGCCATTTGGCCTACTCCTGTTCCTAATTCTTATGTTCTTATTGCAATGCACTCCTGGCCGACCTCTCACATTCTACCCTCCGTAAACTTGAATTAATCCAAATCTCTGCTGCCCGTGTCATAACTCGTACCAAGTCCCATTCACCCAACATCCCTGTACTCGCTGACCTACATTAAGCAACACCTCAATCTTAAAATTCTCATCCTTGCTTTCAAATCCCTCCATGGCCTCACCCCTCCATGGCCTCGCCCCGCCCTATCTCTGTAATCGCCTCCATCCCTACAACCCTGCACCTCCAATTCTGCCCTCTTGAATATCCCCAATTTTAATCGCTCCACCATTGGTGGCCGTGCCTTCAGCTGCCAAGGCCCCAAGCTCTGTAATTCCCTTCCAAAACCTCGCCACCTCTCTACCACCACTTCCTCCTTTAAGACGCTCCTTAACACCTCTCATTTTGACCGAGCTTTTGGTCATCTGCCCTAATATCTCCTTGTGTGGCTCAGTGTCCAATTTTGTTTGACAACGCTCCTGTGAAGCACCTTGGGATGTTTTACTACATTAAAGGTGCTATATAAATACAAGTTGTTTTTGTTGTTGTTTGTAGATTTCTCAGTTGTGTGGTTTGGAGATTCTCAAAACATGATGTTGGGTTTCTATGTTTGTAAAGACACCCAACTGATCAAAAGAAAAGTGGGCCTGAAATTGAAGCTGTACTGCAGCCACAAACGAAAAATTTCACAGTGCATGTCCAGACCCCAGCATGTGTACTTTCTGAGGACTGTTTTATTGTGGGTCTGCATTAACTTCTATTGTCCTTTTCATTCACTTTTTGGCATTGTTGATCCACACAAAATTATAGCAAGCTTAACTGCTGTATACCGCCTTGAGGTCAAGAGGGACATATTTTGTTGTTATATCCAAACCACACTGACAGTTTGTATTTAAGGATATAAAAACTAATTCTTCAATGGGAACGGAAGAGAAAAGTTAAAAAAGTAAGTTTACTCTCTAAGACAGGTGTTTAAAACAATAATTATAAAACGTTCCCAAATTGATGACTGTCAGCTATCAATGTCTACAGAAATGTAATACCTGGGTTCTCCACTAAAAGGAAAATGGATTGTTGCAGTAACAGGTATAGATAGATCCTATTTGTTAAGAGAATTTTCAATTTGAAACTATATTTAGTCATCACTCAGAATTAAGTTAAATAAAAAATGAATTATTGATACAGCTGCAGATGTTTACAAGACATTGCAAGGTATGGAGGTCTGTGTCGATGCGCTGGAAATTTTAACATTGCAAGTATATCCTCCTCGTTATTGTCTCACTTCCAAATGTCAAACAAGTAGTTAAAGCTAGTCAACATTTGCTCAGTGTTGACAAGTTCTTTGGCTTGGGCTGTTCACATGATATCATTGTTTAAACTTCCTTGAGGTGTAACCATAGTTTAACAAGTTTGTTTCTGCTGGATATCACTGATACTATCAGCACTGTCCCTACGGGAGATGTGTTAGGCAACAACATCAACATTTCATCATGCTAACGTGTTTGTTGAAGCGCACGCATCAATAAATCTGCCCAGTTCCTCAGGATATTTCAGAGTTACTGCTACCATGACTTACTACTTTCATACGGACATAATCTTATAGTTCAAAGATGGTTACAAATCAAGCCACAGATGCCAAGTCAATTGAACGGTTTAAAAGAGAGATATTCACTTGCGAAGTGATGGTATTAATGAATGTGGAGAAAAAGCAGAGACATGGGATTAAACGATAAAGCTCCCATAGCTAACACAGGTGGCAGATCATGCTGAAGGGCCAACTGGCCTACTCCCCATCCCGTGCTCTTACTTCAACAAGCACATCGACACACATCATCAGTTAATGTCATGCATATACCTGTTAGAAGGAAAGAAATTTGGTAGCAGGCTGATCAGGTACAAATTTGGTCAAATCAGCAAGTAAATATCACTTATCTTATATTTCAAATAAATAATTGGCAAAAAAAAAATCAAATTCTGATTTACAATCAATCAGTGATCAAATTACTTTAATTCATACAACTGGTGTTTGTATTAGAAAACTCTTTGACCTCAGTGTATTCCAATGTGATAAGAAATGTATCCCAATTTGCGGTAACATTAAAATTGAGGCCCTAAGATTCCATGTGGCCATTTCCATCAGTGGTGCACTCTGAGCCAGAACTTCTGCCCACAGATACAGCCCAACACTGACCCTGTCATAAATTACATAGTCAACTCATTTAAACATCGCTTGGCAGTTCCGTAGCACAGCTTCAGTGCAACATGGGACAGGTTCCACCTGGAAATTAGGAGAGTAGGCTTTAAAAAGCTAATATTGGCTGCAGGTTGCAGCAAGCTGGGGGAGCAGCAGATAAGGAGGAAATTGTTTGGGACGGTGAAGTGACCATCAGTTAGCTGTAACGGATGGTTCATGTTTGATCTTGAGCCACTTTTAAGGCATGACTTCAGGTGGAGAAACTGGCAGAGGCATCCAAAGAAGTGATCAAGACATTGCAAGGAGGCAGAAAAGTGCAGCACGCAAATTTCAATTTCAGATACCCCTGGGCAAAATGAAGCAATGGAGAGAAGGACTGACGGGTGCCCATGGGAGGAAATGTCTCCTGTGCCACGTGGAGGAAGGTGGCAGTGACATTAAGTGTCCCCCTCATATCTGCAGAACTGCAGATTTGTGCCGGAAAAAAATTCAATGGCTGATGAGGACAGTCGAGGTAACACACTGTCTACTAACCCTTATCTTTCTGAAGTGCCGTAGGCATGAGCATACTATGAATCCCCTAAAACTAATAGTTGCACAGATAACCTTTCACACTGCTCTGTGGTTAAGGGGGCACTAACTCGAGACCTTAAAATATGTGTCGCCATCTCCCCTAATGTGTCAGCTGTAGCTCAGTGGATAGCACTCTCGCCTCTGAGTCAGAAGGTTGTGGGTTCAAGTCCCACTCCTAGGCTGACACTCCAGTGAAGTGCTGAGGGAATGCTGCATTGTTGGAGGTGCCGTCTTTTGGATCAGATGTTAAACCGAGGTTCCATCTGCTCTCTTAAGTGGACGTAAAAGATCCCATGACATTCTTTCGAAGAAGAGCAGCGGAGTTATTCCCAGTGTCTTGGCTGATATTTATCCCTCAATCAACATTATAAAAACAGATTATCTGGTCATTATCACATTGCTATTTGTGGGAGCTTGCTTGTGTGCAAATTGGCTGCTGCGTTTCCCACATTACAACAGTGACCACTCTCCTAAAGTAGTTCATTGACTGTAAAGTGCTTTAAGATGTTAGGTGGTTGTGAAAGGCGCTATATAAATCCAAATTTTTCTTTCTTTCTTTCTAACAGCACTGTGGGTCCACATGTAGGAAACCTAGCTGAAATGAATGCCACCTCCTGAATCCACCCACATATTGTCAGTATGCAAATTTAACAAAGGAAACACACCAAAAACGGGAAGTAGTACAAAGGCTTGGAACCTTTGTCTTCACTACAGTTGGCAACTTAATGTGCCAGTCAACAAAATAATAGTAAAGGTCCTCTCACAAGCCCCCAGTATCGTTGCACTGTTGCCTATTTCTATTCTCTCGCCCTCCATTTTCACACTTACAAGACATACCAGCCAATCTAAAAAGGGCATGTAAAGATACGGAATCACAATTGCAGAAAATTGTGTTCGGCTTCTACATTGGCACTGGTGTTTGAAGCATGTGGGCCCAGGATTCCAAAATGAGCTCTGAGACCTTAAAATCCAGTGCAGTAATACCTCACGCATCTTCCACAATGCATCCAGCTCCCTTATTGCCTTAATGGGTAAAGTAACTGCCTAGTGTGCTACTGAAGCAGTGCAGAAGCTCCAGAATGAAGTAGGTATGCCTCAATGCAACAGAGTTCAGTGTTAAAATTCAACAAGAATTTATGTAAAGAAAACACCTTTAAAAATATACCTTTCGAAAAGCACCAGTTGTATCAATTACCTTTTGTTGGGAATGGGAATAACATGCTGTTTATTATCCATTGATGTGGGTGTACCTGATTCATGTGCAACTATTAGATTCTGTATAATCAGGCCCATGTCACTCATGTAATGAGCAGCATGTTTCCATCAGTCCCAACAAGTAGTCTCCATTTAAAAATGCTGGGACAATTTCTTGCATTCAATCCTGTGCAGCAGCCACACTGCAGCTCAGCTGGAGCTGACCAGTATCACAACTGACATTTCTACCTGTTCAGGAATTCTTCAGATCTGTATCGGTTGAGCTCAACTTTATTATGGAGCCCATGAGCTGCCTCTGAGCTGCTAACAAAAAGAACAGTTCTATACCTGAAATAGACAAAGCTGAACACATTTATTCAATGATTCTGATCTCACATAGCACAACGGTATCATAGTGCTTTGTTCCACCACTGTAAAAAAAAACTCCAATCTGCATAATGCAAAACTGTATTAACAGTAATTGAAAACCAGGCATTAGCAAAACTTCCCTCATACTCAATTATGTTACCAGATTGCCTTCACTGGTTAGAATGTTAGAGGCAACCATGTAAAATAGGCATCCAGCATGTTATCAGCATTGATGCTGGCTCCTTGGTTGGATCTGCCATTTTGGCTTTTAACTTGCCTGCAGAACAACAACTTGCATTTATATAGTGCCGTTAACATAGAAAAACAACCCAAGGCACTTCATGGAAGAGTAATCAGACAAAAATCGACTCCAGGCCGAAGAAGATATTGGGGGAGTGGGGTGACTAAAAGCTTGGTGAAAGAGGTGGGTTTTCAGAAGAGTCTTAAAGGAAGAGAGGGAGGTGGACAGGAGAGATGTAAGGAGGGAATAATTTCATGCATCTGATCATATGGAGGATGATCATTGCAGCTCAGGTGGTGGTTGCCAGTGTCGCAATCGTCATCTATATCTGGCCGATACAGTCCATCTCACAGAAATAAATGGAGAAGGTCTCAACCAGAATGGTGAAGGCACAAACTGCACATGTGCAACTTTTAGAAATGCACAGTTGTTCCGTTGTTGTTATATCCACTTTGCAGCATAAACCGCGTGGTTGCATCAGTGAAAGAACCAGTACAGTTACAGAATTGCTAAATAAATTCGGTATTATTTTCCCTCAATAGCCCCGGACATGTGAGAGTAGAAATTTCAATTGGCAAATTTCAAGTTTGAAGAGTTAACATTTTTGTACTTTTAACCTATTTACGTGATGTCCCCCACAATGCTTCTCCACCGCTTCATGCTAAATCTACAATGGCAAAAGTTAATTTAAATTGCAATGATTATTTGTTTTTAAAACAATAATTTATGTTGTCAAAATAGAACAAAAATCCAGGAGTGATGGTGTATAAAGAGTAAACCACTCATACCTCCCGGGGGTTATCATAAATGTTGTGCCTGGTTGTCTACCTCGCATAAAGCACAGAGCCTGCCATTTATCTCTACATAATCCAGATGTGGCACTGGCCATAACTCACTTGCAACCTTTCAGTCATGAGTTATTGGGTGAGTCAAATACTGCAGGATATAACCCATGTCCCTTGGGGCTTCATAATGTAACCTCCATTTGTCTGTACCTGGTAGCTATTATTACAGTTGTTGTTGTGGTCTCACCTTGCAGGTCTATCCAAAGTTGAACTGCGTTGTGTCTTGCTGAGATCAGCAGTACCACTGCGTGAAAAAAGACATAAAACTGTCGGCATTAAAAAAGAGATACTACTGTTAGCACAGTTTACATATTAATTAATCAGTTGGATTCCTTTGCAGCCTACAGCAAAGTGTTAAAAATTGGAAATACACAGTGGATTCTATCATTTCAGGTGTAACTCTTCATCGCCTATCTTTCCCTTTCATCTGTTGAATGTCCGACTTTACATTTCATGCATTATTTCAGATTCCCAGCATTTTTCTTTTTATCAAGACAATCTTAACCTTGACATAACGATTTAAACAGTCCCGTCACTGTTTTCACTTCGTTATATGCACCAACTCCAAAATCAATATTTTTGAGGGGTTTTTATTTTGGTCTACGATACATTCTGGCCGGCGAATTCTGCGGGATTTTGATTCCGGTGGAAGTACCTGGTGAGCTCCACTACTGACTCTACCAAAATATGTGGGGTCAAGAAAAGGTCACCTCAGTTGAAAGTAGTCAGCGAGTACCAGGCCACTAGGGGCACATCCCAGGTGCCAGCCAGTCAAGGGAGGTCAGGAATTCCAAAGATGGATGAATGCTCCGAGAAGCGGTGGGTGGGGGGATGGAAGATCCCAGAAACATTGTCAACATGGATCATTGGCCCTATTTATTGGGTGTCAAGAAAGTAGGGGTCCAGACCATTGGGCCCAAAGTCAGGCCCCAGTCATGCTGGTTCTTGGGCAGGTAAACCTACTTTCACTGGAAATACCAGTCTTCCAGCAGATTGTCAGGCTGGAGTGAGGATACTCCAGCTTGAGAGTCCTATGCTCCCAGCCATGCCCCCCGCCCCCACTCCCCCGGTATAGATGTTTGGGGCAGGCAAAGATCTGTCCCAAACAAGGACCCACAGAAACTAGCAGGAAAGGCCAGGGAATATTATATATTTGGGTCTGAGCTCATTTCTGGCCATTCCAGCACATTCCTGCTGTGCTCACACCTGCTTACCAGAATGGCTACAGCATTTCAGCCCCTTTATTCTTTAACTGTTCAACTATAGTCACCGACAGAGACCAATGGAAAATCAGATGCTTAAGTTGGAGTGGTGTTATAATGACAAAATATTTTTAAGTATGATGGGAGTTTTTGGTTTTGGGATACTGAGGTAAATATTTATAAGGGTTCTTTAATTTAACAAAGAAAAACAAAGTTCCATTACTTCAAATATAGTCGTCTCCAAATATTCCAAAGTGGGACATGAGAGAGACAGCTACAAGAACATTTTGTTTACCTAAACCCTATTCTCACAAAAATAAAAGCAGATTGCTCCAGTGGCATTACAACGAAACGCTGTGATCCAGAGACCTTCATGTTACAAACTTTTCAGAAATTTGTATTTATTCTTCAGGTCATTCATTTAAAGCGCATTAATTATGCCTTTTATGTTCAAAGTATATTTAAGGAAATTGTCCAAATCAACAAGCATGCATCATTTGAAAGCATGGCTAGAAACTGATCGTTTCTAAGTAAATTCTGATCTGTAAGCAATCATCCGATGAAATTAAGCTGATTGAAGGTGATTGGGAAAGCCAGGATCATTTCAGGAATTCACGTGCATCACCGTCACTTCAAGTGGAGGTCAGTGGTATTACGGCCAGAGACGACTGGCCAGCACCAGCATTTCTACCTGGACAGGAATTCTTCAGATCTGAATCGGTTGAGTGCAACTTTGTTGCGGCCGCCATTAATTAACCAAGTGCTGCTGATAAAGAGAACAGTTCTACCTTAAAATGCGTTTTATTAATAAAAAGGTCCCCGGGTCACATTTGGTAGAAGGATGCAACTCCTGACAACGACCGGAAGCGTGCTGCGCATGCGCTGTGCAGAAAACCACCGAGCAGCATATAGTCGTTGCCAGCAACCACTCTGTTTAATAAAACAACAATAGCACAACACTTAAAACTATTTTATCATTTTTTTGTAGTGGCTCTTTCCACTAGAAGTATCTCTAAAGCCTAAACAAAAGAAAAGTCTCAACAGTGATAGTCATTTCACTATATTCAAATATTGGGAAGGAACTGCTCCGATGGTTTCATTGATAAATGCACCGATCAGGGTGGAACAGCGCAGGGACAGGAAGATCCCAGATTTGATCCCCCTGCTGGATGAATTCACTGATCTCAAGCCGGGTGGCTGCAAGCACGCTCCAATTAGCTATCGTACCTGAGATAGGGAGAGGGGGTGGGGAAGTTAAAGCCTCATGGTAATCATTACCCAGACTTGTAGTTTAACCCCAGTCATCCCAGTCACAGAAATGTAATGCGAATGGAGTTGAACTCTCTCCATTTTAGTTATCTTCACATTGGAAAGGAGAAATATTTTTTTCAAAACCAGTAGAACAATCACAATTTAATGAGTAGTTCTCCAACTATTTAATATTCTCCAATAATGTCCTGTTACGATGTTTAGCCTGGAGCTCTAATCATCACTGCGCTGGACTGCATAAAGCACAATTCTTTTAAACAAATTATTTATATCTAATATATATGCCCTATCATGCCTTCATACAAAATCATTGGGTGTCATTAACTAGAGTTTAGAAGGATGAGAGGGGATCTCATAGAAACGTATAAGATTCTGATGGGATTGGACAGGTTAGGTGCGGGAAGAATGTTCCCGATGTTGGGGAAGTCCAGAACCAGGGGACACAGTCTTAGGATAAGGGGTAGGCCATTTAGGACTGAGATGAGGAGAAACTTTTTCACTCAGAGAGTTGTTAACCTGTGGAATTCCCTGCCACAGAGAGTTGTTGATGCCAGTTCATTGGATATATTCAAGAGGGAGTTAGATATGGTCCCTACGGCTAAAGGGATCAAGGGGTATGGAGAGAAAGCAGGAAAGGGGTACCGAGGTGAATGATCAGACATGATCTTATTGAATGGTGGTGCAGGCTCGAAGGGCCGAATGGTCTACTCCTGCACCTATTTTCTATGTTTCTATGTTTCATACTATATATTTGGGTCATTCTTCACCACTTCTTCCTTACAACAGTGATTTTTGGTATTGAAGAAGAATTCAACCATGTTTTAAAAGGGTATGCATTACAATTGTTCATTTGCAGAAAACCGTCTTCTCCATCCTCTCAATGGTGTGAAGCTATATTGTGGAGATATTTGCTGATTTTGTTCTGGACAGTTTAGTGCAAAGATGGGATAATTTACAGTGAAATATAATCACCCGGATCCAATTTAAAAAAAAACATTATAATTGCTCAGTTTTTGTCCCACGTTAAGTTGATCCCTGTTCTTTAATTTGCTTGGATTAAATGCTTTTTGATGCCAAGAGGATGGATGGTATTCTGCTCGAGGACATTCACCAATGTCTCATTAGCCAGCTATCAGGGCATAGGAGGTGCTGCGCACGATGAACTACATTGTCCAACTCTTCCCTTTTTCCTTTGCTCCCTGCACCCGCTCCCAGCAAGAGACAAATGCCACAGCCTCAGACATAAGTCAAAATGGCACAGTTCTGATCGGGGAGCATTCTGACAACATTCAATCTATGTCCTACTACATAGACCACTTGATAGCAGAACATTTTCCGGTTTCCGGACTGCCCCGCCAAGGATCGGCCCGGTGTCCGGATTCCAGGACATTCTGGATTCCGGAACTCCGGATTTTGGACTTCGAACCTGTATTTTCTTTCCCTTTTCCACAAAATAAGAAACCAATATAACTATCATTTAAAGTGACTTTGATGTGCATTGCTGCTGGCACCCCTTATTTAATGAGAGCTTTGCCACACTTTGGCCTTCATTAAAGTTCCGACTTAAAAGGGGAAAAATTACAAGGATTTGTCGAAAGCAAATAAATGATACTAAGTGTAAGCTAGCTTTATTACGTTTTGTGTGAGGCAAGCTGCATTTTACAAATATGAATTTGCAGTCTTTTATGGAAATAACTTGAAGAAAGTTCTTAAAAGAGCAGCATTATATCTTCCTCAAGGGCCATTATACCATCTTTTACAGCTTAGGCTGGCTGCACCAGTATCTGGGCTTTAGAAACCTTCTCAATTGGATAACAATTCCCTTTAAAATTACCTTCAGAAGTTTGGAAAAACCTGCTGCACATGAAACATACTAGCTTGTTTCTTCCTTATTTTGTCGAACCTGTTGTTCCAGACTTTGCTTTAATATGATTGGTTGCCATTGAAACCACCCTCTACTCACCACACCTGTTAAATCTCCAAACCCCATATTTTCTTATGAAACCAACATCTATGGTGAGATCAAACATGTTAGCATGGCAAATGCGTGCTGTTCCGCAAAACAGCAAATAGAACAGATTCTTTTCAACCAATTTGTTTCACCGAATGCAGCAAAGCAACAGTTTTGAGGAAGGGTTCACATCCTGAGATGTTAACTTGTCCACATTCTCAATAGAGGCTGCCCGACCTTCCCCCTAAAACCTGTTTAAATTGGTTTAATAATTCAGTGCACCTGGGCCTGAGTCCCAGATCTATTTCGCCACAGCTGAATTTCAAATTGGACATGTTAGGCAATAAATAACCATTGACATGTGATTGCATCTACCAGGTTGTTTCTACAGTGTTGCTTGCAGGCCTGGACTTGAGATCACTGTATAGTTGGGATCGATCAGACCTCATAGTATGCAAACTTCCCCTAGTGTTAAGGTAGCAAAATTGCCAATTATTTTTCTTGCTCCTCCTTACCACTTATTGGAATTGATAGTTTGGTTGCTGTTGACTCATGTCTACTGGGAATTGAATTATCCCAACTCTTACTTAGACTTTCAGTGCAAGGAGAGATCTTTTATTCCATCTCACTGGACTAGCCAAAGAGCCACAAATGTAAGGTTAATGTTAAATATTGGCCCGGATTTCCCGGGGCCAAGACCCTGCGCAGTGCATATGCGGCCGTAAGTGCGTCGCAAGTTCCAGGTTCCTGTGTGCGCTGCGCATGGACGGAAACCCAGAACTTGCGCTCTGTCAAGTTTAAGCTTGACTGATCTTCCACATCCCCAGTCATTGGGCATTCACCTAACTACTGCCCAGCGAATGCCTGCAAAACTCTTACCAGTGTAAAAGTTTAAATAAATAAATATCAAAATATTTTTTTAATTATTTAAACATAAAAAAACTTTTGAATTAGTTATCGGTTATTTTTAGCCCCTTTAAAACATTTAAGTTTATTTTTCAAAAGATTACATTTGTTTTAAATGTTTAATTTTTTAAATTATATTTTCACTAATTTTGAACATGTAAGGATTTCATTTTATTTCAATGTTGTGAAATTTGTGTTTTTTAGAGGATTCCTATTATGCTTATGGGGATTCCATACGTAAATGGAATCCTCGTAAGCATAATGTGCATGCCCCTTTCTAATTGGTTGGACCGCCCACGTGACCCCAGGGGCACTTGCGAACCGCGTGCTCCCTGGGATACTTGGGCCTTTACGCACACGTACGCCTGCACACACAAGAGCGCGAGTGTTCGAACCAACAAGACCATCAGGCAGGTTTGTATTTTTCTTGCAGTTTGGAGGCATTCACCCAGCAAATCCAGGCCCATTGTCTTTGTAGCTTATGTCATGTGGGGTATCGGAATATATATTCAACTTTGTTAAAACAACAATGAACATCATCATCATCATCATAGGCGGTCCCTCGAACGAGGATGATTTGCTTCCACACCAAAAGGAATGAGTTCACAGATGTTTTAATGGAGGACCCGATATTCCAGTCCTGAACTCCAGGGGTGGAAGATGCATGGATTTTTTTAACGTGTGGTGACCGTTGCACATCAGCCACCACACGGGCTTGACAGAGCTAGGCCTTTATCCAGTGGCAAGAGTTAACCAGGATGACTGGAGACCTGCTCCACTGCACGGACCTAGTGTGCACACATATCGCAGTGTGGGCAGGCCCGTGCTGCCCCTGGGCCCTCGGCTCTTCTGGGCCCCGCAGCTTGGTTTGCCGCACCTCCGCCAGGGTATCTCGCCGCTGATCTCTCACTGCTCCTCCGCCATGATTTCTCGCCGCTGATTTCTAACTGTTCCTCCGCCACGCTCCCTCGCCGCTCCTCCACCACAAAACATTCGCCGCACTTCCGCCACGATCTCTCACCACACCAAACATTTGCCGCACCTCCACCACGATCTCTCACCACTCATCTCTTGTCTCAGCCACGATCTCTCACCGTTCCTCCGCCTCAATCATTCGCCGCACCTCCGCCACGATCTCTTGCCGCTCATCCGCCCCGACCTTCCCGCTCCTCCGTTGTGCCTGAGCTGCGCCGATGTTCCTGCCCACGCTCCAAACGGCGGCCTGGGTTTTGATGATGTCACCCAGTCACCCACCTCGAAGTCATCACACACTTGGGACGACTCGCGCTGGAAGTTGTAGTGGCGTGCTCCAGCTATTTATACTCTTGACCTACGGCGGTGCCCCCACAGGCCGGGGCGGGCCACAATGCCCCAGGGCCCATGCCCCAGCCCCCCCACACTCCCGACCTGTGGCGGTGCTCCCCCGCCACCCCGACCTGCGAGAGAACACTACCTCAGGTAGGGAGCCCAAAGGGCTGGAGCGCGGGCCCCCGGAACACCACGGGCCACCCCGACCTGCGAGAGAACACCACCGCAGGTCGGGAGTGTGCGGGTTAGGGCGTGGGAATGAACATTAGTACTGTAACTGACATCTGGGAAGATTTCCTGAGTGCTGTGTGCTGCAGCATTCATAAAAATGACCTGCATCAATGTGCTAATGTAGAAAAATTGCCAGATTGATTTCCTTCACTGCTCACTCATTCTTCTTGCTTAAGGAGGATAAGATATTCCAGGCCACAGACTTCTCATTACGTTAGTATTAATGTTGTTCTACATCTGTCCAGCAGGAGTCATGGTTCCAGCAGGGAAGGTGGGATTCATTCCATTTGTCAATGTGGGAATGACAAATTTTGGAACTCCATCTGGAATTCTGCAGAAACTCACACAGTTCGAGCAAGTGAGTTCCTGAGACAATAGCCCTGGCTCTTACGCTAATGTCCTTGTTGATTGACATTTAAATTGATGAACCACCCTCACATAATAACGTTTTTTTAAACACACCAATATATATTGTACGGTACTATAAAAACTTCCAAAAAAGTGACACCTTCTCCTTCCATCGATAGAATCGTACTTTGTCGGTGACTTCAGCTTGCCAGTCGGATCGCTGTATTAAACAAGATAAAAGGCAGGCTCAGAAAAAGCCAAGAGTAATGTGATTCAACCAATGTACTTCACACCATTTAGCAAAGCAAAAAGGGTTCACTGAAAAAGAATGCATTTAAAATGCATAATCAGACTGACGATTTAAGAGACACATCTATTCATTTTGACATCACAATGAGATCAGCGTTTTTAATTAGGGACATAGTGGATGTAACTTTTGTAAAGTTGTATGTTATTGGGGTCATGCTGTTAAACCAAAAGTAGAAAGAAAAGAACAGAAAGAAGTAAAAGTTATTTTCATTAAACAAATATTTCCTTCTGCTTCTGCTAGATGGATTCAAGATATATATGCATTTGCATTTTATTAAATAAAGCAACAATTTATTCTGTATATATTTTCTCTTTTGCTATTCTGTATAGCTAAAAGAAAAAAGCCCGCTACTGTTGTACTGCACCAGACAAAATAGCAAAGTTATCAAAGTGAAGTAAAGCAAGCAGTCACGTTTATTAACAGTACCTACCTTTTTACAGTCTGTCCTCTTGTCTTGCTACGGGGTGGACAAGACAGAACTCCATGATTGCACCCTCCAGTGGCTGCATGGAGCTCTGCTTACCATCCTCCATGGGCCAGTGATATTTGTATTTAATATAAAAGCACTGATGCCTCAGTGAGGTCCTTCCATTAGTTAAAGTAAAATGATAGTATCAATGTTAAAAGAATTACTAAATCAATTAATAATGAATGAATCAAAAGCAGACCGTACACTACAGCCATTCAAACTAATGCAAAGCAAAAACGACCCTATGCATCTGTGAGATAGTCTCACTTTTGTCAATGCTAGTTGGAGCAAGCAGTTCTATATCACACTTTTGAGATCGATGTACTAAATTCCTTCGCTTAGCTAAAGATGCAGTATACAAACAGTATGAGAGTGACTCTGCTAAATTACTCTTGAGATTTATTAGTATTGCATTAATGAAAGATGCAGATGCCACAATATTTCATAACTCTCTCATAGATAGTGTTGGTTTCATGAGCCAATAGCATAATACATGCACCAAGGTCAGTTTTTTAAAGGATTTTCTACCAGACGTGTATGGTACACCTAGAAGCAATTGTGCAGCAGCCTGTTCTAATGCTAGCTCAAGCCAATCAGCAGGAAAGCCAAAGGTCATCTGAAGCAGTTTCTGATTAGCTTCCAGAAAGGAAAAAAAACAGATTGAGAAAAAAAATGGCGATTTACAGAAATCTGGAGAATTATAAAGATTCACACACGTGAATCAGTTGCAATTGCAGAACCATTAAGCTGCTCCACAGGAAATGAGCATCACTTTTCTGTATCGGAATTCAGATCCAGAATTTCAAGCAGCCGAATATTTCTACCTGTTCAGGCTTTCATCAGATTTCACTCGGTTGAGTGCAGTTCGACCATAGTTGACATCAGTTGGCAAATTTCTGTTAATAAAAAAAACAGTTTTAATTTATTGAGGTGAATTCTTATCCTTTAAAGTTGATTAGCATCCACATTGATGTACTGATGCATTACAACCCTTCAGGAACTTTGGCCTTTTATGCACCCCCTGCTTCCTTCGCTCTACCATTGCCGGCTGTGCCTTCAGCCGCCTCTGTTAACTAGCCCCCCATTCTGCTTGTGAAATATTCTCCAGCCCTACACTTTCGGTACCTCCAGCTCTAGATTATTGCTTGCTTCCACCACCTGCATGCCACCATTGGAGGTGAATCTTTCAGCCATGTCTTCTGGAATTCTCTTCCCAAACAATTTTAGCTCCACTGTCCCCCTCCCTGCCTTCAAATGCTTCCTAAAATCCTGTCTCCTTGAATGTGCTAAGGAGATTCTCCCACCCTAAATTCTTCAACTTCGTTCTCAGCGCTCACAGCTGCCCTTCTAAAGCTCTTTATGCGAAGTACATGAACTTAAGTTGGTTTTCCCGAGGCCAAACACGGCGCACCAACCCAGTTTCGACTGTTTTTACCAACGTGGTTGATGCGATGGCATCTTGAGCGAAATTCCGCTCTATGGCTATTTTTCAGCAAACCGGAAGTCGGTCATAATGGGGGCGGATGTGCGGGGGTGAGAGGAAGGTCGCACACCAGAAGGGCGGAAGTTGGGGCCGGGTGGGTTGCCCGCCACTGTCAGTCACCACGGCTCTCACCTTTCACTTAAAGAGGAGATCGGTGCGATTCTTTCAAGTTCGGTCCATTTGGGGCCACCAGGGAGGGTGCCGGCTGGGCCAGCGGCCTGGCACCCGGGGGCATAATTGTCGGCCTGACATGGCAGTCGGCCGACAAAAAAAAAAAGATGGAAACCGCGGCAGTAGGTCTTCCCCTTTAATGGCAGCTGCGCCGCCATTTTGCAAGTTCTCCAAGCCCAGTGCACCGGCAGAAAAAGTTATCCGGTGGCACTGAACGGCGGCAGCAAGATTTTCTCGGTGGAATTTCGCCTTCGGGGAGTGGCGAGGGGGCGGGGAGGCACACCGGCGGTGCGCACTGATGATGCATTTTGGACGGATCGGCAGCAGTGGAGCGGTAGTAGGGGGGGGAGCGGGTCACCGGGATACCGCAGGAGCAGAACTTTCAAAATGGCAGCAATTCCATGAAAAATCGGCGGCCATTGCACTCTGCAGTGAGGCCGCCGAATTCCGGCGGTAAGAAGCCTTAAGGGAAGGGGCAATTTTGGCCCTTGTGCGTCTAAACAATGGCATATACATCTTTCTTTTTTTGTTCTAAAAATACAGAATTTCGTATCAATTTAATCAATAAATATAATTTATTGAGGCTCATTTCAAGCACAATAATGAATTAAAAGTGGCACGTGTTGATGTAATGGTCCCTTTTACTTTTTAACCATAATTTTAAAGATATTGTTCAACACTTACGGAGATTCCTCTGTAGGTTGTCTATTTCTAATCCAGTCGCCATCTTTTAGTAAGCGAGCCCGCTTCTTAGTTTCCTGAAGGACCTCGTCCCTCTCATCAGCTGAAATTACATTTTTACGATTTTTCAACAATTATGATGAATAGATATCTCTGATGAAGGCAAAAGTCGATCAGAAAGTAGCAATGTAGGAAAAGGAAACGGCCAATCAACTTATCAGACTCACCCATCATTTAGTTCCGCTGTTACACCAGCCATTTTAATCTCTATCCTTTTTCTATTCTGTAATGTGCAAGTCCTCCACTCTCATAGGAACAATGGAACAGGAGGAGACTATCCAGAACCTGGTGAATCTGAACTGCATCCCCTCCAAGGCCAATATAACCTTCCTGGGGTGCGGTGTCCTGAACCAAATGCAGTGCTCCAGATGGGGTCCAACCAAAGCTCTGTACAGCTGTAACATAACCTCCACCCCTTTGTGTTCCAGCCCTCTTGAGATAGGTCAGCATTCCATTTGCCTTTTTATTTCTGCTCGAAAAGGAATCTGTACGATTTAGTTTTCAATGCTTCAGCTGCGTCAGCAGGGTAGCTTTTCCTTTCTGGGCATCCGTCAAGTACACTTGTGAGGAGGCAGCTAGACATATCTTTTCCTGCCTCAGTCCACACAAATGACCTAGGTATTCCCGGAGCAGGTCTGCATCTACATATCAGGATCCAAGATTGGGTCTTCCTAGCAGCCACGAGGCCACCAAGTGCCTCCATGTTTCCTCGAGGGGCTAAAAATAAATGATTTTACTTGCGTGGAGAGTCTTTGGCCTGCACCGGGATCCCTGCAGACCCCCCACAGTTAGCAAAGTGCCCAGGGAGAGGACATAGCGCTAGCTTTTAATGGGCGCTTCTGTACTGAGGTGCCCAATGAGCAGAGTCTAAGGAAAGTGAGGTGGAAAGCCAGGAATGTCCCATTGCACTTCAATAATTTAGGCCAAGTTCCCTCTCATAGAGAAGCCCCAGGATATCCTGGCAAAGCGCAATGGGGTCAATAAAGTGTTGCAATGGTTATTTATCCCTTTCTCATAAGAAATTAAAATAAACTGAATCTTGTCAGTGGTTATAGAAGGTGACATTTTCCCACGTGCAATACTGGGACCTCTTTTTGTTACTATTATTAATACAAACATCACCTGCTCCTTACGAGTCTTGATCACTTTATCCCAGCACTATGAAAGTGCTAGTTACTGAAAGGTATTTGTTTGGGTGGTGACTCCACTGAAACAGGAACTGTAATCATTTTGGTCACTTTGTGATTACTTTGGGTTGAATTTTACACTGTGCCAATGGGCAAAAGCTGTCATGGAAGATAGATCAACTAAAATAAAAGAGATGATTTTGATCTAATTTATATTCAAAGTATTCCTCACTTGCATATCGTCAGTATTTGTTAGATCTACCCTTGGCCTAACCCTGGCCAGGGTATAACTAAGAACACACGAATGGAAGGATGGCAAAGGCTGCCTGGTGCCTCAATGCTCACACTATCCATTAGCTGGTGCCCCCTTGTTTACTATCACTCTCCAGATGCTTCGTGACATTGCTTGATCATTCAATGACATCCCGACTGGCATTAATTAGAAGACAATAGTGAAAATATATTCAGCTTCTCATATTTACAATTGGACCCAAAAATAAAAGGATAGTTCATGAATGTATAAATCCCGGCAAAAATGCAAAAATTACAAACCTGCTTTCGAATTTGGGTTTTTTCTATCTGCGAATGTCTCTGTTAATTTTTTAAATAGCGACATTTTCAAAGATTAGAACTTGCTGCCTCTTCTTCAATGGAGATAAATTCTGCAACAAGCTCACCTACAAGCAAAAGGGAACAAAGTTTAGTCAAAGTTCCTCGTTCATCATCTGTTCAATTTTTCATTTCTATCAACCCCGGGATACAGGTTAGAGCTTTGGAGGAACGCGTTTGCACAAAGCAAATGAGCAAATGACAAAACAGAGAAAAACCCAAAAGTTTGCAACAGCCACAGAGATGGGAAATTATCAGTGAGACTAGCTTTGTGTAGCAGTCCAGTTTTTCTTTGTTTCCTATCTGTGAGTGTGAGAGAACACATTCCTAAATATGGGATCATGAATCAGGTGTGAGATAGGTTTGGGTTTATAGACAGTTAAGAATTGTTAAAGGGACGAGAACATAAGAACATAAGAAATAGGAGCAGGAGTAGGCCATATGGCCCCTCGATCCTGCTCTGCCATTTAATACGATCATGGCTGATCATGGACTCAGGTCCAGACTCCTGCCCACTCCCCATAACCCCTTATTTCCTTATCGGTTAAGAAACTGTCTATCTCTGTTTTAAATTTATTCAATGTCCCAGCTTCCACAGCTCTCTGAGGCAGAGAATTCCACAGATTTACAACCCTCTGAGAGAAGAAATACTTCCTCATCTCTGTTTTAAATGGGTGGCCCCTTATTCTAAGATCATGCCCTCCAGTTCTAGTCTCCCCCCTCAGTGGAAACATCCTCTCTGCATCCACCTTGTCAAGCCCCCTCATAATCGTATATGTTTCAATACGATCACCTCTCATTCTTCTGAATTCCAATGAGTAGAGGCCCAACCTACTCAACATTTCCTCATAAGTCAACCCCCTCATCTCCGGAATCAACCTAGTGAACCTTCTCTGAACTGCCTCCAAAGCAAGTATATCCTTTCTTAAATATGGAAACCAAAACTGCACGCAGTATTCCAGGTGTGGCCTCACCAATGCCCTGTATAACTGTAGCACGACTTCCCTGCTTTTATACTCCATCCCCTTTTACATGAAGGCCAGAGGAAGAGGAAAGGTTAGGCATTATGGAGGAAATTTCACAACAGCAATGAAGGAGATGTGGGAGTCTTATTTCAAATCAAAAATATTAGAGACAAGAATGTCAACAAAATCAAGTTCAAAAGTAAACTATCTCTTCACCTGTAAATTATTATATATATATTGGTTGTAGAAAAAAAATCTGGTAGCAACACATTGTAAAGGAATTGTTTTCCTTAAAATTATACTAAGCTGTCTATTTCTCTGCACCTTGAACATTTTGGTAGATCACAGTATTTAGCATATGATCCTTGACTACCAATAACTGTTCTGCATGCCTTCACTGTGTTCCTGAATAATATAACTGTATATTCTAAGAAGACATACAAACAATGCTAACCTCCTTGCAAAAACATGTTTAGATTTACCAATTGAATTGTTTATGGGAATAAAGGACTGTCAGTGGTAGAATTTTCACCTATAAGACCATCCCATTCTAA
Organism: Pristiophorus japonicus; assembly: GCF_044704955.1. NCBI lineage: Eukaryota > Metazoa > Chordata > Chondrichthyes > Pristiophoridae > Pristiophorus > Pristiophorus japonicus. The sequence goes on from NC_091986.1 coordinate 24,823,610, forward strand.
TCCAGTGCAGACTTTCTGCACACCTAAGTTCTGGCCAACCAAATTGATTATGGAATAATTGCATATTATATGCTTGCAACATTTTAATGATGTGTAAGAACAAAGGGATAGAACTTTGGTATTGTCCATTTTGAGGCGTTAATCCCGGTTTTGCGGCAACTGTAGCGCCTTATGAAATTTAACACAGTCTACCGCAAAATTTGGCTTCAGCACCCCAAGAGGGAAATGGATCGGTAAATCAGTCATTGCACAATTCTCTTGGAGCGGGGAAGTCAAAAATCATTGCGATAAATTGCCAGAGCAAATGTGGATGAGGCGATGGTCTTAAAGGGGATGCAAGATGACTCTGCACAGGCGCAGGTTCACCATCGCAGTCTGGTCAGTGTTGCGGCATGGCTGAGGCTGGAGCTCGCCAGCGTGCCCATTGGTTTTCCAACACGGCCTTGGAGGCTTTGATGGAGGCTGTTGAGAGGTGAACAAATGTCCTGCAGCCAGAGAGTGGCAGGAGGTCACCACCAAGTGGTTTTCAGTGTTTGTGGAGGTCGGTGGCACAGCGCATGCCTGCAAGGAACACGGTACCCAGAACTGCGACACAATGTCGCAAGAAGTTGAATGACCTCACGCGGGTCGTCAGGGTGAGTATCCTTTCCATCAACCTTCTTCTGTTTGTTACTGCAGGCGAAACGCGCTCACAACAGGCGACAACAAACGCGGACCGGAGGTGGGGAGCCTGAGCTCCAGGCCCTCACGGAGGTGGACAAGCAAGCGGCCGCCCTCATGCGTGCACAAGTGGGTGCGGTAGAGGTCGGGGAAGCCGAGCCCCCTGGGGACACTGACGGTATGTTCATCCCCTTTCCCTCTTAAATGAGACCATTTACCCCTAAAACCACATGCATTGGCCACTTTACATATAAATGCCCAATGGAACCTCCTTCTTCCCTACCTATCCTGTTGCTCACCCCACTTCCGTCGCTTTGTGCTTAGAGATAATGAGCCAGAAGCGCAACAGCCTGTCCTTGAGGTGTCCACCTCCAACGACGGGGGAGACGAGCAGGAAGGGGGCGACAGCTCTCTGCCACTCCTGCAGGATCTATCTGCTCCAGACAGTGGGGACACCACCTCGATGGACGAGCCGATCTTCCTGGGGTTTGACAAACCTGAAGTTCCTCGACCCAGTGACCTGCAGCAACGCCCAGCGGGAAGGGAAGCTCGGAGGCCAGCTACCCAGAGGGTGAGTCGGTGCCTGAGTCCTGCGGAGCCTGGCTCAGATGAGGACCTGGATTTGGAGGGTGTGGCGAGAGTCTCAGGGGATGCACAGTGAGCTTATGGTTGCATTGGCAAGGGGCCCACAGTGCATGGATGCACTCGCTGTGAGGTTGGGGGAGGCCGCCTCAAGCATTGCCCGTGACTCTGAGCAGACCATCGAGCCCATCTTGGCAAGTACCAAAGGCTGTTGGAGTCGACGAGCAACCACGGGGACCCAGAGGTGATGGTGTGTGCCATGGCTGACATGGCAGCAGCTATCACAGCACAGGCCGAAGCGACTCAAGGCCTTCGTGATGTGATGCAGTCACTGGTTGGTGGGTGGCATCAACTCTCAGTCTGCTGTGTTGCAGACTCAGTCTGCTCTCATGCAGACTCAGACGCAAGCACTGACTGCTGCCACCCTCTCCGGAGCCCCCACAGTCCAAGGGGGAGCTCACAGTGTTGAAGCAGGCCAGCGATCTGTGTCCGGGCCGATTGCTCTGTATGCTGAGGCTCTGCACTGGGGAAGTGGCAGCATGTCGATGGAAATGGAAGTTGCTGTCCCCTATCACGATGACAGCATTCCGGCTCCCACCACTGCCACTCCGCTTTTACGCCTGCCGCGATCTGCACCCCACCTATCCCAAACTGCTGCCGCCCATGCCGAGGTGGTGCAGTCCACAGCTGGGCCTTCCCGCCCAGAGCTGGGCCAAGGCATCCTGGTAGGAAATCTGCAGTCTCAGCCTCACAGACACAGCAGCCCTCAAGCAGCCTTGCTGCAGGCACCACAGACACATTAAGGAGGGGCGCTAGGCGTGGGAAGGGGGGAAAGGGGAAGGGGTGGGAAATATGAGAGTAAGTCACAATAATGACATGGCCTACCATGGCCAGATGCCCACATCTTGCAAATATAATACCGGTGGATTGAATTTGATTCAAATCGGTCCCCGCGAAGAGTTTAGCTTCCGGACAAACGTCATCCACTTTGGTTCAGCTTCTCTTGTTTTAATCACAGATCACAGAAGGAGGCCATTCGGCCCATCGTACCAGTGCCAGCTCTTTGGTAGAATTATCCAATTAGTTCCACTCCACCTCCCCCTCCCGCCAATCTTTCCCCATTACCCAGCAAATTTTTCATTTTCAAGTATTTATCCAATATTTTGTTGCTGACGTTTGATGACTGTTATTCGTGGGAGGGTCTTGACATAATATGGCTTGTGGGAGCCAGTCTTGCATTTCAGGTGGGAGAGGCATTTGTATATATAATCATGAAGTTGCTTGTGTGTGATGCTGTTTCAAGGCTCATTTGGTGCATTCTTTATTAGTTGCTGGTGTGCTGCTTGAGGGCACACTCTTGTTAGAGATAATAAAATGTTGATTTGACCATTTGCCTTGCCATCATGTGTATGAATGGAGAAATTCACGGAGCTGTGCCATGAGCCCAGCACATAACGATGTGACCAAAAGGCCCAGTCATCATCTGGTCGTTGATTCATCGGAATCGATGCAGGATGAGGCCCTGAAGTGCGACCCTTGCAGCGGCAGCATTGGCACAGTGCCTCTTCTGTGGCTGTTGATCTCCTCCTCGTCTGCCTCGCCATGTTGCGCATCGTCATGCTCCTCTTCCTCTGCCTCCTTCTCCTCTCCCCTCATGATGGCCATGTTGTGCAGCATGCAGCAGACCACATTGACGAGCAAGACTTGATCAGGGGAGTACCAAAGGCTGCCTTCTGAGCGGTCAAGGCATCAAAAGCACTGCTTTAGTACCCCGATAGTCTGCTCTTTGAGGTTCCGGGTGGCCACATGACTCTCGCTGCACCGATGCCCAGCACGGGTGTTGGGGCTGCGGAGGGCTGTCATGAGCCAGGTGGTTAGGCCAGAGCCTTTGTCGCCGAGCAGCCAGCCGCGACCTTCATGTGGCGGTTGGAAGAGTCGAGGCACAGTGCTCTCCCACTATCACGGTGCTATCCTGCTCTGCCAGGATAGCGGGCATTCACCGCGAGGATGTGCTGTGTGTGGTCGCACACCGACTGTACATTGAGAGAGTGGTAGCCCTTGCGGTTGGGAAACACCTCCGCATTCTGGTGTGGTGCACGCAATGCCACGTCGGTGCAATCAATGGCGCCCCGCATCATCGAAAAGCCCGCTATCCTGGTGAACCCACATGACCGTTCCTCCTGTTTCTTCCTCGTCATTGGAAACTTTATGTAGTCCATTCTCCTGCGGCAGAGAGCATCGGTTGACCTTGCGGATGCAGCAATGAGCAGCAAATTGCGAGAAACACTGCAGATGTCCCCTGCTGTAGTCTGGAAGGAGCCGGAGGCATAGAAACTGAGCACCACGGTGCGACGGACAGCGAGGTCCTGGTCCCGATATCAGCCTCTAGGTCTGGCTGCAGGAGATGGCATAGCTCGGTGACTGCCTCCTTGTGGAACCTCAGCCTTTAAACGCACTGCTCCTCAGACCTGTCTAGGTATGAGACGTGCTCCCGATAAACCCGTGGGGTGGAAGGGGGTGGAAGGCCTCCTGCCCCAGGGTCTCCTCAATCATGACCCCACATTTCCAATCTCCCTTCTCTGTAGACGTCACCTACTAGTTGCTTGCAGGAGGCGAAGGTGACATGCTAGCACTGCACCCATTTAAATGCACACCTAAAATCACGACTTAACTGCAACTTTGAAGACAATCTGCCTCAGCAATCCCAGAGATGCACGCACTGTAGCACTCCCCGTGAACTCTGAGTAACCCTGTTGCTCATCCCTTTAATTACCCTCCTGGTATCGCCCAAGGGAGCTGAGACTGCTTGATGTTCAGCAGCTGTCGGTAAGTGAGGCGCACAAACCGAGGTTCACATCCGGGCCACTAGCGGGACGTTGTATGCGTACTGACATCATGATCTGGCTGTCGTTAAATGGCGAGGCCATAACTGTTAGCTCCATCAGTAAAAGTCAACCAAAGTTTCCGGGCGCCATTAAATCCCTGTGGCCGGGCGTTAAGCCATGAGCGACGCAATGATACATTCTTCAAGTGATACCTCCCAAGGGTGAATCAGTTCCCAGTTTAGGTTTCATGTTTGATGGGTCCCACAAGACGTGAGATCAAAATTTACATAGAAACATAGAAACATAGAAAATAGGTGCAGGAGCAGGCCATTCAGCCCTTCTAGCCTGCACCGCCATTCAATGAGTTCATGGCTGAACATGAAACTTCAGTACCCCCTTCCTGCTTTCTCGCCATAACCCTTGATCCCCCGAGTAGTAAGGACTTCATCTAACTCCCTTTTGAATATATTTAGTGAATTGGCCTCAACTACTTTCTGTGGTAGAGAATTCCACAGGTTCACCACTCTCTGGGTGAAGAAGTTTCTCCTCATCTCGGTCCTAAATGGCTTACCCCTTATCCTCAGACTGTGACCCCTGGTTCTGGACTTCCCCAACATTGGGAACATTCTTTCTGCATCTAACCTGTCTAAACCCGTCAGAATTTTAAACGTTTCTATGAGGTCCCCTCTCATTCTTCTGAACTCCAGTGAATACAAGCCCAATTGATCCAATCTTTCTTGATAGGTCAGTCCCGCCATCCCGGGAATCAGTCTGGTGAACCTTCGCTGCACTCCCTCAATAGCAAGAATGTCCTTCCTCAAGTTAGGAGACCAACACTGTACACAATACTCCAGGTGTGGCCTCACCAAGGCTCTGTACAACTGTAGTAACACCTCCCTGCCCCTGTACTCAAATCCCCTTGCTATGAAGCCCAACATGCCATTTGCTTTCTTAACCACCTGCTCTACCTGAATTCCAACCTTCAATGACTTCAGAATCAACAGTAGCAGTGCTGGTCATATATCTCTGCTGTACCATTGTGAACAACTAGTCAACTTTTCTGTCACTGCCATGATTTCTTTTAAAAGCTACTGCAGACAGTGCACAGGTCTTTTGGCAACACAGGCGATAGTTCTTGGAGCCACGATCAAATGTGGCCAGGACTCAGACTCGATACTTGCTTCTGGTGACCAGCTGCGTGCTAGCATTAGCGCAGTGTTAGCGCCTCTACTGTTACCATTGTGAGTTGCCACCTCCAAAATTAGCACTGTGCATTGTCCAAACTGTTGAGGCTGCTAGTCCTGTGCATTGTAAAACTCTGAGAAGTGTTAGCACTGTCCGTTGCCTGAGCTCTGGGTGTTCTATGTTGTGCGTTGTTTGAACTGTGAGGAGCGTTAGAGCTGTGTGTGTGTCTGAAATGGGGATAATGTTAGCACTGTGTTTTGTCTGAACTGTGGGTGTTATATATGTTTTGTGAACTCCGGGGATTTACCTGTGGATTTACCTATACGTTGGCAACTATCTCTGTATATCAAATTACACATTGCAGGTTATAATGTTGGTTGACTGGTACACAATTATAACTCCCGGTTCCAAAATTATGTACCTTTACAGTAGAGGGCTCAGATGTTATCCATATATTCACTCTTTCGGTTTTGTGAAAAACTGTTTAATGTTTAGCGTTACAGAAAAAATATTCTAAGCACAAACAAAAGAAGATATTTCTGCAAAGCTATAGAAAATCAGAGCTTACAGGTTAATTTTAAAATCGATAATATAGCACGTATTGGAACAATGCTGTTGTAACTCCATACCTCAGATATTCACACAAATATTTACCCATGCTAGCTGATTTATCTTTCATTAAACTAGAGGCATCGTGCGAAATGTTTCTAGCAAACCTTTTTAATTTGTTTCCAAGTGCACAAAACATGGGTGTAAGTCTCAGCAGAACACATCTCTTGTGCATGACATTATCAAGACCAAAATGAGACATGGCTTGTCTGACTCTCCTCACTTTTCAAATAAAAAGAAACAGTTTGTAAAACATGTTTTTCCCCTTTTATTTCCTGTTTTTTCTTTGTTGGTGATAATTCTTTTGCTGACAGGCCAATAATGGAGCTTCAATCCCGAAGGCACAACATGCAGATTTCTGATGAGCTAACTGCTGCACTTCCAAACTCAGTTGAGCATGATCAGGCCTGGATGAGGATATCCCCTGTGGTACGGTAACATGTGCTGCTCACCTCCCTCAGTAAAGAAATGAAGAGGGTAATATTGCCCCGCGCCCCGTTCGGAGGCGGTAACTTTCCGGGACCAGGACATTTATCGCCCGGTCCGGACATTCCGTCCCCGGTGCGGAATTCGGCCCTTCCATCCCTCAACGGAGGTGGAGTGATATCGGAGGCACTCCGCATCCACGGAGGGGCGCTCCCGGGGCGGGAGTACGGCGCTGCTCACAGCACCGGCAACGTCAGCGCTACGCGGACGCTCAACGCCTCCCAAACCTCTGGGACAATGTCTCCAAGAGTGCTATCAACCCCTTCCCCCGGTGATAACCTCATTGTGCTCCATTAGTGCCCCCGGAGGCGGTAATGGGGCAATAAAAAAGGGCAATTTTGCCAGGTATTTTCTGCTGCCAGCCACGCTAGAAAGTCAAACACACTGGACTAGAAATTCGTCTGGGGCGGTGGCACAAAGCAGGCATTATCGGATCAGATGCCTGTTATATGCAGCGACTGATATTCAGTTCCTTTAACTGCAACGGAACTGAATCTCAGGTGTTGCGTGGAACGAGGGGCCGATCCGATACTGCCTGTTTAGCGCCACCGCCTGAGATCAATTTCTAGGCCACTATTGCTATCAGAACTAAAGACCAAGATTAATATCTCGTAGAGCCTATTCCAGTTGATTCATCGCAAGGATGGACTTATTCTATTTGAAGCCCGAATTATGGCTCTTGGTGCTCTGAAATTGTCCCCTTATGTGGCAGGGTGGGATTCAGGGAACTTGTGGCCAGGGGCAAACAACAGTCATCTGCTAGATATCACATGGGCAACTGTTCAGAAATTGCATTTGTGACTCTAATATCCTGACCAGGGATATGCCGCAATGTCAGAGGGAGAAGCCTCCCGATGTCAGAGGATGGTCCATACAGGCCAGAGGTACGGCAGCAAGTATCATCAGTAGTGATAATGGCGCTCATTTTAAATTTGTAACCTGCACTGCATGTAAAAAAGAACCTCCTCAAATGAGCTCCATACCACTGGAGACGTTAGCATTACCTCGTTAATATTACAGCATCACTGCTACAGCTGGGCCTACTCCTGTGGCAGTGTTACAGTTAAAAGCAATCTTACTTTAACTAAAATAAATGTTGAAAAGGAATTGATTAAAGTCCTCATTCCCTATTAAGACACCCTCCTTCTTCCAGGACAGCTTGATCAGTGTAGTATTTTAATGTTGCAACGGACAGAGCAGGGGAGGAATAGATACAGCACTTTATTCCAATGTATTTGAAGACAGTCAATAAAAGATGTTCTAGTAACAGATCTAAGGGGCTAAAAAAATTGCGTGAGTTTCTTTCTTTCCTGCTGGGCACAGTAGCTGAATAATGACAAACTGACAGTCAGTAGAAACACTGTACATTTGTAATGACACTTCATGTAACAAGCTATCACGCACAGCACAAAATTCCAGGTTCACACTTCCAAATATAACAACTGAAAACATTTGTTCTGCTTCTTGATCTACCCTATGTAAATGGTGATAGTCTTAGTGGAACAGGCTCGGGGGCAGAGTCAAGAGTTAGAATCAACTACAAAAGGAGTGGTTCATTTGTTTAACAAACTGGATGATTCATATTAAAAACCCAAATGGTTCACTAATGTCCCTTAGGGAAGGAAAGCTGCTGTCCTTACCAGGCCTGGCCTAAACGTGGCTCCAATCTCACCCCAATATGGTTGACGCTTGACTGCCCTCTGAAATGGCTGAGTAAGCCACTCAGTTGTATCAAACTGGTAGATAGAAAAATAAGAATAAAACCAGATGGATCTCTCAGCTGCTACCTAGACATCGAATCAGGACACGATAACGACACACCCAGCCCAGTCAACTCTGCAAAGTCCCCCTCACTAACATCTGGAGACTGGTCGCTAAGTTGGGAGAACTGTCTCAATGACTAGTCAAGTAATAGCCTGACATTGTCATACTTACAGAATTATACCCATCAGCCAAACGTCCCAGACTCCTCCATCATCATCCTTGGGTATGTCTTGTCACACTAGCTGGGCAGACTCATTAAAGGTGGGGTCACAGTGGTATACAGTCGGGTGGGAGTCCTCAACACTGACTGTGGACCTTGTGAGGTCTTATGGCTTCAGGTCCATCAACATCCTGGTAGTCACCATTGACTAGAATCTGAACTGTACCAGCCACATAAATATCATGGCTACTAGAGCACGTCAGAGGATAGCTATTCTGTGGCGAGTGTCCCACCTCCTGACTTCCCAAAGCCTCTCTACCATCTACAAGGCACAGGTCAGGAGTGTAATGGAATACTCTCCACATGCCTGGATGAGTGCAGCTCCAACAGCATTCAAGAAGCTTGACACCATCCGGAACAAAACAGTCTGCTTGATTGGCACTGCAACTGCTGGCTTTTATATCCATTCCCTCCACCATCGGCATACTGTGCCTACAGTGTGTACTGTCTACAGGTTGCACTGCAGCCACTCGCCAAGGCTTCTTCGGCAGCACCTCCCAAACCCAATACCTCCACTACCTAGAAGGACAAGGGTAGTAGATACGTGGGAACACCACCACCTCCAAGTTCCCATACAAGTCACACACCATCCTGACTTGAACATGTATCCCGTTTCTCAATTGTCGCTGGGCATTAATGCAAAATGGGCTACAGCGCACGGGCAGCCCGTTTTATACTCTGCCCAATTTTCTTCTCCATTCAATGTGAAAAGGATTGCCGAGGCACTATCGCTCGATTTGCATTACCATCCAAGCTAAATTTCACCCCGTAATTGTCCTGTTGCCAGCATTGTTTTTTATTCCCATAAAACAAAGTGAAAAGATTTGAGTCATATGATATTAGCTAAAGTATCTAAACCAGTTAGTGCAGTAATTCAGATGCTATTCCTGTAGAACAGGTTGATTAAACGAGGAGTTTCTAGGTGGGGGTCATTTACACATGCACCCTGTCATAACTGCATTCCACTGCTCAGGGAAATTGGAAGACAATCAAAGGCTCACCTTGGTGGCTCCAATAAACTCCTTGATCTGGATTTGAAACGTTTTTTCACAACTATATTGGGTAAAATTTTCCTGGGAAAGGTAATGGCGAGTTCACGGCGCACGCCATTATTAATGCGCAAATCGACCAGCAAGTACAGAGGATTAAGAGATATACCATGAGTTGCTAATCTCCAGAACTTGCTGGTCGATTTAAAACGCTCTGCTGTTTGCTTCGCACAAACGGAATCTCGCCCTCAGAATCCCTGTTATTTATAAGGACTTGCTGGATTTGCACATTAATTGTCCATTAAGCTCGACGCAGATGGTTAGGGCTTCTAATTAACAGCGTATGTACCCTTTGAACGAGGTGATCATTTTTAATGCAATGCCAATCAATCTCTCTAGTCTAGAAAGGGACCAATTTAAACTCTTGATTCTTGTTCCTGCATGTCGCAAACTTTTCTTAGAGATTTTGCTCCCTTTATTTATCCTTCTGTGCCTCATTCGACTCTAAGTCACCCTTATTTCCTTCTCTGTCATTTCTGTTTATTTCTCAGTCCATTAAGGTTAAGGAGATGGACTGCAGGTCCCATCGTTGACTATAGTTCCAGATGCCTCACTGTCCTTGCCGCTCTGTTATCAGCTCATAGTTCCAGCCAGTTACGACGCAACTCATAATCGTGCTGAAGGGTGCAGGAAAGAGTCTAACTAATGCCACATGCCATGAGATTCCCCGCTACAGCAAACTTTGGACCAACAATCCAATTTAGAGTGTATAAATGGTCGACATCCAAATAAAGCAGTTTAGCAGTAACTGCCACTGTTATAGACACAATTCTGCACCACTTTTTGCACAACAATGAATTGATGTTTGTCTACATGGGATGTTACTTTCAGTAATTCACTGATGAATGATACAGCATCCTTTTTATTTTATTCGTTCAGGGGAATTGGGTGCCGTTGGCAAGGCCAGCATTTATTGCCTGTCCCTAATCGCCCTTGAGTGTCTTGCTGGGCCATTTCAGAGGGCAGTTAAGAGTCAACCACATTGCTGTGGATCTGGAGTCACATATAGGCCAGGCCGGGTAAGGATGGCAGATTTCCTTCCCTAAAGGATATTAGTGAACCAGATGGGTTTTTACGACAATCCGTTTCATGGTCACCATTACTGATACGAGCTTTTTTATTCCAGATTTATCTGACTGAATTTAAATTTCCCAGCTGCCATGGTGGGATTTGAACCCGTGTCTCTAGATTATTAGTCCAGGCCTCTGAGTTACTAGCCCAGTAGCAGTAAGATCGAGACCCAGGGGAATTAGACTCGATTTGGCACATTCTACTGCAGGATCTGCTGCAACAAAAACACAAGTTCATTGCATTGGTAATAAAACAGGGTTGTCTGTTTATCCATCCTGCGATTTATCTTCTTCAATTTTCTTCCTCTCTATAATGAAGCAAGAGATTCTTGCTGCAAATGGTCCTGCGGAGCCAACAGCCATCTCCAGTGCCTCTCCCAAAATGTCAACTATTCATAGCTGAGCTTTGAAGGAAAGCATTGGCAATCACAGAGACGTTCACATGCATGCATGTTGACCACATTTCATGCGAATGAGGTTATCTCAATTAAATGTTTGCCAAACAAAAAAATTAAGCCAGAGACTTCTTTCTGTGAATTGATGTTTTGTTTGGCATGTTGTGTGTTGGTCGAATCGAGGATTGCCAGTGCTGAAGAACAACATGCTTTTTCCGTATGGAGTATTCGGTGTCAGCATCAAGCACCATCAGGTGAGCACAGGTTAAATGCAGAGTAACGATCCCTCTCCCACAATGTCTCTGAAACCCAGCCCCAGTATGATATTTTCCACTTTGCCCGGCAGCCATTCGTGTGGACTCTCCGGGAGAGCTTTCAAATCGAACGCGACTTAACACTATTTGCACAGGATTTCATTGAAACCAAAGGCGTTCAGCTATTCTTCCTGTACTGGTATAAGGACCATGGGGAAATGTTTTTGTTTTCACTACCTGGGCCATAACCTGGCAGAGTGGATCACCCATTCATTAACCTGCACCAAGTCCCACTCACCCATCACCCTGTGTTCACTGACCTACATAGGCCCCCAGTTAAGCAACGTCTCGATTTCAAAATTGTCATCCTTGTTTTCAAATCCCTCCATGGCCTCGCCCTCCCTATCTCTGTAATCTCATCCAGCCCCACAACCGCCTGAGATATCGGCGCTCCTCTAATTCTGCCCTCCTGAGCATCCCTGATTATAATCGCTCAACCATTGGTGGCCGTGCCTTCTGTGTCCTAGGCCCCAAGCTCTGGAATTCCCTGCCTAAACCTCTCCACCTCTCTACTTCTCTTTCCTTCTTTAAGATGCTCCTTAAAACCTACCTCTATGGTCACCTACCCTAATTTCTCCTGATGTGGCTCGGTATCAAATTTTCTGTCTCATAATATTCCTGTGAAGCGTCTTGGGACGTTTCACTGCATTAAAGGCGCTATATAAATACAAGTTGTTGTTGTCATTGTTGTTGTTGTTGTGAATGCATTGACTTTACTTTAAAGTCAAATCAGTGGTTATGATCTCTTGATTTTTGGTGAAATGGCAGCAATAGTTGCACTCCAGCACAGCTATCTTAATGTTCCAACAATAATGCATTTTGCTGTATTTTTGTTTTTCAATTTAACTTGCGTTAGATCAGACTGGATGAAGAACTATTAAATATTTTCATCAGCCACTTCCTTCAACTATGCAAATACGCAACTCTACTCATCCTGCTCCACTGATGAATCAACTGAGTAGCCATGTCTATGCACAAAAGGAAAAGGTGAAATGAAAATGTGGCCAGCGTCGTGATTTAAAGTGAAACCCAGGCTATTCACTGCACATGTTCTTAATGGATAAAACAGTGAGCAATTTCTACCGCCCTGTTCCTTATTGGTATAGCCTGTCCACATTGGCAGGAAGGCAATGCCACCACTCTGAACATAAAAGGCAGTGTTGGTGGAGGCAAAGTAAAGTAATTTGCAAAATCAGCAGTGGCCGATTACCCAGCTGGAAATTCAGACCGTTCCCTCCCAAAACCACAAATAGCTGTTCAGCTTGAGGCACGGCAAGTCTCCCTGAAAGAATGGAATTTGTAAATGTTGTATATGCAGACTATGGATGTACTCTCTGTGTAGTCACTGTGTGGTTGCATAAGATGGAGACTTGTTTACCTGATGTACGATCAATAAGGTTTACACTGTGTATATACATGCTGGCACCACTAGAGGGTGCAACTGGGGTTTCCTGCCCTGGTGGCAGGGCTCAGTATAAAAGGCTGCACACCATGCTTGTGCCTCACTCTGGAGTTTGGAATAAAGGACCAAGGTCACTACAGTTTGAGTACAACACATTGCCTCGTGGAGTCATTCATAAGTACATTACAGATATAACATTAAAGGTCCATTAAGCCTGCCCCCAAGAACTCACTATCTGATCATGAATCATTTCTACCCATTTAACCAGTTCATACTCCCTCATCCATACAGGTGAATGAGTAAAACAACAGAATATTTAACCAATCTCACGTTTCCATTTTTTCTGACTTTCGCCTTCTGCTCTCCACAGAGAAGGCCCCACTCTCTCCAGATGCTGCAGCACAGTGGTCATGGTCTGATGACATCACTGGCACCTCAATGCTACTTTTACTGGAACTCGTGGAGGTGGGGGAGGCCCACCTGGTGGCAAACCCGCCAGAGAAACTTAGTGGGAGGCACAAGAGTGGCCAGAAGAGCCATGGTAGGTTCAATCTTTTAAATATGGGCAGGATTCCTTGGGGGCCAGGATGATCAGGAACGCTCCTTCGGACCCTGCAAGGAGTCCTTGGGCCTCTCCTGCAACAATCTTTTCTCTCCCTCCCCCGACTGATATCAGCTGTGTAACCACCCTCACTCACCTCCCCACCCCGCTACCATATGCCGGCTTCCACCTGTATTGTATGCACCTGTGAGGATGCTCACAGGTTTGTACTAACAACAGTTTTAGTGTCCCCCTCCCCTTTTATAGGGGGCACTTGAAAATTTTTGATTTTAGTGCCCAAAAACCCCCCCAAAAAACACAAAAATCACCAAAAAAAACAAAAACAAAAAAAAAAGGGCACGTGTAAAGTGTTTGGAGTGTCCCCCAGATCGGGGGGCACTTGATTTAATGTTTAATTTTGTTTACCCCAAAAGAGTTGTACTAGCAACAGTTTTAGTGTCCCCCTCCCCTTTGAAAGGGGACACTTGTAAAATATATGGTTTTAATGCCCCCCAAAAAAATCACAAAAAACCCCACAAAAAAACAAACAAAAAAAAAAACATTTATTAAAAAAAGGGGCAGTTGTTCCCTCCCCCAAAAGAGTTGTACTAGCAACAGAGTGGCGCAGCGGAAGTATGCTGGGCCCATAACCCAGAGGTTAATGGATCGAAACTATCCTCTGCTAACTGCAATTTTAACAAAAGAGTTGTAGAGCTGTTGCATTGTGAGTGGCTTAGCCAGTCATGTGATGTTCACAAGACTTAATAAAACCCCATTCAGTTGGGGCTAGGTCATCCACGATGAGGTATGCAGTTGTGAACCTCATGGATGAACTGATAATATGTAGTGTGATTGTTAAACCTTTGTTAATAAACCAACTAGTTCTTACTAGCAATGTGTTGCTATGAATTCTTAAGCAAAGAACCCAGGAAGCAAATACATCACACCACTACCGGCCTGGACATCATTCCCGACAGATTCGGTTGGGAGAGAGGTGCAAAAATTCAAAATAAGGCCTTGCCATTGAAATCAGCAAGACCTTACTTCCTTCCCAACTTTCAGATTATGTCACACACTTCAGGCCTCCCCACACACCGATCACTCTTTGACTTAAAATCGACCCCTTGCTGTCCTGTGAAATATTTGATTATCTCAGTTTTTAACTATCCTTATAAGAACATAAAAGCTTAAGAAATAGAAGCAGGAGAAGGCTATTTGGCACCGCGAGCCTGCTCTGCCATTCAATAAGATCATGGCTGATCTGATCATGGACTCAGCTCCGCTTCCCTGCCTGCTCCTCATAACCCTTTACTCCCTTATCGCTCAAAAGTCTGTCTATCTCTACCTTAAATATATTCAATGACCCAGCCTCCACAGCTCTCTGGGGCAGAGAATTCCATAGATTTACAACCCTCTGAGAGAAGAAATTTCTCATCTCAGTTTTAAATGGGCGGTCCCATGCCCCCTAGTTTTAATTTCCCCTATGAGTGGAAATATCCTCTCTGCATCCACCTAGTCGAGCCCCCTCATTATCTTATACGCTTCAATAAGATCACCTCTCATTCTTCTGAATTCCAATGAGTATAGTCCCAACCTACTCAACCTATCCTCATAAGTCAACCCTCTCATCTCCGGAATCAACCTAGTGAACCTTCTCTGAACAGCCTCCAATGCAAGTATATCCTTCCTTAAATACGGAGACCAAAACTGTACGCAGTACTCCAGGTGTGGCCTCATCAATACCCTGTACAGATGTAGCAGGACTTCTCTGCTTTTATACTGATTTTATGACTATCACATTCCCAGAGAGATATTTATCTAGCTTCCCATTCAAATAAGTTAATCATCTCAGCATCAGTTTTGCTGGGAGTATCCATACTCTATGAAGAGAAAAATCTTTTCTCTCCTCCTGCTCAAGCTTGTGACCTCTAGTTGAATGCATACAATCTTATTCAAATAGCTAAAAGATACATATGCAACTCACAAAAAAAAACTTAACATCAGTTGCAGATATTACTTCAGTACACAAGAAACATAATGATGCAACCACCATATAAAAGCCGCAATTGTCACTTTTTCTTTCTGCTCAACATCAGTAATGAGTGAAGCGGATTCAGCAGTACATGTTTAGGAAAACAATTACTGAATATGAAAATTAAATACATCAATTGAAAATTGTTCAATCCTATGATCCATTTCTTTTGTTTTATTTCAGATTATTCTTGATTGATAATACCAAGGATAAGAACATAAGAACATAAGAAATAGGAACAGGAGTAGGTCATACGGCCCATTGAGCCTGCTACGCCATTCAATAAGATCATGGCTGATCTGATCATGGACTCAGCTCCACTTTCCCACCCACTCCCCATAACCCCTTATCCCCTTGTCATTTAAGAAACTGTCTATTTCTGTCTTAAATTTATTCAATGTCCCAGCTCCACAGCTCTCTGAAGCAGTGAATTCCACAGATTTACAACTCTCTGAGAGAAGAAATTTCTCCTCATCTCTGTTTTAAATGGGCGGCCCCTTATTCTAAGATCATGCCCTCTAGTTCTAGTCTCCCCCATCAGTGGAAACATCCTCTTTGTATCCACCTTGTCAAGCCCCCTCATAATCTTATACGTTTCGATAAGGTCACCTCTCATTCTTCTGAATTCCAATGAGTAGAGGCCCAACCTACTCAAATTTTCCTCATAAGGCAATCCCCTCATCCCCAGAAACAACCTAGTGAACCTTCTCTGAACTGCCTCCAAAGCAATTATATCCTTTCGTAAATATGGAAACCAAAACTGCACACAGTATTCCAGGTATGGCCTCACCAATACACTGTATAGCTGTAGCAAGAATTCCCTGATTTTATACTCCATCCCTTTTGCAATAAAGGCCAAGATACCATTGGCCTTCCTGATCACTTGCTGTACCTGCATACTATCCTTTTCTGTTTTATGCACAAGTACCCCCCAGGTCCCGCTGTACTGCAGCACTTTGCAATCTTTCTCCATTTAAATAATAACTTGTTCTTTGATTTTTTTCTGCCAAAATGCATGACCTCACATTTTCCAACATTATACTCCATCTGCCAAATTTTTGCCCGCTCACTTAGCCTGCCTATGTCCTTTTGCAGATTTTGTGTGTTCTCCTCACACATTGCTTTTCCTCCCATCTTTGTATCATCAGCAAACTTGGCTACATGACACTCAGTCCCTTCTTCCAAGTCGTTAATATAGATTGTAAATAGTTGGGGTCCCAGCACTGATCCCTGCGGCACCCCACTAGTTACTGGTTGCCAACCAGAGAATGAACCATTTATCCTGACTCTCTGTTCTCTGTTAGTTAGCGAATCCTCTATCCAGTCTAATATATTACCCCCAACCCCGTGAACTTTTATCTTGTGCGGTAACCTTTTATGTGGTGGGATCTGATGGGAGTTTACCTGTATGCCTAGCAGTAATCTGAAATGTAATATGTTCTCAGGATTATCTTTTCTCCTTTCTTGTCCCAGTTTAATACAGTGGTTGGAATTTCAGCAACACTACCTATTTGTTCCTGCTGCTAAAAGTGTTTCTCATTGAAGACATTGCAGAAGAGAACTGAGACATAAAACATACTTTCGCGATTTCACTAGACTGGTGAACATGAACCATTATAGCTACAATTTATCCCCCTACCTTTAGGTTAAAAATTGGTTTGCCCCCTTTTGTCAAATCCAAAACTAGGGCAAGGAGTGGAATACAGATTTCTTTACTTCTCATGAGAAATAATTTAAAATTTCCTAAGCCCCAGTAACCTCTAGGCATCATCATAGGCAGTCCCTCGAAATCAAGGAAGACTTGCTTCCACTCTAAAAGTGAGTTCTCAGTCCAATACAGTCCAATATGGGAATTACAGTCTCTGTCACAGGTGGGACGGACAGTCGTTGAAGGAAGGGGTGGGTGGGGAGTCTGGTTTGCCGCATGCTCCTTCCGCTGCCTGCGCTTGTTTTCTGCATGCTCTCGGCGATGAGACTTGAGGTGCTCAGTGCCCTCCCAGATGCTCTTCACTTAGGGCGGTGTTTGGCCAGGGACTCCCAGGTGTCAGTGGGGCTGTTGCACTTTATCAAGGTGATTTTGAGGGTGTCCTTGAAACGTTTCCTCTGCCCACCTGGGGCTCACTTGCCGTGCCGGAGTTCCGAGTAGAGCGTTTGCTTTCAGAGTCTTGTGTCAGGCATGTGAACAATGTGGCCCGCCCAATGGAGCTGGTCGAGTGTGGTCAGTGCTTTATAAGATGCAGAAGAACTGCACTTCCAATGACACGAAGGACCTAACTTTTCATGAACCCCAAAAGTGGAATGAGAAGCCTAGAAAACATAAGTCTCCTTCAACTGGCCCTAAAATGAGGGCCAAAGGCACACAAAAGCACTAGAAGTGGTACTGTACTGAGGAGTTACAAATCTCCACTTGAAAGCCATTCTCTTCGAGCTTATCAGTAGAAAAGGGCCATTCGTTAATCATCATCATAGGCAGTCCCTCGGGATCGAGGAAGACTTGCTTCCACTCTTTACATGAGTTCTTAGGTGGCTGTACAGTCCAATACGAGAACCACAGTTTCTGTCACAGGTGGGACAGATAATCTTTGAGGGAAAGGGTGGGCAGGGAGCCTGGTTTGCCGCACGCTCCTTCTGCTGCCTGCGCTTGATTTCTGCATGCTCTCGGCGACGAGACTCGAGGAGCTCAGCACCCTCGCGCTTGCACTTCCTCCACTTAGGGCGGTCTATGGTCAGGGACTCCCAGCTGTCAGTGGGATGTCGCACTTTATCAGGGAGGCTTTGAAGGTGTACTTGTAACGTTTCCTCTGCCCACCTTTGGCTCGTTTGCCGTGGACGAGTTCCGAGTAGAGCGCTTGCTTTGGGAGTCTCGTGTCTGGCATGCGAACTATGTGGCCTGTCCAGCGGAGCTGATCAAGTGTTGTCAGTGCTTCGATGCTGGGGATGTTGGAATGGACGAGGACGCTAATGTTTGTGCATCTGTCCTCCCAGGGGATTTGCAGGATCTTGTGGAGACATCGCTGGTGGTATTTCTCCAGCGACTTGAGGTGTCTACTGTACATGGTCCATGTCTCTGAGCCATACAGGAGGGCGGGTATTACTACGGCCCTGTAGACCATGAGCTTGGTGACAGTTTTGAGCAACTGATCTTCAAATACTCTTTTCCTCAGACGGCCGAAGGCTGCACTGGCGCACTGGAGGCAGTGTTGGATCTCATCATCAATGCCTGCTCTTGTTGATAGGAGACTCCCGAGATAGGGGAAGTGGTCCACGTTGTCCAGGGCCATGCCGTGGACCGTGATGTTTGGGGGGGCAGTGCTGTGCAGCGAGGACAGGCTGGTGTAGAACTTTTGTCTTACTAATGTTTAGCGTAAGGCCCATGCTTTCATACGCCTCGGTAAATACGTCGACTATGTCCTGGAGTTCAGCCTCTGTGTGTGCACAGACGCAGGCGTCGTCCGCGTACTGTAGCTCGACGACAGAGGTTGGAGTGGTCTTGGACCTGGCCTGGAGGCGGCGAAGGTTGAACAGATTCCCACTGGTTCTGTGGTTTAGTTCCACTCTAGCGGGGAGCTTATCAACTGTGAGGTGGAGCATGGCAGCGAGGAAGATTGAGAAGAGGGTTGGGGCGATGATGCACCCTGGTCCGGACATAAATTGGGTCTGTGATGGATCCGTTGGGTAAGGATCACGGCTTGCATGTCGTCGTGGAGCAGGCAGAGAATGGTGACATACTTTTGGGGGCATCCGAAACGGAGGAGGACGCTCCATAGGCCCTTGCGGTTGACAGTGTCAAAGGCCTTTGTAAGATTGAAGAAGGCCATGTATAAGGGCTGGCGTTGCTCCCTGCATTTTTCCTGCAGCTGTTGCGCTGCAAATATCATGTCCGTTGTGCCCCGGAGGGGACGAAATCTATACTGCGACTCCGGGAGGAGCTACTCGGCCATGGGGAGAAGACGATTGAGGAGGACTCTAACGACGACTTTCCCAGTGGTTGATAGCAGGGTGATTCCTCTGTAGTTGCTGCAGTCGGACTTGTCCCCTTTTTAAGGATGGTCACGATCACTGCATCTCTAAGATCTCCCGGCATGCTCACCTCCCTCCAGATGAGAGAGATGAGGTCATGTATTCGCACCAGCAGTGCCTCTCCGCCATACTTCAGTGTCTCAGCAGGGATTTCATCCGCTCCCGTAGCCTTGTTGTTTTTTAGCTGTCTTATGGCCTTTTTTACCTCATGCAGTGTTGGGGTCTCGCTGAGGTAGTGGCGGGTAGCATGCTGCGGGATGGAGTCGAGAACACTCGAGTCAAAGGCAGAGTCTCGGTTGAGGAGATCTTTGAAGTGTTCCTTCCAGCGGGCCCTGACTGCCTCGGTGTCCTTGATGAGTGTTTCCCTGTTCTTGGCCAGAAGTGGGATGGGGCCTTGGGAGTTTGGTCCGTATGTGGCCTTGACTGCGGTGAAGAATCCTCGCACATCATGGCTGTCGGCCAGCTGCTGTATCTCCTGTGCTTTCTCCATCTACCGCCTGTTCTTTAGGTCCTGGGTTTTTTGTTGGACCTTAGCCTTTAGCCGTCTGTAATGCTGCTTTGCTGCTCCCGAGTTGGGTTGCTGTTTAAAGCTCAGAAATGCCCTGCGCTGCAGTCTATTAGTTCTTGAATCTCCTGATCATTCTCATCAAACAAGTCCTGGTGTTTCCTGGTTGAGTGACCGAGCGTCTCCTTGCAGACACTGGTTATGGAGGCCTGGAGGGCAGGCCAAGCGCTGTGGGCATTCTGCGTCTCGGGGTCATCAAGGCATGCCAGGTTAGCTGTGAGATATTGACTGTAAAGGGCTCTCCTTATGTGCCCTGGCATTGACTTTTTTGCAACACTGCTTCTGCTGCCCCCTTTGCTTTGGGGCTATGTTGATGTCAATGATGGATCTGATTAGGCGGTGGTTCGTCCAGCAGTCATCAGCTCCTGTCATGGCATGGGTGATGCACACATCCTTGCGATCCCTGGTTCGGATGATAACATAGTCGAGCAGGTGCCAGTGCTTGGAACGAGGGTGTTGCCACGATGCCTTCTATTTGTCTCTCCGGCGGAACAAGGTGTTGGTGATGAGAAGTTCATGCTCTAGACATTTTGTCAGGAGTAGGGTACCCCTGGAGTTGGCTTTCCCTACCCCCTCTCTGCCAATCATGCCTCATAAGAGGTCTGTGACCCTGCCAACCCTGGCGTTGAAATCGCCGAGGAGGATTAGTTTGTCGCCCGCAGGGACACAGGTCAGGGATTTTTCAAGGTTGGAGTAAAAACCCTCTTTGGCCTCATCTGTTGCATCGAGTGTTGGGGCGTAAGCACTGATGACTGTGGCGCACTGGTTCCGGGATAGGGAGAGTCGAAGCGACATGAGGCGTTCGTTAGCCCCTCAGAGGGAGTCTTTGAGGCGGTCGACCAGCTCGTTTTTGACGGCGAAGCCGACTCCGTGGAGGCGATGTTCTGCCTCTGGTTTCCCTTTCCAGAAGAAGGTGTAACCTCCACCTTGTTCCTTGAGCTGGTCTTTCCCTGCCCGTTGGATCTCGCTTAGGGCTGCGATGTCGATATCAAAGCGTCTAAGTTCCCGAGCAATTATGGCGGTGCGGGTTCCGGTCTGTCGCTGTTGGGGTTGTCCATGAGGGTCCTGACGTTCCAGGTCCCGAACTTCATGTTAGAGGAGTGGAAGATGCCTGGGCATGATTTCTTTTAACATGGGGTGGCCGTTGCACACGGGCTTAGCTGAGTGAGGTCTTGGTCCAGTGGCAAGGGGGTCTAGGACGACTGGAGACCAGGCACTGCTATATAGGCCTAATTGCCTCCGGCGAGGTGTTGGCCGCAGGTGGTAGGAGGTCCAAGGCTTGGTTGGGGGCAGGCATTGGGGGGGGCCAGTGGTGCACTGGGGTTCAGAATGGGAGGCAGGGGGGTCACAGCCATTGTACTCACCACATGCTGGAGGAGGAGAGGAGACCAGGCCATCAGTGGGAAAGGAGAGGTCCAGGGGGAGGAGGTGGAGGCCCGATAGCCAGGTCCAGCCTCCCACTCGCCGCAGGAGGTCCAGCCGGGAGGTCCAGGTCATGTAGAGTCGGCAGGAGGTCCAGCCGAGAGGCCCAGGTCGTGTCGAGTCATCTAGTCGCCGCAGGAGGTCCAGCCGCGAGGTTCAGGTTGCGTCGAGTCAGCAGGAGGTCCAGCCGGGAGGCCCAGGTCGCGTCGAGTCAGCAGGAGGTCCAGCCGGGAGGTTCAGGTCGCGTCGGGTCAGCAGGAGGCCCAGCCGGGAGGTCCAGGTCGCGTCGAGTCAGCAGGAGGTCCAGCCGGGAGGCCCAGGTTGCATTGAGTCAGCAAGAGGTCCAGCCGGGAGGTTCAGGTCGCGTCGAGTCATCCAGTCACCGCAGGAGGTCCAGCCGGGAGGTCCAGGTCGTGTCGAGTCAGCAGGAGGTCCAGCCGGGAAACACCGATGTGTGGTGTGGCGGAAGGCCTGAGATAGACCCGAACTTTTGGGAATCGCGGGGTTGGGGTTAGGGGTTAGTGGTTAGGGTGGGGATTTAAGTTTTTAAGACTCCCTATTGGAATCTATTAGGGCTAGGGCTTGGGGAAGTTTAGGCAGTGGGAGGGGGGAGGTTGAGGGCCAAGGATCTGATTAGCAGGGGAGCTCCCGAGGGAGCTGCTACCCCGACATCCATCACACTGAAATACACTGATCTGCTCACCAGCCCTGCATTGAATGCAGGACCGGTTCCATCTGAAATCCCTTCCAGCCAGTGACAACAAATTCAGAATTTGAACTTACGTATCCAGTCAATCTGAATTACTGTGCAGTTAACTTATCTGGGTGGAGAGAAGCTGATTCTTTAAAATCAAGCTTAAACAAGGAATTTGTGTGTGAGTGTGGGTGTGTGTGTTTGCAAATAATCAAACCAGTTGTGCAAGTTTTGGGTGGGGCTGTATCCACTCAGGAATGGCACTAAGATTCACGTGGTGCACCTTATTTTAATAACCAATGCAAAGTTTTCATTTACTCTATCACCTAAATATGGTCATCTTCATCAGCCGTGAAGGGGAGAAAAACACTTTTATGACCAGGAGCTAAAGACTTTTGCATCTAACTTGGAACTCCATTTGGGGTGGTTGTCCATGAATATTGGGACACTTATTTCTATTTGACTGCTTTTGTGTATTGTGTGTCAACCTTGGTTCAGAGGTAGCACTGTCGGGGATAAGGGGTTATGGGGAGCGGGCAGGGAAGTGGAGCTGAGTCCATGATCAGATCAGCCATGACCATATTAAATGGCGGAGCAGGCTCGAGGGGCCGTATGGCCTACTCCTGCTCTTATTTCTTATGTTCTCTGAGTCAGAAGGTTGTGGGTTGAAGTCCTACTCCAGAGACTAAATCTAGGCTGATATTTTAATGCAGTACTGAGGGAGTACTGCACGGTCAGAGGTGTTGTCTTTCAGATGAGATGTTAAACTGCCATCCCTTCTGCCCTCTCAGGTGGATGTAAAAGAGCCCATGCACTATTGAAAGAAGCGGGAGAACTCTCCTGATGTCCCAGGAAATATTTATCCCTCAACCATCAACACCAAAAATAGATTATTTGTCCATTTATCTCATTGCTGCTTGTGGGCGCAAACAGGGAAGAGATAAATGCTGAACGCAAATTTGCTGTTGCATTTCCTGCATTAGAAAGTAACCACACTTCAAAATGTCTTTCGGCCATCCTGAGGTCATGAAATGTACTATCTAAATGTTAGTTCTTTCTTTAAGGGATATCCATACTAGATTAATGGAATAGTTTTCTACTTTGGACACTCAGTGTTAGTATCAATTGGCAGGTATAGTAGTTACATAGGATTACATAGAATATACAGCACAGAAACAGGCCATTCAACCCAATCAGTCCATGCTGGCGTTTATGCTGCACTCGAGCCAAGTGTAGTTCCAGGCACAAAGTAGAATTCTACACTCTCTTCAGTACACAGGCCTTAGCCTCCAAACTCAGCACAGCACTTCCTGCACCAGTGCCACATTTTCCATTTCCCACACCTACCATGCTTATTGTATCTCTGCGTAAGGCTGCAACTTAGTGCCATTGTATGGAAAATTATGGGCAGGATCTGTTGGTATACGTCCGTCGAAAAACTGCCCATAATCGTGTCACATAGGACCCTTCTAGTCAACAGGAGAAAGCGAGCAGCATTCCATCAATCTGACTAAGGATTCACGCTTATGCTACTCTATTCCCCACATAATCTATCTCCGTCTGTCTATCTCTCATCCTTTTTACAATTTGGAGCTATATCTTTCTCTGATGATGACTAGTGGCCTCACAAGAGTCCAGTCTACCAGCAGTCTCTTAGAGGTATACACGCCACCATCAGAATTCCCATAGGAACAGCATGATTAAGGTGCCTGATGCAATTTTTCATCAAAGGGAAAAGGTGCCTGGTGTCATTTAGCACTTCCTTGTAAGGTGACTAAGATCAGACACCCAGTGAAATGGAGGATATCACTCCTCCATCTCATTATTCAGTGGTAGTCTGCATAATGCAACACCTTTTAGTTCTCACACCAGCCATCCTTATTATCTCTCTGAGTACGATTGCCAATTAGGTGCCCCTCTGTGGGCTGTATATAGTGTCACCACGGTTCGCAGCCAGAATGGAGATGATTGGGTAATTCCCCGTCAATCACGCCCGCTGTAAACACTGCATTAAGTGGCTGGAATTGATTTTACGCAGGAGTTCTGTTTGCTGCAATTCATAGAAACTCTGTTTACATCGACTTTTTTTGCTGTAAAATAGACTGCTTGGTTGTAAGTCCTGTCGGCCGTAAATTCCACCCCGCCTCCAACTCAGTGCCTGACAATGGCAATAGACACTCTTCCCTCTGTGGCGAAGTTTGGGTAGGTTTGCTATGGATTTATATCCAATAGGATCCAACTCACTGAACAACTGCACTGCCCCCAAGTTGTCCATTTCATGTTATGTTCTTCTCATTAGGTGGAGGTGTTAAACTCCACCCTTCTAAAGTCCAAAGCTGTTCTTCCAGAGAATCTGAACCGAAGTTATTTTTAACTTTGTTTCACATCACATCTCATTAACAGTGATAACACTGAGATTTTTTCTAAACTAAAAAATGTACGTAGAATCCTTGTCAGGAGTAGACTGCAAAAATAGCATTTCCAAATGAAAAGATAAGGAAGAAGTCAATGGGCACATGCAGTCAGTTTTCATAAATTATACATTTATTTTTAAAAATTGGATCTCTGTTTCACCTCCTCAATCCCAGTGACCCCAGACCTACAATTAACTCTTTCAATCTACAGGAGCAAGCTGTGAAGTGAACTTATGGCCAAAACTGAAAATTGTTGCAGAGAGGAAAGGTTCTGATTTACACGGATCTGTCTCTCCGTACTCTAGAGGGTTATCAATCTCATGGCAGAAATATTCCTCATCAAAGCCACTTCCATAAGGACATCAACTGGCCAGTTGATGATGAGAAAACCTGGTACATGCCTCTGGACTTGGACATCTAGAACATCAAGGTGGCTGGCATGTCACGAACTGTCCCACATAGGTCCTTTCACATTGCTGAAGGTAGATCTCCAACAACTAACTGATGAGGAAACTCTGAGGCTTGGGACCCAGCTGCATGACGGCATTATTGGAGTCTAAGTGTGTGAACCCACGCTCATGTATCCAGGGTTTGATATTTGATTGATGCTAATGTTTCACATTTCCAACTACTGGAACCTCCATTCAGCAGGTTATGTAATGAGTTCATACTTTGGTTCGGATCAGCATGTTGCTTGGAAGGAGCTCCTAGTACCTGCTGTATGTCCAACAAGGGTTTAAGCCCCCATTTGTCACAAGTCGAATGACCAACCAGTGACCATCTTCCTTAAAGAGGATGGAAATGGGGTTTCTTTGAGATCAAGTTGGCGTGACTGGCGATGGAAGATTGCAACCAATTTGTTACTCATGGCAGACTCAGTCATCCAAAACCTGAATGAGATAGGAAGGCAGCTCTTCAGGCTACTTTTAATGATCGACCAACCAGCCAAGCTCAATGATGGGACCTGGAGGGGTAGACCTGTTACTGGGGCTGGGATTCTTCCCCTTCTGGCCCAAATAACCCTGTAAGCTAACTCCAAAACGGGCATGGTGGTCCTAGATGGGCAATCTGGACAAAATTTAGCAGCAGCAAGTCTGTGTGATTTTAGATGGTTAAACTCCAATAGTGCCTTTGATGTGCACTCGAGGCTTCTTTAGCTTTGTCTCTTGTCAACTGTGCCTACATTCTCTGAACAGAGGTATGTGAGGTACGCCACTAAATAAAAAGGGTGTTCACTCCCTATCGGGCAAACAAAAATTGGACTTACGTGGAGAGTTCTCAGCAAATTGCTTTGGAGGCTCTTAAACATGGGGATGAATGTCAATGCATGTTCGACCCCTGGCTGACAAAATCATCTCTGCCTGAGCTATTTTATGCATCCCCATGATTAATCATCAGCGAAAAACACCCTTTTTTCAAACACATTTTTGTTTCTGCCTTCCCGACCGCAGACACACCTGAACATAAACACCACCCTTGGGTTTGTGACTATTTCACAACCATTGCCATTATTTACCTGTTTGTTAATTATTTCCTCAGTTGTCCAAAATGATTAAAAAATATACCAAAGTAAAGACAGAGGCATTCAATGTAGTGACTTATTTCAAACATAATTATAGTCATACTGTTGTACTAAATAAGTAAGTACCTCATCCTAGGGCTCCCCACACCAATGTCAAAGAAATACAATCACAAAGAATGAATTACATTTCACTCCTAATGATTGAGCCTTGACAAGTCTACTGGCAATATCCGCATCAAATATATGTTTAGCATAATGTCTAACACGGTGCTGGCTGGGAATTCCTTCACTTGATTACACAGCATTCAAGTTTATCTTAAAATTTGAGATATAACAATGGCATTTAAGAAGGGAAAAACTCCTTTTGTGCTGCAAAATACAGAATCTATCACCAGAAGCAGCCTTCCACCTTGCTGGATTAATGCTGACAATACCCGACAAATTCAAAAGAAAGTTTCCTCTGCCAGATCAACAATATTGTCCTTTGAGCCATTTTAAAGGCGCTAAGATTTCATTTAGTCTGCTACGTATTCAAAACCAAAAGGGTGCAAATCAGTTGCTGGTTGAACTTTGATCAAATCCTCTCGAAAGTACCGAAGTGTCAGATTGATTAAAGGAAATACAAATGTGAAATGCTCTGTTACTCACCTATCTGATTTTTTTCAACAGGAATTCCTTCGGAGTTTCTACTCTGCTTCCAGTGCGAAGTACGGAATACTCTTTGCCGTGGTGTGAGTTCCAGCGAGCTGACAAGAGTAATGGTGAAGGTTCTGCTGTCGGAGCTAGCTCCCAGCTTATTTGTTCCTGTAGTGATCGGTTTCCACCCCAGTGGCACTGACTCACACTCTCACTCCCTCTGGGTGGAGAAAAGGGAGGGTACATTGCAATCCATGACAAGCAGAAAGCATTTCAAAAAAGAATTAGAGAGGCAGTAGAGTTTCCACATTCCGCCACTCCCTCCCAGCTGAACTAAACTGCATTCCTTCCATATCAGTGCAACGGCACCTGAGCAGATTCCACCACCCAAGCATATTTGTAATATAGCTATCGGATGCACCTGTCTGCGAGGTACAGGGGAAATCAACCTGTTCAAGACCGAGCCCTTTCATTGTCACCTTTCAAAAAAGAATAGAGAATAATGCATATCCAAGATTGATTACAAGTCAGAGACCAAAAGAGCACGGTGTAAACAGTTTATAACAGGCACCTAAATCCTAAAATGAGTTTACAAACTTTTGATTATTTTAGAATATGTTTTAATAAAAACATCTATCACCATGGTGCCAGTGCCAGTTTTTCAACTGGAGCTATTTATTCTATTTCCCTGCGCTTTCCCCATATACTTTAATATCTTTCCTTTTCAACTGCCGATCCATTTCCATTTTAAATTGTTATAGTCTCTGATTCATTAATCATTTATGCTAAAGCATTCTATGTCTTAATGGCCTCTTGTATGAAAAAATGTCTCCTAACTGCCCCTTCATTCATCCATGGTGATCCTGAACCTATATCCCGTTGTTACTGATTTGCCACGCAGTAGAAACAAGGTGTGATTTTAAAATCACCAACGTCCCTCAGCTTACCATTTCAACTTGCTCTTCTGAACAGGTGAGAAGGACACCTGCGAGATTCTTCTTTAAAAGCGCACAACGGTCTCCAATTATATTATCGAGGCCTAGCTGTTATTTTGACCGTGGACCTGAGCAGGGAAGCTGCAGTGGTTTTCCTGCCAGGTCAATCAAGCGGAGTCGGAGGAGGCCCAAATAGGAGTAGGCCCAACCGTGGCTCAAGTTAATTTCGAGGCTACAATATTTCACTGTTTAACAACTCAAAACCTTTCCGAGATTTGAAAACTTCTATGAGGTCCCACTAAATCGACTCATTTCAGTAAATAGACTCATTTCTTCATAACTATGGCTATCAGTCCCAGCGCTATTCTAGTGAATTTTTGCTGTACAACAATGATGACAAATTATATTTATATAGTGATTTTAATGTATGAAAATATCCCAAGGGGCTTAATGGATATGTGATCAGACAAAAGTTGGTGCCGAACAGAATAAGGAGATATTAGGAGGGGTGACTAAAAACTTGGTCAAAAAGGTGGGTTTTAAGAAAAGTCCTAGAGGTCAAAATTGCCCCACGACCCATCCGATGGCGGTAAACTTTCGGACCCAAATCAGTTATCGTTTGGGCGGCAAGTCCTGCTTCTGGCATGGAATTGCTCTTTGCGGCCCTCAAACTCTCCATTGCGTTGGAGGGGCGCTCCTGAGACGTCAGCACCACCCTGAAGAGGCTAGCGCTATGCAGAAGCTCCATGTAGCTTAACGCGCCACAGCGCCTCATCCCTACAGTTAAAGGGAAGGGCCACTGAGAACTCTGCAGGCCCTTTGGTGTCCACCACTGGGCCACCAGGAACAATCCCGACCGGGCCAACGGCCCGGCACACAAAGAGGAGTGTTAGGCTGCATGATGGCGGCTCAGTTGTGATGAGGGCCGCCATTGTCGAGCTGACGGAAGAGTTGGCCAACAAAAAAAATGACGGCCCAGGGCACACACGGCCTCCCCTTTAAGGGCCGTCATGGGCAGATGTCATCATCGTCGGGTGCACGCTGGCCTGGGGCACAAACGCGGGACGCGGTGCTAACTTCAAATCGACCCCAAAATCTCAGGGGCAATTTCACATCAGGCGCAATCGCTACCCGCCCCCAGGCAAGAAGGCAATTGCGACTCCTGAGAGCACTAACGGGGCACAATAAAGGGGCAATTTTGGCTCCTTAATGTAGAAGGAGGTTGGAGAGGCAGAGAGGTTTATGGAGGGAATTCCAGAGCTTAGGGCCTGTACAGCTGAAGGTACAGCTGCCAATGATGGTGTGAAGGGTCTGGGGTATGCACAAGGCTAAAGTTGGAGCAACTCAGAGTTCTTGGAGGGTTGTAGGGCTGGAGGAGGCTACAGAGGTGGGGAAGGGCAAGGGCATGGTGTGATTTGAACATTAGGATGACATTTTACGTTAGAGGCTTTGGGGAGGGGAGCCACTGTCCATCATCATAGGCAGTCGCTCGAAATCGAGGAAGACTTGCTTCCACTCTAAAAGTGAGTTCTTAGGTGACTGAACAGTCCAATACGGTAATTACAGTCTCTGTCACAGGTGGGACAGACAGTCGCGGAAGGAAAGGGTGGGCGAGGAGCCTGGTTTGCCGCACGCTCCTTCCGCTGCCTGTGCTTGTTTTCTGCATGCTCTCGGCGACGAGATTCGAGGTGCTCAGCATCCTCCCAGATGTTCTTCCTCCACTTAGGGCGGTCTTTGGCCAGGGATTCCCAGGTATTGGTGGAGACATACGAAAGCATGAACCTTATACTAAACATCTGTAAGACAAAGATTCTCCACCAACCTGACCCCGCCACACAGTATTGCCTCCCGGTCATCAAAATCCATGGCGCGGCCTTGGACAATGTGGACCACTTTCCATACCTCGGGAGCCTACTATCAGCAAGGGCAGACAGGGCAGTAATGATACCCACCCTCCTATATGGCTCAGAGAAATGGACCATATACAGTCGACACCTCAAATCGCTGGAGAAATACCACCAACGATGTCTCCACAAGATCCTGCAAATTCCCTGGGAGGACAGACACAACAATGTCACTGTTCTTGATCAGGCCAACATCCCCAGCATCGAAGCACTGACCACACTCGACCAGCTTCGTTGGGTGGGTCACATTGTTCTCATGCCTGACACAAGACTCCCAAAGCAATCACTCTACTCGGAACTCCTACATGGCAAGCAAGCCCCAGGTGGGCAGAGGAAACGTTTCAAGGACACCCTCAAAGCTTCCTTGATAAAGTGCAACATCCCCACCGACACCTGGGAGTCCCTGGCCAAAGACTGCCCTAAGTGGAGCCAATGTAGATCACTCAGCACAGAGGGTCAATGGAACTTATTGTTGGATAGGATAGGGACTGCAGAGTTTTGGATGAGCTGGTTTATGGAGGGTGAATGATGGGAGGCCAGAGAGCATTGAAATAATTGAGTATGGAGGTGACAAAGGCATGGATGAGGGTTTTAGCAGCAGATGGGCAGAAACAGAGATGGAGGTGGGCGATGTTATTGAGATAAGAACATAAGAAATAGGAATAGAAGTAGACCATACGCCCCTCGAGCCTGCTCCGCCATTCAATGGCTGATCTGATCATGGACTCAGCTCCACTTCCCCGCCTACTCCCCATATCCCCTTATCCTTTTATCATTTAAGAAATTGTCTATTTCTGTTTTAAATTTATTCAATGTCCCAGCTTCCACAGCTCCCTGAGGCAGCGAATTCCACAGATTTACAACCCCCTGAAGGCAGAAATTTCTCCTCATCTCTGTTTTAAATGGGAGGCCCCTTATTCTAAGGTCGTGCCCTCTAGTTCTAGTCTCCCTCATCAGTGGAAACATCCTCTCTGCATTCACCTTGTCAAGCCCCCTCATAATCTTGTACATTTCGATAAGATCACCTCTCATTCTTCTGAATTCCAATGAGTAGAGGCCCAACCTACTCAACCTTTCCTCATAAGTCAACCCCCTCATCCCTGGAATCAACCTAGTGAACCTTCTCTGAACTGCCTCCAAAGCAAGTATATCCTTTCATAAATATGGAAACCAAAACTGCACGCAATATTCCAGGTGTGGCCTCACCAATACCTTATATAGCTGTAGTAAGACTTCCCTGCTTTTATGCTCCATCCCCTTTGCAATAAAGGCCAAGATACCATTGGCCTTCCTGATCACTTGTTTTTGTGTTTCATGCCATCCTTTTGTGTTTCATGCACAAGTACCTCCAGGTCCCGCTGTACTGCGGCACTTTGCAATCTTTCTCCATTTTTCTGCCAAAGTGCATGACCTCACACTTTCCAACATTGTACTCCATCTGCCAAATTTTTGCCCGCTCACTTAGCCTATGTCCATTGCAGATTTTTTGTGTCCTCCTCACACATTGCTTTTGCTCCCATCTTTGTATCATCAGCAAACTTGGCTACGTTACACTCAGTCCCTTCTTCCAAGATGTTAATATAGATTGTAAATAGTTGGGCTCACAGCACTGATCCCTGCGGAACCCCACTAGTTACTGGTTGCCAATCAGAGAATGAACCATTTATCCTGACTCTCTGTTCTCTATTAGCCAATCCTCTATCCATTCTAATATATTACCCCCAACCCCGTGAACTTTTATCTTGTGCAGTAACCTTTTATGTGGCACCTTGTCAAATGCCTTCTGGAAATCCAAATATACCACATCCACTGGTTCCCCCTTATCCACCCTGTTCATTACATCCTCAAAGAACTCCAGCAAATTTGTCAAACATGACTTTTCCCCTTCGTAAATCCATGCTGACTCTGCCTGACCAAATTTTGCTTTTCCAAATGTCCTACTACTGTTTCTTTAATAATGGACTCCAACATTTTCCCAACAACAGATGTTAGGCTAACTGGTCTATAGTTTCCTGCTTTTTGTCTGCCTCCTTTTTTAAATAGGGGCATTATATTTGCAGTTTTCCAATCTGTTGGGACCTCCCCAGAATGCAGGGATTTTGGTAAATTACAATCAATCTCTTAAGACCCTAGGATGCAAGCCATCAGATCATGGGGATTTATCTGCCTTTAGTCCCATTATCTTACTGAGTACCACCTTCTTAGTGATTGTGATTGTGTTAGGTTCCTCCCCCCCATAGCTCCTAGACTGTCGGAATATTGTTAGTGTCCTCTCTCGTAAAGACTGGGATTAGGCAATCTTTGTGATGGAGATAATGGCCCGTATTTTGTGGGCCATTAATGGCCGGTATTTTGTGGTACATACGAGGTGCGCAGGTGCTCGTAAGGGCCGCCTAAGTTCAGGGTTTTCGCTCGCAAAGCACATGCGCAAAAACCCGGGACTTGCGATCTGTCAAACTCAACCCCGGGAAAAGTGACATCTGCAAGTGAAGATTTGGGCTATTTGTCCAACTTCTGCCCAGCGACTGCCCGTGGAAGTTTTATGCCTGGAAACAGCAGGGTGTAAGGCTTGCTTTTACCAGCCTAAGAGTTTAAAAAAAACATCAAAATCATTTTTTTCCAATGATTTAAACATTTAAAAAAATGTGCAATAAGACAAGGTAATTTTAGCCCCTTTAAAACATTTAAAATTATTTTCAAAAAATTTAATTTTTTTAAAAAATATTTAATTAAATGGCATTTTCATTCATTTTAAAATGTAATGTTTTTTATTTATTTGATGTGTATATGTATATGTAGATATGGAATCCCCATAAGCACGAATGGGGATTCCCTTCTTTCATTCGTTGGGCCGACCAGGGGCAAATTTAGGACCATTCTAACGTCAGAATTTCAGCTCAGTCTCCAATAGGACATCTAGGTTGTGAAAAGTCTATTCCTACCTGAGACAGGGGGAATGGAATTGGTGGTGAGGGTACGTAGTTTATGGCGTAGACAAAAGACGATATGGCTTTAGTCTTCCCAATGTTTAACTGAAGGAAATTGCAACTCATCTAGGACTGGATATCAAACAGGAAGTTTGACAACACAGAGGCAGTGGAGGGGTCGCGAGAGGTGATGGAGAGGTAAAGCTGGATGTCTTCAGCATACATGTGGAATCTGATGCCATGCATTCAGGTGATGTTACTGAGGGGCAGCATGGAGATGAGGAAGAAGAGGGATCCAAGGATAGACCATTAGGGGATTCCAGAGATAACTGTGTGAGAGGAAAGATGATAAGCCATGGCTGGAGATGCTCTGGCTACGATTGAATAGGTAAGAGTGGAATCAAGCAACGGTAGTCCCACTCAGCTGGGCAACGAAGGAGGAGGTTAGTGTGGTTAACATGTCAAAAGCTGCAAGGAAGTTAAAAAAGACGAGGCGGGAGAGTGTGCCATGGGCACAGTCACAGAGGATGACATTGATTAGGACCGTGTTGTAGCAGGGGCGGAAACGTGGTTAGAGAGATCCAAGCATGGAGTTGCAGGAAAGGTGGGCATGGATTTGGGAGGTGACCATATGTTCATGGACTTTGGAAAGGAAAGGGAGTTTGGAGACATGACGGTAGTTTGCAAGGACAGAGGGGTCAAAGGTGTGTTTTTTGAGGAGAAGGTGATAACTGCAGCTTTAAAAGGGAGGAGATAGTGCCTGAGGAGAAGGAACCATTTACAATGCAGCCATAATTTTGTCCAGGAAGAGAAGTTGGGTGATAAGCAGTTTAGTGGGAATGGGGTAAAGAGAGTAGGACTATGGTCTCATGAATAGGATTTGCTCAGAGAGGACATGAGGGGAAATAGGAAAGAAACTAAAGAAAGACACAGGTTCCAAGCTAGTGCATGGGGATACCTTGGAGGAAATGTGTTGGTCAATAAGGGGAAGGGGACATGTAGCAGAGGCAGCTGAATAGATGGTCTCAATCTTAGTGATAAATAAGTTCATGAGCTCCTCACACTTGTTGTTGGAGATATGGGTGGCGGGGACAAGGGAGAGGGGTTTAAGGAGACGGTTGGTAGTGGTGAAAAGAAGCCAGGAGTTTTCTATGCATTCCAGCTCTTCCATATCCTTTGTTTACAATCAGGACATGACTATTCAAGTCTTTTAAATAGCTATGTAACCTGAAATCCCTCTGCACCCAAGTCGGTTACTCCTTTTTGTTCTTCCCTTAAGCCTTCTTGGGTCCTTCTCTCCTGCCTCCTCCCCTTCCAATCACCCATGTCACACCTACTTTAATTTATCTCTTCTCGGGTACTTTATCCTCCACCCCCCACCCACCCCCAATCTCTACCCCAACCTATCACTGGTCCTCTGCCTCCTATCACCATCATTGCCCCTTGGATAGGCCTACAGTTACCTTTAGTGTCTCTCAGCATTCTTCAAATGTACCCATTGCTGCCTCCTCATGAACAGCAACCCCAACTGCCCCATCCTCCTCTCTCATTTGACATTCCCATCCATCATGCCCGCTGGGGGCTAATCTCAGCAACCTCTTCCCTGTCCTGCTCAGCCCACGCACCACTGCCCCCTTGGATTTTGCCAACAGATCAACAATCACCAGCTCTCTCTACATTTCCCTCTAGAATGTCTGATCACTCACAAACAAGGCCCTAGCCATCTACAACCCGACATCATGAGTTTGACGGAAACTTATATCACCTTGTCACTTATTGAAGCTTCCTCACCTGGATATACTTTCTATCCCACCTTAAAAGCCACGGTGACAGTATAGTCCTTATCACCAAATCACACCTTGATCTGTCTCCCTATTCCTCTGGCACTTTCTCTTTCATTGAGCACCTCACCTTATTCCACCCCTTTCGCTATCCTTTAAAATTCACATCTCTAAGCTCCACCCTGAATTTCTCACCGAGATGTCCTCATACCTGTCCTCCCTCAGCCTCTACACTGATTAACCTCTCATCCTCGGTGATCGATCTCAACATGCCTTGCCCTCTCTCCTTTAATTTTACTGCTCTCCTATCCTACTTTAACCTCACACCATATAAACTCTCCTACACGTAGTCACGGCCACTCCTTGACTTTCCCATCTCACGTGGCCTCTCTATTCCGATCCTCTCTCTCAAACACAAGGGCATCTCCAATCATTTACTTGTTTCCCTCACAACTCACTTCCTTCCACCTCTACAAAAAACTCTCCCTTAAGTCACTTACAACTGCTCCCTCACCTCCACCTTTGATGTCCTTGTCCCCAGCTCTCTCCCACTCTTGTTGTCTCCCTCTGGTATGGCTCTGTCATTGCTCCTACAAGCCTAATGCCCGCAGACTTTTTAAATTATCCACAACTGGTATAGCCATTCATCACCAGATATAGCTGGACAACATCAAGCACTATTGGGCCTTGCTCTCCTATGCCAAAACCTCTTACTATTTTATACCTTTCCATAACTCTAATATTCTTTGAATAATGGGATGCTCAGAATTGCATTAACTAACATCCTACACAAAATCTGCACCTTTTGCTTGGTTTTATATAAATGCCCCACTTTCCAGCAGTGGTCAATGGATTGGAATGGAAACCTTGACTGATTTTGTTCGCTTCCTTAGCTGGAAGACACTGAAGTTAATTGTATACTCCTATCATTGTCCTGGATGTGAACATCTAGTTCAGCATGTATTGCAGTTCATAGTTGAAACCTTCCTGATCTGCATAACTCACACCATATATTATATTGACCGATTGGGTGTCAAAGGACTCCTATGAAGGTATATTTTGAATGTATTATGAATCTGCCCTTACTCAATCCTGCATCAAGTCCTGCTCATCCATCAACCCTGTCCTCACTGACCTACATTGACTCCGAGTCCCCTAAAGCCTCAATTTTAAAATTCTCATCCTTGTGCTTAAATCCCTTCTCGTCCTCACCCGCCCCTATTGCTGTAACCTTCTCCAGTACTACAATCATTTCCCTCCTGCCCCAAACTCTCTATTCCTCTGATTCTGGCCTCTAATACATCCCTTTCTCCCTTTCATCATCATAGGCAGTCCCTCAAAACGAAGATGACTTGTTTCCACGCCAAAAAAGGATGGGTTCACAGGTGTTTCAGTGAAGGACCTGAACTACATACTGAAGGGTGGAAGATGCCTGTGTGTGGATTTTTTTTAACGTGTGGTGTCCATTGCACACTAGTCACCACATGGGTTTGACACAGCTAGGTCTTGGTTCAGTGGCAAGGATTTCCCAAGACGACTGGAGACCAGCTCTGCTGCACAGACCTAGTGCGCACACATATCACAGTGTGGGCTGGCCCGTGCTGCCCCTGGGCCCTTGGTCCTGAACTCACGCCTCTCCTGGGCCCCGATCACATCCCTCTACCGCCGCTCCTTCCCTTTCTCCCTTTGCCCGGCATTGAGGACCATGTCTTCAGCTGCCTTGGTCCCCTGCTGTGAATTTCCTACCTAAACCCCTCCGCCTCTCCACTGTACTCCTTAAAACCTACCTTTTTGACCACCCACCAAATATATCCTTCTTTGGTTTGCCATCCATGTTATTATTCATTCTCGGAATGTGGGCGTCATTGGCAAGGCTGGTATTCCTTGAACATCCCTAGTTCCTCTGAGAAAGTGGTGGTGGGCCACCTTCTTGAGCCTCTGTTGATTCTCTCTAGCAGTTTGACAGTCAACCACATTGGTGTGGGACTGGAATCGCATATTGGCCAGATCAGGTAAGGCGACAGACTTCCTTCACTAAATGATATTAGTGAACCAGTTGGATTTTTATGACAATCTGACATCCGCATGATCACTTTTACTGAGACAAGCTTTCTATTTCCACATTAAACGCAGGAGTTTAATATATTATAGTGATATATGGCAAGAGTTTTAATACATTACAAGACTGCCCACTCTTTGACTTATTGGTAGAAAGAGGTGGCAGTACATTCCCATGTTGTCAAAACATTCCAATTTGAGCACATGTCAACATAGAGTACGCCCAAATCGAACAAAATTAGAGTAAAGCTCATCTTATTCTGCCCCCAAAATGCTGCATTAATAGATTTCAGTATTTCATACATTCTGCTAATTTATGCTCATTAAGTGATGTGTAAAAATAATCTGAGTGTAAAACCAGGACTATTATATAAAGGGTTCAGAGCACAGCTCTTGTTTTTTCAAAAAAATGCTCGTAATTCGAAGATGGGATAATAGCAGTAATTTTCCAACTTCCTGCTCCTGATGGAGTGTTTCCCACCAGCAGCGCACATTTGAACTTCGTGCTGTGACCATTGAAATGAATGGTTTGACAGTCACACACGGAGCAATTTCCGATATGTGCTCTCGGTGGTCAAGACTGCCAGCCACTGCTGCAAAGTTTGAAAATGATCCCTATAATTTCTTCTCATTAACAACATTAACATAATCCATAATCACCAATTGGTGCCATTAATAAGCATCGCCACACCGTGAAATAGCGTTGTATTAAATGTCAACAAATCCCCTCAAATTATACTGATCACCATCAAATTGAAGGCTATAAAATAACTCAGACTCAGATTCAAGCAAAATAACTGTTTAAGTGTCAGCTTGCCCCAGCGATAACACTCTTGGTGCCAAATCGGAAAGTTGTGGCTTCAAGCCGCACTCCAAGACTTGTACAGATAATCTAGGCTGAGACCTCAGTGCAGTACTGAAGGAGTGCTACATTGTTGGAGGTGCTGACTTTTAAGTTGGAGGTCCTGCCTGGCTGTTCTGGTGGGTGTAAATGATCCCATAATGTGTTTTCAAGGAAAAGCAATGAGTTTTCTGATACTCTGGCAAGTATCATCCTTCAATCACCACCACCAAAACATATTAACTGGTCATTCACCTCATTTGCTGTTTGTGCAACTTTGATGTGTGCACTTTGTCATGTTTGCCTACAAAACAGTGGCAGCACTTCAAACAAGCAATTAATTGGCTTTGAAGCACTTTGAGACATCCTGAGGATGTGAAAGGTGCTATATAAATGCAAGTTCTTGCTTTCTTTTACCTTTATATGCAAATATAATTTATGGTAGACAAAAGTCGAAAACCCCTATCTTTTCTCCCCCTACAGGGGGTTATACAGGGACCAGCAACGGGCCGGATTATATTTGTGGGGCACAGTGGGAGGACTCCTGCCCTTCCTGGCCCCACAAGAATGAAAGAAAGAAAAATGTGGGCTTATTTTGGCCCTTTAAGGACTGCTGCACACCGGCGTTAGGTTGCTCCACACCGGGGACCAATGGATGGGGTCTGCGTGGCACATTAGCACATAAACATAAAAACATAGAAATTAGGTGCAGGAGTAGGCCATTCGGCCCTTCGACCCGCAATAAGATCATGGCTGGTCATTCAACCTCAGTACACCTTTCCTGCTTTCTCTCCATACCCTTTGATCCCTTTAGTCGTAAGGGCCATATCTAACTCCCTTTTGAATATATCTAACAAACTGGCCTCAACAACTTTCCGTGGTAGAGAATTCCACAGGTTCACAACTCTCTGAGTGAAGAAGTTTCTCCTCATCTCGGTCCTAAATGGCTTACCCCTTATCCTTAGACTGTGACCCCTGGTTCTGGACTTCCCCAACATCGGGAACATTCTTCCTGCATCTAACCTGTCTAAACCCGTCAGAATTTTATATGTTTCTATGAGATCCACTCTCATTCTTCTAAACTCCAGTGAATACAAGCCCAGTCGATCCAGTCTCTCCTCATATGTCAGACCTGCCATCCCAGGAATCAGTCTGGTGAACCTTCGCTGAACTCCCTCAATAGCAAGAACGTCCTTCCTCAGATTAGGAGACCAAAAATGAACACAATATTCCAGGTGTGGCCTCACCAAAGCCCTGTACAACTGCAGTAAGACCTCCCTGCTCCTATACTCAAATCTTCTAGCTATGAATGCCAACATGCCATTTACCTTCTTCACCGCCTGCTGTACCTGCATGCCAAATTTCAATAACTGATGTACCATGGCACCCAGGTCTCGTTGCACCTCCCCTTTTCCTAATCTCCGCCATTCAGATAATATTCCGCCTTCCTGTTTTTGCCCCCAAAGTGGATAACCTCACATTTATCCACATTATATTGCATCTGCCATGCATTTGCCCACTCACCTAACCTGTCCAAGTCACCTTGCAGACTCTTAGCATCCTCCTCACAGCTCACACCGCCACCCAGCTTAGTGTCATCTGCAAACTTGGATATATTACAGTCAATTCCTTCATCTAAATCATTGATGTATATTGTAAATAGCTGGGGTCCCAGCACTGAACCCTGCGGCACCCCACTAGTCACTGCCTGCCATTCTGAAAAGGACCCATTTATTCCGACTCTCTGCTTCCGTCTGCCAACCAGTTCTCTATCCACGTCAATACATTACCCCCAATACCATGTGCTTTAATTTTGCACACCAATCTCTTGTATGGGACATTGTCAAAAGCCTTTTGAAAGTCCAAATACACCACATCCACTGGTTCTCTCTTGTCCACTCTACTAGTTACATCCTCAAAAAATTCTAGAAGATTTGTCAAGCATGATTTCCCTTTCATAAATCCATGTTGACTTGGACCGATCCTGTCACTGCTTTCCAAATGCGCTGCTAATTCATCTTTAATAATTGATTCCAACATTTTCCCCACCACCGATGTCAGGCTAACCAGTCTATAATTACCTGTTTTCTCTCTCCCTCCTTTTTCAAAAAGCGGTGTTACATTAGCTACCCTCCAGTCCATAGGAACTGATCCAGAGTCGATAGACAGTTGGAAAATGATCACCACTATTTCTAGGGCCACTTCCTTAAGTACTCTGGGATGTAGACTATCAGGCCCTAGGGATTTATCGGCCTTCAGTCCCATCAATTTCCCTAACACAATTTCCTGACTAATAAGGATTCCCTTCAGTTCCTCCTTCTCGCTAGCCCCTCGGACCCCTAGTATTTCCGGAAGGTTATTTGTGTCCAACGCCCGATTGACATATTGAAATGAGACTTCCGTTTGTTTCAGGCGGGAGTGCTGGCCACCTATTTCGGGTGGGCCTCGGGCGCTTAATAGGTGGGACTATACTTTTGGGAATTTTTGTTTACCTGTTGTCCTATTTTCCAGCATAAGCGGAACGGTGGACGTACAGAAATTGGACCCATGCGTTTATTCTGCCTTTCCTCACAACTCTGGCCACTGACATTAGGGGAACAGCTTTATGGTTCTTCTCTGCACTGACCACAGCACCTGAATCTTCCTCTGTGACCAGAACCCAACACAGTATTCAAGGAGATGGGAATCTGCCGCAATCATTAAGGCAGATGCAAAGTACATTGGCGCCCGCATTTTCTGCGGCTTGGAGGAGTCAGTGTTCCATGTTTATTTAGGGTGTGTGAGGTTGCAGCCCCTCTGCCACTATTTGAAGGGCTGCTCCGCAATTTCTGGCTGCACTTCAGTCTCACGGCCCTGATCTTTGGGCACCCAGTGCGGGGGGGAGGGAAGCGGGCAGGTCGGAGGGCCTCCTCATGGGACTGCTCCTCTGCCCAGCCAAGGTGACCATTAACAGGTCCAGGCAGCGGGCGGTCGACAGTGTCATTCAACCCGACTGCCTCCATCAGTGTTCGCACCTTGGTGTCCCTGGAGATGGCACGTTCGAGGCCTTCCGCGGCTGGTGGGCACTGGAGGGACTGGAGTGCATCATCACAACAGGGAACAACATTTTAATTTGATATATTAAGGTTCCTTTAAATGTTTTTTGCTAAATTGCGGGTTGTGGTGATTATGCCCCTTTGACAAGGGGGCGCAAGTTTGAATTCAATTGGCAAATCACCAGTATTTAAAAGAGTTATAAAGTACATTGGTTTCTTTGAACCCGCATTCACAAACAAAAGATCAAACTCAAGTGCCATGCTCCGCAGTGACTGTATGCAAATGCACTTTAATTAACAATTTGAGAGTGAGCATGCTTTGACCATAATAATTTGCCCTGTAATCCTCTAGGCAGTTCACACTGACAATAGTAACATTACCAACCCCACTGCTAAATTCCTGAATCATGCATCATAGCCAAATAGCAGGTACTTGTAAACAGTGACCTGCCCAACTATACCAGCAACAATATTGATCTGTATTTACACAACATCTCTGGCATAGAAATCATCACAAAGCATCTCGCAGAGAAACAAAGCAGAAGAGTTCAGAAAAGTGACTGAAAGCTTGACTGAATGGATGTGCTTTGAGAAGTCTCTTAATGGTGAAGAAAGAGACAGAGAGAAACGGTTCAAGGAGGAAACCCCAGAGTGTAGGTCCAAGGCAGCTGAATGCTCTGACACCAACGGTGGAGCAGAGAGAGGGGTTGGTTGCGGGGGGCTGGGGGGCAGCAGGCGGGGAGGTCAGAAGGCAACAAATAGGGCTGGAGGAGGTTGTACGGGTCGGGTGAGAAAGAGGATTTTAAATTCAATGCATTCAGGCATGGAGTCGGTGTAGGTCTGTGATGGTGCAGGCGATAACCTAATGAGTGATGGAGCACAATAGGATGCAAGTGGCAAAGTCTTGGACAAGTTGCGGCTTTTGGAGGTTGGAAAGGTGGAAAACCAGCAGGAATGCATTAGAGAAATTATTGCCGATAAATTTGATGGTGCCACACCCATTTTTCGGGCGCTAAATGGGCGCCGTGGCCTCCAATATGGTGGGTAGGTAGTACGTGCTCATTACGAGCCAGAAGTGCAATGGCCACTATATTGGTATTGGCAAAAAAATAAGTGTCCAAGGACTAATGTGGGGTCAGAATGCTCCTCCTGACCCCACAGTAACACTGCAGTCCTGTGCCAACCACCGCTCATCCCCTCCGTCTCTCCCACTCCTGATTGCCATCTCAACCCCATCGCAATGTCCTGATCGCCCACCGTTCTGGTCACCCCATTGAACTTCTCCTGGTCACCCCACCCCCTTCCACTGCCCTCCATTTCCTGGTCACCCACTTCCAATCACATCCTCTTCCCCTTTAAACAAGCTACCCGAGGGCCACTGAATCACCCAAAGCCTCTTTTCCAGCAAGCTGCCTGGGGATACGCAGCAGGTGTCCACAGTTCACTGGTCTCATTTAAATGAGGCCAGAGGCCTAATATCGGGTGCACCTTGGGCCTACCCGTTCAAGTGCAGGGATCGAGCCTGCCGGCGCAAATTAATTTCTAGGCCCTTGTGTACAGATGATGAAGGCTTGGATAAGGTTGCAGTGATAGCAGATAAAGGTACAGCAGAGATTGTCGATGTTGCAAAGGTGGAAGTAGACATAAGGATAAGATGAGTTTCAAGCTCAGCTCTGGCCACACAGAATGCCAAAGTTGTCCACAGTTCGGTTCATCCCGAGTAAGTAATAGGAAAGGAAGGTCTCCAGAATTGATAATTGGGGAACTTTAAAAGTGGCCATGTTGGGGCAGAAGGAAAAGCCAGTGATGGAGATGTGCTGGCTGTATTGGGACAGATAAGCATGAAATCACGCAAGGACAGTCTCATGTTGCTGGACTATGGAGTTGAGATAAGCAATGTCAAATGTC
Source organism: Pristiophorus japonicus (assembly GCF_044704955.1). Lineage (NCBI taxonomy): Eukaryota > Metazoa > Chordata > Chondrichthyes > Pristiophoridae > Pristiophorus > Pristiophorus japonicus. The sequence continues at coordinate 24,865,406 of NC_091986.1, forward strand.
ATGTCATGGAGGACTAAAAAGAAAAAAAAATTGCATTTATATAGCGCCTTTCACAACTACTTGATATATAATGTAGGGAAATGTAAGATAGGAAAAATAGAAAAACAGAATATTTTTTAAATGGTGAGAAACTTTTAAATGTTGGTGTTCAGAAAGATTTGAGTGTCCTCGTGCAAGAAACAATGAAAGCAACCATGCAGGTACAGCAAGCAATAAGGAAGACAAATGGCATGTTGTCTTTTATTGCAGGGGGGTTGGAGTATAAGAGTAAGGAAGTCTTACTACAATTGTACAGGGCCTTGGTGCACTCTAAGGAAGGATATACTTGCCTTGGAGGCGTACAATGGAGATTCACTTGATTGATTCCTGGAATGAGAGGCCTGTCTTATGATGAGAGATTGTGTAGAATGGGCCTATACTCTCTGGAGTTTAGAAGAATGAGAGGTGATCTCATTGAAACATGCAAGATTCTGAAGGGGATTGACAGGCACATGCTGAGAGGTTGTTTCCCCTGGGCTGGAGTGTCTAGAACTAGGGGGCACAGTCTCAGGATAAGGGGTCGGCCATTTAAGACAGAGATGAGGAGGAATTTCTTCACTCAGAGGGTTGTGAATCTTTGGAATTCTCTGCCCCAGAGGGCTGTGGATGCTGAGTCTCTGAATATATTCAAGGCTGAGATAGATAGATTTTTGGAGTTTAGGGGAATCAAGGGACATGGGGATCGGGCGGGAAAATGGAGTTGAGGTCGATGATCATCCATGATCTTATTGAATAGTGGAGCAGGCTCAAAGGGCCATAGGGCCTAATCCTACTCCTATTTCTTATCTTATGTTCTTATATCTCAAAGCGTTTCACAGCCAATGAAATACTTTTGGAGTGTAGTCACGGTTGTAATGTGGGAAACGCACCAGCCAATCTGCGCACAGCAAGTTCTGTGATAATGACCAGATAATCTATTTTTGACTAGATCCTATAAGGTATAAATTCTGAGGCGGGAACAGTGCACAGCATGGACATCCAACTGAGTGCTTATGGACAGCTGTTTTCAACTGAACTTCAGGATCATTCCCAATTAATTAAGCATAGTAAGATATGATTTCCAGCTGCACCTTTAGGAGCTCACGTACATGGAGGTAGAAGTGAAGGTGCTGCTGCAGCTATTTAAACAGAAATATAGACAACTGGATCTAACTTTCTATAGCAGTACAGTGAGTTTCTGGAAATGTTACAGAGCGCTCTAGCACAAGAACACCCAGATTTACAGATGCAAAGTGGAATTGCTGTTGCATGATGTGAATGCAAGAAAGATCCCTTTTTTATGCACACCAGGACAACCTCCCCAGAGGACAGGAATGCAGGCCATCATCATCATAGGTAGTCCGTCGAAATCGAGGAAGACTTGCTTCCATTCTAAAAGTTTGTCACCATCCTCCGCCTGCTCCACGACGACATGCAAGCCGTGATCCTGACCAATGGATCTACCACAGACACAATCCACATCCGGACCGGGGTCAAGCAGGGCTGCGTCATCGCACCAACCCTCTTTTCGATCTTCCACGCTGCAATGCTCCATCTCACACTCAACAAGTTCCCCGCTGGAGTAGAACTAAACTATAAAATCAGTGGGAACCTGTTGAACCTTCATCGACCCCAGGCTAAATCCAAGACCGTCCCATCCTCTATCGTCGAACTACAGTACGCAGACGACGCTTGCGTCTGCGCACATTCAGAGGCTGAACTCCAAGCCATCGTCAACATCATCACTGAGGCGTACGAAAGCATGGGCCTTACACTAAACATCCATAAGACAAAAGTCCTCCACCATCCTGACCCCGCTACACAGCACTGCCCCCCAGTCATCAAAATCCACAGCGCAGCCTTGGACAATGTGGACCACTTTCCAATGCAGAACACCCAGGAGCTAATGACAGCAAAAGTCAATTCTGTCTCCAATGATTGTAGGACTTGGAAACAAATGCATAAGAAGATGGGAGACATGAAGAAACAGTGCTCGGTATCAAACAGTTGGCCAAAGGTCGCATGTCCCAACATGCTGCCTATAAACCTGTTACACTTTAATTGCTTCCCTATTCACGCGATCTTGCAGCTCTTTCAGTGTTTACTAAGTTTTTCATGACTCTAGCAGGGCACACATTCAGCTGAATTGTTCCTTTTGAAAATTCAGTGTAGCAGTTGTGCGATTTATTTTGCAGAGGGTGTGTGAATTTTCACATTTTTTTAGCATTTATCATTACAGATAGCTAATTGATTACTCACTCAGATTCCAATAAAACAAGAATTCAACAGAGGAATCGAGAAAATGCACGAAGAAATAATCTGAAATCCTTGGATCAATACCAACACTGGGCTGGGCTAACCAGTCTATTTCCAGGTATGTAACTTTGTGAACTCTCATTCTTTGGGCACCCCGCTTCTGGATGCCCTTCGGTTTTAGTAAGAGGAAAGTGAGGAGGGAGGGACAGGAATACCCCTCTCGTCTCCTTTCCAGGGGAATGTTTGATCTGCACCGATTGTAGGCACAGTCCCAGGTCTGCTCAGACATTTTTGGCAGAGCAAGGAGGGCAGAGACCCGATATGACAGCTGTGTACCCTCCATGGCAACTGAGAAATGAGCAATCCTCAGGTGTTACGGAGAGCAATACTGGGGCCAATATGTGATGCTTACACCATAGAAACATAAACATAGAAAATAGGTGTAGGAGTAGACCATTCGGCCCTTCGAGCCTGCACCACCATTCAATAAGATCATGGCTGATCATTCCCTCAGTACCCTTTTCCTGCTTTCTCTCCATACCCCTTGATCCCCTTAGCCGTAAGGGCCATATCTAACTCCCTCTTGAATATATCCAATGAACTGGCACCAACAACTCTATGCGGCAGGGAATTCCACAGGTTAACAACTCTCTGAGTGAAGAAGTTTCGCCTCATCTCAGTCCTAAATGGCCTACCCCTTATCCTAAGACTGTGTCCCCTGGTTCTGGACTTCCCCAACATCGGGAACATTCTACCCGCATCTAACCTCAGAATCTTGAATGCTTCTACAAGAGCCCCTCTCATCCTTCTAAACTCCAATGTATAAAGGCCCAGTTGATCCAGTCTCTCCTCATATGTCAGTCTAGCCATCCCTGTAATCAGTCTGGTGAACCTTCGCTGTACTCCCTCAATAGCAAGAATGTTCTTCCTCAGATTAGGAGACCAAAAATGAACACAATATTCCAGGTGAGACCTTACCAAGGCCCTGTACAACTGCAGTAAGACCTCCCTGCTCCTATACTCAAATCCCCTAGCTATGTAGGTCAACATACCATTTGCCTTCTTTACCGCCTGCTGTACCTGTATGCCAACTTTCAATGACTGATGAACCATGATACCCAGGTCTCGTTGCACCTCCCCTTTCCCTAATCTGCCACCATTCAGATAATAATCCGTCTTCGCGTTTTTGCCCCCAAAGTGGATAACCTCACATTTATCCACATTATACTGCATCTGCCATGCATTTGCCCACTCACCTAACTTGTCCAAGTCACCCTGCAGCCTCTTAGCGTCCCTTCACAGCTCACACTGCCACCCAGTTTAGTGTCATCTGCAAACTTGGAGATATTACACTCAATTCCTTCATCCAAATCAATGATGTATATTGTAAAGAGCTGGGGTCCCAGCACTGAGCCCTGCGGCACTGCCTGCCATTCTGAAAAGGACCCGTTTATCCCGACTCTCTGCTTCCTGTCTGCCAACCAGTTCTCTATCCACGATAGTACATTACCCCCAATACCATGTGCTTTGATTTTGCACACCAATCTCTTGTGTGGGACCTTGTCAAAAGCCTTTTGAAAGTCCAAATACACCACATTCACTGGTTTTCCTTTGTCCACTCTACTAGTTACTTCCTCAAAAAATTCTAGAAGATTTGTCAAGCATGATATCCCCTTCATAAATCTATGTTGACTTGGACCGATCCTGTCACTGCTTTCCAAATGCGCTGCTAATTCATCCTTAATAATTGATTCCAACATTTTCCCCACTACTGATGTTAGGCTAACCAGTCTATAATTACCCGTTTTCTCTCTCCCTCCCTTTTTAAAAAGTGGTGTTACATTAGCTACCCTCCAGTCCATTGGAACTGATCCAGAGTCGATAGACTGTTCGAAAATGATCACCAATGCATCCACTATTTCTAGGGCCACTTCCTTAAGTACTCTGGGATGCAGACTATCAGGCCTTCATTTATTGGCCTTCAATCCCATCAATTTCCCTAACACAATTTCCCGCTTAATAAGGATATCCTTTCAGTTTCTCCTTCTCACTAGACCCTCGGTCCCCTAGTACTAACGGAAGGTTATTTGTGTCTTCCTTCGTGAGGACAGAACCAAAGTATTTGTTCAATTGGTCTGCCATTTCTTAATTCCCCATTATAAATTCACGAGAATCCGACTGCAAGGGACCTATGTTTGTCTTCACTAATCTTTTTCTCTTCACATATCTATAGAAGCTTTTGAGTCAGTTTTATGTTCCCGGCAAGCTTCTTCTCGTACTCTATTTTCCCCCTCTTAAGTAAACCCTTTGTCCTCCTCAGCTGAATTCTAAATTTCTCGCAGTCCTCAGGTTTGCTGCTTCTTCTGGCCAATTTATATCCCTCTTCATTGGATTTAACATTATCCTTAATTTCCCTTGTTAGTCACGGTTGAGTCACCTTCCCCGTTTTATTTTTACTCCAGACAGGGATGTACAATTACTGAAGTTCATCCATGTGATCTTTAAATGTTTGCCATTGCCTATCCACCGTCAACCCTTTGAGTATCCTTTGTCAGTCTATTCTAGCCAATTCACGCCTCAAACCATCGAAGTTACCTTTCCTTAAGTTCAGGGCCCTAGTTTCTGAATTAACTGTGTCACTCTCCATCCTAATAAAGAATTCTACCATATTATGGTCACTCTTCCCCAACGGGTCTCGCACAACAAGATTGCTAATTAGTCCTTTCTCATTACACATCACCCAGTTCCCTGATTGGTTCCTCAACATCTTGGTCTAGAAAACCATCTCTAATACACTCGAGGAAATCCTCCTCCACCATATTGTTTCCAGTTTTGTTAGCCCAATCAATATGTAGATTAAAGTCACATGATAACTGCTGTACCTTTATTGCATGCATCCCTAATTTCTTGTTTGATGCTGTCCCCAACTTCACTACTACTGTTTGGTGGTCTGGACACAACTCCCACTAACGTTTTCTGCCCCTTGGTATTCCGTAGCTCCACCCATACCAATTCCACATCATCCAAGCTCATGTCCTTTCTTACTATTGCAATAATTTCCTCTTTAACCAGCAATGCCACCCTGCCTCCTTTTCCTTTCTGTCTATCCTTCCTAAATGTTGAATACCGCCGGATGTTGAGTTCCCAGCCTTGGTCACCCTGGAGCCATGTCTCCGCGATGCCAATTACATCATATCCGTTAACTGCTATCTTCGCAGTTAATTCGTCCACCTTATTTTGAATACTCCTCGCATTGAGGCACAGAGCCTTCAGGCTTGTCTTTTTAACCACTTTGCCCCTTTAGAATTTTGCTGTAATGTGGCCCTTTTTGCTTTTTGCCTTAGGTTACTCTGCCTTCCACTTTTACTTTTCTTCTTTCTATCTTTTGCTTCTGCTCCCATTCTACTTTCCTCTGTCCCCCTGCATAAGTTCCCACACCCCTGCCATATTAGTTTAACTCCTCCCCAAAAGCACTAGCAAACTCTCCCCCAAAGACATTGGTTCCGGTCCTGCCCAGGTGCAGACTGTCCAGTTGGTACTGGTCCCACCTCCCCCAGAATCGGTTCCAATGTCCCAGGAATATGAATCCCTCCCTTCTGCACCACTCCTCAAGCCACATATTCATCTGTGCTATCCTGCGATTCCTACTCTGACTAGCACGTAGCACTGGTAGCAATCCTGGGATTACTATTTTTGAGGTCCCACTTTTTAATTTAGCTCCTCGCTCCCTAAATTCGTCTTGTAGGACCTCATCCCAATTTTTACCGACAACATTGGTACCTATATGCACCACGACAACTGGCTGTTCACCCTCCCTTTTCAGAATGCCCTGCACCCACTCCGAGACATCCTTGACTCTTGCACCAGGGAGGCAACATACCATCCTGGAGTCTCGATTGCGGCCGCAGAAACGTCTATCTGTTCCCCTTACAATTGAATCCCCTATCACTATAGCTCTCCCACTCTTTTTCCTGCCCTCCTGTGCAGCAGAGCCACCCACAGTGCCATGAACTTGGCTGCTGCTGCCCTCCCTGGTGAGTCATTCCCCCCCAGCCGTACCCAAAGCGGTGTATCTGTTTTGCAGGGGGATGACCGCAGGGGACCCCTGCACTACCTTCCTTGCACTGCTCTTCCTGTTGGTCAACCATACCCTATCTGGTTGTGTACACTTTACCTGCGGTATGACCAACTCACTAAACCTGCTATTCACATCATTCTCAGCATCGTGCATGCTCCAGAGTGAATCCATCCGCAGCTCCAGTGCTGCAATGCAGTCCGTCAGGAGCTGCAGCCGGATACACTTTCCGCACACGTAGTCGTCAGGGACACCTGAAGCGTCCCTGACTTCCCACATAGTACAGGAGGAGCATAACACGTGAACGAGCACTCCTGCTATGACTTAACCCCTAGATAAACTTAATTTGGCAACAACAATGCTAAAGGTTACTTACTGATAAAGAAAAGAAAAAGAAAAACTACTTCCAATCACCAGCCAATCACTTACCCCCTTGGCTGTGACGTCACCTTTCGATTTCTTTCTACTTATTTTTTGCCTTCTCTCCCTGCTGTAGCTGCACCGGCTGGCCTTTTGTAGGCCTCACCAATGCTGCTCTGCCTCCCGACTCACCACGCTGGTTCCCGTACTCCCTGCTGGCCTTTTGTAGGCCTCACCAACGATGTTCCACCTCCCAACTCACCGCGCTGGTCCTCGGACTCCCTGCTGGCCTTTTGTAGGCCTCACCAACGATGTTCCACCTCCCGGCTCACCGTGCTGGTCCCCGGACTCCCTGCTGGCCTTTTGTAGGCCTCACCAACAATGTTCCGCCTCCTGACTCACCACGCTGGTCCCCGGACTCCCCGTTGGCCTTTTGTAGGCCTCACCAATGCTGCTCTGCCTCCTCGCTCTATCAGGAACCTAAATATAATTTCACATATCGAGTGGACTGCTGCCCAGTGCGATGAAAGTTAACATTTAATAAGATCAGATTCCTGATATAATAGCGAGTGGAGGAATATAAATTTGCCATAAAGATAGTGATAGAAAGATAAAGATGGTTTATGAGTGTCTTGAAGAAAGGTCTTTTATGACTGGGTGAGTTGGATGGGATTTATAGTTTTTGCTTCTTACTTTTTTTATGGTTTTAAGTGTTAAGTTTAGCACATCGTGTTAGTTGCTATGCCTTCAGGTTGTGTTGCACATTTGAACTCGTATATCAAAGTTGCAACGTTGAAACAGGCCATTCGGCCCACCGAGTCCATCACCCTCCACATGAGCAAATAGTTCTCATCACCTTTGCCTACCCTGTTCCCATATCGCTTTAATCCCTTGTACTTCATCCACCGATCCAATCTAATCTTCAGTGTTGATTTAGCTTCAGCCTCAACCACTAACCCTGGAAGAGAATTCCATAGCCTCGCAACTCTCTGGCTAAAGAGGTTTCTCCTGCTTTTTGTTCTAAATCTGTTGCCTTGTATCCACGGCAACTCGTTCTTGACCCCTCAAATATTGGAAACAATCTGATTCTACCCTAATTACCCCGTACTTTTATCATTTTAAGTTCTGTCATATCGCCGTGCAATCTGCATTTATCTCATGAAAGAGACCCAATTTTTCAAGACTTTCCTCACATTTGTATTTCCTCAAAGCTGGAAGCCTCCAAGTGAATCAGTGTTGTCGTCTCTCTGAAGCCTCAATATCCCCCCTATAGTGTGGAGCGCAATACTGTGCACAGTACTCTAACTGAGATCTTATCAAGGCTTATCATTACCTCTTGACTTTTATATGCTATACCTCTTGTAATAAAGCCGAGAATTCCATCAGCTTTTTACGACTTATCAACTGAGGGCTTTAATGTCCTGTACTCTTCCACAGCATTGAGTCTACTTCTATTCAAAGTATAGTTGCTGCTCTTGTTTTTTTAAACCAAAGTGCATCACCTCACACCGACTGATATTAAATTCCATTTGTCACTTTTTAACCCATCGCTTTATCTTATCGCTATCACTTCGCAGCTTCCTTTGGTCTTCTAAAAATTAACTATACCTTGTGTTTTGGTATCATCTGCAAATTTTGATTCCACACATCCTAAGCCTATATCTAAGTTATTGGTGTGCACAGTGAACTGAACCTATGCTTTCTACATTCTAATCAAGTTTTAATCCTGATAGCTATCATCCCCCCTTTCCATATCCCTTAATCTTGCATGCGGTACCTTGTCAAAGGCTTTCATGCAGTCTATGTACACTACATCCACTGTATTTCCCTCATTTCCCATACCTCGACCATTTCCCATACCTCGGAAGCCTCTTATCAACAAGAGCAGACATTGACGACAAGATTCAACCAGTGCACCAGTGCAGCCTTCGGCCGCCTGAGGAAAAGAGGAAAAGCGTGTTGAAGAGCAGGCCCTCAAAACTGCCATCAAGCTCATGGTCTACAGGACTGTAGTAATACCCAACCTCCTGTATGGCTCAGAGACATGGACCATGCACAGTAGACACCTCAAGTCGCTGGAGAAATACCACCAACGATGTCTCCGCAAGATCCTACAAATCCCCTGGGAGGACAGACGCACCAACATTAGTGCCAGCGACCAGGCCAACATCCCCAGCATTGAAGCACTGACCACACTTGATCAGCTCCGCTGGGAAGACCACATTGTTCACATGCCAGACACAAGACTCACAAAGCAAGCGCTCTACTCAGAACTCCTTCACGGCAAACGAGCTAAAGGTGGGCAGAGGAAACGTTACAAGGACACCCTCAAAACCTCCCTGATAAAGTGCAACGTCCCCACTGACACCTGGCTAAAGACTGCCCTAAGTGGAGGAAGTGAATCAGGAGGGCATTGAGCACCTTGAGTCTCATCGCCGGGAGCATGCAGAAATCAAGCACAGGCAGCGGAAAGAGCGTGCGGCAAACCAGTGTCTTTGGAGAAGAGGATTGGTATTGTGTATCTGTAAAGCATGCACTCCCATGTTCCGCCAACAGGGAGCGCATCCCCTGAAGTTCCAAGGGATCCCAGCGTCCCTTGGGAGCACTGTATATAAGCCGCCCCTAAGGCCTGTTCCTCACTCTGGGGTGTCTTAATAAAGACTGAGGTCACTGTTACTTTAACCTCCCTGTGTGCAGTCTCATCTGTGTTAGGAACACAATAACTGGCGATGAGTATACGAATCCAACGCAAATATGTAGCAAACTGTGGGCATCCTGGAGAAGTTCTCGGAGGGTGAGGACTGGGAAGTCTGTGTTGAACGGCTAGACCAGTACTTTGTAGCCAACAAGCTGGACGGAGAAGGAAGCGCTGCAAAAAGGAGAGCGGTCCTCCTCGCGGTCTATGGGGCACCGACCTATAGCCTCATGAAGAATCTTCTGGCTCTGGTGAAACCCACAGATAAGTCGTATGAGGAGCTGTGTACACTGGTTCGGGAGCACCTTAACCCGAGGGAGAGAGTGCTGATGGCGAGGTATTACACGTGCCAGTGATCTGAAGGTCAGGAAGTGGTAAGCTACGTAGCCGAGCTAAGGCAACTTGCAGGACAATGTGAGATTGATGGCTACCTGAGCAAATGCTCAGAGGCTTTTTTGTACTGGGCATGGGCCACAAGACCATCCTACGAAAACTTTTGACTTTAGAGACACCGACCCTCAGTAAGGCCATTGCGATAGCACAGGCATTTATGATCACCAGTGATAACACCAAACAAATCTCTCAGCACACAAGTGCTAGCAATTTTCATAAATTAACTGGAACTGTGTTTGCGAGCAGAAATGTATAGGGCAGAAACCACGAGTCTGCAACTGCCAGCAGGCCTCAGGTGACCCAGATGACTCAGAGTCCGCAACAAAGGATGAATGCAAGGCAATTCACACCTTGTTGGCGTTGTGGAGCCTTCCATTCAGCCTATTCATGCCACTTCAAAGGGTAAGTTTGCAAGAGCTGTGGAACAATGGGGCACCTCCAACAAGCTTGCTGCAAGCTCTGCAAAACCTGCTAACCACCCCGTGGCAGAGGAAGATTGGTCCATGGTGGATCAAAGCAATTTCGAGCCTCAGAGAGAGGAGGCAGATGCTGAAGTACACGGGGTGCACACATTTTCGATGAAATGTCCACCTATAATGCTAAATGTAAAACTGAATGGCTTACCCGTAGCTATGGAACTGGACACTGGCGCTAGCCAATCCATCATGAATAAGAAGATGTTTGAGAGAGTGTGGTGCAACAAGGCACTCAGACCAGCCCTGAGCCCCATCCACACGAAACTGAGAACATACACCAAAGAGCTTATCACTGGCCTGGGCAGCGCCATGGTCAAGGTCAGCTACGAGGGCACGGTGCACGAACTGCCATCTGGATTGTCCCAGGCGATAGCCCCACATTGCTTGGAAGGAGCTGGCTGGGCAAAATCCGTTCGAACTGGGATGACATCCGAGCGCTATCACATGTTGATGAGGCCTCATGTAATCAGGTTCTTAACAAATTTCCTTCTCTTGTTGAGCCAGGCATTGGAAACTTTTCCGGGGTGAAGGTGCGGATCCACTTGGTCCCAGAGGCACGACCTATTCACCACAAGGCGCGAGCGGTGACTCACATGATGAGGGAGAGAGTGGAAATCGAGCTGGACACGCTGCAACGCGAGGGCATCATCTCCCCAGTGGAATTCAGCGAGTGGGCCAGCCCAATTGTTCCAGTACTCAAAAGTGATAGCACGGTCAGAATTTGTGGCAATTATAAAGTAACTATTAATCGTTTCTCGCTACAGGACCAATATCCGCTACGTAAGGCAGACCACCTATTTGCGATGCTGGCAGGAGGCAAGACGATCACCAAGCTCGACCTGACTTCGGCCTACATGACGCAGGAGCTGGAGGAGTCTTCACAGGGCCTCACCTGCATCAACACACACAAGGGACTGTTCATCTGCAACAGATGCCCGTTTGGAATTCGGTCGGCTGCAGCAATCTTCCAGAGAAACATGGAGAGCCTACTCAAGTCGGTACCACGCACGGTGGTTTTTCAGGACGACATATTGGTCACGGGTCGGGACACCATCGAGCATCTACAAAACCTGGAGGAGATCCTCCAGCGACTGGATTGCGTAGGGCTGTGGCTGAAGAGGTCGAAATGCATCTTCATGGCAACAGAAGTGGAGTTTTTGGGGAGAAAGATCGCGGCGGACGGCATTCGGCTCACAGACGCCAAGACAGAGGCTATCAGGAACACGCCCAGGCCACAGAACGTCATGGAGCTGCAGTCGTTTCTGGGACTCCTCAACTATTTTGGTAACTTCCGACCGGGGTTAAGCACCCTCTTAGAGCCCCTACATGTGTTATTGCGTAAAGGTGAGAACTGGGTATGGGGAAAAAAACAAGTATTTGCTTTTGAGAAAACCAGAAACATTTTATGCTCCAACAAGCTGCTTGTATTGTACAAACCGTGTAAAAGACATGTGCTAGCATGTGATGCATCGTTGTACGGAGTCGGGTGTGTATGACAATAAGCTAACATTGCGGGGAAGTTGCAATCTGTCGCCTATGCCTCCTGGAGCTTGTCTAAAGCTGAGAGGGCCTACAGCATGATTGAGAAAGAGGCATTAGTGTGTGTGTTCGGGGTAAAGAAAATGCATCAGTATCTGTTTGGCCTAAAATTTGAGCTGGAAACCAATCACAAGCCCCTCACATCCCTGTTCGCTAAAAACAAGGGAATAAATACTAATGCCTCAGCCCACATACAAAGGTGGGCACTCATGCTCTCAGCGTATAACTATACCATCCGCCACAGGCCAGGCACCGAGAACTGTGTGGATGCTCTCAGTCAGCTACCTTTGCCCACCACGTGTGTGGAAATGGTGCAGCCTGCAAACTTGTTGATGGTGGCGCAGCCCGCAGACTTGTTGATGGTCATGGAAGCGTTTCAATGATAAATCTCCTTTCACGGCCCGCCAGATTAGGACTTAGATCCTCTGCTGTCCCTAGTAAAAAACTGTGTACTGCATGGGAGCTGGGCCAGCATCCCCGTTGAAATGCAAGAGCGGCGGCGAAAGGATGAGCTGTCCATTCAGGCAGACTGCCTGTTGTGGGATAACCGCGTAGTGCTACCAAAAAAGGGCAGGGAGACGTTCATCTCGGATCTCCATAGCACACACCCGGGTATAGTAATGATGAAAGCGATAGCCAGATCCCACGTGTGGTGGCCCGGTATCGAATCTGACTTAGAGTCCTGTGTACGGCAATGCAGCGTGTGTGCTCAGTTGAGCAACGCGCCCAGAGAGACACCACTAAGTTTGTGGTCCTGGCCCTCCAGATCATGGTCGAGGATCCATGTCGACTATGTGGGACCGTTTCTCGGTAAAATGTTCCTGGTGGTGGTGGATGCTTTTTCAAAATGGATTGAATGTGAAATAATGTCGGGAAGCACTGCCACCACCACCATTGAAAGCCTGAGGGCCATGTTTGCCACCAACGGCCTGCCTGTCATACTGGTCAGTGACAACGGGCCATGTTTCACCAGTGCCGAATTTAAAGAATTCATGACCTGCAATGGGATCAAACATGTCACCTCAGCCCTGTTTAAACCAGCCTCCAATGGGCAGGCAGAGTGGGCAGTACAAACTATCAAACAGAGTCTCAAACAAGTCACAGAAGGCTCACTCCAAATCCGCCTGTCCTGAGTACTGCTCAGCTCCCGCATGAGACCCCACTCACTCACTGCGGTGCCCCCGGCTAAGCTACTCATGAAAAGGACACTTAAAACCAGACTCTCGCTGGTTCACCCCAACCTGCATGATCAGGTAGAGAGCAGGCGGCAGCAACAAAATGTAAACGATGGTCGCGCCACTGTCTCACGGGATATTGATCAGAATGACCCTGTGTATGTGCTAAACTATGGACATGGTACCAAGTGGATCGTGGGCACGGTGATAGCTAAAGAAGCGAGTAGGATGTTTGTAGTCAAACTAGACAATGGACACATTTGCAGAAAGCACCTGGACCAAACGAGGCTGCGGTTCACAGACTGCCCTGAACAACCCACAGCAGACACCACCATTTCCGTGCCCACAACACACACCCAAAGGATCAACGATACCACCCTGGACCAGGAAATCGAACCCATCACGCTCAACAACCCAGCAAAGCCAGGCTCACCCAGCAGCCCTGCAGGGCCAACAACACGCCAGCCCAGCGAGGGCACAGCCAACACACCAGAACAGACATTTGTACCGAGGCGGTCCACCAGGGAAAGAAAGGCTCCCGACCGCCTCACCTTGTAAATAGTTTTCACTTTGACTTTGAGCGGGGAGTGATGTTGTGTATCTGTAAATCATGCACTCCCATGTTCCGCCACCAGGAAGTGCATCCCCTGAAGTCTCAAGGGATCCCAGCATCTCTTGGGAGCACTGTATATAAGCCAGCCCCTAAGGCCTGTTACTCACTCTGGAGTGTCTTAATAAAAACTGAGGTCACTGTTACTTTAACCTCCCTGTGTGCAGTCTCATCTGAGTTAGGAACACAATAGTTGAGGCGATGATGCAGCCCTGTTTGACCTTGGTCCAGATGTGGATTGGATCTGTGATGAATCCGTTGGTAAGGATCACGGCCTGCATGTCGTCATGGAGCAGGCGGAGGATGGTGACGAGCTTTTGGAGGCATCCGAAATGGAGGAGGACGCTCCATAGACCCTCGTGGTTGACAGTGTCAAAGACCTTTGTAAGGTCGAAGAAGGCCATGCATAAGGGCTGGCGCTGTTCCCTGCATTTTTCCTGTAGCTGCCGCGATGCAAAAAACATGTCTGTTGTGCCCCATAGGGGACAAAATCCGCACTGTGACTCCGGGAGGAGTTCCTCGGCCACAGGAAGAAGACGGTTGAAGAGGACTCTAGCGACGACTTTCCCAGTGGCTGATAGCAGGGAGATTCCTCTGTTGTTGCAGGTCGGACTTGTCCCCTTTTTTAAAGATGATCATGATTACTGCAGCTCTGAGATCCCCCGGCATGCTCTCCTCCCTCCAGGTGAGAGAGATGAGGTCGTGTGTTCGTGCCAGCAGTGCCTCTCCGCCATACTTCAGTGCCTCAACAGAGATTCCATCTGCACCCGTAGTCTTGTTGTTTTTAAACTGTCTTATGGCTTTTTCTACCTCGTGCAGTGTTGGGGTCTTACTGAGGTGGTGACGGGTAGCATGCTGCGGGATGGAGTCTTTGAAGATGACAATGATGATGTACACTACATCCACTGTATTTCCCTCATCCACCATGTCTGTTACCTCTTCAATGAATTCTGAGGTTTGTGAAGCATGTGTTGGATACTGCTAACTATTTTCTCTTTACCGAGATATGTGGCAATGTTATCCTTCATTATAAACTCTAAATTGCCTTCCTACCACAGATGTTAAGCTAACTGGGCTCTAATTATCCAGCTTAGCGACGTTTTCCTTTTTTAAAACAATGGGTACTGCATCAGCCACTCTCCAGTCCTCTGGCATACATCCACATTCACTGGAGCCCTGGAATGCAAGGGGAGATTTTAACTCCCTCCACCCAGCAGAAACCAGGTAGTACTGGAGTTAAAATCAAAGCGGTCCACTAACCATTCTTTTTCCAGCTTGCGACTATCTTTGACTTGAGCGGGAGCCTCATGAATTTATGCTAATCAGGATTCTATTATATAGTGAGGCCTCTGAAGACATTTTCGTAGCCTACTGGGCAACCCTCCACTGCAGGCCCTCCGCTGTGGGCCCTCCGCCATGGGCACTCTACCTTGGGCCCTCCACTGTGGGCCTTCTGTTCAGTGGAAGCTGTCAAGCCAGAAGTGTTGGTTCTCCAAGCTGAGTTGCAAAAAATAAAAATAATTTGCGCCGCTGCTACTTCAGGCTCTGCCCACCACCCCCCCCATGTTCCCAAGCTAGGATTTCATCACATGACCTCCTGGCCACCACACTCCCGCCATTGGTCGCCCAGCTGTCCATCCTCATGGAACCTCCGCCTTCTCGCGTCAATTGGAAAGCAAAAGGACTCTTCTTTATTCGATTGGATGGATGATTTGTGATTGTCAATCAAACAGACTTTTTTCCCATCTCAAATATTTTATAACTAATAAACAGAAGTGTGCAGAGAAAATAAAATACACTTTTTTTTAATGCCCCTATGATTGTTTTCCTCCTGGATAGCTTGTGGCAGTGTCCTGCAGATTAATTTTCAAATTCTGGAGACTCCAGGCCAAGCCTGGAGGGTTGGCAAGTGGTAACTGTTATACATGCAAACCTGTAAATACCTTGTGTAGCCACCAGGGGGCTCATCCCCTGGAGTCCCAAGGGATCCCACAATCCCTTGGGAGCATCCCGAGGCCTCACAGGCTGGAGAGAGGCACTCTGGAGACCTGCAATAAAAGAATAAGGTCACACTTTACTTTGAGCTCACAGTATCCTTCACGGCAAACGAGTCAAAGGTGAGCAGAGGAAATGCTACAAGAACAACCTCAAAGCCTCCCTGAAAAAGTGCAACATCCCCACTGACACCTGGGAGTCCCTGGCCAAAGACCGCCCTAAGTGGAGGAAGTGCATCCGGGAGGGCGCTGAGCTCCTCGAGTCTCATCGCTGAGAGTATGCAGAAATCATGCGCAGGCAGCGGAAAGAGCGTGTGGCAAACCAGTCCCAGCCACTCCTTCCCTCAATGGCTATCTGTCCCACCTGTGACAGGGACTGTGGTTCTCGTATTGGACTGTTCAGTCACCGAAGGACTCATTTTTAGAGTGGAAGAAAATCTTCCTCGATTCTGAGGGACTGCCTATGATGGATGATGATGTCACTGGATTAGTAATCCAGAGGCCTAAACTAATAGTCCCGAGAACGTGAGCTCAAATCCCACCCTGGCCGTTTGGATTCTGTTAAATCTGGGGGGAAAAAAGCTAGTATCAGTAAAAGTAACTATGAAGTTGTCAGATTGTTGTAAAATCCCACTAATGCACTCAACGGCTATCCTTGTCCCTTCTGACCTACATCGACGGAGTTGACTCTGAAGTGGCCAAGTAAGTTGTGCAGAGCAACTAGGGATGGGCAATAAATGCCGACCTTGCCAGCAACGCCCACATCCGACAAATCTTTTGTTAAACTTCACCTCCTTATCTTCTCTAGCTGTCCTAAATATATTATAGCCTATTTATTTTCCATTCATGTCCAGTTGAATCATATTTCTGCTAATACTATTAAGTCTAGATCTTTATGAAAAATAATTGCTTCCCATTCCCACAGTTTATTTCCCACACTTGGTGCATTGCAATACAGGTGTACAAGCACATTAACCTTTTTTTTAACATCACTCCTGTTCCTTTTTGTCTACATTACACTGGCCTTTTCCCCATTTACAACTGGTCCATTTGATTTTATTCCTCTACTCTATATCCCTCATGTTTTCTGCATGAATATTATCCTCAACTATTTCTCTCTTCATTATTAGATGATTCCAGGCCCCCTCCTTCTTGTTTGAATACCTCACCACTTCCCTATTTAACCATGAGCACTACAAGTTATGAAGGTGTGCCTTTTAAATTAACAATGTTGTCCTTGCGACAAACAGGTGAAAAATGAAAAGAATGAGATGGGAGGAGGCACGAACAGGACCTTCATTCTGTGTGCATAAAAAGACTGAAAGAGTGACAACTAAGTATTTGCAGTTTTATTTCTACTGATTCTGAGCTACACATGTGGATTTTGAACAAGAAACACCCTCCAATAGCCCACAATAATAATAGGTGGTGTCTGGTATTCAAAGACTTCGACATTTTAAATAGTTTGGGGTTTCTATGGGTTGACTTTCTGCAATGTTTGGGTCATGGTGGTTAGAAATGTTTCGAGTAGAAAGACCTGGGTGCCGAAATTGGACTCTTGTGCACCTGCCGTTAGCGCCTCCGGTTTTTTCGCCTGGGCTCGGTGAGAACAGCGCCTTCGCGGAATTGGGTGTGCGTTTTGCGGAGACGCTGCTAGGTAAAGCCTCGCTCCTGCCGGGAGCATCCGGCGATGATGATGTCAGCACCGTGTGCAATGCCATGTTACCGCCCCAGAAGTGAAATTCGCCTGGTGGTGACTGTCATGTATTCAACCAGCAATGTAACCCATGTATAATCTGACCTAAGTTGTACACTGTGAGAACAATGACCACTAGGTGGTGAACTTGTGGGAGACACTCCTAACTTGGACCTTCAGATATAAAAGGGGAAGCTTCACCCACTTCCTGCACTTGAGTGCTGAGGAATAAAGGACAGGTCACAGACTGACCTTCTCTCAAGCATGGGCCTCGTGTGCATTTATACTGTGTAGTAAGGGCGTATCAATGGCAACGATGATGGGATTTAAACCACGCGAGCATGGCCACTAGCAGAACAGACGAGAGGTACTGTGTTAAGGAATGGTTGGGACAGAGATTCAACATTATTATAGCAGCATACAGTTCTCCAGACAGACAAGGGCAGTCGGGCATGCCCCAACATGTAGTCGAACCCAGAGGGGGAGTTCGACAGAGACAATGGCAAGCTGAACGGCGATTCACGCCATTGCAAGGGACAATGCGACCAGTAATGGGGCTATCAACACCTGTTAATGGCGCACTCAAGGACAATAACAGGGGCAGTCAGGGACGATCGACTGGCAAGGGACCTTTTGTTTCCAACAGCAGCTCATGTTGGAGGCGTGGAGGCACACACTCAGCCGGAGTTTGCAGAGATGAGCAAAATACCTGCAGAAATTGCAGAAATGAACGCTGAGGGAAATCGCTGGAAGCTGAAGTTCAACGAGTTCATGTGGAACACGTATACAATTCATACACCAGAACGCCACCAATAATGATGAAAGTGCTCCTCAATGGCATCCCAGTATCAATAGAGCTAGACACGGGGGCCAGCCAGTCCCTGATGGGTATCAAACAGTTCGAAAAGTTGTGGGCGTCCAAGGCCAGGAGGCCAAAATTATCATCGATTGACGCACAGCTACAGACATACACAAAGGAGAACATTCTGGTGTTCGGGAGCGCCACGGTAGTCGTGACCCACAAAGATTCGGAGAACAGGTTGCCACTCTGGGTTGTCCCGGGGACAGTCCCGCACTACTGGGGAGGAGTTGGCTTGCTGTCATGAACTGGAAATGGGGCGATGTCAATGCAATTTCTCCTGTGGAGCGAGTATCATGCTCACAGATCCTGGACAAATTTGACTCATTATTTCAACCCGGCATTGGCATTTTCATAGGGTCCAAGGTAGTGATTTGCATAAACCCGGATGCCAGGCCAGTACACCACAAGGCCAGAGTGGTGCCGTACGTGATGCGGGAAAAGATAGAAGGCGAATTGGACCACCTGCTGAGGGAAGGCATCATCTCGCCAGTCGAATTCAGTGACTGGGCGAGCCCGATTGTGCCGGTGCTCAAGGCGGATGGGTCGGTCAGGATATGTGGGGATTACAAGCCCCACC
This sequence comes from Pristiophorus japonicus, assembly GCF_044704955.1. Taxonomy (NCBI): domain Eukaryota; kingdom Metazoa; phylum Chordata; class Chondrichthyes; family Pristiophoridae; genus Pristiophorus; species Pristiophorus japonicus. Next base: position 24,884,132 of record NC_091986.1, read on the forward strand.
ATCAATCGGGTGTCACTCCAAGACCAGTACCCGCTACCGAGAGTGGAGGACCTCTTTGCAACGCTATCCGGTGGCAAACCTTTTTCAAAATTGGACCTGACCTCAGCTTACATGACCCAGGAGCTGGCGAGTGAGTTGAAGAAGCTGACCACCATCACGACACACAAGGGGTTGTTTGAGTACAACAGATGTCCGTTCGGGTCCCATGGCGATCTTCCAACGAAATATGGAAAGCCTCCTCAAGTCAAATCCAAGGACGGTAGTTTTTCAGGACAACATCCTCATCACGGGTTACGATACTGAAGAACACCTCCACAACGTGGAGGAGGTGCTACGCAGACTGGACCGGGTAGGGCTGCGACTGAAAAAGGCGAAGTGCATCTTCCTAGCTCCAGAGGTAGAATTCCTGGGGATGAGGGTAGCAGCAGATGGGATCAGCCCTACTGAGTCCAAGACAGAAGCGATCCAGAGAGCACCCAGACCCCGTAACACGACAGAGCTGCGTTCGTTCCTGGGGCTCCTGAACTATTTTGGTAACTTTCTTCCCAAATTGAGCACGCTGCTAGAGCCGCTATATGTGCTCCTACACAAAGGTCGCGAATGGGTCTGGGGGGACAGCCAGAAAAGGGCTTTTAATAGAGTGTGCAATTTGTTATGTTCCAACAATCTGTTAACGCTATATGACCCATGTAAGAAACTTGTGTTAACGTGCGATGCGTCGTCCTATGGTGTCGGGTGTGTGTTGCAGCATGTCAATGCCAAGGGTCAGTTACAGATGGTAGCTTATGCCTCCAGAAGTCTGTCCCAGGCAGAAAGGGGCTACGGGATGGTAGAAAAGGAGGCGCTCGCATGTGTATATGCGGTAAAGAAAATGCACCAGTACCTGTTTGGCAGGAAATTTGAGCTGGAGACAGATCACAAACCCCTAACGTCCCTTTTGGCCGACAACAAGGCATAAATGCAAACGCATCGGCCCGCATACAGAGGTGGGCACTCACGTTAGCCGCCTATGACTATACAATTCGGCACAGACCGTGCACCGAAAACTGCACTGATGCACTAAGCAGGCTCCCACTAGCCACCACTGAGGGGGCTACCGAGCATACTGCTGAGATGGTCATGGCTGTTGAAGCTTTCGGAAGCGAAGGCTCACCCGTGACAGCCCGTCAGATTAAAGTCTGGACAAATAGAGACCCGCTATTGTCTCTAGTCAAGAAATGTGTCCTGAATGGGGACTGGGCAGCCATATACAGGGCATGCCCTGAGGAATTTAAACCATTTCACAGGCGCAGGGATGAACTCTCGATTCAGGCCGATTGCCTACTGTGGGGAAACCGCGTAGTCATGCACCAGATGGGCAGAGAGGTGTTCATCAGAGAACTCCACAATGAGCACCCGGGCATTGTCATAATGAAGGCAATTGCCAGGTAACAAGTTTGATGGCCAGGGATAGACGCAGATCTGGAACTTTGTGTTCACAGGTGCAACACGTGTGCCCAGCTGGGCAATGCACCCAGGGAAGCCCCCCTTAGCCCCTAGCCATGGTCCGCCAAGCGTTGGTCACGCATCCATGTGGACTACGCAGGTCCATTCATGGGAAAAATATTTTTGGTTGCAGTAGACGCCTACTCCAAATGGATCGAGTGTGACATTTTAAATTTAAGCACATCCTCTGCCACGGTAGAAAGTCTACGGGCAATGTTCGCCGCCCACGGTCTACCGGACATCTTGGTCATCGACAACAGCCCGTGCTTCACAAGCACTGAATTCCAGGACTTCATGGCAGGCAATGGAATTAACCATGTCAGAACGGCACCGTTCAAGCCGGCCTCAAACGGCCAGGCAGAATGAGCAGTGCAGATAATCAAACAGGGGATGCTCAGAATCCAAGGGGGTTCCCTACAATGCCGCTTATCACACTTCCTGTTGGCCTACAGATCCCGACCACACTCGCTCACAGGGGTTCCACCCGCAGAGCTGCTAATGAAAAGGATGCTCAAAACACGGTTATCCCTTATATACCCCACCATAAAAGAAATTGTCGAGAGCAGGCGCCAGTCACAATATGACTGCCATGACAGGAATGCGAGGGCGCGATGTATTGATGTCAATGACCCTGTTTTTGTCCTCAACTACGCTGCAGGGCACAAATGGCTCGCAGGCACTGTGATTGCCAAAGAGGGAAATAGGATTCTGGTAGTTAAACTTACCAATGGACAAATCTGCGCAAACATGTCGATCAAACAAAAAGGAGGTTCAGCAACCCCATAGAAGAAGCAGAGGAAGAACACAATATAGAGTTCACTCCTTCACAGGTGACCGAACATAGGGACCAAAGGGAGGAGAGCCCAGTCACTGTGGGCAGTCCGTATAGGCCTGAGGCACCGCAAACAGCAGACACTCAGGCCAGCGCCCAACAACCGAAGCCCCAACTCAGGCGCTCTACAAGAGAGCGTAAACCACCAGAGAGACTCAACCTGTGATCCCAATAAGACTTTGGGGGGGAGGTGATGTCATGTATTCAACCAGCATTATAACCCATGTATAATCCGACCTAAGTTGTACACTGAGAACAATGACCACTAGATGGTGAACTTGTGGGAGACACTCGTAACCTAGACCTTCAGATATAAAAGGGGAAGCTCCACCCACTTCCTGCACTTGAGTGCTAAGGAATAAAGGACAGGTCACAGACTGACCTTCTCTCAAGCATGGGCCTCGTGTGCATTTATACTGTATAGTAAGGACGTATCAATGACAACGACAACTTCAGCTGTCAAGTTGGAATCAGGAGTCGACTGGAGGAGTGCTATTTTTAGGCGCCACCTTGAAAAACAATTTTTGGCAGCCATTACTCTTTGCAACTTGCAAACACACAGGCAGATTGGCTGGTGGACAGATTGCAGTGATTTTGACTTCAAGGACTGTTCTTCTTCCTAACGATTCCCTTGTATCATTGAGGGCAGATTTAGAACCACAACATTGATCTTGTTTCATTGGGGCTGAGTTGGCACTCGACCTCCTGCGGGGGCTACTTAGGCAGGGATAAAGGCGGAGAGAAAGGCACAGCAAGAGGTGGCCAAGGAAGGAGGCCCAATGGGACTGGCAACAGGATACTTTGCCCTCCCAGGGTATTCCGGCAGCAGTTGTCCTACATCAGTTTCACTGAGGAGCAGTGTGTTCGAAGGCTGCGCTTCAGCAAGGATGTGGTCACAGAGCGCTGCCATCTGCTGCAAACAGACCTCGTGCCTCAGACCAGGATGAGGGCGACTCTCTCAGTGGCAGTCAAGGTCACCATTGCTCTCAATGGATCTTTCCAGTGAACGACAGGAGACATCTCCAACATCTCCCAGTTTGCCGTCCATTTCCCCATCTGTAAGGTCGCAGATGCTCTCTTCAGAATGAGAAGGGACAAGATTTCCTTCCCCATGACCAGACAGAAGCAGCTGAAGCGTGCATGTGGCTTTGTCAAGATAGTGGGCTTCCATAACCACAAAGGCTTCCTCTCACTGAATGAGCAGCTGGTGTGCGACCACACATGCAGAATCCTCACCATGAATGCCCGCCATCTTGGTAACAGCCATGATGCCGTTATCCTGCACCAGGTGTGCCAACTCTCTTCCAGCCGTCACATCAAGCTCGCGGCTGACTGCTCAGAGACAAGGGTTATCCGCTCTCCTGCTGGCTCAGGACTCCCCTCCATCACCCCAACACTCCTGACCAGCACTCATGCAATGAGAGCCATGCCGCCACCAGGAACATCATTGAGCGGGCCAACGGAGTGCTGAAGCAATGGTTCCGCTGCCTGGACCGCTCAGGAGGAGTTCTCCAGTAATCGCCTGAGTGTGGTGTCTATTCATCATTGTCTGCTGCATGCTGCACAACTTGGCCATCATGAGGGCACAGCCATTGCCACCCGGCATAGCCGCAGGAGCAGGAGCAGGAGCAAGAGGAGGAGCAGGAGCAGGAGGAGGAGGAGGATGAGGAGCAGCAGTAGCAACAGCAGCGACAGAGGAGGCATCGAGTCTATCGCAATTCTGCAAGGGCGGCCCGCGACCGTCTCATCAGAGCTAGGTTCCAGTGAATTCCATTCCATCCTCTGGACGTCCCCATCATCATATATATTTTTCTTTCCCTACCAAAGCCCAATAACTGAAATGAGACACAGCAGCAAAGATTCTGTCATGTATGTAACCTCTATGTAACAACACTGCAATACTGTATATACTTAAGCAACGCAACATTGACCACAGGGAGTGAACTTGTGGGAGACACTCCTTACCTGGTCACCCAGATATATAAAGGGAGGTCCCACGCAGGATCATCACTTCTTGGTCCTGTGAATAAAGGTTCAGGTCATAGAGTGACCTTGTCCATAAAATGTGCCTCATGTGGGTTTTGTGCCATTGAGTAAGGACTTTACATTGGCGACGAGAAACGGGAATCAACAACCCACGAGAATGGCCACCGGTAGCACAGAGGAACGGTACTGTGTTGGTGAGGACTGGGACAATTTCATTGAGAGGCTCCAACAAAACTTTGTCACGAAAGAATGGCTGGGAGATGCAGCGGCCGACAAGCGAAGGGCCCATCTGCTGACCAGCTGCGGACCTAAGACTTACGTGCTCATGAAGGACCTACCAGCACCCGAAAAGCCAGCGGACAAAACCTTTGAAGAGCTCAGCAAACTAATCATTGAGCACCTCAAACCGGCGACCAGCATACACATGGCCCGACACAGATTCTATACCCACCAACGTCGTGAAGGACAGAGCATACCGGACTTCGTTGCGGACCTCTGGTGCTTGGCTAGCCTCTGTAAATTCACAGACGCCTGCAGGGGGGAGATGTTAAGGGATTTCTTTATTGAGGGCATCGGTCATGCGGGGATTTTCCGAAAGTTAATTGAGACCAAGGACTTGACTTTGAAAGCGGCGGCGTTGATGGTTCAGACTTTCATGGCGGGGGATGAGGAAACCAGAATAATATACGCATGCAATTCTGCCTCCAATGCGGCGGGGGATCAGGGAGTCAATATCATAAATGCGACTCAGAGCCCCGCAGGCAGGCAAAGGCAGTTCGACACACCCCAGGCAGCAATAGACCCCAGAGTAGGTTTTCAACAGAACAATGCAGGCTGAACGGACATTTACGCCATCACAGTGGACAATGCGGTCCGGGATGGGACCATTGACACCCACTAACAGGGTACTCAAGGGCAGTCAAAGGGACAATCAGCAAGGAATGCCGGGTCATAGCTCCTTTGTTCACAACAATGGGAATCTCAGCTCATGCTGGAGGTGTGAGAGCAAACACTGCCAGGACTTGCAGGTTTCAACAATTTGTCTGGAGAAATTGCAACCTCAGTGGCCATTTAGCTCGAATGTGCAGGAAGCCTGTAATCAGGCTAATTTACGAGGCGGATGGACCAGAAGAGGGGTCTGTGATGCAGGATGACTCTTGGGGCAAATCAATGGATGCTGAAGTTCAGCGGATTCATGTGGCAAAACATTCACAGCTCATATACCAAAACGCCACCAATGATGATGAAGGTTTTATTAAATGGCATCCCTGTACGCATGGAGCTGGACACGGGGGCCAGGCAGTCACTCATGAGCATTCAACAATTCGAAAAGCTATGGTCACACAAAGCCAGTAGACCCAAACTAGAATGCATTGAGACACAACCTCGGACGTATACCAAAGAAATCATTCCAGTACTAGGCAGTGCAATGTTGGCGGTCACACACAATGGATCGGTGAACCAGCTGCCGCTCTGGATTGTCCCGGGCAATGGTCCCGCACTGTTGGGAAGGAGTGGTAAGCTGAGATGAACTGGAAATGGGGGGATGTGCACGCAATGTCATCTGTGGAGCGAAGCTCGTGCTCACAAGTCCTACAACAATTTGAGTCACTATTACAACCTGGCGTCAGGACGTTCAAAAGTACCAAAGTAGTAATACGCATCACCCCGGACACCAGACCAGTGCACCACAAAGCCAGAGCTGTGCCGTATGTGATGCGGGAGAAAATTGAGAGCGAATTGGACCGTTTGCTGAGGGAGGACATCATCTTGTCCATTGAATTCAGTGACTGGGCGAACCCCATCGTTTCCGTCCTAAAAGCAGATGGTTCTGTCAGGATCTGTGGCGACTACAAGGCCACTAACAATCGGGTGTCCCGACAAGACCAATACCCGCTCCTGAGAGCGGAGGATCTTTTCGCCACGCTGGCAGGCGGAAAGCTGTTTACCAAATTGGACCTCACTTCAGCCTATATGACCCAGGAACTGGCCGACAAATCTAAACTACTGACCACCAACACTACGCACAAGGGACTGTTCGTTTCCAACAGGTGCCCGTTTGGCATTCGATCAGCGGCCGCAAATTTTCAAGGAAACATGGAAAGCCTGCTCAAATCCATTCCTAGAACAATCGTATTTCAGGGTGACATCCTCATCACGGGTTGTGACACCGAGGAACATCTCCACAACCTGGAGGAGGTGCTACGCCGACTGGACCGGGAAGGCCTGCGACTCAAGAAGTCTAAATGTGTGTTTTTGGCTCCTGAGGTTGAGTTCCTGGACAGGAGGGTTGCTGCAGATGGGTTTCGGCCCACCGAATCCAAAATAGAGGCAATTCGACGAGCGCCCAGGCCCGGCAACACATCGGAGTTGCGTTCATATCTGGGACTCTTGAACTATTTCTGGAACTTTCTGCCGAACTTAAGCACGTTGTTGGAACCGCTTCACGTGCTTCTGCATAAGAGTTGTGATTGGTTTTGGGGGGACTGTCAAGAACAGGCTTTCAATCAGGCGTGGAACCTATTTTGTTCAACTAAGTTATTGACCCTGTACAACCCCTGTAAGAAATTGGTTCTGACATGTGATGCATCATCCTCTGGGGTCGGGTGCATGTTGCAGCAGAGTAATGCTGAGGGCCAACTACAACCTGCGGCTTATGCTTCCAGGTCGCTCTCTCAAGCAGAACGGGGATATGGGATGGTTGAGAAAGAGGCACTCGCTTGTGTCAATGGAGTAAAAAAAATGCATCAGTATCTTTTTGGCAGGAGGTTCGAATTAGAAATGGACCACAAGCCGTTAACATCCCTGTCGTCAGACAGCAAGGCTGTCAATGCCAATGTGTCAGCTCGCATACAGCGATGGGCTCTCACACTGGCTGCTTATGACTACTCCATCCGGCACCGGCCTGGCATCGAAAACTGCGTTGATGCGCTCAGCAGGCTTCCACTGGCCACCACTGAGGGGGCAGCGGAGCAAAGTGCTGAGATGGTCATGGCCGTTGATGCCTTTGACAGCGCAGGCTCCCCCATCACAGCCCACCAGATCAAAATCTAGACAAACAGAGATCCCCTCCTATCTCTGATTAAGAAATGTGTCCTGACTGGGGATTGGGTGCCCGCACACGGAGCATGCCCTGAGGAGGTCAGACCGTTTAACAGGCGGATGGATGAGCTCTCCATCCAAGCTGACTGCCTACTATGGGGCAGCCGGATAGTCATGCCCCAGAGGAGCAGGGAGGCATTCATCAGAGAACTCTACAGTGAGCATCCTGGCATCGTTCTGATGAAGGCCATTGCCCAGTCACATGTTTGGCGGCCGGGAATTGATTCAGACCTGGAACACTGTGTTCGCAGGTGCACGACATGTGCCCAGCTGGGTAATGCCCCCAGGGAGGCCCCACTCAGCCTGTGGCCCTGGCCCACCAGGCCATGGTCACGTATTCATGTAGACTACGCGGGCCCGTTCATAGGAAAAATGTTTCTCATTGTGGTAGATGCGTACTCGAAATGGATCGAGTGCATCATTTTGAATTTGTGCACGACATCCACTACTGTGGAAAGTCGACGTGCGGTCTTTGCAACCCACGGCTTGCCGGACATCCTTGTTAGCGATAATGGCCCATGTTTCACGAGCTACGAATTCTGGGAGTTCGTGTCGGGCAATGGCATCAACCATGTCAGGACAGCACCATTCAAGCCGGCCTCCAATGGCCAGGAGGAACGTGCGGTCCAAATCATTAAACAAGGCATACTCAGGATTCAAGGACCCTCCCTTCAATGCTGCCTATCGCGCCTCCTGCTGGCCTATAGGTCCTGACCGCACTCGCTCACGGGGGTCCCGCCCGCTGAGCTACTCATGAAATGAACACTCAAAACTCGGTTGTCCCTCATTCACCCAGTCCTGACCGACATAGTTGAGTGCAAGTGCCAGTCCCAAAACGAGTACATGACCGAAACTCAAGGGGGAGATGTATAGAAATAAATAACACCGTATTTGTCCTCAATCACACCGTGGGGCCCAAATGGCTTGAGGGTACTGTAATAGACAAAGAGGGGAACAGGGTCATCATGGTTAAACTTAACAATGGGAAGATATGCCGTAAGCATCTGGACCAAGTAAAAGAAAAGGTTCAGCATAGACACTGAGGAACCCAAGGAAGATCATGAGATGGTACTCACACCACCGCCAGTGAACGAGCAACAAGAACATTCAGCAGCATGCACAGTCCCAGCGGTCAGCCCGGATAGGCCGGAATCACCACAGGTGACAGACACTCACGCCAAGGCTCAACAACCAGAGCCCCAACTGCGGCGCTCCACAAGGGAGCGTAGACCACCTGAAAGACTTAACCTATGATCCCAATAAGATTTTGGGGGGGAAGCGATGTCATGTATGTAACCTCCATCTAACACCACTGCAATACTGTATATACTTAAGCAATGCACACCTTGACCACAGGGAGTGAACTTGTGGGAGACACTCCTTACCTGGTCATCCAGGTATATAAAGGGAGGTCCCACGCAGGATCATCACTTCTTGGTCCTGTGAATAAAGGTTCAGGTCATAGAGTGACCTTGTCCATAAAATGTGCCTCGTGTGGGTTTTGTGCCATTGAGTAAAGACTTTGCAGATTCAACATTCCCCAAATTTATATCACACCAAAAAAATGCCTTCATAATGTATTTAAGAATCACCCTTGTGCATTTCCTTCTATCCCCTCTTTGCTTTAACTAATCTAGTGCTCCTCCACAGTGTGTCCCCTGTGGCTGCAGCACGGCTGGTGGAAGCTGCTGTGTGTCAGGGCCAGAGACTACAGATGGTCTTGCAGGACGCCCTCGAACAGCTCTGGGCCTGGAAAGCCCGGCTGTAGACTGCACTACCTCAGGCTGGGCAGCGGCAGTCTGGGCTGGCTGACAAACGCAATGACGGAATGGCAGTGGTGGGCTCAGGAATGTCCGACTCCACTGCCACTCCCCCAGGGCAGCACCTCAGCATTCCCACCAGTCCGCTGGAGCACAGATTGGTGGTCTGCTGCGACACCGTGAGATCCCCGGTGGACTGTGGTGGACCCAGTGACGATGGCAGCAGTCACAGCATGCGGGCATCCAGCTGAGACTGCGTGAGAGCAGTCTGAGACTTGATGCCAGCAGTCATTGACTGCATGACAGTCCCAAGGCATTGCGTGGCATCAAGCTGAGACTGCATGAGATGAGTCTGAGCTTCCATGCCACCAAGCAATATCTGCATTACAGCACTTAGACGTTGAGTTGCTACTGTCTATATTGCAAAGGAAGCTGCCACATCGCGTCACGAGGTCTGGATCCGCACGGTCTCTCTGTGAGTCCACCATTGTCTGCACACTGGAAATGATGGGCTCCATGGTGTGTGCAGAGCTGTGTATAATGTGGGAGACGGACTCCTTCATGCTCCTTACCACTGCCAAGAGGCTCTCGGGCACCCTTATAATTGCACCTATTGTCATGTATCTCACACTACTGTACATAACTGTATCTTACCATGCTATACATGACTGTAACTAGAGATGACCTGTAACCACAAGCTTACCTTACCACCAGGGGTGCACTTGCAGGAGACACTGGATACCTGTCCCAGACAGGTATATAAGGACAGGTCTCAGGCAAGTGTGGCATTCGAGAGCTGTGTAATAAAGGTGCAGGTCCTGAGTGACTTTGACTTCAGTATGTGCCTCGTGTGAATCTGTACTGCAGGGACAGGCCTATACAGTGGCGATGAGTTACGGGATTACAGAATCCACAGAATGGCGACCAACAGCTCAGATGAAAAATACAATGCTGGAGATAATTGGGAGGACTTTATAGAAAGGCTCCAGCAAAGCTTTGGAACCAAAGACTGGCCAGGCGACGATAAGGCAGACAAGGGAAGAGCCCATCTTCTGTGCTGGAGATGTGGGGGAAGGCACTCATCAAGGGGGTGTCGATTTCAGCATGCTGTTTGCAGAAACTGCAATTATACAGGGCATCTAGCCCGCATGTGCAGGAAAACAGCAGCTTGGCTGGTATACGAATCGGAAGGGTCGGAAAGCGGAGGGGACAGTACCCGGGACACCGATGTACAGCGGGTCAACACGATCAATGGCCACTGCTCCTACAACAAGACGCCTCCAATAATGATGAGGGTCCTACTCAACGGGATACCCGTCAACATGGAGCTGGATACGGGAGCGAGTCAATCTCTCATGAGCGCTCAACAATTTGAACAGCTGTGGCCGCACAAAAGAGACAGACCAAAACTCACAAGGATCGATACCAAACTAAGGACCTATACCAAAGAAATCGTACCAGTCCTCGGCAGCACCATGCTCTCAGTCACACACAAAGGGACAGTGAACCGACTTCCCCTGTGGATTGTCCCCGGAGATCTCCCAACACCGCTGGGGAGAAGCTGGCTGGCAAAACTAAACTGGAAATGGGATGATGTTCATGCCATGTCGTCAGAGGAACGAACCTCCTGCTCAACAGTTCTAAAGTGATTTGAACATCTCTTTCAGCCAGGTGTGGGCACCCTCAAAGGGGCTAAAGTCAAAATCTACATCACACAGGGTGCTAGACCGGTCCATCACAAGGCTAGAGCTGTGCCCTATGTGATGAAGGAAAAGATTGAACATGAACTGGACAGGCTTGTGCAGGAAGGCATTATCTCACCCGTGGAATTTAGCGACTGGGCAAGTCCCATCATCCCAGTTATGAAGTCTGATGGATCCGTACGAATCTGTGGGGACTACAAATCTACCATAAACAGAGTCTCCCTACAGGACCAATACCCGCTGCCCAGAGCGGAGGACTTATTTGCCACATTGGCTGGAGGAAAACTTTTCTCAAAACTAGATCTCACATCCGCGTATATGACGCAAGAATTGACCGACGAGTCCAAGCTACTCACCACCATCAACACACATCGAGGCCTTTTCATGTACAATCGATGCCCATCGGCATCAGGTCGGCAGCTGCCATATTCCAGCGCAACATGGAGAGTCTGCTCAAGACCATCCCGGGGACAGTTGTATTTCAAGACGACATACTTATCACGGGCAGGGACACCGACTCCCATCTCCGCAATTTGGAGGAAGTACTAAAGCGGTTGGATCGGGTAGGCCAAAGAGTTAAGAAATCCAAGTCTGTTTCTCGCGCCCGAGGTTGAATTTTTGGGATTGCCGCTGATGGAATCCGCCCAACAGAGTCCAAAACCGAAGCAATTCGCCTGGCACCCAGGCCCCAGAATGTCTCAGAACTGCGCGCCTTTCTCGGGCTACTCAATTACTTTGGGAGCTTTATGCAGAACATAAGCACGCTGCTGGAGCCTCTCCACGTGCTACTCAGAAAGGGGTGCGATTGGTTTTGGGGGGACGCGCAGGAACGCGCCTTCAATAAGGCATGCAACCTTCTGTGTTTCAACAGTGTTTTGGCTTTCTTTGATCCAGGTAAAAATTTAGTTCTTACATGTGATGCGTCAGCGTACGGGGTCGGGTGCGTTTTACAACATGTCAATAGTGTGGGTAAATTACAACCCATAGCTTATGCCTCCAGGTCACTTTCGCGGGCGGAGCGCGGGTACGGTATGGTGGAGAAGGAGGCGCTCGTGTGCGTGTACGGTGTCACAAAGATGCACCAATACCTTTTCGGGCCAAGTTCGCGTTAGAAACCAACCACAAGCCTCTCAAGTCCCTCCTATCCGAGAGCAAGGCAATAAATGCCAACGCCTCGGCGCGCATTCAACGGTGGGCACTCATGCTGGCGTCTTACGATTACACCATAAGGCACAGACCAGGCACAGACAACTGTGCCGACGTGCTTAGCAGGCTACTCCTGGCGACCATGGAATGGTCTGACGAACAGGACTGTGAGATAGTCATGGCAATCAATGCCTTTGAGTCCACAGGTTCGCCCATGATGGCTCGCCAAATCAGAGCCTGGACAACTAGCGACCCCACGTTATCCCTAGTAAAAAGACGTGTCTTAACTGGTGACTGGGCAGAGGCTCGCGATGCCTGCCCCGAGGAGATCAAACCTTTCCATAGGCGCATGCATGAGCTGTCATTACAAGCAGACTGCCTGATGTGGGGCAGCCGAGTAGTTATGCCTCTGCGAGGCAGAGAGGCATTTGTCCGGGAGCTCCACCGCGAGCAACCGGGGATCGTTCTCATGAAGGCCATAGCCAGATCCCACGTCTGGTGGCCTGGCATTGACGCGGACTTGGAGCTCTGCGTCCGACGGTGCACCATTTGTGCCCAACTCAGTAATGCCCCCAGGGAGGCCCCCCTGAGTCCCTGGCCCTGGCCCACCAAACCGTGGTCGTGGTGCACGTAGACTATGCGGGCCCATTCATGGGCAAAATGTTCCTCGTAGTTGTAGATGCATTTTCTAAGTGGATCGAATGCACCATTTTAAACTCGAGCACCACCTCCACCACTGTGGAGAGCCTTGGAACCATGTTCGCAACGCATGGCATTCCTGACATATTGGTCAGTGATAATGGTCTGTGCTTCACCAGCACAGAATTCCAAGATTTTATAAGTGACCACGGCATAAATCACGTTAAGACGGCACCGTTCAAGCCGGCCTCCAATGGCCAGGCGGAGCGAGCAGTGCTGATCATTAAACAAGGCATGCTTAAAAGCCAAGGTCGCACGCTGCAGAGCCGTCTGTCGCGACTGCTGCTGGCATACAGATCTCGTCCGCATTCATTGACTGGAGTTCCCCCCGCATAACTATTAATGAAACAGACCTTAAAGACAAGGCTTTCATTAATCCTGCTAGACATGCATGAAATCATTGAGGCAAAGCGCCGTAAGCTAACTGAGAACCATGACCGAAATTCGAGGGGGAGGTGAAATGAGATAGGGGACAAAGTGTTTGTGCTAAACTATGGCACGGGTCCCAAATGGCTTGCAGGAACAGTAACAGGCAAGGAAGGAAACAGGCTACTGGTTGTACAAATGGACAATGGCCAAACCTGCCGGAGGCATGTAGACCAAGTCAAAAGTAGATTTACCAACAACACTGCTGAACCAGAGGCAGACTACAATGTGGAACTCACACCACACCTGGTGGACAGACAGAGGGAACAACCTGAGGAAAGGGCAATCCCAACAGACAGCCCAGGTGAGACACCAACAATCATACTGAACGTAACAGACAGCCCAGGCGAGATACCAGCAATCACACCGAAAGAAAAACAGGCACCAAGGCAAACAACTGAACCACAACTAAGACGCTCCACGCGAGAGCGTAGACCACCTGAGAGACTGAACCTATAAAGACAATAAGACCTTGGGGGAGGGTGATGTCATGTATCTCACACTACTGTACATAACTGTATCTTACCATGCTGTACATGACTGTAACTAGAGATGACCTGTAACCACAATCTTACCTTACCACCAGGGGTGCACTTGCAGGAGACATTGGATACCTGTCCCAGACAGGTATATAAGGACAGGTCTCAGGCAAGTGTGGCATTCGAGAGCTGTGTAATAAAGGTGCAGGACCTGAGTGACCTTGACTTCAGTATGTGCCTCGTGTGAATCTGTACTGCAGGGACAGGACTTTACACCTATGATGAGTGCATGGCCATCACCCTTTGTGTGAGGGCCTCCCCATCGAAGTCCTCATCTGAGTCCTGTGCAGCAGAACTCACACGCGAACTCGCCCTCCCGAGGTTTGCTTTCCCCTTGACCACACTGCAGCCCACTAGGCCCCGGTGCATCACTCAGTGCAGAGCCCTCTACTAGCCTAACCACTAAGGAATGCCAGTAACTCAGCTGGTGCCTGTGGGTGAGAGGAGCAATGATGCCGTACTCGATTCCTCCTCCTCCTCTCCCTCTTCTCCCTCCTCCCTTCTCCCTCCTCCCTCCTCCCTCCTCCCTCCTCCCTCCTCCCTCCTCCCTCTCCCTCTCCCTCTCCCTCTCCCTCTCCCTCTCCCTCCAGAATCGCTTGGAGGCATCAGGTGCAGGCTCCACAGCTTTTCCCAGTTATCTGAAGGCATAAATGCCACAAGACTCGCATTAAGGTGAGGGCAGTGGGGCATGAATGGAGCAAGGAATGCAGACAGTATGAGGAGCTGTGAAGTGATAAAGCATTCTGGCGTGGCGGGGGGAGAGGGGCTGTGGCAGGGGGTGTGGCGGGGGGGCGAAGTAGTATGAGAGAAGGAGAGGGGATTGGAAAATGATAATGTCTTCTGGTGTTGGTGGCCGGGGATAAGAGAAAAGGAGAGGGGATAAAGATACCGCTGTTTCTCCCAGTGAGATCAACATCTCACCACCTGCGGGCTAATGAGCTCCGCCACTCAGTCCTCAAGGTCCAACAGCGACCACGGTTCAGGTTCCCCTCCTCCAATCCTCTGCTGCTCCCATCTGTTAGGTGGCATCTTGGCCTGCAAAAGAAAGGAACTCGTGTGAGTAAGAGTCCAGCTATGTGTGTGTAAGATATGCCTGCCGTGGTTGAATAGCTGTGAATGTAGGCAAGGCGTGAGATGAGGATGTGAGGATGTGAGTGTGAGTAGCTGCAGATGCATAGTGGTTGAGTGGTGTGGCAGTGGTGGTTTGAACAGTGGACACAGATAGAGGTTCAGAGGCTGGTATGGATGAGGTGTGGAACCTTGTACTCACCATCACCACCTGACAGAGGTCGTTGAATTTGTTCCTGTACTGGGTGAGGGTCTGTCCACCACTGTGCTGGCCGATTTCTCCTGGGCCACCTCTCGCCACATGGCCCAGAAACCCTGCGGAGATTGCCTCCTTCCCAATGCAGTGAACAGTGGCTCCCTCCTTGTCTCCAGTGCCCCAAACCATTGCCTCCAGAGCCACATCGTTAAATTGTGTGGCCCTCTCTCTTGAAGGGAGATTAGCAGCAGCCATTTTGGAATGTTCCTCCGGTCCAGAGATCACTAACTAAAGTTCAACAACGCTGAAAAGGAGCAGCAACAGATTTCAAATGAGCTGCCCTTTAAGAGCCAGATGGAGCTGGAATCAAGGATTGAAGGCTGATTGTTGAATGGAAGTCAGCTGAAATTGGGTAAGTGTCTGTGAATAGCGCCCCTGAAGCACCCAGTTGAGGCCATTAGCGCTTCATTTATCGTCTCTCCTTCACTCCTGGGGCAAAAACATAGAACGTCACACAATTTGGCAAGGCTTCTCACCTGGCGCTAAGTTTTGTAAAAGTGAAAATTTACCACCCCAAATGGGGCGCCACCGAATTTTGTCTCCCTAATTTCTTTAACGATGAAACTCAACAGCGGCACTAGTGAACCAAATTAAATAAGGTCAAGTGTATTCCTGAGAAAGCTTTCACTCTCCGATACTATTTAGACCAGTTGGCAGATATATTCTAGGAGGAGCATTTTAAAACATGAAACTATTTATCCCTAGAATGCAGCTTGGTCGCATATTTGTGAATATTTATGTGCTGAAATAATTACAACTGAACATGCAAACTAAGTTGCCAGCAATTTTTTTTCTCTCTTTTACCAAATTTTCTTGTGAGGTTTAATAGTGAGTGTGAACTGGTTATTTCAATATGGAGCACATTAGAAGCAAGCCTAATTCTGTTTTCATCCAATATATATAAAAATATATGTACACACACACACACACACACTTCCCAGCAGAGGTCATTAGATAACCTTTAGGAATGGGCATCCTGGTCAAATTCCCTCACCTGGGCAGTGAGGTCAACTGCAGTGTCCTAACTACTTACCCAGCTGAGGTTTGTGAACTTAGCACAGACTGCGAACTTCTCACATGTGTGGTTTGGTAGTACACTAGGCCAGCAGGGGAATCTCCGGAATTTTGATTGAATTTTGTATTCATCAAGGTGAAGAATGTGGGCAGTGAAACAGTGTTTTGACAGTTTTGCTGCCTAGTGCCAACAACTGCATAGTAACACTCCCTTTAATCCACTCACCCGAAACATGTTACAGCCCCAACCTCACCCCCCACCTGCCCCACCCGCCCCCCCCCCCCTCCCCCACTGCTGTGTCGGTATCAATTTCTTGGATTCATTCTTCCGATATCAGCCTATATTTTAATGGCCTTTCTGAGTGAAATTGCTAATTAGTGCCGGTTTTTGTGCCAAGGGCCTCACGTCCACGAGGAACTGAATTGAGACAAAGAAACTCATTTCACATAGGATATTTTGTGCCGTAACTTGCTTGAAATGCGAGCTGACAGCAGCACAGCGAGGGCAACGGGGCATCTGGGACCTTGGAGAATGGCGAGACCAACCGTCTTATCTCCTTGACCAAAGAAATTTGAGAAAGAAACAGAGGAACAACGTAAAAGGAAATGGGGTGAATTAGAGTCAAATCAGGTGCAGAAGGAGAAATAAAGGGAGGGAAAGAAAGATTGGATTAAAAGAAAGAGAAAAAAAGAGACTGAAATGAAAAGTAAGAAAAAAATTAAAAATGTGACCTTTTTAAGAAGAATTTACTACATGTAGGAATGAGACGCAACCATTTAAATAGTTCCCTTTCTGGACCAGGCAGTTTGATTGGCATTGCATTAGTGAGAGTCCAAAACTAGGAGTCATAAATAAAAAGTAGTTACTAATAAATCCAATTTAGGAGAAACTTCTTTACTCCGAGAGTGGTTAGAATGCAGAACCTGGTACCATGAGGCATAGTTGAGGTGAATAGCATAGATGCCTTTTAAAGGGAAGCCAATTAAGTACACGACTGAGAAAGGAATAGAAGGATATGCAGGTAAAGTTAGATAAAGCAGGTTGGGAGGAGACTTGTGTGCAGAATAAACACCAGCGTAGACCTGTTGAGCCAAATGGCCTGTTTCTGTGCTGTCCATTCTGTGTAATATTGTGCAGCAACAATTATCATGTTGTTAAAAAGGTAGATATCTAGATATCTAGATAGGGCCCAAGTTTCGGGCTGGCCTAAAACGGCGCAGCCCGGACCTGGACGCCTGTTTTTCGCGCCACAAAGTGCGCCTAAAAAAAACTCACCTATTCTCCGGCTCCCTGCAGGTCCTCTGGAGCTGGGCGCGGCGCAGCACGAGCTGTGGGGGGCGGAGCCAGGACCCTGCGCTGAAAACAGTGCCGGGACCTCTGCACATGAGCACTACAGTGGGCGCGCATGTGCAGTAGCTCCAGGCGCCCAAAACTGGGAGGGGCCCAAAGCACGCAGCCCCTAGCCCTGGCCGAATGGCCTCACTGGGGCTGCGTGGATAAGGCTCCTCCCACCTGACCGGACCCGACCCAACGCCCGCTCTCCCCACCCCCCCCCCTCTGTCCCGGCGACCCGACCTCCGCCCCCCGCCCCCCGGCGACTAGACCTTTGCTTCCCCCCGCGCCCCCTCCCCGGCGACCCGACCCTCCACTCCCACCCTCCCCCCGGACCTCCGCAACTCTCCCTGCCCACCTCGGACCTCCGCGACTCGCCCCCCCCCCCCCCGCGACTCTCTCCCCCCCACCCCCCCACCCCCCGGACCTCCCTGACTCTTCCCCCCCCCCCGGACCTCCGCGACTCCCCCCACCCCCTCCGTGACTCTCTCCCCCCCGGACCTCCGCGACTCTTCCCCCCCCCGGTACCTCCGCGACCCCACCCCGCGACACCGCCCCCCCACCCCCCCGAGACCCAACGCCACCTACCTGTAAATCCTGCCCGAAGTCTTGGGCCCAGCCGTTCAGCCTCCTTCTCAAATTTCTAAGATACTCCATTCTAAACCAGTTGCTCCAAAAAAACAGGAGCAACTCAGGCCGAAACTTGGCCCCATAGATCTATAGATATGTCTAGATATATCTAGATATGTCAATAGATAGATAGATAGATATATATAGATATATATAGATATATAGATATATATATACATCCACATATAAAAAAGAATAACACAATATTCTGAGTTATTAGCAGTCTGAACATCTTTAAATGGCCGGAACTGCTGGGAAAATAACAGCGTGTTAATCTGAAAATCAGCCTGCAAGTTCCGTGGGTTAAGAAATACAGCGCGAGTTGCAAATCTCAATTCACACAGATGGCATCTTGCCCTTAGCCTCCCCGTTATTATATAGATATCTATATATCCAGATATCTAGATATAGACATATCTATATATATATAGATATATAGATATAGAATTATCTATATATAGACATATATAGATACATAGATATAGACATACATATATATATATATAGATATATATAGATATCGACATATATATATAGACAAAGAGCATTTGTGTAGTTAAGTGTACCTTTGTCACTAAATGCATTTCACATTCCTGAAGTAGTGATCATTACCTTTCTTTTCTGTGGTTCATAGGCAGTCCCTCGAATCGAGGATGACTTGCTTCCACATTAAAAAGTTCACAGGTGTTTCAATGAAGGACCTGACATTCCAAGTCTCGAACTAAATCTTGAAGGGTGGAAGATGCCTGTGCGTGGATTTTTTTAACGTGTGGTGGCCGTTGCACACCAGCCGCCACACAGACTTGACAAAGCTAGGTCTTGGTCCAGTGGCAAGGGGTGGGGGGGTGCGGGGAGGTGGTTTCTGTGATTACTGTATCACTCACTCCAATAATTAGGGCAGACACACTGGTTTGACTGAATGTTTCATGCTTTACATTCTTTCATGCCTTCAAGAAACCACCCTGTTTTTTTTTAAACTGAACTCCAGAAAGTAAATTTTTCTTTGCTTACTTTGTGAAACCCAGAGACTAAATTTTCGCATTTTGAATTCATGCTTTGCTTATTTTGAACAATTTGTGGAGCAGGGCTTCATCAAACATATATGATGCAAATAATCATTTTTTGAACTATGCAATGGATAGAAATAGATTGACCACTTGTGCCCAATCGTTCTTGATGATCGCATATAATGAATGAATGGGCAAATGTTATTACATACACCTCGACTGGAGGAGGGTAAATTTCAGCGAGTTGAAAGGTGACCTGGCCCAGGTGGATTGGAACCAAAGATTGGCAGGTGAAACAGTAAATGAGTAATAGGAGGCCTTCAAAAAGGAGATAGTTCGGATACAGACTAGAAACATTCTCGCAGGACGGAAAGGAAAGGCATTCAAAGCTAGAGCTCCCTGGATGACTGAAAATATTGGCTCGGATTTTATGACGGTGTATGCACAAGGGCCCCGGGTTTCCGCATGCAGTCTGTCAAGTTTCAGCTTGACAAATCGTCCCCCATCTACTGGAAATTGATATTCGCTGGTGCAGAGTTGTGCTATTTGCCCAACTACTGCCCAGCGAATACCCACCCTTGCGTAAGGCGTTCTTTTAACAGCGTAAGGGTTTAAATAAATGCTAAATAAATTTTTAAAAATTATTTAAACATTCCCTTCCATTTAAAATTAGCTTAGGTTATTTTTGTCCTGTTTAAATTTTTTTTTCATAAATTTTTATTTTACATGTTTAATTAAATGGTATTTTGAAATTAATGTTGAACCTGTGAGGATTTGTTTTTATTTCAGTGTTCCTATTATGCTTTGCGGGAATGCCGTACGTAAATGGATTCCCCATAAGCATAATCGGAATCCCCCTCTGTCATTATTTGGGCCAGCCCACATGATTCCCGGGACACTTGCGAACCTGCGCCCCTGGGATACGTGGACCTTTACACAGGTCCACCCCTGCAGGCCCAGGAGCGCGAGTGTGCAAAGGTCTGGAGCAATCAGATAGGTACAGAGTTTTCTTGCAGTTCGGAGGGGTTCCCCAGCAGCAAACCTCCGCCTGCAATTTCCACCCCGTAGAGATTAACAGGAACAGAAAAAGGAGGCTTATGATCAATGTCAGATTCATAATTCAGTTCAGAACCAAGCTGAATATAGGGGAGAACTGAAAAAGGAAATAAGAGGGGCAAAGAGAGTATATGAGCATAGATTAGCGGGTAACATATAAAAGTGAACACAAAAGTCTTTCATAAACAGGTAAATAGTTAAAGGAAGGGTGGGGTTAAAAAGGAGAACTTATGGAGTCAGAGGACATGTCTGAGGTACTAAATGAGTATTTTGCACTATCTTCACTGAAGAAGAGGATGCTGCCAATGTCACAGTAAAGGAGGAAGTAGTAGATAAATTAGATAGTTAAAGAGGAAGTACTTAAACGGTTGGCAGTGCACAATAATGGTCTGGATGGAATGCATCCTAGATTGCTGAGAGAAGCAAGGGTGGAAATTGTGGAGGCTCTGGCCACAATCTTCCCATCCTCCTTGGATATGGGTATGGTGCCAGAGGACTGGAAGATTTCAAATCTTACTCCCCTGTTCAAAAGAGGGGGGAGGGGTAAACCCAGCAACTACAGGCTAGTCAGCCGACCGGGGGGGAAACTTTTAGAGACAGTAATCCGGACAAACTTAGTTGGCACTTAGAAAAAATATGGGTTAATAAATGAAAGCCAGCACAGATTTGTTAAAGGCAAATAGTGTTTGACTAATTTGATTGAGTTCTCTGGTGTAATGATGGAAAAGATTGATGAGGGCAGTGCAGTTGATATTGTGCATGTGGAATTTCAAAAAGCTTTTGATAAAGTGCCACATAATAGACGTTAGCAAAATTGAAGCCCATGGAATTAAAGGGCAGTGATGAAATTGGCTGAGGGACAGAAAGCAGAGAGTAGTGGTGAACGGTTGTTTTTCAGACTGGAGGGAAGTGCAGTTCCCCAAGGATCGAGGTTGGGACCAATGCTCTTTTGATATATATTAATGGCCTGGACAGGACATCATGTGGATGACACGGAAATGTACAAAACCCACGAGAAGGATACTCACACAGTTCAGGAAGATATACAAAGACTGGTGAAATGGGCAGACACATGGCAGATGAAATTTAATGCAGAGAGGTGTGGAGTGATTTATTTCGGTAAGCATAACGAGGAGAGGTAAACTAAATGGTATAAGGGGTTGCAGGAACAGAGCTCTGGAGGTACGCAAGTCTTTGAAGATGGCAGGACAACTTAAAAAGGCACACGGGATCCTTGGCTTTATAAATAGAGGAATAGAGTACAAAAGCAAGGAAGTTATGCTAAACCTTTATAAAATACACATTAGGCCTCAGCTGGAGTATTGTGGCCAATTCTGGGCACCACGCTTTAGGAAGGAAGTCAAGACATCAGAGAGGGTGCAGAGGAAATTTACTAGAATGGTACGAGAGATGAAAGACTGCAGTTACGTGGAGATACTAAAGAAACTGGGGTTGGTCCCCTTGGAGCAGAGAAAGGTAAAGAGAGATTTGATCGAGGTGTTCAAAAACATGAAGCGTTTTGCTAGAGTAAATAAATGGCAGAAGAGTCAGTAAACACAGGCAAAAGAACTAGAGGCAGCATGAGGAAAAAAAATTATGCAGCGAGTTGTTGTGATCTGGAATGCACTGCCTGAAAGGTGGGAGCAGATTCAATAGTAACTTTCAAAAGGGAATTGGATAAATACCTGGAGGGGAAAACATTGCAAACATTGCAGGGCTATGAAGAAAGAGCAGGGGAGTGGGGCTAATTAAATAGCTCTTTCAAAGAGCTGGCACAGGTGTGATGTGTTGAATAGCCTCCCTCTGTGCTGTATTTTTCTATGATTCTAGAACAAGAACTGTATGAAATATAAAAACACCATTTCCTTTTACTTTAATAAAACTTTACAACTTTTTAATGAAAATATATGTTTCATAGGCCTCCTCTCAAAAGATCAGTGTATAATTTCTACTGCATGATGTAGTACTGAAGCATAGAGACCAGAAGTGAGTCAACCCTTGCCTGTGCTGAATACATTGATTTCATCTAGTTCATGAGGTCATTATAGTTGACCTCAGTACCCCAAAGCAAGGCAGGCAAATAATCAGCCAGAAGTCATGCTCTCGATCGCTATCTAATAACTCCTGCCGACAGTGCCAATATGCAGGTGCCTAGTGAGGCCTTCGCCATCCAAACTATGCATTAAAACTTGTTGCTTAGTAAGAAACAAGAAGGCCGCTGCTCCCAAGGAACCAAATCCTGAATGAGTGATAGGAAAGGAAAGCAGAGGAGAAAAAAGGGAAAAGATGTAAAGATAGTCATCGACCAGAAAAGTTAGCTCAGTTTCTCTCTCTCTGCAGATGCTGCCTGACCTGCTGAGTATTTCCAGCATTTTCTTTTTTCATTAAAGATAACCTTATGTTGCGCCCCGACCCAGTCTTAGTTCTACTTTACCATGCATCATGCCTCGCTGAAAAGGGCAGGTAGATCTCCACCAGTGTTTCTCCAAGAGCAGGATCTAACAGGTGAACAACAATAGGCCAAGGTAAACCTTGCTGTAACTTTCCTGATTTTCTGGCAATTTGCTTACAGCTCCTCTCAGGGACATAACCTAACTGTAACTCAATAGATTGAAAAACTATTCTGTGTTAAAGCTAACATATGACTCCAAACTTAAGGAAGGATATACTTGCATTGGAGGCTGTTCAGAGAAAGTTCACTAGGGTGATTCCGGAGATGAGTGGGTTGACTTATGAAGATAGGTTGAGTAGATAGGGCCTATACACATTGGAGTTCAGAAGAATGAGAGGTGATCTTATTGAAACATATGAAAATGAGGGGGCTCAACAAGGTGGATGTAAAGAGGATATTTCCACTTATAGGGGAAACTAAAACTAGAGGACACAGTCTCAGAATAAGGGGCCGCCCATTTAAAACTGAGATGAGGAGAAATTTTTTCTCTCAGAGGGTCGTAAATCTATGGAATTCTCTGCCCCAGAGAGCTGTGGAGGCTGGGTCATTGAATATATTTAAGGCAGAGATAGACAGATATTTGAGCGATAAGGAAGCAAAGGGTATGGAGGGAAGTGGAGCTGAGTCCATGATCAGATCAGTCATGATATTGAATGGCCTACTCCTGCTCCTATTTCTTATTTTCTTATGACTGCGTCTTTTGGCTTGATAAGGACTTGTTAAGCGGCAATTAAAGGCAAATTTTCTCATGCTTGTCTTCCAACCCATGTTACATTAACGATGCCCACGATAAAGATGGTGCTGCAGTAATGCAGAGCATTGTCAGAGATCCAGTTCAAAGCACAGCAGAAACAATCTGAAAAAAACGGCAACATGTCTGCAACAACAAGTCATAAAAGCCGGGCATGTTGGATGAGGAAAAGCAAGAGCAACAGCAAATGATAACTAAGAAGGTTTCAGGCCATAGTAGAAGGAACACAAGGCCATTGACATCGACAGCTGAGCTATGCAACTTCACCAAGGTGCAATGTGAGAGGAGGGAATGGGTTGGATTTCCTTCAGAGGGATTTTGCCACTGGAGGTGGGTTAGCGCAGAACTTCCACTCACTAGGCTCTTTTCAGACAATGGCAGGAGACTTGGCACGAATTAGTCAGTATGCAGTTCACCGAGTTGGTGGGTCAATTGAGATTGATAGAATTTTATTAGGTAAAGTGTATCAAGGGATATGGAGCAAATGCAGGTAAATATAGATGAAGTACATATCAGCCCCAATCTAATAGAATGTTGGGACAGGCTTGAGGGGCTGAATAGCCAGCTACTGCTTCTATGTTCCTAACCTGTCCAAACTTCAGCCACCTGTAACATGTACCAAGTTAAACTCCACTCATCACTTAACCCAGTCCTCAATGACTTACAGTGGAACCCCATCTTCCAATGCCTCATTTCTTCATTCCTCCTCGTTAAATCCCTCCATATAACCTCATTTCTCTCCATCTCTTTAATCTCCTCCAACCCCATATCCCTCTTCCAAACTCTCAGTTCATCGGAGAACAACCTCTTTTGGATAAATCCCTCCCTTCGCCCCATCATTAGTGGTAGAGGCTTTAGCCACCTGGATCCGAGTATCTGCCATTCTCTCTCTACCAACCACACCACCCCACCGCGCCACCTCCCCCCGCCCCCCCCCGCCTCCACCAACCTTCCACTTCTCCTTTCAAAACCTCCGCAAAGACCATTTCATCAACCAAACTTTGGATCACCTTCACTATAATCTCTACTTTTTTTGGTCTCATCATTTTATTTTTTTATTATGTTAAAGGCATCATAAAAATGCATTTTGTTCATAGGGAATGGAAGACCAGCAGGAAGAGTAGTGTAAGGAAGGTAGTGCAGGGGTCCCCTGTGGTCATCCCCCTGCAAAACAGATACACCGCTTTGAGTACTGTTGGGGGGGATGACTCATCAGGGGAGGGTAGCAGCAGCCAAGTTCATGGCACCGTGGCTGGCTCTGTTGCACAGAAGGGCAGGAAAAAGAGTGGGAGAGCGATAGTGATAGCGGATTCAATGGTGAGGGGAATAGATAGGCGTTTCTGCGGCCGCAACCGAGACTCCAGGATGGTATGTTGCCTCCCTGGTGCAAGGGTCAAGGATGTCTCGGAGCGGGTGCAGGACATTCTGAAAAGGGAGGGAGAACAGCCAGTTGTCGTGGTGCACATTGGTACCAACGAATAGGTAAAAAAAGGGATGAGATCCTACGAAACGAATTTAAGGAGCTAGGAGCTAAATTAAAAAGTAGGACCTCAAAAGTAGTAATCTTGGGATTGCTACCAGTGCCACGTGCTAGTCAGAGTAGGAATCGCAGGATAGCGCAGATGAATACGTGGCTTGAGCAGTGGTGCAGCAGGGAGGGATTCAAATTCCTGGGGCATTGGAACCGGTTCTGGGGGAGGTGGGACCAGTACAAACCAGTACGGACGGTCTGCACCTGGGCAGGACCGGAACCAATGTCCCAGGGGGAGTGTTTGCTAGTGCTGTTGGGGAGGAGTTAAACTAATATGGCAGGGGGATGGGAACCAATGCAGGGAGACAGAGGGAGAAAAAATGAGGCAAAAGCAAAAGACAGAAAGGAGATGAGGAAAAGTGGAGGGCAGAGAAACCCAAGGCAAAGACCAAAAAGGGCCACTGTACAGCAAAATTCTAAAAGGACAAAGGGTGTTAAAAAAGCAAGCCTGAAGGCTTTGTGTCTTAATGCAAGGAGTATCCGCAATAAGGTGGATGAATTAACTGTGCAAATAGATGTTAACAAATATGATGTGATTGGGATTACAGAGACGTGGCTCCAGGATGATCAGGGCTGGGAACTCAACATCCAGGGGTATTCAACATTCAGGAAGGATAGAATAAAAGGAAAAGGAGGTGGGGTAGTATTGCTGGTTAAAGAGGAGATTAATGCAATAGTTAGGAAGGACATTAGCTTGGATGATGTGGAATCTATATGGGTAGAGCTGCAGAATACCAATGGGCAAAAAACGTTAGTGGGAGTTGTGTACAGACCTCCAAACAGTAGTAGTGTTGTTGGGGAGGGTATCAAACAGGAAATTAGGGGTGCATGCAATAAAGGTGCAGCAGTTATAATGGGTGACTTTAATATGCACATAGATTGGGCGAGCCAAACTAGAAGCAATACGGTGGAGGAGGATTTCCTGGAGTGCATAAGGGATGGTTTTCTTGACCAATATGTCGAGGAACCAACTAGGGGGGAGGCCATCTTAGACTGGGTGTTGTGTAATGAGAGAGGATTAATTAGCAATCTCATTGTGCGAGGCCCCTTGGGGAAGAGTGACCATAATATGGTGGAATTCTGCATTAGGATGGAGAATGAAACAGTTAATTCAGAGACCATGGTCCAGAACTTAAAGAAGGGTAACTTTGAAGGTATGAGGCGTGAATTGGCTAGGATAGATTGGCGAATGATACTGAAGGGGTTGACTGCGGATGGGCAATGGCAGACATTTAGAGACCGCATGGATGAACTACAACAATTGTACATTCCTGTCTTGCGTAAAAATAAAAAAGGGAAGGTGGCTCAACCGTGGCTATCAAGGGAAATCAGGGATAGTATTAAAGCCAAGGAAGTGGCATACAAATTGGCCAGAAATAGCAGTGAACCCGGGGACTGGGAGAAATTTAGAACTCAGCAGAGGAGGACAAAGGGTTTGATTAGGGCAGGGAAAATGGAGTACGAGAAGAAGCTTGCAGAGAACATTAAGGCGGATTGCAAATGTTTCTATAGGTATGTAAAGAGAAAAAGGTTAGTAAAGACAAACGTAGGTCCCCTGCAGTCAGAATCAGGGAAAGTCATAACTGGGAACAAAGAAATGGCAGACCAATTGAACAAGTACTTTGGTTCGGTATTCACTAAGGAGGACACCAACAACCTTCCGGATATAAAAGGGGTCAGAGGGTCTAGTAAGGAGGAGGAACTGAGGGAAATCCTTATTAGTCAGGAAATTGTGTTGGGGAAATTGATGGGATTGAAGGCCGATAAATCCCCAGGGCCTGATCGTCTGCATCCCAGAGTACTTAAGGAGGTGGCCTTGGAAATAGTGGATGCATTGACAGTCATTTTTCAACATTCCATTGACTCTGGATCAGTTCCTATCGAGTGGAGGGTAGCCAATGTAACCCCACTTTTTAAAAAAGGAGGGAGAGAGAAAACAGGGAATTATAGACCGGTCAGCCTGACCTCAGTAGTGGGTAAAATGATGGAATCAATTATTAAGGATGTCATAGCAGTGCATTTGGAAAATGGTGACATGATAGGTCCAAGTCAGCATGGATTTGTGAAAGGGAAATCATGCTTGACAAATCTTCTGGAATTTTTTGAGGATGTTTCCAGTCGAGTGGACAAGGGAGAACCAGTTGATGTGGTGTATTTGGATTTTCAGAAGGCTTTCGACAAGGTCCCACACAAGAGATTAATGTGCAAAGTTAAAGCACATGGGATTAGGGATAGTGTGCTGACATGGATTGAGAACTGGTTGTCAGACAGGAAGCAAAGAGTAGGAGTAAATGGGGACTTTTCAGAATGGCAGGCAGTGACTAGTGGGGTACCGCAAGGTTCTGTGCTGTGGCCTCAGCTGTTTACATTGTACATTAATGATTTAGACGAGGGGATTAAATGTAGTATCTCCAAATTTGCGGATGACACTAAGTTGGGTGGCAGTGTGAGCTGCGAGGAGGATGCTATGAGGCTGCAGAGTGACTTGGATAGGTTAGGTGAGTGGGCAAATGCATGGCAGATGAAGTATAATGTGGATAAATGTGAGGTTATCCACTTTGGTGGTAAAAACAGAGAGACAGACTATTATCTGAATGGTGACAGATTAGGAAAAGGGGAGGTGCAACGAGACCTGGGTGTCATGGTACATCAGTCATTGAAGGTTGGCATACAGGTACAGCAGGCGGTTAAGAAAGCAAATGGCATGTTGGCCTTCATAGCGAGGGGATTTGAGTACAGGGGCAGGGAGGTGTTGCTACAGTTGTACAGGGCCTTGGTGAGGCCACACCTGGAGTATTGTGTACAGTTTTGGTCTCCTAACTTGAGGAAGGACATTCTTGCTATTGAGGGAGTGCAGCGAAGATTCACCAGACTGATTCCCGGGATGGTGGGACTGACCTATCAAGAGAGACTGGATCAACTGGGCTTGTATTCACTGGAGTTCAGAAGAATGAGAGGGGACCTCATAGAAACGTTTAAAATTCTGATGGGTTTAGACAGGTTAGATGCAGGAAGAATGTTCCCAGTGTTGGGGAAGTCCAGAACCAGGGGTCACAGTCTCAGGATAAGGGGTAAGCCATTTAGGACCGAGATGAGGAGGAATTTCTACACCCAGAGAGTGGTGAACCTGTGGAATTCTCTACCACAGAAAGTTGTTGAGGCCAATTCACTAAATATATTCAAAAGGGAGTTAGATGAAGTCCTTACTACTCGGGGGATCAAGGGGTATGGCGAGAAAGCAGGAAGGGGGTACTGAAGTTGCATGTTCAGCCATGAACTCATTGAATGGCGGTGCAGGCGAGAAGGGCTGAATGGCCTACTCCTGCACCTATTTTCTATGTTTCTATGTTTCTATGTTCTTATTCTTTTTATGCACTGCACAAGTTATCAATGGAAAGAAGCATATTCTTGCTCATGGATCGGGACCAGCAGCAAGTTATGGTGTAGGATGAGGAAGAGGAGGGTAAGGGACTAACAAAGTAGAGCAGCCATTGCAGGAAGTTGCATTGTCCTACTGTACACTGAATGAGGAGTTTCAGTTCTGTTTTTTTTTGCAAACCAACATTGTCCATTGATAAGGATACATGAATTTCTAAAGAAAACAATGGCCCCAGAATTCTGTGGGCCACGATCCCAGTGGTTACGGGATGCCCTCCAGCAGCGACTCTGCCAGAGTTTGTGAGGTTAGCAGGAGAGCATGTAATATGCCTGGGATTGGCAGCAGCATGCCTAGTGCCCATCTAGAGATTGGAACGCCTAATCTCACTCAGCGCACAGCACTCCAGTCTAGTGCTGAGTTTCAAATGAGCTGGGAATGTCGGAACTCTTGGTCTAGAGAGTTACCCCCCCAGGCTCCACCTCCAGGGCTGGGTCCTGGGTGTCACTTGCCCTATAAGAGTCATGATATGCTAACCCCCCTTACAACGCTGGCTGAGAAATCCCGGAAACATCGGAGACCCAGCTCAACCAGGTCCCTGCCATATTCAGGCGTGTTCCACAGAAGAATGAGAGGTGATCTTATTGAAACATGTAAGATAATGAGGGTGCTCGACAAGGTGGATGCAGAGAGGATATTTCCACATATGGGGGAAACTAAAACTAGGTGACATAGTCTTAGAATAAGGGGCCGCCCATTTAAAACTGAAATGAGGAGAAATTTCTTCTCTCAGAGGGTTGTAAATCTGTGGAATTCGCTGCCCCTGGCAGCTGTGGTGGCTGGGTCATTCAGCTCCATAACACAGGACTCTGTGCTCTACGGGCTGTTCCCGAGACAGGCATCATCTGCTGCTGGAGAGCCATCAACTCGGTGAAAGACGCACTTTGCTCTTCTCGAAACTTGCTGGTCTTCCAGAGCAAGGAGATGTCCATGGCCAAGGGTTGCAGACTGGCGCAATCCAAGGCTGAGGGACGCACTAAAGATTGGTGCAGTCACCGCAAAAGCACAATGGGGAAGAGCCACAGTTTAAGGCCCTTCCGCCACAGTAAACCCAGGATATGGAATTAGACTCCCCTAGGGCTGTACTTGTTAATCTGCTTGTATACATCGAGCACCATGTACTGAAAAAACACCTGTGTTGTGCCATGTAAAATGAAAGTATCTGCACTGTTTAGTAACTTGTAAAAAAACGTAAATGTATTCTCATCCGTTCCGTGTACTGCTTTAATCTGAATAGTGTTACATGTAACCCGATTCGTGATCAGTATTAAAATGTATCTTGGAAGGTAATGTAAATCTGTTCTTATCTACTCCATGTAATACCCTTATTTGCACAGTGCTACATATAACGTGATTTACGGATTGTACTAAACTGTACCTTGAAATGAAATGCACGCTAGGGTATTGTATGGAACTGCTGTCAGCATCCAAATAAATTGTATAGACTTGCTGACCCCAAGGTACTGAACTATTTTCCAATGTATTGTGAACATTTTATATGAATAAAGTATATTTTTGAAAAAAAAATTGAATATATTTAAGGTGGAGATAGACAGATTGTTCAGCGATAAGGGAATAAAGGGTTATGGGGAGCGGGCAGGGAAGCAGATCTGAGTCCATGATCAAATCAGCCATGATCTTATTGAATGGCTCGAGGGGCCAAATGGCTACTCCTGCTCCTATTTCTTATGTTCTTATGTTCTTACGTCTCCTGCAAGAATTAAGATGAGAGTCCAGTCGAGCCCCTGTTGATTTTTAGGTTAATTATCTTTAAAGAGTACAGTGATGTCTTTATTGAAGATCATGGAAAAGGTGTTCTGTGTGTTGTGTTGCTGTATCTCCCCCATGTGGTCTGTATACGAGTTCCTTGTGGTCATTCAACTTTATTGCTCCCATGTGATATTGTACTGGAAGGAGTAGGTGTGGAGACTCTTGCAAGGTCCACAGAGGATTAGGTTCTGATTTAGTTGGTTGCCCTGATAGTGCTTGCATGCCATAAATATTCTGTTCCATTTCAGCTGCGGAGCCTTCTTGTTTTGGAAGCTTCTCGTTTTACTTGTCCAGAGGCAAAGGCAGGCAAGCGACTGGTGGTAACTGTTTCTGTGCCTCTACTCACAAGTCTTTGCTGGAGGTCCAGTGCTCACATTGACCACTGATCTGCCCAAGAATGGATTTTTGAACCAGAATTAAGTTTCTGAATCTCTCATTTGTGCTTCTCGAGATTCTGGTTCTGAAATTTGGCTGAAGACCACTGTTCATGTGGTTTCCCTGGGAAAGCCTCTCTGTCTCCAAGAGTGCTGAAGCCAGCCTTTATTGGTCATGGAGTGTTAAGCTCAGCAGCATCAGTGGGAGTGTTTAAAGTACACCACAGTGATCCTCATCACCGAGGTGGCTGAGCTCTCTTCCTGTTGAGGCCTCTGATTCTGTACAATGCTCAATGGCACTACACAAAACTGAGAATGCTTGCTGTGTAACATTTGCCCTTCTCTTTACTTAGGGGCTGAAATTGGTCGTCCGCCCATTTCTCGGCGGTATGCCGGTGGTATGTCGTTTCATATCGCCGGGTATCGCTGGGGCGGAGTGTGCGCGATTTTCATCAGTTTTCACTCGTAGGTCTGCCGAGAGGCGCGCAGCCGGCGCTGTGCGGGCGGTGAGTCCTTTTCACTTAGGAATCTTCGGCTCCTGCGTTCTGTGCACGCGGATGCTGTTGGGAAGCTCTGCCCCCCCGAGAGACACAGACCAGAATCGACAGAGACTGCCGGCCTGAGAGCGCTGTGCAGGTAAGTGGGGCGGGGGAGGGGACTTCTTGGGGGAGATTGCTATTTGGGGAGGAGATCGTTACTTGGGGCGGGGATTGCTTCTCGGGGGGAGATTGCTTATTGGGGGGCGAGATCACTGTGGAGGGCGAACAGATCTTTGTGGGGGGGGGGGAGAGGGTGGAGAAATTGGCGGGTGGGAGAGACTGGGTGTGGTAACAGATAAAACATTTTTCACAGGTGAAGATGCATACCGCCGACTGAAGATCGACTTAAAACCAATTTTTCCAGGGCAGTCTGCGGGGTTAGTGGTATGTCGGTGGTAAGTTATCAATTTGGCAATTTTGGGCGGTACGTTGGTGGTGTGCAAGGACAGACAGTATGCATACCGCCTGGCGGTATGTCGCTGATGAATTTCCCGCCGGGCGGTATGTGGGCAGTATGTTGGTATTTTTCGATCAATTCCGCGATTTTGGGCAGTATGTCGACGGTATGCGGCAGTATGGCCACCAATTTCGGGCCCCAAATGTTTACATCTGCAATGAAGCAATCAACTCAGCACCCTTTTTGTACTCCTAAAGCCTACTCCGTTTCATAGCTGGATCCACGAGGTCCATATCACAAAGTGACGCAACAGGGACTGTGGCGATACTAAGCTGCCTACCTTTCTAGGCTTTAAGTCTTTCCTTCCCACATCATGTGAAGTGACTCACCAGGGAGAAACATTTATTTGTTCAGCAAAATCGTAGATCAATTAATGAAGAACAGGTTTATGGCTTTGTTACACAGTGCACAGAAAAAGTCCTGCCCCACAATTTTTTTCCTCCAAATTGTGAAACATTTTGGAATGCATCGTTGTCTGGTGTGGCTCAGGTGGTTATGATGCAAGTGCTGTAGTAAAAGCTAGTTACTGAGTGCCTGGTGGCTCATGGGAAGCACGTTTCTCATGATGTGGCTAATATCATTCAATAAAATGACTGGTGTTCACGATCTTGTATTTAATCCATTTGCTTCTAATTGGTTGCATTTTTTTTTAATTTAAAAAAAGAATTTTTATGTAAAGCAAATCAAACCTATCTAGATCGTTGACAGAAGTCACAAAGAAAAAAACTTTAAACATAACAATATGTGCTTTCAAAATAAGGCATATTTTCCCTCAAACACAGGTATTATATCATTATGAGATGGATCAGGATGGGGAAGAATGCAAGGTCACTTGAAGCACAAAGGGTGTACTGCAGCTTATAAAATCTGTTTCACAAGTGAATCATTTCTCTTTTATCAGAAGCAAAGGAAGAGAAATGATTAGGGAGGGAAGCATAATTCTGCAGCGAGTGACTCACCACCTGATTCCCCAAAGCCTTTCCACCATCCACAAGGCACAAGTCAGGAATGTGAAGGAATACCCTTTACTTGCCTGGATGAGTGCAACTCCAACAACACTCAAGAAGCTCGACACCATCCAGGACAAAGCAGTCCGCTTGATTGGCACCCCATCCACCACCTTCAACATTCACTCCCTTCACCACCAGCGCACCGTGGCTGCAGTGTGCACCATCTATAAGATGCACTGCAGCAACTCACCAAGGCTTCTTCGACAGCACCTCCCAAACCTGCAACTTTTATCACCTAGAAGGACCAGAGCAGCAGGCGCATGGGAACACCACCTCCTCCAAGTTGCTGCTCCAAGTCACACACTGTCCTAACTTGGAAATGTTTCACCATCTCTTCATCATTTTATGAGTCAAAATCGTGGAAACCCCTACCTTCACCACACAGACTGCAGAAGATTAAGAGGGCAGCTCACCACCACCTACTCGAGGGTAATTAGGGATGTGCAATAAATGCTGCCCTTGCCAGCGACCCCACATGAACAAATACAAAAAATTGCCACCTGGCTCAAACTTACTCTTAAATAGAAATTGCTCTAAATTGGAAACCGCTGTGCTTCATTAAGAAGTAAAATAATATGTCAAGAGTATGCAATTTGATATGGGTGTGTTTTGTTTGAATCTTTAAAGCACTCTGCAATTATGATGGCAGTGGACTGTTTCAGGTTTAACCAGTTTTTCGATGTGAATGCATGATCTGTTTTTGCTGTAGAAACACAACTGCCCGTATTGTTCCCAGGATGGCAGAAAGTGTTGAAGTTTCTTGACGTTGATCAGTAACTAGGAGTGGCTGCAACAAACCTACATATTAGTGCTGTTGTTGAGGGAAAGCCCTTGTGGGTGGAGTAGCTGAACACAGCATTTTATGGTTTGGACTGATTCATTTTTTTTTAAAGATAATACTTTAGAATGCAACGTGTGTTTTATGAGGTGGTTTGTTAATGCTGATAATGTTTTATATTTAAACTTGTGTTAGTGTGTTCATTAAAGTCCAAGAAAATGAGAATGTATCTTATCGAGTTGAGCTAAAGAAAAAGTATCCCACACCAATAGACCCAACGAGTGACAATAAGCATGAAAACACGTCAGGTCCACATGCTTGGATGAATCTTGTGTCTAAATATCTCCCATCGACAATAGTCTATTCATAACTAGGCCACCTTTATACTAAGGGAATTTGAATTGTCCAATCATTTTAAATAAGCAATGTAAATAACAGAGCAACTTGGAAATATAGGGGGCGAAAGTGACCCTTTTTATTGCCCAGTTGCTCAGGTCGGCTCAACGATGGCGGCCCTAGCGTGTCCCGGACCACCATCGTGCAGCCCGGCGCTCTGTCTTGAGTGCTGGGCTGCAGGCCCGGTCTCACGCTGCCCTGATGGCCCAGTGGAGGCCGTCACAGGCCTGTGCAGATTGCACAGCAGCACTCCTCTTTAATCGAAGGGGAGGGCCGTTAAAGCGCATCAGCGCTACATGAAGCATAGCGCATCCCTCAGCACCCCAGTAGCACCCCGGTTACCGTCCCCAAAGGAAGTGGACCGCGGGAGATTGTGCTCTGCTTCCTTTCAGGGACAGTAAGGGCAATTCCGCTATGGGTTGGGAATTCTGTACTGAGAGCGAAAAGTCCCGGCCCCAGAAGGTTACCGCCCACAATCAGGGAAATTTTGCCCTGATAGTGCTAAAGAAAAATGGAATAACCAAATAAACTGAATTAAGCTTCTTTAAATAAAGGTAAGATGTCTGCATGCCACAGCTTTGTCTGATCCATATGTTTCCTGCATATTTGCCCATTTTTGAGCTTGACAATAAATACTCTGTTGCCCTCCTTGATCATGACAGTACCAGTGATCCACTTGGGACCCTGACCATAATTCAGAACATATACAGGATCATTTACAGAAATATCGTGTGACACAGCTGCGCGATCATGATACCCTTGCTGACTTTGTCTTCTATATTCAAAATGATTATTCAAGTCAGGGTATACAAGAGGTAGCTTGGTCTTACGACCTCTCTTCATCATTAGTTTAGCAGGTGAGACCCCGGTAAGCGTGTATGGTCTTGTCCTGTAACTCAGCAGTATGCATGACAGGCAAGTCTGCAGTGACCCTTGGGTTACTCACTTCGTACTCTGCTTTATGATTTGGACAGCACGTTCTGCTTGACCATTGGATGCAGGTTTAAATGGTGCTGACTTTACATGTTTGATACCATTGAGTTTCATGAACTCTTGAAACTCCTGACTGGTGAAGCACGATCCGTTGTCGCTAACAACGATGTCAGGCAGACCATGTGTCCTGAACATGACACTGAGATTCTCAATGGTAGCTGTGGATGTGCTGCATAACATGATTATACACTCTATCCACTTCGAATATGCATCCACCACAACTAAAAACATCTCCCCCAGGAAGGGACCTGCAAAGTCTATGTGGATCCTGGACCATGGTTTGGACGGCCACGACCACAGACTCAGCGGCGATTCCGCTGGTGCTTTGCTGAGCTGCATGCAAGTGTTGCACTGATGCACACATGATTCCAGCTCAGAGTCAATTCCCGGCCACCATATATGAGACCTGGCAATGGCTTTCATCATTACAATGCCAGGATGAGTGCTATGTAGTTCAGGTACAAATTTTTCTCTCCCTTTCTTGGGCATAACAACACGATTGCCCCACAGTATACAATCCGACTGAATAGACAGTTCGTCTTTGCAACGAATGTAAAGTTTGGTCTCCTCGCACACTTGCTTGGGTATGGCAGACCAATCACCTTTGAGGATGCAATTCTTCACCACTGATAAAATCGGGTCCTGGCTGATCCAGGTCTTAACTTGTTGAGCCGTGACAGGAAACACGACGGTTCTGGGAACGGACTTCAGTAGACTCTCCATGTTCTTCTGAAATATTGCTGCAGCCGAGCGAATTCCGAAAGAGCACCTGTGATAAATAAACAGTCATTTATGCGTGTTAATGCATGTAAGTCTCTTCGGCGTCTCGACCACCTCCTGTGTCACGTAGGCCAACGTCAAGTCCAGTTTGGTGAACAACTTCCCCCCGCCTAGCGTTGCAAACAAGTCATCAGCCTTCAGTAACGGGTACTGATCCTGTTTTGAAACCCTGTTGATCGTAGCCTTGTAGTCTCCACAGATTCTGACTGTGCCATCAC
Source organism: Pristiophorus japonicus (assembly GCF_044704955.1). Classification (NCBI taxonomy): domain Eukaryota; kingdom Metazoa; phylum Chordata; class Chondrichthyes; family Pristiophoridae; genus Pristiophorus; species Pristiophorus japonicus. Next base: position 24,919,659 of record NC_091986.1, read on the forward strand.
TTTTCAGCACAGGAACAATGGGGCTGTCGCATTCATTAAATTCAACCGGTGATACGATCCCTTCACACTGGAGTCTGTCCAGTTCGATTTCGATCTTCTCCCTCATCATATATGGAACTGCCCAACCTTTATGATGGACGGGTCTTGCATCTGAGTCCATGTGGATTTGCACCTTGGCTCCCGTGAAGTTGCCGATGCCTGATTCGAACAGCGAGGGGAACTTGCTCAGTACTTGGGCACATGTATCTTTCTCCGGCGACAACGCCTTGATGTCGCTCCATCTGATTTTTTCAAGCCAGTTCCTGCTGAATGGCTTTGGGCCATTGCCTGGGACAATCCATAGTGGTAACTCGTGAACCGCACCGTCGTACGACACTTTAATTGTGATACTGCCAATCACCGTTGTGAGTTCTTTGGTGTACGTGCGCAACTTGGCATTGACTGGACTCAGCCTGGGCCTCACAGCCTCAGTATCCCACAGCTTGTCGAATGCCGTCTGGCCCATTATCGATTGACTCGCCCCCATGTCCAGTTCCATCGATACCGGCACCCCATTAAATTTCACGTTGATCATTATCGGTTTGCTCTTAATTAGGAACGAGTACAGTCCATACACTTCCTCCTCTGATATCTCGGATTGTGTATCCGGATCCACACTAGTCTGACCATCATCCTCCACATGGTGTGTCACAGCACGCTTGCTCATCTGCAGACACTTGCACTGGAGATGCCCCACTCTCAGACAGCCTTTGCAACTATATTGCTGGTGTACTGCTGGTGCCGGTGATTTCCCCCACAACGCCAACACGGAGAAATCGGATGCATTCCCGCTGGCAGACTTTGGGCAGCCACAGGTTTCGCGTACGCAGTCGGGTAGGCCTTGCCATATGCTGCTCTGCCGCACGCCGAATCATTCATGCATGACTGCGTGATCGTGATGGCCCTGTTCAAGTCCAACGCCTCCACCGCCAGTAGTTTACGCAGAATCACCTCGTGGTTGATGCCAATTACAAAGAAGTCCTGCAGCATGTCTGCCAACACAGCCCCGAACTTACACGGTCCTGCTAGACATCTCAGGTGAGCAACTAATTCTGCCGCATTCTGGCCCTCTGAGCGAATATGCATGTAGAATCTGTATCTCGAGATGATGATGCCTTCGTTTGGCTTAAGGTGGTCCTGTACCAGTGTACACAATTCTTCATACGTCTACTCTGTTGGACTCACAGGCAGGAGTAGATTCTTTATCAGACCATAAATTTTTGGACCACAAACCGTGAGGAACACCACCCGGCGCTGATCTGCTTCGCCAACCTCCTCCATTTTGTTAGCCACGAAGAACTGGCTCAAACGGCTCACAAAGGCTGCCCAATCTTCTCCTTCCACAAATCGCTCCAACAATTCAATTGTGCTCATTTTTGCATGCAAAGGTTCTTGTTGCCTCGTCGCCAAATGTTGTGTATGCAATAACTGTTCGACTGAGTACTGTTTAACTCCAAGAGGTATGACCTTGGCTCTGCTTTATTAAGGCCCAAAGTGACAAATACAAAATGGCTGGCCTTTTATACTTGGGCTGCACACACGTGCGTGCAGCTCAATGGCCTCCAACAATGACGCCATCTAGTGGCAAGTGATCCCAAAAGTACATACATGACAAAGACGCTCTTTAAAACCTACCTCTTTAACCAAGCTTTTGGTCACTTATGTAGCTCAGTATCAAATTTTGTTTGTCAATGAACCTGTGAAGCACCTTGGCATGTTTTTACTACATTTAAGCCGCTATAGAAATGCAAGTTGTTGTTTGTTGTACAATGAAAATGTTGAGCTATGACAGCACATCAAAATAGTTCTTTTCTTTCCTGGAGTCAGAAAGGCTTTGAATACAGTCCACTGATACCATATAAGAACATAAGAATATAAGAAATAGGAGCAGGAGTAGCTCCTTACGGCCTCTCGAGCCTTCTCCGCCATTCAACATGATCATGGCTGATCCGATCATGGACTCAGCTCCACTTCCCTGCCCGCTCTCCATAACTCTTTACTCTCTTATCGCTTCTCTGGTGTACTGTCACCCACATTACAACAGTGACTACATTCCAAAAGTGCTTCATTGGCTGTAAAACGCTTTGAGACGTCCAGTGGTCGTGAAAGGCGCTATATAAATGCAAGTCTTTCTTTCTTTCTTTCACAAGGTACGGCTGCATTTTACGAGGAATGTCATGTTAATTTTATAACCATTCTGAAGTAATTTAAAATGATTTAACTTCTTTAGTAATAATTTTCCACCAAATTAAAAAATTGGAATGATTGCGGGCAACCTTGAAATTGTGTGAAGTGGTGAGGCGGCAGCCCGTTTTCCATCGCTCCCAATTTTATTTTAATATACTGCACCTGAAATTCCGGCCTCACCGCGTCCCTACGGAGTGTGGATAGACCTGGGAAGGTACCACAACAGCCGGTTTTCGGCGTGCGATGCACATGCGCCAAATGACAGCTTTTCCGATCTGTAATCTGTAAAGTTCTGGCTTGACAGATCCAACGCATCTTGGGGAGAGGGACATTCACAAGGGCGAGATTGCGCTATTTGCCCATCTCTTGCCCAGCGAATGTCCTTCAAACTCTTGCGCCTGGTAAAAGCAGGCGCATAGCCTACTTTTACCAGCGTAAGAGTTTTAAAACATATAAAAAACATCTAAAACTAAAATTTTAAACACATTTTTATGTTAAAAACCCTGTCCACTAAGGTAAGTTTATTTTAAAGCCTAATTACAAAACATTTTTAAAAATCCGAAAAATATATATTTTTTCTAACACATTTAATAACTTTACTTTAAATTAATGTTAAATATGTGAATTTTAAAAAAAAAAATGTACTTGTGTTTGAGTGTTGGGGTGGGGGGGGGGTTCTCATTCATTATAATGAGAACTCGTACTTACAGAGCCCCATTATTATGAATGAGAATACTTTACCTTGATTGGCTGTCCAGTACCACGTGACTCCAGCTTCTCTCACCACATGTCCAAGACGTGAACACGCTCTGATGCGCAGGGAGAGGAGGCCTCCGACCGGGATCGCTGGAGGGCGCAGGAGCAAAAGGTAGGTGCGGATCTTTTTGTCTATTTTCAGGCGAGCGCCCGCGGGAAGCCCAGCGCCGTGATTTCAGGCCCATTATTTCTACTGAAGTCAGTGGAAGTAAAACAAAGGGCTCACCTGTTTTATACTATCGCACAAAGTCAAAATTACCCACATAAGTTGACATGCGGGAATTTTCCTCGGAGCTGATCCCGCTCCGCTGTTGTAAATTTGCTGGAAGTGTGGCAGCAAAGAGGGACGTCATCAAGGTCCAGGTCGGTGATTGGAGCGTGGGCAGGCACAGCAGAAGCGGCGAGGTTAGGGCGAAGGAGTGGCGAGAGACTGTAGAGGCGTGAAGATGCGAGGGGCCCAGGGGCAGCCCGGACCAGCCCACACTGTGATATGTGTGCGCACTAGGTCCATGCAGCAGAGCTGGCCACCAGGTGTCTTGGGTAATCCTTGCTACAGGACCAAGTTCTAGCTCTGTCAAGCCCGTGTGGTGGCTGGGGTGCAACGGCCACCACACGTTAAAAAAAGTCCACGCACAGGCATCTTCCACCCTTCAACATGTAGTTTGGGATCTGGAATATTAGGTCGTTCATTGAAATACCTGTGAACTCATCCCTTTTTGGCGTGGAAGCAAGTCATCCTCGTTTTGAGGGACTGCCTATGATGGAAGTGTGGCGGAAAGCCGGTTTCCGCGCGTAGACGAGGTATTCATTGCACTTCCTGCGAAGTTACATCAGCAGATTGGGAGCAACTCAAAGGAAATTTTCTGTCACTTAGTTTCGTAAATGACTTTCTTTGGATTTTACAATGCTTTCTATCATAAATTTGCTGCAGCAGAGGTTCACATGAACATAGGAACAGATAAACTGATTGCTTCAATGTTCAATGGAAAAAAAAAACCTTCATTTAAAATCTGCGTTTTAAGAGAAGCCAATTTGGAATGGTACAAAAGGTCATGCCATTGTTGGCATTTTGATAATGTGATAGAGGGAGGAGATAAATTATAAAATTATTAAACTAAAATAACAACCAAGTTAGGAACCAGTTGAAGGCAACAGCACAAAATAGCAGCTACATATGCAATAATAGATGCCGTCCCAAATGGAATCTTGTAGCTAATGGTCACCAGAGAAAGCTGGTGTTCCATAGGTAGTTAATCAGAGTCACATTAGATATCACTGGAATGGCCAAGCTAGCTTGCCTTGTCAAATAACTTATCTAAATAAGGAAGAGTTCTCCCGTAATGGTTGTAGTTTATGCCTAACAGGAATAAAACCCAAAGGGGATATCTGGGGCACAAAGTCAACAGCACTAGGAACAATGAAATGATGATAAAATGACATGCTTCTTCACAAAGGTCCTGACACATGGAGAGTGCATCCATCACCAAGCTTTAGTTGATGGAAATATATTCAGGTTAAATGTTAGTGGAAATATCTTCCTGTTTCAGATTATGTACTACAACATATATCATATTGATGAAAATGTACCCTGTTTCTGATTTAAGGTGTCAGCCTTGACACAACTGGAGCATTCTCGCCTCTGAGTCAGAAGGTTGTGGGTTCAAGTCCCACTCCAAAGACTTGAGTAAATAATCTAGGCTGACACTGAGGGAGAGCTGTACTGTCAGAGGTGCCATGTTTTGGATGAGACATTAAACCGAGGCCCCATCTGCCCTCTCCGGTGGATGTAAGCGATCCCATGGGACTATTCAAAGAAGACCAGGGTCGTTCTCCCAAAGTTCTGGCCAGTATTTATCCATCAGCCAACATCTCTGATGGGTTGGGTCTTGCTGGGGCAGGGCATATTGTGACGTGCCCTTTGAGTTAACTTTTTTCTGCTCAAAAATGTTTTGCGCCGTAACTTGGAAATACGAGCTGAGAACGGCGAGGAAAATATCATCTGAGACCGTGATGAACGATAGGACCAACAGTATATCTCCATGACCAATGGGATTTAAGGATTGAGAAATATACCCGAAGAAGGACTGAGAAGGATGAATTAGTGTCGGTGAATTCAATATTAAATCAGGTATAGAAAGAGAAATAAAGAGGGAAAGAAAGATTGAATTAAGAGACAGAGAGGATAAAAAAGAGACAGGAAGGAAAAGTAGGAAAAGAAATTGACATTTTTAAAATCTCAAACTGAAGGAATGAGATTCTACTTTTTAAATTGGTCAATTTCTGACCAGAGTTTGTTGGCATTGCAATCATGATTATCACGTCGTTAACAGTTACATGTGCTGTAATTATCACACTTAACTTTCCGTGGCGAGATTAATGTACAAATCCAGCAAGTTGTTAAAAATAACTGGGTAGCTAAGGGTGAGATGCCTTTTGTGCAAAGCAGAGTGGTGTAAATCGACCAGCACATTCTGGAGATTTGCAACTCACACCATGGGAGGGCGGGGAATTGCTCCCTGACCAAAAGGTAAATAATGCTCTCACCGATTCCTTAGGTCTGACTCCGCCCCAATCTAGGGGGCAGAGATTAGACCGATATTCACCTCTGTGGTGGTTATTTCCGGTCGGGGCAGTGTTGAGGGACGGAAGAGTCCTTGCAGTGGGGCAGCCATCGCTCTGGGTCATCAGCACCGTGCTGAAGCGTCACAACATCCCTCCCCTTCAGTTAAATAGGAGGGCCGCTGCAAACTCTGCATGGGGTTTCGTTAGGCCCACTGGGTCATCAGGGAAGGTTTCGGCCAGGCCAGCAGCCTGGTACACAAGAGTGGGTGCCGGGCTGCCTGTTGTTGGCCCAGTCGAACCTGGGGGCATAATTGTCGGGCTGATCTGGCAGTCGGATGACAATTAAAATAAGATGGCGACTGCGGCAGTGAGCCCTCCCCTTTAAGAGCGGACTCGCCGCCCAGACACACGCAGCTTCCTGACCGGGGGAAGCTGTCAGAGGCACTGACCGGCAGTAGCACCGCTTTCAGAGGGCAATTTCCCTGGGGGTCGGAAAGGGGGTTGGCGCATGTCCGACGGGCGCCAGCACGGGTGGCGCAAAAACCCGTTCCCACCGCTCCCGGCCCCAGGGCCAATGTAGGAAGGATTGGCCCATCCATCTGCCCCCGGTCGGCGAGGCCTATCCTCTCCATTACCGCCTCTTAGAGGCAGTAATGGAGCTTATTGAAGGAGGCAATTTCGGCCCCCATATCTCTTAATCCCGTGAACTTGCTGACCGATTTGCACATTAATAATGGCATGCAGCATGATCCAGCCTGCTATCTGGTCAGTGTTCATGGTACATCTGGGATCTTGCTGTGCATAAATTGGCTGCCACGTTTTTCTACTTTAGAACAGTACTTCACTGACTGTAAACCACATTGAGATGTTCTGAGGTTGTGAAAGGCGCTATATAAATGCAAGTTCTTTCTTTTAAGCGTATTGAAATTGATTTGCTTCCTGAGGCAAGGGAGGTAGCAGAATAGAAGCAAGAGAACAATGAGGATCTCCTGCATTTACTGCAAACCTTCCTCTCTCAAGAACACTTAATGGTGGAATATTTGTTTTTAATGTATCTCAACATGCCTTAATTTTGGAGATCAATACCTCAAAGGAATATGAAGAAAGTATGAGAGGGATGAAATAAGCTTCAAAGTTTCGCTTTGCTTTTGTGGTTGCATGAGAAAAGGCCATGGCTAAAGTTCGCCTGCTACTTCCAACATTGTCATTAAAAAGTCATCACTGAGATAGCAGATAAAAGAGCAATCAAAACTCGCAAATCACAGATATCTCCAACCAAGTGTGGCAGAAACGCTAATGGGTCGAAATTCGGTTTCTTACTCCCCCCCTCCAATACCGCCAGAGCGGGGCAGCTAACGGGCGCCAAAGTACTTACCGTCAGCGCCGACCAGGTTCCTGGTCTGTCGGGAAATTTAGTTGGGTGGGTGATGGCAGCGGTAAGATGTACCGCTGCGCGCTCGGTCACCACCCACATGGTGACATCATTTAGTGTGCAATGCCCTCTGGCTGCTGCTGCCACTGGGAAATTAGGTAAGTACGGTGGCCTTACCGGCAGCCGTCTGTGCAGCCTGAGAAAGTTGGTGGGACATCGGAGATCCCGGGGCGGTAGGGTCCAGGGATCAAGGTAAGTGTTTATGTTTATTTTTTTTTTTTTACATTTAGGTGTTAATGGGACCAGTGTGAAGGTGTGAGTGACGGAAAGTGTGGGAAACATTTCTTTTCTCATCTTTTTTAGCGGCAGCCTACCATCGGGAAATTCGGTCGGTCTCCCGAGCTGCAGCTGTGTTGGAGCCCGAGGATGAGTGTGCACTTTTAGCGCTGCGCTGTCATCGTTGGGTGGCAAAACTGAATTTTTGCAGTTTGAGGCGGTACCTACCGCCCAGCGTTAAAATCAGCGCCCCGCCAGTAACACTGCCTCAAACACGGCGGGACTGAATTTCGACCCCTAAGTATCTAGGTTGTAAGCATGCTGCTTCTTGTCCATGGAATCTAAAAATGAATTTCTAAGAATGAAAGTGAAACCCAAGGAATATTGTGGAACCAAAGCAGTCAGGACACAAAACCCAGAGATGACAGGAGGGAAGAAATGAATGTGGAACCTGATAGTATCCATTTTTCCCAATATGTTTTCCTGGTGGGTGAGACTTCCTGCTGGGAGTGTGCACTTGTAAAATTCCCTCCTCAATGACACCGACAGTAAGTTACTTTTGCACAACAATTTGTTGAATACCCAATATCCGAAGGCACATGAGAGGCCAGCAAGCGGGAGAGGGGTTGTGGGAGATTTTCGACGGTCGGAAGAGAAGTGACAAGGTGGAGAAGTTTAGGAAGGGAATTCCAGAGTGCAGAGGCACGATGGGTAAAGGCTCGGCAGCTGACAATGGAGCCGGAGGGAGGATGATGCACAGTAGGTATGGAGTTGGACGGATGTAGGCCGAGTTCTAGGATTATACTTTCCTTCACCCACACCTACACGTCCCCACGAGTGCAAATTCAGAAGGAAGAGGGAGTGAGATCACGAAGGGATTTGAAAACAAGAATGACTATTTTAAAGTTGATACGCAGGGGAATGAGGAGCCAGTGATGTTTGATGAAAATATGGGGTGAATTTTGTACAGGGTTTTGTATAGGATAGGAGAGGAGCACCAGAGTTCTGGATGAATTGTAATTGATGCAGGATAGAGCAAGGAAATACTAAGCTTTGAGTAGATAATGGTTCCAGTGCTGGTAAGGCAAAGTAGAAATGTAGGCAAGTGATGTTACAGTGATGAAAGTAGATGGTATTGGTGATGAACGAGATTGAGATGACGAAGGGTCCTCGACCCGAAATGTTCTCTCCACAGATGCTGCCTGACCCACAAGATTTCCAACATGTTCTGTTTTAATTCCAGATTCCAGCATCCGCAGTATTTTGCTTTTGTATTGTTGTAGAGGTGAGAATGCCTCACCTCACTGGACTTGCCACCTGCCACACAAACGCTCGATCCCAAATGAGCGAGCAGGCCCCCGAGGAATGGTGGGGCTGTTAGTTTTATCTTATCTTCTTTTATAGCCCAAGATATAAGTGGTAAGGAAACTGTTCCTGGTGGAAGATAGGTAAGAATTATATCACAGTTACCGAATGTAGTTGTAGGAGAATGTCATGCAATTCGCTACTGATGAGAGGATGGCAGAAACGGACTTGTACTGGTGTCTGCAAGCACTGCGGGGTGGCGGGGAGGATTTTTGTAGTGGGTGATAATGGAACAGGTGTCCAACAATGAAGATGTGCCAAGCATAGGGGATCCAGGTTGTGGCAGAAATGGAAGAGTGGTGTTGGGACCTGGGAATACAGCGTGGGTGGTTGTCCTTGGGTCTGGTAGTAAAAAGGGAGATTGCAGTACGGGGGTCAGGGGATGTGAAATCACTGGGGTGATTATAAAAGTCTGGAAGATCTACGGGTAGTGTTTTTAAAAACTTTGAGATGAAGAAGCTGTGGATGATGGTTTCCGTGGTGGTAAGGACAAGTAGGGATATGGGGGGGGGCTATGTGGGGATTGAAGTTTAGCTCGGGGTGAAACCTAAAAACAATGCATTGCGAAGCTCATCTTGAGCATGGGGGTTCAATCAGTATCTGAAGCATTGGTTGTAGTCCTGGTGTTCGGGAGCACTGGGAAGGGGGTACCAAAGTCTCATGAGGCAGTGTTGGGAGCATGCAATAACTGAAGGGAGACCTGGGGTTGTTGTGGGTTGGGGGAGTGGGAGAGAGGTCTGAGTGTGGGTCCACTGGGTGAAAAGTGTCATTGTGGCAATGGTGGGAAGGTGGTCTTTGGGTGTGAGATTATTGATGGGGAGAGTTTCTGGGTGGGAGATCCTGGAAGGTAGCAATAGTGGGAAAGAGGTTGGATATGAATCTTAAAAGATTTTTGCCCAGAGCTATGACTCTGTGAGCTGAAGGGAGAGCCTGGAGTCTGAGAATGTACAGTCATTAATTGAAAGATAACTGGAAGATACACTTCAATAGCTTTATACAGGTAAAATCTATAGTTTAAAAAAACATTGTGTATGTTATGTATGTAAACATTATCAATGTGTAAGACTTGCCACCAGAGGGCACACCTGTGGGAGACCCAAGGGTCACCTTCACACTTTGGGCAAGCAGGTATAAAACGCAGTCTACCATGCTGCTTCCTTACTCTGGAGTTACAATAAAGAGGCCAAGGTCACAACAATTTGAACTAAAGATATACAGTCTTGTGGAGTTATTATGAACATAACAATTGGCGACGAGTAACAGATCATGAACTTTCACGCGGTTATGGCTGCCGTTGGTATTCTTGAGAGATTTGTTGAGGGTGATGATTGGGAAGCCTTCATTGAGCGTCTTGACCATTACTTCATGGCCAATGAGCTGGAAAAGGCAGAAACCGCGGTCAAGCACAGGGCGATTCTCCTCACCGTTTGCGGGTCCACGATATATGGCCTCATCAACAATCTGCTCGCACCGGCAAAACCAACGGAGAAGACATATGAAGAATTGTGCATTCTGGTTCGGGAACACCTCAAACCGAAGGAGAGCATCTTGATGGCCAGGTATCGCTTTTATATGCACCACCGCTCCGAGGGCCAGGACGTGGCGAGCTATATCACCGATCTAAGACGCCTTGCGGGACCATGCGTATTTGCTGGATTTTTGGGGGAAGTGTTGCGGGACTTTTTCTTGCTTGGAATCGGCCACAAGGTCATTCTTCACAAACTGCTGTCTGCCGAATACCTAGATCTGAGCAAGGCCATCACGATAGCCCACGAACGATAACACTAAACGGATATCATTGCAGCATCGAAGCTCACCGGCAAGCACTGTGCATAAAATAATGCCTGCAGCAGGCAGAACTGTACATGGCAGGGCCTACACGCCTGTAGAGGCCAGACCTAGGATGAATCAGAGTCCGCTGTGGGGCTTGAATGCGAATCCATTAGCGCCATGTTGGCGCTGCGGGGGTAATCATCGAACCCATTAATGTCGATTAAAGCACTACCAAGGGCTGTGGAACAATGGGGCACCTCCAGCGAATGTGCAGACGTGCTGCAACTCACCACGTGGCGGAGTCGGCAGAAGATGACAGATCCAGCGCCGATCACGCTAAACGAGTAAAAGAGGCAACTCAATCCGAGGCTGAAGAGGAAGTGTATGGGGTACACACCTTCACCACCAAAAGCCCTCCAATAATTTTAAAAGTCAAATTAAATGACATTCCAGTTTCCATGGAATTGGACATGAGGGCGAGTCAGTCAATTATGACCAGAAGGCTTTTGAGAAACTGTGGGGCAACAAGGCACAAAGGCCAAAACTAAGCCCGATCCACACCAAGCTGCGCACTTGCACCAAAAAGCTCATACCAGTCATTGGCAGTGCGGCAGTGAAGGTATCGTACGATGGAGCTGTGCATGATTTACCACTATGGATTGTACCAGACGATGGCCCAACGCTGTTTGGCAGAAGCTGGCTAGGAAAGATCCGATGGAACTGGGACGACATCGGTGGGTGACGCCTCGTGTGCCCAAGTGCTAAACAAATTCCCGTCGTAACTTCACAGTCGCCAAACTGTAGATCCATCCAGTCCCTGATGTACGCCCCATTCATCACAAGGCCCGAGCGGTTCCATACATGATGCAAGAGAAAATCGAGATCGAGCTGGAAAGACTTCAACGAGCGGGGATCATATCGCCAGTCGAGTTCAACGAGTGGGTCAGTCCAATCGATCCGGTGTTGAAAAGTGATGGGACGGTCAGAATCTGCAGGGACTACAAGGTAACGATCAAACAAGTCTCGTTACAGGACCAGTACCCGCTACCCAAAGTGGACAACATGTTTGCAACGCTAGCAGGGGGGAAGTCGTTCACCAAGCTGGATCTAACCTCTGCTTACATGACACAGGAGCTGGCTGAACCTTCAAAAAAATTGACGTGCGTCAATTATGACAGAGGACTGTTCATATACCACAGATGCCCCTTTGGGATTCACTCGGTTGCGACCATCTTCCAGAGGAACAAGGAGAATCTGCTGAAATCGGTTCCGTGCGCCGTGTTGTTTCAAGACGACATCTTGATCACTGGCCGCAACATCACCAAACACTTGCACAACCTGGAAGAGGTTCTCAAGCGACTGGACAGAGTGGGACTCAGGCTGAAACGCTCCAAGTGTGTTTTCCTGGCGCCAGAGGTTGAATTTTTGGGGAGAAAGATTACGGCAGACGGCATCAGACCCACGGACTCCAAGATGGGGGCCATCAAGAATGCACCAGACCACAGAATGTGACAGAGCTGCATTTGTTCCTGGGACTCCTCAACTATTTTGGTAACTTTCTACCGGGGTTGAGCACTTTGCTGGAACTATTGCATTTATTGCTACACAAGGGCGACGACTGGGTTTGGGGTAAATCTCAAGAGACAGCCTTTAACAAGGCCAGAAACCTGCTATGTTCTAACAAGTTACTTGTGTTGTATGACCCGTGGAAACGTTTAGTACTAGCTTGTGATGCATCTTCGTACGGGGTCGGTTGTGTGTTACAGCAAGCCAATGGTTCAGGCAAACTGCAACTGGTTGCATATGCGTCCAGAAGCTTATCTAAGGCTGAAAGAGCCTACAGTATGGTTGAGAAAGAAGCATTAGCATGTGTATACGGGGTTAAGAAAATGCACCAATACCTATTTGGACTGCAGTTAGAGCTCGAAACCGACCACAAGCCGTTCATTTCGTTGTTCTCAGAAAGCAAAGGTATTAACACCAAAGATGGGCACTAACACTATCTGCGTATGATTATGTAATCCGCCACAGACCAGGCACAGAACTGTGCGGATGCCCTAAGTCGGCTACCATTGCCCACCACCGGGGTGGAAATGGCACAACCCGCAGACTTGCTTCTTGTAATGGATGCTTTTGAGAGCGAGGGATCACCCGTCACGGCTCGCCAGATCAGGACCTGGACTAGCCATGAACCAGTGCTATCGACCTCAATGGGAGCTGGTCGGCGGTTCCAGGGGAAACGCAAGACGAAATTAAGCCGTTCCACCAACGCAAGGATGAAATGTCCATGCATTCGGACTGTCTTCAATGGGGGAATCGTGTAGTTTTGCCAAAAAAAAGCAGGGAAACAATTATACGCGACCTTCACAGTACCCACCCAGGCATAGTCATAATGAAGGCCATCGCCAGGTCGCACGTTTGGTGGCCCGGCATTGACTCAGAATTGGAGTCATCCATACACCAATGTGACACATGCTCACAGTTGAGCAATGCACTAAGGGAGGCCCCACTCAGTCTGTAGTCATGGCCCTCCAAACCGTGGTCCAGGGTCCACATAGATTTCGCTGGCCCCTTTCGAGGAAAGGTGTTCCTAATAGCAGTGGACGTTTACTCTAAATGGATTGAACGTATAATAATGTCATCATGTATGTCCACTGCCACCATTGAAAGCCTCCCGGCCATATTCGCTACCCATGGTTTGTCCTTGTTAGTGACAATGGACCACGTTTCACCAGCTCGGAATTCAACATGTTCATGAGCCGCAATGGCATCAAGCATGTCAGGTCTGCGCCGTTTAAGCCCGCATCTAATGGTCAAGTGGAACGGGCAGTCCAAACCATCAAGCAGAGCTTGAAACGTGTGACAGATGGTTCCCTGCAGACCCGGTTATTTTGGATTCTGCTGAGCTACCGCACGCGACCCCACTCACTTACTGGGGTTCCACCTGCAGAATTGCTAATGAAGAGAGCACTCAAAACCAGGCTCTCCTTAGTCCACCCGGATCTCAATGATCATGTAGAAACCTGGCATCACCAGCACAGCATGTACGACGATCGCGTGGCTGTATCACGTGACATTGAGGTTAATGACCCTGTATTTGTTCTTAATTACGATCATGGTCTCAAATGGACTGCTGGCACTGTGTTAGCCAAGGAGGGGAATAGAGTGTTTGTTGTCAAACTTTTGAATGGACAAACATGCAGAAAGCACTTGGATCAGACCAAACTGCGGTTCACTGACAACCAAGAACAATTTGAAGAGGACATTACCATCATCTATCCACCCACGCAAACCAACCAGCAATTGACCTCGCGGTCAACCATGAGGATGAACCCACCATGCCCGACAGTCCGATCAGACCAGCCACACCGCAGTGCAGCAATGATCCGACCGATTCACCCATGTTAGGAGTTCAACTCAGGCAATCAACCCGGGAATGCAGAGCCCCGGATCGCCTCAACTTGTAAATAACTTGTATCTAAGACTTTGGAGGAGGGGGGGAAGTGATGTTATATATGTAAACATTACCAATGTGTAATACTTGCCACCAGAGGGTGCACCTGTGGGAGATCTAAGGGTCACCTGCACACCCCGGGCAAGCAGGTATAAAAGACAGTCTACCATGCTGCTTCCTCACTCTGGAGTTACAATAAAGAGACCAAGGTCACAACAGTTTGAGCTTAAGATATACAGTCTTGTGGAGTTATTCTGAACATAACAGTCTATATTTATATTGTGGTGTGCGTGTGTGTGACAGGGAAAAAAACATCTTCTGCAGCATCAGTTGGTGTTTAATTTGAATTTTGGCAGTGAACAAAGCTTTAAATCATTATCCAATTATCACCAGTATTTTGTTGCTAAAAAGAACATGTAAATATTATAATTACCAATAACCGAGACACAAAGGCATAGCTAGAGAGATGAAAAAACACAGACACCAAGATCTATTTTTACCAACCAACCACAAAATGCCAAATTAAATATTTGTACAGACCTTTTATAAAACCACAAATCATTGCTGGCCATTCCTGCATTCCCTGTCGCCACCCACCCCCCCCCCTCACCCCGCACAAATCACACAACCACCAGACCAAACCCTTCCCCACCTCTCCTCACTTGTGACAGATGTCCACCAATAAGCCAAATCGCACATTTTAACCCCAAGTTCTGACAAGTTTCAGGCTCCCACTGTATAGTTCTACCAAACACCAGGTTCTCCTCCCCCGACAATGATGACGGACAAAAGATTCCCCACCACCCCAAACCTTTGCAGCTCCCCTGCAGTACTACCAAAATCCAAGACCCTACCTCAGCTCTGCCAAAGCCCAGAGCCACCCTCAGTGCCGCCAACGTACAATAGCATACTATTTCCCAGTGCCTCCATAGCCCTGAACCAACCCCAAAATGCAAGACTGCTCCCAGTGTAGTTAAACCATATTCCACCCACCCAGTTCTGCCTCAACTCCATCTTGCATACCACGTCGCCATGTATTTTCAATTTTAAGTCGGTGAAGGAATTTAATAATTAAACAAATAAAACACACTCATTTACAGTTTTCATAGCATAATGGACAGAATCATGGAAGTCAATCCCCAAGGCATCTCAGACTATCATTTAATAAAAAAGGAATGTGACTTATTCAGTGGTGGTAAATTAGGGGCCTTTATATCACCCCTACATGGCAGAAGCATCCCTATTTCATAAAAGAACAAATCCTCTGACTCATTGATCAACATCACAGGAGATCTGCTGCTGGATTTAAATAATACAGGTTTCGCAGCTGAGTGCTGGTGAAACTCTTTTGTGAACCATGCCTCCAAGTGAGAGAAGCTATGACAAAGTACAGGCTGTAAGTTGGTAAAGTGCTTTTAAAAGGGAGTAAAGCATTTAATAGCACTGACAGTTCCTGGTCACACTGCTTTTGTTAGTAAGGGCACTGGGGCTGGTGCAGTGAGTATTTGGCTCGAATTTGCTGGATGTGGGATCAGGGTCACAGCAGGGGTGGGGTGAGGGGAGCTTTGGATCACTGCAAAGGTCAGTGGGTCCAGGGGATTATGCTGGAGGCAGCAGTGAGTGGAGTCCGGCAAGAGGCCAGTTTTGAATACTCAGTGACTCTGTGGGAGATGGGTTTGTGTGGTAACTATTAATTGAAAAAGGTTAGGGGAAATGAGCAAACATGACAGGGAGACGTGACAAGCAGGCATGGTGGAAATAGCTTGGCAGGAGGAAATAATTAAATATTACTTTACAGGGACACTATAAGCAAGACTTTTAATATATGGCATTAATCTTGGTGAGTTGAGGTTTGAGAAGAACAGAGTGTTATGCCAAGTCGTATTATCAGAGATGCTGATGAAGAAATAGAGAGCTGTATATCCAAGTTTGCAGACAGCACTGAATGAGGTATGTGGCAGCAGAAAGTTGCAATGGAACATTGATGGATTAAGTGAGTGGGCAAAGCTATAGCAGATGGAATCTAAGTGGGGAAGTATGAGGTCATTTTGCACCTAAAAGATGGAAAGATGAATCAGAATATTTTCTAAATGGTGATAAACTAGGAACTAGGAGCTGAGAGATTTACGGATCCATGTACAGAAATCACTAAAAGCTAGTGAACGGGTACAAAAATAATTAAAAAGGCAAATGGACTGTTGGCCGTTATCTCATGTGAGCTGGAATGCAAAAGAGCTGGAAGCTATGCTATGGTTGAATAAAGTTCTGGTTATATCACATCTGGAGTACTGGATGCAGTGTTTGACACCACGCCTCAGGAAGGATATATTGACATTGGAGGCAGTTCAGAGAAGGTTCACTAGGTTGATTCCGGAGATGAGGGGGTTGACTTATGAGGGAAGGTTGAGTAGGTTGGGCCTCTACTTATTGGAATTCAGAAGATTGAGAGGTGATCTTATCAAAACATAAAAGATTATGAGGGGGCTCGACAAGGTGGATGCAGAGAGGATGTATCCACTGATCGGGGAGACTGGAACTAGGGGGCATAATCTTAGAATACTGTGGCTAAAACGGTTAAATTAAGAGGCCACGCAGCCTAGACTAGGCTTGTATTCACTTTGAGTACAGAAGATTAAGGTGGTCACATTTAGTTGATTAAAGGGTAGATAGAGAGAAACGATTTCCTCCTGGTGGTTGAGTCCAGGACAAGGGGACATAACCTTAAAATTAGAGCTAGGCTGGTCAGGGGTGATATTAGGAAACATTTCTTCACAGCCAGGAGTGGTCTAAATGGCCTGCTCCTGTTCCTATCAATACTGGAAACAGGCTTAGGGAGTGACATTGCAGGGTTTGGGGGCCTGCACAGAGAGAATCCTCCCTCAAAATACAGCCAAGACCCCGGGCTCCGATCACTGTGCTCCTAGATTTGAGCCCACAAACCAGATCTGTGCACTTTGAGTAAACTGCATTGCAGTCTTCCATGAAATAAGTACCATTTACTCTGGCATCTGCAGCAAGGCCCTCATAGGCACAGTGAGGCATCTCTCATCAATGCTATCATTTCAAAAATGAGGTTTTGATCTCCGATCATCAAGGTGCTCTTTTGGTTGGCTTCAACATGCTGGGAAATCGTACAGAGGTAAATTCAGCACTTCCAAGCTCCTATCCAGGAGTGTGGGTCACCCTATCTCTGATCTACATTTCCTTCAAGCGCCATCCCCACTGGGAATCCAGGATTGCTGGGAAATCTAGAACAAGGGGTCACAGTCTCAGGATACGAGGTAGGAAATTTAGGACCGAGATGAGGAGAAATGTTTTCACTCAGAAGGTGGTGAACCTGTGGAATTCTCTACCACAGAAGGCTGTGGAGGCCAAGTCACTGAATATATTTAAGAAGGAGATAGATAGATTTCTAGAAATAAAAGGCATCAAGGGGTATGGGGAGAAAGCGGGAATATGATGTTGAGATAGAGGATCAGCCATGATCATATTGAATGGCGGTGCAGGCTCGAAGGGCTGAATGACCTGCTACTGCTCCTATATTCTATGTTTCTATGTTTCTATGTTAACCTACAGTGACACTTTTGAAGCGGACTCTATACAGAATATATCAAATTAAATGAAAATAAAGCAACCATGTTAAACAAAAAATTACGCCACCATTAACATTTTACAGGAACCACTGTGAGACTGTATCACGTCTGTAGAAAATGTGCGGTAGGATGGTTTTATGTTTTGTACATTTATACTGTGATGGCCATGAAGTTTCATGGCCATATATGTTACTTTGATTATCTATCGTGAACTCTTTCTATTGAAATAATTGTGTCAGTAGTGCCACCTCTTGGACATGACTTGTCCTTCTCTTTATAGTCTTTGAAGAATTGTTCCAAAGAATATTTATGCGATGAGATTTATTTCACATACAGTAATTCACAACTTTCCAACTCAAATGACCATTCTTCATATGTGAGTCTGGACAAAAAGCGTCAGCTACCTATTTGACCAAGGGACTAGGAGTTTTCACCTCATGTTTACATCTGCGTGCTTTCCAGTGTGGTCACTGGACAGTATTAGATCAACCGAGTAGATTAATCAAAATAATATAGTTTTGGATACCAGAGGTAAATCAATTTGTTGGCTTTATTAGTATTGACAGAAAGTAAAGCAAATTATACGTCTATACATCTACAGTAGGATATCCATTGGGGTCTTTGAACCATTAAAAGAAAGACTTGCATTTATATAACACCTTTCACAACCACCGGACGTCTCAAAGCACTTTACAGCCAATGAAGTACTTTTGGAGAGTAGTCACTGTTGTAATGTGGAAAACAAAGCAGTCAATTTGCGCACAGCAATCCCCCACAAACAGCAATGTTATAATGAACAGATAAACTGTTTTGTGTTATATTGGTTGAGGGATAAATATTGGTCAGAACACCAGGATTAGTCTCTTGCTTTTCTTCAAAATAGCACCTTGGGATCTTTTACATCCACCATTTCATCCTAAAGGCAGCACCTCTGATAGTGCAACATTCCTTCAGCACTGCACTGAAAAATCAGCCTAGATTTATGCACTTATATCCTGGAGTGGGACTTGAATCCACAACCTGCTGATTTAGAGGCAAGTGCTCGACTCACTGAGCCACTGGCTGACACTAACCAAACCTGACACGTTAACAGCACAGAATTATTGAAAGTGAGCCTATTTATACATCGAGATGGACATTGTCAGATGACTTGCTCAAACCTATCAATTCTCAAGATTATTGTCATGTGATCTTTATGCATCGTCTGCTATTAAACCTGTAGATGACAATGTCGTACCAGATACACCCCATTCTCACTGGAGTACAAGGGGCCAAAATTGCCCACCGCCCGAAACGAGTCGCACCTACCGTCTTCGATGCGTTCCGGCCACCGCAATGCATGGGGCAGCCAAACCGGAGAAATTCAGCACTTGGTGCTTTTTACTGGAGCGGGGAGGAAGTGGCCTCATCATGGGAGCGGAAGTGGATCACATTACTGAGTGACCGACGCTGCAAGGCATCAGCGCCGTGCTGATGACCTCATCACGCTGGTGCGTCACAACGCCCCTCCCCATCAGTTTAAGGGGAGGGCCGCTGCGAACTCTGCAGCCACTTTGATGGCAAACACTGGGGCCACCAGGGAGGGTTTCGGCCGGGCCAGCGGCCAGGCATCCAAGAGGGAGTGCCAGGCTGCTTTTTAGTGGCCAAGCTGAACCCGCAGCCATAATTGTCGGCTCAACCTGGCAATCGGCCAACAAAATAAATAACATGGAGTGTGCTTTGCAGCTTCCCCTGAGGTAGCTGGCCTCCTAATGTCACAGTAGGGCACCCGAGGACGACCCCAGAACACCCCTCCCTCTCTTCCTACTTCGAGCCTACTGGCCTACTGAAGGACTAATGTCAGTGTGACTGGTGGGTGCTCCACCTGTAGCCTGCTGTTCTCTAGCACTGGGTGCTAACCTGTCTTGGAAGAAGAATGCATAATTAAAATGGAGGACAATCGGGTGGGTTCCTCTAAGGCATGCGCGGGAGTTCGCGGAGGCGCAGGCACAGTAGCGCCCCGGGTTGCCATGCCTCTGGCGGTTACGTCATCGCCATGCGCTACGACCCCTATCCGCCCCACGATGGAAATTGCCCAGCATCCCGTGAGGCCGCGCCAGCCTCGCAGGTTGCAAACCAGGCCGACCTCCGCTCCCGGGACGGAAGTTAAAGGGGAGCTGCGCTGCGCCGTGAGCTACGCGCCGACATTTCATTTCCTTGGCCGACTCACCGGTCGGCCCATTCTGCTCTGCTATCATGTGGTCCGTGCCGCCACCGTGCAGTCCGGCACTCCGTTTGGTTGCCGGGCTGTGGCCATGGCACCACGTAGCCCTGGTGGCCAAGTGAAGGACCTGCAGAGTTGGCAGCGGCCCTCCCCTTTAACGGAAGGGGAGGGGCATTGAATCGCAACAGGAAGTGGAGCATGTGACATTGCGCTAACCTGAATTTTGCTCCCAGAGTGTCTTTCAAGACCTCAAGGCATCCCAAAGTGCTTTGCAGCCAATGAGGTAGTGTTGAAGTGAAGTCACTGTTGTAACAGTGGTCCCACAAACTGCAATATGATAATGACCAGATCATCTGTTATTTTTTGATGTTGGTTGTGGGATAAATATTGGCCAGGACACAAGGGTGAACTCCCTGCTTTCTTCAAAATAGTGCCATGGGATCTTTTATGTCCACCCGAGAGGCAGACAAGGCCTCAGTTTAATGTAAACAGCGTGAGACCCGACCCCAGCGGCCGATCGGAGCAGAGATACAGAGAGCTGCCCAAACAGCACCAACTCACCTGAAGTTAACAAGTAAAAAGAATCAAAATCAAAGTGTGACATCACAGGAAAGAAGGAAAATGATTGGTTGGTGAGTTTTTCTCTCCTTTCTGGGGCATTGGTTTGAATTAAGAGACGGGATTAAAAACAAAACTTGAAAACATTAATTAAATACATGAGAGATGGCAGGGCAGGCAAAGTGTTACTGCTGCCACATGTGGGAGCTGGTTGACCTCATTGAGGTCCTTGGCAATCACATTTGCAACAAGTATCTGCAGCTCGAGAAACTTCGGCTCCGTGATGATGATGGAGTCCGAGCTACAGATCCTACGACACATCAGGGAGGGGAGGAGTTACCTGGACACTGTGTACCAGGAGGCAGTCACACCCCTTAGATTAATTAATTCAAATTTAGTCCGTGGACAGGGACAGGAGGATGTGACTATGAGCGAGCAGGTATGGGGACTCAGGAGATAGTGATTATTATGTCTGTGAAGTACTTATGAATGACTCCACGAGGCAATGTGTTGTACTCAAACTGTAGTGACCTTGGTCCTTTATTCCAAACTCCAGAGTGAGGCACAAGCATGGTATGTAGCCTTTTATACTGGGCCTGCCGCCAGGGCAGGAAACCCCCCGTCTCCACCAGTTGCACCCTCTAGTGGTGCCAGCATGTATGTACACAGTGTAAACCTTATTGATGATACATCAGGTAAACAAGTTTCCATCTTATGCAACTATACAGTAACTACACAGAGAGTACATCCATAGTCTGCATATACAACATCACTCTCCCCCAAGTCCTTTTTGCCAATTACCTTTGCACTATGTGCTCTGGCTTGGCTTTCCCCAGACTTAAATGCCAATAGATCTTGCACCTTGGCTGTGGTTTGGCTTGGCTCTCTCCCTCTCTCCAAGTCCTTTTACCACAACGTTGGGTAGTAGTTATCAGTTTGGATGGTTTGATGATGCGGTGGAGGTTCCAGTGGGTTCTGGGTGTGATCCATGTTTGTGTCCATGGCCACATACATCCATTCCCCCCCCATCCCAGCGAGATCATGCAGCTGGCCCGTTACATTAACATACAGGATCA
Organism: Pristiophorus japonicus; assembly: GCF_044704955.1. Classification (NCBI taxonomy): domain Eukaryota; kingdom Metazoa; phylum Chordata; class Chondrichthyes; family Pristiophoridae; genus Pristiophorus; species Pristiophorus japonicus. The sequence continues at coordinate 24,940,873 of NC_091986.1, forward strand.
GACACAGTGCAAGTACAAAGAAAAGAAGAAGAAAAATGTTTACAGTTTGTATCATGACAACTTGGTTCAGTGACTTACATTCGTACGTTTTGCGGTCGTGCGCCAGGATTGGGTAGATTGCATTCATGGTTCAGTCATGGTCAGTACTGAGGTAGCAGTACAGGTATGCGAGAATGCTAGTTCCAGAACAACCGGACAGGGTCCTGGTCATCTGATGGCGGCGCTGAGCCCTCTGTTAGCAGGGTGGACTTGATTCGCTCACCTAGCCAGGACTCAGGGCCTTTGCCGTTGCCTAGTGGTGGGCAGAGCCACAGATGTGTGTGGCCTCCCTGTCCTCCTTTGAGGGCTGCAGAGTCTTCTGCCTGCTCTCTAACGGTGTTGGGAACCTGGCTGTTCCAAGCCCCGTTTGGGGAACTCGTTAGTTCTGACCTTTCACTCACGGACATGGGCGAGGTAGCGACTGGGTCTGGGGGCTGCACCGTCTCCACCCGGGCGGTGGGTAACGGCGGCTGACTGTGTGTATTGGCGGCGTTTTCATTTCCGGGTCCGTGGCGAATAGTGCCATCGGGTGCCTGCAGCTTGGGATAGACCAGGGGCAGGGTATCAGGATCAGTGCCTTCACCCTCCTGAATTCGCTCGTTTGCTACTTTTGGGGACACTCTATTCCCGACATCTCGCAACATTTTGTTCTTTACATTAGGAATAGTACTGACGTCTCGCAACAACATTTTGTTCACAATCTTAATCGGTTTGTTACATTGATTGCTATGCATACAATGTCTCTTTAAGTTCAGCTGGTTGCAGGTCTCCTTTAAGGGAACCCTGCTGGCTTTACCCCAATCAAATCCTTTGTTAGACACCACGTGCTGGTCCCTCAGTATTACACCTCGTGATATTGCCACGCCATCTTTTTTTTCAGCCACGTTGCACCTCGCTGCAGCAGGGATGGCATCTTGCCTCTGTGCTCGAGGTCGACTGCCTTTATCTTTCTCTCCTTCGATTCTGCCACAAAAGCTGGAAGAGTGTCTGTGAATTCGATCTTCCTCCCCAGGAGTCCTGTCACTGGAGCCGGGAAGGTACTTTTAGGTCGTTCCGGTCGGATCATTGCCATGCAGTCGGGATGGATGGTCTGCGCCTCAGGTGCTGCACTGGTCTGTTCTCTGGTGCCTGGCCCAAGCGAAGGTGAGGATTTGCTCTGCCTCTGAGCACAGGGGACATCGATTGCTGGAGTGAAGAGGTCTTCCCATTTCCACTGGATCTTCCCCATCCACCTTCTTCCGAGTAGCGTTGGACCATCACCTGCAACAATCCACAGAGGTAACTTGTGCACCATGCCATTATGGATTACACTTACATCCGCACTACCAAGGACTGGGGTCAGCTCCTTGGTGTAGGTGCGCAACTTTTCCTGTACTGGAACCAGCTCGGGTCGTTTTTCGTTCCACAGCCTCTCAAAGGCTCATCACTGACTGACTCGCTCCCGTGTTCACTTCCATGAAGACTGAAACGCCGTTTTTCTCAACTTCCATCTTCACTGGAGGACAATCGGTGGTGCAGGTAAACACTCCATACACTTCTTCTTGGGGCTAAGCTGCCTCTCTGGCCAAATCTTCATACTCCCCGCTGGATTCAAAGTCATCTACTGACTCCTCTGCTTGACAGTGAGTTGTATTTCTTTTACACATACGCTGGAGGTAGCCCTTCATGTTACAGGCTTTGCATACATACTCAGCAAACCGACACTGGTGAGCCCTATGGTTTCCTCTGCAACGCCAGCATGGTGCTACTCGATTAGCACCCCTCGGCGGCCTCTGAGTTCTGGAACCCTGAGGTCTGTGCTCTCTGCCCTGGCCAGAGCCACGTTCTATAGTCTTGCCTGTGAAAGGCACCATTCTGTGAGCAGTACTTGCCGGGTTTGAGTCCACAGGATGATGCAGGTGCTGCAGGTCGAGGTCATGAGTCCCTGACTGATGCTGATGGCCTTCTGCAGGTTGACTGTGGTGTCGGCAGATAATAGCTTGTGAAGGAGGCCCTCGTGGCCAATTCCTATAACGAAGATGTCTCGCAATGCTTCATTGAGGTGCATGCCAAAATCACATGGTGCCGCAAGTCTCCTGAGGCTGACAGCATATTTTGCAATCTCCTGGCAGTCAGGTCTGCGGTGAGTGTAGAATCTGTGCCTGGCCGTGAGGATGCTCTCTTTTGGTTTTACTTGGTCGCGAATTAGTTCAGTCAGCTCATTGCTTGGCCTTCGTGGGTGCCAGCAAGTCCCTGACGAGGCGGTAGACCTCGGGCCCACAACTGGTCAGCAGTATAGCCTTGCGCTTCTCCGCCAATGTGTCCGTCTCCCCTGCTAGGTCGTTTGCGACAAAATATTGCTCGAGCCTTTCTGTGAAGGCATTCCAATCTTCACCCTCTGCGAAGTCTTTTAGTGTGCCAAAGATAGCCATGATTGCGTGAAAATCCTTATTCTCGTTGCCAGTTATTATATCTGTGATGTACTTATGAATGACTCCACGAGGCAATGTGTTGTACTCAAACTGTAGTGACCTTGGTCCTTTATTTCCAAACTCCAGAGTGAAGCACAAGCATGGTATGTAGCCTTTTATCCTGGGACCTGACACCATGGCAGGAAACCCCCGGTCTCCACCAGTTGCACCCTCTAGTGGTGCCAACATGTATGTACACAGTGTAAACCTTATTGATGGTACATCAGGTGAACAAGTCTCCATCTTATGCAACTATACAGTGACTACACAGAGAATACATCCATAGTCTGCATATACAACAGTGATGGAGGAGCCTCAGCCCTTCCTCTTGTCCAACAGGTTTGAGGCTCTTACTCCCTGTGTGGACGAGAGCAGGGACTGCAGGGAGGATGAGCAAACTGATCACAGCACCATGATACAGAGGGCTATTCACATGGGGGGAAGTAAAAAGAAATGTTGTCGTGGTAGGGGACAGTATAGGTAGGGGGAGAGATACTGCTCTCTGCAGCCGAGAGCATGAGTCTTGAAGGCTGTGTTGCCTGCCCAGTGCTAGGGTTAAGGACATCTCCTCTAGGCTGGAGAGGAACTTGGAGTGGGAGGGGGAAGATCCAGTTGTTGTGGTCCACGTGGGTACCAACGACATAGATAGGACAAAGAAAGAGGTTCTGCTGAGGGAGTATGAGCAGCTAGGGACTAAATTAAAAAGCAGAAACACAAGGGTAATAACCTCTGGATTACTACCTGAGCCACGAACAAATTTGCATAGGGTAAATAGGATCAGAGAGATGAACACATGGCTCAAAGATTGGTGTGGGAGGAATGAGTTTCAATTCATGGGACACTGGCATCAGTACCGGTATAGGAGGGAGCTGTTCCATCGGGACGGACTTCATTTGGACCAGACTGGGGCCAGTGTCCTGGCGAATCGAATAACTAGGGCTGTAGATAGGGCTTTAAACTAAATAGTCGGGGAGGGATCCGGTAAGTGGAAATTTTAAAATTCAAAGAAAAAAGTGAAGGCAAAAGGGCAGGGTAGCGATAGGGGTAATGATAACCAGAGTGGGACAAGTAGGGACAGAGAATATACACGTAAGACAAAATTAAAAGCTCTATATCTAAACGCACAATTCGTAACAAGATAGATGAGTTGACGGCACAAATAGAAGTAAGTGGGTATGATTTGATTGCCATTGCAAAGATGTGGTTGCAAGGTGACCAAGGCTGGGAACTAAATATTCAGGGGTATTTGCCATTTCAGAAGAATAAGCAGAATGGAAAAGGAGGTGGGGTAGCTCTGTTAATAAAGGATGAGATCAGTGCAGTAGTAAGAAATGATATTGGCTCAGAAGATCAAGATGTAGAATCAGTTTGGGTGGAGATAAGAAGTAATAAGGTAAAGAAGTCATTGGTGGGAGTGGTCTACAGGCCTCCAAACAGTAGCCACTCTGTAGCAGAGAGTATAAATCAAGAAAAAATGGAGGCTTGTAAGAAAGGTATAGCAATAATCATGGGCAATTTTAATCTTCATATTGATTGGACAAGTCAAATTGGCAATGCTAACCTTGACGAAGAGTTCATAGAGTATATGCGGGATGGTTTCTTGGAACAATACATTGTGGAATCAACCAGGGAGCAGGCTATTCTAGATCTGGTAATGTGTAACGAGTCTGGATAAATTAATGATCTTGTAGTGAAGGATCCTCTTGGGAAGAGTGATCATAATATGGTAGAATTTCAAATTCAGTTTGAGGGTGAGAAAGCTAGGTCTCAAATTAGTGTCCTGAACTTAAATAAAGGTAATTACAAAGGTATGAAGGCAGAGTTGGTTAAAGTGGACTGGAAAAATATATTAAAGGGTAAGACTGTACAAAGGTAGTGGCAAACATTTAAGGAGATATTTCATAACTCTCAGCAAAGATTTATTCCAGTGAGAAATAAAGACTCTCAGAGAAGGCTGAACCATCTCTGGCTAACTAAGGAAGTAAAGGCTGGTATCAAATTGAAAACAAAGGCATACAATGTTGCAAAGGACAGTGGCAGGCCAGAGGATTGGGAATTTTTTAGAAACCAGCAAAGGATGACTAAAAAAATGATAAAGACAGAGAAGATAGATTATGAGAGTAAACTAGCAAGAAATATAAAAACAGATGGTAAGATCTTCTACGGGAACATAAAAAGGAAGAGCGTAGCTAAAGTAAACATTGGTTCCTTAGAGGATGGGACTGGAGAATTAATAATGGGAAACAGGGAAATGGCGGACTTTGAACAAATATTTTGTATCAGTCTTCACAGTAGAGGACACTAAAATCATCCGAATAATTGATAATCAAGGAGCTATTGTGGGGGAAGTGGGGACGGGGGGTGGATCTTAAACCAATCACTATTAGAGATAAAGTACTAGGCAAACTTATGGGACTAAAGGTGGACAAGTCCCCTGGACCTGATGGCATGCATCCTAGGGTCTTAAAATAAGTGGCTGCAGAGATAGCAAGTGCATTGGTTGTAATCTACCAAAGTTCCTAGAATTCTGCAGAGGTCCCAGTGGACTGGAAAACCATGAATGTAACACTCTTATTTAAAAAAGGAGGGAGACAGAAAGTAGGAAACTACAGACCAGTTAGCCTAACATCTATCATTGGGAAAATGCTGATGTCCATTATTAAGAAAGCAGTAGCAGGACCTTTAGAAAATCATAACACAGTCAAGCAGAGTCAGCATGGTTTTATGAAAGGGAAATCACGTTTGACAAATTTGCTGGAGTTCTTTGAGGGTGTAACGAGCAGAGTGGATTAAGGGGAAACAGTTGATGTTGTGTGTTTTGATTTCCAGAAAGCATTCAATAAGGTGTCACACAACAGATTACGGCAAAAGATAAGAGCTCATGGGGTTGGGGGTAATATATTAGCATGGATAGAGGATTGGCTAACTAACAGAAAACAGAGAGTCAGGATAAATGGGTCATTTTCAGGTTGGCAAACTGTAACTAGTAGCATGCCACAGGGATCAGTGCTGGGGCCTCAACTATTTACAATTTATATCAATGACTTGGATAAAGTGACGACCGAAATGTAGCCAAATTTGCTGATAGAAACATAGAAACATCGAAAATAGGTGCAGGAGTAGGCCATTCGACCCTTCAAGCCTGTACCACCATTCAATAAGATCATGGCTGATCGTTCACCTCAGTACCCTTTCCCGCTTTCTCTCCATTCCACTTGATCCCTTTAGCCGTAAGTGCCATATCTAACTCCCTCTGGAATATATCTAACGAACTGGCATCAACAACTCTCTGCGATAGAGAATTCCAAAGGTTAACAACTCTTTGAGTGAAGAAGCCTCTCCTCATCTCGGGTCCTAAATGGCTTACCCTTATCCTTAGACTGTGACCTCTGGCTCTGGACTTCCCCAGCAACGGGAACATTCTTCCTGCATCTAACCTGTCCAGTCCCGTCAGAATTATATATGTTTCTATGAGATCCCTTCTCATTCTTCTAAACTCCAGTGAATACAGGCCCAAACGATCCATATGTCAGTCCTGCCATCCCGGGAATCAGTCTGGTGAACCTTCGCTCCCTCAATAGCAAGAACGTCCTTCCTCAGATTAGGAGACCAAAACTGAACACAATATTCCAGGTGAGGTCTCACCAAGGCTCTGTACAACTGCAATGAGACCTCCCTGCTCCTATACTCAAATCCCCTAGCTATGAAGACCAACATGCCATTTTCCTTCTTCACTGCCTACTGTACCTGCACACCAACTTTCAATGACTGATGTACCATGACACCCAGGTATCATTGCACGTCTCCTTTTCCTAATCTGTCACTATTCAGATAATATTCTGCCTTCCAGTTTTTGTCACCAAAGTGGATAACCTCACATTTATTTACATTATACGGCATCTGCCATGCATTTGCTCACTCACCTAACCTGTCCAAGTCACCCTGCAGCCTTTTAACATCCTCCTCACAGCTCACACCGCCAGCCAGCTTAGTCCTTCATCTAAATCATTAATATATATTGTAAATAGCTAGGGTCCCAGCACTGAGTCCTGCGGCACCCTACTAGTCACTGCATGCCATTCAGAAAAGGACCCGTTTATCCCGACTCTCTGCTTCCTGTCTGCCAACCAGTTCTCTATCCACGTCAATCCATTACCCCCAGTACCATGTGCTTTAATTTTGCACACCAATCTCTTGTGTGGGACCTTGTCAAAGGCCTTTTGAAAGTCCAAATACACCACATCCACTGGTTCTCCCTTGTCCACGCTATAAGTTACATCCTCAAAAAATTCTAGAAGATTTGTCAATCATGATTTCCCTTGCTGAATTGGACCAATCCTGTCACTGCTTTCCAAATGTGCTGCTATTTCATCTTTAAAAATTGATTCCAACATTTTCCCCACTACCGATGTCAGGCTAACATTCCCCGTTTTCTCCCTCCCTCCTTTTTTAAACAGTGGTGTTACATTAGCTATCCTCCAGTCCATAGGAACTGATCCACAGCCGATAGACTGTTGAAAAATGATCACCAATGCATTCACTATTTCTAGGGACACTTCCTTAAGTACTCTGGGATGCAGACTATCAGGCCCTGGGGATTTATCGGCCTTCAATCTCATCAATATCCCGAACACAATTTCCTGACTAAAAAGGATTTTCTTCAGTTCCTCCTTCTCGCTAGACCCTCGGTCCCCTAATATTTCTGGAAGGTTATTTGTGTCTTCCTTCGTGAAGACAGAACCAAAGTATTTGTTCAATTGGTCTGCCATTTCTTTGTTCCCCATTATAAATTCACTTGATTCTGATTGCAAGGGACCTACCTTTGCCTTCACTAATCTTTTTCTCTTCACATATCTATGGAAGCTTTTGCAGTTGGTTTTTATGTTCTCAGCAAGCTTCCTCTCATACTCTATTTCCCCCCTCCTAATTAAACCCTTTGTCCTCCTCTGCTGAATTCTAAATGTCTCCCAGTCCTCAGGTTTGCTGCTTTTTCTGGCTAATTTATATGACTCTTCCTTGGATTTAACACTATTCCTAATTTACCTTGTTCGCCACGGTTGAGCAACCTTCCCCGTTTTATTTTTACTCCAGACAGGGATGTACAATTGTTGAAATTCATCCATGTGATATTTAAATGTCTGCCATTGCCTATCCACCGTCAACCCTTTAAGTATCACTCGCCAGTCTATTCTAGCCAATTCACGTCTCATACCATCGAAGTCACCTTTTCTTAAGTTCAGGACCCTAATCTCTGAATTAACTGTATCACTCTCTATCTTAATGAAGAATTCTACCATATTATGGTCACTCTTCCCCAAGGGGCCTCGCACAACAAGATTACTAATTAGTCCTTTCTCATTACACATCACCCAGTCTAAGATGGCCAGCTCTCTAATTGGTTCCTCGACATATTGGTCCAGAAAACCATCCCGAATACATTCCCGAAAATCCTCCTCCACCGCATTGCTACCAATTTGGTTAGCCCAATCTATATGTAGATTAAAGTTGCCCATGATAACTGCTGTACCTTTATTGCACACATCCCTAATTTCTTGTTTGATGCTGTCCCCAATCTCTCTACGAATGTTTAATGGTCTGTACACAATTCCCACTGGCGTTTTCTGCCCTTTGGTATTCCGCAGCTCTACCCATACAGATTCCACATCATCCAAGCTAATGTCCTTCCTTACTATTGCGTTAATCTCTTCTTTAACTAGCAACGCAACCCAACCTTCTTTTCCTTTCTGTCTATCCTTCTTGAATGTTGAATACCCCTAATGTTGAGTTCCCAGCCTTGGTCACCCTGGAGCCATGTCTCCGTACTCCCAATTATATCATATTCGTTAATAGCAGCCTGCGCAGTTAATTTGTCCACCTTATTTCGAATACTCCTCACATTGAGAGCTTTCAGGCTTGTCTTTTTAACACACTTTGTCCCTTTAGAATTTTGCTGTAATGTAGCCCTTTTTGCTTTTTGCCTTGGGTTTCTCTGCCCTCCACTTTTACTTTTCTTCTTTCTGTCTTTTGCCTTTGCCCCCATTTTACTTCCTTCTGTCTCCCTGCATAGGTTCCGATCCCCCTGCCATACAAAGATAGGTGGGAAAGCAAGTTGTGAGGAGGACGTAAAGAATCTACAAAGGGATATAGATAGGCTCAGTTAGTGGGCAAAAATTTGGCAGATGGACTATAATGTGGGAAAATGTGAGGTTATTCACTTTGATAGGAGAAATAAAAGCGCAAATTATTATTTAAATGGGGAGCTGTTACAAAATGCTGTGCTACAGAGGGATCTGGGGGTTCTTGTACATGAAATGCAAAATGTTAGCATGGAGTTACAGCAAGTAATCAGGAAGGCAAATGGAATGTTAGCTTTTATTGCAAGGGGGATGGAGTATAAAAGCAGGGAAGTCCTGCTACAACTGTACAGGACATTAATAAGACCACACCTAGAGTACTGCATACAGTTTTGGTCTCCTTATTTAAGGAAGTATATACTTGCACTGGAGGCAGTTCAGAGAAGGTTCATGAGGTTGATTCCTGAGATGAAGGGGTTTTCTTACGAAGAAAGGTTGAGCAGGTTGGGCCTATACTCCTTGGAATTTAGAAAAATGAGAGGTGATCTTATTGAAATGTATAAGATTATGAGGGGGTTTGACAGGTAGATGCAGAGAGGATGTTTCCCCTCATGGGGGAATCTAGAACTAGGGGGCATAGTTTCAGAATAAGAGGTCACCTATTAAAACAGAGATGAGGAGAAATTTCTTCGCTCAGAGGGTTGTAAATCTTTGTAATTCTCTACCCCAGAGAACTGTGGAGGCTGGGTCATTGAATATATTTAAGGTGGAGATACAGATTTTTGCTTGATAAGGGAGTCAAGGGTTATGGGGAACGGGCAGGGAAGTGGAGTTGAGGCCAGGATCAGATCAGCCATGATTTTATTAAATGGCAGAGCAGGCTCGAGGGGCCAAATGGCCTACTCCTGCTCCTATTTCTTATGTTCTTATGTATGTCTCATCCAAAAGACAGCACCTCCGACAGTGCAGCATTCCCTCAGTGCTGCACTGGAGAGCACTGTTTCCTCTAATCTTTTTTTGGGACACTGTCCCTTTAGATTTGCTGTGCAGCCACACATGCACAGTATCTTCCAACAAGAACAGCTTGTGAGTGGCCTGCACAGGACCTCCCGATTGATGCATGGCCACACTCCCACACACCTTTGGGGGAACATTGCTGAAGTGTGAGCCTGGATTTTTGTGCTTAAGTCTCTTGAGTGTGATTTGAACCCACAAACGTCTGACTCAGTGGCAAGAATGGTACCAACTGAGCCCTAGGTGGCACTACGATCATCCTGTTAGGACTGATCAAGGTGTCCCCGATCTCTGATAGCACTGAACTGCCAGGTCAAGGTGACAGTTATATGTACCTGCTGCATGAGCGCTGACTTTATAAATGCACGCTAGCTACGATTTCCTGACATGTTCATCCTGTGGATGAGACTCCCTGCTCCGGAGTGCAATTTTGCAACACCAGCCCTGTGGTTTCCATGGAAACAATCGAACTAGGCTTTATTCCAACATTATGTGTGGAATGCTTAATGAAGAAAAATTAACGATTTTGCAGAACTATAACAATAAAAATAATCATGCATAAAAGCTATAGAGCAGAATTTATGAATCTGTGTTCCTGGTTCAGAGCTTTGTGCACTGAAAATATACATTATAAATTTGGGTGCAGCTATCAGTAGATCTTGTATGATTTTGCATTGATTAAATTTAATGGACGGAAATTCTTTTGGAGCCTTCCGACTTCCGCACCTGAATTCACAATATAAATCCACCCTTACATTTTAATATTTCTTTATGGGATTCTGTAACTGCATCAGCGTTGTAGCAACTTTAATGTGGTTTCTGCAAATTCCTGCTAGGGGCGATTTTCTCAGCGGCTTGTACTGAAGGGAATCCACACTGCTGAGCTGGTATGCAGGCTGCCACTTCAAAGGGGTAGGTGAATCAACCCTATCTGGGTGGGCTGCCAATGTGTGTGTGTTGCCAAGTCTAGCTAGGTGACGGAAACACATATGATTGATTAGCTGTGTCTCCTCTTCACAGCTGGTCAACCGCTTGCCCCTCGAGGGTCCAGAAAGCAAGGCTCTGACAGCTTGGCATAGTCCCTAAAGGGTGCGTGTGGCTAGAGATAGGTTATTGGGAGACTCGCCTTTGATCCTGACTGTGTTTGCCAGCTTTATGGAATTGTGAAAGATAACTTTTAAAATATTCCTTTGTCTCAGTTCAGTCTTCAAAGCAACGAGTGGATAAAACTGTTTCCCTGTAGCTAGGCTCCAGAGTGAAGATTTGCTTTGCCAGGCAATTGAATTGGGAAAAGTGGGAAAACACTGTGAATATTCAAATCTATGTTTAAATTATTCTCCACCACAACTGTTCCATGTACTGAGAATTAGTAAAGAACATAAAAACATAACATAAGAAATAGGAGTAGGCCATTTGGCCCCTTGAGCCTGCTCTGCCATTCAATAAGAGCATGGCTGATATTCTACCTCAACTCCACTTGCCTGCATTATCCCCATATCCCTTGATTCCCTTAATATCCAAAAATCTATTGATCTCTGTCCTAAATATACTCAACGTCTGAAACTCCACAGCCCTCTGGGGTACAGTACCCCAAAGATTCAGCATCCACTGAGTGAAAACATTTCTCCTCATCCCAGTCCTAAATGGCCAACCCCTTATTCTGACACTGTGACCCCTGGTTCTAGACTCACCGGCCAGGGGAAATATCCTCCCTGTCATCTACCCTGTCAAGCCCTGTAAGAATTTTATATGTTTCAATGAGATCACCTCTCATTCTTCTAAACTCTAGAGAATATAGGCCTAGTCTACTCAATCTCTCCTCACAGGACAATTCCACTATCCCAGGAATCAGTCTGGTGAACCTTCATTGCACTCCCTGCATGGCAAATATATCCTTCCTTAGTTAAGGCAACCAAAACTGTACACAGTACTCCAGGTTTGGTCTCACCAGGGCCCTCCATAATTGCAGTAAGATGTCTTTACTCTTATACTCAAATTTTCTTGCAATAAAGGTCAACATACCATTTGCTTTCTTAATTGCTTCTGTACCTGCATGTTAAATTTCTGGGATTCATGTACAAGGGCACCATTTTAAAAAATACTCTGCTTTTCTATTTTTCTGACCAAAGTGGATAACTTCACGTTTCACCACATTATATTCCATTTGCCATATTCTTGCCCACTCATTTAGCCTGTATATATTCCCTTGAAGCCTCTTTGCATCCTCCTCACAACTTCTATTCCCACTTTGCTTTGTATCATCAGCAAACTTGGATATATTACATTTGGTCCCCTCATCCAAATCATGGATAGATTGTGAATAGCTGAGGCCCAAGCACTGATCCTTGCAGTGCCCCACTAGTTACAGTCTGCCAACCCGAAAATGACACGTTTATTCCTACTCTCTGTTTTGTGTCCGTTAACCAATCCTCAATCCATGCTAGTATATTACCCACAATCTCATTGGCCCTAATTTTGTTTTAATAACCTCTTGTGTGGCACCTTATCGAATGCCATCTGAAAATCCAAGTACAACACATACATTGGTTCCCCCTTATCTATTCTATTACTTACAGCTACAGAAAACTCCAACAGATTTGTCAAACATGATTTCTCTTTCATAAATCCATTTTGATTCAGCCCAATTCTAGTATTATTTTCTAAGTGCGCTGTTACCAAGTCCTTAATAAAAGATTTTAGCATTTTCCCCACTACTGATGTCAAGCTAACTGGGCTGTAGTTCCCCGTTTTCTTTTCCTAAATAGCGGGGTTACATTAGCTACCTTCCAATCTGCGGGAACTATTCTAGAATCTATGGAATTTTGAAAGATGACAACTAAAGCATCCATGATCACTATAGCCATCTCTTTCAAAACCCTAGGATGTATGCCATCAGGTCCAGGGGATTTATTGGCTTTTAGTCCCATTAATTTCTCCAATACTAGTTTCTTACTAATACTAATTTATTACAGTTCCTCATTCTTGCTAGACCCTTGGTTCTCCACTATTTCCGGCAACTTTTTTGCGCCTTCTTCAGCGAAGACAGACACAAAGGGCTAGATCCTTCAATTTTGTGCTTATTGCCCATTCTCAAGGCACCTAGTCTCCATTTTTGAAAATGGCCGTTAGCGTGAGTGATATGAAATGGGCGGTAGCGTTACATTTTTTGGACCTTCTGCCATAAAGTTTGGCCGTCCTTAGCAATGGCATGGCAAAGCTCGATTCCCGCGATTCAGGAGGTCAAGGTCATCATGACATGCGCAGAAGAGGAGACAGAGAGAGAGGGAGCTCAGAGGCACTGAAAGCGTGTGTGGCTGTGGTGTGTGCTTTTCTGGCTATTGTGGGAGGAACGACGGAGATTCACCAGAAGCTAAAAGCCTACTAAGCACCAAGAACATAGTTGGCACCGAGTTTTTGTCCAACAAATAAGATATAACATGGAAGGGATGGAGGGGGCCCTGGAGCTGGTAGCCAGGATCACTGGTGGCACAGGGCTCCCAGTGGTCCCGGAGCACGGCACTGCAGCCCAAGGTGCTGCACCCCCATTGCCAACCACACATGAGAGCCAGCAGCAACATCTTGCTTCTGGCTAGAAGCACGTTCCCACCTCAGGACCATCCTCTCCCGTATCCATCCAAGCAGCGGTTCAGCCATCACCCCTACCCCCCAATGAAGCATCGCCTGAGGACCTCCTTGTCCAGGCTGCTTGGAGTCAGGAGGGGAAGGGGAAGGGGGTGCGGGGGTGGGGTTGAAGGGTTGGTTTGTACAGAAATACTGATGATTTCAGACAACTGTTCGGTTTAAATGTTTTTAATTTAACAAAACCTTGCAGCACATTGGCTCAGATAGCTGCACCATTACACGTTGATATTGTAGGTCGCCTCCTGAGTGGTCCAGGCATCGAAAGCGCTGCTTCAGCACTCCAATGGTTTTCTCCACGATATTGCGAGTTGCTCTGTGGCTCTCCTTGTATCACATCTCAGCTTCGGTGTGGCTGTCAGGCAGGGGGTAACATCAGCTAGGTGGCGAGGCCATATCTTTTATCACCAAGCATCCAGCATTGACCTTGTGACTGATTATTAAACAAGTCAGATACAGTGCTCTCACGCAGGATGTGAGCATCATAGGTACTGCCCAGAAATTGAGCATTCACTGCCAGTATAATTTTCTGGTGGTCGACAACGAGTTGGACATTCAGGGAGTGGAATCCCTTGCGGTTCCTGAAAACCTCAGCATCCTGAAAAGGTGCCCGCATCGCGATGTGAGTACAGTCTATTGCTCCCTGTACCTTGGGGAAGTTTGCAATTCTGGAGAATCCTAGCGCCCTCTCAGTCTGTGCCTCCCTGGTCATAGGGAAGCTGATCAAGTCCCTCCTGCATGTGTACAGGGCTTCAATGACCTGTCAAATGCAGCGATGTGTGGCATGCTGAGAAAGTTCGCAAATGTCTCCAGCTGTGGCCTGAAAGGAACCCGAGGTGTAGAACGACAGTGCCACGGTGACTTTGACCTCGACAGACAGTGCAATACTGATGGTGCTGGCAGGCTGCAGCTCTGCTCTTATCAGCTGGCATACCTCAGTGATAACCGCTTTGTGGAAGCGCAGTCTCTGAAGGCAGGTGGTGTCGGGCAAGTCAAGGTAAGACTGCTTCTCCTTGTACTTGCGGGGGGGTGTAACATCTGGTCCTCCTCATCAGTCTGGCATGTCTTACATTGGGCACATAATGCAGTGGAGCGTACCTTCTGCGATGTCAAGTCTGCTGCATGTAATCGGTCACCAAGAGAGGGTGAGAAAGGACAGGCCCAAATGCAGTAGCTCTCTGTTTACAATCAATGAATGTCCTGACGAAGACACCTATTCAATTCCAATTGGTCACTGTATGGTCAAGATGTTTTGAGAGATGTTCACATCAACTCCAATGACCTGCAGAGTAAATCCGAACTCCGCCGAGGTTGAAGCACAGCAGCCTTTTAAAGGATGCGACATGTGATCTAGAACATGGTGTCCATAACGCTGTGATTAGTTCCAGTTAGTTCCACTTTTTCTGGGCGTTTTTTTGGGTGAGCAATATTGTGGATGATATGTGTGTGAGGTGGTGAAATTGACGATGGACGATCTCATGGCCGCTAGTTTTGGTAAATATGCTCTTTACGACAAAAAAAAGTGGACGGGCGTTAACATCGAATCTCGGTGTTAAATTAGTGTGGAAAGTAATGCTGGGCGATATTATGAGCGTTGATTTCACCCATTCTGATGATTTCGCCCCAAAAAAGTGGGCAGGTGGTAATATTTTTTCCCCGCGTTATGCACATGGGGAAAGTAACCTGTAAAGTCCTTACACAATACCACAAATCCACACGAGGCACATTCTGCAGACAAGGTCACTCCATGACCTGAACCTTTATTCATAGGACCAAGAAGTGATGGGACCTCCCTTTATATACCTGGGTAACCAGGTGAGGAGTGTCTCCCACAAGTTCACCCCCTGTGGTCAAGGTGTTCATTTCTTACGTATATACAGTATTGCAGTGTTGTTACATAAAGGTTACATACATGACATCACCTCCCCCTCAACATCTTATTGGGATCATAGGTTAAGTCTCTCGGGTGGTCTGCACTCTCTCGTGGAGCGCCGCAGTTGGGGCTCTGGTTGTTGAGCCTTGGTATGCGTGTCTGTCCCCTGTGGTTGATTCCAGCCTGTCCGGGCTGACCGCTGGGACTGTGCATGCTACTGAATGTTCTTGTTGCTCGTTCACTGGCGGTGGTGTGAGCACCATCTCATGATCTTCCTCAGGTTCCTCAGTGTCCATGCCGAACCTTTTTTTCACTTGGTCCAGATGCTTGCGGCATATCTACCCATTGTTAAGTTTAACCACTATGATCCTCTTCCCCTCTTTGTCTCTTACAGTACCCTCAAGTCATTTGGGCCCCAAAGCGTGATTGAGAACAAATAGGGGGTCATCAATTTCTATACAACTCCCCCTTGAATTTCGGTCATGGTACTCATTTTGGGACTGGCGCTTGCCCTCAACAATGTCGGACAGGACTGGATGAATGAGGGATAGCCGAGTTTTGAATGTTCGTTTCATGAGTAGCTCAGCGGGTGGGACCCCCGTGAGCGAGTGCGGTCAGGACCTATAGGCCAGCAGGAGGCGCGAGAGGCGGCATTGAAGGGAGGGTCCTTGAATCCGGAGCATGCCTTGTTTTATGATTTGGACCGCACGTTCTGCCTGGCCATTGGAGGCCGGCTTGAACGGTGCTGTCCTGACATGGTTAATGCCATTACCCGGCATGAACTCCCGGAATTCGTAGCTTGTGAAACATGGGCCATTATCGCTCACAAGGATGTCTGGCAAGCCGTGGGTCGCAAAGACCGCACGCAGACTCTCCACGGTGGTGGATGTCGTGCACGAGTTCAAAATGATGCACTCGATCCATTTCGAGTAGGCATCAACCGCAATGAGAAACATTTTTCCCATGAACGGGCCCGCGTAGTCTACGTGATTATGTGACCATGGCTTGGTGGGCCAGGGCCACGGGCTGAGCGGGGCCTCCCTGGGGGCATTACTCAGCTGGGCACACGTCGTGCGCCTGCGAACACAGTTTTCCAGGTCTGAATCAATTCCGGGCCACCACACATGTGACTGGGCAATGGCTTTCATCAGCACGATGCCTGGGTGTTCGCTGTGGAGTTCTCTGATGAATGCTTTCCTGCCCCTCTGGGGCATGACTACCCAGCTGCCCCATAGTAGGCAGTCGGCTTGGCTGGAGAGCTCATCCATCCGTTTGTGAAACGGTCTGACCTCCTCAGGGCATGCTCCGTGTGCGGGCGCCCAATCCCCAGTTAGGACACATTTCTTAATCAAGGATAGGAGGGGATCTCTGTTGGTCCAGATTTTGATCTGGAGGGCTGTGATGGTGGAGCCTGCGCTGTCAAAGGCATCGATAGCCGTGACTATCTCAGCGCTTTGTTCCGCTGCCCCCTTGGTGGTGGCCAGTGGAAGCCTGCTGAGCGTGTTAACGCAGTTTTCAGTGCCGGGCCTGTGCCAGATGGTGTAGTCATACGCAGCGAGCGCGAGAGCCCATCGCTGTATACGAGCTGACGCATTGGCATTGACAGCCTTGCTGTCTGACAGCAGGGATGTTAACGGTTTGTGGTCCGTTTCTAATTCGAACCTCCTGCCAAAAAGGTACTGATGCATCTTTTTCACCCCATAGACACATGCAAGTGCTTCCTTCTCAATCATCCCATATCCCCGTTCAGCTTGAGAGTGCGACCTGGAGGCATAAGCCACAGGTTGTAGTTGCCCCTCAGCGTTACCCTGCTGCAACACGCACCCAACCCCATAGGACGATGCATCACATGTCAGAACCAATTTCTTACGGGGGTCATACAGGGTCCACAACTTATTTGAACAAAGCAGGTTCCACGCCCGATTGAAAGCCCGTTCCTGACAGTCCCCCCAAAACCAATCGCAATCCTTACACAGGAGCACGTATAGCAGCTCCAACAATGTGCTTAAGTTCGGCAGAAAGTTCCCGAAATAGTTCAAGAGTCCCAGAAATGCACGCAACTCCAATGTGTTGCAGGGCCTGGGCGCTCGTCGAATTGCCTCCGTTTTGGATTTGGTGGGCCGAATCCCATCTGCAGCAACCCTCCTGCCCAGAAACTCAACCTCGGGAGCCAAAAACACACACTTAGACTTCTTGAGTTGCAGGCCTACCCGGTCCAGTCGGCGTAGCACCTCCTCCAGGTTGTGGAGGTGTTCCTCGGTGTCATGACCGGTGATGAGGATGTCGTCCTGAAATACGATCATTCCGGGAATGGATTTGAGCAGGCTTTCCTTGTTTCTTTGAAAAATCGCGGCCGCTGACCGAATGCCAAACGGACACCTGTTGCAAACAAACAGTCCCTTGTGCGTGGTGATGGTGGTCAGTCATTTAGATTCGTCGGCCAGTTCTTGGGTCATGTAGGCTGAAGTTAGATCCAACTTGGTGAACAGCTTGCCGCCTGCCAGCATGGCAAAAAGGTCCTCCGCTCTCGGGAGCGGGTATTGGTCTTGTCGGGACACCCGGTTGATCGTGGCCTTGTCATCGCCACAGATCCTGACCGAGCCATCCGCTTTTAGGATGGGAACAATGGGGCTCACCCAGTCGCTGAATTCAACGGGCGAGATGGTGCCCTCTCTCAGCAAACGGACCAACTCGCTCCTGCATCACATACAGCACAGCTCTGGCTTTGTGGTGCACTGGTCTGGCATCCGGGGTGATGCATATCACTTTGGTACCTTTGAACGTCCTGACGCCAGGTTGAAAAAGTGACACAAATTGCTGTAGGACCTGTGAGCATGAACTTCGCTCCACAAATGAAATGGCGTGCACATCCTCCCATTTCCAGTTCATCTCAGCTAACCAGCTCCTCCCCAACAGTGCGGGACCATTGCCCGGGACAATCCAGAGTGGCAGCCGGTTCACCGATCCATTGTGTGTGACCGCCAACATTGCACTGCCTAGCACTGGAATGTTTTCTTTGGTGTACGTCCGTAATTGCATCTCAATGTGTTCTAGTTTGGGTCTGCTGGCTTTGAGTCGCCACAGCTTTTCGAATTGTTAAACACTCATGAGTGACTGGCTGGCCCCCGTGTCCAGCTCCATGCGTACAGGGATGCTGTTTAATAGAACTTTCTTCATCATCATAGGTGGCGTTTTGGTATATGAGCTGTGAATATTTGCCTCATAGAAATGTTTAAAATTCTGATGGGTTTAGACCGCATGGGTGAACTACAACAATTGTACATTCCTGTCTGGCGTAAAAATAAAAAAGGGAAGGTGGCTCAACCGTGGCTATCAAGGGAAATCAGGGATAGTATTAAAGCCAAGGAAGTGGCATACAAATTGGCCAGAAATAGCAGCGAACCCGGGGACTGGGAGAAATTTAGAACTCAGCAGAGGAGGACAAAGGGTTTGATTAGGGTAGGGAAAATGGAGTACGAGAAGAAGCTTGCAGGGAACATTAAGACGGATTGCAAAAGTTTCTATAGATATGTAAAGAGAAAAAGGTTAGTAAAGACAAACGTAGGTCCCCTGCAGTCAGAACCAGGGGAAGTCATAACGGGGAACAAAGAAATGGCAGACCAATTGAACAAGTACTTTGGTTCGGTATTCACTGAGGAGGACACAAACAACCTTCCGGATATAAAAGGGGTCAGAGAGTCTAGTAAGGAGGAGGAACTGAGGGAAATCCTTATTAGTCGGGAAATTGTGTTGGGGAAATTGATGGGATTGAAGGCCGATAAATCCCCAGGGCCTGATGGACTGCATCCCAGAGTACTTAAGGAGGTGGCCTTGGAAATAGTGGATGCATTGACAGTCATTTTCCAACATTCCATTGACTCTGGATCAGTTCCTATGGAGTGGAGGGTAGCCAATGTAACCCCACTTTTTAAAAAAGGAGGGAGAGAGATAACAGGGAATTATAGACCGGTCAGCCTGACATCGGTAGTGGGTAAAATGATGGAATCAATTATTAAGGATGTCATAGCAGTGCATTTGGAAAGAGGTGATATGATAGGTCCAAGTCAGCATGGATTTGTGAAAGGGAAATCATGCTTGACAAATCTTCTGGAATTTTTTGAGGATGTTTCCAGTAGAGTGGACAAGGGAGAACCAGTTGATGTGGTATATTAGGACTTTCAGAAGGCTTTCGACAAGGTCCCACACAAGAGATTAATGTGCAAAGTTAAAGCACATGGGATTGGGGGTAGTGTGCTGACATGGATTGAGAACTGGTTGTCAGACAGGAAGCAAAGAGTAGGAGTAAATGGGGACTTTTCAGAATGGCAGGCAGTGACTAGTGGGGTACTGCAAGGTTCTGTGCTGGGGCCCCAGCTGTTTACACTGTCTATTAATGATTTAGACGAGGGGATTAAATGTAGTATCTCCAAATTTGCAGATGACACGAAGTTGGGTGACAGTGTGAGCTGCGAGGAGGATGCTATGAGGCTGCAGAGCGACTTGGATAGGTTAGGTGAGTGGGCAAATGCATGGCAGATGAAGTATAATGTGGATAAATGTGAGGTTATCCACTTTGGTGGTAAAAACAGAGAGACAGACTATTATCTGAATGGTGACAGATTAGGAAAAGGGGAGGTGCAACGAGACCTGGGTGTCATGGTACATCAGTCATTGAAGGTTGGCATGCAGGTACAGCAGGCGGTTAAGAAAGCAAATGGCATGTTGGCCTTCATAGCGAGGGGATTTGAGTACAGGGGCAGGGAGATGTTGCTACAGTTGTACAGGGCCTTGGTGAGGCCACACCTGGAGTATTGTGTACAGTTTTGGTCTCCTAACCTGAGGAAGGACATTCTTGCTATTGAGGGAGTGCAGCGAAGGTTCACCAGACTGATTCCCGGGATGGTGGGACTGACCTATCAAGAAAGATTGGATCAACTGGGCTTGTATTCACTGGAGTTCAGAAGAATGAGAGGGGACCTCATAGAAACGTTTAAAATTCTGACGGCGTTAGACTGGTTAGATGCAGGAAGAATGTTCCCAATGTTGGGGAAGTCCAGAACCAGGGGACACAGTCTAAGGATAAGGGGTAAGCCATTTAGGACCGAGATGAGGAGGAATTTCTTCACCCAGAGAGTGGTGAACCTGTGGAATTCTCTACCACAGAAAGTTGTTGAGGCCAATTCACTAAATATATTCAAAAAGGAGTTAGATGGAGTCCTTACTACTAGGGGAATCAAGGGGTATGGTGAGAAAGCAGGAATGGGGTACTGAAGTTGCATGTTCAGCCATGAACTCATTGAATGGCGGTGCAGGCTAGAAGGGCCGAATGGCCTACTCCTGCACCTATTTTCTATGTTTCTATGTTTCTATGTTAGATGCAGGAAGAATGTTTCCAATGTTGGGGAAGTCTAGAACCAGGGGTCACAGTCTAAGGATAAGGGGTAAGCCATTTAGAACCGAGATGAGGAGAAACTTCTTCACCCAGAGAGTGGTGAACCTGTGGAATTTTCTACCACAGGAAGTTGTTGAGGCTAATTCACTAAATATATTCAAAAAAGAGTTAGATGTAGTCCTTACTACTAGGGGGATCAAGGGGTATGGCGAGAAAGCAGGAAAGCATGTTCAGCCAGGCTCGAAGGGCCAAATGGCCTACTCCTGTACCTATTTTCTATGTTTCTATCTTTCTATGAACCCGCTGAACTTCAGCGTCCATTGATTTGCCCCAAGCGCCATTCTGCCTCGCAGACTCCTCATCTGGTTCATCCGCCTCGTATATTAGCCTGATTACAGGCTTTCTGCACATTCTGGCTAAATGGCCACTGACGTTACAATTTCTGCAGACGAACTGTTGAAACCTGTAAGTCCTGGCAGCATGTCTGCCCCTATACCTCCAGCATGAACTGAGATTCCCATTGTTGTGAACAAAAGAGCTGTTACAAGGCATTCCTCGCTGATTGTCCCTTTGGCTGCTCTTGAGCACCCTGTTAGTGGGTGTCAATGGCCCCATCCCCGGCCACATTTTCCACTGGGGGGGCGTAAATTTCCATTCAGCCTGCCATTGTCTCTGTTGGAGACTTACTCTTGGTTCTATTGCTGCCTGGGGTGTGTCGAACTGCCCTTGCCTGCCTATGGGGCTCTGTGTCGCATTTATGATAGTGACTCCCTGATCCATCAGTTGGAGGCAGAATTGCGCGCGTATATTATCTTGGTTTCCTCCTCCCCCGCCATGAAAGTCTGAGCCATCAACGCCACCGCTTCCAAGGTCAAGTCCTTGGTCTCAATTAGCTTTCTGAAAATCCCAGTATGACCGATGCCCTCAATAAAGAAATCCCTTAGCATCTTCCCCCATCAGGCATCTGTGAATTTACAGAGGCTGGCCAAGCACCGGAGGTCCGCAACGAAATCCCGTATGCTCTGTCCTTCTCGACGTTGGTGGGTATAGAATTTGTGTCGGGCCATGTATACACTGCTCGCCAGTTTGAAGTGCTCACCGATTAGTTTGCTGAGCTCTTCAAAGGTTTTGACCGCCGGCTTCTCGGATGTTAGCAGGTCTTTCATGAGCGCGTAAGTCTTAGGTCCACAGCTGGTCAGCAGATGAGCCCTTCGCTTGTCGGCCGCTGCGTCTCCCAGCCAGTCCTTCGTGACAAAACTCTGCTGGAGCCTCTCAATGAAATCATCCCAGTCCTCACCACACAGTACTGTTCATCTGTGCTGCCAGTGGCCATTCTCGTGGGTCGTTGATTCCCGTTTCTCGTCACCAATGTAAAGTCCTTACACAATACCACAAATCCATACGAGGCACATTTTATGGACAAGGTCACTCCATGACCTGAACCTTTATTCACAGGACCAAGAAGTGATGACCCTGCGTGGAACGTCCCTTTATATACCTGGATGACCAGGTGAGGAGTGTCTCCCACAAGTTCACCCCCTGTGGTCAAGGTGTGCATTTCTTATGTATATACAGTATTGCAGTGTTGTTACATAAAGGTTACATACATGACATAACCCTCGGCGATAAGTTTCCTAAAAATGCCCGTCAGTTTCCATTTTGTGCCAAAATGGGCAATATATGGCCGTTATACGTCATTTCAGCGGTAAAATGGGTGTTAAGTGGGCATTAAGCATGCAAAAAAAGTGGAGGTTCTAACCCAAAGTATTTGTTTAAGTTCTCTGCCATTTCCTTCTTCCCCATTATAATTTATCTTGTCTTAGCCTGTAAGGGACCCACATTTACTTTCGCTAATAATTTCCTTTTTACATACCTATCGAAGCTTTTACAGTCTGGCTTTATGTTCCTAGCTAATTTACTCTTGTATTCTATTTCCCCTTTCTTTATCAATTTTTTGGTCCTCCTTTGCTGAATTCTAAAATCCTCCCAATCATCAGGCTTACTGCTCTTTTTGGCAACATTATAAGTCTCTTCCTTTGATCTAATATCATTTTTAACTTCTCTTGTTAGCTACAGTTGGAGGACCACTTTTCCTGTGGGGTTTTTGTGCCTTAAAGGAATGTATATTTGTTGTAACTAATGTGTTAATTTTTTACATGCTATCCATTGCTTGTCTACCATCGTTCCCTTAATGTAATTTCCAAATCTACCTTCGCCAACTCGCCCCTCATACCTACGTAGTTTGCTTTGTTTAGATTTAAGACCTTAGTTTTGGATTTAACTAACTCATTTTCAAACTCAATATAAAATTCTATCATATTATGGTCACTCTTCCCTAAAGGACTCTTGACTACAAGGTTATTAATTCTCATTCCACAATACTAGATCTAAAATAGTCTGTTCCCTAGTCGGTTCCTCAACACACTGATTTCAAAAACTAGCTTCTATACAGTCCATGAATTCGTCCTCCACATTATTACTACAGATTTGGTTTGCCCCATCTATATGTAGATTAAAGTTCCCCATGATTACTGTATTATCCGTGTTAAATGCGCCTCTAATAAAGTTTCATGTTGCTTATTTTGAAATAGACTTTGTAAGATATGTAGACAACCATGATTCATTTTTATGCTGCTATTTGACTTTGTGCTTAGTACTGTATAATCTTAGATATACAGTATGTCAGGGTTATTTGTGCAACATTCAAAGATTAGAAAGCCCAGTGGGGTGTGGGCGTGGGTCAAAAAAATGATCATGCAGGTATTTTGCAGTGAAGAAAAATGCAATGATTTTGGAGCCTGAGATGGTGACTGGTGCAAGCGTGATTAAACATTTAAATATTTAAATTTGAT
This sequence comes from Pristiophorus japonicus, assembly GCF_044704955.1. Taxonomy (NCBI): domain Eukaryota; kingdom Metazoa; phylum Chordata; class Chondrichthyes; family Pristiophoridae; genus Pristiophorus; species Pristiophorus japonicus. The sequence goes on from NC_091986.1 coordinate 24,964,206, forward strand.
TTCAATCAGTCCCATACTTTGCAGATCGTGTTCCTTTCTAGCTCCCAGATTTTAAAGGGAAAGAAACATCATCATCATCATCATAGGCGGTCCCTCGAACGAGGATGACTTGCTTCCACAAGAGTTCACAGATGTTTCAATGAAGGCCCTGATGTTCCAGTCCTGAACTCCAGTTGAGAGGGTGGAAGATGCCTGTGCGTGGATCAGAAACAGTTGCAAGAGAGATATTCATCATGCATATCATAGTGTTCCTCCTGATCATGTGTAACCATAATACCCATAGTGCACAATGACAACTCTGTCACATGACAATCAAATGGAAACAAATCCTTCAAATGGGACAGGAAGTTACACACCTGTTTACAAATTCTATGTATGAGAGAAAGATGCATCACAGATGTTAGAGTTTTTGTAGAATTTGTTATTAAACTGGTAACAAACTAGATAAGACTTCAGAGCTTCAAAACATGTAGGCGTGGATTTTTCCTCCCATTGGCAGATTTGCAGCGGCGTGATTCTAACACATATCAAAGCAAAACAGCTGCTAACTCATTGCAATTTCCTCCAAAGATCCTCATTAGCTAAAGCTGCCCTTCATTGACTTACCACTCCTGGGAGGGAGGGGAATACAGTTCTGGTGCTGTCATTAAAGATAGGGTTGGTTGGAGAGATGTAGTCAGCAGTGAATAAATGGGAATGATGTGCCGGGAGGAGTGGAGGGTTGGGGGAAGGAGAAGGGAGATGTGGCCGTGGGCAGTTATTTCTCATTGTTGAACTTTTCAATCAAGAATAAGCAATTCCTCTGCTTCTTTGGAGTTTTGATTATCGAACATAATTGCTCGATACTTAAACTCATCATCTTCCAACCATCGCTACCACAAATTTTTAAGGATGCTAATGATTTTCCATTTGAATGAGTTCCCAGTCTCAGTGACATTACTAAGCAGAGGTGCCTATTGCCTACAGGCAGTGGAGAAGACAAGATTAAAGGCTACTGTTGGGATTAGAGCAGAACTAAAGGAGAAGCAAAGGGCAAAATTCAAGAATACAACAAAATGATTTGAAATCATACAGAAGTTAACTCTTCCTGTAATCATGCCTTCACAAAAAACAAAATTGTACAGAAAAATAGAAGACATTTTTTGAATCTGGTTTAAAACTTTAATTGTTTGGACGATTCACATTTGAAACAAATGTGTTTGCCATATCCCTTTTTTTTTTAAATCATAAATTCTACACAACAAACAGAATGATATGCAGTTTAGGAGTGTTTTCAAAACTAACAATCGAAGCACTAAATGTTTTTCAAAGAATGAAAAGCTGTATTTTTAGTACCCAGCCTTGCCGTTTGGGGAACGGCACATTGATATTGTTGTGTATCTGTAAAGCATGCACTACCATGTTCCACCACCAGGGAAAGCATCCCCTGAGGTCCCAAGGGATCCCAATACCCCTTGGGAGCACTGCATATAAGCCAGCCCTTAAGGCCTGTTCCTCACTCTGGAGTGTCTTAATAAAGACTGAGGTCACAGTTACTTTAACCTCCCTGTGTGCAGTCTCATCTGTGTTAGGAACACAATAACTGGCGACAAGTATACGAATCCAACGCAAAGATGCAGCAATCTATGGGCATCCTGGAGAAGTTCTCAGAGGGTGAGGACTGGGAAGCCTATGTCGAACGGTTAGACCAGTACTTTGTAGCCAATGAGCTGGACGGAGAAGGAAGCGCTGCAAAAATGAGAGCGGTCCTCCTCACGGTCTGCGGGGCACCGACCTACAGCCTCATGAAGAATCTTCTGGCTCCGGTGAAACCCACAGATAAGTCATATGAGGAGATGTGTACACTGGTTTGGGAGCATCTTAACCCGAGGGAGAGCGTGCTGATGGCGAGGTATCGGTTCTACACGTGCCAGCGATCTGAAGGTCCAGGAAGTGGCAAGCTACGTCGCCGAGCTAAGGCGACTTGCAGGACAATGTGAGTTTGATGGCTACCTGGAGCAAATGCTCAGAGACATTTTTGTACTGGGCATTGGCCACAAGACCATCCTATGAAAACTTTTGACTATAGAGTCACCGCCCCTCAGCAAGGCTATTGCGATAGCACAGGCGTTTATGTCCACCAGTGACAACACCAAACAAATCTCTCAGCATACAAGTGCTAGCAATGTTCATAAATTAACTGGAACTGTGTTTGCGAGCAGAAATGTATAGGGCAGAAACCACGCATCTGCAACTGCCAGCAGGCCTCAGGTGACCCAGATGACTCAGAGTCCACAACAAAGGATGAATGCAAGGCAATTCACACCTTGTTGGCATTGTGGAGGCTTCCATTCAGCCTATTCATGCGTCTTCAAAGGGTATGTTTGCAAGAGCTGTGGAACAATGGGGCACCTCCAACGAGCTTGCAGACGAGCTGCAAGCTCTGCAAAACCTGCTAACCACCACGTGGCAGAGGAAGATCGGTCCATGGTGGATCAAAGCAATTTCGAGCCTCAGAGAGAGGAGGCAGATGCTGAAGTACACGGGTTGCACACATTTTCGACGAAATGTCCACCTATAATGCTAAATGTAAAATTGAATGGCTTACCCGTAGCCATGGAAATGGACACTGGCGCTAGCCAATCCATCATGAGTAAAAAGATGTTTGCGAGAGTGTGGTGCAACAAGGCACTCAAACCAGCCCTGAGCCCCATCCACACGAAACTGAGAACGTACACCAACAGCTTATCACTGTCCTGGGCAGCGCCATGGTCAAGGTCACCTACGAGGGCACAGTACATGAACTGCCACTCTGGATTGTCCTGGGCGATGGCCCCACACTGCTTGGAAGGAGCTGGCTGGGCAAAGTCCGCTGGAACTGGGATGACATCCGAGCGGTATCACATGTCGATGAGGTCTCATGTACCCAGGTCCTTAACAAATTTCCTTCCCTTTTTGAGCCAGGCATTGGAAACTTTTCCAGGGTGAAGGTGCAGATCCACTTGGTCCCAGAGGCACGACCCATCCACCGCAAGTCGCGAGCAGTACCTCACATGATGAGGGAGAGAGTGGAAATCGAGCTGGACAGGCTGCAACGCGAGGGCATCATCTCCCCAGTGGAATTCAGCGAGTGGGCCAGCCCGATTGTTCCAGTTCTCAAAAGTGAAGGCATGGTCAGGATTTGCAGCGATTATAAAGTAACTATTAATCATTTCTCACTACAGGACCAATACCCGCTACCTAAGGCAGACGACCTATTTGCGACGCTGGCAGGAGGTAAGATGTTCACCAAGCTTGACCAGACTTCGGCCTACATGATGCAGGAGCTGGAGGAGTCTTCGAAGGGCCTCACCTGCGTCAACACACACAAGGGACTGTTCATCTACAACAGATGCCCGTTTGGAATTCGGTTGGCTGCAGCGATCTTCCAGAGAAACATGGAGAGCTTACTCAAGTCGGTACCACACACGGTGGTTTTTCAGGACGACATATTGGTCACGGGTCGGGATACCGTCGTGCACCTTCAAAACCTGGAGGAGGTCCTCCAGCGACTGGATCGCGTAGGGCTGCGGCTGAAGAGGTCGAAATGCCTCTTCATGGCAACAGAAGTGGAGTTTTGGGGAAGAAAAAGAAAAATCGCGGCGGACGGCATTCAGCCAACAGACGCCAAGACAGAGGCTATCAGGAATGCGCCCAGGCCACAGAACATCACAGAGCTGCAGTCATTCCTGGGACTCCTCAACTATTTTGGTAACTTCCTACCAGGGTTAAGCACCCTCTTCGAGCCTCTACATGTGTTATTGCGTAAAGGTGAGAACTGGGTCTGGGGAAAAAAACAAGTAATTGCTTTTGAGAAAGCCAGAAACATTTTATGCTCCAACAAGCTGCTTGTATTGTATAACCCGTGTAAAAGACTTGTGCTGGCATGTGACACGTCGTCGTACAGAGTCGGGTGCGTATTACAACAAGCTAACATTGCGGGGAAGTTACAACCTGTCGCCTATGCCTACAGGAGCTTGTCGAAGGCCAACAGGGCCTACAGCATGATTGAGAAAGAGGCATTAGTGTGTGTGTTCGGGGTAAAGAAAATGTATCAGTACCTGTTTGGCCTCGAATTTGAGGTGGAAACCAATCACAAGCCCCTCATATCCCTGTTCGCTGAAAATAAGGGGCTGAATACTAATGCCTCAGCCCACATACAAAGCTGGGCACTCATGCTATCAGCATATAACTATACCTTCCACCACAGGCCAGGCACCGAAAACTGTGCGGATGCTCTCAGTCGGCTACCATTGCCCACCACGGGGGTGGAAATAGCGCAGCCTGCAAACTTGTTGATGGTGGCGCAGCCTGCAGACTTGTTGATGGTCATGGAAGCGTTTGAAAATGATAAATCACCTGTCACGGCCCGCCAGATCAGGACTTGGACCAGCCAAGATCCTCTGCTGTCCCAAGTAAAAAATTGCGTACTGCATGGGAGCTGGGCCAGCATCCCAGTTGAAATGCAAGAGCTAATCAAGCCGTTCCAGCAGTGAAAGGACGAGCTGTCCATTCAGGCAGACTGCCTGTTGTGGGGTAACCGCATAGTGCTACCCAAAAAGGGCAGGGAGACGTTCATCTTGGATCTCCACAGCACGCATAGGAGATAGTAATGATGAAAGCGATAGCCAGATCCCACATGTGGTGGCCCGGTATCGAATCTGACTTAGAATCCTGTGTTCGACAATGCAGCATGTATGCTCAGTTGAGCAACGCGCCCAGAGAGGCACCACTAAGTTTGTGGTCCTGGCCCTACAGACCATGGTCGAGGATCCATGTCGACTATGCGGGCCCGTTTCTCGTTAAAATGTTCCTGGTGGTGGTGGATGCTTTTTCAAAATGGATTGAATGTGAAATAATGTCGGGAAGCACCGCCACCGCCACCATTGAAAGCCTGAGGGCCATGTTTGTCATCCACGGCCACCCTGACAAACTGGTCAGTGACAACGGGCCATGTTTCACCAGTGCCGAATTTAAAGAATTCATGGCCCGCAATGGGATCAAACATGTCACCTTGGCCCCATTTAAACCAGCCTCCAATGGGCAGACAGAGCGGGCAGTACAAACCATCAAACAGAGCCTCAAAAGAGTCACAGAAGGCTCACTCCAAACCCGCCTGTCCCGAGTACTGCTCAGCTACCGCACGAGACCCCACTCGCTCACAGGGGTGCCCCCAGCTGAGCTACTGATGAAAAGGACACTTAAAACCAGACTCTTGCTGGTTCACCCCAACCTGCATGATCAGGTCGAGAGCAGGCGGCAGCAACAAAATGTAAACGATGGTCGCGCCACTGTGTCACGGGAAATTGATCTGAATGACCCTGTGTATGTGCTAAACTATGGACATGGTCCCAAATGGATCGCGGTTATGGTGATAGCTAAAGAAGGGAGTAGGGTGTTTGTAGTCAAACTAGACAATGGACAAATTTGCAGAAAGCACCTGGACCAAACGAGGCTGTGGTTCACAGACTGCCCTGAACAACCCACAGCAGACACCACCTTTTTCGAGCCCACAACACACACCCGAAGGATCAACGACACCACGCCGGACCAGGAAATCGAACCCATTACGCCCAACAACCCAGCAAGGCCAGGCTCACCCAGCAGCCCTGCAGGGCCAACAACACACCAGCCCAGTGAGGGCACAGCCAATACACCAGAACAGACATTTGTACCGAGGCGGTCCACCAGGGAAAGAAAGGCTCCCGACTGCCTCACCTTGTAAATAGTTTTTGTCATGTATCTCACATTACTGTATATAACTGTATCTTACCATGCTATACATATGACCTGTAACCACAAGCATACTTTACCACCAGGGATGCACTTGCAGGAGACACTGCATACCTGTCCCACACAGGTATATAAAAGCAGGTCTCAGGCAAGTGTGGCACTCGAGAGCTGTGAAATAAAGCTGCAGGTCCAGAGTGTCCTTGATTTTAGCATATGCCTCGTGTAAGTCTGTACTGCAGGGTCAGGACTTTACAGTTTTCACTTTGACTTTGTGGGGGAGTGATGTTGTTGTGTATCTGTAAAGCATGCACTCCCATGTTCTGCCACCAGGGAGCGCATCCCCTGAAGTCCCAAGGGATCCCAACATCCCTTGGGAGCACTGTATATAAGCTGGCCCCTAAGGCCTGTTACTCACTCTGGAGTGTCTTAATAAAGACTGAGGTCACTGTTACTTTAACCTCCCTGTGTGCAGTCTCATCTGTGTTAGGAACACAATAGATATCTGCAAGATTACTGATATGCGTGCATTAACAAGAGGTATTGTCCTGTACATGTGAAATGTGTGGTATTATAATGAATGATTTGTGGTACAAATATATTTACATTTTTCTTTAATTGCACAGTAATAGGAGTGCATATATTTAACTCCCATAGCTTAACCGGCACTCCAGTTCATCGGACTCACATGCCATTTACTTTGTTGATCCATGGTCAAGCTATTGGGTGGAATTTCAAGAGAGGTAGCAAATATGCCATGCAGTCCCTGACTTGTGGCAACAATGGCTTTTGACACCGATTGATAGTTGACATCACATTTCTCTTTTGTTCGGCTTTTTTTATTCGTTCATGGGATGTGGGCATCGCTGCTAAGGCCAGCATTTATTGCCCATTCCCAATTGCCCTTGAGAAGGTGGTGGTGAGCAGCCTTCTTGAACCGCAGAGGGCAGTTAAGAGTCAACTGTGGGTCTGGAGTCACATGTAGGCCAGACCAGGTAAGGATGGCAGCTCCATGGTCACCATTATTGATACTAGTATTTTATTTCAGATTTATTTAATCAACTGAATTTAAATTTCCCAGTTGCCATGATAGAATTTGAACTCGAACTCACTTCTCTGGATCATTAATTCTGCCTCTGAATTACTAGCCCAATAACATAACCATTCTGCTACCATTCCTCATACTAACAAGAGATGGACCATTATTAAAACACCAAACCAAAACAGAAATAAAACATATTTGTAATATAGAGCTATGTGCCCTTTAATTGTGACTGCATGTCCAAAGTAGAAGCAACTGTGTGATGCTCAACAATCAGTGAAAGTCAAGTACAAAGCAGGCTTTGGAGACTTGAAACTCAAGATATTAGCTACTACTGAATACATCCAATCTTTTAATTATGAATTGTAGTAACAATTGCTTTGTTAAAATTCGTTCCGGGATGTGGGCAACGCTGGCAAGGCCAGAATTTATTGCCCATCCCTAATTGTCCTTGAGAAGGTGGTGGTGATCCGCCTTCTTGAACCGCTGCAGTCTGTGTGGTGAAGGTTTTCCCACAGTGCTGTTCGGGAGGGAGTTCCAGGATTTTGACCCAGCGACGATGAAGGAACAGCAATGTATTTCCAAGTCAGGTTAGTGTGCATCTTGGAGGGGAACTTGCAGGTGATGGTGTTCCCACGCACCTGCTGCCCTTGTCCTTCTCGGTGGTAGAGGTCACGGGTTTGGGAGGTTCTGCCGAAGAAGCCTTGATGAGTTGTTGCAATGCATCTTACAGATGGTACACATTGCAGCCATGATATGCCGGTGGTGGAGGGAGTGAATGTTGAAGGTGGTGAATGGGGCGTCAATTTCATGGGCTGCTTTGTCCTGGATGGTGTCGAGCTACTTGAGTGTTGTTGGAGTTGCACTCTTGCAGGCTATGCTTGATAGGCACCAGCAAGAGCGACAAAAATAATTAAAGTCCAGGTCACGAGCTAGAAATTTGTCTCAAACAGTGGCGCCAAAGGGCGATATCAGATCGGCTGCCCATTATGAACAGCGTCTGCTAGATCAGGCGTTGTATATAATGGGCGGCCAATCCGATATTGTCCACTTTGCGCCTCTGCCCGAGTCAAATTTCTAGGCCGTAGCGTGCTAAAGGTCAAATAAGTTATTTAGGATAAATTGTATTTGGTGAAATCAGAAAATGATACAGGTATTAAATTAATTCTTCACATCTGTTTTCACGATCTAAGACTGAGAAGAAATTTCAGATCTTGTCAAATTGACTTGGAAATTTATAAAGTTAAAATTTGATGGGTCTGAAATTAAACTGTGGACATGCTTATGAAAGCTTAAGGCATTTGTCTAATATTCCTTTATCTGCCATTTTTTAAGAGATATAAATGGGTTAACACTTCGGGGCCGAAATTGCCCCTTTCGATAAGGCCTCTGAGCGCCTGAAAGCTGCGGCCATGGGACGGCGAGGAATGGCAGCCATTTTAGAAATTGCCCCTCCTCAGAAGCGGAGTGGTATCTGGGATCGCTCCGTCCATTTTCCCGCCGCGGCGTGCACGTGCCAACTCCTTACTGTCCGGCAGAAATTGCCCTCGCGAAATTGCTCCGCGGGAACGGCCCCACCACCGGCCGGTACCTCCGACAGCTTTTGCTGTCGGTGCACTCTGTGTGAAATGGCGGTACAGATGCCCTTAAAGGGGAGGGCGTACTGCCACGGCCGCTATGTTACTTTTGTTTGTCAGCCAACTGCCAGATCGGCCCGACAATTATTCTCCCGGGTTCGGCCAGGCCGCCATCAGGCAGCCTGGCCCCCTCTCTTGGGCTGCAGAGCTCGTAGCAGCCCTCCCCTTTAACTGAAGGGGAGAGACACTGTGATGCGTCAGGCGCTGATGACTGATCGGTGCGGCAGACCCACTGCGAGGTCACTTCCGCCCCGCACTCGACCGGAACACCGCACCATGAAGAAAAAAAAAACAAAGTGCTGAATTTATCCGGTACCTCCACCCCATGGATTGGTGCCCCTATTTCGGTTGGAGGGCAATTTCTACCCATCCTTTTTAAATGGCACAAGGAGGAATTTCAAATGATCACATTAAATGTTCACACAGCCTGCAGCGTAATTTTAGAAGCTAAGTATTTTTGAAGTAGTTCAAACGTCCTAAATGTTTACATGGCATTTGGACCATGCAAATGTGCCTTTGAATTATCAATTGAATTCGTTAGGTAATAGCCTGTAGCTTATGCATTAGAAGCCCTGTGAATGTTTGAGATGTTACCAGCAGATGCCTCGATGGCAAATCACAGGCAGTGCATGCCCAATGCTAGTGGGCCCCTTGCCTCCGAGCACAAACTTTTCATCCAGATGTTATGCTAATATTTAAGAAAAGAGGAAGAAATGAGTCATGGAAGTATAATTCGATTACTCGAATACTGGTACTAGAAAAAATGTTTAAGGCCATTTACAGGATGCTATTAATGCAATTCAAAGAACACAGGGCACTACTAAGTGGCACCCCACGAAAGTGTCAGCTGTGGTTCAGTGGGTAGCACTCTCGCCTCTAAGTCAGCAGGTTGTGGGTTTGAGTCCCACTCCAAAGACTTGAGGACAGAAATCTAGGCTGATACTCCAGGGCAGGGCTGAGGGAGAGCTGCACTGTTGGAGGTGCCGTCTTTTGGATGAGATGTTAAACCGAGGCCCCGTCTGCTCTCTCAGGTGGATGTAAAAGATCCCATGGCACTATTTCGAAAAAGAGCAGGGGAGTTATTCCCGGTGTCCTGGCCAATATTTATCCTTCGATCAATATCACTAAAACAGGTTATCTGGTCATTATCACCATTGCTGTTTGTGGGAGCTTGTTGTGCTCTAATTGGCTGCCGAGTTTCCTATATTATAACAGTGACTACGCTCCAAAAGTACTTCATTGGCTGTGAAGTGCTTTGGGATGTCCGGTGGTTGTGAAAGGCGCTATATAAATGCAAATCTTTCTTTCTTTCAAATGTTTTTTGCTGTATTTGATGACTGTTCCTCGCATTCTTCTTCCAGATAAATTCCTAAATTCAAGTGACCATAAATGATGACGAGAACAATGTCGGGGAAGAGGAGGTAGAAAAACAGGGAGGACCCTGTTTTGGACCGAGAAACAGTTAACAAATCATAGGGACATTGGAGTCATAAGGGACTCTTTACTCAGGCAAGTGAATAGCCATGTGTGACATCAGGACAATGGGGTAGAACTTCTGCTTTGTGTGCAACCAGGAAATTGCACGTGTTAGGTCACAGTTAATGTTTCCGCTAAAATGTATTTGCATGATTACAAACGTAAATTCTTCCATGAACCAGTGCAATCGGGCAGCGTAATAGAACGTAATTGTTTTTTTTATTTCTTTGCATTAAAAAATATTCCTCGATGTATTTAAGAGTGGTAACCTGGTACAGTTTTATTAATGCACCTGAAAATGGGTTTATCAATAAGGATGTCCAGTCCTCTAGCTGTGAGCAACCTGATTTAAAATCACTGAAAATGACTTATAATGAAACCTATACTGATCCATTTAATAGTTTCATTTGTGTACACTAGTATGTTTCTTAGTAAATTAAATATTTTTTGATATGCAAAAAGTTTTAAACATGGCCAATAGTGCCTGTGTGCCTAAGAAAGTGAGTGCAATTTGGAGAGCCTTCCCGAACCAGGGCAATCGGTGAAATCTTGCAATATTGGCCTGGGGGTGTGAGCAGTGTTGTGGACTGGGCCTGATTCGGGCCAATTGATTCTTTAAACCAGCGTAAAACATCACGTAAAACCCTGCAATGACTCAAGAGTCTTGTTACTGTAAACTGCATCAGGTGTAAACCTGATCCAACTTTATTCGCGCCCAAAGTACCTGCATGGCATAGTACCCGTGCTTATATACACCCGTGACTGCGCACATGCACATACAGCCCGAGGACCTCCGACAGTAGCGCCCTCTGGTGTCTGGTGACCCCAGACTTCAATTCATAACAATATCCCCTTTCAAGATCTTAATATCAGTCTCTTTACAAATTAAGACGGTCTGGGACTTTCCTCTCACAAGTTGATCGTCTCAGTTCAACTTTAGTTCTAGGCGAGTGTTCTGAATCAGTTGAGACTGAAGGCTCAGTAACAGATCTGGTGGGAGTGGTAATGACCACATCAGAGACTGAAGGTCCAGGTTCAGTAATGACAGCAAAGACCTCTGATGAATGAATATTGGTTGGTTGGTCACTGACTGCATCTTATTCAAACGGTTCCAGTTCATCCGTGTGCAGCAGTTTTACCCGGTCAACATGTTTCCTGCATGTTTGCCCATTCTTGAGCATGACAATAAACACTCTGTTACCATCCTTTGCTGTAACAATACTGGCGATCCATTTTGGACCTTGACGATAGTTAAGTACATAAACTGGATCATTAACAGAAATATCATGTGACACAGCAGCACGATCATGATACCATTGCTGACTTTGATGTCTGTTTTCAACACGATCATTCAAATCAGGATGAACAAGAGAAAGCTTGGTCTTGAGATTTTTCTTCATCAGTAGTTCAGCAGGGGATACCCCAGTAAGTGTATGAGGTCGTATCCTGTAACTGAGCAATATACATGACAAACAAGTCTGCAGTGAACCCTGAGTTACACATTTCATACTTTGCTTGATCGTTTGAACAGCACGCTCTGCTTGACCATTAAAAGCAAGTTTCAATGGAACTGACCTCACATAAAAACATACAAACATAGAAAATAGGTGCAGGAGTAGGCCATTCGGCCCTTCGAGCCTGCACCACCATTCAATAAGATCATGGCTGATCATTCACCTCAGTACCCCTTTCCTGCTTTCTCTCCATACCCCTTGGTCCCTTTAGCCGTAAGGGCCATATCTAACTCCCTCTTGAATATATCCAATGAACTGGCATCAACAACTCTCTGCGGTAGAGAATTCCACAGGTTAACAACTCTCTGAGTGAAGAAGTTTCTCCTCATCTCAGTCCTAAATGGCTTACCTCTTATCCTAAGACTATGGTTCTGGACTTCCCCAACATCGGGAACATTCTTCCTGCATCTAACCTGTCCAGTACTCTCAGAATTTTATATGTTTCTATGAGATCCCCTCTCATCCTTCTAAACTCCAGTGAATACAGGCCCTGTCGATCCAGCCTCTCCTCATATGTCAGTCCAGCCATCCCTGGAATCAGTCTGGTGAACCTTCACTGCACTCCCTCAATAGCAAGAACGTCTTTCCTCAGATTAGGAGACCAAAACTGAACATAATATTCCAGGTGAGGCCTCACTAAGGGCCTGTACAACTGCAGTAAAATCTCCCTGCTCCTATACTCAAATCCCCTTGCTATGAAGGCCAACATACCATTTGCCTTCTTCACCGCCTGCTGTACCTGCACACCAACTTTCAATGACTGATGTATCATGACACCCAGGTCTCGTTGTACATCCCCCTTTCCTAATCTGCCGCCATTCAGATAATATTCTGCCTTTGTGTTTTTGCCACCAAATTGGATAACCTCACATTTATCCACATTATACTGCATCTGCGACATGTTTGCCCACTCACCTAACCTGTCCAAGTCACCCTGCAGCCTCTTAGCATCCTCCTCACAGCTCACACCACCACCCAGCTCAGTGTCATCTGCAAACTTGGAGATATTGCACTCAATTCCCTCATCCAAATCATTAATATATATTGTAATAGCTGGGGTCTCAGCACTGAGCCCTGTGGCACCCCACTAGTCACTGCCTGCCATTTCTGAAAAGGACCCGTTTATCCCGACTCTCTGCTTCCTGTCTGCCAACCAATTCTCTATCCACATCAGTACATTACCCCCAATACCATGTGCTTTAACTTTGCACAACAATCTCTTGTGCGGGATCTTGTCAAAAGTCTTTTGAAAGTCCAAATACACCACATCCACTGATTCTCCCTTGTCCACTCTACCAGTTCCATCCTCAAAAAATTCTAGAAGATTTGTCAAGCAGGATTTCCCTTTCATAAATGCATGCTGACTTGGACCGATCCTGTCACTGCTTTCCAAATGTGCTGCTATTTCATCTTTAATAATTGATTCCAACATTTCCCCCACTACAGATGTCAGGCTAACCAGTCTATAATTCCCCATTTTCTCTCTCCCTCCTTTCTTAAAAAGTGGTGTTACATTAGCTACCCTCCAGTCCATAGGAACCAATCCAGAGCTGGTAGACTGTTGGAAAATGATCACCAATGCATCCACTATTTCTAGGGCTACTTCCTTAAGTACTCTGGGATGCAGACTATCAGGCCCTGGGGATTTATCAGCCTTCAATCGCATCAATTTCCGTAACACAATTTCCCGCCTAACAAGGATTTCCTTCAGTTCCTCCTTCTCACTAGACCCTCCGGAAAGTTATTTGTGTCTTGATTCGTGAAGACAGAACCAAAGTATTTGTTTAACTGGTCCGCCATTTCTTTGTTCCCCATTATAAATTCACCTGAATCTGACTGCAAGGGATCTTTGTTTTCATTAATCTTTTTCTCTTCACATATCTATAGAAGCTTTTGCAGTCAGTTTTTATGTTCCCAGCAAGCTTCCTCTCATACTCTATTTTCCCCCTACTAATTAAAAGCTTTGTCCTCCTCTGCTGTATTACAACATTTTCCCAGTCCTCAGATTTGCTGCTTTTTCTGGCTAATTTATATGCCTCTTTCTTGGATTTAACTATCCTTAATTTCCCTTGTTAGCCACGGTTGAGCCACTTTCCCCTTTTTATTTTTACTCCAGACAGGGATGTACAATTGTTGAAGTTCATCCACGCGATCTTTAAATGTTTGCCATTGCCTATCCACCGTCAACCCTTTAAGTATCACTCGCCAGTCTATTCTAGCCAATTCACGTCTCATACCATCGAAGTTACCTTTCCTTAAGTTCAGGACCCTAATCTCTGAATTAACTGTGTCACTCTCCATCTTAATAAAGAATTCTACCATATTATGGGCACTCTTCCCCACTGAGCTTCATGAACTCCGAAACTCTAGACTTGTGAAGCAAGATCCATTGTCGCTCACAACAATGTCAGTTAAGCCATGAGTAGCAAACATGACATTAAGGTTCTCAATAGTGGCTGTAGATGACTGGATGACATAATGATGCACTCTATCTACTTTGAATATGCATCCACCACAACAAAAAACATTTTTCCCAAGAAAGGACCCAAAAAATCAGTGTGTATCCTCGACCACGGTTTAGATGACCACGACCAAAGACTCAGCGGAGATTCCGCTGGTACTTTACTTAGCTGCATGCAAGTATTGTACTGATGATGCACACATGATTCCAGATCAGAGTCAATTCCAGGCCACCATACATGAGACCTAGCAATGGCTTTCATCATGACAATACCGGGACGAGTGCTATGTAGTTCACGTACAAATTTTTCTCTACCTCTCTTAGGCATGATGACACGATTACCCCACAGTAAACAATCTGACTGAATGGACAGCTCATCTTTGCGACGGTTATAAGGTTTGGTCTCCTCACGCATCTCCATAGGTATTGCAGACCAATCACCACTGAGGACACTACATTTCACAGCCGATAAGATAGAGTCATGGCTTGTCCAAATCCGAACTTGTTGAGCAGTGGCAGGGATTCCCTCACTCTCAAAAGCATCCATTACTAGCAGTAGATCTGCAGGTTGAGGCATCTTCATATAAGGTGTGGCAAAGGCACAATTCTCAGTACCGGGTCTAGGACGAATAACGTATTCATAGGCAGACAATGTCAATGCCCACCTCTGAATATGGGATGATGCATTGGTATTAATGACTTTGTTTTCAGAAAACAATGAAATGAGTGGCTTGCGATCTATTTTGAGTTCAAAATAAAGACCAAACAGGTACTGATGCATCTTTTTGACCACAGGTCAAAGCTTCTTTTTCTACCATGCTGTAAACTCTTTCCACTTTTGATAAACTTCTCAAAGCATACACAACAGGGTTGTAGCTTATCCGACTCATTTGCTTTTTGGAGTACACAGTCAACCCCATTTGATGAAGCATCACAGGCCAATACAAGATACTTACACGGATCATAATGAACAAGCAACTTGTTTGAACAGAGCAGATTCTTAGCTTTCTCAAAGGCTCTATCTTTAGACATACCCCAGGCCCAGTTGTTGCCTTTTCTGAGTAGCATGTGCAGTGACTCTAATAAAGTGCTCAATCTGGGTAAGAAATTACTAAAGTAGAAGAGTAGCCCAAGGAACGAACATAGCTCTGTCACATTCTGAGACCTGAGTGCATTTTTGATGGTCTTGGTTTTCGAATCAGTAGACCTGATGCCATCAGCAGAAATCTTCCTCACCAGAAATTCAACTTCAGGTGCCATGAAGATACATTTCGAACGTTTCAGCCTGAGTCCCACTTTATTCAAACTATGTAGGACTTCTTCAAGATTGTTCAAATGTTCAGCAGTGTCACGACCTGTGACCAAACTGTCATCTTGAAACACGACAGTTCTATGAACGGACTTCAGTAGACTCTCCTTATTCTTCTGAAATATGGCTGCAGCTGAATGAATTCCAAAAGGACACCTGTTGTAGACAAGCACTCCTTTATGGGTGTTGATGCAGGTGAGTTTCTTTGAAGTGCCGACAAGCTCCTGTGTCATATAGGCCGACGTCAGATCTGAGGGAAGGCATCATCTCGCCAGTCGAATTCAGTGACTGGGCGAGCCCGATCGTGCCGGTGCTCAAGGCGGATGGGTCGGTCAGGATATGTGGTGATTACAAGGCCACCATCAATCGGGTGTCACTCCAAGACCAGTACCCGCTACCGAGAGCGGAGGATCTCTTTGCGACGCTATCCGGTGGCAAACTTTTTTCAAAATTGGACCTGACCTCAGCTTACATGACCCAGGAGCTGGCGAGTGAGTCGAAGAAGCTGACCACCATCACAACACACAAGGGGTTGTTTGAGTACAACAGATGTCCATTCGGGATTAGTTCGGCCGCCGCGATCTTTCAGCGAAATATGGAAAGCCTCCTCAAGTAGATTCCAAGGACGGTGGTTTTTCAAGACGACATCCTCATCACGGGTCGCGATACTGAAGAACACCTCCACAACCTGGAGGAGGTGCTACGCAGACTGGACTGGGTAGGGCTGCGACTGAAAAAGGCAAAGTGCGTTTTCGTAGCTCCAAAGGTAGAATTCCTGGGGGTGAGGGTAGCAGCAGATGGGATCAGATCCACTGCGTCCAAAACGGAAGCGATCCAGAGAGCACCCAGACACCGTAACACAACGGAGCTGCGTTCGTTCCTGGGGCTCCTGAACTATTTTGGTAACTTTCTTCTCAAATTGAGCACGCTGCTAGAGCCGCTACTATGCAAAGGTCGCGATTGGGTCTGGGGGGACAGCCAGGAAAGGGCTTTTGATGGAGCACGCAACTTGTTATGCTCCAACAAACTGTTAACATTATATGACCCGTGTAAGAAAAATGTTCTAACGTGCGATGCGTCGTCCGATGGGGTCGGGTGTGTATTGCAGCATGTGAATGCCAATGATCAGTTACAGCCGGTAGCTTATGCCTCCAGATGTCTGTCCCAGACAGAAAGGGTAGAAAAGGAAGTGCTAGCATGTGTATATGCAGTAAAAAAAATGCACCAGTACCTGTTTGGCAGGAAATTTGAGCTGGAGACAGATCACAAACCCCTAACGTCTCTTTTGGCCGACAACAAGGCCATAAATGCGAATGCATCAGCCCGCATACAGAGATGGGCACTCACGTTAGCCGCCTATGACTACACAATTCGGCACAAACTGGGCACTGAAAACTGCGCCGATGCACTCAGCAGGCTCCCACTAGCCACCACTGAGGGGACAACTGAGCATGATGCTGAGATGGTCATGGCTGTTGAAGCTTTCGAAAGCGAAGGCTCACCTGTGACAGCCCGTCAGATTAAAGTCTGGACAAATAAAGACCCGCTACTGTCTTTAGTTAAGAAATGTGTCCTGAATGGGGACTGAGCAGCCACGTACGGGGCATGCCCTGAGGAATTTAAACCATTTCATCGGCGCAAGGATGAACTCTCGATTCAGGTCGATTGCCTACTGTGGGGAAACCGAGTAGTCATGCCCCAGAGGGGCAGAGAGGTGTTTATCAGAGAACTTTACAATGAGCACCCAGGCATTGTCATAATGAAGGCAATTGCCAGGTCACACGTTTGGTGGCCAGGGATAGATGCAGACCTGGAACTTTGTGTTCGCAGGTGAAACACATGTGCTCAGCTGGGCAACGCACCCAGGGAAGCCCCCCTTAGCCCCTGGTCCTGGCCCGCCAAGCCATGGTCACGCATCCATGTGGACTTCGCAGGTCTTTTCATGGGAAAAATGTTTTTGGTTGTAGTAGACGCCTACTCCAAATGGATTGAGTGTACCATTTTAAATTCAAGCACATCCTCTGCCACGGTAGAAAGTCTACAGGCAATGTTCGCCACCCATGGTCTACCGGATGTCTTGGTCAGCGACAATGGCCCGTGCTTCACAAGCACTGAATTCCAGGACTTCATGGCAGGCAATGGAATCAACCATGTCAGAACGGCACCGTTCAAGCCGGCCTCAAACGGCCAGGCAGAACGAGCAGTGCAGATAATCAAACAGGGGATGCTCAGAATCCAAGGGGGTTCCCTACAAAGCCGCTTATCACGCCTCCTGTTGGCCAATAGATCACGACCACACTCGTTCACAGGGGTCCCACCCGCAGAGCTGCTAATGAAAAGGACACTCAAAACCAGGTTATCGCTTATACACCCTACTATGAAAGAAATTGTTGAGAGCAGACATTAGCAGACAATGTGACTACCATGACAAGAATGCGAGGGCACGATGTATTGATGTCAATACCCTGTTTTTGTCCTTAATTAAGCTGCAGGGCCCAAATAGCTTGCAGGCACTGTGATTGCCAAAGAGGGAAATAGAGTTTTGGTAGTTAAACTTACCAATGGACAAATCTGCCGCAAACACGTGGATCAAAATAAAAGGAGATTCGACAACCCCATAGAAGAAGCAGAGGAAGAACACGACGTAGAGTTTACTCCACCACAGGTGACCGAACACCGGAACCAAGTGGAGGAGATCCCAGTCACCGTGGGCAGTCCGAACAGGCCTGAGGCACCGCAAACAGCAGACACTCAGGCCAGCGCCCAACAACCGGAGCCCCAACTCAGGCGCTCTACAAGGGAGCGTAAACCACCAGAGATACTTAACCTGTGATCCCAATAAGACTTGGGGGGGAGGTGATGTCATATATTCAACTATCATTGTAACCTATGTATAAGCTGACCTAAGTTGTACACCTTGAGAACATTGACCTCAAAGAGGGTGAATTTGTGGGAGAGACTCCTAAGCTGGACTTTCAGGTATAAAAGGGGAAGCTCCACCCACCTTCATCACTTGAGGTCTTGGTAATAAAGGTAACTGGTCACAGAGTGACCTGATCTCAAGTATGGGTTCCGTGTGTATTTACACTGTACAATAAGGACATATCAGAGTACACAACCAATTCCATATGACGAAGCATCACACGCCAATACTAAATGTTTACATGGGTCATAATATACCAGCAGCTTGTTAGAGCAAAGCAGATTAGTGGCTTTCTCAAAAGCTCTGTATTGCAATGCACTCCACATCCAGTTGTTACCTTTTCTTAGCAGCATGTGCAGTGGTTCTCATAAGGTGCTCAATTTAGGTAGGAAGTTACCAATGTATTTGAGTAGACCCAGGAACGAACGCAGCTCCATCACATTCTGTGGCTTGGGTGCATTCCTGATGGCCTTGGTTTCCGCGTCCGTGGGCCTGATGCCGTCAGCAGCAATTTTCCTCCCCAGGATTTCGACCTCTGGTGCCATGAAGACGCACTTCGAGCATTTCAGTCTGAGTCCCACTTTGTCCAGACGATGAAGAACCTCTTGCAGGTTGTTCAGATGTTCCTCGGAGTCACGACCTGTGATCAGGATGTCATCTTGGAACATGACGGTTCTGGGAACGGACTTCAGTAGGCTCTCCATCTTCCTCTGAAATATTGCTGCAGCCGAGCGAATTCCAAAAGAGCACCTGTGATAAATAAACAGTCCTCTATGCGTGTTAATGCACGTAAGTCTCTTCGACATCTCGACCAGCTCCTGTGTCATGTAGGCCGACGTCAAGTCCAGTTTGGTGAACGACTTCCCCACGGCTAGCATTGCAAACAAGTTATCAGCCTTCAGTAACAGGTATTGATCCTGTTTCGAAACCCTGTTGGTCATAGCCTTGTAGTCTCCACAGATTCTGACTGTGCCATCACTTTTCAGTACAGGAACAATGGAACTGGCCCATTCATTAAATTCAACCGGTGATATGATCCCTTCACGCTGGAGTCTGTCCAATTCAATTTCAACCTTCTCCGTCATCATATACGGAACTGCCCAAGCTTTATGATGGACAGGCCTTGCATACGAGTCCACATGGATCTGCACCTTGGCTCCCGTGAAGTTGTCGATACCTGGTTCGAACAGCGAGGGGAACTTGCTCAGTACTTGGACACATGTATCTTTTTCCAATGACAACGCCTTGATGTCGTTCCAATCGTATTTGATTTTTCAAGCCAGTTCCTGACGAACAGCGTTCGGCCATTGCCTTGGACAATCCGTAGCGATGCCTTGTGAATCGCACCATCATACGACACTTTCATTGTGGCACTGCCAATCACCGTTATGAGTTCTTTGGTGTACGTGCGCAACTTGTCATTGACTGGACTCAGCCTGGACCTCACAGCCTTAGTATCCCACAGCTTGTCGAATACCTTCTGGCTCATTATCGATTGACTCGCCCCCGTGTCCAGTTCCATCGATACCGGCACCCCATTAAATTTCACATTGATCTTTATCGGTTTGCTCTTAGTTATAGGAACGAGTACAGTCCATATACTTCCTCCGCTGGTATCTCGGATTGCGTATCCAGATCCACGCTAGTCTGACCATCATCCTCTACGTGGTGTGTCACAGCACGCTTGCTCATCTGCGGACACTTGCGCTGGAAATGCCCCACTCTCAGACAGCCTTTGCAACTAAATTGCTGGTGCACTGCTGGTGCCGGTGATTTCCCTCACAACGCCAACACAGAGAAATCGGATGCATTCCTGCTGGTGGACTTTTGGCAGCCACAGGTTTTGTGTACGCAATAGGGTAGGCCTGCCATGTGCCGCTCTGCCGAACGCCGAATCAATCATATTTACAGTACCTGACGAGTTTCGCTTTTTCACTAATATCTGCTTAAGACTTCTATCCGTCATCATGCATGACTGAGCGATCGTGATGGCCCTGTTCAAGTCCAACATCACCACTGCCAGTAGTTTTCGCAGGATCACCTCTTGGTTGATGCCGATTACAAAGAAGTCCCGCAGCATGTCTGCCAACACAGCCCCAAACTTACACGGTCCCGCTACATGTCTCAGGTCGGCAACGAATTCTGCCTCATTCTGGCCTCTGAGCGAACATGTGTGTAAAATCTGTATCTCAAGATGATGTCTTGCTTAAGGTGGTCCTGTACCAGTGTACACAATTCTTCATACATCTTCTCTGTTGGACTCACAGGCAGGAGTAGATTCTTTATCAAACCATAAATTTTTGTACCACAAACCGTGAGGAACACCACCCGGCGCCGATCTGCGTTGCCGACCTCCTCCATTTTGTTGGCCATAAAGAACTGGCTCAAATGGCTCACAAAGTCTGCCCAATCTTCTCCTTCCACAAATCGCTCCAACAATCCATTTTTGCATGCAAAGTTTCTTGTTGCTCGTCGCCAAATGTTGTGTATGCAATAAATGTTCGACTGAGTATTGTTTAACCCCGAGAAGTATGACCTTGGCTCTGCTTTAGTGAGGCCTAAAGTGACTAATATACAAAATGGCTGGCCTTTTATACTTGGGCTGCACACACGTGCGTGCAGCTCAATGGCCTCCAACAGTGATGCTATCTAGTGGCTATTGATCCCAAAAGTACATACCTGGCACTGAGGAAGGTAGAAAAGCTAAAGAGTGAACTATTCTCTGCTGGCTGGCCTCGCATCCTACACCCTCCATAACTTTCAGCTCATCCAAGACTCTGTTGCATGTATCCTAACTTGCACTAAGTCCCTTTCACTCATCAGCCCTGTGCTCACTGACCTACTTTGGTTCCCAGTCCACCAATATCTCAATTTCTAAATTCTCATCCTTGAGTTCAAATCCCTCCATGGCCTCATCCCCCTTGGCTGTAGTTGGAGCTAAAAATGCTCCATCGATTTTATAATTAAACATTGGAGTGTTTAATTAAAGTGTGTGGATTGTAAGCCTTTTGAACACATGCATTTTTAATAAGGGATTTTAAATGTATATTAATGTTGAGTGAATCCCTTTTGTGTGGGTTAGGTACAACACGTGAATATTAAATAGGTATAATTGTTCAGCTCCTTGCACTCTGATTTCATCCTAATTTTGCTCCGGAGATGTGAAGCCTGGGTATCGAATAGTTATGCACCATTATTCGGAACGGATTGGAGAATACCTGGGGTTGGGGAAAATCAGACCTTCTTTGTCTGAACTTAGGCTTATGGCTTTGAGCTTTGAAAGGTTGCCGACCTCTGAGCAAGAGTAACACCAATTCGTTTGGCACAGGTAGAAGGGTCAGAGGAGTAACAGCAGATATTAGATCAAAGAGACGTGCCAAAGATTTCTCGAAGACCATCGGGTAGAAATTGTGCTTGGAGGCTTCCGACTTGCGCTTGGAGGCAGCCGGCAGATGCCTCCGACTTGCACAAGATCTATGAATTTACCTGGAGGTACAGCGACTTGCGGCCCTGGGCCTCTCCGGGTACCCGCGGTTACAGTTCCCAAGCGCCCCTGGGATCACGTGGGCTTGCCCAACCAATAAAAGAAGGGAATCCCCATTCATACTTACGGGGAGCTCCGTACGGTACTCCCATAAACATAGAAACATAGAAACATAGCAAATAGGTGCAGGAGTAGGCCATCCGGCCCTTCGAGCCTGCACCACCATTCAATAAGATCATGGCTGATCATTCACCTCAGTACCCCTTTCCTGCTTTCTCTCCATACCCCTTGATCCCTTTAGCCATAAGGGCCATATCTAACTCCCTCTTGAATCTATCTAACAAACTGGCATCAACAACTCTCTGCGGTAGAGAATTCCACAGCTTCACAACTCTCTGAGTGAAGAGGTTTCTACTCATCTCAGTCCTAAATGGCTTACCCCTTATCCTTAGACTGTGATCCCTGGTTTTGGACTTCCCCAACATCGAAAACGTTCTTCCTGCATCTAACCTGTCCAGTCCCGTCAGAATTTTACATGTTTCTATGAGATCCCCTCTCATCCTTCTAAACTCCAGTGAATACAGGCCCATTCGATCCAGTTTCTCCTCATATGTCAGTCCTGCCAGCCTGGGAAACAGTCTGGTGAACCTTCGCTGCACTCCCTCAAGAGCAAGAACGTCCTTCCTCAGATTAGGAGACCAAAACTGAACACTATTTTCCAGGTGAGGCCTCACCAAGGCCCTGTACAACTGCAGTAAGTCCTCCCCGCTCCTATACTCGAATCCCCAAGCTATGAAGGCCAACATACCATTTGCCTTCTTCACCGCCTGCTGTACCTGCATGCCAACTTTCAATGACTGATGTACCATGACACACAGGTCTCGTTGCACCTCCCCTTTTCCTAATCTGCCACCATTCAGATAATATTCTGCCTTCACGTTTTTGCCACCAAATTGGATAACCTCACATTTATCCACATTATACTGCATCTGCCATGCATTTGCCCACTCACCTAACCTGTTCAAGTCACCCTGCAGCCTCTTAGCATCCTCCTCACAGCTCACACCGCCATCCAGCTTAGTGTCATCTGCAAACTTGGCAATATTACACTCGATTCCTTCATCTAAATCATTGATGTATATTGTAAATAGCTGGGGTCCCAGCACTAAGCCCTGCGGCACCCCACTGCCTGCCATTCTGAAAAGGACCCATTTATCCCGACTCTCTGCTTCCTGTCTGCCAACCAGTTCGCTATCCATGTCAGTACATTACCCCTAATACCATGTGCTTTAATTTTGTACAACAATCTCTTGTGTGGGACCTTGTCAAAACCTTTTTGAAAGTCCAAATACACCACATCCACTGGTTCTCCCTTGTCCACTCTACTAGTTACATCCTCAAAAAATTCCAGAAGATTTGTCAAGCGTGATTTACCTTTCATAAATCCATGCTGACTTGGACCGATTCTATGTTTCTATGTTTCTATCACTGCTTTCCAAATGCATTGCTATTTCATCTTTAATAATTGATTCCAACATTTCCCCCACTACTGATGTCAGGCTAACCGGTCTATAATTCCTCGTTTTTTTCTCTCCCTCCTTTTTTAAAAAGTGATGTTACATTAGCTACCCTCCAGTCCATAGGATCTGATCCAGAGTCGACAGACTGTTGGAAAATGATCACCAATGCATCCACTATTTCTAAGGCCACTTCCTTTAGTACTCTGGGATGCAGCCTATCAGGCCCTGGGGATTTATCGGCCTTCAATCCCATCAATTTCCCTAACACAATTTCCTGACTAATAAAGATTTCCTTCAGTTCTTCCTTCTCACTAGATCCTCTATCCCCTAGTATTTCCAGAAGGTTATTCGTGTCTTCCTTTGTGAAGACAGAACCAAAGTATTTGTTCAAATGGTCTGCCATTTCTCTGTTCCCCATTATAAGTTCACCTGATTCTGACTGCAAGAGACCTACGTTTGTCTTCACTAATCTCTTTCTCTTCAGATATTTATAAAAGCTTTTGCAGTCAGTTTTTATGTTCCCAGCAAGCTTCATCTCATACTCTATTTCCCTCCTCCTATTAAACCCTTTGTCCTCCTCTGCTGGTATGAATGGGGATCAATAAAAAATACACAACACATGAAATAAATAAATTTAAAAATTATTCATATTTAAAATTAATTAACATGTCAATTAATGAAATATATTAAACAAAAATTTTATTTTTTTGAATTGTTTTTAATATGTTTTAACAGGGCTAAAAATAAACGTACCTTATTGAAGAGGGGTTTTAATTAATAAAAGAGTGATAACACTTTATTTTTCTATTTTTTTTAATTCTTAAGGTCCAAAATTTCCATCCGCCCGATAATTCGAATGATGTGATGAATTACTGCCCAAATCAATGGGGCGGCGAACAGAGGCAAATTGCCCTCGTTTGTTTAAAAAATGAATCGTGTGGACTTTGGGGTGGCAGACGGGTGGAAGCGAGTCAGGAATGGGGCGGAAGGCGGGCATCAGCGCGACGCTAATGCATATCAACGCCCCTCCCTTACACATAAAGGGGAGGGTCGCTGTGAGGCCTACCTCGAGCCCACTACTGCCCCGCTATGTAACGGGCCTTAAAGAAGGGGGCAATTTCAATCCATTATGCTGGTAAAAGCAGGCCTTACATCTGCTTTTACCAGCCATAAGACTTTCAAGAGCATGCACCGGGCAGAAGTATGCCCACACAAGCCCTTTTCTTAGTGGGAAAGCGGGTTGTGTAGAGGACACAGAGAGGCTGTAAAGAGATTTGGATAGGTTAAGCGAATGGGCTAAGGTTTGGCAGATGGAAAACAATGTCGGAAAGTGTGAGGTCATCCACCTTGGGAAAAAAACAGTAAAAGGGAATATTATTTGAATGGGGAGAAATTACAACATGCTGCGGTGCAGAGGGCCCTGGGGGTCCTTGTACATGAATCCAAAAAAGTTAGTTTGCAGGTTCAGCAGGTGATCAGGAAGGCGAATGGAATGTTGACCTTCATTGCGAGAGGGATGGAGTACAAAAGCAGGGAGGTTTTTCTGCAACTGTATAGGGTATTGGTGAGGCCGCACTGGAGTACTGTGTGCAGTTTTGGTCACCTTACTTAAGGAAGGATATACTAGCTTTGGAGGGGGTACAGAGACGATTCACTAGGCTGATTCCGGAGATGAGGGGGTTACCTTATGATGATAGATTGAGTAGACTGGGTCTTTACTCGTTGGAGTTCAGAGGATGAGGGGTGATCTTATGGAAGCATTTAAAATCATGAAAGGGATAGACAAGATAGAGGCAGAGAGGTGTTCCACTGGTCGGGGAGACTAGAACTAGGGGGCACAACCTCAAAATACGGGGGAGCCAATTTAAAACCGAGTTGAGAAGGAATTTCTTCTCCCAAAGGGTTGTGAATCTGTGGAATTCTCTGCCCAAGGAAGCAGTTGAGGCTAGCCCATTGAATGTATTCAAATCACAGATAGATAGATTTTTAACCAATAAGGGAATTAAGGGTTATGGGAAGTGGGCGGGTAAGTGGAGCTGAGTCCACGGCCAGATCAGCCATGATCTTGTTGAATGGCGGAGCAGGCTCGAGGGGCTAGATGGCCTACTCCTGTTCCTAATTCTTATGATCTTATGTTCTTGTGTTGTTTCAGATTCGTACGATCTGTGAAGAGAGTTCTTGACAGATCGCACTGCATGCCTAATCTTGAAACTTGCGGGGCCCCTACGGACGGATGCGCACCTCGTACGCACCCATAGTGGTCACAAATTCAGCCCCCATTATCCGTTCATGTATCTACATTGGTATAATTACAAATTGGCACTCCCTCTGCAGAGTTCTAAATGGCAGAGCTTCACACACCAGGAGCACATATTTGGTATTTGGGTGTGGGGTCCGAAATCCAGCCTCTCGATAAGGCCTGTTACCGCCACAAAGCAGCGGCCACGCGGCGGTGTCGAATGGCCGCCAATTTTTTTGTGGAATGGCCGCCGCTCGCAAAATTCCCCTCGGTGGTTTTTCCGGTGGACCCCACTTCCACCCCACTGCTGCTAAACCCTCCCAAGTGCGTCACCAAAGTGTGCAACGCCAATCTCCCACCCCGTAAGCAAAATTTACCTTGAAAAATCTTGCAGCCGCCACTCGGTGCTCCCGACAGTTTTTTTTTTGTCGGTGCAATATGTTTGCAATATGTGTGTAAAATGGAGGTGCGGCCACCATTAAAGGGGAGGGCGCACTACCGCGGCCGCCATCTTATTTTTAATGTCAGCCGACAGCCAGGTCAGCCCGAGAATTATGCCCCCGGGTGGTAGGCCGCTGGCCCGACCGAAACCCTCCCTGGTGGCCCAGCGAACCTCACTAAAAGAATCGTGGAGCTCGCAGTGGCCCTCCCCTTTAAGTGAAGGAGAGAGAGATGTGGTGACGAGCCAGGGCGATGATGTCATCAGTGCCACACTGATGAGTGACAGCGGCGGACACTCCCCCCGCCCCCCCCCCCGCCCCCCCCACTTCCGCCCCTATTTTCTATGTTTCTATAAAGGAGTTAGAGGGAGTGCTTACTACTCGGGGGAATCAGGGGGTATGGCGAGAAAGCAGGAATGGGTTACTGAAGTTGCATGTTCAGCAGTCAACTCGTTGAGTGGTGGTGCAGGCTCGAAGGGCCGAATGGCCTACTCCTGCACCTATTTTCTATGTTTCATGACCCACTTCCACCCCGCTGGAAAAAAAAGACAAAGAGCTGAATTTCGCACAAGAGGCGGTGAAAACACGTTTCCGGCGGGGGTGAATTTTGGCCGCCAAGAAGCCTGCAAGATTTTCTAGATGAATTATTTGAGTTCGTTCAAGATACTGAGAGTAAGAGGCTCAGTAAGAGTCATAGACTGATCATTGGAAGGAAAGGATACTGAAGATGAACATTGAACTCGGCAAGAGGGGAGGTTAGAAATGATGGACCTGATTTTTCTTGACAGAAAGTTAAAGCAGCGTAAAAATTAATCAAGCAAGCAAAAAAGCCAGCAGATGTATTTACTGGTGTGGGAGGTATTTGGTTGCCACATAAAATCAAAGTCAGGTTATTCTAGACAGCTAAAGAAAGCAAAAGTGATATTAGAATGAATGTATGGGAATTCTTTGAATTAGTAGAAAATATTTTTTTTAAATGTTTCAAACAAAAGGGCTTTAAAAAAACAAAGAGAGACTTGCATTTATATAGCGCCTTTTATGACCACCGGGCATTTCAAAGGGCTTTACAGCCAATAAAGTACTTTTTGAAGTGTAGTCACCGTTGTAATGTGAGAAACGCGGCAGTCAATTTGCGCACAGCAAGCTCCCGCAAATAGCATTGTGATAATGATCAGATCATCTGTTTGTGTTATGTTGATTGCGGGATAAATGATAGTCAGGGCACCAGGAATACTCCCCTGCTCTGCTTCGAAATAGTGCCATGGGATCTTTTACATCCACCTGAGAGAGCAGATGGGGCCTCTGTCTAACGTCTCATCCGAAAAACGATGGGGCTGAAATTGCCCCTTTCTATCAGGGCCGTAACCACCTCCAAGAGACGGCCATGGGTCGGTAAGGATTCACCGCTCGGTTGGTATGGAGGAGCCGCCATTTTGTATCTTGCCCTCCTTTAGTTTTGGAGCGGTGTACGGGACTGCCCCGCCCGTTTTCCCGCCGCATCATACACGTGCCGGCCCCTTACCGACCGGCCTCGTTCGGAAATCAACCTGCGGGAAACTGCCCCGTGTGGAATTGCCCAGCGGGAGCGGCGGCACCACTGATGGCTTTTTCTGCCGGTACCCTTTTTGTGACTGGTCGGTGCGGCCGCCCTTAAAGGAGAGGTCGCACGGCCGGCAACTCCATTTTATCTTTTATTGTCAGCTGACTGCCAGTTCGGGCCGACAATTATGCCCGCGGGTTCAACCGCCAACCGTTGGCCCGGCTGAAACCCTCCCTGGTGACCCAGTGTTTGCAAATAAAGTGGCTGCAGAGTTTGCAGCGGCCCTCCCCCTTTAAGTGAACGAGAGGGATGTTGTGACACGTCAGAGTGACACGGCATGTCCGCGTCGCGCTGATGACTTGGAGCGTCGGCCGCTCCACCCTGCCCCTCCAACCCGCTGGTGGCGCAACTCCGACCCGACCGCACTTCCGCCCCTCTCCCGACACCAACACCAACACCATTCCGACCGGAAGCAGAAACCAAAGAGCTGAAAATGACCGGAATGTCCGCCCCATGCAATGGAGGGCAATTTCAGCCCCGGTACCTCTGACAGCGCAGCACTCCCTCAGCACTGCACTGGAGTGTCAGCCGAGATTTATGTGCTCAAGTCACTGGAGTGGGACCTGAACCCACAACCTCCTGACTCAGAGGCGAGTGTGCTACCCACTGAGCCACAGCTGACATTCCAACGTAGAGCCATAAGGACTAGGTAGGCCCCAGCTGCCAACCCCACTATTCTGAATTGACATATTCCGGCTAGGGTGTTGGTAGGAGTCCTATAATTGGCTTCGACGTCCCGGGTTTAAGGAGAGGAAAATTCGTCTGGGCTCTTGCTTATGATCACTGGAGGTACATGTGTCTGGACATCAATTGAAGTCAGCCAGTGATGCTTTCCACAGACATAGCCTGCTGATACTCACTGGTAAGAGTAGGACCTCTGTTATCCTGCAGCACCTCCAAGCTGTTTTCTGCTGAAAGCCCGAGCAGGTTCTACAGCGAGAGGATGCGGATTTTGTGACCGGTCTATCTAGATTGGGCACATCATATTTATTTGTTATACTGTATAAAATGTATAATTACTCCCATGATGCATGACTGACCAGATGTCGTTCGTTCATATGTAAACAACAACAACTTGTATTTATATAGCACCTTTAACGTAGTGAAACATCCCAAGGCGCTTCACAGGAGTATCATTAGATAAAACGTAAAAGAACAAAAATGTGGAGCAAGGTTTTTAAAAAGTGGGCTTTCCTTGCGTGCCTTGTAGTGGCTGATTATAGAGCAGAACTTCGACAAAAACAGGTTTCCTCCCAGTCAGCAGAGAAATAATACCATTAATTTAAAATCCTCAACCTCACGGAAGCTTTGAAGAAGGGAGGTGCAACAAGTCAAATTGTCTGCGATCGTCCAATCGTACTCTTTGTCAAAGAAGGCAGGAAAATTCCATGGAGCATGTTGGCTTTCAGGACAGTCTATTACCAGTCATTGTCTGGCAAGAGTGAGTCATTTGAGCATCCAGGATATTCTCTAGGAAAGAGATAGTGCCCAGAAGGGAGTGTAGTAGAAAAGAAGAGCTAAAGATATAGACGGAAAAATAGAGAAAAAAATTCACGTTCTTAAGCAAAAAGAAAGAAATTGTATTTATATAGCACCTTTCAGATCCTCAGGACATGCCAAAGTGCTTCAAAGCCAATTAAATATTTGTAAAGTTTCGTCATGTTGTTCAAACACATTGGCCTAGAAATTCGATGCTTCCGTGTTCATTTTTCAGGCATGTAACGGGTGCCTGAACATCTAATATGGCAGGTGGGGTGCGCGCGCACATCACGCACTGGAAGTGTGCCGGCTGCCATACTAGTAAAGGCAGAAAAAGAGGCATATGCAAATAGGAGGCCGAAAGCCCGATTGAGACCGCTTTTGCAAAATTGGGCTGCCATGAACAACGAGCCAGATGCAGTCAGGAAAACATGGTCGACATGTGACCTAACCAGCGAAGGACCGCTGGAGAGGGGACATCAAAAAGGTAACTTTTTATTAAATATTCACCTGAATATGGAGCAGAAAGGTGCAGGAATGCTCCTCCGAGCTCCACTTCTGTACCAAGGACTGTTGCAGAGCCCCATTCGGCCCCTTCCTAATCGCCCCCATCCCCTCTGTAATGATAAAATAGATTCTGTATACATATATGTAGATGTTAAAAGTGTAGATTATATGGAAAGGCTGCAATTTTGAAAGAGCCAAAATGGATCCCTTCTCCATTTTGAGGTCCTACGAAAAGAATTTAAGGAGCTAGGAGCTAAATTAAAAAGTAGGACCTCAAAAGTAGTAATCTCGGGATTGCTACCAGTGCCACGTGCTAGTCAGAGTAGGAATCGCAGGATAGCGCAGATGAATACATGGCTTGAGCAGTGGTGCAGCAGGGAGGGATTCAAATTCTTGGGGCATTGGAACCGGTTCTGGGGGAGGTGGGACCAGTACAAACCGGACGGTCTGCACCTGGGCAGGTCCGGAACCAATGTCCTAGGGGGAGTGTTTGCTAGTGCTGTTGGGGAGGAGTTAAACTAATATTGCAGGGGGATGGGAACCTATACAGGGAGACAGAGGGAGACAAAAAGGAAGCAAAAGCAAAAGACAGAAAGGAGATGAGGAAAAGTGGAGGGCAGAGAAACCCAAGGCAAAGAACAAAAAGGGCCACTGTACAGCAAAATTCTAAAAGGACAAAGGGTGTTAAAAAAACAAGCCTGAAGGCTTTGTGTCTTAATGCAAGGAGTATCCGCAATAAGGTGGATGAATTAATTGTGCAAATAGATGTTAACAAATATGATGTGATTGGGATTACGGAGACGTGGCTCCAGGATGATCAGGGCTGGGAACTCAACATCCAGGGGTATTCAACATTCAGGAAGGATAGAATAAAAGGAAAAGGAGGTGGGGTAGCATTACTGGTTAAAGAGGAGATTAATGCAATAGTTAGGAAAGACATTAGCTTGGATGATGTGGAATCTATATGGGTGGAGCTGCAGAACACTAAAGGGCAAAAATCGTTAGTGGGAGTTGTGTACAGACCTCCAAACAGTAGTAGTGATGTTGGGGAGGGCATCAAACAGGAAATTAGGAGTGCATGCAATAAAGGTGCAGCAGTTATAATGGGTGACTTTAATATGCACATAGATTGGGCTAGCCAAACTGGAAGCAATACGGTGGAGGAGGATTTCCTGGAATGCATAAGGGATGGTTTTCTAGACCAATATGTCGAGGAACCAACTAGGGGGGAGGCCATCTTAGACTGGGTGTTGTGTAATGAGAGAGGATTAATTAGCAATCTCATTGTGCGAGGCCCCTTGGGGAAGAGTGACCATAATATGGTGGAATTCTGCATTAGGATGGAGAATGAAACAGTTAATTCAGAGACCATGGTCCAGAACTTAAAGAAGGGTAACTTTGAAGGTATGAGGCATGAATTGGCTAAGATAGATTGGCTAATGATACTTAAGGGGTTAATAGAAACATAGAAACATAGAAAATAGGTGCAGGAGCAGGCCATTCAGCCCTTCTAGCCTGCACCGCCATTCAACGAGTTCATGGCTGAACATGAAACTTCAGTACCCACTTCCTGCTTTCACGCCATACCCCTTGATCCCCCGAGTACTAAGGACTTCATCTAACTCCCTTTTGAATATATTTAGTGAATTGGCCTCAACTACTTCCTGTGGTAGAGAATTCCACAGGTTCACCACTCTCTGGGTGAAGAAGTTTCTCCTTATCTCGGTCCTAAATGGCTTACCCCTTATCCTTAGACTGTGACCCCTGCTTCTGGACTTCCCCAACATTGGGAACATTCTTCCTGCATCCAACCTGTCCAAACCCGTCAGAATTTTAAACGTTTCTATGAGGTCCCCTCTCACTCTTCTGAACTCCAGTGAATACAAGCCCAGTTGATTCAGTCTTTCTTGATAGGTCAGTCCCACCATCCCGGGAATCAGTCTGGTGAATCTTCGCTGCACTCCCTCAACAGCAAGTATGTCCTTCCTCAAGTTAGGAGACCAAAACTGTACACAATACTCCAGGTGTGGCCTCACCAAAGCCCTGTACAACTGTAGCAACACCTCCCTGCCCCTGTACTCAAATCCCCTCGCTATGAAGGCCAACATGCCATTTGCTTTCTTAACCGCCTGCTGTACCTGCATGCCAACCTTCAATGACTGATGTACCATGACACCCAGGTCTCGTTGCACCTTCCCTTTTCCTAATCTGTCACCATTCAGATAATAGTCTGTCTCTCTGTTTTTACCACCAAAGTGGATAACCTCACATTTATCCACATTATACTTCATCTGCCACGCATTTGCCCACTCACCTAACCTATCCAAGTCACTCTGTAGCCTCATAGCATCCTCCTCGCAGTTCACACTGCCACCCAACTTAGTGTCATCCGCAAATTTGGAGATACTACATTTAATCCCTTCGTCTAAATCATTAATGTATAATGTAAACAGCTGGGGCCCCAGCACAGAACCCTGCGGTACCCCACTAGTCACTGCCTGCCATTCCGAAAAGTACCCATTTACTCCTACTCTTTGCTTCCTGTCTGACAACCAGTTCTCAATCCACGTCAGCACACTACCCCCAATCCCATGTGCTTTAACTTTGCACATTAATCTCCTGTGTGGGACCTTGTCGAAAGCCTTCTGAAAGTCCAAATACACCACATCAACTGGTACTCCTTTGTCCACTTTATTGGAAACATCCTCAAAAAATTCCAGAAGATTTGTCAAGCATGATCTCCCTTTTACAAATCCATGCTGACTTGGACCTATCATGTCACCATTTTCCAAATGCGCTGCTATGACATCCTTAATAATTGATTCCATCATTTTACCCACTACTGAGGTCAGGCTGACCGGTCTATAATTCCCTGCTTTCTCTCTCCCTCCTTTTTTAAAAAGTGGGGTTACATTGGCTACCCTCCACTCGATAGGAACTGATCCAGAGTCAATGGAATGTTGGAAAATGACTGTCAATGCATCCGCTATTTCCAAGGCCACCTCCTTAAGTACTCTGGGATGCAGTCCATCAGGCCCTGGGGATTTATCGGCCTTCAATCCCATCAATTTCCCCAACACAATTTCCCGACTAATAAAGATTTCCCTCAGTTCCTCCTCTTTAATAGACCCTCTGACCACTTTTATATCCGGAAGGTTGTTTGTGTCCTCCTTAGTGAATACTGAACCAAAGTACTTGTTCAATTGGTCTGCCATTTCTTTGTTCCCCGTTATGACTTCCCCTGATTCTGACTGCAGGGGACCTACGTTTGTTTTTACTAACCTCTTTCTCTTTACATACCTATAGAAACTTTTGCAATCCGCCTTAATGTTCCCTGCAAGCTTCTTCTCGTACTCCATTTTCCCTGCCCTAATCAAACCCTTTGTCCTCCTCTGCTGAGTTCTAAATTTCTCCCAGTCCTCAGGTTCGCTGCTATTTCTGGCCAATTTGTATGCCACTTCCTTGGCTTTAATACTATCCCTGATTTCCCTAGATAGCCACGGTTGAGCCACCTTCCCTTTTTTATTTTTACGCCAGACAGGAATGTACAATTGTTGTAATTCATCCATGCGTTCTCTAAATGTCTGCCATTGCCCATCCACAGTCAACCCCTTAAGTATCATTAGCCAATCTATCTTAGCTAATTCATGCCTCATACCTTCAAAGTTACCCTTCTTTAAGTTCTGGACCATGGTCTCTGAATTAACTGTTTCATTCTCCATCCTAATGCAGAATTCCACCATATTATGGTCACTCTTCCCCAAGGGGCCTCGCACAATGAGATTGCTAATTAATCCTCTCTCATTACACAACACCCAGTCTAAGATGGTCTCCCCCCTAGTTGGTTCCTCGACATATTGGTCTAGAAAACCATCCCTTATGCATTCCAGGAAATCCTCCTCCACCGTATTGCTTCCAGTTTGGCTAGCCCAATCTATGTGCATATTAAAGTCACCCATTATAACTGCTGCACCTTTATTGCATGCACTCCTAATTTCCTGTTTGATGCCCTCCCCAACATCACTACTACTGTTTGGAGGTCTGTACACAACTCCCACTAACGATTTTTGCCCTTTAGTGTTCTGCAGCTCCACCCATATAGATTCCACATCATCCAAGCTAATGTCTTTCCTAACTATTGCATTAATCTCCTCTTTAACCAGTAATGCTACCCCACCTCCTTTTCCTTTTATTCTATCCTTCCTGAATGTTGAATACCCCTGGATGTTGAGTTCCCAGCCCTGATCATCCTGGAGCCACGTCTCCGTAATCCCAATCACATCATATTTGTTAACATCTATTTGCACAATTAATTCATCCACCTTATTGCGGATACTCCTTGCATTAAGACACAAAGCCTTCAGGCTTGTTTTTTTAACACCCTTTGTCCTTTTAGAATTTTGCTGTACAGTGGCCCTTTTTGTTCTTTGCCTTGGGTTTCTCTGCCCTCCACTTTTCCTCATCTCCTTTCTGTCTTTTGCTTTTGCTTCCTTTTTGTCTCCCTCTGTCTCCCTGTATAGGTTCCCATCCCCCTGCAATATTAGTTTAACTCCTCCCCAACAGCACTAGCAAACACTCCCCCTAGGACATTGGTTCCGGACCTGCCCAGGTGCAGACCGTCCGGTTTGTACTGGTCCCACCTCCCCCAGAACCGGTTCCAATGCCCCAAGAATTTGAATCCCTCCCTGCTGCACCACTGCTCAAGCCATGTATTCATCTGCGCTATCCTGCGATTCCTACTCTGACTAGCACGTGGCACTGGTAGCAATCCCGAGATTACTACTTTTGAGGTCTTACTTTTTAATTTAGCTCCTAGTTCCTTAAATTCTTTTCGTAGGACCTCATCCCTTTTTTTACCTATGTCGTTGGTACCAATGTGCACCACGACAACTGGCTGTTCTCCCTCCCATTTCAGAATGTCCTGCACCCGCTCCGAGACATCCTTGACCCTTGCACCAGGGAGGCAACATACCATCCTGGAGTCTCGGTTGCGTCCGCAGAAACGCCTATCTATTCCCCTCACCATCGAATCCCCTATCACTATCGCGCTCCCACTCTTTTTCCTGCCCTCCTTTGCAGCAGAGCCACCTACGGTGCCATGAACTTGGCTGCTGCTGCCCTCCCCTGATGAGTCATCCTCCCCAACAGTACTCAAAGCAGTGTATCTGTTTTGCAGGGGGATGACCACAGGGGACTCCTGCACTATCTTTCTTGCACTGCTCTTCCTGTTGGTCTTCCATTCCCTATCTGGCTGTGGACCCTTCTCCTGCGGTAAGACCAACTCACTACACGTGATACTCACGTCATTCTCAGCATCGTGGATGCTCCAGAGTGAATCCACCTTCAGCTCCAATTCTGCAACGCGGACCGTCAAGAGCTCGAGGCGGATACACTTCCCACACACGTAGTCGTCAGGGACACCGGAAGTGTCCCCGAGTTCCCACATGGTACAGGAGGAGCATATCACATGACTGAGCTCTCCTGCCATGTCTTAACCTTAGATACCCTTAAATTGGTAATAACAATGTTATAGTTCACTTACTGATATAAAAAATAAAAGAAAAGCTACTCACCCAACACCAGCCAATCACTTACCCCATTGGCTGTTACGTCACTTTTTGATTACTTTCTACTTCTATTTTGCTTTCTCTCCCGCTGTAGCTGCACCGGTATGCTTTTGACAGGTCGCTCCCCTCTCACCAACTGCCGCTGGCTGGATCTCCCGCTGGGCTTTTGACAGGTCGCTCCCCTCTCACCAACTGCCGCTGGCTGGATCTCCCGCTGGGCTTTTGACAGGTCGCTCCCCTCTCACCAACTGCCGCTGGCTGGATCTCCCGCTGGGCTTTTGACAGGTCGCTCCCCTCTCACCAACTGCCGCTGGCTGGATCTCCCGCTGGGCTTTTGACAGGTCGCTCCCCTCTCACCAACTGCCGCTGGCTGGATCTCCCGCTGGGCTTTTGACAGGTCGCTCCCCTCTCACCAACTGCCGCTGGCTGGATCTCCCGCTGGGCTTTTGACAGGTCGCTCCCCTCTCACCAACTGCCGCTGGCTGGATCTCCCGCTGGGCTTTTGACAGGTCGCTCCCCTCTCACCAACTGCCGCTGGCTGGATCTCCCGCTGGGCTTTTGACAGGTCGCTCCCCTCTCACCAACTGCCGCTGGCTGGATCTCCCGCTGGGCTTTTGACAGGTCGCTCCCCTCTCACCAACTGCCGCTGGCTGGATCTCCCGCTGGGCTTTTGACAGGTCGCTCCCCTCTCACCAACTGCCGCTGGCTGGATCTCCCGCTGGGCTTTTGACAGGTCGCTCCCCTCTCACCAACTGCCGCTGGCTGGATCTCCCGCTGGGCTTTTGACAGGTCGCTCCCCTCTCACCAACTGCCGCTGGCTGGATCTCCCGCTGGGCTTTTGACAGGTCGCTCCCCTCTCACCAACTGCCGCTGGCTGGATCTCCCGCTGGGCTTTTGACAGGTCGCTCCCCTCTCACCAACTGCCGCTGGCTGGATCTCCCGCTGGGCTTTTGACAGGTCGCTCCCCTCTCACCAACTGCCGCTGGCTGGATCTCCCGCTGGGCTTTTGACAGGTCGCTCCCCTCTCACCAACTGCCGCTGGCTGGATCTCCCGCTGGGCTTTTGACAGGTCGCTCCCCTCTCACCAACTGCCGCTGGCTGGATCTCCCGCTGGGCTTTTGACAGGTCGCTCCCCTCTCACCAACTGCCGCTGGCTGGATCTCCCGCTGGGCTTTTGACAGGTCGCTCCCCTCTCACCAACTGCCGCTGGCTGGATCTCCCGCTGGGCTTTTGACAGGTCGCTCCCCTCTCACCAACTGCCGCTGGCTGGATCTCCCGCTGGGCTTTTGACAGGTCGCTCCCCTCTCACCAACTGCCGCTGGCTGGATCTCCCGCTGGGCTTTTGACAGGTCGCTCCCCTCTCACCAACTGCCGCTGGCTGGATCTCCCGCTGGGCTTTTGACAGGTCGCTCCCCTCTCACCAACTGCCGCTGGCTGGATCTCCCGCTGGGCTTTTGACAGGTCGCTCCCCTCTCACCAACTGCCGCTGGCTGGATCTCCCGCTGGGCTTTTGACAGGTCGCTCCCCTCTCACCAACTGCCGCTGGCTGGATCTCCCGCTGGGCTTTTGACAGGTCGCTCCCCTCTCACCAACTGCCGCTGGCTGGATCTCCCGCTGGGCTTTTGACAGGTCGCTCCCCTCTCACCAACTGCCGCTGGCTGGATCTCCCGCTGGGCTTTTGACAGGTCGCTCCCCTCTCACCAACTGCCGCTGGCTGGATCTCCCGCTGGGCTTTTGACAGGTCGCTCCCCTCTCACCAACTGCCGCTGGCTGGATCTCCCGCTGGGCTTTTGACAGGTCGCTCCCCTCTCACCAACTGCCGCTGGCTGGATCTCCCGCTGGGCTTTTGACAGGTCGCTCCCCTCTCACCAACTGCCGCTGGCTGGATCTCCCGCTGGGCTTTTGACAGGTCGCTCCCCTCTCACCAACTGCCGCTGGCTGGATCTCCCGCTGGGCTTTTGACAGGTCGCTCCCCTCTCACCAACTGCCGCTGGCTGGATCTCCCGCTGGGCTTTTGACAGGTCGCTCCCCTCTCACCAACTGCCGCTGGCTGGATCTCCCGCTGGGCTTTTGACAGGTCGCTCCCCTCTCACCAACTGCCGCTGGCTGGATCTCCCGCTGGGCTTTTGACAGGTCGCTCCCCTCTCACCAACTGCCGCTGGCTGGATCTCCCGCTGGGCTTTTGACAGGTCGCTCCCCTCTCACCAACTGCCGCTGGCTGGATCTCCCGCTGGGCTTTTGACAGGTCGCTCCCCTCTCACCAACTGCCGCTGGCTGGATCTCCCGCTGGGCTTTTGACAGGTCGCTCCCCTCTCACCAACTGCCGCTGGCTGGATCTCCCGCTGGGCTTTTGACAGGTCGCTCCCCTCTCACCAACTGCCGCTGGCTGGATCTCCCGCTGGGCTTTTGACAGGTCGCTCCCCTCTCACCAACTGCCGCTGGCTGGATCTCCCGCTGGGCTTTTGACAGGTCGCTCCCCTCTCACCAACTGCCGCTGGCTGGATCTCCCGCTGGGCTTTTGACAGGTCGCTCCCCTCTCACCAACTGCCGCTGGCTGGATCTCCCGCTGGGCTTTTGACAGGTCGCTCCCCTCTCACCAACTGCCGCTGGCTGGATCTCCCGCTGGGCTTTTGACAGGTCGCTCCCCTCTCACCAACTGCCGCTGGCTGGATCTCCCGCTGGGCTTTTGACAGGTCGCTCCCCTCTCACCAACTGCCGCTGGCTGGATCTCCCGCTGGGCTTTTGACAGGTCGCTCCCCTCTCACCAACTGCCGCTGGCTGGATCTCCCGCTGGGCTTTTGACAGGTCGCTCCCCTCTCACCAACTGCCGCTGGCTGGATCTCCCGCTGGGCTTTTGACAGGTCGCTCCCCTCTCACCAACTGCCGCTGGCTGGATCTCCCGCTGGGCTTTTGACAGGTCGCTCCCCTCTCACCAACTGCCGCTGGCTGGATCTCCCGCTGGGCTTTTGACAGGTCGCTCCCCTCTCACCAACTGCCGCTGGCTGGATCTCCCGCTGGGCTTTTGACAGGTCGCTCCCCTCTCACCAACTGCCGCTGGCTGGATCTCCCGCTGGGCTTTTGACAGGTCGCTCCCCTCTCACCAACTGCCGCTGGCTGGATCTCCCGCTGGGCTTTTGACAGGTCGCTCCCCTCTCACCAACTGCCGCTGGCTGGATCTCCCGCTGGGCTTTTGACAGGTCGCTCCCCTCTCACCAACTGCCGCTGGCTGGATCTCCCGCTGGGCTTTTGACAGGTCGCTCCCCTCTCACCAACTGCCGCTGGCTGGATCTCCCGCTGGGCTTTTGACAGGTCGCTCCCCTCTCACCAACTGCCGCTGGCTGGATCTCCCGCTGGGCTTTTGACAGGTCGCTCCCCTCTCACCAACTGCCGCTGGCTGGATCTCCCGCTGGGCTTTTGACAGGTCGCTCCCCTCTCACCAACTGCCGCTGGCTGGATCTCCCGCTGGGCTTTTGACAGGTCGCTCCCCTCTCACCAACTGCCGCTGGCTGGATCTCCCGCTGGGCTTTTGACAGGTCGCTCCCCTCTCACCAACTGCCGCTGGCTGGATCTCCCGCTGGGCTTTTGACAGGTCGCTCCCCTCTCACCAACTGCCGCTGGCTGGATCTCCCGCTGGGCTTTTGACAGGTCGCTCCCCTCTCACCAACTGCCGCTGGCTGGATCTCCCGCTGGGCTTTTGACAGGTCGCTCCCCTCTCACCAACTGCCGCTGGCTGGATCTCCCGCTGGGCTTTTGACAGGTCGCTCCCCTCTCACCAACTGCCGCTGGCTGGATCTCCCGCTGGGCTTTTGACAGGTCGCTCCCCTCTCACCAACTGCCGCTGGCTGGATCTCCCGCTGGGCTTTTGACAGGTCGCTCCCCTCTCACCAACTGCCGCTGGCTGGATCTCCCGCTGGGCTTTTGACAGGTCGCTCCCCTCTCACCAACTGCCGCTGGCTGGATCTCCCGCTGGGCTTTTGACAGGTCGCTCCCCTCTCACCAACTGCCGCTGGCTGGATCTCCCGCTGGGCTTTTGACAGGTCGCTCCCCTCTCACCAACTGCCGCTGGCTGGATCTCCCGCTGGGCTTTTGACAGGTCGCTCCCCTCTCACCAACTGCCGCTGGCTGGATCTCCCGCTGGGCTTTTGACAGGTCGCTCCCCTCTCACCAACTGCCGCTGGCTGGATCTCCCGCTGGGCTTTTGACAGGTCGCTCCCCTCTCACCAACTGCCGCTGGCTGGATCTCCCGCTGGGCTTTTGACAGGTCGCTCCCCTCTCACCAACTGCCGCTGGCTGGATCTCCCGCTGGGCTTTTGACAGGTCGCTCCCCTCTCACCAACTGCCGCTGGCTGGATCTCCCGCTGGGCTTTTGACAGGTCGCTCCCCTCTCACCAACTGCCGCTGGCTGGATCTCCCGCTGGGCTTTTGACAGGTCGCTCCCCTCTCACCAACTGCCGCTGGCTGGATCTCCCGCTGGGCTTTTGACAGGTCGCTCCCCTCTCACCAACTGCCGCTGGCTGGATCTCCCGCTGGGCTTTTGACAGGTCGCTCCCCTCTCACCAACTGCCGCTGGCTGGATCTCCCGCTGGGCTTTTGACAGGTCGCTCCCCTCTCACCAACTGCCGCTGGCTGGATCTCCCGCTGGGCTTTTGACAGGTCGCTCCCCTCTCACCAACTGCCGCTGGCTGGATCTCCCGCTGGGCTTTTGACAGGTCGCTCCCCTCTCACCAACTGCCGCTGGCTGGATCTCCCGCTGGGCTTTTGACAGGTCGCTCCCCTCTCACCAACTGCCGCTGGCTGGATCTCCCGCTGGGCTTTTGACAGGTCGCTCCCCTCTCACCAACTGCCGCTGGCTGGATCTCCCGCTGGGCTTTTGACAGGTCGCTCCCCTCTCACCAACTGCCGCTGGCTGGATCTCCCGCTGGGCTTTTGACAGGTCGCTCCCCTCTCACCAACTGCCGCTGGCTGGATCTCCCGCTGGGCTTTTGACAGGTCGCTCCCCTCTCACCAACTGCCGCTGGCTGGATCTCCCGCTGGGCTTTTGACAGGTCGCTCCCCTCTCACCAACTGCCGCTGGCTGGATCTCCCGCTGGGCTTTTGACAGGTCGCTCCCCTCTCACCAACTGCCGCTGGCTGGATCTCCCGCTGGGCTTTTGACAGGTCGCTCCCCTCTCACCAACTGCCGCTGGCTGGATCTCCCGCTGGGCTTTTGACAGGTCGCTCCCCTCTCACCAACTGCCGCTGGCTGGATCTCCCGCTGGGCTTTTGACAGGTCGCTCCCCTCTCACCAACTGCCGCTGGCTGGATCTCCCGCTGGGCTTTTGACAGGTCGCTCCCCTCTCACCAACTGCCGCTGGCTGGATCTCCCGCTGGGCTTTTGACAGGTCGCTCCCCTCTCACCAAGGGTTGACTGTGGATGGGCAATGGCAGACATTTAGAGAACGCATGGATGAATTACAACAATTGTACATTCCTGTCTGGCGTAAAAATAAAAAAGGGAAGGTGGCTCAACCGTGGCTATCTAGAGAAATCAGGGATAGTATTAAAGCCAAGGAAGTGGCATACAAATTGGCCAGAAATAGCAGCGAACCTGAGGACTGGGAGAAATTTAGAACTCAGCAGAGGAGGACAAAGGGTTTGATTAGGGCAGGGAAAATGGAGTACGAGAAGAAGCTTGCAGGGAACATTAAGGCGGATTGCAAAAGTTTCTATAGGTATGTAAAGAGAAAGAGGTTAGTAAAAACAAACGTAGGTCCCCTGCAGTCAGAATCAGGGGAAGTCATAACGGGGAACAAAGAAATGGCAGACCAATTGAACAAGTACTTTGGTTCAGTATTCACTAAGGAGGACACAAACAACCTTCCGGATATAAAAGTGGTCAGAGGGTCTATTAAAGAGGAGGAACTGAGGGAAATCTTTATTAGTCGGGAAATTGTGTTGGGGAAATTGATGGGATTGAAGGCCGATAAATCCCCAGGGCCTGATGGACTGCATCCCAGAGTACTCAAGGAGGTGGCCTTGGAAATAGCGGATGCATTGACAGTCATTTTCCAACATTCCATTGACTCTGGATCAGTTCCTATCGAGTGGAGGGTAGCCAATGTAACCCCACTTTTTAAAAAAGGAGGGAGAGAGAAAGCAGGGAATTATAGACCGGTCAGCCTGACCTCAGTAGTGGGTAAAATGATGGAATCAATTATTAAGGATGTCATAGCAGCGCATTTGGAAAATGGTGACATGATAGGTCCAAGTCAGCATGGATTTGTAAAAGGGAGATCATGCTTGACAAATCTTCTGGAATTTTTTGAGGATGTTTCCAATAAAGTGGACAAAGGAGTACCAGTTGATGTGGTATATTTGGACTTTCAGAAGGCTTTCGACAAGGTCCCACACAGGAGATTAATGTGCAAAGTTGAAGCACATGGGATTGGGGGTAGTGTGCTGACGTGGATTGAGAACTGGTTGTCAGACAGGAAGCAAAGAGTAGGAGTAAATGGGTACTTTTCGGAATGGCAGGCAGTGACTAGTGGGGTACCGCAGGGTTCTGTGCTGGGGCCCCAGCTGTTTACATTATACATTAATGATTTAGACGAAGGGATTAAATGTAGTATCTCCAAATTTGCGGATGACACTAAGTTGGGTGGCAGTGTGAGCTGCGAGGAGGATGCTATGAGGCTACAGAGTGACTTGGATAGGTTAGGTGAGTGGGCAAATGCGTGGCAGATGAAGTATAATGTGGATAAATGTGAGGTTATCCACTTTGGTGGTAAAAACAGAGAGACAGACTATTATCTGAATGGTGACAGATTAGGAAAAGGGAAGGTGCAACGAGACCTGGGTGTCATGGTACATCAGTCATTGAAGGTTGGCATGCAGGTACAGCAGGCGGTTAAGAAAGCAAATGGCATGTTGGCCTTCATAGCGAGGGGATTTGAGTACAGGGGCAGGGAGGTGTTGCTACAGTTGTACAGGGCCTTGGTGAGGCCACACCTGGAGTATTGTGTACAGTTTTGGTCTCCTAACTTGAGGAAGGACATACTTGCTGTTGAGGGAGTGCAGCGAAGATTCACCAGACTGATTCCCGGGATGGTGGGACTGACCTATCAAGAAAGACTGAATCAACTGGGCTTGTATTCACTGGAGTTCAGAAGAGTGAGAGGGGACCTCATAGAAACGTTTAAAATTCTGACGGGTTTGGACAGGTTGGATGCAGGAAGAATGTTCCCAATGTTGGGGAAGTCCAGAACCAGGGGTCACAGT
The DNA here is from genome assembly GCF_044704955.1 of Pristiophorus japonicus. Lineage (NCBI taxonomy): Eukaryota > Metazoa > Chordata > Chondrichthyes > Pristiophoridae > Pristiophorus > Pristiophorus japonicus. The sequence continues at coordinate 25,006,409 of NC_091986.1, forward strand.
CTAAGGATAAGGGGTAAGCCATTTAGGACCGAGATAAGGAGAAACTTCTTCACCCAGAGAGTGGTGAACCTGTGGAATTCTCTACCACAGGAAGTAGTTGAGGCCAATTCACTAAATATATTCAAAAGGGAGTTAGATGAAGTCCTTAGTACTCGGGGGATCAAGGGGTATGGCGTGAAAGCAGGAAGTGGGTACTGAAGTTTCATGTTCAGCCATGAACTCGTTGAATGGCGGTGCAGGCTAGAAGGGCTGAATGGCCTGCTCCTGCACCTATTTTCTATGTTTCTATGTTTCTATGTTTCCAAGCCCATGTGTTCTCTGGCTGGGCAGAGCCCAAAGAACAAAAGAAGCATGGCTTTGAAACTCACCAAACTAGGAAAGGTATTAATTGGATAGTCATTAGCCTAATCAAGGAATGGCACGGGCCTCCAGACAGACACATGTATGAGGAGAAGCCAATCAGGAACGGCCCTGGAAACAAGACCCAATCCTGGGGCTTTCTGAGAAACAATGGATTTAAGGGATATAAAAACTGAAGTCAGAAGATTGCTTGCTCTCTTTTCTTAAGCACACTGCAAAGCAGGACCTCCCTCTACAGACCAAGAAGCAGGCCATGTGCTTCGCCAGAGGGAAGTGAAGTATACATTTTTATATCTTTTTATAAATCATTATTGGAACATAACTGTATCTATTGTAACTAAGTAGATCTGTAGGATAGCTGACGACTGCTGTTTCTCTGATAGATGTGCATGTGTGTGTGTTTAATAAACTATTCCAAATTGTTTTAAAAGAATCGGTCTTGCTGTCAATTTAATGCCAGAGATTTCGAAACCTTACACCTCCCAGGACCTCCCACTGCTATCGGTGAAACAGCAGTCACCGATGAGCTGCATGGGGATACCTAGCAGGTGTCTGCAGCTTGCTGGTGTCATTTAACTGTGACCCAAGATTCAATATTGGGCGGGCCTGGGGCTTACCTATTACAGTGCAGGGAGCATTCCCTCACAATGGCCACTTTCTCGCCCATAATTCCCATAAATGCAAATACAAGTATTTGAAACGATTAAAGTATAACAGCATTTTGAGTTTTATAAATAGTGACGTACAGTACAAGAGTAAAGAAGTATCAATACATTTTTTTGCAAACTATTGATTAGGCTACAGTTAGATTACTGTCAGTGTACTTTGTACCATTGGATGGCCCATTATAGGAAGGACATTAAAACCATAGAGAGCATACCATATAGATTAACCAGGATGGGGCCTGGGATGGGAACTCTAGTTATGAGAGACTATTTCCATTGAAGCAAAGAAGGCTAAGAGGAGATTTAATAGAGGCTTTTTAGAATTGTCAAGAGGGAAGGATTATTTTCTCTGGCTCGTGAGTCAGTGATGAGGAGTCACCAACTCCTCACTGAGAGTGAGGTTATGAGAAGGTTATTTATACAGAGGGTTGTTGGAGCATGGAATACTTTGCTACAGGGAATAGCTGAGGCAGAGACCATAGTGACTTTAAGAGAAAACTGGAAAAATATTTGAAGTAGAGGATGATACAGGAGCATGGAGAGAGTGCAGGGCGGTGTGATTAGTTTTAGATTGCTCTCGCAAAGAGAAGGTAACTGGGAACGGTAGTTACTGGACGAGTATACCATAGGCCTGGACTAATGATCTGGGAACATGAGTTCAGGGGTATTCAACATTCAGGAAGGATAGACAGAAAGGAAAAGGGGGTGGGGTAACGTTGCTGGTTAAGGAGGAAATTAACGCAATAGTAAGGAAGGACATTAGCCTGGATGATGTGGAATCTGTATGGGTAGAGCTGCGGAACACCAAAGGGCAGAAAACGCTCGTGGGAGTTGTGTACAGACCACCAAACAGTAGTAATAAGGTTGGGGATGGCATCAAACAAGAAATTAGGGATGCGTGCAATAAAGGTACAGCAGTTATTATGGGCGACTTTAATCTACATATAGATTGGGCTAACCAAGCTGGTAGCAATGTGGTGGAGAAGGATTTCCTGGAATGTATTCGGGATGGTTTTCTAGACCAATATGTCGAGGAACCAACTAGAGAGCTGGCCATCCGAAACTGGGTGTTGTGTAATGAGAGAGGACTAATTAGCAATCTTTTTGTGTGAGGCCCCCTGGGGAAGAGTGACCATAATATGGTCGAATTCTTTATTAAGATGGAGAGTGACAGTGTTAATTTAGAGACTCGGGTCCTGAACTTAAGGAAAGGTAACTTCGATGGTATGAGATGTGAATTGGCTAGGATATGCTGGCAAATGCTACTTAAAGGGTTGACAGTGGATAGGCAATGGCAGACATTTATAGATTATATGGATGAACTTCAACAATTGTACTTTCTTGTCTGGGAAAGTAGCTAACAAGTGGCTAACAAGGGAAATTAGGGATAATGTTAAATCCAAGGAAGAGGCATATACATTGGCCAGAAAAAGCAGCAAATCTGAGGACTGGGAGAAATTTAGAATTCAGCAGAAGAGGACAAAGGGTCAAATTAGGAGGTGGAAAATAGAGTATGAGAGGAAGCTTGCAGGGAACATAAAAACTGACTGCAAAAGCTTCTATAGATATGTGAAGAGAAAAAGATTAGTGAAGACCAACATAGGTCCTTTGCAGTGAGAATCAGGTGAATTTATAATGGGGAACAAAGAAATGGCAGACCAATTAAACAAACACTTTGGATCTGTCCTCACTAAGGAAGACACAAATAACCTTCCGGAAAAACTAGGGGTTCGAGGGTCTAGCGAAAAGGAGGAACTGAAGGAAATCCTTATTTGTCAAGAAATTGTGTTCGGGAAATTGATGGGATTGAAGGCCGATAAATCCCCGGGGCCTGATAGTCTGCATCCCAGAGTACTTAAGAAAGTGGCCCTAGAAATAGTGGATGCATTAGTGATCATTTTCCAACATTCTATTGACTCTGGATCAGTTCCTATGGACTGGAAGGTAGCTAATGTAACACCACTTTTTAAAAAAGGAGGGAGAGAGAAAACAGGGAATTATAGACCGGTTAGCCTGACATCAGTAGTGGGGAAAATGTGGGAATCAGTTGTTAAAAATGAAATAGCAGCGCATTTGGAAAGCAGTGACAGGATTGGTCCAAGTCAGCATGAATTTATGAAAGGGAAATCATGCTTGACAAATCTTCTAGAATTTTTTGAGGACGTAACTAGTAGAGTGGACAAGGGCGAACCAGTGTATTTGGACTTTCAAAAGACTTTTGATAAGGTCCCACACAAGAGATTGTTGTGCAAAATTAAAGCACATGGTATTGGGGCTAATGTACTGACGTGGATAGAGAACTGGTTGACAGACAGGAAGCAAAGTCAGAATAAACGGGTCCTTTTCAGAAAGGCAGGCAGTGACCAGTGGGGTGCCGCAGGGTTCAGTGCTGGGACCCCAGCTATTTACAATATACATCAATGATTTAGATGAAGGAATTGAATATAATATCTCCAAGTTTGCAAATGACATTAAGCTGGGTGGCGGTGTGAGCTGTGAGAAGGATGCTAAGAAGCTGCAGAGTGACTTGGACAGGTTAGGTAAGTGGGCAAATTCATGGCAGATGCAGTATAATGTGGATAAATGTGAGGTTATCCGCTTTGGTGACAAAAACAGGAAGACAGAATATTATCTGAATGGTGACAGATTAGGAAAAGGGGAGGTGCAACAAGACCTGGGTGTCATGATACATCAGTTATTGAAGTTTGGCATGAAGGGACAGCAGGCGGTGAAGAAGGCAAATGACATGTTGGCCTTCATAGCGAGGGGATTTGAGTATAGGAGCAGAGGAGGTCTTACTGCAGTTGTACAGAGCCTTGATGAGGCCACACCTGGAATATTGTGTTCAGTTTTGGTCTCCTAATCTGAGGAAGGACGTTCTTGCTATTGAAGGAGTACAGCGAAGGTTCACCAGATTGATTCCCGGGATGGCAGGACTGACATATGAGGGGAGACTGGATCAACGGGGCTTGTATCCACTGGGAGTTTAGAAGAATGAGAGGGGATCTCATTGAAACATATAAAATTCTGACGGGACTGGACAGGTTAGAGGCAAGAAGAATGTTCCCGTTGCTGGGGAGTTCCAGAACCAGGGGTCACAGTCTAAGGATAAGGGGTAATCCATTTAGGACCGAGATGCGGAGAAACTTTTTCACTCAGAGCGAGGTTAACCTGTGGAATTCTCTACCGCAGAGAGTTGTTGAGGCCAGTTCGTTGGATTATATTCAAGAGGGAGTTAGATACGGCCCTTACGGCTAAAGGGATCAAGGAGTATGGAGGGAAAGCAGGAATGGGGTACTGAAGTTGAATGATCAGCCATGATCTTATTGAATGGTGGTGCAAGCTCGAAGGGCCGAATGGCCTGCTCCTGCACCTAATTTCTATGTTTCTATGTTTCAAATCCCACCACAACAACTGTGGAATTTAAATTCAGTTAATTAAATAAATCTGGAATTAAAAAAAAACTAGTTACAGCAATAGCGACACCTGAAACTATCGAATTGTTGGAAACAAAACATCTGGTGTCCTTTAGAGAAGGAAATCTGGTGACTCCAGACCCACAATATTCAAAGATTATTCCTATACAGTTGACAGTCTGCACAATTAAAATGAAATCCATTGCAAGTTGTGCTGCTCCTGACAATTCTGAGAGGGATTTCTCCTCATATCTGCAAAGTTTGAGAGAGAGATAGGGCTCCAGTATCTAAAAGGCCAATCCAAAGATGGGATTTGGTGGAGTTGGGAGTTTTGGCACAGAGACAGCAATTGCAGAATATGGAGTAGGGACGCTCGACGGCTGCACCCTATCTTTACTGATGCCTCGCTTGATGTACTGCTGGGGGCTGGGAGAAGCCGGAGCAAGATAATCTTCCCAGGCAAAGAGGAGGAAGGAACATTCTGCTACTACAGAGAAGGTGCGGCTGGAGGTGGCCCAGGAGGTCAGCAGCAGGAGCTTTGTGCCACACTCCTGGCTTCAAGTGCAGGAAGCACTTTAAGGACCTAACCAGGTCAAGAAAGGTGTGTCCTAGCAGCTACCACTTAAGTCTGCTTGCAGGTTCAAAGACATCAGGGAGCTTGGACTATCCCAGGGCAGAGGCATCATGGCAGCTCCCCAGGAATCTGGCACACACCTGCAGAAGCACTTTTTGTGGTTGCACACCAGCTGCACAATGATGGAATGGAAGCCCTTGCGGTTTACGAAGGCTCCTGGTTGACCTGGAGGGGTGCGGATTGGCACGTGTGTGCAGTCGATGATGCCCTGCACCTGTGGGAAGCCGGCCAGAGACGCAAACCCGAGCGCCCACTCATTCTGACTGCAATCATCATAAGCGAAGTGGGCATAACCGCTGGCCCTGGCAAGCATCCCGTCAGTGACCTGCCTTATACGTTTGTATGCTGCTGACTGGGAGATGCTGGATATGCCTCTGGCAGCGCCAGTTGAGGGCAGTAGTCACTAACACAGCCACTGGCAATGGGTGGCCACCAGGTCCAGTGGGAGCAGGTCTTCTTCTCGAAGGCTTCAGATATCTGCCACCATCTGACACGACAACCTCAGCCTCCAGAAACACTATTCCTCCTCGAGGTCTAGAAAGATGAGCCTCTGCCTATACACCCTGTTAGTGCTCCCCTCTCTGCTCAACACCTGCAGGAGGCCGTTGTTGCTGCTGATGTTCCTCTTGCTTCACATGCAAGGTCCAATCTAAGGCAGCCAAGGTGCCACCCATCCTGATCTGAGTTTCAAAACCTCCAGAGTACAAAATCTAATCTCTCACCGCAAGTACAAACCTTTTCCCAGTGGGAAGTAAGAAAACAGCTGTGAGCACTGAATATTTATTGCTGTATTTGCCTGACTTTTAATGAGCTCCACAAATTGCTGTTGTGTTCTTGGCTTAGTGTTTGCCGTGATAACACCAAGCCAAGTTGGTAGCACTTTTTCCTCTGAGTCAGAAGTTTGTGAGTTTAAGTCCCACTCTAGAGACTTGAGCACAAAAGTCCAGGCTGACACTCCAATGCAATACTGAGGGAGTGCTGCACAGTCGGAGGTGCATCTTTCGGATAAGCCGAGACCCTATCTGCCCTCTCAGATAGACGTAAAAGATCCCATGGTGGTACTATTTCAAAGAAGAACAGAGGAGTTATCCCCAGTGTCCTGGCCAATATTAATCCCTCCATCGACACCACAAAAAACCCCAGATTATCTGGTCATTATCACGTTGCTGTTTGTGAGACCTTGCTGTTCGCAAATTAGCTGCCACGTTTCCTACATTACAACAGTGACTACACTTCAAAAAGTACTTCATTGGCTGTAAAGCGCTTTGGGACATCCTGAGGTTGTGAAAGACTCTATAAAATGCAAGTCTTTCTTTTCTGTTAAGCCTTTTTTTCATTGGCAAGTTTCACGAAGTCCAGGAAACTTATGGATGCACTGTTAAATTCGAATAAAAGTTGAAATATCCCTACAATGGAGCGATTAACAGATTTAAATTATAAACCCACTTCTCCGGAACCAGCCAAATGCATCCAAGTTAAAACTGGAAGGCTTTGCATTGGAGCCAGCTTCCAGACGCAAACGCATTTTCAGTCACTTCAAACCCCCTCCCACCATCGCACCTAAGCCCATGCGTTGTTCAAGGTTAAAATTCCTCCAATGACACTGGCATGGATTAAAGAAAGATAATGACAGAAACAGAGACCTTCAATATATATTCCCAATTGTGCACATGTGTTTTAAAATCTCACCAATTGTCTCTTATTAACTTAATTGCAGCTTCCTTGTCCAGACATACTGTCTACATTCTGATTTTCATACTGTCTGATTTTCCCATATGTAGAACTTTCTATTATTTATTGGTTATTCAGAAATGCAGACAATTAACATTAAATATCACCAGTGCAAATCCAAGCATCCAATTTATATCATTTGCACACAATAAAAGGTCAATAATCAAGACAATTGAGTCTAACTGCATCTGTTTTAAAACATAAATAACAACTTGTATGTATATAGTGCCTTTACTGTAGTAAAATGTCTCAAGGTGCTTCACAGGAGCGCGATAGAACAAAACTTTATACCAAGCCACACAAGGAGAAATTAGGCAGATGGCCAAAAGCTTCGTAATAAAGGTAGGTTTCAAGGATCGTCTTAAAGAAGGAAAGAGAGGTAGAGAGGCAGAGAGGTTTAGGCAGGGAATTCCAAAGCTTAAGGCCTAGGCATCAGAAGACACGGCCACCAATGGTGGAGCGATTAAAATTGGAATAGTCAAGTCTAGTTACTCAAGAGGCCAGAATTGGAGGAACATAAATATCTCGTGGTGGGGAGGGGTTGTGGGGTTGAAGGAGATTACAGAGATAGGGCAGCGCAAGGCCAAGAAGGGATTTGAAAACAAGGTTGAGAATTTTGAAATTGAGGCGTTGTTTAACCGGGAGCCAATGTAGGTCAGTGTGCACAGGGGTGATGGGTGAGCGGGACTTGTTGCGAGTTACAACACGGGCAGCGAGTTTTGGATCACCTCAAGTTTAGGGAGGGTAGAATGTGGAAGGCCAGCCAGGAGTGCGTTGGAATAGTCAAGTCTAGAGGTAATAAAGGCATGGATGAAGGCTTCAACAGCAGATAAGTTGAGGCTGGGCAGAATCTATATATATATATACTTACAAACTGTCACTGTGTTCCTGTGAGGTGGCATTGAACAAAAGCCCAATGATTTTCTCCAGGGGTTTGTATAATTGGAATTACAGTTAGCCATGACTACTCTTGCAAAACTCTTGGCACAGAATGGCATTAGTAGCTGCTTCAGAGCATGTGATTCAACTAATCTTTCACTTGGTCTATAGTTGATGTGGGACCTGGGGCACACAGGGGAGAAAAAAAAAAGTATTTTTTCATTTAAATACTATTTTCTTTATAAATAAATTGACGAACAGGGATACTAAACAGCAGTAATATTTCACATTTAGTGGCACTGCAAAGTGATTTGTGGTATCTAACTGTAACCAAATCAGTCATTCAAGTTTTGTTTTCCAGTATGGGACCACTTTAAGAAGGTCGTCTGATAGCACTTCAACGTCACACCAGATGCAGTTTAGCTGCAACCAGTGCAAAATATAATTTATACTTTAAATATTTAAAACGTTCCACCAGAACAAATTTTGCATTTAAATTTAGCTGCTGCTCAGTCACCCGTTATCAGAAAATTGATTAAATGCACTGTGTTGTACATTTCCTCAACTTGAGAGATTGGAGGAATAGCTGTGTGCAAACCACTCACAAAGCAAGTACCACTTTGAAATGGTGTGACTTCTGTTACTGGGGTTGCGGGAAAAAGAGGAATGATTATGAAAGTGGAAGGCAACTATAGGAAGAAACATAGGATGATTGTTAAGCCTACGCAATCAGGGAATCTACAGTATGGCAGGGATTTTGCTGGTGCTCAGAGGCAGGCTATCAAAATATAAAAGATTGACAGCGTGGGAGGATCCCGCTGTGAACCCATCTCTGTGTCAGTTTGCCAAGTGCCTGCACTTTACAGATCCGACACTAAATGGCGGGTGAGCCAATTAAAATAATTAAGAGGTTGTTAAAAGGTACTTAAACAGTATTTTACCATCTACTTACCATTTTTCCAGCTTTTTGACAAGTTTCATGGCACTCGGCAATCACGTATGTAGGTTAGTCTTTCAATGACTGCATTCCTCTGAATAGGTGACAGCTGCAAAAGTGGTATAAAAGATAACATTTCACAGCTGTTCACTTTCCAATGTTAGAAGCTGGACCCTTCAGGATTTGGAATACACTTTTCAGCTTTAGGAAAGTTGGAAGTGTTTGGAGTAAACTCTCTATCCAGTGTCAGCTCCTTGGAGCAATCTCTCTCACCATTGCCAGATCGCTTCTGTCATCTGTCAACTTTAGCTGCCATCTATTCCAGCAGCATCGGTGCCATTGAAAAAATATCACCTTGGTCCTCAGAATCCCATCAGAATCATCTCCAACACCAGCAGCATCAGGCACACCAGCATCACCAGCAACAACACCAACCTTCTCCGTAATCACCTGATGCTGCACAGGACACAGGGCATCAGCACATGACCACATTGCTGCCCGGGAGGTCAGGGATGGTCTCACCATGGCCACATTTACTTCACTTGATGCTGTACTCCCTGCGTGCTGTGACTCCCTCCATAAGCATCTGGAGGGAGTCATGGGAGAGCCTGGGTGCAGTCGTGCACATCTGTGCAATGCTTGTCATTGTTTGCAGCACCTCACCCAATATGGAAATCTGCTTAGAGTACAAAAGCAAAATACTACGGATGCTGGAAATCTGAAATAAAAATAGTAAATGCTGGAAATACCCAGCAGGTCAGACAGCATCTGTGGAGAGAGAAACAGAGTTGACGTTTCAGGTTGATGACCCTTTGTTGGTCTGTCAGTTGCAGCAGCAACCGGTTCATTGGCAGCAGTCACTCTTTTTTTAAAAATCACTTACAAATAGACTGTTTCAGATTAAAACATAATGGCCCAGAAATCCCGGTCGTCTACTTCCCGTGGGCGATCGGGTAAAAAACTTTAAAAAGAAGCGCACCTACCTGTTCCTGCTGCACCCACGGGAGATCCCGGTCCTGAGGCCTCCACTGACTACACATCGCAGCGCGTGCACATCAGGATGTGCGCAGGGCTGGAGCTGCAGTCACATGGCTCTGGGCAGCCAATCAAGGTAAAGTATGTTCTCATTCATAATAATGGGAACTCTGTAAGGAGTTCCCATTATTATGAATGAGAACCCCCCCCTCCTCCAAACACACAAAACACTAATAAAAAATAGAAAAAAATACACCACCTATTTTTATTAATTTAAATTAAAGTTATTTATGTATTATAAAAAATATGTATTTTTCCGATTTTTAAAAAAGTTTTTTAAATTATCGTTTAAAATAAACTTACTGTAGTGGGGAGGGTTTTTAACAATAAAATGTGTTTTTATAATTTTATTTTAAAATGTTTTTGTGTATTTTAAAACTCTTACACCTGTAAAAGTAGGCTATGCGCCTGCTTTCACAGGCAGAAGAGTTTTCAGGACATTTGCTGGGCAAGATATGGGTAAATACCGCAATCTTGCCCATGCAAATGTCCTGGCTGCTGAGCTACAGAAGATCTGTCAAGCTCCAGCATTATGCGCTGAAAACCGGCTTTTGTGATGCCTTCCCGGGTCCATACACACTCCATATGGGCCCAGGAGGCTGGAATTTCTGCCCCATTAAAGCACAAAACCGATATATTTAACTGAGCTTCCGGTCGTTTGCCATTTTAATTCTCCATCCCACTCCCACTCTGACCTCTCTATCTTCGGCCTCCTACACTGTTTCAATGAAGCTCAACGGAAGCTCGAGGAACAGCACCTCATCTTTTGATTAGGCACTTTACAGCCTTCTGGACTCAACATCGAGTTCAACAATTTCAGACCTTAACCACAGCTCGTATTGTTTTCGATCAGCAGGTACTGGTAATGATTCTGCTGTGGCCATTCACACCTCCTGTGGACTCATCTTTTATTTCTTGACTTGTCCCATTACCATCCCCTTTTAGAAACATAGAAACATAGAAAATAGGTGCAGGAGTAGGCCATTCGGCCTTCGAACCTGCACCACCATTCAATAAGACCATGGCTGATCATTCACCTCAGTACCCCTTTCCTGCTTTCTCTCCATACCCCTTGATCCTTTTAGCCGTAACTCCCTCTTGAATATATCCAATGAACTGGCATCAACAACTCTCTGCGGCAGGGAATTCCACAGGTTCACCACTCTCTGAGTGAAGAAGTTTCTCCTCATCTCGGTCCTAAATGGCTTACCCCTTATCCTTAGACTGTGACCCCTGGTTCTGGACTTCCCCAACATTGGGAACATTCTTCCTGCATCCAACCTGTCTAAACCCATCAGAATTTTAAACGTTTCTATCACATCATCATCCCTTTTGTCATTTAATCTCTTCTGCCTTCCACCCTATCACAGACCTTCCCTTTTGCTCTTTCCTGCACTCCCCGCCCTTTCCCTCCCTAACAGTTTTACACCAGATATTTCCAGCTGCCACGAACAATATGAATTGTTGTTCCCTTTATATTGCCCATAAAATTGTTACATTTTTACAAAACTTAGCACATTCTATTCTCGTATCAAAATGTCATGGCTGTCTCTCATTTGTATTATTGTTTTGGTATTGCTCTGGGCTGCACAGTGTCACAATGTTAATGAAACCAGATGGGTGTAGTTTTTAGCAACCAACCACAGGCTTTCTTTCTCAAAGGAAGTAATTTTATAAACCAATTGTTTGGAACAAAATGACAGGGAGCTGTTCTTGAGATGGTGGTTGATCATTTCTACATTCTCATCATCGTCATAGGCAGTCTCTCAAAACGAGGAAAACTTGCTTCCACGCCAAAAAAGGATGAGTTCACAGGTATTTCAATGAAGGACCTAATATTGCAGGTCCTGAACTACATCCTGAAGAGTGGAAGATGCCTGTGCGTGGATTTTTTTAAACGTGTGGTGACCATTGCACACCAGCCACCACATGGGCTCGACAGAGCTAGGTCTTGGTCCAGTGGCAAGGATTACCCAAGACGACTGGAGACACGCTCTGCTGCACGGACCTAGTGCGCACACATATTGCAGTGTGGGCTGGCCCGTGCTGCCCCTGGGCCCCTGGCCCCGAATTCACGCCTCCCCTGGGCCCCAATCACATCCCTCCACAGTCTCTACATTCTAGACATCTGCCAAGTCTCATTCATTTGGAGTAAGGCTCTTCCATTCTGCTTTAAAATGTTACCCATTTTACTGCATCTTACATTTTTTGAGGTAGAATTTCCACGGGTGGGCAGGGCTGGTGGATGGTTGCTCCCGATCGCCTGCTGTCATTTTGGCAGAAGATTGACAGATACCCCGGAGAAATAGCGTCAATGGTGTTTACATCATTACTCCCAGCTTTTCACGGGTCTTCCTCCCAAGTTATGATCGACAATTGGGAGAACACCTGCAGAAATTCAACCCCTTTTGTATTTAAACGAGTTTGTGATCTGATTTTTTGATTGTATAAATCTCACTCCTAACAGTTCTCTGGTCTTGACAGCAGTTTCGTGGGCCAATTATCAGCCAATTTCCTTGGTAATTATGAGGTTTTATTTTTAACTTAAATAAAGCAAAACAAAGTCCAGATTAAATTTTAGGAGCAGATTTTCCTTTTCAGCACCTGGGCATAAGAGCCTGGCAGGGAGAAATTGCTTATCACAAATTTGGTCACAAGCTGCTCGGCATTTTATATCCATTAAAATTAATGGAGGAGAAATCACGAGCAATTTGTGCCAAATTCACAATAAGTGTTTCTGTTCAGCTAAGCTCTTGCACCTGGAAGTTGGATGAAAGAAAGAGCATTTATATAGCGCCTTTCAAATCCTCAGCATTGCCAAGGTGCTTCGCAGCCAATGAACTACTTTTAAAGTGTGGTCACTGTTGTAATGTAGGCAGCGAACTCGCGCACAGCAAGGTCCCACAGAGAGTAATAAAATGAATGACTTTATGAGCTGTGCTAGTATTATTGGCTGTAGAATGGATAAGAGCCACGACACCAGGGAGAACTCCCCTGTTCTTCAAAAAGTGTCATGGGATTTTTTACCCCAGCTGGTAGGGGTCGCTGTTTAATGTCTCATTCATGAGTGTTTAGGCCGCATAGACGATAACATCAGGCTCCCTGATCTAGTGACTGAGAAACTCAAATTCCATTTTTATTAAGTGGCATTCTGAGAATTATCCTGGTGCCTTGGGATTGAATTCCACAACTCCGTCCAATATTCTATGAAAACCATAAACGATTGGCCTTTATTTATTTAGATATATATATATATATACTTTTACCTATTTATTTGATTGTTATCCTTTATCAGTATTAAAGGTGAGAATATACAGTAAACTAGTGTTCAAGGTGCACATATTGGAGTTACATATCTGGCTCTTACATTACAAAAGTGACTGTACTTCAAAAGTACTTTGTGGACTGTAAAGCGCTTTGGGACATCCCTGAGGTGATAAAAGGTCTTTCTTTTCCTGAAACTCCAGGTGAGACTTTTGTGGGTCTGGGGAGGGGGGTGGGGGGGGGGGGGGGGAGATGGGGTTCTGGATCTGGGGCTAAGTGGAACTTCCACCCATCCACTGCCAATGTCCTTGTCCTCCTTAGAAAACCTTAGAGTCAGGGTATTTGAAATATTCTGGATGTGCATCAGTGCCATTTTGTCACAACAGGGGTACACATTGTGATGAAGGGTGGGGGGGGGGGTGCCATTGTGGTGGAGGGGGGCAGATCGGAGGGATAGTGTAACAGGCCGCAAGCTTTTTGTGGGGACAGGAGGAGCACTCATTTCAGTCATGTGAAAAATAATTTTAAAACTGGTATACGATGGTCCTTTAGGGAGCACTGGTTAGAATGCTCAATGCCTGATAATAATGAACAGTGCATGTGCGGCATGAGTGTTCAAATCATTCCACGGTCTCTCCCTTCCCTTTCTCTGTAACCTCCTCTGGACCGACAACCCTCCAGGAACTCCTCTAATTTTGGCCTCTTGTGCATCCACTATTTCCTTCGGCCCACCATTGGTGGCTGTATCTTCAGCTGTCTAGGCTCTAAGCTCTGGAATTCCCGTCCTAACCCTCTCCTCACCACCTCCTGTAAAACACACCTTAAAACCTACCTCTTTGACCAATCTTTTGGTAACCTGTCCTAATCGACCAGAATTTATTGTAACCGATGAACGAATGATGAATTGGTGAGACTTGTCTATTAAATTACCATGAAACTTTGCTGTTGCTGGAAGTGGTTGATCGAAATGGCACAGCGCTCTCTACAGGGGATCTGAGATCTGAGTGAACAGGTCAAGCAACTGTGCATCTCCTTAGCCAATCAGATTGAAGTATTAGGAAATGAACAATGCAGAGTCCAAACAGAAAATGTAAATTGGAATCGTGAATTCAATGTCAAATCAGGTACAGAAAGCAAAATAAAGTGAGAGAAAGAAAGATTGTATTAAGAGAGAGAAAAGTGAAATAGAAAGAAAAAGTACCAAAAATAGAACTTAAAAACAATCTCCACAATAATTAAAAGCTGAAGAAATGAGACTCCGCACTTGAAAAAGTTAATTTTCAATGCCAGAGAGGTTGTTTGGCAGTAATCAACACTTATCATGCTATTACAAAGGAACAAGCTCAAACTTTCTGTGGTGAGTTTAGTTCTTGTCTACAATGTAAGTACAGGAACTTCACACCATTCAATGCATTTCAATGGTGAGTCATGCAAATGCAACTCAGACAGCAATTTCCAGATTTCCGCGTTTAACTACTGCCCTCGCTTGAAGTTGCTGTGTGATTTGCACATAAATAATGGTCAACGCTATTAGCCTCACCGTTATACCACAGCAAATTATAGTCCAGTTATCTCTTTGTGTGGCTAGGTGTAAAATTCTATCTGCTAACACTCTTGTGAAGCGCCTTGAGACATTTTACTATGTTAAAGCCGCTATATAAATGCAAGTTGTTTTTTATTGGTATCTAATAGTCACGTCAGGATCCTATGTACGTCAGAGAACCCCTATTTGCAGACTGTACTGAATCTCCTGCCAGTCACTTGAGCTACACTTCATATGAACTTACATGACATAGAAACATCGAAACATAGAAATTAGGTGTAGGAGCAGGCCATTCGGCCCTTCGAGCCTGCATCACCATTCAATAAGATCATGGTTGATCATTCACCTCAGTACTCCTTTCCTGCTTTCTCTCCATACCCCTTGAGCCTTTTAGCCGTAAGGGCCATATCTAACTCTCTCTTGAATATATCCAATGAACTGGTATCAACAACTCTCTGCAGCAGGGAATTTCACAGGTTAATAACTCTCTGAGTGAAGAAGTTTCTCCTCATCTTAGTCCTAAATGGCTCACCCCTTATCCTTCGACTATGTCTCCTGGTTCTGGATTTCCCCAACATCGGGAACATTCTTCCTGCATATAACCTGTCCAGTCCCGTCAGAATTTTATATGTTTCTATGAGATCCCCTCTCATCCTTCTAAACTTCAGTGACTACAGGCCCAGTTGATCCAGTCTCTCCTCATATGTCAGTCCTGCCATCCCAGGAATCAGTCTGGTGAACCTTCGCTGCACTCCCTCAATAGCAAGAATGTCCTTCCTCAGTTTAGGAGACCAAAACTGAACACAATATTCCAGGTGAGGCCTCACTAAGGCCCTGTAAAATTGCAGTAAAACCTCCCTGCTCCTAAACTCAAATCCTCCAGCTATGAAGGCCAACATGCCATTTGCCTTCTTCACCACCTGCTGTACCTGCATGCCAATTTTCAATGACTGATGTACCATGACACACAGGTCACGTTGCACCTCCCCTTTTCCTAATCTGCCGCCATTCAGATAATATTCTGTCTTCGTGCTTTTGCCCCCAAAGTGGATAACCTCACATTTATCCATATTATAGTGCATCTGCCATGCGTTTGCCCACTCACCTAACCTGTCCAAGTCACCTTGCAGCCTCTTAGTGTCCTCCTCACAGCTCACACCGCCACCAGCTTAGTGTCATCTGCAAACTTGGAGATATTACACTCAATTCCTTCATCTAAATCATTAATGCACCTTGTAAATAGCTGGGGTCCCAGCACTGAACCCTGCGGCACCACACCAGTCACTGCCTGCCATTCTGAAAAGGACCCATTTATCCCAACTCTTTACTTCCTGTCTGCCAACCAGGTCTCTATCCACGTCAGTACATTACCCCCAATACCATGTGCTTTAATTTTGCACAACAATCTCTTGTGTGGGACCTTGTCAAAAGCCTTTTGAAAGTCCAAATACACCACATCCACTGGTTCTCCCTTGTCCACTCTACTAGTTACATCCTCAAAAAATTCTAGAAGATTTGTCAAGCAGGATTTCCCTTTCATAAATCCATGCTGACTTGGACCGATCCCATCACTGCTTTCCAAATGCGCTGCTATTTCATCTTTAATAATTCATTCCAACATTTTCTCCACTACTGATGTCAGGCTAACTGGTCTATAATTACCTGTTTTCTCTCTCCCTCCTTTCTTAAAAAGTGGTGTTACATTAGCTACCCTCCAGTCCATAGAAACTGATCCAGAGTCGATAGACTTGGAAAATAATCACCAATGCATCTATTATTTCTAGGGCTACTTCCTTAAGTACTCTGGGAAGCAGACTATCAGGCCCCGGGGATTTATCGGCCTTCAATCCCATCAATTTCCCTAACACAATTTCCCGCCTAATAAGGATTTCCTTCAGTTCCTCCTTCTCACTAGACCCTCGGTCCCCTAGTATTTCCAGAAGGTTATTTGTGTCTTCCTTCGTGAAGAAATAACCAAAGTATTTGTTGAACTGGTCCGCTATTTCTTTGTTCCCCATTATAAATTCACCTGAATCTGACTATAAGGGACCTATGTTTGTTTTCACTAATCTTTTTCTCTTCAGATATCTATAGAAGCTTTTGCAGTCAGTTTTTATGATCCCAGCAAGCTTCCTCTCATACTCTATGTTCCCCCTCCTAATTAAACCCTTTGTCCTCCTCTGCTGTATTATTAAATTCTCCCAGTCCTCAGGTTTGCTGCTTTATCTGGCCAATTTATATGCCTCTTCCTTGGATTTAACACTATCCTTAATTTCCCTTGTTAGCCACGATTGAGCCACCTTCCCCGTTTTATTTTTACTCCAGACAGGGATGTACAATTGTTGAAGTTCATCCATGTAATCTGTAAATGTCTGCCATTGCCTAGCCACTGTCAACCCTTTAAGTATTACTGGCCAATTCACGTCTCATACCATCGAAGTTACCTTTCCTTACGTTCAGGACCCTAGTCTCTGAATTAACTGTGTCACTCTCCATCTTAATAAAGAATTCTACCGTATTATGGTCACTCTTCTCCAACGGGCCTCGCACAACAGGATTGCTAATTAGTCCTTTCTCATTACACATCACTCAATCTAGTATGGCCAGCCCTTTAGTTGGTTCCTCGACATATTGGTCTAGAAAACCGTCCCTAATATACTGTTTTCTGCCCTTTGGTATTCTGCAGCTCCACCCATACCGATTCCACATCATCCAAGCTAATGTCCTTCCTTACTATTGCATTAATTCCCTCTTTAACCAGCAACGCCACCCCACCTCCTTTTCCTTTCTGTCTATCCTTCCTGAATGTTGAATACCCCTGGGTGTTGAGTTCCCAGCCTTGGTCACTCTGGAGCCATGTCTCCATGATGCCAATTACATCATATCCATTAAGTGCTATCTGTGCAGTTAATTCATCCACCTTATTCCGAATATTCCTCGCATTGAGGCACAAAGCCTTCAGGCTTGCCTTTTTAACACACTTTGCCCCTTTAGAATTTTGCTGTAATATGGCCCTTTTTGATTTTTGCCTTGGGTTTCTCTGCCCTCCACTTTTACTTTTCTTCTTTCTATCTTTTGCTTCTGTCCCCATTCTACTTCCCTCTGTCTCTCTACATAGGTTCCCATCCCCCTGCCATATTAGTTTCACCCCTCCCTAACAGCACTAGCAAACACTCACCCTAGGACATTTGTTTTGGTCCTGCCCAGATGCAGACCGTCCGGTTTGTACTGGTCCCACCTCCCCCAGAACTGGTTCCAATGTCCCAGAAATTTGAATCCCTCCCTTCTGCACCACTCCTCAATACACATATTCATCCGAGTTATCCTGTGATTCCTACTCTCACTAGCATGTGGCACTGGTAGCAATCCTGAAATTACTACTTTTGAGGTCCAGCCTTTTAATTTAGCTCCTAGCTCCCTAAATTCGTCTTGTAGGACCTCATCCCGTTTCTTACCTATATCGTGGTATCTATATGCACCACGACAATTGGCTGTTCACCCTCCCTTTTCAAAATGTCCTGCACCTGCTCCGAGACATCCTTGACCCTTGCACCAGGGAGGCAACATACCATCCTGGAGTCACGATTGCTGCCGCAGAAACGTCTATCTATCCCCCTCACAATAGGATCCCCTATCACTATAGCTCTCCCACTCTTTTTCCTGTCCTCCTGTGCAGCAGAGCCATGAACTTGGCTGCTGCTGCTCTCCCCTGATGTGTCATCCCCCTCAACAGTACCCAAAGCGGTGTATCTGTTTTGTAGGGGGATGACCGCAGGGGACCCCTGCACTACCTTCCTTCCACTGCTCTTCCTGTTGGTCAGCCATCTCCTATCTGCCTGTGTAACCTCTACCTGCCGTCTGACTAACTCACTAAACGTGCTATTCATGATATCCTCAACATCGCGGATGCTCCCGAGTAAATCCAGCCGCAGCTCCAGTGCCGCAATGCAGTCTGTCAGGAGCTGCAGGCAGATGCACTTCCCGCACATGACATAGCTGCGGGCGGACTGGGAGCATAAACAGGACAGTAAGGGCAGCAATTGTGAGAGCACTAGCTCCCTGTTTACACTGGGGTGCAGCAAGTTCAAATCACTCCCTCCCAGGGCTCCATTATCCATTTACTTGCTACACATATCTCACTGATTAAACAGTGACACAGGCTTATTGCTTTCATATTCTCCTGCAGAGTGGCCAAAAGGCAGGTTATTTAAAAAAATGACCAGGAAATACATTCCACAAAGCAAGTCTGCTAATATTTCTGTTATTAACAATGGCATTTCTTGAGTGCAGCACCATTTGAATACATTTTCTTTTTCCTAATATGGGAAGAAGACTTGCTGTGGTTACTGAATGTCATCATCATCATAGGCAGTCCCTCAAAATCGAGGAAGACTTGCTTCCACTCTAAAAGTGAGTTCTTCGGTGACTGAACAGTGCAGCAATACAGGAATTACAGTCTCCATCACAGGTGGGACAGACAGTCGTTGAAGGAAAGGGTGGGTGGGAAGACTGGTTTGCCACATGCTCCTTCCGCTGCCTGCGCTTGGTTTCTGAATGCTCTCGGCGACGAGACCCGAGGTGCTCAGCATCTTCCCGGATGCTCTTCCTCCACTTAGGGCAGTCTTTGGCCAGGGATTCCCAGGTGTAGGTGGGGATGTTGCATTTTATCAAGGAGACGTCCTCGATAGCGTCCTCGTCCAACGTTAGCATCCTCGATCAGGCCAACATCCCCAGCATCAAAGCACTGACCACACTCGACCAGCTCTGTTGGACGTGCCACATTGTTGGCATGCCTGACACAAGACTCCCAAAGCAAGCCCTCTACTCGGAACTCCTACATGGCAAGCAAGCCCCAGGTGAGCAGAGGAAATGTTTCATGGACACCCACTAAGTGTAAGGACATTGTAAATCCATTCAAAATGGGGATTCTTCTGATTTTGCTACACATAGGATTGGATTTTCCTCTACTCTCCTCTCCAAAATCAGACTGGACAGTGGTGGAAAAGGGGGCAAAATTGAGCAATGAGGCCTACTGCTGCCTGATTGCCCCGGCCTAAATTGCCCTCCTTCCCCACCTGCCACATGCAAATGCTGGCGAGGGCAAAAGGCCAGCTTTTCGGCCCATTGTCCTCCTGTCTGCCCCAAGACCCACCATGGCAACAATGGCGACAGGCCCAGGGAATAACTCCACATGTAGAAAATTGAGGATGAGGCATCCTCTCCCTCTCATTGCTCATCTGCTGAAGGCCTCAGCAGAGAGCTTCATGCAAAGTTCTAGCCCAGTCGGCAAGGCCTTGTGGCACCTTTAATGCGGCCTTCTGCCTCTTTGTGAGCAGCAGTATCGCCTGTATTTTGCTGGGAGCCATTGTCAATATGTAATGACCCCCGGCCCAGGAAATGGGGCAGGATGGGGAAAATCTAGCCCATAGTATCCAAAGCAGCCTCACCCTCAATTTTCTACATGTGGAGTTATTCCCTGGACCTGTTGCCATTGTTGCCATGGTGGTCTTGGAGCAGGCAGCATTTTTTTTGATTGTCACTAGTGGTTTCCTTATTGATAATGAACAACAGCGGGGCTAACAAAAATGCCGTAGCAATTCATTTTCTAAATGATACTAATTTAGGTAGTTTCGGGTAAGAATACCTCATTTTTCAGTTTTAATAAATAAATTCCATAACCTCTTTTTTCTCAGCTACAGCTAACATCGTTATAAACATTAGCTAATGACATTCATGGTATTACTTGCTGTATCATTACTTAGGACTGGAGACTAGTGAATGCTGTAAAATTGTCAGTATATACCGTTCTCTCCAACCTACATCTATCAACATCATTTTTCAGATCTGTCTGTTTTCCCTCTTTCCCAGCAGACTGCGCTTTCATTTGAATGAAAGCGAAACAAACCCAAAACATCAAAGGCTCCTCATTTCGGTTTCTCTCATAAATAAAAAGCTGCAATGAAGTGTGCACAAAATGATCAGCAGAATTTTTACCTCTTCTGATCGAAGCTGCACTCAAGGCTGCTTTGAGAAACGAAGGTCATTTTTTATTGCTGGCTGTTGGTGGTCAAGAGACAAACTGCGTCATGGCAGTGATTGGATGAGGTAATTCCACTGCATTCACAATGTTATCATTCATCAAAGTTCAGCAACAGGAGTCCTGCAGAAAACAATGGAAGTGTAACAGTGGAGAAAATGTGCCACTACTAAGTCACAGCTCAGACTTCACAATAAAGAAAAGCAAAGTTATCTTCTGCTCAGGTTTCTAAGGGAATTCCAGTATTTACAGGAAACATTGCCTGCATACAGGAAAGCATGTGAAAAGATTGTTCAGCAACACCTCCGATTTCAAAATTCTTGAACCTTGTTTTCAAATCCCTCCATGGCCTCACCCCTCCCTATCTCTGTAATCTCCTCCAGCCCTATAACCCCCCCGAGATGTCTACCCACTTGAGCATCCCTGATTATAATCGCTCAACCATTGGTGGCTGTGCCTTCTGTTGCCTAGGCCCTAAGCTCTGGAAATCCCTGCATAAACCTCTCCGCCTCTCTACCTCTCTTTCCTCCTTCAAGATGCTCCTTAAAACCTACCCCTTTGACCAAGCTTTTGGTCATTTGCCCTCATTTCTCCTTATGCGGCTGTGTCAAATTTTTTAATCCCATAATACTCCTGTGAAGTGCCTTGGGACGTTTTACTACGTTAAGGGCGCTATGTAAATATGTTATTGTTGTTGTTGTTGTAATTCATTGAGGGGGGTGGTTTCATAAGAACATAAGAACATAAGAAATAGAAGCAGCAGCAGGCCTTACGGTTCCTCGGGCCTGCTCCACCAGTCAATAAGATCATGGCTGATCATCAACCTCAACTCCACTTTCCTGCCCGATTTCCATATCCCTTGATTCCCCTAGACTCCAAAAATCTATTGATCTCAGCCTTGAATATATTCAGATACTCAGCATCTGCAGCCCTCTGGGGCAGAGAACGCCAAAGATTCACAATGGATGAATGCTGTGAGTTTCAGGTAGTGGGCATGATTTAAACTCCTCCCACTTGGCAGAAACCAAGCAGGGGGGCCGTTAAAATGGAGCAGTGGACTTACCCACACCTGTCATGCCAGGATCTGGCCAATTGTAATTTTAAATGGCAGGTGCCACCCGCCCAAGGTGGCGGGGGTCCTCTTTAAATATGCAGATTGGGCTCTGACAGCATAATTGCGGGCCTGATCTGCCATTTTAACCCGAGGTCTGAGCAGGGGAGCAGTGATGGCTGCCCCGTCAGGCAAAGCATGCCAGGAACATCAGCCAGGGCCAGAAGGTGACAGCAAAGTATGTTTGTTTAAATGTTGCTAGATTATGTCAGGGCTAAGAGGAGCGGGAGTGCTACTCCGAGGCTCCCAAGGGAACTGTGGACCTCTCTCACTCTGGGCTTCCTCCCACCTGCCCTAAGCGGAATTCTCCTCCCAGAACACTTACCTTGTGCCAGAGACTCTTCCCTGGATCCCAGCAGTGGACTCTTGCTACCCAATTTTAACAGCTGGGAATCCGCCACCACCTGCCAACTTCCCGTCCGCTGTGGGCATGTGGGGCGGGGTGGGTGGTGCGATTCCTGCACCTGAATAGTGAGGCCGATGCCCTCCCGAAATTGGGCCAGGGGTGGAGGGGGGGGGAACCAGGGTGGGGGGGGGGGGGCCCGGTGTGGGTATAGTGGGCTTGATCAATGGCCCGCGGGAGGAGGGGGAAATTGCTATCCAGCTCAGGATGATCAGTGCCTGGAAGGAGAGAACTTTAGCGATCCCCACGTTCTTTCTCTTCCTCCCAGCTCAGCCCAAGTTATATTTTAAAAAATGTACCTTTGGTAGCGGTAGGCACTGGTCCCTTTAAGACCGGCCAGTTAGGCCGCTTGTCGGCCTGGTTTCTCTGAATGCAGCTGGCCCTGACTGTCTCAGGGGAAACCAATCTTGCAGTGGGGGATTCAAACAGACGTTAGGTCTCTTATTTGCATACGCAGAGGGCCTAGCACCTGTTCCTGGCATGATCACCGCACGCCGATTTTATTGGGGCTCTTACCAATATGGCCGGAAGCGTATTTCCGAATCGCAATACGCATCCGCATCCTGCCCACCATATTGAGGATTAGGAGATCGTTTAGCATCCAAAAAATGGAAATCAGGATTAATGAATATTCCAGAGATGGCTTGATTACCTCTGACTATTTTTAATCAAGAAATTAAATGGATGGTTATTGAATTTATTGCAGTAAAATTTGCGCATGCTCTGTAGGAGAAATGGATAAATGATCTTTCATGCTCCGTGATTGTTTTCTGTTCTACGTTTCCGGTGGTTGGGGGTGAGCACACAATCCTAATTCAACTGTGTGTTTTAGTTCTGCTATCTCTTCAGACTCACTCAGAAGGGCATCTGCATCAGAGACCATTTCCTGCAGATCTGGTTAAGCAGCTTCCATTCTGAGGTTTTCAAGAGGAAGTTCACTCGAACATGTCTCCATAGTGATCCCCATATTGTCTTGCCAATGTCTTGTTCGCACTTGATCACAGAAGCCTCCTGAAAGGGACTAGAGTCAGGTAGAATCAATTTTTTTTAAAGGAATCACTTCCAAAGGAAGATTAGAGCGTGGTTTATCACATTGTAATCTTTATCGGGAACGAACTGAACGTAAGAACATAAGAAATAGGAGCAGGAGTAGGGCATTGAAATGAAACTGGGACAAGAAGGACATGCCAGAAGGATAGCTCCCATTCTGCAAATGCACACCTCCTTTTACCCAATCAAAAAACCAGTAGCAGTGCTCCAAGCTCTTCTGGGACCCCTATATTTAATAATTCACCACAAGAAAACAGGTACAATCAAGCATGTACAACCTGTGTATTTTCTCTCAAAATCTCAATGGCTATTTTGTTGTGCCAATTTTCCGTTCCCTGGTAATAACCCCACAGCGGATATACAAATTTCACCAGAAATGTCTGCAGGGCCTCCTAAAGGCATAACGTGCGCTCACTCCAAGCAAGGCCAGTGTCATTTAAAGGGGTATGGCCGGGAACAAGGATCCCAGAGTTCCTACTTCCCCAGCATGGTGGGATATCAAGGGAGCCAGTATGCAAAATGAAAGCTGATGGACTGACCTGTGGATACAGACCTGGGATTTGGCCTGGACCCTTGACAGTATAAAAAAATCATCTTCCGAATCACATATAAAGCGGGAAAATTGGCACCTTCATTCTCTGCCTGGAGACTCACAGTACCTTCTCCCCACCCCACCCCCATCGCCCCCCCCCCTTCCCCACAGCAGAACCGGCTCAGTCCATTGCAGCTTTTGACATCCTGTGGGAGGTGCGTCCCTGATTTGGGCCTCTCGTGGGGCGTATGCCCGCATAGAACATTTAAAATAAGTGTAAAGGATTGAACGCGCGAGATTGTTCATTTTATTCACGTTAAATTATTTTAAAAGCTTGTTTAGATTGCCATACTGGCGGATAGGGCAGAAATCACCCGTGGTTGCCTGAAATGAGCCCGTGCCATAAACACTGAGTGCGGGTGCCGCCTTTTGTAGCCACAGAGAGAGCAGTAGGGGAAGGTCAGCGTGGCTGTAGGTCATCGTTCAGCAGGTGACCGAGGTTCCTCATTGTCTCTTCGGTGAAGCGCACTCTTCCTTTGCACAAGCTCCTGAGCGAGGTCCTCACCAGAGCTGTGTATATTCCCAGGGGCAGCACGGGCCAGCCCACACTGCGATATGTGTGCGCACTAGGTCCGTGCAGCAGAGCAGGTCTCCAGTCGTCCTGGTTAACCCTTGCGACTGGATAAAGACCTTGTTCTGTCGAGCCCGTGTGGTGGCTGACGTACAATGGCCACCACATGTGAAAAAAAATCCACACACAGGCATCTTCCACCCTTCAATTGGAGTTCAGGACTGGAATATCGGTCCTTCATTGAAACATCTGTGAACTCATCCCTTTTGGTGTGGAAGCAAGTCATCCTCGTTCGAGGGACCAGCTATGATATTCTAATGGTGGTAATATCTGGTGGAGGGGGGCATCCTTCCTGCAAAGCTGCCTGCGTCACCTTTGTTCTATCCTGCGCTCCTCCACCATGTTAATGGTGGGGAGGTGCTGTCAATCTGCCGGTGGTCTGATCCTGTCAAAGGCAGTGAGAAGCAAGTTCAGGCCTGTATCGGCAGAATAGCAAGACAAAAATAGAAGGGCTGGAGAAAGTGTTTCCCAGCTGCAGAAATCACTCGTCAAACTCTGCCAAATCTTCCGGCTCAGAGCCCTCAGCCTAACTTACCGTGAGTGCACTGTGAGTGTAAAGGTCGGAATCTGGGAGCTGTAGCACCATTGGCCCTCATTAGCATACATGGAAATGGCAACACCGAGGACTCAGTGGGCGGGACACAGGAAGGAACAAAAGGCACAAGGGAAGGAGAGAGAAGCGATTTCATGGAGGGAAGGGATTCTGCCTAATTCCTTTCCCCATTTAAACACCGCTAATGTGCTGAAAACAGTGAGAAAATTCACCCTCCCCCTGCTTTGTGTCTCAAAAGGCTGTAGATTGTCAGAGGACGGGAGAACTGCGGGTGCAAGCAGTTTAAGGGAAAGAACAAATCAGGGGAGAAGACACAAGGAATCTTGATGTCCCTTTCTTTGTATGTGCACAGGATTGCTAGCATCTGATGCAATGTTCCTTATTACGCATCAAAATTATGTAATTCTAGGGATTTTGAGACTGAGGGGCTGAAATTGCCCCTTCCCTTAAGGTCTGTTACCGTTCCGGCGGCCACGCTGTGGAGTGGAATGGCTGCCGATTTTTCGGGGAATGGCTGCTATTTTGAAAATTTCGCTGCTGTGGTGTCCCGGCGGTGACTCGCACCCCACCCCCCCCCCCCACTAACGCTCCGCTGCTGCCGATCCATCCTAAGTGTGTCATCATAGCATGCACCACCGCCGTGCCTCCCGAACGCAAAATTCCGCGCTGACAAATCTTCCTCTCGCTGCTTGGTGCCACCAACAGCTTTTTCTATCGGTGCACTGTGCTTGGCGTGCTGGTCGAATGCTGGTGCGGTTACCAGTAAAGGGGAGGATCTACTGCCACGGCCGCCATCTTATTATTTGTTTTGCCGGCCGACTGCCAGGTCGGTCCGACAATTAATTATACCCCCCCCCCCCCCACCGGGTTCGGCTAGGCCCCCAACAGGCAGCCTGGTGTGCCGCTGGCCCAGCCGAAACCCTCCCTGATGGCCCAGTGAACCGAACTTAAAGAACTACAGAGCTCGCAGCGGCTCCCCCCTTTAAGTGAAGGGGAGAAACGTGGTGGCGTGCCAGCACGGTGAGGTCATCAGCGCCACGCTGATGACTGACAGCGGCGGACATTCCGCCCGCCCCCACTGCCACACCTCAACTTACCGAACCTCTGTTCTCCGCAGCAGACCCACCCCCATTAAGACCAACTTCCCGGCCTCTCGGAAAAAAAAAAAGCCAAAGAAGCAGAATTTCGCGCAAGAGGCCACCATATCTACCGCTGTGGTAAAAAACAGTCGAAACACGGTAGGTACGCCGCGTTTCCGGCGGGGGTGGGGGGGAAATTTCGGTCCCTAAGTGTTCGAAACGCTCTGCACATAACAGTTTGTAATGCAATCAAAATGTAACATTGAGAAACTTGAAAGGAGGGCCAAAGATCAAGACAGTAGAACAGCAGCAGGTCTGAAAAGAGTCGGATAGAAAATGAGATAGATTGCAGAGTAGCGATTAACAGCTTGGACTTTAAAAGTGTTAATTGGCAAATACAGTTCAACACAGATAAAGGTGAGGTATTACATTTTGGGAGGAAGAGCCGGGAGGTCACTTATTATTTGGAAGGTGTGAGTCTGGGTCAGGTAGAGGAACAAAGGGATCTCGGAGTAGAAATAAATAAATCACTAAAAGTTGCGACACAGGTTAGCAAGGCCATAAAATAAAAGCAAACCAAGCACCAGGGTTTGATTTTCGGCTTTGCCATTTTCAGGGCTGTCATGTATCTTACATTATTATATTTAACTGTATCCTAACATGCTATACATGACTGTAATAAGATATGACCTGTAACCACCAGCATACCTTACCACCAGGGGTGCACTTGCAAGAGACAGGTATATAAGGACAGGTCTCAGGCAAGTGCAGCTTTCCAGAGCTGTGAAATAAAGGTGCAGGTCCAGAGTGACCTTGACTTCACTACATGCCTCGTGTGAATCTGTACTGAGGGGACATGACTTTACACTTTGTGAACATCGACTCCTCACCCTGGATCTTGATCTTAGTCATTGCTTGGCATAAAAATGGGACGATCCGTCTATGCATCGACCTGAAAGAGGTCAACAAGGTCATCAACCCCGACAAGTACCCTCTTCCTACCATCGACGAACTATCTTCAGAATTCCACGGCTCAATAATTTTTACGAAACTCGACATGTGCCGCAGTTACCTGCAAATATCTCGAGCGGAGGACAGCAAACTGCTCATGGCATTTACGATGCATGATGGTCTGTATCAGTATCGACGCATGCCCTACGGACTATCTTCTGCACCAAGTGCATTTCAGAAGATTGTCACTACTATGCTAGCAGGCATAGAGGGAGCCCTCAATCTGCTTGATGATATAGTCGTCCACGGACGGACAATGGAAGAACATGACCAGTGACTTCACGCAGTTATGGCTAGACTTGCTACACATAACATTACACTTAATGCCGATAAGTGTACATTCGCTGCTGGAGAAATAAACTTTCTGGGCTAAAGAGTCACAGCACAAGGAACATTGATGCCATCCAGTGAATGCAGGAGGCTACCAACATCAAAGAACTTCCATCATTCCTCGGCACTTGCAACTTCTATCTGAAGTTCGGCCCGCACTAGGCGCACATTGCTGAACCACTTCGCAAGTTGCTGCACAAGGACGTCCCTTGGGAATGGTCAGATTCACAGGCTCAGGCATTCACCACGCTTAAGGAGAAAATCACATCCCCTCCTATCCTCGTGCACTTTGATCCGAATGCCACTACATACGTCACCACGGATGCATGAGGCACCGCCATGGGTGCTGTGCTCTCCCAATGGATTGACGGCCTGGAACGCCCAGTAGCCTCAACCTCTCACACGCTCTTGTCTGCAGAACGTAAATACTCTACAGAGGAATGCGAAACACTCACTTGCAACTACGCATGTGAATGCTGGCACATCTACCTCTATGGCGGGAAATTTACCCTCCGTACGTCTCACCAAGCGCTAACTCCGCTACTTGCTACAGCTGGATCTGGGCACAGACCTCTACGAATCAGGCGATGGTCAGATAGCCTTCATCAGTATAACTTTGATGTACAGTACATCGCTGGCAGTCGCAACCACGTAGCTGACATGCTCAGCCCCTCAACACCTGCTTCGGACTCTGGTGCTGACTTGTTCACAGATGACGACACATATGTCACGTCGATCATCACTCAATCCATCAGAAACTTTGTCTCCTGTGATGAACTCAAAACCAAATCACGGCGTGATGCAACGCTCCAGCACATGTGCCACTTCCTCCAGACTGAGTGGCCTAAGCAAATTCCGGAAGAGCTGAAAACATTCCACAGACTCTGCGATGAATTTTCCATTTGGAATGATGGCTGCCTAGCTCGTGGTGAGAGAGCAGTAATTCCCAAGTCACTTCAACAGCGCATTTTCTCATTGGCACACGATGGACACCCTGGCATTGTCCGCATGAAGCAGAGATGTCGTGATTCAGTATGGTGGCCTGGGATTGACACTCGCATCGAGGAGTTTCTCTCACACTGCGAAGCATGCAGTCTGAGCGAAAAGGCCACAAACATCCGACCAGCTCCATTGAAGCCCATTCCATGGCCACAGAAACCATGGCAACAACATCAGTTGGATATCTTCGGTCCAGTTGAAGCAGCCCCACAGCACCAGCGTTTCCTTGTTGTAGTACATGACCTGCATTCCAAATGGCCAGAAATCGCTACAAGTTCAGTGACCTCATCAACGATCGTTACTCGTCTGCAGCGTATGTTCATGAAGTGGGGCCTCCCAGAGGCCATAATCACTGACAATGGACCACAGTTTTTGTCTGAACAGTTAGCGGAGTTCCTTATTCGTCATGCTATCGAGCATCGCCTTACTGCTCGGTACAATCCTCAAGGCAACAGAGGTGTTGAGCAATTTAACCAGGTCATCAAAGAGGGTTTGAAAGCAGCAGGCCAAATATTCAACAAAGCGGTTCAAACTATTCTCCACACATACCGTTCCACAAAGCACTTGCTAACCCGGGAGGACACCCGCTGAGCTCATGATTGGGCGGAATTTTTACTGCCTACTCGACATTCTCAAACCCCCAGCAAAACCTAGCGCGAAGATAACTGTCATGTAAGTACATGCTGTTTGTAGCCACCAGATGGTGTTATTGTTGGAGGCCACTGAGCAGCACGCACATGGTGCTGCTCTGGTATAAAAGGCCAGCCATTTTGTGAGTCAGGCACTTTGGGCCAAAATAAAGCAGAAGCAAGGTTGTACCTTGCTTAGTTAAACACTACTCAGTTTGAACCTTTATTGCATACATAATATTTGGCGACGAGAATACAAGAACCTTTGTTTGCAAAGTGAGCACGATTGGATTTTTAAAGTGATTTGTGGAGGGAGAAGATTGGGCAGATTTTGTGAGCTGTTTGAACCAGTACTTCGTGGCCAACAAAATGGAGGGGGTCGACGTTGCAGATTGTTGCCGGGTCGTCGTTCTCACTGTGTGTGGTTCAAAGATCTACGGTCTGATAAAGAATCTACTCATGCCTAGTGATTCAACCAAGAAAATGTCATGTATGTCGACCTGTATTCTAACTGTATAGTCACATAAGGTGTGCCGCCAGAGGGCACTGCGGTGGGAGACCTGAGGGTCACTTGCATAGGTGTGCAGGGCCCACAATAAAAGGCTGCTCACCATGCTTGTGCCTCATGTTGGAGTTACAATAAATGGGACTAAGGTCACAACAGCTCAAGTACAATACTAGACCTCGTGGAGTCATTCATAAGAGTATTAAAGACATAACAACTGGCAACGAGATTACGAACTTTCACGCACAAATGACTAACCTTGGTGCATTAGGAAAGTTCTCAGAGGGTGAAGATTGGGAAGCCTTTACAGAGCAGCTCGAACAATATTTCGTAGCAAACGACCTGGTAGGCAATGATCTGGCCACACTGACAGATAAGCGCAGAGCTTTCCTGTTGACCAGTTGTGGGCCCGCGGTCTACAGCCTCGTCAGGGACTTGCTTGCACCAGAGAAAACAACGGGCAAATCATACGAGGAGCTGAAAGTGCTAATTCGGGACCAACTCAAACCGAAGGAGAGCATCCTCATGGCCAGGCATCGATTTTATACACACCACCGCCCCGAGGGCCAGGAAATCGCGAAGTACGCTGCCGACTTCAGGAGGCTGGCAGGACCGTCAGGAATTTGGCGCATCCCTCGCCGATGCGTTGCGGGACGTCTTCGTAATTGCCATCGGTCATGAGGCCCTTCTTCACAGGCTACTGTCTGCCGAAACCACCGTCACTCTGCAAAAGGCCATCAACATCAACCAGGCATTCATGACCTCAAGCTGCAGCTCCAAGCAGATGATGACTCACTCTCAGGACTCAAACCCAGTAAGTACTGTAAATAGAATGGCGCCTTTCACAGGCAGAACTGTTGAACGTGAATCTGCCCAGGGCAGAGCATATAGGCCCCCGAGTCCTTTAACTCAGAGTCCGCCGAGGGGTGCAAACGTAAGTCGAGTAGCACCATGCTGGCGTTGCGGAGTTAACCACAGGGCTCATCAGTGTCGGTTCAGAGACTATGTGTGCAAAGGCTGCAGCACAAAGGGCCACCTCCAGCGAAGGTTCAAAAGAGCTGTGACTCACTACATGGAAGAGAAGTCAGCAGATGGCTGTGAATTCAGTGCGGATTACAAGGAGATGGCTCGAGAGGCAGCTCAGTCCCAGGACGAAGTGTATGGAGTATATACCTGCACCACAGATTGTCCTCCAGTGATAATGGAAGTCTAGATAAATGGCGTTCCAGTCTTCATGGAAGTGGACATGGGGGCGAGTCAGTCAGTAATGAGCCAGGAAGCCTTTGAGAGGCTATGGAACGATCAAGCTGAACGACCCAAGCTGGTCCCGGTTCAGGCAAAGCTGCGCACCTACACCAAGGAACTGATATCAGTTGTTGGTAATGCGGATGTAAGTGTATCCCATGATGGCACGGTGCACAATTTACCATTGTGGATTGTTTCAGGTGATGGACCAACGCTACTTGGAAGAAGATGGATGGGGAAGACTTCATCCCTCCAGCGATCGACGTCCCCCGTGCTCAGAGGCAGAGCAAGCCCCGACCTTCGGTTGGACCAGGCACCGGAGAGCAGATCCGCGCAGCCCCCGAGGCACAGACCGCTCATCACGACTGCGTGGCGATGATCCAGCCGAGACGACCCGAACACACCTTCCCGGTTTCTGTGGCAGGACTCCTGGGGAGGAAGATTGGATCCGAGGGCGCCTTCCCAGCTTCAGTGGCAGAATCCCTGGGAAAGAAGATCGTGGCAGTCGACATCATGGACAGGGAAAAGATGGCGTCCAAACCATGAGGTGCAGCGCTAATGGAGCAATGACACGTGGCTCCACGCAAGGAAGATGATTGGGGTAAAAGTAGTAAGGCCATTTTAAAGGAGACCAGCAACCCGCCATTTTTGAATGAACTGCTTGAAATTGGTAACCAATGTAAAAGTTCAGCTGTAACGAACAAAATGTTGTTGAGTGATGTCGGGTGCAAATTGCAATCAGCCAATGTAGCGGGCGAACACCTAACGGTCGTATACAGGTCCAGCCGGCTACCCAATGCTGTAGCCTGCGTCCCCAGGACCAGAACGATGTATCATAAAGTGTCTCCACAGCTGACAGAAGTAGACAAGCCGCAGAGTAAATGATCCCCGGAGAGCAGAGGCACCGGTAGCGATACCCTGCCTCAGATTGGTTTAACATTGCAGACACCCGATGATATGAACCGCCACGGGCCAGAAACAAGTAAACTGCGCCTATGCTCACAGTCAGCTACCGTCGGCCACCACCCGGGTGGAAAAGGCGCAGCCCACAAACCCACTCGCCACCACGGCAATGCCCAAGAGCAAAGGGTCACCCGCAACGGCTCCTCCGAATGGGACCTGGACCAGCCAGGATCGCAAACTAGAGAGTGCTCACAACGGTGCCCTCAAGGAAAGCGAGTCAGCAGTCCCCTGCGAACTGCTAGACAAGACGAGGCAGCCCCACCGTCGCTTAGACGAAACGCTCACTCACTCAGACCACTTCTCAGGGATCAGCAGTGACACTGTGCAAACGAAAAGGACAGGGAGGTCACAGACACATCAGCTGCCTTTGGGCCTGCCCGACACTAGGAGTAACGGCAAGAGCCCTGAACTCTGGCAACTCGAGCAAAATGAGCTCACCTCACCCACAGACCCACTAGCATGGGGCGCTGCACTGCCACCAGACGACCCGGATCTCATCCGGCCATGCTGGAACTAGACTGTCCTTGTACTGATATACCTGTACTGATCATGTAAATGTACCACACAAAAAGAAACGCAACTGTAATCCACCCAACAAAATTACCAAGATGTAATTGTAAAACCCATGTGATGAACTTGCATGTAGCGGGCCATTAGCATGATCTCTGTGTGGCGGCGGGGGAGAATGGAGTAGTCATGGACTCACAACCAGAAACCACAGGGGCCTCCACTGGCAACAAATCTCACTACCAACCCACCCAAGCTAGAAGTGACCATCCAATGATCAACCAGGAAGAGCAAAGCCCCGGTCACTGTCAATGTACGAGTCAATTTGCATTAAAGGCTTGAGGGGGAAGTGATGTCATGTATGTAGACCATGTATACTAACGGTGTAGTCATATAAGGTGTGCCACCAGAGGGCACTGCGATGGGACACCTGAGGGTCACCTGCTTAGGTGTGCAGGGCCCAGCATAAAAGGCTGCCCACCATGCTTATGCCTCACTCTGGAGTTATAATAAATGGGACTAAGGTCACAACAGCTCAAGTACAATACTAGACCTCATGGAGTTATTTATAAGAGTATTAAAGACATAACAGAAAACATACGAGGAGTTGTGTACATTGATACAGGAGCACCTTAAGCCATATGACGACATCATCATCTCGAGATACGGGTTTTATACACACGTTCGATCGGAGGGCCAGAGCGCGGCGGAATTTGTTGCTGACCTGAGACATCTAGCGGGACAGTGCAAGTTCGGGACGGTGTTGGCAGACATGCTGCAGGAGTTCTTTGTTATCGGTATCAAACACAGGGTGATCCTGCGCAAACTTCTGGCGGTAGAGGAGTTGGATTTAAAAAGGGCCATCCAGATCGCTCAATCATGTAGGACGACGGACAGGAGTCTAAAACAAATAGCGGTGAAGAACCGAACCTCGGCAAGTACTGTAAATGCGATTGATTCGGCGTTCGGCAGAGCGGCACATGGCAGGGCCTATCCACTGTGTTCGTGAAACCTGTGGCTGCCCAAAGTCCGCCAGCGGGAATGTATCCGACTTCTCCGTGTTGGCGTTGTGGGGGAAATCATCGGCACCAGCAGTGCCGATTTAAGCAATATACTTTCAAAGGTTGTCTGAGAGTGGGGCATCTCCAGCACTAGTGTCTGCAGATGAGCAAGCGAGCTGCGGCACACCACGTGGGGGATGAGAGCCAGACTAGCCGGATCCGGATACGCAATCCGAGATGCCAGGGGAGGAAGTGTATGGACTGAACTCTTTCATAACCAAGAGTAAACCATTTTTGATTAACGTGAAGTTTAACGGTATACCGGTATCGATGGAACTGGACACAGGGGTGAGTCAATCGATCATGAACGATAAGCATTTAATAAGCTGTGGGATACTAAGACTGTGAGGCCCAGACTGAGCCCTGTTAACGCCAAGCTGCGCATGTACACCAAAGAATTGATAAAGGTGATTGGCAGTACACAAATTAACGTGTCGTTTAACGGTGCGGTTCACGAGTTACCGCTGTGGATTGTTTCAGGCAATGGCCCAACGCTGCTTGGCAGGAGCTGGTTGAAGAAAATCAGATGCGACTGGAATGACATAAAGGCGTTGTCGTCGGAGGAAGATACATGTCCCGAAGTATTGAGCAAGTTCCCCTCGCTGTTCGATCTGGGTATCGGCAATTTCACGGGAGCCAAGGTGCAGATCCACGTGGACTCAGATGCAAGACCCGTCCATCATAAAGCTCGGGCAGTGCCGTGTATGATGAGGGAGAAGGTCGAAATTGAACTGGCCCCATTGTTCCTGTGCTGAAAAGTGATGGCACAGTCAGAATCTGTGGAGAGTACAAGGCTACGATCAACAGGGTTTCGAAACAAGATCAGTACCCATTACTGAAGGCTGATGACTTGTTTGCAACGCTAACTGGAGGGAAGTCATTCACAAAACTGGACTTGACATCAGCTTATATGATGAAGGGGTTGATCGCGACGTCGAAGAGACTTACGTGCATTAACACGTACAAAGGACTGTTTATTTACCACAGTTGCCCATTTGGAATTCGCTCAGCTGCAGCAGTATTCCAGAGGAATATGGAAAGTCTACTGAAGTCCGTTCCC
This sequence comes from Pristiophorus japonicus, assembly GCF_044704955.1. Taxonomy (NCBI): domain Eukaryota; kingdom Metazoa; phylum Chordata; class Chondrichthyes; family Pristiophoridae; genus Pristiophorus; species Pristiophorus japonicus. Next base: position 25,040,579 of record NC_091986.1, read on the forward strand.
AGAACCGTGATGTTCCAAGCTGACATCCTGATCACCGGTCATGACTCCAAGGAACATCTAAACAACCTGGAAGAGGTTCTACTGCGTTTGGACGGAGTTGACTCAGACTTAAACGCCCGAAGTGCATCTTCATGGCACCGGAGATCGAATTCCTCGGGAGGAAAATCGCCGCTGATGGCATCAGACCTACTGACGTGAAAACCAAAGCCATCAAGAATGCAACCAAGCTGCAGAACGTGATGGAGCTGTGTTCATTCCTGGGTCTACTCAACTGTTTTGGTAATTTCCCAAATAAACTGAGCACCTTACTTGAACCACTGCACATGCTATTGAGACAAGGCAACAATTGGGTGTGGGGCGCATTGTAAGACAGAGCCTTCGAGAAAGCCACCAATCTGTTTTGCTCGAACAAGCTGCTGGTACATTATGACCCATGTAAACGTTTAGTTTTGGCCTGTGACGCATCATCATATGGAATTGGTTGAGTGTTACAACAAGCCAATGAGTCGGGGAAACTTCAACCTGTCGCGTATGCATCCAAAAGTTTGTCTAAAGCAGAAATGTATGGTAGAAAAAGAAGCTTTAGTGTGTGTGTACAGTGTTAAAAAGATGCATCAATACATGTTCAGTCTGAGGTTCGAATTAGAAACCGATCACAAGTTGCTCATTTTGTTGTTTTCCGAGAGCAAAGGTATGTATGCATGCCGACAATGTTATGATGTACCTTGTATATACCTTACCTGTACACCAGAGGGTGCACACTGCAGGTAACCAGTATAAAAGAGAGCTCACCTCTTGATGTCCTCATTCTAGGAGCTGCAATAAAGGACTACAATCTTCACAGTTTAAGTACCATACCCCTGCCTTGTGGAGCCATTAACAGAGTGCCTACATATACAACAGCTGGCGATGAGGTCACGAACTACACACAAAACATGTCCAATCTCAGCAACTTCCAACAATTCACCGATGGGGAAGATTGTGACGCCTTCGTGCAAAGGTTAGAACACTTCTTCATAGCCAACAACCTGGATGGGAACACACCGGCCACACTGGCGAATAAGCGCAGGGCCATCCTGCTTAGAAGTTGTGGGCCCATTATCCATGGCCTCGTCAGGGACTTGCTAGCCCTAGCGAAGACAACAACCAAGAGCTATGGGGAACTCGTAACCTTAATACAAGAGCACCTAAAACCCAAAGAAAGCATCCTCACAGCCAGGCACCGGTTTTACACTCACCGGCGGCCCGAAGGCCAAGAAATTGCTAAGTATGCTGCAGATTTAAGAAGATTGGCTGCACCGTGTGATTTTGGTGACCACCTTACCGAAGCACTAAGCGACATATTTGTTATTGGAATCGGCCACGAGGGCCTGATCCACAAACTGCTCCCTGCGGACATCACAGTCACCCTGCAGAAGGCAATTAAAGTGAGCCAGGCCTACATGATTTCGGTCGGCGACTCCAAGCAAATGATGACCTACACCTTGGACTCTAAACTGCCGAGCGCAGTGAACCGAACGGCGACTTTTAAAGGCTGAAATGCTGCCCCGAGTCCCACAACCATGAGTCCACCACATGGGGCCAACCGGCTAGCCCCGTGCTGGCGCTGTGGAGGAAACCACAGGGCCCACCAGTACCGCTACAAAGAGTACACCTGCAAAGGCTGCAACGCGAAAGGGCACCTTCAGAGAATGTGCAGAAAAAGCTTTACTCACCGCGTCGCTGAAGAGTTGGCCGATCACCTGGGCTCTGACACAGATGAAGACGAAGCATCTCAACCCCTGGAAGAAGAGTATGGAATTTATATCTGCTCCACCAAGAGTTCCCCGTGGAAGATAGAAGTAGACATCAACGGAGTTCCAGTTTCGATGGAGATCGACACAGGGGCGAGCCAGTCTTTGATGAGCCAGACGACCTTTGAAAAACTTTGGTTGAATCCCTCCAAACGACCAAAGCTGTCTGCTGTCAGGCAAAGCTGCTCACCTACACCAAAGGCAAAATCCCAGTAATTGGCAGCGTGGACGCCCAGGTCTCCCAGGGCGGCGTGATGAACAAGCTCCCACTGTGGAAATTTGTCGGAGATGGTCCAACGCTGCTGGCAAGAAGTTGGATGAAGCAGGTCCAAGTCGGTCGAAGTGACGACGGCCTCCGGGCTCCAGCAATCGACATCCCACGCAGTCCCAAACTTGGATCCATCGCCGCACCTAGAAATCCGACCATCCAGCTCGACTGCACGGTGACGACTCCACAACACCGTGGCTGGATCACCAAAACCGAACGTCCAGACCTCACCTTCCGGGTCGTGGCAGGACTCCAAGTGGATTCCCGACGTTTGTGGCTGAACCCGAGAAGGAAAAGACCACCACAGCCTACCTGGAGGAGAGCGAGCAGATGGCGGCCGCACCACGAGGCGAAGAACCTAAAATCAAAATGGCCGCGACCAGACCACGAGGGGCAGCGTTGGAGGAGCGACACGTGGCACCGAGCGGCAAACCGGATTGGAAGGTCCCCTTAAAGGAGACTGGTAACCCAAAGAAATTAAAGGGACAGTTTCACTCTAAAGATGACAAGGACTTTAAAGTTAAAAGTACAATTAGCAAATGCAGATATGCTAATGTAACGTTGAATTGTGATGCCGGAGTAACCGATGAAAAAAATGTAATGAATGCTTGTGTAAGTGATGTTAAGAATAAGTTTGTAATGTTAAATGATGATGATAGAAATTTTAAAATGACAAATGCAACCATGTATGGAGACACCGAGATACAAGAAAGTGATGTAAATGCTGTAAGTAACAATGTAAAGAGAAATAGCAGTGCATATTCAACTATTTATGATCGGAGCCAATGTGTCACGTATGCAAGAAATAGACTGTCAAAAGACACCAGGTTCTACAGGTACAATGTAAATGCCAAAGGAATCCCCCTGTGGGAGACCTCCAGGTCCAGCGGGCTACCTGACCATGTAGCCTGGAATTTTAGGACAAATGTGATGTCCCAGGAAGGGCTCACACACACCCAGTGAGAGCAGACCCACTGCAGGGACAGCAGTCAATGGGCAGAACAGCCACCACCACTAGCAACCTGCCCCAAATCGGCCCTATACCCTTTGGCCACCAGGACTAACACCAGACCGAGAGGCCAGTACCCTCCAGCTTTCCTGGTGGACCCTGGGATGACCAGACTTTCATCACCAATGAAGGACAAGGAGCCCACACAGTCCTGTGGGCCTGCCCACCACCACACACCACCACTTACCCACACCACAGAGTATGTACCCTACCCACTGCACTGGCTCCACCACTGAGGGATCCCACAACAGTGACACACACATGGTCTGCGTGTGAAGGGGGGGAAATGTATGAGGCCAACCTCAAGTACAGGGATCACACCTGGCACCCACACAACCCTCACCACAACCTCCCTGATAGAGAATTCAAGCTCTGCAGCCTGGCTGCAGTTTTGAAAAAAAAACAGACCACATTGCATTAAGTCATCAATCAACTTGACATTTTAGAACCTTTGGGTAGCGAGCCAATTAAAGGTTAACAGACTATCAAATGAGCCAATAAGGTCAAAGAAGGCGAGTTCTTTTCTGTAAATTGAACCAGGTATAAGTACAGCCATTTTGGCCATGTGGTCTCAGAAGGACAAAGGCCTGGCTTAAAGCCAAGAGCTTGTTGCTGCTGCCAGAATAAAGTTACATTAAAACTACAATCGGAGTGCGTATTTCATTGGAAATTAAGAGCCCACTACTGATCAACTCCCCAGATCATGGCAATTAGGACTAGAAAAATGCTTAGGGGGGGGAGTGTTGTTATGCATGCATGCCTACAATATTATGATGTACTGTAACACTGAATGTACCTTCATCCTGTATATATCTTACCTGTACACCACAGGGTGCTGCTGCTGGAGACCTAAGGGTTACCTGCACACTGCACCAGATGGCAGACGAGGATGGCAAGGTGGAGAGTGTGCAGGAGCAGCCCGTACAGGAAACCCCTCCACACAGAACTGAAAGGCACGGAGGGGATTTCCCCGAGGAGGCTCAAGTTGTGAGGCGCCGGGTCCCGAGGGAGGTTTTGGGCCTTGGCGCCGATAAGGAATTCCATCCGGACGGGGGTCAGTTCGGACGGGATCTCCCCACGTTCTTGAGCCGCCTTGACACACCTAACGGAGTAAGGGCCCATGCTGTTTTTAGCAGTCTTCACAGTTTAAGTACCATACCCCTGTCTCGTGGAGTCATTAACAGAGTGCCTACATATACAACAAATACCAACGCTTCATCCCGCATCCAAAGGTGGGCGCTGACATTATCTGCCTATGATTATGTCATTCGCCACAGACTTGGCACAGAGAATTGTGCTGAATCTTTGAGCCGGTTGCCGTTGCTAACTTCGGAGGTGGAAACGCCACAACCGGCAGATTTAATGTTAATCATGGATGCTTTTGAGAATGAAGGTATCCCTGTCACGGCTCAACAAGTTAAGACCTGGACCAGCCAGGTCCCACTTTTTAAAAAGGAGGGAGAGAGAAAACTGGGAATTATAGAGCGGTTCGTCTGACACTGGAGGTGGGGAAAATGCTGGAATCAATTATTAAAGATGAAATAGCGCATTTGGGAAGCAGTGACAGGATCGGTCCAAGTCAGCATGGATTTATGAAGGGGAAATCATGCTTGCCAAATCTTCTAGAGTTTTTTGAGGATGTAACTAGTAGAGTGGATAAGGGAGAACCAGTGGATGTGGTGTATTTGGACTTTCAAAAGGCTTTTGACAAGGTCCCACACAAGAGATTGGTGTGCAAAATTAAAGCACATGGTATTGGGGATAATGTACTGACGTTTATAGAGAACTGGTTGGCAGACAGGAAGCAAAGAGTGGGAATAAACAGGTCTTTTTCAGAATGGCAGGCAGTGACTAGTGGGGTGCCGCAGGGCTCAGTGCTGGGATCCCAGCTATTTACAATATACATTAATGATATAGATGAAGGAATTGAATGTAATATCTCCAAGTTTGCAGATGACACTAAGCTGGGTAGCAGTATGAGCTGTGAGGAGGATGCTAGGAGGCTGCAGGGGGACTTGGACAGGTTAGGTGAATGGGCAAATGCATGGCAGATGCAGTATAATGTAGATAAATGTGAGGTTATCCACTTTGGTGGCAAAAACAGGAAGGCAGATTAATATTTAAATGGTGACAGATTAATAAAAGCTGAGGTGCAATGAGACCTGGGTGTCATGGTACATCAGTCATTGAAGGTTGGCATACAGGTACAGCAGGCAGTAAAGAAGGCAAATGGCCTTCATAGCGAGGGGATTTGAGTATAGGAGCAGGGAGGTCTTACTGCAGTTGTACAGGGCCTTGGTGAGGCCTCACCTGGAATATTGTGTGCAGTTTTGTTCTCCTAATCTGAGGAAGGGCATTCTTGCTATTGAGTGAGTGCAGCGAAGGTTCACCAGACTGATTCCCGGGATGGCAGGACTGACATATGAAGAAAGATTGGATTGACTAGGGTTATATTCACTGGAATTTAGAAGAATGAGAGGTAATTTCATAGAAACATATAAAATTCTGATGGGATTGGACAGGTTAGATGCAGGAAGAATGTTACCGATGTTGGGGAAGTCCAGAACCAGGGGTCACAGTCAAAGGATAAGGGGTAAGCCATTTAGGACTGAGATGAGGAGAAACTTCTTCACTCAGAGAATTGTGAACCTGTGGAATTCTCTACCACAGAAAGTTGTTGAGGCCAGTCGTTAGATATATTCAAAAGGGAGTTAGATGTGGCCTTTATGGCTAAAGGGATCAAGGGGTATGGAGAGAAAGCAGGAATGGGGTACTTAAGTTGCATGATCAGCCATGATCATATTGAATGATGGTGCAGGCTCAAAGGGCCGAATGGCCTACTCCTGCACTTATTTTCTACATTTCTATGTTTCTATGATATTATCGGTGGTAAATGGTTGCATCCTCAAAGCGGATTGGTCTGCTAAGCAAATGTGCGAGGAGGCCAAACCGTACATTCGTCGCAAGGACGAACTGTCTAGTCAAGCAGATTGCATATTGTGGGGCAATCGAGTTGTAATGCCTAAGAAAGGGAGAGAGAACTTTGTGCATGAGTTACACAGCACACATCCTGGTATAGTGATGATGAAGGCCATCGCCAGGTCCCATGTATGGTGGCCAGGAGTTGATTCTGAGCTGGAAGCATGCGTACATCAGTGCAACACTCACATGCAGCTCAGCAAAGCACCAACGGAATCGCCGCTGAGTCTGTGGTCATGGCCATCCAAACCTTGGTTCAGGATCCATGTAGATTTTGTAGGTCCCTTCCTGGGTAGGATGTTTTTAGTGGTGGTGGATGCTTATTTGAAGTGGATAGAATGCATAATCATATCATCCAGCACGTCCACGGCAACCATGGAGAATCTCAATGTCATGTTCGCAACACATGGTCTGCCTGACATAGTGGTGAGCGACAATGGGTCGTGCTTCATCAGTCAGGAGTTTCAAGAGTTTGTAAAACTTAACGGCATACAACATGTAAGGTCAGCACCGTTCAAGCCTGCGTCCAACGGGCAAGCAGAACATGCAGTACAAATTATCAAGCAAAGCATGAGGAGAGTAACCCAAGGGTCACTGCAGACCCGCTTGTCTTGCATACTGCTGAGTTACAGGAAAAGATCCCACACACTCACAGGGGTCTCGCCTGCTGAACTTATATGAAAAGAGGTCTTAAGACCAAGTTACCTCTTGTACACCCGGATTTAAGTAATCATGTTGAATACAGAAGACAGAGTCAACAAGGGTACCACGATCGCGCAACTGTGTCACGCGAGATTTCTGTTGATGATCCTGTATATGTGTTGAACTATGGTCAGAGTCCCAAATGGATCACTGGTATGGTCATGGCCAAGGAGGGCAACAGAGTATTTGTTATTAAGCTCAAAAATGGGCAAACTTGCAGGAAACACATGGATCAAACAAAGCTGAGGCACACAGATGAGCCAGAGCAGTCGGACGAAGAAACCGCCGACGACCAACCAACCTACCAGCAGCCTTCAGTGGACTCAAGGCTCATCAGTGAATCAGGAATTTTCATCACAGACTTGTTCAATAAAAATGGACTTGCAATTCCTGACATGGCCACTGCCACCCCCAACAAGTCAGCCATCCAACCACCAGCCACAACAGACTCCGCACATTCACCCAAGGCTGGAATCGAACTGAGACGATCAACCTGGGATCGCAAAGCACTGGACCGTCTCAAACTGTGAAAGACTGTGATAAGATCTCAGAGGAGGGTATTGTCATGTATGTACATGCTGTTTGTAGCCACCAGATGGTGTCATTGCTGGAGGCCACTGAGCAGCACGCACATGGTGCTGCTCTGGTATAAAAGACCAGACATTTTGTGAGTCAGACACTTTGGACCAAAATAAAGCAGAAGCAAGGTTGTACCTTGCTTAGTTAAACAGTACTCAGTTTGAACCTTTATTGCATACATAACAATAACCACACTCACATCCCAGATTTCAGAATGCCAACGAAAAGCAAAGTCATACACTGACACAAAACGACATGCTCAAAAGCCCCAGCTGAAGAACGGAGATTGGGTCAGAGTTAAGCACCCAAACCATAGTCATAAGCTTGCATCTTCATTTACGCCTCCAAAACAGGTCAGGCGAAAGTTCAGCCCTCACATTTACGAGCTCAATGCTGGAACTCGATGGACCGCTCGTAGACCGATCCCAACTCACAGGCCAACAGACCAGCAGGATGGAACAGAGGCACCATTCTGTTCCCCAACCGAAAACCTCGATCAAACTCCACGCCGGTCTCAGCATATTGGAACATGTCCTGACTATCTCAAGTACTTTGTCTGTTCATAGACTGTGTTTTCAGAAGGGGGGAAATATGTTGTGTTCATACTCTATTTGTTTGTTACACGAACCCTCACGAGACAGGCATTAGAACGCTGAGAGAGCTATTCACGCATTGCTGTAAATATGCTGGTTCATGCTGGTTTTGGAGACCATTGTTGGGAATTGCTACAAAGGACAGCTAAGTTACATTACAACTGTTTCAGTTAGTCTGGTTATTTACATACACAACAGTATTAAATGTTTTTCAGCACTGTGTCCAGGTCTCTGGGACCACACTAGTGGCCTTGACGGAGTCAGCTATCTCCTTCCATAGCCTTCAGCAGCGCGGTTAGATATGAGTATCAGCGCTCCAATCATTATAATTGTAAAGTCCTGTCCCCTCAGTACAGATTCACATGAGGCATGTAGTGAAGTCAAGGTCACTCTGGACCTGCACCTTTATTTCACAGCTCTGGAATGCTGCACTTGCCTGAGACCTGTCCTTATATACCTGTCTCTTGCAAGTGCACCCCTGGTGGTAATGTATGCTGGTGTTTACAGGTCATATCTTATTACAGTCATGTATAGCATGTTAGGATACAGTTATATATAATAATGTAAGATACATGACATCACCCTCCGCCAAGGTCTTTATAGGTTCAGTTTCTCAGGTGGTCTACGCTCTCGCGTGGAGCGTGAGTTGTGATTCAGTTGTTTGCCTTAGTGTCTGTTTTTCTTTGGGTGTGGTTGCTGGTATCTCGCCTGGGCTGTCTGTTTCGATTGGTGTGATTGTTGTTGACTCGCCTGGGCTGTCTGTTGGGATTGCCCTTTCCTCAGGTTGTTCCCTCTGTCTGTCCACCAGGTGTGGTGCGAGTTCCACATTGTAGTCTGCCTCTAGTTCCGCAGTGTTGTTGGTAAATCTGCTTTGACTTGGTCTACATGCCTCCAACAGGTTTTGCCATTGTCCATTTGTACTACCAGTAGCCTGTTTCCTTCCTTGCCTGTTACTGTCCCTGCAAGCCATTTGGGACCCCTGCCATAGTTTAGTACAAACACTTTGTCCCCTATCTCATTCCATCTCCCCCTCGAATTTCTGTCATGGTACTCAGTCAGCTTATGACGCTTTGCCTCAACGATTTCGTGCATGTCTGGGAGGATTAATGAGAGCCTTGTTTTTAAAATCCTTTTCATCAACAGTTGTGCTGGGGGGATCCCAGTCAGTGAGTGCGGACGAGATCTGTATGCCAGCAGCAGTCACGACAGGCGACCCTGCAGCGTGGGACCTTGGATTTTAAGCATGCCTTGTTTAATGATTTGCACTGCTCTCTCCGCCTGGCTGTTGGAGACCAGCTTGAACGGTGCCGTCTTGACGTGATTTATGCCGTGGTCAATTATAAAGTCTTGGAATTCTGCACTGGTGAAGCACGGACCATTGTCACTGACCAATATGTCAGGGATTCCGTGCGTTGCAAATATGGTTGTGAGGCTCTCCACAGTGGTGGAGGTTGTGCTCGAGTTTAAAATGGTGCATTCGATCCACTTTGAAAATGCATCTACAACTACGAGGAACATTTTGCCCATGAATGGGCCCGCATAGTCTACGTGCACCCGCAACCACGGTTTGGTAGGCCAGGGCCAGGGGCTCAGTGGAGCCTCCCTGGGGGCATTGCTGAGTTGGGCACAAATGGTGCACCTTCGGACGCAGAGCTCCAAGTCCGCGTCAATATCAGGCCACCAGACGTGGGATCTGGCTATGGTTTTCATGAGAACGATCCCGGGTGCTCGCGGTGGAGCTCCCGGACAAATGCCTCTCTGCCTCTCAGAGGCATGACTACTCGGCTGCCCCACATCAGGCAGTCTGCTTATAGTGATATCTCATGCATGCGCCTGTGAAAGGGTTTTAATTTCTCGGGGAAGGCATCGCGAGCCTCTACCCAGTCACCGGTTAGGACACATCTTTTTACTAAGGATGACGTGGGGTCGCTGGCCGTCCAAGCTCTGATTTGGCGAGCCGTCATGGGCGAACCTGTGGACTCAAAGGCATTGATTTCCATGACTATCTCACAGTCCTGTTCGTCAGACCCTTCCATGGTCGCCACGGGTAGCTTGCTGAGCGCGTCGGCACAGTTGTCTGTGCCTGGTCTGTGCCTTATGGTATAGTTGTAGAACGCCAGCATGAGTGCTCACCGTTGAATTCGCGCCGAGGCATTAGCGTTTATTGCCTTACTCTCGGATAAGAGGGATGTGAGGGGCTTCTGGTCGGTTTCTAACGCGAACTTGGCCCCGAAAAGGTATTGGTGCATCTTTTTGACACCGTACACGCACTCGAGCGCCTCCTTCTTTACCATTCCGTACCCGCGCTCCACCCGCGAAAGTGACCTGGAGGCATAAGCTATGGGTTGTAATTTGCTCGCACTATTGACATGTTGCAAAACGCACCCGACCCCATATGCTGATGCATCGCATGTGAGAACTAGCTTTTTACCTGGGTCAAAGAAAGTCAAAACACTGTTGGAACACAGAAGGTTGCATGCCTTATTGAAGGCGCGTTCCTGGGCGTCCCCCCAAAACCAATCGCACCCCTTCCTGAGTAGCACGTGAAGAAGCTCCAGCAGCGTGCTTAAGTTCTGCATAAAGCTCCCAAAGTAATTGAGTAGCCCAAGAAAGGCGCGCAGTTCTGAGACATTCCGGGGCCTGGGTGCCAGGTGAATTGCTTCTGTTTTGGACTCTGTTGGGTGGATTCCATCAGCGGCAATCCTTCTGCCCAAAAATTCAACCTCGGGTGCGAGAAACACTTGGATTTCTTGACTCGTAGGCCTACCTGATCCAACCGCTTTAGTACTTCCTCCAAATTACGGAGATGGGAGTCGGTGTCCCTGCCCGTGATAAGTATGTCGTCTTGAAATACAACCGTCCCCGGGATGGACTTGAGCAGACTCTCCATGTTGCGCTGGAATATGGCAGCTGCCGACCTGATGCCGAATGGGCATCGATTGTACATGAAAAGGCCTCGATGTGTGTTGATGGTGGTGAGTAGCTTGGATTCCTCGGTCAATTCTTGCGTCATATACGCAGATGTGAGGTCTAATTTTGAGAAAAGTTTACCTCCAGCCAATGTGACAAATAAGTCCTCCACTCTGGGCAGCGGGTACTGGTCCTGTAGGGAGACTCTGTTTATGGTAGATTTGTAGTCCCCACAGATTCATACGGATCCATCAGGCTTCATGACTGGGACAATGAGACTTGCCCAGTCGCTAAATTCCACAGGTGATATAATGCCTTCCCGCAGAAGCCTGTCTAGTTCGTGTTGAATCTTTTCCCTCATCACATAGGGTACAGCTCTGGCCTTGTGATGGACCGGTCTAGCATCCTGTGTGATGTAGATTTTGACTTTGACCCCTTTGAAAGTGCCCACACCTGTCTGAAAGAGATGTTCAAATCGCTTTATAACTGTTGAGCAGGAGGTCCGTTCCTCTAATGACATGGCATGGATATCATCCCATTTCCAGTTTAGTTTTGCCAACCAGCTTCTCCCCAGCAGTGCTGGGGGGTCTCCGGGGACAATCCACAGGGGAAGTCGGTTCACTGTCCCTTTGTGTGTGACAGAGAGCGTGGCGCTGCCAAGGACTGGTATGATTTCTTTGGTATAGGTCCTGAGTTTGGTGCCGACCCTTGTGAGTTTTGGTCTGTCTCTTTTATGCGGTCACAGTTGTTCAAATTGTTGAGCGCCCATGAGAGATTGACTCGCTCCCGTATCCAGCTCCATGTGGACAGATATCCCGTTGAGTAGTACCCTCATCATTATAGAAGGCGTCCTGTTGTAGGAGCAGCGGCCATTGATCGTGTTGACCCGCTGTACATCAGTGTCCCGGGTACTGTCCCCACCATCTTCTGGTCCGCTTTCCGACCCATCCGATTCGTATACCAGCCGAGCTGCCGTTTTTTTGCACGCGCGGGCCAAATGCCCTGCATATTCACAATTTCTGCAAACAGCCTGATGAAATCGACATCCCCTTGACGAGTGCCCACCCCCACACCTCCAGCACAGACCTGTTTCATTGTTCAAAGCGCTCCCAAAGAATGAGCTGCGTCTGGCTGATCTCTCTTGAGCTTTTCTCAGTTTGTCGTTGATTGCTCGCATTGTGGGTTGATGAGGTGTGAACGGCCGTTCCTGTGGCCCTTGATGGCTTCTGCCTGCTGTCGAGAGCCTGTTCTCCCGGTTTTGTCTGTGTGTGGGGGTAGCAGCTTGTTTAGTGCTGTGAACTTCTTGTTCCGATATTTCGTTAGTTGTCGTACCTGTATTGTAAATCAATCTTGTTTCTTCTTCCCCTACCAAGAATGTCTGTGCAACCAGTGCTGCTGCCTCTAAGGTCAGGTTCTTGGTCTCTATGAGCTTTCGGAATATGCCTGCGTGGCCTATTCCTTCAATGAAAAAGTCTCTCAGCATTTCTCTCCTCAGTTCATCGGAGAACTCACATAAACTAGCCAACCTCCGAAGTTCCGCCACGAAGTCGGGTATGCTCTGGCCCACACAGCGTCTGTAGTTGTAGAACCTGTGTCTGGCCATGTGTAGGCTGCTCGCTGGCTTCAGGTGGTCTCTTACCAGTGTGCTCAATTCTCCAAACAACTTGCTTGCTGGTTTCTCGGGTGCCAACAGATCCTTCATTAAAGCGTACGTTTTCGAGCCACAGCTGGTCAAGAGAGGGCTCTTCTCTTGTCTGCCTTATCGTCGCCTAACCAGTTTTTGGTTACAAAGCTTTGCTGGAGCCTTTCTATAAAGTCCTCCCAATTGTCTCCCGCATTGTACTTTTCATCTGATCCGTTGTTCATCATTCTGTGGATTCTGTAATCCCGTAACCCGTCGCCACTGTAAAATCCTGACCCCTCAGTACAGATTCACACGAGGCATGTAGTGAAGTCAAGGTGACTCTGGAGCTGCACCTTTATTTCACAGCTCTAGAATGCTGCACTTGCCTGAGACCTGTCCTTATATACCTGTCTCTTGCAAGTGCACCCCTGGTGGTAAGGTATGCTGGTGGTTACAGGTCATATCTTATTACAGTCATGTAAAGCATGTTAGGATACAGTTATATATAATAATGTAAGATACATGACAATAATGAACAGGTAGCACTAGGTTTGCCTGCTGCCTGGACCACTTTCAATGACGTAGGCAAATAGCCAAGTCCATGACACTGCCGGTTTTCGGGCCTAATCCAATTTCTAGGCCATTGACTGCTTTTTTTTGAGCATTCCTGTCACTGTTCTTGCAAAATTGTGAGGTTGGAATTGTGCCATGTTTTACTTAATTGAAAGAATTACAAGTACATCTCCATGTTTATGATTTGTGAGGTATGCTGTGAACAGTTAGCCTATTTGTGGAGAGTTGTAATATCATTCATGTTCGGTATTTAAAGTAGTTTTCAGTTTGCTCACAAACTCGTAATGGAGGTCCCTTTGTTACCACGTCGTAAGCAGGAAGAGAGCTTGCACAATCCATCAACACCTGTAGGAAAATATGAGGAGTGACCATAATCATATAACAGATTGACTGCCTCCAGTTTGGAGTTTGCAGTCAGTCAAGTCAAGGTGACAGCACAAAATTCACTACCCCATTCCCCCAAAAGCATGTTCTTGTGCAATGGTTTTCATTTCAGTACGAGAAAATAAATATTGAGAAATGCTCATCATGTTTGAATGTATTTCCACTGAATTCTACTTTAATAGCAGGAATTAACCCGTTTATTATGGCCTCTGTTAAAATGGCGGACGGAGAAATGTCATAAATACATATCACGCATTCCTCTGCTATTGTCACCAACAGCAATATCTAGTTTCTTGTATTAAAACAAATCTTTGAAATGCATAGTAGGCTAAGCAACATTTAAAAGAGGGGAAAAAAACAGGTGATTAATTGGGTGTAACCTTCATCAGAATTTGTTTTGTGCTTTTGTTTCAATAATATTGACCCACCCTCATCCCTTCTGCAGCTACTTAAAAATAAATGTTTCAATAGTTATATCGGCAAAATTGGTATAGGGAAGGAGGGCACTGGTGGGAGAGGGAGGGGGCAGTGATCGGGAGAGGGAGGGGGCACTGATCGGGAGAGGGAGGGGGCAGTGATTGGGAGAGGGAGGGGCAGTGATCGGGAGAGGGAGGGGGCAACGATCAGGAGAGGGAGGGGGCAGTGATCGGGAGAGGGAGGGGCAGTGATCGGGAGAGGGAGGGGGCAACGATCAGGAGAGGGAGGGGGCAGTGATCGGGAGAGGGAGGGGCAGTGATCGGGAGAGGGAGGGGGCAACGATCGGGAGAGGGAGGGGGCAGTGATCGGGAGAGGGAGGGGGCACTGATCGGGAGAGGGAGGGGGCAGTGATTGGGAGAGGGAGGGGCAGTGATCGGGAGAGGGAGGGGGCAACGATCAGGAGAGGGAGGGGGCAGTGATCGGGAGAGGGAGGGGCAGTGATCGGGAGAGGGAGGGGGCAACGATCAGGAGAGGGAGGGGGCAGTGATCGGGAGAGGGAGGGGCAGTGATCGGGAGAGGGAGGGGGCAACGATCGGGAGAGGGAGGAGACAGTTATCGGGAGATGGAGGAGACAGTGATCGGGAGAGGTAGAGGGCAGTGATCGGGAGAGGGAGGAGGCAGTGATCGGGAGAGGGAGGAGGCAGTGATCGGGAGAGGGAGGGGGCAGTGATCGGGAGAGGGAGGAGGCAGTGATCGGGAGAGGGAGGAGGCAGTGATCGGGAGAGGGAGGGGCAGTGATCGGGAGAGGGAGAGGGCAGTGATCGGGAGAGGGAGGGGCAGTGATCAAGAGAGGGAGGGGGCAGTGATCGGGAGAGGGAGGGGGCAGCGATCGGGAGAGGGAGGGGCAGTGATCGGGAGAGGAAGGGAGCAGCGATCGGGAGAGGGAGGAGACAATGATCGGGAGAGGGAGGGGCAGTGATCGGGAGAGGGAGGGGCAGTGATCGGGAGAGGGAGGGGCAGTGATCGGGAGAGGAAGGGAGCAGCGATCGGGAGAGGGAGGAGACAATGATCGGGAGAGGGAGGGGCAGTGATCGGGAGAGGGAGGGGCAGTGATCGGGAGAGGGAGGAGACAATGATCGGGAGAGGGAGGGGCAGTGATCGGCAGTGGGAGGGGCAGTGATCGGGAGAGGGAGGGGGCAACGATCGGGAGAGGGAGGAGACAGTTATCGGGAGATGGAGGAGGCAGTGATTGGGAGAGGGAGGGGGCACTGATCGGGAGAGGGAGGGGGCAGTGATCGGGAGAGGGAGGGGCAGTGATCGGGAGAGGAAGGGAGCAGCGATCGGGAGAGGGAGGGGGCAGTGATCGGGAGAGGGAGAGGGCACTGATCGGGAGAGGGAGGGGCAGTGATCGGGAGAGGGAGGAGACAATGATCGGGAGAGGGAGGAGGCAGTGATCGGGAGAGGGAGGAGGCAGTGATCGGGAGAGGGAGGGGGCAGTGATCGGGAGAGGGAGGGGCAGTGATCGGGAGAGGGAGGGGGCTGTGATCGGGAGAGGGAGGGGGCTGTGATCGGGAGAGGGAGGGGGCAACGATCGGGAGAGGGAGGGGGCAGTGATCGGGAGAGGGAGGGGGCAGTGATCGGGAGAGGGAGGGGGCTGTGATCGGGAGAGGGAGGGGGCTGTGATCGGGAGAGGGAGGGGGCAACGATCGGGAGAGGGAGAGGGCAGTGATCGGGAGAAGGAGGGGGCAGTGATCGGGAGAGGGAGGGGGCAGTGATCGGGAGAGGGAGGGGGCAGTGATCGGGAGAGGGAGTGGGCAACGATCGGGAGAGGGAGGGGGCAGTGATTGGGACAGGGAGGGGGGCAACGATCGGGTGAGGGAGAGGGCAGTGATCGGGAGAGGGAAAGGGCAGTGATCGGGAGAGGGAGGGGGCAACAATCGGGAGAGGGAGGAGGCAGTGATCGGGAGAGGGAGGGGCAGTGATCGGTAGAGGGAGGGGCAGTGATCGGGAGAGGGAGGGGGCAACGATCGGGAGAGGGAGGGGGCAGTGATCGGGAGAGGGAGGGGGCACTGGTCGGGAGAGGGAGGGGCAGCGATCAGGAGAGGGAGGGGGCAGCGATCGGGAGTGGGAGATGGCGGTGATCTGTGGGGGGAGCAACGATCAGGAGACGGAGGGGGCAACGATCGGGAAAGTGAGGGGCATCAATCGGGAGAGGGAGGGGGCAGTGATCGGGAGAGGGAGGGAGTAGTGATTGGGAGAGGGGGGCAGTGATCGGGAGAGGGAGGAGACAGTGATCGGGAGAGGGAGTGGGCAGTGATCGGGAGAGGGAGGGGCAGTGATCGGGAGAGGGAGGGGCAGTGATCGGGAGTGGGAGGGGCAGTGATCGGGAGTGGGAGGGGCAGTGATCGGGAGAGGGAGGGGGCAACGATCGGGAGAGGGAGGAGACAGTTATCGGGAGATGGAGGAGACAGTGATCGGGAGAGGTAGAGGGCAGTGATCGGGAGAGGGAGGAGGCAGTGATCGGGAGAGGGAGGGGCAGTGATCGGGAGAGGGAGGGGCAGTGATCGGGAGAGGGAGGGGCAGTGATCGGGAGAGGGAGAGGGCAGTGATCGGGAGAGGTAGAGGGCAGTGATCGGGAGAGGGAGGAGGCAGTGATCGGGAGAGGGAGGAGGCAGTGATCGGGAGAGGGAGGGGCAGTGATCGGGAGAGGGAGGGGCAGTGATCGGGAGAGGAAGGGAGCAGCGATCGGGAGAGGGAGGAGACAATGATCGGGAGAGGGAGGGGCAGTGATCGGGAGAGGGAGGGGCAGTGATCGGGAGAGGGAGGGGCAGTGATCGGGAGAGGAAGGGAGCAGCGATCGGGAGAGGGAGGAGACAATGATCGGGAGAGGGAGGGGCAGTGATCGGGAGAGGGAGGGGCAGTGATCGGGAGAGGGAGGGGCAGTGATCGGGAGAGGGAGGAGACAATGATCGGGAGAGGGAGGGGCAGTGATCGGCAGTGGGAGGGGCAGTGATCGGGAGAGGGAGGGGGCAACGATCGGGAGAGGGAGGAGACAGTTATCGGGAGATGGAGGAGGCAGTGATTGGGAGAGGGAGGGGGCACTGATCGGGAGAGGGAGGGGGCAGTGATCGGGAGAGGGAGGGGCAGTGATCGGGAGAGGAAGGGAGCAGCGATCGGGAGAGGGAGGGGGCAGTGATCGGGAGAGGGAGAGGGCACTGATCGGGAGAGGGAGGGGCAGTGATCGGGAGAGGGAGGAGACAATGATCGGGAGAGGGAGGGGCAGTGATCGGGAGAGGGAGGAGGCAGTGATCGGGAGAGGGAGGAGGCAGTGATCGGGAGAGGGAGGGGGCAGTGATCGGGAGAGGGAGGGGCAGTGATCGGGAGAGGGAGGGGGCTGTGATCGGGAGAGGGAGGGGGCAATGATCGGGAGAGGGAAGGGGCAGTGATCGGGAGAGGGAGGGGGCAGTGATCGGGAGAGGGAGGGGCAGTGATCGGGAGAGGGAGGAGGCAGTGATCGGGAGAGGGAGGGGGCAGCGATCGGGAGAGGGAGGAGGCAGTGATCAGGAGAGGGAGAGGGCAGTGATCGGGAGAGGGAGGGGGCAGTGATCGGGAGAGGGAGTGGTCAACGATCGGGAGAGGGAGGGGGCAGTGATTGGGACAGGGAGGGGGGCAACGATCGGGTGAGGGAGAGGGCAGTGATCGGGAGAGGGAAAGGGCAGTGATCGGGAGAGGGAGGGGGCAACAATCGGGAGAGGGAGGAGGCAGTGATCGGGAGAGGGAGGGGCAGTGATCGGTAGAGGGAGGGGCAGTGATCGGGAGAGGGAGGGGGCAGTGATCGGGAGAGGGAGGGGGCGGTGATCGGGAGAGGGAGGGGCAGTGATCGGGAGAGGGAGGGGGCAGTGATCGGGAGAGGGAGGAGACAGTGATCGGGAGAGGGAGAGGGCAGTGATCGGGAGAGGGAGGGGCAGTGATCGGGACAGGGAGGGGGCAACGATCGGGAGAAAGGGGCAGTGATCGGGACAGGGAGGGGGCAACGATCGGGAGAGGGAGGGGCAGTGATACGGGACAGGGAGGGGGCAACGATCGGGAGAGGGAGGGGGCAGTGATCGGGACAGGGAGGAGACAGTGATCGGGAGAGGGAGGAGACAGTGATCGGGAGTGGGCAGTGATCGGGAGAGGGAGGGGGCAGTGATCGGGGGAGGGAGGAGACAATGATCAGGAGTGGGCAGTGATCGGGAGAGGGAAGAGACAGTGATCGGGAGAGGGAGGAGACAGTGATCGGGAGAGGGAGAGGGCAGTGATCGGATGCCGACAATGGTCCTTAGAGCTGCACTGCAGCTCGTTGAAGTTGTCATGTATTCAACTGTCATTGTAAACTGTGTATAAACTGACCTAAGTTGTACACTGTGAGAACACTGACCACTAGGTGGTGAACTTGTGTGAGACACTCCTAACCTGGACTTTTAGGTATAAAAGGGGAAGCTCCACCCACCTTCTTCACTTCAGTGCTGGCTGATAAAGGTTACTGGTCACAGAGTGACCTTCTCTCAAGTATGGGCCTCGTGCGCATTTGTACTGTATAATAAGGACATATTAGAAGTGGTTAACAGCAGAGTTTTCTGAGGATGGAGGTGATAGTTGTTTTGAAAGATCAAGGTCAGTACCTAAGGATAGTGAAGTATTTATAATGTTAGCTAACATGGGGGTAAGGAAGGGAAGTTGATTTAGTGGGAATGAAGACAAGGGAGCAAGAGGTAGGTTTCATGCACAAGACGAGGGCATTGATCGTTCACATCCACCTGGACTGATGCTGGTATCGCTTGATCTTCCATGAATAATACATCAGAGACAGAGGTCACCTTATCTTCAAGAGCATCACTGTAATATGAACAACAGTGTACTCATACCCAAAGAGGCACCAAGAACCACATCATGAATGCACCTTTATAATTTGCTTTGTTCAGCAGAAGCATATACAGAGGCCATGCTGTCGTATAAATGGCCCAATGTTCTTGCTATCAAAGGGAGTGAAAGCTTTCTGTAATGGGGGTTCCACTCCACACCTCTGGCCAAAGAATGTCATTGGCAGCAGAGCTAAACGCGTTCCGCCGATAACACGCAAGGGGAGATCCGCCATTGTGTGCTATTCAAGGCCAACTGTACAATCCAGCTATCTGCTCGCCATATTATTGCACTGTGCAGACCTTTCCCCCAACATCAGAAATAGTCGCCGTAATCAGACTGGCAAAATCATGCACGAGACTTTTTGAGTAAATGCCTACGTGCAGTTTTCCAATGTTAGCAAAACAGGGCAGGTTCATCACCAGCAGGAATCAGCATGGTTACGAAAACAACAGGCGTCGGCATATTTACTGAAGCAAACCACCAGAGGCAAACACATATAGCTCCAGCAGCAACAGACCTGCGATCTACAATTATTCCTGGCCACGTGTGGGTTCAGGTTTTGGAGAAGATCGGTGGCCAGGAACAGAAATTTGCAAACGCCACTCTTGAACGGTGCATATGCAAATTCTTTGCGCAGTCTGTTGTTTCGGCATTGCCATGGTGCTCGAAACTTACCCCACAATGTGAATGTGTAGAGGACCAGCACTCCTCCAATGGAAACTTTTCCACAATACAAATATACAAAGGCAGCCTCTTCATCCAATGTAATATTCTTTGGAAGCAACCATTTTGCATGGAACATCGCCTTCTTTGACATTATGGTGTTCCATTTCAGCCCATTTCCAACCCCCTTTAAAGAAATATAAAATAAAATGATGATTTTATCTAACACTTTGCTCACATTTTTATGTCAGGTCGTATTCTGCTACTGGAGCTCCACACAAAATGGCAGCTGATAAAGATGCTTGTTCGCACCAGCTTATTTACATCTAATGAAAATGTTTTGACTGCTGTTGGAGAGAAAAAAAGGCACCTTTGTTTCCAGCCAAGCACAATTTGCATTCCATTTGCACTGTGCAAAGCACCAAGTCCATTTATAAGGAAAATATATCTGATAGGTTATGTGAATTATTGCCTGCAAGTTAATGAAATCTAGATATGGTAGAGCACTTTTGTACAACCAATGTCCACTTACTAAAGTTCTGAAAAGAAAACACCAGTTAATTCAAAGTCCAAGAGGTGCCATTTTTACTCCTGGGAAGGAAAAAGACCCGTCAAGCAGCTGGCCCAGCCGAGAGCGGTAACGGGGGTCGGCCGGGCCTCATTAGCATGTCACTTGCCAACTTCCCGACCAAAACGCTGAGACAGTTGGTGGGAAGCGGCTGTCGGGCTGTTAAAATCCGGCCGTTTGGGGAGAGAAGGGCGGCCTGGGGTGGGGAGGGCTCACAGTTTCCTCACTCCAGCTCCTCCCGGCCCCCACAAGTGAACATCAAATACATTTTTAAAAATTTACCTCACATGTCGCTCTTCGGGCCTTGGTGCAGTTCCCGGCAGCGGGAGCCTGGCGGATAAGCCACCATTTATTAACCAGGAAAAATAGCACTTGGGCCTCAATGATGACATCAGAGCCCGATCTACATATTTAAGGAATGTTGGAAAGTGTGAGGTCATGCACTTTGGCAGAAAAAAGACCAAAGAGCAACTTATTATTTAAATGGAGAAAGATTGCAAAGTGCTGCAGTACAGCGGGACCTGGGGATACTTGTGCATGAAACACAAAAGTTTAGAATGAGGGTACAGCAAGTGATCAGGAAGGCCAATGGTGTCTTGGCCTTTATTGAGTATAAAAGCAGGGAAGCCTTGCTACAGTTGTGCAGGGTATTGGTGAGGCCACACCTGGAATACTGGGTGCTGTTTTGGTTTCCAGATTTACGAAAGGATATACTTGCTTTGGAGGCGGTTCAAAGAAGGTTCACTAGGTTGATTCCGGGGATGAGGGGGTTGACTTATGAGGAAAGGTTGAGTAGGCTGGGTCTCTATTCATTGGAATTCAGAAGAATGAGAGGTGATCTTATCGAAATGTATATGATTATGAGGGTGCTCGGCAAGGTGGATGCAGAGAGGATATTTCCAGTGATAGGCCTACTCCTGCTCCTATTTCTTAGGTTCTTATGACCACGCCAGCGAGTGTCTTGCTGTCTGCAGATCGGGGTGGGAATCGAGTGGGAAAGCCTCCCGCTCCCTTTTAAATGCCTCCTGCCCAGTTTTCGCCGAGCGGGAGGAGTTAAACGTGAGGAGATCAATTTAGCCCAACTCGGCGGGCGGGAAACCCACAGGAACAGGGTGGGGCACCAGTTTTAAACCCTGCCCAATGTTGACCTCAATCGAGAGTAAAATCGGGCGGAGTGTAAAAGCGGTGTTGCACCCGATCTCGTCAGTTTGCCAACAGGCAGCTAAGGTTGAAACTGCCCATCATATTTCAGAGCAAAGACAGGGGGTGAAAATTCAGCATATTCTTGTAACGAAGAATTGCGTTGAACCAAGTTGAATATTTTACCCAGTGTATAATATCTAATCACTTTGTAATCCAAAATGATATTGCCTTTGTATTAACAGTGAGCTCATGTCTGTTGCTCTGTTTAGGAAGTGTTTCACAGTAGGTGTGGACGTTACACAAGACAGAGGTAATTAGATTATAAAATAGCCGTGAGTTAAACTGAGTCTGACCCATCCAAATACACGCCCAACTCACCTGTACACTTATCTTTGTTCAGCTTGCACCTTTTAATCAGGAACTTTATACAGTGTTTTTGCTCTGAGATCATTGCAGACGGATTTCTATTTTGTGAGAATTGTTTACAGCTGCTGCCTGTGTCAATGTTTATTACTGTCACAAGGGACTAATACAGTCTTTGTATGATGAAATGGTTTTAGATTGAAATAAAAGTACCAAGCTGTGTGCTTTATAAATAAGCGGCAAACCATAAGTGGCATTCATTTTCAACAGATAATGGTTACCCACATTTAATATCAACAATTCTACAGGGGGGGGGTGAAATTGCATAACACCCTGGTTGGGGGCGTTAACAGCAGCGAGGCGGGAGTTCCTGCTTCAGGCACGGAAGTCCCACCCCGCTCGCAATATTGTGGTTACCGCCCCCGAGAGGAATGGGAGTGCAAAATAAAACGCTGCACTTCCTCTGTGGGGCGCGAGCAGGACGGAAGCACAAGGGGAGGGGCGCAATGGGGCCCTTCCCAAACTTAACTCTGGGGCAAAAACGGGTCGCATTGCGCAGTGCCACCGGCGCCGCGGAGCGGGGGCGCTATCGGTTACCGCCACCGCCAAAACCCCAGCGGAATTCAGCGGGAGTCGTTAGCGGCGCCGCACCCGAGCGAAATGACGGTCGCGCCCCGTTAACACCCACGGGAGGGACAAACGACCCAAGTTTCTCCCCCCCACCCCCCCCCCCACCAAATGTCGAGTCCGTGTCCTACAACAGAGCAAATTTTGGACTGCATTCTGTGTAGTCAGCCCAGTGAGAGACTGCTCCGGCACACTGGGGGTAATTTTTACCTGCACCCCCCCCCCCACTCCCCCCACCTCCGCACGACGGGTAGGAGTGCGCCAAGGGGCGGGAGGGGTGTTAAATCAGCAAATTTGTGAAGTCCGACTCCAACCCGCCGCGACCATGCCAGCTTCCATTCTGATCACGGCAGATATCGGGACATCGGAGCAACCCGCTCTGGAGAGACGGATCCACCATTCTAAAATTCAGACGAGGCTCCGCCCCTGATATTTTGGCAGCGATTTAAATTGAATGCCTCCAGCACGGGTTTCCCGGCAGCTAAAGGGAGGCGGGAGCTGCCGGATCCAGCAGGTCGGTGTATTTTTACAAGCGCTGCTTCTGGCTCAGGTGGAGCAGGAGAGCACAACCCCCCACTCCCCAGAGCACCTCAACCGATAGGCCGTTGACCCCCACCCTCCCCGCACCACCAACCCGCTGTGTTCCCTGGCTGCGATCTTCCACCGTCGGCTTTCCCGCTGTTAGCCGGCCAGCCTGCCGATCTGGCCGGGTGCCGGGCGGGGAAATGCGGTAGAAAAATGATAATGTGGTCCCGCCGTTAAATTCGCCAGGACTATTCCATTCCCGGCATTTTTGGGTTTCCTGCCCCCCCCACCGGACCCCCCCCCCTGCAAACATGCTCCCCCGCTCCCTCCCGGTAAATTGTTCATATTTTCAACTCAAACCATTTGGCACAGTGCCAGGCCCAGGTAATGTGTCCTTCCAAGTAATTTTAACCTAAAAAAAAACGGGTGGGGTCCCATTTTAATGGAAGTTGGACGGGGACAGGGCGGGGTTGTGACGGGGGTGGGGCGAGGGCGGGGCCGGCAACCAACCCACTGCCAGGAGGCGGGGCATCAATTTAAATATTACAAGAGGCTGGAAGTCGCTTCTTTTACCTCCATTTTGTGTTTAACTGCGGCTGGCCGGATTTTACACACCTCGTAAAATCCTGCAGTTACAGCAAGGGGAGGACCGCTGCATCCAGGAGGTTAAGTGTTGTTATACCTAACTCCTAGAATCCAGGGTTCCTGCCAAGTCACCCCCCCGCGATTGGAGAATCCCCAGGCCTCCGATCATTCCACGAGGACACCCACTCCACCTCCCGGTCTCCAATCACTCCATAAGGCCTCCCCCCCAACCCCCCATCAACCCCCCCGCCTCTGCCACCCCACCAAGTCTCTGATTCCCATGACCACTCGTCCTGCTCCTCCAGCCCCTGCTCCTCTTTGGACCCCTCCCCCCCTGGTCTGCTGTGCGCTCCCCGAGCGGATTGGAAAACCGCAAATGTAACGCCTCTATTTAAAAAAGGAGGCAGACAAAAATCAGGAAACTATAGATCAGTTAGCCTAACAGCTGTCATTGGGAAAATGCTGGAGTCCGTTATTAAGGAAGCAGTAGCGGGACATTTTGAAAAGCATAATTCAATCAAGCAGAGTCAGTATGGTTTTATGAAAGAGAAATCATGTTTGATAAATTTGCTGGAGTTCTTTGAGGATAGAACAAAAGAAATAGGAACAGGAGTAAGCCATACGGCCCCTCGAGCTTGCTCCGCCATTCAATACGATCATGGCTGATCTGATCATGGACTCAGCTCCACTTCCCTGCCCACTCCCCATAACCCCTTATCCCTTTATCAATTAAGAAACTGTCTATTTCTGTCTTAAATTTATTTAATGTCCCAGCTTCCACAGCTCTCTGAATTCCACAAATCCATAAACCTCTGAGAGAAGAAATTTCTCCTTATCTCAGTTCTAAATGGGCAGCCCCTTATTCTAAGATCATGCCCTCTAGTTCTAGTCTCCCCCACCAGTGGAAATATCCTCTCTGCATCCACCTTGTCAAGCCCCCTCATTAGCTTATACGTTTCTATAAGATCACCTCTCATTCTTCTGAATTCAAATGAGTAGAGGCCCAACCTACTCAACCTTTCCTCATCAGTCAACCCACTCATTCCCGGGATCAACCTAGTGAACCTTCTCTGAACTGCCTCCACAGCAATATATCCTTTTGTAAATATGGAAACCAAAACTGCACACAGTATTCCAGGTGTGGCCTCGCCAATAGCTTATATAGTTGTAGCAAGACTTCCCTGCTTATATACTCCATCCCCTTTGCAATAAAGGCCAAGATTCCACTGGCCTTCCTGATCACTTGCTGTACCTGCATACTAACCTTTTGTGTTTCATGCACAAGTACCCCCAGGTCCCGCTGTACTATAGCACTTTGCAATCTTTCTCCATTTAAATAATAACTTGCTCTTTGATTTTTTTCTGCCAAAGTGCATGACCTCACACTTTCCAACATTATACGCCATCTGCCAAATTCTTGCCCACTCACTTAGCCTGTCTATGTCCTCCTGCAGCCTCTTTATGTCCTCCTCACACATTGCCCTTCCTCTCATCTTTGTATCATCAGCAAACTTGGCTACATTACACTCAGTCCGCTCTTCCAAGTCGTAAATAGTTGGGGTCCCACCACTGACCCCTGCGGCACCCAACTCATTACTGATTGCCAACCAGAGAATGAACCATTTATCCCAACTCTCTGTTTTCTGTTTCTCAGCCAATCTTCTATGCATGCTAATATATTACCCCCAACCCCGCGAACTTTTATCTTGTGCAGTAACCTTTTGTGTGGCACCTTGTCAAATGCCTTCTGGCAGTCCAAATACACCACATCCACTGGTTCCCCTTTATCAACTCTGTTCGTTACATCCTCAAAGAATTTCATCAAACTTGTCAAACATGACTTCCCCTTCGTAAATCTATGCTGACTTTGCCTGACCAAATTTTGCTTTTCCAAATGTCCTGTTACTGCTTCTTTAATAATGGACTGTAATGAGGATGTAACGAGCAAGGTGGATAAGGAGGAACCAGTGGATGTGGTGTATTTGGATTTCCAGAAAGCATTCGATAAGGTGCCACATAAAAAGTTACTGCACAAGATAAATGTTCATAGGGTTGGGGGTAATATATTAGCATGGATAGAGGATTGGCTAACTTACAGAAAACAGAGAGTCTGGATAAATGGGTCATTTTTCGGTTGGCAAACAGTGTCTAGTGGGGTGCCGCAGGGATCATTGTTGGGTCCTCAACTATTTACAATCTATATTAATGAATTGGATGAAAGGACCGAGTGTAATGTAGCAAATTTTGCTGATGATAAAAAGATGGGTGGGAAAGCAAATTGTGAGAACACAAAAAATCTGCAAAGGTTTATAGACAGGCTAAGTGAGTGGACAACAATTTGGCAGATGGAGTATACTGTGGAAAAATGTGAGGTTATCCACTTTGGCAGAAGAAATAGAAAAGCAGGTTTTAATTTAAATAGAGAAAAATTGCGAAGTGCTGCAGTACAGAGGGACCTGGGGGTCCTTGTGCAGGAAACACAAAACTTTAGTATGCAAGTACAGCAAGTAATCAGGAAGGCAAATGGAATGTTATCCTTTATTGCATGGCGGAAAGAGTATAAAAGCAGAGAAGTCCTGCTACAACTGTATAGGGTATTGGTGAGGCCACACCAAGAGTACAGTGTACAGTTTTTGTCTCCGTATTTAAGGAAGGATATACTTGTGTTGGAAACTGTTCGGAGAAGGTTCACTAGGTTGAGTCCGGAGATGAGGGGGTTGACTTATGAAGATAGGTTGAGTAGGTTGGGCCGATACTCAATTGGAGTTCAGAAGAATGAGAAACATATAAGATAATGAGGCAGCTCAACAAGGTGGATGCAGCGAGGATATTTCCACTCATAGCAGAAACTAAAACTAGGGGACATCATCTCAGAATACGGGGCCACCCATTTAAAACTGAGATAAGGAGGAATTTCTTCTTGCAGAAGGTTGTAAATCTGTGGAATTCTCTGCCCCAGAGAGCTGTGGAGGCTGGGTCATTGAATATATTTAAGGCGGAGATAGACAGATTTTTGAGCGATAAGGGAATAAAGGGTTATGGGGAGCAGGCAGGGAAGTGGACCTGAGTCCATGATCAGATCAGCCATGATCTTATTAAATGGCGGAGCAGGCTCGAGAGTCCACGTGACCTACTCTTGCTCCTATTTCTTATGTTTTTATGGTCTTATGTTCTGCCTGAACACCACCCCTCCAATCCCGGCCCGGCCCCCTATCTTATGCCCGACACTACCCTCCACCCGCCTCCTCCAATCCATTTCCAGGCTCCCAGTCTTTGGTCCAAGCTCTCGCAACCCCCAATTCCCTTCCCGATCCGGCCTCAGACCTTCTGCCCAAACACCACCACACCCCTGATCCCCTTCCCGGCTCAGCCCCAGATCGTCTGCCCTGGCTCCAGATCTTCTGTCCGACCCCGTGATCCTTTTCCCGGCTCGGCCTAACCCCCTGATCCTCTTCTCGGCCCGGCCCCTACACGAACCCTCTCTCCCTCCTCTCTGCTGCAGGCAATACCCGCCTGGAGCCAGCCAGACTCTTAATCTGGCTGGCTGCGGGTGGGAAACAGAGGCTTCCCATTCACATCAAGCCCCGCCGTTAAAGTCGGCAGGGCCTGCGGGAAACCTGTTCCTCTGGGTTTCCTGATCGCCTCAGAGACCCTCCGCCCCCAACCCACCTTCCCCATTAAAATCCAGCGCATAATATGGGAAGGCAGAAAATGTAAGAATTGCTTAGAATTGCCCTTTACAGTCCATTGTTTGAGCAGAATATGTGGGACCCAGATTGATAATTGATGTGGTGTATTGGGAATCCACCAAGCAAAAGGATTTTTTAAGAAAGGAATAAAAAATTAAATGTAACTGTCTTCATTAACATAACCATGTATTTTTAATTAATAACCACATGAACTATAAAATGCAATGCATGAGTCACACCTTCTTGTCAGTTTTTATAACCTGCGACCTTGTGGGTGCAATTTTCACATGAATGCAATCTATACACTACTTTGTAGTAAGTGAATTAATGAAGAGGAGCCAGATTTATTTATTCAGACAGTAAGCATTACTTACTACACAAATGCCTCACCAATCTTTGATACACTCAATAGTCTTCATTTTAACCAGAATTACATAGAAATCAGCTGGGACATTGAATAAATTTAAGACAGAAATAGACAGTTTCTTAAAGGGAATAAGGGGTTATGGGGAACGGGCAGGGAAGTGGACCTGAGTCCATGATCGGATCAGCCACGATCGTATTAAATGGCGGAGCAGGCTCGTGGAGCCGTATGGCCTACTCCTGCTCCTATTTCTGATGTTCTTATTATGTGGAAATGGGACATTAGGCCCAACCAGTTCATATTGGTGTTTATGCTCCAATCCCAATCCCACGTGCCCATATTCTATTCTCATCCTGTCCTTCAAACACCTAGCAAACCTATTCTTAAAAGTTGACATGGTCTCTGGTTCAATCACTAATTTTGATAGTGCATTCCACAGCCTTACAACCCTCTGTGTAAAACAGTTTCTCCTGCTCTATGTCCTAAATTTCTTACATTTAATCTTATATCTATGCCCCATCGTTCGAGATGCCTCAACCACTGGAACAGTCTGTTTCTATCGACTCTGTTCTGTCCCTTCATAAGTTTAAACATCTCTAACTATACCGCTTCTCAATCTCATTCTAACGAATACAGTCCCAATTTTTCAAGTCCTTCTTTGACATTTGTGTTTCCCCATACCAAGCAGCAACCGAGTGAATCTATGCTGTGCCGTGTCTGGTGCATGAACATCCTTCCAATAGTTTGGAGTCCAAAACTGTATGCAATATTCCACTGTGGTCTTACTGAATCTTTATAAAGATTCACAATTACATCTCGGCTTTTATATTCTAATCGCTTGCCAAAAGACCCAAGGGACGAAATTGCCACTTTTTATAACCCCATTAGTCCTGCCAGGGGAGGGCTAACGGGACACAATGGCATTTTTGCCTGGGGGAGGGGAGCGCTGCCACCTCACGGGAAATTTCCCCAGATGTTTCGGGGAGGTTGTCCCGGCAGCGTTGTGCCCCGGTCCATAGCTCAACCAACGATGACATCATCGCCGTGCGCAGTGACCCCTTTCCGCCCCGCTGGTGGACATCCGCTGCTGGGGCGTTTTTTTAAAGCAGAGCCCTTTAACGCCCCAGGCCGCCATCTTTATTTTTCAGCCGACTCTTTGTTCGGCCCGACAATGGTGGCCCAAGTGTGAACTGGGCAGCCATCGTGCAGCCTGGCACTCCATCTTAGGCCACTTGCCCAGTCTCACGTGTCTCTGGTGGCCCTCCCCTTTAAAGGCCTGCTCCCCATAGTGCTGGACTCAGTGCCGTGGTACCGCCCCTGGAGCGCCCCTCAAAGGAGGCAGAACGCCGGAGACAGCGCTCTGCTTCCTTTGAGGGGCGCACAGCCCAATTCCGTGTCGGGGCAGGACTTCCAGGCCAGGTGATATAGGTCCCGGCCCCAGAAGGTTACCGTCCCCAATCAGGGTGTGGGGCGATTTCGCCCTCCCCCATTATTCCATTAGCTTTTTTATGACATGATCCATTTGCTTTTAAGGTCTAGTGAGTGTGAACTCCAAACCCCTCTGTTCTTCCACATCACCCTACCTTCCCCCGTTCAAAGTTCAAGTATTATTGATTTTTAACCAAAATGTACCACCTCACAGTTAATGACACTGCATTCAATTTGCTACTTCTTTGCCCATTCCATTACCTTATTAATATCCCCTGGCAGCTTTGGTCTTCTGAATTATTTACTGCACTTTCTATTTTAGTATAATCTACACATTTGAACACCACTCCCTCTAGCCCTATATAGTATTCAAGTTGAACCAGAGTCCCGTATCTTCCCATACATACATTAGAGAACAAGGATATTCAATTTTCAAAAATAAACCTACTAGAATTCGTTAACACCTCCAGTGCACCAGAAGCTAGGCTTTTGCTGCTGATGAACCTTCTGCAGAGCTACCAATGAGAACAAGAGGAATATTTCGAGAAGGGGACTGAGAGTGTACAAGGAGTTAATCAATGGGGGACATTGGCAACAGTTAAGAGTGCAGGTTGAGATGCTAATGCACACAGTGAGAGGGACAGGATGAGCTCAGCTGCAAGAGGCTCAGATTGAGAGAGAGGTTCATCAGTAGCAGAAAAATGGGGGCAATGTAAGAGGGAGAATGGTGACACAAAGAAGGACAGCCCATGCAAAAGAACAGTGGCAGTAGAAGGAACAGACTGACTGGGTGAACAGCAATAATGGCAGCTTTGGATCAATCAGGAGTATAGCATTGGGAGGAACCGATGAGAGGGAGTGTCTAAAACTTCACTTCAATCTTTGCGGGCATGTTAACCTAACCCGCCCATCAGTAAACTGACGAGATCAGGCGCTATGAAGGTTTTACACCCCACCCGATTTTAGTCAATGAAGAGTAATACTGGGTGGGGTGTAAAACCAACTTTCCTCTCGATCCCGTGAGTTTCCCGCCCGATGAGCGAGGTTAAAATGACCCGCTTTAATTCTATCAGCATTACAATCAACAACCTGACAAGAGTTGCAGCTAAGGATTTTTAAGGTAACTTGTCCCCTTCTAAATTGCTCATCTTATCCGATTAGAATGTTACAGAATATGAATGGCCACTTTTTTTTTCACAAATGAATAATTCCTAATTGTGTATTACCAGGGCACAGCTCTGCATGTGAGAAAGACACTGTACAAAATGAGGACAGCCTGCTGGGAAGACATTTTAATGTACCGACGTGGTAGATGTGGGCTTGCGTCCACAACTTCACACAGCGAGTGCTTCAGAGCTGAATGAGCAGAGGAGAGATTAATCCCTATGTGGACAAGGAAACTCTTAGGTAAAGTTAAACAGTGCCATACAGCTTATTTGTGCTTCTTGGTGTTTCAGAGTAGAATTAAGAGAAGCATAAGAGTCTTCTGGCTCAGTCAAGGAATATCGTGTGGGATTATGGGATTTTAAGAGGGGGGAAAAAAAAGAACTAGATGTAGAGAAGGGATGGATTCTTCACACAATATTTCTGCTTGGTTTCTTGAACTGGGTTCCTTTCTTTACATCATTCTTTTTTTCCTTCCTATCTCTATAATCTCCTCCAGCCCCACGACCCTCTGCGCTCTTCCTATTCTGCCCTCTTGAGCAGCCCCGATTTTAATCGCTCCACCATTGGTGGCCATGCCTTCAGCTGCCTGGGCCCTAAACTCTGGAATTCCCTCCCTAAACCTCTCCGCCTCTCTACTTCTCTTTCCTCCTTTAAGATGCTGCTTAAAACCTACCTCTTTGACCAAGCTTTTGGTCACCTGTCCTAATGGCCCTAAAATCCCGGTTTCTTCTTCCCGCGGGCATTTGACTAAAAATAGGACAAAAGATGTGCACTTACCTTTTGGTCGAACGCTCACCAGAAATCCCAGACTCGAGGCCTCCTTTTCTTGCACAATGGAGCGCGTTCACCTTGAGACATCTGTAGTAGTCACGTGGGCCTAGACACCCAATCACGGTCAAGTAGTTTCTCATTCATAGTAATAGGTGTTTTGTAAGTCTGAAACTTCTATTACTATGAATGAGAAACACCCCCAAACACCCACATACTACATAACATTTTTTTTAAACAACTCACATAAATACATTATAGAAATTAAAGTTGATAGAAATGTTTTTGAAAAAAATATATTTGCCGATTTTTAAAAAAAGTTTTAATTATGGTTTAAAATAAAATTACCAGGGTTTTTAACATAAATATGTATTTTTAAATTTTATTTTTATATGTTTTTGCTATGTTTTAAAACTCTTACATTGGTAAAAGTAGGCTATGCGCCTGCTTTTACCAGGCGCAAGAGCTTTAAGGACATTCGCAGGGCATAAGATGGGTAAATAGCCCAATCTCTCCAGTGGGAATGTCCTTTTCCCCGAGATGCATGCAATCTGTCAAGCCAGAAACTTGACAGATTGGAAAAGCCAGATTTTGACGCATGCACATTGCACGCCGAAAACCGGCTTTTGTAATGCCTTCCCGGGTCCGTACACACTCCGTACAGACCCAGGGAAATCTGGGTTTCAGGGCCATTATCTTCCTATATGGCTCTGTGTCAAATGTTGTTTTATAATACTCCTGTGAAGCACCTTGGGATGTTTTACTACAATAAAGGCGCTATATAAATAGAAGTTGGTGTTGTTGTTTCTCAACCTTTTATAGACAGTGGCAATTTACACAAACGAAAAGTCCATACCCACCTCTGAATTTTATTTTTTAATTAAGGGAGAGAAATTCCGTTGCTTTGTGCCTCCCGTTAACGCCTATGGGGGGAACGGTAATGGGGCACTAAGGGGTTAAGGACCCGGCGCGGCGAATTCAGCAATGCCCGCGAACTTCCCGCTCTCTAGTGCCTCGCAGACCATGACGTCATAAAGTGTGCTGCGCACCATTACCACCCCGGATGTGAAGTTGCCTCCTGCTGTATCGCCGGGCGTCAGCAACGGCAGGAAGAGGAGGCATTGTCACCTCGGCTGGCCACTTGGAAAGCGCTGATTAAAGGCAGTAGTTTTCAGGTAGACGAAATTTTGTTCTTTGCACCAGTCTGGTGTCGGCTGAAAGTTTTCGATGTTTCATTACTGCACAGTATCCAAGCCCTCCGCCCTCTGAAAGTGATTGGGGCCGTAATGGAAGTCATGCAGGCCAACTGGCCTCACAGAACTGAGCAGAAGTATGTTGTGCTCCATCATTGGCCCTTCCCTTCAAGCGAGGAAAGCAGCCTCCGATGCCGGTATCTTTGCGCTCCACATTGTTCAGCGCTCTACCGCTATCGGCTCACTCTCGCACTTTAGTGCCCTCAGAGAAGTGGTTCGCGCTTGATTTCATGCTCCACTTTCCTGTTGGAGCGCTAAAGCTGAATTTCCCAGGAGCAGAAAATGATTATCACCTGGCGATACCTTTCCGATAATTCAAAAGTTATCGCCCCAAAACGGGTGCTACGCAATTTCTAGCCCTAAATGTCGATTTCCCTTCAATGTTTTCCTCACGCTGTGTCATACATTTTGCGTAGAACACAATCAGTCAGCAGGGTAAACACTGTCAGATACTTTTGTGTCATCAGCGACACTCCATAACTGATCAGTAGAAGACTCACGTTTTGCCAGTATGTCTTCCCCAAGATAGATCATCTAATTACAATATTAAGCACCATCAAGCAGCCTAATTTAAATTAATAAAATATCTGACTGAACCTGAGTTAGAAACACCCTTTGTACTCAAGGTCAAAGCCACCAGTTTGAAATTCAAGTGTTCAACCATTTGAACTAGAAGGTCATTGAAATTGCTTTCTTTTGACCAGTTTTCTCTCAAATTATAATGTTATTGCTTTTTATTTGCTGACAGTTTAATCACAGTTAAATCAGTTATGAAAATAACCTGAAACTGTCATGTTAGACCGCAGAAAGTTCAAGTGACTTCGAATTGCCACAGTTACCGATATTAGCTCTGGTTTCAGTCATCAAAACCACAAATAAACTTTATAAAGATGTAGATCTCGATTCTCTGAAACACGTTTACTAGCAGCTTGGGTCATTTCTGGCAGTGAGTCTGAAGAGGTCAGACATCTAAAAATACATTCAAAATGTTTGCTGTTCCCAGGCAGTGCGTAGCAACACATTCATTTTTAAAGAAAATAGGGCAGTAAGTGTAGAGTGGCTGAGTCTCCGATCTCTGGGCCAACTCTTGAAAAGGGAGGGTGAACAGCCAGTTGTCGTGGTGCACATTGGTACCAACGATATAGGTAAAAAAAGAGATTAAGTCCTACAAGACGAATTTAAGGAGTTAGGAGCTAAATTAAAAAGTAGGACCTCAAAAGTAATCTCGGGATTGCTACCAGTGCCACGTGCTAGTCAGAGTAGAAATCACCGGATAGCTCAGATGAATACGTGGCTTGAGCAGTGGTACAGCAGGGAGGGATTCAAATTCCTGGGGCATTGGAACCGGTTCTGGGGGAGGTGGGACCAGTACAAACCGGACGGTCTGCACCTAGGCAGAACCGGAACCAAAACCCTAGGGGGAGTGTTTGCTAGTGCTGTTGGGGAGGAATTAAACTAATATGGCAGGGGGATGGGAACCAATGCAGGGAGACAGAGGGAAACAAAATGGAGACAGAAGCAAAAGACAGAAAGGAGATGAGTAAAAGTGGAGGGCAGAGAAACCCAAGGCAAAAAACAAAAAAGGCCACTGTACAGCAAAATTCTAAAGGGTCAAAGTGTAATAAAAAGGCAAGCCTGAAAGCTCGGTGACTCAAAGCGAGGAGTATTCGGAACCCAGGAGAGGGCTTTGAGCTAGTTAGAGTGGGTGAGAGCTCAGATGAACAGGACCCCAAGAAAGAATGCAAAAGGCAGGAGGCAACAGAGCAGAGTAGCACTGGGGTAAGTGTAAACCACAAGGTGATAGGAAGGGACAATATGTATGAATATAAAGGAGCTTCAGGAGAGGTCAAAACTAAAAATCATGGTTTAAAAACTAGTATTAAAACACTCTACCTAAACGCACGCAGCATTCGAAATAAAGTAAATGAGTTGACGGCACAAATCATTACAAATGGGTATGATTTGGTGACTATTACAGAAACATGGTTGCAGGGTGGCCAAGACTGACCGGGAATTAAACATACAGGGGTATCTGACAATTCAGAAAAATAGACAAGAAGGGAAAGGAGGTGGGGTAGCTCTGTTAATAAAAGAATGATATCAGGGCAGTTGTGAGAGACGATATTGGCTCCAATGAACAAAATGTTGAATCATTGTGTGTGGAGGTTAGCGATAGTCACTGGTGGGCGTAGTTTATAAGCCCCCAAATAATAACTTCACGGTGGGGCGTGCAATAATCAAGGGAATAATGGAGGCATGTCAAAAAGGAACAGCAGTAATCATGGGGGATTTTAACCTACATATCGATTGGTCAAATCAAATCGCTTGGGGTAGCCTTGAGGAGGAATTCATAGAATGCATACGGGATTGTTTCTTAGAACAGTATGTTACAGAACCTACAAGGGAGCAAGCTATCTTAGATCTGGTCCTGTGTAATGAGACAGGAATAATAAACGATCTCCTAGGAAAAGATCCTCTCGGAATGAGTGATCACAGTATGGTTGAATTTGTAATACAGATTGAGGGTGAGGAAGTAGTGTCTCAAACGAGCGTACTATGCTTAAACAAAGGGGACTACAGTGGGATGAGGCAGAGTTGGCTAAAGTAGACAGGGAACACAGACTAAACGGTGGCACAATTGAGGAACAGTGGAGGACTTTTAAGGAGCTCTTTCATAGTGCTCAACAAAAATATATTCCAGTGAAAAAGAAGGGCGGTAAGAAAAGGGATAACCAGCCGTGGATAACCAAGAAAATAAAGGAGGGTATCAAATTAAAAACCAATGCGTTTAAGGTGGCCAAGATTAGTGGGAAACTAGAAGATTGGGAAAATTTTAAACAACAGCAAAGAATGACTAAGAAAGAAATAAAGAAAGAAAAGATAGATTACGAAAGTAAACTTGCGCAAAACATAAAAACAGATAGTAAAAGCTTTTACCGATATAGAAAATGGAAAAGAGTGACTAAAGTAAATGTTGGTCCCTTAGAAGATGAGAAGGAGGATTTAATAATGGGAAATGTGGAATTGGCTGAGACCTTAAAAATTATTTTGCTTCGGTCTTCGCAGTGGAAGACACAAAAACCATGCCAAAAATTGTTGGTCACGGGAATGTGGGAAGGGAGGACCTTGAGATAATCACTATCACGAGGCGGGTAGTGCTGGACAGGCTAATGGGACTCGAGGTAGTCCCCTGGTCCTGATGAAATGCATTCCAGGGTATTAAAAGAGATGGTGGAAGTTATAGCAGATGCATTCATTATAATCTACCAAAATTCTCTGGACTCTGGGGAGGTACCAACGGATTGGAAAGCAGCTAATGTAACGCCTCTGTTTAAAAAAGGGGGCAGACAAAAGGCAGGTAACTATAGGTTGGTTAGTTTAACATCTGTAGTGGTGAAAATGCTTGAAGCTATCATTAAGGAAGAAATAGCAGGACATCTAGATAGGAATAGGAAAAGCAGACGCAACATGGATTCATGAAGGGGAAATCATGTTTAACTAATTTACTGGAATTCTTTGAGGATGTAACAAGTATGGTGGATAGAGGTGTACCAATGGATGTGGTGTATTTAGATTTCCAAAAGGCATTCGATAAGGTGCCACACAAAAGGTTACTGCAGAAGATAAAGGTATGCGGAGTCAGAGGAAATGTTTAAGCATGGATCGAGAATTGGCTGGCTAACAGAAAGCAGAGAGTCGGGATAAATGGGTCCTTTTCGGGTTAGAAATCGGTGGTTAGTGGTATGCCACAGGGATCGGTGCTGGGACCACAACTGTTTACAATATACATAGATGACCTGGAAGAGGGGACAGAGTGTAGTGTAACAAAATTTGCAGATGACACAAAGATTAGTGGGAAAGTGGGTTGTGTAGAGGACACAGAGAGGCTGCAAAGAGATTTAGATAGCTTAAGCGAATGGGCTAAGGTTTGGCAGATGGAATACAATGTTGGAAAATGTGAGGTCATCCACCTTGGAAAAAAACACAGTAAAAGGGAATATTATTTGAATGGGGAGAAATTACAACATGCTGCGGTGCAGAGGGACCTGGGGGTCCTTGTGCATGAATCCCAAAAAGTTAGTTTGCAGGTGCAGCAGGTAATCAGGAAGGTGAATGGAATGTTGGCCTTCATTGCGAGAGGGATGGAGTACAAAAGCAGGGAGGTCCTGTTGCAACTGTACAGGGTATTGGTGAGGCCGCACCTGGAGTACTGTGTGCAGTTTTGGTCACCTTACTTAAGGAAGGATATACTAGCTTTGGAGGGGGTACAGAGACGATTCACTCGGCTGGTCCGGAGATGAGTGGGTTACCTTATGATGATAGATTGAGTAGACTGGGTCTTTACTCATTGGAGTTCAGAAGGATGAGGGGTGATCTTATAGAAACATTTAAAATAATGAAAAGGATAGACAAGATAGAGGCAGAGAGGTTGTTTCCATTGGTCGGGGAGACTAGAACTAGGGGGCACAGCCTCAAAATACGGGAGAGCCAATTTAAAACCAAGTTGAGAAGGAATTTTTTCTCCCAGAAGGTTGTGAATCTGTGGAATTCTCTGCCCAAGGAAGCAGTTGAGGCTAGCTCATTGAATGTATTCAAATCACAGATAGATAGATTTTTAACCAATATGGGAATTAAGGGCTATGGGGAGCGGGCGGGTAAGTGGAGCTGAGTCCACGGCCAGATCAGCCATGATCTTATTGAATGGCGGAGCAGGCTCGAGGGGCTCGATGGCCTACTCCTGTTCCTAATTCTTATGTTCTTATGTTCTTACTGGCCATCCACATGTGGACTTTTGAATGATTGATCAAACCTCGCATTCCCCTGAGAGTTTAGAAAATCGGACCTTCAGCTTTTTATTTTCCGCCCATTTTCTTCCCTCCACTTCAGAAAGCAGGGATTGATGCTCGAATAGGGTTCTGTGGACACTCAAATCCCTCTGCGACATCTCCCAACTAATCCTGCGTCATTTGTGAGCCTAAAATTTGATGGTCCACAGCCTATTCAACTATGTGTAGGGGAAGGGGTCAGGGACATCACAGCTGACTCTATTCTTCTTAATTGGGGGTCATTTTAACCTAACACGCCGGGCGGGAATCCCACGGGATCGGGTGGAACGCTGGTTTTACTCCCCTCCCAATATTCCTCTCCGCTGTCTTCAAATGGAGAGCAAAATGGGTTAAGATAATGGTAGAATACTCCCTGCTGTGTTTC
Source organism: Pristiophorus japonicus (assembly GCF_044704955.1). NCBI lineage: Eukaryota > Metazoa > Chordata > Chondrichthyes > Pristiophoridae > Pristiophorus > Pristiophorus japonicus. The sequence goes on from NC_091986.1 coordinate 25,077,669, forward strand.
CGCCATGCTCCTGCCTGCCGCCATTTTAAGTGCCCGTTTATTCTGAGGCGGCTGGATTTTCGGTTGTCTAAAGCCTCAGTTAGCAGCCAGAGGGGGGCATTAATGCGAGTATTAGAGCTAAGTGACCGGGCGGGCAGCTTTTAGCGCCCTGACCGGAAATTCATTCGAGGCTCACCGGGGACGCAAACCGCTAGCACCAGGCTGCTGACGATCACTCCAATCTTGACTAAGTCCTGGTTCAACGCGCACGCTTGCTCCCTGGTCGCTAAATTCGGTGCTTGGGCCTCATTGCGCGCCCGCCAATAACAATGTCTGGAAAAACAGTTGGTACAGGCTTGCAGAGTCCTTAACTGGTGGCTACTTATAGGGATGAGGAAGTATTTCCCTCGGAGGTCACAGTCAATGCAACGTTGACACAGAGCACGGTGCGTGAACCTCTGAGTTTGCAGCGGCAGACAGACATAACAGTACAGGTTGAAAACAAGTGATTTTGAAAACTTGAACGGGTGCACTACTCTACCGTGCCTTTAAGACTCGGCTTTTCCCGGGATCTGATTCGGAGTTCCGCGCATGCGTAACAGGTCTACAAAATTTACCGACCAAACTTTCCTTATCGCCCCCACCCACCCCCAGCTCTGGTGTGCAACGGCTGACTTATCCCCCTGCCAGCTCTTCGACCAATTCTGATGAATTTCTGGGCAGGAGGCGCAAACTTTTTCAAGGCGCTAAAAGTACCGCTCCGCCTGGATTAACGCCACAACAGAGGCGCGCCCGAATTTCACCCCCAGGGTCTTCGGATCCCAGTGCAATTTTAAATGAAAATCGAGACAGTCCTGCCAGTAAAACCTGCTGGTAAACAGATCCACGGCCAGAGGAGGACTGTTTCCCCGGGGCCGCACACGGGAATTTTTGACCTCCTCTGACCACCCCTCTGCCCCTGCTACGGAGCGACCTGACTGCCGGGCACCGTCTTTTCAAGTCACTGGCAACAGCCACCTGCTGTCCGAAATTCTATTCCCGCTTGCCAGCCAGCTAACTTCCCGCTGGGTTCAAGCGGAAGATTGAAATCTCTCGAGACTCACACTGCAAGGGCAGTGAGGCGGCGGGGGGGGGGGGAGGGGGGTGCTGTGGGGCGGGGGGGCAGGAGCGGTGGGTAGGTGCAATGGTTCTCATCTGCCTCGGCCCCCACCCACACGCCTCTCTCTAGCCCCGGAATACCAATGTCCGGCAGAGTGCTCCAGTGCTCTCCGAGCCGAGGTCAGTTGTCTCAGCACAAACCAGGGGTTAAAAAGAGATTTGACAACCTATTGTCTCAGCTCCGCATCAGGTGGTGGTGCATTTACCTGCTGAACAAGCAGGGAAGCTTTCAGTTTTTGATCTTTCATGAGAAATAACAATGACATCTGGGACCCACATAGTTGGCCCAAGTGAGTGTATTCCAAGCTTTAAACCATGTCTAAATTATTATAGTGTTGGAGTCAGAAACAATTCTAGCAACAAATTGATAAAATAGAAGGAATATAAAAACATTACTAATGACGTATGTTCAATTTCAGTTGCAAAGAACCATCGAAAGATGAGGGAAGCAGTCATTGAGAACTTTGAAAATCCCTAAATGTCACATTTATAAGATTTCAGTTTCAGTGAGTCATCACATTTGTGCTTACTCATTGTAACCATTAGCATCTTGTGATGAATAAGATGTGAGTTTGTGCTGCAAGGAAAAAATGGAACGTGTGGCACTCCTTTTCTTCCATTGGCCAGGTGACCACAAAAAGGTTTCAGCTTTAAAAATATCCCCACTTGCTCTTCAGACCAACTGTGTTTGACAAGAAGTGTTGTTTAATCCCATTATCTCATAGGTTGCCAAAACTGACTCACTTCTGATAATGCAAAACCGTTGGCTGTGTGTCAAGACTTGTTTCATCTGCAGACGATGTGTACAAGCCAAGTTGTCTTGGCAGCATATCATCATATTTCAATTGTTTCACTAAATTAACCATTTGCAGACCGAAAGGTTGCTTGTTAGATGCAAAAAAACATACTGCGCAGTATGGTGTTTTTCTACAATGATCCTGTTGAAAAGTAATGTTTAGTCTCAGTGAAGACTTGATACCCTGGTCTGTGCTGAATGCACAGAACAGGGTGAATGTACTCCTGCAGGTTTCATCATACAACCTTCTGCCTTCAACTGCCCTGTCCCCACACTCCCGCCATTGGTCAGCCAACATGTTCACAGAGATCGCTGTCTGGGATTCTAGTGATGGGTGGTGGAGTGGGGGGGGGCAGTGGGGGGAGATCACGGAGGTCGGGGGGGGTGTGGAGAGATGGTGTTTGGGGGGGTGGAACATAGTCGGGAGAAGCAGATGGTGGTGGGAGGCCCGATCACGGGGTGTGGGGAGCAGATGATGGTGGGGTGGGGTGGGGGGTTTCTGGTAAGCTTGTTGGGCCTGGAGGAAATACTTCTGCTCCTCCTGGCTGACAAGCTGTGCTGTAAAATACTTAGCTTATTGATGCAGCCTTTCACCCGCCGGGTCTCCCGGAGCCTGGGAAACCCAGCCGACTGTGGCTAAAAATAGAATCACTGTCAAAATGGAGGCACACGGCCTTCTTAAAAGGTTTCAACCACTGACCCACGTGCTATGAGTAGATTAGTTGCCCACCCCTAGTCCTGCCTCCGTTAAAACTGGAAATGGGAGGGTTCAAGGTGGGTTGCATTCCCGTTTCAGATTTAGTAACTGTTTAACCTCCCACTCGAACTAAACCCACCTGTTTTGGGAGGTTAAAACGCTATCCAATTGGATGATTCTTCACTGTCAGTCAAACAACCTTTATTCCCCGGGTCTAATATCTTGATAACTAAGAAACAGAAGTGTTCCAAGGAAATGAAAAAAAAACACACAATTTTTTTTTAATGCCCCTATGATTTTTCTCCGGGGTTGATCGCAGCAGCATCCTGGAAATTAATCTTCTATTCTTGGAGACTCCCAGGAAATCCCGGAGGGTTAGCAGTCCTAGTCTGTGCTGAGTCACTCAGGAAGCTACAGTTGGGTTCATTGGCCCCGATATTGGTGGCCTTACCGCCCACTGCCGCCTGCTGCCACCGACTGCCGCCGAATTTTGCTGTCGTTTTCCTCTCTCTCCCAGTTTCCACTTGGGCTGGAGCGGGTGGGAGGGGAATACCGGCGGGAGCCGCCTGCTGACGTCCTCTGGTGCCCAAGTAGCGTAAGTGGCCTCCCGCCCGCTGAGATGCCAGATTGGTGCGGGCGGGAGTCGGCACCAACAAGGGAAAGGACCACTGCGTGGAGGCAGGTCTAACCCCGACGGTAGGTATGAAGAACGGGGGAAAAAATGTTAGTGAAAGTATTTTTTAAAACATTTTTACAGCGACTTACCTGGATGTGGTCCCCTGAAGGTGTTCCGGTGGGTTTTTCTGTTTCCTATGATTTTTATTTGCAGGTCTTTCACCCTCCCTGGTCCCGATTCCATCCTCGGCGGCACTTAGGCAGCACGAGCCTTTGCCACTGAGATTGAGAGCTCCCGCCCGCTGCCGCCCAGATTGCCAGCGTAAGCCGTTTTTTGGCCGCCAGGCCGTACTGCCACCTCTTTTAGAGGGATCTTCCAGGCAAAGTACCGCCCGGCCTCTTGGCGGCCATCGGCGGTCCTTTGGGTGGCACTTGGACGGGCCTTGGCTTCCTCCGAATTCGGGCCCACAGTCCCCGGGTTAGGAATGAGGTGCAAGTTATTGGGCCGTGACAATTTTTGAGCATGCGGGGGAGGCATAATTCGCAACCCCTGCTTCTGAATGGTAAGGCCCGAGGCTCAGAGCAAGCCAATCTTACAGAATGGGGCCTCAAACAGATATTACATCCCTTATTTGCATATGCAAAGGGTTTAATATCTGCTTTTGGCGTGGGTAAAGGACCCCACTTGTTTGTCCTTACCCAGTAGGGTGGGTGACGCAGTTCCAGCCGAAATGTGTGCATGCTTCTTGCCTGCCCTATTAGAGCCTTAGTAATCCCAAAAAATGGGCGCTGCGTGGACCAATTTCCAGGCCGCAAAATTTGATTAGGGTTGCCACTGCTAATCACGTGCTCGAAGTACAAGTGTGTGGATGTCAGGTGAGGACAGGATTCGGCATCTTTGTTCTCTCCCTACAGTTGAATAACTTGCAAGCATTAACTCCAAAGGCTTAAACTGGAATAACGGCTGCGGCGGAAATACTGAAGGGTGACCACTGCCCATGGAACCAAAAACCAGAAAGCTCTCAATGCCTTCAGGAAAAGAGAGAAAGGTTGCATCCAAAAGGATTTTTAAAGAAGCACGTCCCACTTTAGATTCATTTTTTGTTGAAAAGGCATAATTAAGATAAATTAGCATAAAAATTTTATTGTGCAACATTAGAACATAAGAAATAGGAGCAGGAGTAGGCCATACGGCCCCCGGAGCCTGCTGCACCATTCAATAAGATCATGGCTGATCTTCAACCTCAACTCCACTTCACATTAGAAAACATATTTGTATTGGATTCCGCTGTTTGCTATTTTAATAGCGGCATTAACTGAGCATAAATACATTTATTGATGTTACAATGTATGAATGGTATGTTGCCATTGACATTGAGTTGAGCTGTAACACAAGAGCACTGCTGGCATGAGGGACTTAAGGCAACCTTTGAGACAAATCAGAAGAATGACTGGAACGTAAGCTGCCTTTATATTGATTTTAATGGGGTATTCATCTCCCTGGGTTTCACTGGGTGTGCCCAGTGCCTGACCAAATGCAGCAAGGTTACTCCAGGGTTGCTGCCGGCTCTCTTAGACCTGTTCTCTGTCAGCCAGTGGTGCTAACACCCAACTATCGCCCCAAGAAGCACAGCTTTAGTGTCACAGAGGAGAGATTATATTCACTGTGTGGAGTAGGGACAATCTCATATGGTGACTTAGCTGAGGACAGCACTTAGAAATCAAAGAACGAGGGAAAAAACTTGCTGTGAAATTCTGCAGTGCTGTGCACTGCTTCAAAGCTATTAATTGGACAACAATTTGGATATTCAGCCAATTTGGATCCCCTCCAACTCGCATACCATCCTGACTTGGAAATATATCGCCGTTCCTTCATCAGCGCAGGGTCAAAATCCTGGAACTCCCTCCCTAACAGCACTGTGGGAGCACCTTCACACACGGACTGCAGCAGTACAAGAAGGCGGCTCACCACCACCTTCTCAAGGGCAATTAGAGATGGGCAATAAATGGTGGCCTTGCCAACGATGCCCACATCCTGTGAATGAATGAAAAACAAAAGGAATGGATTCAGATTGACCGACCCCTTTATGAAAATGACAGCAATGTTGCCTGGTAGCAACGAGCATATTCATGTGTCAACACAATGCACCATCAAAACATCTGTGTCTATCTTTGACAGACTCCCAGGTGTTGGACAGACACAGAACTACTATGCAGCAGCATACCTAGACCTAGGCTACTATAGATCAGATGTATAATGTGACAGAAATTGAGGTTCCGAAAATCTGCGGAACACAACCCCGGTGGTTATGCCAGGATCACGCCCCCAACACTAACTTCACCTGAGTTTGTGGGATCATTTAAGGGCATCTAGTTTGAATGGGCACAAGAACTACTGCGGGCGTACCTCCGGCATCCATGCAGTCAAGAAATCTGGTGCCTCCCTGCTATTGGAGGTGGGGTGGTTGTGTAGTCTTTGAGGGCCCCAGATCACTTGCCTACGTATGCCCAGACTGATTTTCTTCAATTCACTCAGATGTAGCATCCTCCATCACTACACCGTGTCCCTCCTGAGCCAGGGAAGCAGACACATCTGGCGCAGGAAGTCCCTGCCCCGAGCTCAGCCCCAGTAGCATATCCCTTATCAATCCTACAGCAACAACTTGCATTTATTTAGCACCTTTATCATAGAAAAACATAGAAAGTGACCTCACTGAGGCATAATCAGAAAAAAGTGGACACTGCACTGAAGAAGGAGGTATTTGGGTGGGGTGATCAAAAGAGGTGGGTTTTAAGGAACATCTTAAAGGAGAAGGAAGTTGGAGAGGCGGAGAAGTTTAGGGAGGGAATTCCAGAGGGTGGGAACAGTCACCAAAGGTGGGGATAAAGGGAGGGGGTGATTGAGTACAAGGAGTACAGTGCTGGAGGAACAGAGTATTCTGGGATTATTGTAGATCTGGAGGGGCTTGCAGAGATAGGGAAGTGCGAGGCCATGAAGGGATTTAAACATGCGGATGAGATACAGGAAAAAATACAGTGGATAGTAAACATTGCAACATTTGTGATTCCATTTTCCATTACTTTGGGGGAAATAACCTCAAGCCAAGGTACTTTTCCACACATCCTTCCATGTATTTTGGGTTCTGAGCCAAAGTTAGTGTAATGTATTTACTTCATGGGTTCTTTGCTTAAGAATTCATTGCAACACATTGCTATTAAGAATTAGTTGGTTTATTAACAAAGCTATAACAATCAAACTACACATTACCAGTTCATCCACTAGGTTCACAACTGCATACCTCATCGTGGATGACCTAGACACAACTGACTGGGGTTTTATTTGGGGCCAAAATTCAGTTCCGTCCGAAATGGGGTGCATCTACCGCTTTTTGGCCGCCATTACCGCCGCAATGGTTGAGGCGGGAATCTGACCGAAATTCAGTGATTTTAAAAAAAAATGGCGCCCAGCGTCATTGGCGGGCAGTGGTGTGGGTGGAGAGCTTGGAGCAGAATTTCCACAGGAAATTCACCCTCTGTTAATGTCTTACCGAGCCAGCCTTCTTAAAGGCCAGGGTTTGCAGCTAGGCCCTGACGAGGGAAGGCGTCGGAGTGTAGGCCATGGCTGCTGAACCTGCAGGACCTGTAGCAAGGAAGGCAGCCTATTTTTCGGATGCCGAACTGGAGACACTGTTGTAGACTGTGGAGGGAAGGAGGCGAGTGCTGTACCCTGACAGAGGCAGACCAACTCGCGAAGTCTTCACCAATGCCTGGAAATGGAACTGTGGAGGTGTCAGGGACCTGCATTCATGACCGGACTGCCGCCCAGTGCCAAAAAAGGATGAATGATGTCATACATCTGATGAAAGTGAGTACCTGTTGCACCAACTGCTGATCTTCCATCAGTGAGCCTGTCCATTATCCTGCTCTTATTTCCCATCTTCACTATATAGTAACTGAAGCAGCATTTCACTGTTGAGGCCTGTATATATATATATATATATATATGTGCATGCATGTGTGTGTGTGTGTGTGTGTTCTCACAATGGAGGCTCCCTTTCATGTCACAGTTACAGCTACATGTCAGGGACACACACTTGTGCATTCATTTCTGAGGCCTCATGATACTGCTACTCACCAACCATTCTTTTTTTTGCAGGCCAAGGTTGGACACAACCGGATGGAGCAAAAGAGGACGGGTGATGGCGAGCCTGAGATTCAGATCCTGACACCTCTGGAGGAGAGGTTAGAGGGTAGATTCTGCCTTCCCTGTGGCCACTGGTGATGCCAATCCCCCTGCAGGCAGCATGGGTAAGTGAGGCCCTCCTTTAATGCTATCTCTCCCTGAAAACGCCAGCGCCTACTGTGGCTTTCCTTCTGACATCCCTTGTGCCATTTATGTTTGCAGATGAGAGGTTGAGTGACAGCCAACGAGAGAGTCCTAGTGCTGCTACGTGTGGGAGGGCAATGCAGGAGGATGCCCAGAAAGCAGTGGCAGGCAAGGCCAGGGAGATGATGAGATGGAGAGTGGGAGGCGCAGCCTGGACAACAGCCTTGAGGGCACTGGAAGCCATGGGGATCCTGACATCCTAGAGGTTATTGGGGGCTCGAGCCTAGATGAGACCCTGGAGGCCCCTCCATTCGTTGGCGCCAACTCAGATCAGGCAGAGGAAGAGGGAGACACTGCTGGCAGCACTGCATCAGTGCTTCCACTCACGTGCCAGCTCAGATACTGGGAGTACGTGGTTGGATCTAGTAGAGATAGCAGAGGGGTCTGCACTGGGTGTTGCACCGGGGCCTAATGGGCTGCAGCATGGTGACGGGCAGAGGGAACTTCAGATGCCATCTCTTTGGGGCGCGAGTCCGCACCGGAGTTCTGCTGAGGAGGACTCAAACGAGCCCATCAATGTTGGGACTTATGAAAGAAGGGTGAAAGCAATGCATTCCCAGATGTTGGGGGCAGTGGCAAAGGTGCTGGACAGGCTGTCGGAAGTGGTAAGGAGCCTGAAGGAGTCTGCCTCCCGCATTGTCAACAGCGCTGTGCACACCACAGAGCCCATCATTGCCAGTGTGCAGGCGACGGTGGACTCCCAGAGAGACCGTGCGGATCAGACGGCTGTGATGCTGCAGCGCTTTGGTGATGTGGCAGCTGCTATTACAGCACAGGCGCGAAGGAATAAGTGTATCGGTGCTGGTTTGGAGAGGATGGCCGCAGCCCTGGGAGCTCAGAATGCTCTCATGCACTCTGGGCAACAGATAATGGAACGTCTATCTGCTGTCATCTCTGATGGTTTTGAGACTGTGGCTGCTCTCATGCGGGGGACCTACCAGTGTGATGCCTCAGCACCGACCTGAGCTCCCTCAGATTGGTGCCGGTGGTGGTGGCTCAGGCTCCTTGGACCTGGACCCTGATGATATGCTCACTCCATTCCTGAACCCAGACCTGTCACTCTACCATTGCCTCCAACCGTGGAGTCGCCTGAGCCAAGGCCGACTGAACCCTCTAAGCAGAGTGCTGACCTGTCTCCAGTCGGTTCTTTCAGGGCCAGAGCTGGCCGAGGGTGTTCAAGAACACCTGTAACTTCCACACAGGAAACACAGCAGCCTTCCCAGAGGCAGCCACAGGGGAGACACTAGTAGTAGGATAGGCAAGCGTAAAAGGGGTTATAAGGAAATGTACAAGGTGAAAAATTATGTTGTGTTAGTTTTTTGCACCATTGTTTATTATGTAATACATTTTTATTTTGTCTTCCTATATCTGGGCAGGTGTATAATTTGATGGTGGGCAATCATGTATGAAGGGATTGGGATGGCCATGGAAAAGTGAAGCTGAAGGGGCATGTGGGCATTAAATCATCTGAAATGAGCAGCAATGAGGCGGGTCTGGGATGGCGACAACTCCTCCTGAGTGGCTGGCGATGCACATCCTGGTCCTCCTCCTCCTCCTCCTCCTGCGCCTCCTCCTGCGCCTCCTCCTCCTGCTGCTGCACCTCCTCCTGAGGTGCTACTGCTGGAACGACCTCCAACGGTTGGCCCATCGTGATTGCTAGGTTGTGAAACACGCAGCAGATGACGACGAAGGTGGAGACCCGTTTCGGCGAGTACTGCAATACTCCACCAGAGCGATCCAAGCAACGGAACCTCTGCTTGAGGATCCCGATGCAGTGCTCAAATATGCAGCTGGTGGCAGACTGAGAGTCGTTGTAAGCATGTTCGCCAGCAGCCCTGGGGTTCAGAAGGGGCGTCAGCAGCCAAGTCAGCAACCCTTGTCCCCACGCAACCATCCACAATCTTGGTTTGGGCCCGGGAAGATGGCGGGCACACTGCTCTAGCGCAGGATGAAGGCATCATGACTGCTGCCTGGATATCGGGCATCAACTGTCATGATCCTGCGCTGGTGGTCGCACACCAGCTGGACCTTCAGGGAGTGGAATCTCTTTCTGTTCATAAGCATGTCAGCCTGGGTTTGCGGTGCCCTCAGTCCGACATGTGTGCAGTCGATGGGCCCCTGCATCCTGGGGAACACCGCAATCTGGACAAATCCGGCCTGCCACTCCACCTGCTCATCGGGAACAAAATGTATTGCAGTCTTCTCCTGTACAGAGCATCTGTGACTTGATGGATGGAACGATGGGCGGAGAACTGTGAGATATTAGAAATGTCTGCAGTTGCAGACTGGAAAGAGCCAGTTGAGTAGAAGTTTAATGCAATGGTGAATTTTGTTTCAATGATCAGAGCTATCCTCAGCCTTGTCTGAGGCTGCAGGTCTGGTCGCAGGAGATTGCACAGCTCCCTCAGGATGTCCTTCCTGAATCGGAGCCTTCACAGACATTGTTCATCTGTGAGCTCCATGAAGGAAAACTGATGATGGTACACCCTGGGCCTCCTTCCCCAAGGTCTGTGCTGGTCCCCTCCGATTGCAGCTCGCTGATTGTCTTCTAACTCATCCTCTTGATGTTCCTCAGCCTCTACAGGCTGAAGCTGGCAAGCATCTGGCTCCTCGCTTACTATCTGGTGGGGAGGGGTCAGCGTACCTGACCCCCCCTCCTGACACCAGCTCCTTCCTGGCCAACCTCTCTGCCCTGAGGTCTGCACCCATCTCCAGGCCCTTCTCCATGTTGGGCAGCCATGTCTGCTGCCTCCCTTGCCCGCTGCCTCTGGACCCATTGGTGACGGCACCGCCTTCTCATGCATGCCTTCCTGCCTCGCACAATGCAGACAAGGCGTTCCCCGGCTAACATTGAGCCCATTGCGCCTGCAGGCTCAACCCTCACTATGAGGGCTCTGTGGAGTACAGAATGAGGCCCCCAGGCCACTAATAGCCACGGTGAGTGATAAACTTTTCAAAAGTCCGAAAAGTTCTCACATCCGCGAAAGCTTTTGTGACGCCCAACAATTTTTTACAACTCCGCAAAATTTCAGTGAACAAAAATCCAGATTCCACCAAAACTCCTTTCTCCTCTGCTGGCAGCCTCGAGCAGCCCGGCACAGCGCTCCGACACAAAAAGCTGTTGGGAGCACCATCAGGCAGCTGGTTGTTTTTTTAATCCTCAATATCGGTTCCGAGGCGGAGCGGCAGTGGTGCGCGCTCTCATTGCGTCATTATAGCCGCGTCCACACTGCTGTGAGGGGAGCGGAGGGAGCAGGCGTCCACACTGCTGTGAGGGGAGCGGAGGGAGCAGGCGTCCACACTGCTGTGAGGGGAGCGGAGGGAGCAGGCGTCCACACTGCTGTGAGGGGAGCGGAGGGAGCAGGGCAGAAGTGGGGGGAGCGGGGCCGAAGTGAGCACCGCGGCCAAAATGGCCCAGCTAAATTTCGCTGGTGGCGGCCATTGGACCGGAACTCGGCGGCCGCCCGACTCTGCCTCCTGCCCGACGCTTTCCGGCGGTAACCGGCCTTTTTGGGGAGCTGAAATTCAGCCCCATTGAGTCTTGTGAACATATCATGACTGGCGCCACTCACAATGCAACAGCTCTACAAACCTGTGAGCATATTCACAGGTACGTAGATTACAGTTAGTATGCCCTGTAATCCAAGTCCAGGCTGATTGGTTGGCGAGCCGCCCTCTGAGCACAATAGGGTAACTCTGTCTCACATACATACTGTCAAAAATAACGGTGGAATCTTTGGCAGAAAACTACAGATTTTGAATGTTGCATGTGACCATTGCCTGTGCAATCTGATGTGTTAACTGCACAGCTATCACTAAGCCCTGCTCAGAAGGAATGGTGACTGAGGCCCTCATTAACAGCTTGAAAGGTGTGACACTGAGCATCTGTGCAGGTGCACATCGATTGGCTGGTCTCTCTGCATCTCTCGGAGTGAGTGGGGAATAGCCTGCAGTATTCTTTCAGGTGATGTTATTTGTGAGGCACAAGTCTGACAGTCTAAAACATCCAGATGCCAATTCGGTTTGATGGGCAGGTACAAGGTGCAAAGAGAAATTGTGAATTTGAATACTTATTTCTAAAGGAGGAGAATATGTCAGTATGTGTGTGCTTGTGAAAAAAAAAGTTTGACTCGCACCTCTTTGGATTTCAGATATACCTCCTACCCTTCAAGATAATTGACACATCCAGATTATGATTTTTGTTCTTCATTTGTATGAATTGTCGCTTCACAGGGAAGACAGTCCACAGAGTAAAACCTTTAATCAGTTTTAAACACGGGGCCTTGAGGCACGCTTCACCAGGCAGTGTATAGAAGTGTTTGACACCACAGAATAAATATTCAGCAGCATATTTCCATCCAGTTCTAGTTTTTTGTCAGTGCACTGAAATTCCATGTCAGTATGAGAGGAAATAATTTCACACTGTGGCAATTGCCTCCAGACAATAAAAGTGCAGTGAATTTGTTTTTAAAATTGCTCCCATTTAATGGTAAGTGCAGCTCCTTTCGTGACCATTATGCATTAATTATACCAGGTGCAGCATCTGGGCACTTCATTAATAGCGGCTTTGGCTTCTTCTTCATATTGCACCACAAAGAAATGTGCCTCACTGGATGAGGAGGGAAGCAGTAGCACAATAGACAGACGCATTTGAATTCCAGCAAAATACATTTGCACTGTGAAATGCAACACAAACGCAAACTAAAAACATCTTAGGTTTAACAGCGACAACTTGAATTTATATAGCGCCTTTAACGTAGTAAAACATCCCAAGGCGCTTTACAGGAGCGTTATTAAACAAAATATGACTCCGCACCACATAGGAGATAATAGGACTGTTAGTCAAAGTGAATTAAGCATCCTCCGGATTAATACTGATCAACGAATCTTGCAAGTTGGAAATTTGATGCTGCAATTACTTGCCAACAGATGTGATAGATATATGATCGAGTGAGATTGCTGATGTTTCATCACAGCATTCCTCTGCTAGCCAGTATTCATCACGTTTAACAAGGGAATTTGAACCAATTATAGCAGAGCAGGAATGTTCATGGTTCAGTACCTTAGTAAGTGAGCATTGAGGCATGTTATAAAAATAATCATTTCACCAATACAGATATGCTTCGCAGAAACTTCAAAGCCAAATGCAAGAAACAAACATTGTTCAAGAGCTACTGGCCAAGGGATAATAATATTCAGCTCTAAAAATTATTCGCTATCCATATGCAGGAAAACCAACCTGGAAGGAAATCATCAACTGGATTAGTACCATTCCACTACCTGTTGAAGGTGGTAGGAGGTCATGGAATATTATTCCATGGCATAAAGGAGAATAAGCAAATACTTGCTTTTGATTGGCACACAAGATGATAGACTAGAAACAACCAAAATGCTGATGCTGCCCAAAGATGTGTGGACTTGTTTTGCCTGGAGAGCCTGGAGAAAGTGACAGAATCTGACAGTGATTCCACTAGCTGCAGGTAGCTTGGAGAGTCCAGTGAGAGCTTGCAGAGGCCCTTCGTCCGAGACCCAAATACAGGGAGTGGTTGATGCAGAGATCCTGCCTTCACATCGAATTAATGTACTACCAGTGTTATGTGCACAATATATTGTCCACCATGGCCACTATTCTGGATCTTCAGTTCTGATCAAAGGTTATAAACCCAAAATATCAATCACCTGTTTATGGATACTTATTGGCTAGTTGTGCGTTTCATCCATTTTCTGTTTCTATTTCAGATTTCGAGCATTTTCAGCTTTTCCTTTTTATTATGCTAGCAGAGAGGTTGGGCAGGATGGAGACATTCATCTCGAGGACCTTTATGTCGAAGTTTAATACCACTTCTCAGTGATAATGATCTTTGACAAGCTGAGTGTGCTTGAATAATGGTTACTGAAGTGGAATCCTCACTGACCTTGGGACTAACCAATATGGAGCCATTACTACACAGTGTCTTGAATGCTGCCATGTCTGACAGAAGATCAACTATCTGAGAAAAATTGTAGCTTGGCCTAGGCGGTTTTGGAGAAGATCTTTTTCGACCATAAATCCTAAGCACTGACTTGTGCAAACGATTGGAATAGTAGGTCTGAAATGACCTGAGTTCCTAATCACACACTCACTCCTCTGTCTGATCGTTCCGATGGTCTGGAACAAGTTTATTCACCACCAATTCACGGTGCACAGTTAGGCAAAAATGGCAATCCACAGAAGGATACCATTTGGCTCCTCGTGCCTGTGCCGGCCCTTTGGTAGAGCTAACCAATTAATCCCACTCCTGTGTTCTTTCCCCATAGCCCTGTAATTTTTTTTCCCTTTGTGTATTCATCCAATTCTCATTTGAACCTTACTATTGAATCTGATTCCAGCACCCTTTCAGGCGGTGAATTCCAGATCATAGCAACTTGGTGTGTAGAAAAATGTATCCGCGTGTTGTCTCTGGTTCATTTGCCAATCACTTCAATCTGTGTCCTCTGGTTACTGAACCTTCTGCCACAGTTTCTCCTTATTTACTCTATGAAAACCTTTCATGATTTTGAACAACCTCAATAAAAACTCCTCTTAACCTTCCTGCTCCAAGGAGAAGAACCGTAGCTTTTCCAATCTCTCCACATAACTGCTACCATTCCCGTAAATCTCTTTTGCCCTCCCCCCTCTAAGGCCTTGACACTCTTCTTAAAGTGTGGTACCCACAATTGAACACAATACTCCAGCTGAGGCCTAAACTGTGTTGTATAAAGGTTTAGCATAACCTCCTTGCTTTTGTACTCTATTCCTCTATTAATAAAGCCAAGAATCCCACATGCTTTTTTAACAGCCTTCTCAACTTTTCCTGCCATCTTCAAAGACTTGCATGCATACACCCCAGGTTTCTCTGTTTCTGTAGTACATCCTTTAAAATTGTACTATTTAGTTTATATTACCTCTCGTCATTTTTCCAACCAAAATGTATCACTTCACACTTCTCTGCGTTAAATTTCATCTGCCACGTGTCTGTCCATTTTACTGGTCTGTCTATGTCCTCCTGAAGTCTGTTACTATACTTCGCATTGTTTATTACAGTTTTGAATTTCGTATCATCTTGTAACTTTTGAAATTATGCCCTGTGTACCCAAGTCCAGGTCATTAATATATATCAAAAAGAACAGTGGTCCTAATGCCAACCCCTTTGGAACTCCAAGCTACACTTCCCTCCAGTCTGAAGAATAACCGTCCGCCACTACTCTCCGCTTTCTGTCCCTTAGTCAAATTTGGATCCATGCTGCCACTGCCCCTTTAATTTTGCTAAAAAGTCTTATATGTGGTATTTTGTCAAATGCCGCTTGAAAGTCAATATACACAATGTTAACCGTACTACCCTCATCAACCTTCTCCGTTACCTCATCAAAGAGCTCGATCAACTTAGTCAAAGACGATTTGCCTTTAACAAATCTATGCTGACTTTCATTTATTAGTTCATACTTTTCCAAAGGCCAATTAATTTTGTCCCGGATTATTGTCTCTAATAGCTTCCCATCACCGATGTGAGGCTGACTGGCCTGTAGTTGCCGAGTTTATCCCTCTCCCATTTTCTAAACAGTGTTGTAACACTTGCAAACCTCCAGTCCTCTGGAACTGTAAAGTCCTTACTCTACAGTATGAAACCACACAAGGCACATTCTGGGGACAAGGTCACTCTGTGACCTTAACTCTTTATTCACAGGACTCCAAAGATGATGACCCTGCGTGGGACCTCTCTTTTTATACCTGTGTGATCAGGTAAGGAGTGTCTCCCACAAGTTCACCCCTTGTGGTCAAGGTGTGCATCTAGGTTGAGTGTATGTAGTAATACAGTGGTGTTACATTGTGGTTACATACATGACATCACCTTCCCCCCCAAATTCTTATTGGGATCATAGGTTTAGTCTTTCAGGTGGTCTACGCTCCCTCGTGGAGCGCCACAGTTGGTGCTCTGGTTGTTGGACACTGACGTGAGTGTCTGTCACCTGTGGTGATTCCGGCCTGTCTGGGCTGACCGCAGGGACTGTGCATTCTTCTGATTGCTCTTGTTGCTCATTCACTGGCGGTGTTGTGAGCTCCATCTCCTGGTCTTCTTCAGGTTCCTCCGTGTCGATGCTGAACCTTTTTTTTACTTGGTCCAGATGCTTACGGCATATCTGACCATTGTTGAGTTTTACCACGATGACCCTATTCCCCTCTTTGTCAATTACAGTGCCCTCAAGCCATTTGGGCCCCATGGCGTTATTGAGGATGAATACAGGATCATTTATTTCTATATATCTCCCCCTTGAATTACGGTCATGGTACTCATTTTGTGACTTGCGCTTGCCCTCAACTATGTCGGTCAGGACTGGGTGAATGAGGGACAACCGAGTTTTGAGTGTCCAAAAGATTTCCAAAAGTCATTCGATAAGGTGCCACACAAAAGATTACTGCAGAAGATAAAGGTACGCGGAGTCAGAGGAAATGTATTAGCATGGTTCGAGAATTGGCTGGCTATAGAAAGCAGAGAGTCGGGATAAATGGGTCCTCTTCGGGTTGGAAATCGGTGGTTAGTGGTGTGCCACAGGGATCGGTGCTGGGACCACAACTGTTTACAATATACATAGATGACCTGGAAGAGGGGAAGAGTGTAGTGTAACAAAATTTGCAGATGACACAAAGATTAGTGGGAAAGCGGGTTGTGTAGAGAACACAGAGAGGCTGCAAAGAGATTTAGATAGGTTAAGCGAATGGGCGAAGGTTTGGCAGATGGAATACAATGTCGGAAAATGTGAGGTCACCCACCTTGGAAAAAAAAACAGTAAAAGGGAATATTATTTGAATGGGGAGAAATTACAACATGCTGCGGTGCAGAGGGACCTGCGGGTCCTTGTGCATGAAACTCTTTTGAGTTTACCTGAAAAAAAACAAACATTAAACCGTGCCACCCGCCTGGGTGACACAGCAGACATTTTCAAGGCCCCTTTTTTTTTTTCCTTTTTTTGTGTTTTTCTTTTTGTTTTTTTTTGGGCGCTAAGATCACATTTTTCCAAGTGCCCCCTATAAAAGGGGAGGGGGACACTAAAGGCACCGGCAATTAAAACAAATTAAGCTTTAAAACGTAAAATCAAATTAAAATTTGGTTGCCGGGCGTGATGATGCACTCCAGTCCCTCCGGTGCCCACCTCTCGCGGAAGGCCGCGAGCGTACCGGTGGATCCTTGTGCATGAATCCAAAAAAGTTAGTTTGCAGGTGCAGCAGGTAATCGGGAAGGCTAATGGAATGTTGGCCTTCATTGCAAGAGGGATGGAGTACAAAAGCAGGGAGGTCCTGCTGCAACTGTGCAGGGTATTGGTGTGGCCGCACCTGGAGTACTGTGTGAAGTTTTGGTCACCTTACTTAAGGAAGGCTATACTAGCTTTGGAGGGGGTACAGAGACGATTCACTAGGCTGATTCCGGAGATGAGGGGGTTACCTTATGATCATAGATTGAGTAGACTGGGTCTTTACTCGTTGGAGTTCAGAAGGATGAGGGGTGATCTTATAGAAACATTTAAAATAATAAAAGGGATAGACAAGATCGTGGCAGAGAGGTTGTTTCCACTGGTCAGGGAGACTAGAACTAGGGGGCACAGCCTCAAAATACGGGGGAGCCAATTTAAAACCGAGTTGAGAAGGAATTTCTCCTCCCAGAGGGTTGTGAATCTGTGGAATTCTCTGCCCAGGGAAGCAGTTGAGCCTAGCTCATTGAATGTATTCAAATCACAGATAGATAGATTTTTAACCAATAAGGGAATTAAGGGTTATGGGGAGCGGGCGGGTAAGTGGAGCTGAGTCCACGGCCAGATCAGCCATGATCTTGTTGAGTGGCGGAGCAGGCTCGAGGGACTAGATGGCCTACTCCTGTTCCTAATTCTTATGTTCTTATGTCTGTTTCATTAGTAGCTCTGCAGGCAGGACCCCCGTGAGCAAGTGCGGTCGGGATCTATAGGCCAGCAGGAGAAGCAATAGGCGGCATTGTAGGGAGGGTCCTTGAATCCTGAGCATACCTTGCTGAATGATTTGGACCGCATGTTCCGCTTGGCCATTGGAGGCCGGCTTGAACGGCGCAGTCCTGACGTGGTTGATGCCATTGCCCAACATAAACTCTCGGAATTCGTAGCTTGTGAAACATGGGCCATTATCACTACCCAGGATGTCCGGCAAGCCGTGGGTTGCAAAGATCGCACATAGGCTTTCCACGGTGGTGGATGACGTGCATGAATTCAGAATGATGCACTCGATCCATTTTGAGTACCACAATAAGGAACATCTTTCCAATGAACGGGCTCACGTAGTCAACATAAATGCATGACCATGGCCTGATGGGCCAGGGCCACAGTCTGAGTGGGGCCTCCCTGGGGGCATTACCCAGCTGGGCACACGTCGTGCACCTGCGAACACAGTGTTCCAGGTCTGAATCAATTCCAGGCCTACATCAGCACAATGCCTGGGTGCTCGCTATGGAGTTCCCTGATGAATGCTTCCCTGCCCTTTTGGGGCATAACTACCCGGCTGCCCCATAGTAGGCAGTCGGCTTGGATGGAGAGCTCATCCATCCGTCTGTGGAACGGTCTGACCTCCTCAGGGCATGCTTCGTGTGCGGGCGCCCAATTCCCAGTCAGGACACATTTCTTAATCAGGGCGAGGAGGGGATCTCTGTTTGTCCAGATTTTGATCTGGCAGACTGTGATGGGGGAGCCTGCAGTGTCAAAGGCATCGACAACCATGACCATCTCGGTGCTTTGCTCCGCTGCCCCCTCAGTGGTGGCCAGTGGAAGCCTGCTGAGCACGTCAGCGCAATTTTCAGTGCCGGGCCAGAACCGGATGGAGTAGTCATAAGCAGCCAGCATGAGAGCCCATCGCTGTATGCGAGCAGATGCGTTGGCATTGATAGCCTTGCTGTCTGACAACAGGGATGTTAATGGCTTGTGGTCCGTCTCTAATTCAAACTTCCTACCAAAGAGGTACTGATGCATTTTTTTTACACCATAGACACATGCAAGCGCTTCCTTCTCGACCATCCCGTATCCCCGTTCTGCTTGAGAGAGCGACCTGGAGGCATAAGCCACCGGTTGTAGTTGACCCTCAGCATTACCCTGCTGCAACACATACCCAACCCCATAGGACGATGCATCACATGTCAGAACCAATTTTTTACAGGGGTCGTACAGGGTCAACAACTTGTTTGAATAAAGTAGGTTTCACGCCCAATCAAAAGCCCGTCCCTGACAGTCCCCCCAAAACCAATCGCAACACTTACGCAGGAGCACGTGTAGCGGCTCCAACAACGTGCTCAAGTTCGGCAGAAAGTTCCCGAAATAATTCAACAGTCCCAGGAATGAATGCAGCTCTAATGTGTTGCAGAGCCTGGGCGCTCGTCGAATCACTCTGTTTTGGATTCGGTGGGCCGAATCCCATCTGCAGCAACCCTCCTGCCCAGAAACTCAACCTCAGGAGCTAAGAACACACATTTAGACTTCTTGAGTCACAGGCCTACCCGGTCCAGTCGGCGTAGCACCTCCTCCAGGTTGTGGAGGTGTTCCTCGGTGTCTCGACCCGTGATGGAGATGTCATCCTGGAATACGATCGTTCCCGGAATGGATTTAAGCAGGCTTTCCATGTTTCGGTGAAAAATCGCGGCCGCTGATCGAATGCCAAATGGGCACCTGTTATAAACGAACAGTCCCTTGTGCGTGGTGATGGTGGTCAGTAGTTTAGATTCGGTGGTCAGTTCCTGGGTCATATAGGCTGAAGTGAGGTCCAACATGGTAAACAGCTTGCCGTCTGCCAGCGTGGCGAAGAGGTCTTCCACTCTCGGGAGCGGGTATTGATCTTGTAGGGACACCCGATTGATGGTGGCCTTGTAGTCGCCACAGATCCTGACAGAGCCATCCACTTTTAGGACGGGAACGATGGGGCTCGCCCAGTCACTGAATTCAACAGGCGAGATGATGCCCTCTTTCAACAGCCGGTCCAATTCGCTCTCGATCTTTTCCCGCATCACATACGGCACCGCTCTGGCTTTGTGGTGCACTGGCCGGGCGTCTAGGGTGCTGTGTTTCATTACTTTAGTGCCTTTGAAAGTCCCGACGCCAGGTTGGAATAGTGAGTCGAATTGTTGTTGGACTTGTGAGCACAAACTTCGCTCCACAGACGACATTGCGTGAACATCCCCCCATTTCCAGTTCATCTCGGCTAACCAGCTCCTACCCAACAGTGTGGGACCATTGCCTGGGACAATCCAGAGCGGCAGCCGATTCACTAACCCATTGTGTGTGACAGCCAACATTGCACTGCCTAGCACCGGAATAATTTCTTTAGTGTAAGTCCATAGTTGTGTCTCAATACGTGCTAATTTGGGTCTACTGGCTTTAACTGGCCATAGCTTCTCAAATTGCTGAACGCCCATGATTGACTGGCTGGCCCCAATGTCCTGCTCCATACGTACTGGGATACCGTTTAATAAAACCCTCATCATCATTGGTGGCGTTTTGGTGTATGAACTGTGAATATTCGCCACATGGACCCGCTGAACTTCGGCATCCATCGATTTGCCCCAAAAGTCATCCTGCCTCAAAGAACTCTTTTCTGGTCCATCCGCCTCATATATTAGTCTGGTTGCAGGCTTCTTGCACATTCGATCTAAGTGGCCACTGAGATTGCAGATCCTGCAGACAAACTGTTGAAATCTGCAAGATCTAGTTGAGTGTTTTCCCCCACACCTCCAGCATGAGTTAAAGTGTCCCTTGTTGGGAACAAAGGGACTATGGCCAGGCATTCCGCGCTGACTGTCCCTTTGACTGCTCTTAAGTACTCTATTAGTGGGTGACAGTGGCCCCATCCCGGGTCGCATTGTCCACTGTGATGGCGTGATTGTCCATTCAGCCTGCCATTGTCTCTGTTGAAGTCCTACTCTGGGGTCTATTGCTGCCTGGGGAGTGTCGGACTGCCCCTGCCTGCCTGCGGGGCTCTGAATTGCATCGATGATGTTGACTCCCTGATCCATCGCCACATTAGAGGCAGAATTGCGCGCGTATATTATTTTCGTCTCTTCCTCCTCCGCCATGAAAATTTGAGCTGTCAACATCGCCGCTTCCAAGGTCAAATCCTTGTTCTCAATTTGATTTACGGAAAATTCCCGCATTACCGATGCCCTCGATAAAGAAGTCCCTTAGCATCTCACCCCTGCAGGCATCTGTGAACTTACAGAGGCTGGCCAAACGTCGGAGGTCCGCTACGAAGTCCGGTATGCTCTGTCCTTCACGACGTCGGTGGGTGTAGAATCTGTGTCGGGCCATATGTATGCGACTCGACGGTTTGAGGTGCTCCCCAATCAATTTGCTAAGTTCTTCAAAGGTTTTGTCCGGCGGCTTTTCGGGTGCTAGTAAATCCTTCATGAGCGTGTAAGTCTTTGGTCCGCATCTGGTCAAAAGATGAGCCCTTCGCTTGTCAGCCGCTGCATCCCCCAGCTTTCTGGATTGTACAGGGCCTTAGTGAGGCCTCACCTGGAATATTATGATCAGTTTTGGTCTTCTAGTCTGAGGAAGGACATTCTTGCTATTGAGGGAGTGCAGCGAAGGTTCACCAGACTGATTCTAGGGATGGCTGGGCTGTCATATGAGGAGAGACTGGATCAACTGGGCCTTTATTCACTGGAGTTTAGAACGATGAGAGGGGATCTCATAGAAACATATAAGATTCTGACGGGACTGGACAGGTTAGATGCGGAAAGAATGTTCCTGATGTTGGGGAAGTCCAGATCAGGGGACATAGTCTTAGGATAAGGAGTTGGCCATTTAGGACTGAGATGAGGAGAAACTTCTTCACTCAGAGGGTTGTTAACCTGTGGAATTCCCTGCCGCAGAGAGTTGTTGATGCCAGTTCACTGGATATATTCAAGAGGGTGTTAGATATCGCTCTTACGATTAAGGGGATCAAGGGGTATGGAGAGAAAGCAGGAAAGGGGTACTGAAGGAATGATCAGCCATGATCTTATTGAATGGCAGTGCAGGCTCGAAGGGCCGAATGGCCTACTCCTGCACCTATTTTTCTTTGTTTCTATGTTTCTTTCATGACGAAGCTTTGCTGAAGCCTCTCGACAAAATCATCCCAGTCTTCCCCAACACAGTACCGTTCCTCTGTGCTACCGGTGGCCATTCTCGTGGGTCGTGAATTCCCGTTTCTCATCGCCAATGTAAAGTCCTTACTCTACAGTATGAAACCACACGAGGCACATTCTGGGGACAAGGTCACTCTGTGACCTTAACTCTTTATTCACAGGACTCCAAAGACGATGACCCTGCGTGGGACCTCCCTTTTTATACCTGTGTGATCAGGTAAGGAGTGTCTCCCACAAGTTCACCCCTTGTGGTCAAGATGTGCATCTAGGTTGAGTGTATACAGTAATATAGTGGTGTTACATTGTGGTTACATACATGACAGGAACCACCTCCAAATGCAAGGAGGATTTTCACCAGATTTCACTTCCCACTAACTAGCAGTATGGGACTTCTATCAGTGATAGTGCACACACATTAAAACCAGCAGATTCAAATTTCCTGTACTCTGGGAAATCAGAGTGCCTGACAGGGCAGTTCCTCAGAGCACTGGAAATTTGAATCTGCTGATTTAACATTCTGTACAGCAATACTCAGTACAACAGCCATGCATTACCTTTTTAAATGTAACCTGAGGTTACATTCACAAACAAAGCAAAGCAGATAGGTGACATGAGCTGTCAGTTTATATCATTAATTTATTAAGTGAAGCCAATATAATATCAAAAGTAAATGGGTATTACCATTAAATATACTTCTTCTACCTGTTGTAGAACAAAACATTACAGGGGTGAAATTGGATAAAGCTTAAAAACGGGCGGGAGCGTGATGCGCGATCTGCTCGAGCACGTTGAAAGGAGTTCTAGCAGCACGTAAAATTCACGCTGCCTGCTACGTTACATGATTGTAGTGCACAGCCCAGTGCTAAATGCGCTGCTAATCGGCATGTGTGCTCATCAAGGGGCCGGAGTTTGCGATACGAGCTTGACTTAAACCTAGCCTGCGCCTCTTAAAGGCCGTCTGCAGCTTTTAAAGGTGAGCAGCCTTCTGGTGATCAAAAATGTTAAAAGTGCTTCAGCACTCACGCAAGTGGCTCAACAGGCCAGGGAAAGGGCACCCAGGGTCTCTGTCGCGGCAGTTGAGGCCTTTGTGTGGGGGGTAAATACTGGAAGAGGCATCGTCTACCGACTGTGAGCCAGGAGGCCCTCCAGAAAGAAAAATATAGGACCGGATTACCGACGCGGTCACTGCCAGTAGTGTCACCCCTAAAACATGGCTCTAGTGCCCAAAGAGTGCTCAAGGTCAGTGAATGCATCTTCAAAAGCCGTCTCCTACCAACTGCATCACTAGCCTCACACACTGCACACTTTGACAAAGTTTTAAATACCTTACACCACTCAAATAAACTGTACAGGAACTGACACAAAAGCAAGAATCAAAACCTACCTGAAAGTTGCATGTGTCCTTTTAAGTAGCACTGGTTGGGGTCGCGTCATGCAGCCTTTGACATGGTTGACCACTCTATCCTTCTCCAACGCCTCTTCACCATCATGCAGCTGGGTGGGACTGCACTTGCCTGGTTCCATTCTTATCTATCTAATCGTAACCAGCGAATCACCTGCAACAGCTTCTCTTCCCATCCACCATCATTACCTCTGGTGTCCCCAAGGATCTATCCTTGATCCCCTCCTATTTCTCATCTACATGTTGCCCCTTGGCGACATCATCCGAAAACACAGTGTCAGAAACATAGAAACATAGAAACATAGAAAATAGGTGCAGGAGCAGGCCATTCAGCCCTTCTAGCCTGCACTGCCATTCAATGAGTTCATGGCTGAACATGAAACTTCAGTACCCCCTTCCTGCTTTTTGGCCATACCCCTTGATCCCCAGAGTAGTAAGGACTTCATCTAACTCCCTTTTAGAAACATAGAAACATAGAAAATAGGTGCAGGAGCAGGCCATTCAGCCCTTCTAGCCTGCACCGCCATTCAATGAGTTCATGGCTGAACATGAAACTTCAGTACCCCCTTCCTGCTTTCTCGCCATACCCCTTGATCCCCCGAGTAGTAAGGACTTCATCTAACTCCCTTTTGAATATATTTAGTGAATTTGCCTCAACTACTTCCTGTGGTAGAGAATTCCACAGGTTCACCACTCTCTGGGTGAAGAAGTTTCTCCTCATCTCGGTCCTAAATGGCTTACCCCTTATCCTTAGACTGTGACCCCTGGTTCTGGACTTCCCCAACATTGGGAACATTCTTCCTGCATCCAACCTGTCCAAACCCGTCAGAATTTTAAACGTTTCTATGAGGTCCCCTCTCACTCTTCTGAACTCCAGTGAATACAAGCCCAGTTGATCCAGTCTTTCTTGATAGGTCAGTCCCACCATCCCGGGAATCAGTCTGGTGAATCTTCGCTGCACTCCCTCAATAGCAAGAATGTCCTTCCTCAAGTTAGGAGACCAAAACTGTACACAATACTCCAGGTGTGGCCTCACCAAGGCCTTGTACAACTGTAGCAACAACTCCCTGCCCCTGTACTCAAATCCCCTCGCTATGAAGGCCAACATGCCATTTGCTTTCTTAACCGCCTACTGTACCTGCATGCCAACCTTCAATGACTGATGTACCATGACACCCAGGTCTCGTTGCACCTTCCCTTTTCCTAATCTGTCACCATTGAGATAATAGTCTGTCTCTCTGTTTTTACCACCAAAGTGGATAACCTCACATTTATCCACATTATACTTCATCTGCCACGCATTTGCCCACTCACCTAACCTATCCAAGTCACTCTGTAGCCTCATAGCATCCTCCTCGCAGCTCACACTGCCACCCAACTTAGTGTCATCCGCAAATTTGGAGATACTACATTTAATCCCCTCGTCTAAATCATTAATGTACAATGTAAACAGCTGGGGCCCCAGCACAGAACCCTGCGGTACCCCACTAGTCACTGCCTGCCATTCCGAAAAGTACCCATTTACTCCTACTCTTTGCTTCCTGTCTGACAACCAGTTCTCAATCCACGTCAGCACACTACCCCCAATCCCATGTGCTTTAACTTTGCACATTAATCTCCTGTGTGGGACCTTGTCGAAAGCCTTCTGAAAGTCCAAATATACCACATCAACTGGTACTCCTTTGTCCACTTTATTGGAAACATCCTCAAAAAATTCCAGAAGATTTGTCAAGCATGATCTCCCTTTCACAAATCCATGCTGACTTGGACCTATCATGTCACCATTTTCCAAATGCGCTGCTATGACATCCTTAATAATTGATTCCATCATTTTACCCACTACTGAGGTCAGGCTGACCGGTCTATAATTCCCTGCTTTCTCTCTCCCTCCTTTTTTAAAAAGTGGGGTTACATTGGCTACCCTCCACTCGATAGGAACTGATCCAGAGTCAATGGAATGTTGGAAAATGACTGTCAATGCATCCGCTATTTCCAAGGCCACCTCCTTAAGTACTCTGGGATGCAGTCCATCAGGCCCTGGGGATTTATCGGCCTTCAATCCCATCAATTTCCCCAACACAATTTCCCGACTAATAAAGATTTCCCTCAGTTCCTCCTCCTTAATAGACCCTCTGACCACTTTTATATCCGGAAGGTTGTTTGTGTCCTCCTTAGTGAATACTGAACCAAAGTACTTGTTCAATTGGTCTGCCATTTCTTTGTTCCCCGTTATGACTTCCCCTGATTCTGACTGCAGGGGACCTACGTTTGTCTTTACTAACCTTTTTCTCTTTACATACCTATAGAAACTTTTGCAATCCGCCTTAATGTTCCCTGCAAGCTTCTTCTCGTACTCCATTTTCCCTGCCCTAATCAAACCCTTTGTCCTCCTCTGCTGAGTTCTAAATTTCTCCCAGTCCCCAGGTTCGCTGCTATTTCTGGCCAATTTGTATGCCATTTCCTTGGCTTTAATACTATCCCTGATTTCCCTAGATAGCCACGGTTGAGCCACCTTCCCTTTTTTATTTTTACGCCAGACAGGAATGTACAATTGTTGTAATTCATCCATGCGGTCTCTAAATGTCTGCCATTGCCCATCCACAGTCAACCCCTTAAGTATCATTAGCCAATCTATCTTAGCCAATTCATGCCTCATACCTTCAAAGTTACCCTTCTTTAAGTTCTGGACCATGGTCTCTGAATTAACTGTTTCATTCTCCATCCTAATGCAGAATTCCACCATATTATGGTCACTCTTCCCCAAGGGGCCTCGCACAATGAGATTGCTAATTAATCCTCTCTCATTACACAACACCCAGTCTAAGATGGCCTCCCCCCTAGTTGGTTCCTCGACATATTGGTCTAGAAAACCATCCCTTATGCATTCCAGGAAATCCTCCTCCACCGTATTGCTTCCAGTTTGGCTAGCCCAATCTATGTGCATATTAAAGTCACCCATTATAACTGCTGCACCTTTATTGCATGCACTCCTAATTTCCTGTTTGATGCCCTCCCCAACATCACTACTACTGTTTGGAGGTCTGTACACAACTCCCACTAACGATTTTTGCCCTTTAGTGTTCTGCAGCTCTACCCATATAGATTCCACATCATCCAAGCTAATGTCTTTCCTAACTATTGCATTAATCTCCTCTTTAACCAGCAATGCTACCCCACCTCCTTTTCCTTTTATTCTATCCTTCCTGAATGTTGAATACCCCTGGATGTTGAGTTCCCAGCCCTGACCATCCTGGAGCCACGTCTCCGTAATCCCAATCACATCATATTTGTTAACATCTATTTGCACAGTTAATTCATCCACCTTATTGCGGATACTCCTTGCATTAAGACACAAAGCCTTCAGGCTTGCTTTTTTAACACCCTTTGTCATTCTAGAATTTTGCTGTACAGTGGCCCTTTTTGTTCTTTGCCTTGGGTTTCTCTGCCCTCCACTTTTCCTCATCTCCTTTCTGTCTTTTGCTTTTGCCTCATTTTTGTCTCCCTCTGTCTCCCTGTATAGGTTCCCATCCCCCTGCAATATTAGTTTAACTCCTCCCCAACAGCACTAGCAAACACTCCCCCTAGGACATTGGTTCCGGACCTGCCCAGGTGTAGACCGTCCGGTTTGTACTGGTCCCACCTCCCCCAGAACCGGTTCCAATGCCCCAAGAATTTGAATCCCTCCCTGCTGCACCACTGCTCAAGCCATGTATTCATCTGCGCTATCCTGCGATTCCTACTCTGACTAGCACGTGGCACTGGTAGCAATCCCGAGATTACTACTTTTGAGGTCCTACTTTTTAATTTAGCTCCTAGCTCCTTAAATTCTTTTCGTAGGACCTCATCCCTTTTTTTACCTATGTCGTTGGTACCAATGTGCACCACGACAACTGGCTGTTCTCCCTCCCATTTCAGAATGTCCTGCACCCGCTCCGAGACATCCTTGACCCTTGCACCAGGGAGGCAACATACCATCCTGGAGTCTCGGTTGCGTCCGCAGAAACGCCTATCTATTCCCCTCACCATCGAATCCCCTATCACTATCGCGCTCCCACTCTTTTTCCTGCCCTCCTTTGCAGCAGAGCCACCTACGGTGCCATGAACTTGGCTGCTGCTGCCCTCCCCTGATGAGTCATCCTCCCCAACAGTACTCAAAGCAGTGTATCTGTTTTGCAGGGGGATGACCACAGGGGACCCCTGCACTATCTTTCTTGCACTGCTCTTCCTGCTGGTCTTCCATTCCCTATCTGGCTGTGGACCCTTCTCCTGCGGTAAGACCCAACTCACTACACGTGATACTCACGTCATTCTCAGCATCGTGGATGCTCCAGAGTGAATCCACCCTCAGCTCCAATTCCGCAACGCGGACCGTCAAGAGCTCGAGGAGGATACACTTCCCACACACGTAGCGCCCAGGGACACCGGAAGTGTCCCCGAGTTCCCACATGGTACAGGAGGAGCATATCACATGGCCGAGCTCTCCTGCCATGTCTTAACCTTAGATACCCTTAAATTGGTAATAACAATGTTGCAGTTCACTTACTGATATAAAAAAGAAAAGAAAAGCTACTCACCAATCACCAGCCAATCACTTACCACATTGGCTGTGACGTCACTTTTTGATTACTTTCTACTTCTATTTTGCTTTCTCTCCCGCTGTAGCTGCACCGGTACGCTGGCTCTCGATCTCCCGCTGGGCTTTTGACAGGTCGCTCCCTCTCACCAACTGCCGCTGGCTCTCGATCTCCCGCTGGGCTTTTGACAGGTCGCTCCCTCTCACCAACTGCTGCTGGCTCTCGATCTCCCGCTGGGCTTTTGACAGGTCGCTCCCCTCTCACCAACTGCCGCTGGCTCTCGATCTCCCGCTGGGCTTTTGATAGGTCGCTCCCCTCTCACCAACTGCCGCTGGCTCTCGATCTCCCGCTGGGCTTTTGATAGGTCGCTCCCCTCTCACTGAATATATTTAGTGAATTGGCCTCAACTACTTTCTGTGGTAGAGAATTCCACAGGTTCACCACTCTCTGGGTGAAGAAGTTTCTCCTCATCTCGGTCCTAAATGGCTTGCCCCTTATCCTTAGACTGTGACCCCTTGTTCTGGACTTCCCCAACATTGGGAACATTCTTCCTGCATCTAACCTGTCTAAACCCGTCAGAATTTTAAACGTTTCTACGAGGTCCCCTCTCATTCTTCTAAACTCCAGTGAATACAAGCCCAGTTGATCCAGTCTTTCTTGATAGGTCAGTCCCACCATCCCGGGAATCAGTCTGGTGAATCTTCGCTGCACTCCCTCAATAGCAAGAATGTCCTTCCTCAAGTTAGGAGACCAAAACTGTACACAATACTCCAGGTGTGGCCTCACCAAGGCCTTGTATAACTGTAGCAACACCTCCCTGCCCCTGTACTCAAATCCCCTCGCTATGAAGGCCAACATGCCATTTGCTTTCTTAAGCGCCTGCTGTACCTGCATGCCAAACTTCAATGACTGATGTACCATGACACCCAGGTCTCGTTGCACCTTCCCTTTTCCTAATCTGTCACCATTCAGATAATAGTTTGGCTAGCCAAACTGGAAGCAATACGGTGGAGGAGGATTTCCTGGAGGGCATAAGGGATGGTTTTCTAGACCAATATGTCGAGGAACCAACTAGGGGGGAGGTCATCTTAGACTGGGTGTTGTGTAATGAGAGAGGATTAATTAACAATCTCATTGTGCGAGGACCCTTGGGGAAGAGTGACCATAATATGGTGGAATTCTGCATTAGGATGGAGAATGAAACAGTTAATTCAGAGACCATGGTCCAGAACTTAAAGAAGGGTAACTTTGAAGGTATGAGGCGTGAATTGGCTAAGATAGATTGGCGAATGATACTTAAGGGGTTGACTGTGGATGAGCAATGGCAGACATTTAGAGACCGCATGGATGAATTACAACAATTGTACATTTCTGTCTGGCGTAAAAATAAAAAAGGGAAGGTGGCTCAACCGTGGCTATCTCGGGAAATCAGGGATAGTATTAAAGCCAAGGAAGTGGCATACAAATTGGCCAGAAATAGCAGCGAACCTGGGGACTGGGAGAAATTTAGAACTCAGCAGAGGAGGACAAAGGGTTTGATTAGGGCAGGGAAAATGGAGTACGAGAAGAAGCTTGCAGGGAACATTAAGGCGGATTGCAAAAGTTTCTATAGGTATGTAAAGAGAAAAAGGTTAGCAAAGACAAACGTAGGTCCCCTGCAGTCAGAATCAGGGGAAGTCATAACAGGGAACAAAGAAATGGCAGACCAATTGAAAAAGTACTTTGGTTCAATATTCACTAAGGAGGACACAAACAACCTTCCGGATATAAAAGGGGTCAGAGGGTCTAGTAAGGAGGAGGAACTGAGGGAAATCTTTATTAGTCGGGAAATTGTGTTGGGGAAATTGATGGGATTGAAGGCCGATAAATCCCCAGGGCCTGATGGACTGCATCACAGAGTACTTAAGGAGGTGGCCTTGGAAATAGCGGATGCATTGACAGTCATTTTCCAACATTCCATTGACTCTGGATCAGTTCCTATCGAGTGGAGGGTAGCCAATGTAACCCCACTTTTTAACAAAGGAGGGAGAGAGAAAGTAGGGAATTATAGACCGGTCAGCCTGACATCAGTCGTGGGTAAAATGATGGAATCAATTATTAAGGATGTCATAGCAGCGCATTTGGAAAATGGTGACATGATAGGTCCAAGTCAGCATGGATTTGTGAAAGGGAGATCATGCTTGACAAATCTTCCAGAATTTTTTGAGGATGTTTCCAGTAAAGTGGACAAAGAAGAACCAGTTGACGTGGTATATTTGGACTTTCAGAAGGCTTTCGACAAGGTCCCACACAGGAGATTAATGTGCAAAGTTAAAGCACATGGGATTGGGGGTAGTGTGCTGACGTGGATTGAGAACTGGTTGTCAGACAGGAAGCAAAGAGTAGGAGTAAATGGGTACTTTTCAGAATGGCAGGCAGTGACTAATGGGGTACCGCAAGGTTCTGTGCTGGGGCCCCAGCTGTTTACATTGTACATTAATGATTTAGACGAGGGGATTAAATGTAGTATCTCCAAATTTGCGGATGACACTAAGTTGGGTGGCAGTGTGAGCTGCGAGGAGGATGCTATGAGGCTGCAGAGTGACTTGGATAGGTTAGGTGAGTGGGCAAATGCGTGGCAGATGAAGTATAATGTGGATAAATGTGAGGTTATCCACTTTGGTGGTAAAAACAGAGAGACAGACTATTATCTGAATGGTGACAGATTAGGAAAAGGGAAGGTGCAACGAGACCTGGGTGTCATGGTACATCAGTCATTGAAGGTTGGCATGCAGGTACAGCAGGCGCTTAAGAAAGCAAATGGCATGTTGGCCTTCATAGCGAGGGGATTTGAGTACAGGGGCAGGGAGGTGTTGCTACAGTTGTACAGGGCCTTGGTGAGGCCACACCTGGAGTATTGTGTACAGTTTTGGTCTCCTAACTTGAGGAAGGACATTCTTGCTATTGAGGGAGTGCAGCGAAGATTCACCAGACTGATTCCCGGGATGGTGGGACTGACCTATCAAGAAAGACTGGATCAACTGGGCTTGTATTCACTGGAGTTCAGAAGAGTGAGAGGGGACCTCATAGAAACGTTTAAAATTCTGACGGGTTTGGACAGGTTGGATGCAGGAAGAATGTTCCCAATGTTGGGGAAGTCCAGAACCAGGGGTCACAGTCTAAGGATAAGGGGTAAGCCATTTAGGACCGAGATGAGGAGAAACTTCTTCACCCAGAGAGTGGTGAACCTGTGGAATTCTCTACCACAGAAAGTAGTTGAGGCCAATTCACTAAATATATTCAAAAGGGAGTTAGATGAAGTCCTTACTACTCGGGGGATCAAGGGGTATGGCGAGAAAGCAGGAAGGGGGTACTGAAGTTTCATGTTCAGCCATGAACTCATTGAATGGCGGTGCAGGCTAGAAGGGCTGAATGGCCTGCTCCTGCACCTATTTTCTATGTTTCTATGTTTCTCTGTCTCTCTGTTTTTACCACCAAAGTGGATAACCTCACATTTATCCACATTATACTTCATCTGCCATTCATTTGCCCACTCACCTAACCTATCCAATCACTCTGCAGCCTCATAGCATCCTCCTCGCAGCTCACACTGCCACCCAACTTAGTGTCATCTGCAAATTTGGAGATACTACATTTAATCCCCTCATCTAAATCATTAATGTACAATGTAAACAGCTGGGGCCCCAGCACAGAACCTTGCGGTACCCCACTAGTCACTGCCTGCCATTCTGAAAAGTACCCATTTACTCCTACTCTTTGCTTCCTGTCTGACAGCCAGTTCTCAATCCATGTCAGCACACTACCCCCAATCCCATGTGCTTTAACTTTGCACATTAATCTCTTGTGTGGGACCTTGTCGAAAGCCTTCTGAAAGTCCAAATATACCACATCAACTGGTTCTCCTTTGTCCACTTTACTGGAAACATCCTCAAAAAATTCCAGAAGATTTGTCAAGCATGATTTCCCTTTCACAAATCCATGCTGACTTGGACCTATCATGTCACCATTTTCCAAATGTGCTGCTATGACATCCTTAATAATTGATTCCATCATTTTACCCACTACTGAGGTCAGGCTGACCGGTCTATAATTCCCTGTTTTCTCTCTCCCTCCTTTTTTAAAAAGTGGGGTTACATTGGCCACTCTCCACTCGATAGGAACTGATCCAGACTCAATCGAATGTTGGAAAATGACTGTCAATGCATCCGCTATTTCCAAGGCCACCTCCTTAAGTACTCTGGGATGCAGTCCATCAGGCCCTGGGGATTTATCGGCCTTCAATCCCATCAATTTCCCCAACACAATTTCCCGACTAATAAAGATTTCCCTCAGTTCCTCCTCCTTACTAGACCCTCTGACCCCTTTTATATCTGGAAGGTTGTTTGTGTCCTCCTTAGTGAATACCGAACCAAAGTACTTGTTCAATTGGTCTGCCATTTCTTTGTTCCCCATCATGACCTCCCCTGATTCTGACTGCAGGGGACCTACGTTTGTCTTTACTAACCTGTTTCTCTTTACATACCTACAGTTTCCACATATACACTGATGACACCCAGCTCTACTTCACTACCACTTCCCTCAACCACTCCATGGTCTCTAATTTGTCAGACTGCTTGTCCGACACCCAGTTCTGAATGAGCAGAAATATTCTCCAATTAATATTGGGAAGACCGAAGCCATTGTTTTTGGTCCCCATTGCAAACACCATTCTCTAGACACTGACTCCATCCCTCTTCCCAACTTTGACCCTGAAATGAGCTTTCGACCACATATTCGTGGCATAACTACGACCGCCTATTTCCTCTTCCATAACATCGCCTGTCATGTATGTAGACCATGTATACTAACTGTATAGTCACATAAGGTGTGCCACCAGAGGGCACTGTGGTGGGAGACCTGAGGGTCACCTGCATAGGTGTGCAGGGCCGAGTATAAAAGGCTGCCCACCATGCTTGTGCCTCACTCTGGAGTAACAATAAATGGGACTAATGTCACAACAGCTCAAGTACAATACCAGACCTCATGAAGTCATTCATAAGAGTATTGCAGACATAACAACTGGTGACGAGATTACGAACTTTCATGCATAAATGACTAACCTTGGTGCATTAGAAAAGTTCTCAGAGAGTGAAGATTGGGAAGCCTTTACAGAGCGGCGCGACCAATATTTCGTAGCAAACGACCTGGTAGGCGATGATCCGTCTGAGAGATAAACGCAGAGCTATCCTGTTGATCAGTTGTGGGCCCGCGGTCTACGGCCTCGTCAGGGCCTTGCTTGCACCAGAGAAAACAACGACCAAGTCATACGAGGAGCTGAAAGAGCTAATTCGGGACCAACTCAAACCGAAGGAGAGCATCCTCACGGCCAGGCATCGATTTTATACACACCACCGCCCCGAGGGCCAGGAAATCGCGAAGTACACTGCGGACTGTGTGAATTCGACGTATCCCTCGCCAATGCGTTGCGGGACGTCTTCTTAATTGGCATTGGTCATGAGGCCCTTCTTCACAGGCTACTGTCTGCCGAAACCACCGTCACTCAGTATCAGCCAGGCGTTCATGACCTCAAGCTGCAGCTCCAAGCAGATGATGACTCACTCTCAGGACTCAAACCCAGTAAGTACTGCAAATAGAATGGTGCCTTTCACAGGCAGAACTGTTGAATATGAATCTGCCCAGGGCAGAGCATACAGGCCCCTGAGTCCTTTAACTCAGAGTCCGCCGAGGGGTGCAAACGTAAGTCGAGTACACCATGCTGACGTTGCGGAGGTAATCACAGGGCTCATCAGTGTCGGTTCAGAGACTGTGTGCAAAGGCTGCAGCACAAAGGGCCACCTCCAGCGAATGTGCAAAAGAGCTGTGACTCACCACGTGGAAGAGAAGTCAGCAGATGGCTGTGAATCCAGCACGGATTACAAGGAGATGGCTCGAGAGGCAGCTCAGTCCCAGGACGAAGTGTATGGAGTATATACCTGCACCACAGATTGTCCCCCAGTGATAATAGAAGTCAAGATAAATGGCGTTCCAGTCTTCATGGAAGTGGACACGGGGGCGAGTCAGTCAGTAATGAGCCAGGAAGCCTTTGAGAGGCTATGGAACGATCAAGCTGAATGACCCAAGCTGGTCCCGGTTCAGGCAAAGCTGCGCACCTACACCAAGGAACTGATATCAGTTATTGTAGTGCGGATGTAACTGTATCCCGTGATGGCGCGGTGCACAGTTTACCATTGTGGATTGTTTCAGGTGATGGAACGCTACTTGGAAGAAGATGGATGGGAAAGATTCATTGGAACTGGGAAGACTTCATCCCTCCAACGATTGACATCCCCCATGCTCAGAGGCAGAGCAAGCCCCCACCTTCGGTTGGACCAGGCACCGGAGACCAGATCCGCGCAGCCCCCGAGGCACAGACCGCTCATCACGACTGCATGGCGATGATCCGGACAAGACAACCCAAACGCACCTTCCCGGTTTCAGTGGCAGGACTCCTGGGGAGGAAGATTGGATCCAAGGACGCCATCCCAGCTTCAGTGGCAGAATCCCTGGGAAAGAAGATCGCGGCAGTCGACATCATGGACAGGGAAAAGATGGCATCCAAACCACAAGGTGCAGCGCTAATGGAGCAACGACAAATGGTTCCACGCAAGGAAGACGATTAGGGTAAAAATAGCAAGGCCATTTTAAAGGAGGCCAGCAACCCGCCATTTTTGAATGAACTGCTTGAAATTGGTAACCAATGTAAAAGTCCAGCTGTAATGAGCAAAATGTTGTTGAGCGATGTCGGGTGCAAATTGCAATCAGCCAATGTAGCGGGCGAACACCTAACGGTCGTATAGAGGTCCAGCAGGCTACCCAATGCTGTAGCCTGCATCCCCGGGACCAGAACGATGTATCATAAAGTGTCCCCACAGTTGACAGAAGTCGACAAGCCGCAGAGTAAACGATCCCCGGAGAGCAGAGACACCGGTAGCGATACCCTGCCTCAGCTCGGTTTAACATTGCAGGCACCCGATGGCATGAACCGCTATGGGCCAGAAACAGTAAGCTACGCCTAGGGTCGCAGTCAGCTACCATCGCCCACCACCCGGGTGGAAAAGGCGCAGCCCACAAACCCACTCGCCACCACAGCATTGCCCAATAGCGAAGGGTCACCCGCAACGGCTCCTCCGAACGGGACCTGGACCAGCCAGGGTCCCAAACTAGAGAGTGCTCACAATGGTGCCCTCAAGGAAAGCGAGTCAGCAGTCCCCTGCGAACTGCTAGACAAGACGAGGCAGCCCCACCATCGCTTAGACGAAACGCTCACTCGCTCAGACCGTTTCCCAGGGAGCAGCAGCGACACTGCGCAAACGAAAAGGACAGGGAGGTCACAGACACATTAGCTATCTTTGAGCCTGCCCGACACTAGGAGTAATGGCAAGAGCCCTGAACTCCGGCAACTCGAACAAAATGAGCTCACCTCGCCCACAGACCCACTAGCATGGGGCGCTGCACCGCCACCAGACGACCCGGATCTCATCCGGCCGTGCAGGAACTAGACTGTCCTTGTGTACCTGTACTGATATACCTGTACTGATCATGTAAATTTACCACAAAAAGAAATGCAACTGTCATCCACCCAACAAATGTGCCAAGATGTAAATGTAAAACCCACGCGATGAACTTCAATGTAACTTGCATGTAACGGGCCATTAGCATGATCTCTGCATGTGAGGGAGAATGGAGTTGTCATGGACTCACAACCAGAAACACTGGGACCTCCACTGGCAACAAATCTCACTACCAACCCACCCAAGCTAGAAGGGTGGGTTGAAGACCATCTTCAATGGTCAACCAGGAAGAGCAAAGCCCAGGTCACTATCAATGTACGAGTCAATTTGCATTGAAGACTTGGGGGGAAGTGATGTCATGTATGTAGACCATGTATACTAACTGTATAGTCACATAAGGTGTGCCACCAGAGGGCACTGCGGTGGGAGACCTGAGGGTCACCTGCATAGGTGTGCAGGGCCCAGTATAAAAGGCTGCCCACCATGCTTGTGCCTCACTCTGGAGTTACAATAAATGGGACTAAGGTCACAACAGCTCAAGTACAATACCAGACCTCGTGGAGTCATTCATAAGAGTATTACAGACATAACATCGCCCATCTCTGCTCTTGCCTCAGCTCATCCACTGCTGAAAACCTTATCCATGCCTTTGTTACCTCTAGACTTGACTATTCCAATGCACTCCTAGCTGGACTCCCACATTCTACCCTACAAAAACTAGAGGTGATCCAAAACTCGACTGCCCATGTCCTAACTTGCACCAACTTGTAGCTCGCTGACCTACATTGGCTTCCAGTTAAGCAACACCTCGATTTCAAAATACTCATTCTTATTTGCAAATCCCTCCATGGCCTCGCCTCTCCCTAGCTCTGTAATCTCCTCCAGCCCAACAACCCCCCGAGATGTCTGCGCTCCTCTAATTCTGCCCAATTGAGCATCTATTATTCTAAACGCTCAACCATTGGTGGCCGTGCCTTCTGTTGCCTCGGCCCCAAGCACTGAAACTCCCTCCCTAAACCTCTCCCCCTCTCTACCTCTCTTTCTTCCTTCAAGATGCTCCTTAAAACCTACCTCTTTGACCAACCTGCGTTAATTTCTACTTATGCGGCTCGGTGTCAAATTTTTATTACATAATACTCCTGTGAAGCGCCTTGAGACATTTCACTACGTTAAAGGCGCTATACCAATAAAAGTTGCTGTTGTTATTGTTGTTGAACGTACGTTCAGCTGTGCGTGCTTTGAAGAGGACGTACATTCGAGCGGCAACATCCAAAATAACAGGTTGTGCGTCAAATCAGCTGATTGACGTCACAATCTGACTCGTTACCATTTTTACAGCGAGCGCCGGCGACGGCTGTGCTGCAAACCTACCCAAAATGGCGGCCGTCGCAGTCCACGCCGGAAGTGAGTGTAAGCGAGGCGGCCACCACTTTTTCTCTGAGACCGGCCTTCACTAAGGTGCCGAATTTCATAATCTACGTTACGATTGGGTAGGTTAAGCAGGTAGTTTTAATTGCATGTGATGTAGAAATAGATCATACACTATCATTTATAAATGTAGACCAGTTTGCTCATATTTTACCTTTACTTCACAACCAACATGTTTAACTGGTTCAATTCCATATCAATTGTTAGTCATTATGGAAATGCCATTAATAATATTACTCCCAACTTTTTTTGTTGGGCAACATCGACTGAAAAACTCTGAACAAATGTTCTGGTTATTTAACATAACCAGTAAGCAAGCTCTTCGCCAGCATGAAATTTTATTTTACTTGATCTATATATCCTTAATTTCGGATTCGGCCCTTTTTCTGCATTCTGTAATCTTCTACTGAGAATAGAATTATATGGGGAGAAATTGGGACTGTTCGCCTCTCTCCTTCGCACCCCCGGGGGCACGAACGGGGTCAAACGACTTTTCACCCGGGTGCAGTGCTGCTAACACCTCCCGTTAAATTCCGTGGGTGTTTAGTGACAGCGGTAACCGGTAACGAGCCGCTCCGCTACGCCAGCGATGGCGACATCATCACTGTGCGCAGCGACGCGCTTTCGCCCCAGAGCAAAAATTCGGGAGCGCCCCCTGAATCTGCGGCGGGCGATGACAGCGACAGCTTCAGGGGGCGCGTGCCGGGCTGCTCGCGGGCCATTCAGCCCATCGTGCCTGTGACGGGCTCTTTGAAAGAGCTAGCCCATTAGTCCCGCTCCCTTGCTCTTTACCCCACAGCCCTGATTTTTTTTCTCTTTTCAAATATATATCTAATTCTCTTTTGAAAGTTACTGTTGAATTTAATTCCACCACTCTATCAATAGTTTGGATCTGACATACTGTTTGGTGTTATAGGTGAACACAGCATCAAAACAACTTCCATGGAAAATATGATTTCTTCAGCGACAGCCATTATTGCCCATTTTCTGATTTATTGACGAAAATTATTCCTAAGCAAGAAAAACTGCTTATAGGAGACTGGTTTTGGAGCAGGATCATCCACAGCAAATGTTTCAGTCAGTGCAAAATATCCTCCAGGGTCTGACTAGCGTGTGGAAAATGCAGTCACAACAGTGCAGTGGGTTGTCTGCAGCACAGTTTACCCTGGCGCCCATGGGAATCCATGTGCATCTACACGAGAACCCTCAGTGGCACAGCTTCGAAGCTCAATTGCAGCATCTCTCACGAATGCTCATATTGCTGCCGAGAGGGATTCAGACTTCCTTGCTACCCAGGGGTTCTGCTCCCATTCAGATTGGCTGGAAATTTCTCAAGGGAGGTGGGTTGGGGGCAGGGAACCTCCGAGGAGGCTGGGTTTCCCGCAGGCCCTGCCGACTTTAATGGCCGGGCCTGATTCGAATGCGATATCCGAGAATGCCAGCATGTGCCCTGCAGCAGGGCTGTGCATCAGGTAAGCTAGGATGAGGCTGCAATCTCTTATCCGTCATGGGCTCAATTGTCCCCAATGCCGCTTTTTGGCGTACTGCAAGAGTTACGCCTATTTGTTTTGGCCCGACTACTCCAAAAAAATAACTAGCAAGTTTTTCCATGCTATTTTTTGAAATTGGCGTCGCGCAGCCTATCCTTTAGCTTCGTGGGGGGTGGAGCCTAATGTCTGCGCCGAAAAAACGATGCACCTCACCCTTCCCCCTTCTGCGCGTGCGCGAGAAAAAAAGGACGTTTTTGACGGGATTGCTATGCCCAGTGCAGCTCCCGATCTGCATTCGGCCATTTTTAAAGAGCCAGTTGTGTGAGTGAGAACTTTAATTCTCATTGGAAAAATCGGAGCTGCAATACAAGATGCAACGTGGCTCAAGGACCAATCATTTCTTACAGGATGAAGTGGAGGCACTGGTTACTGTAACTGAGGCCAGATGGCATGAGCTGGACACCAGCTCAGGTCACATAAAAGTTTCGCCAAAAGAAATGGAGAAACGCTGGAACCAACTTGCAGAAGATTCCTGTGCAATGGTGACCACCCCAGGGTCTGGAGGCCAGCGCAAAAAGAAGTGGCAGGACCTTGGTCAAGTAGTTAGTGCAAGTAATATTTTCATTTATTCACTGGAATTGCAAATTGTAAATGTGACCATCTGTAAATGTCCCACCCAGCAGAAAGACACCCTCTCTAAAAGGTTATATTTTCATCTTTGCAGAGGAAGATGGCATACAACAAAAAGGAAAGAACTCGAACAGGAGGAGGCCCGACAAATCTGCAGCCACTGACATCCGTGGAAGAGAGGGTCGCTGTTTTGATGGGTCCTGCCTGGAGAAAAGCAATCACCACTGCACAAGCTGGGCCCACACTCAAGGGAGAGGGTAAGTCCTGCAAATTCCACAGTCTGGCTTCGCTATATGTTATCTACTGCGCGGGGTAGCCATGCCATCCTGGGGATGTCTCCGTCAGCTACACCGGTTGATACAATGTGGTCCTTCAAATGAGCCTGCTGCCTGCACTGTGTGAGCCTACTCATGCCACCCACCCTGCCCCCTCCTCTGCTGCTAACCATTTGTCTGTTCTGTTATATTTTGCAGAACTTGAGGCCAACCCTGACGAGGCTGAAGCCAATGCAGAAGAAGATTCAGATGCGGATGGTCCTCAAGAGGAGTTCATTTTCTAGTCCCATCTTCCAGACCAAGAGTATGGGGGTGAGGGGGATGGGAGGGGGAGTGGATGGATGAAGCCCCCACTGTTGTACTCACTCTGGAGCAGGTGCAGGTGCCACCCATTGAGGTTCCAGGCCCTTTCCTGAGTGGTACGAGTGTTGGTGGGACATTCCATGGTTTCTCACAGTCCGAGGCTGGGGATTCAAGTGGGGTGCAGCGAGACACACCCAGGGCCCCATCGTCCGAGGCTGCGAGACCCAGTGGGATGCAGCGAGCCACACCCAGGGCTCCACTCTCCGAGGCTGCGGGTCCCAGTGGGATGCAGCGAGCCACACCCAGGGTGAGGAGGGGAAGGAGAGCTCGACAGCGCTCTCCTGAGGTGCAGGATCTAACAGGTGTCGTTCAGATGATGGCGATGAGGGCGGAGAGCATTGACCTTACATGATCGCTCCTGGAAACCATCAGTGGGGTGGGTGATGAGGTATCAGGACAGTCGGGAGAAATAACAACACTCTCACGAGGAATGGGAACACTGTCCGGGACCATGAGAGAGGGAATGTCGCAGGCATCTGATACAATGTCATTGCACATAAGGGAGTGAATGTCACAGGTAGCTGCTGTAATAAGGGAACACGCCCAGACCTCGCGGCCATTGACAGAATCAACTGCCACTCTCACTCAAATCCCAAAACTAGCCTCTGAAGAGGCCCAAGCCGGGCCCTCCACATTACCACCTGCCAACACCCCCGCCCCCCCGCGCCCGCCCCCCCCTCACCCGTGCCCCCATCAAGAAGTGCGTGTTACCCGAGATGTTCGAAAGAATAAACTTGGTACCAACGCGCCACCGCCTGCGGGCAGGGGTGGAGTCAACAAGACCAAGCGCAGCGGGCGGTCTAAGAATAAGGTGGAGGAGAGATGGGTGCAGCCTTTCTTTACTGCTGTTGTTGTTCTTATTATTATTATTGCAGTTACTGTTCTCAAATTAAAACATTTTTGTAAGATATGTAAATTTACAAGTTTAAAAGTTTGTAAATGATCTTGAAGTTTTTGAGTGATCTTAGAGTTTGTAAGTGAGCTTAACTGAAAACTTTACAGTTTGATACAAGAATATTTTTTTAGAAAAGTTAAGTACAATCAAGTGTTTGCAAAACTTTTGAATAAAATATATTTTAAATTATAACTGAATCATTTCCATTATTTTTTCCATTATTAACACAACTTTTTGAAGTAAAGAAGAATCATTTCCATTATTTGTTCCATTAATACTGTTATGTCTTGAATAAAGAAACTAACCAGATACTGTGAGCTTAAAGTAATGTGTGACCGTAGTCCTTTATTACAGGTGTCCAGAGTGCCTCTCCAGCCTGTGAGGCCTCCTTATGTACCGGTGCTCCCAAGGTATTGTGGGATCCCTTGGGACTCCAGAGGGTTAGCCCTCTGGTGGTTAAACAAGGTATTTACAGGTTTACATATATAACAACACTCCCCCCCTCAAAGTCAATAGTGTAACTATTTACAATGTGAGTCGGTCTGGGGCCTTCCTTTCCCTGGTTGATCGACTCGGTGCAAATGCTGGTTTTGGTGAGTCATTTGTTGGGCCCTTGCTAGGCTGCTGTGCAGCTGGCCTTGCAAGGCTGTTGGGTGTGGTGAGTCCTGCTGGGCTGCTACAGGTGATGGGTTCTGCTTCGTGGTCAACTGCTCGGTCAGTTGCCACCTGTGTATGTGTTGGGGGGGTCGAAAAAGGTAGAGTCTATTGTGGGTTGTTCTGGATAGTCCGTGAATCTGAGTTTGGTTTGGTCCAAGTGTTTTCTGCAGGTGAGTCCATTTGAAAGTTTGACCAGAAACACCCTACTCCCCTCTCTGGCCACGACAGTGCCGGAAAGCTACTTGGGACCTTGTCCATAGTTCAACACAAATACAGGATCATTAATCTCGATTTCGCGTCACACATTTGCGCGATCATGTATTATGTATTCTGTTGAAGCCACCTACTCTCTACCTGTTCGTGTAGATCAGGCTGGACTAACGAGAGCCTTATCTTAAGTGCCCTTTTCATGAGCAGTTCAGCGGGGGGAACCCCAGTGAACGAGTGGGGTCTTGTGTGGTAACTAAGCAGGTCTTGGGATAAGCAAGTCTGCAGTGAGCCTTCAGTTACCCTCTTCAAGCTCTGCTTGATTGTTTGCACTGCTCACTCTGCCTGACCACTGAATGCTGGTTTAAACGGGGCAGATGTGATATGTTTGATCCCATTGCGGGTCATGAACTCTTTGAACTCGGCACTGGTGAAACAAGGCCCATTGTCACTCACAAGGACATCAGGCAGGCCATGCGTGGCAAACATGGCCCACAGGCTTTCAATGGTGGTAAGAAACGTGCTTACCGACATTATCTCACATTCAATCCATTTGGAGAACGCATCTCCAACCACAAGAAACATTTTTCCGAAGAATGGGCCTGCATAGTCGACATGGACCCTGGACCACAGTTTGGAGGGCCAGGACCTTAAACTTAGTGGTGCCTCCCTGGATGCATTGCTTAACTGTGAACATGTGTTATATTTATGCACGCAGGACTCTAAGTCTGCATTGATACCGGGCTACCATACGTGGGATCTGGCTATCGCTTTCATCATTACAATGCCTGGGTGGGTACTGTGGAGATCACGAATGAAAGTCTTCCTGCCCTTTTTTGGCACAACTACCCGATTAACCCATAGGAGGCAGTCGGCCTGCATGGACATTTCATCTCTGCGCCGCTGATACGGCTTTATTTCTTCCTGCAAATCTAACGGGACACTAGACCAACTCCCGTGGAGCACACAGTATTTTTACTAAGGACAGTAAGGGGTCCTGGCTCGTCCAGTTTCTAATCTGTCGGGCGGTAGCAGGTGATTGCTCACTCTCGAATCCTTCCATTACCATAACTAAATCAGCGGGCTGTGCCATCTCCACCCCTGTGGTGGGCAATGGCAGACTACTGAGAGCATCGGCACAGTTTTCTGTGCCTGGCCTGTGCCGGATGGCGTAGTTGGATGCGGACAACGTGAGCACCCATCTCTGGGTATGGGCCGATGCATTCATATTTATCCCCTTACTTTCAGAAAAGAGGGATATAAGTGGTTTATGGTCGGTTTCCAATTCAAATTTGAGCCCAAACAAATATTGATGCATTTACTTTACCCCATAAACACACGCTAACGCTTCATTTTCGATCATGCTGTAGGCCCTCTCAGCCTTAGACAGATTTCTGGATGCATAAGCAACCGGTTGCAATTTCCCAGATTCATTAGCTTGTGGCAATACACACCCGACACCATACGACGACGCATCACATGCTAGTACCAAATGTTTACATGGATCATACAGCACAAGCAATTTGTTTGAGCATTACAGATTCCTAGCTTTCTCAAAGGCATTTTCTTGACTTTTACCCCATACCCATTCATCTCCTTTACACAGTAAAGAGGGCAGTGGTTCTAACAGTGTGCTAAGACCCGGCAAGGAGTTACCAAAGTAGTTCAAGAGTCCTAGAAACGACCGCAGCTCCATCACATTCTGTGGTCTCGGTGCGTTCTTGATTGGCCCGTCTTCGAATCGGTGGGCCTGATGCTGTCCGCCGCGATTCTTCTCCCCAGGAACTCCACGTCAGGTGCCAGGAAAACACACTTCGATCGTTTTAACCTGAGCCCCACACAATTAAGCTGACCAAGAACCTCTTCCAGGTTCTGCAGGTGCTCGACGGTGTCCCGACCTGTAACCAAGATGTCGTCCTGGAAGACCAAGCTCCTCTGGAATATCGCCGCGACTGATCGAATCCCAAACTGGCATCTGGTGTAAGTGAAGAGACCTTTGTGTGTATTGATGCAGTTGAGGCCCTTCGATGATTCCTCTAGCAGGCCGAGGTCAAGTCCAGCTTCGTGAATTTTTTTTTCTCCTGCCAGCGTCGCAAATAAGTCGTCTGCCTTTGGTAGCGGGTATTGATCCTGCAGGGAGAAACGATTGATAGTTACTTTGTAATCATCACAGATTCTGATGGTGCCGTCTTCCTTGAGGACTGGAACAATCGGACTGGCACACTCTTTGAATTCGATCGGTGAAGTGATGCCCTCTCGTTGCAGCCCGTCCACCCTCTCTCTCATCATGTACGGTACCGCTCTCGCCTTGTAATGGATGGGTCATGCCCCTGGAATTAGGTGGATCTGCACTTTTGCTCCTTGGAACTTCCCGATGCCCAGTTCGAACAACGAGGGGAAATTGTTTAGGACCTGGGCACATGAAGTGTCGTCGACGGGCAATAGCGCTCGGATGTCGGCCCAGTTCCAGCGTATCTTTCCCAGCCAGCTCCTGCCGAGCAGCATGGAGCCATCGCCCAGTACCACCCAGAGTGGTAAATTGTGCACCGCTCATTCGTAGGAGACCTTTACGGTAGCACTGCCGATTATGG
This sequence comes from Pristiophorus japonicus, assembly GCF_044704955.1. Taxonomy (NCBI): domain Eukaryota; kingdom Metazoa; phylum Chordata; class Chondrichthyes; family Pristiophoridae; genus Pristiophorus; species Pristiophorus japonicus. The sequence continues at coordinate 25,121,507 of NC_091986.1, forward strand.
GAATCAGTTCCTTTGTATACGTTCTCAGTTTAGTACGAATGGGAGTCAGGACTGGCCTTGAGGCCTTGCTGCACCATAATTTATCGAAAGTCTTTTTGTTCATAATGGACTGGCTCGCGCCCATGTCCAGCTCCATTGAAACCGGGAGTCCATTTAATTCAACCTTCAGCATTATCGGGGGACATTTTGTAGTAAATGTGTGCACCCCATATATCTCTGCCTCCTCAGTCTGAGGCTCTGGTTCATCGTGATCCACCGTGGATCTGTCCTCCTCTGCAACATGGTGGTTTGCAGGATTAGCAGGGTTTGCAGCTCTCCTGCACATACGTTGGAGGTGTTCCCTTGTTCCACAGCCCTTGCAAGCGTATCCTTTGAAGCGGCATGAATGGGAACGATGATCACCTCCGCAGCGCCAACAAGGTGTTAATGGCCTTGCATTCACCGCCCTTGATGGTGGACTCTGAGACATCTGCGGACGTGCACCTGCAGGCATGTGAGTCATGTTCTGTACATTATGATTCGAAAACAACATTACTTTGTTCACAGCACTTGCAGCAGCACTCGTGTGCTGAGAGATTTGCTTGGTAGTGTCACTGGTGGCGATGAACGCCTGGGCTATCGCTATGGCTTTACTCAAGGTTGGGGTCTCTGCAGTCAAAAGTTTGTGAAGTATTACTTCATGGCCAATGCCAAGTACAAAGAAGTCCCTGAGCATGTGCTCCAAGTGTCCTTCAAATTCGCAATGTCCTGCAAGGCGTCTTAGCTCGGCGATGTAGCTTGCCACTTCCTGGCCTTCAGACCTCTTGTACGTGTAGAACCGGTACCTCGCCATCAGAACGCTTTCCTTCGGGTTTAGATGCTCCCGGACAAGTGTGGACAAATCATCGTATGACTTCTCTGTGGGTTTCGCTGGAGCGAGCAGATTTTTCATGAAGCCATACGTTGGTGTCCCGCAAAGGGTGAGGAGGATCGCCCTTCATTTGGCAACGTTCGCTTCTCCTTCCAGCTCGTTGGCCACAAAGTATTGGTCGAGTCGCTCCACGAAGGTTTCCCAATCATCTCCCACTGAAAATTTCTCCAGGATGCCCACGGTTCTCTGCATTGTTGCGGTGGGGTTCGTCATCTGTACCTCGTCGCCAGTCGTTAAGTCTTGAATAAAGAATCTGACCAGATGCTGTCAGCTTAAAGTAATGTGTGACCGTAGTCCTTTATTACAGGTCTCCAGAGTGCCTCTCCAGCCTGTGAGGCCTCCTTATGTACAGGTGCTCCCAAGGGATTATGAGATCCCTTGGGACTCCAGGGGATGAGCCCTCTGGTGGTTAAGCATGGTATTTACAGGTTTACATATATAACAAATAGAACACAACATTACGCAACAGATCCAAACAGTAACATTGTCCATTTGGAATAGTTGCCACTGAGCCTTCAGGCAGCAAAGCATTCACGGATGAGCTGCTGGCGCAAGGTTCGAACAATCGTTAAAGAGGCACAACAGCCTGCCCACCTCCGCCGTCGAAGCATGGCTTCCCCGTCCCCCTCCTCCTCCTTATCTGCACCTTCCTCCTCATTATCAGCCACTCTAACTGCAGGTGGGTCTTCTACTACCAGTTGCTGCTGCCTCATGTTAAATTTATGCAACATGCAGCACACAACTGTGAACTGACCGACAATCTCAGGGGAGTATTGCAAGTAGCCTCCAGAATGGTTCAGGCATCGGAAGCACTGTTTCAAGATGCCAATGGTCCGACTTATTATGCTGCGCGTCGCAATGTGCGACATGTTGTATTCCCGGTCAGCTTCTATCCGCTGTTACGCGTAGGTGCGTCATGAGCCAGGTGGTGAGGCCGTACACTTTGTCTCCCAGCAGCCAGCTCTGCCCTTCAGGCTGCTGCTGAAACATGGTAGATATAGCGCTCTCACATAGGATGAATGCATCATGGGTGCTCCCAGGGTATCTTGCATCAACTGACATGATGCGATGCATGTTGTCACACACGAGCTGCACATTAACGGAGTGGAAGCTTTTTCTGTTCCTGTACATCTCGGAATCCTGCAAAGGTGCTCGCAAGGCGATGTGGGTACAATTAATGCAGCCCTGTACCTTTGGGAAGTCAGCAATCCTGGAGAAGCCCACAGCCCTTTCACACATTGCCTGGCGGTCATGGGGAACTTTATGTAGTCATTGCTCCGGGCAGATAATGCAGCAGTCACCTTCTGAATGTAGATATGTGTTGCATGTTGAGAAGTGGTGCACACATCCCCACTTGTGGCCTGGAATGATCCAGATGCATAGAATGAAAATGCAGCTGTAACCTTCACTTCAACTGACAAAGCAGTCCTCCTGACGCTTCAAGGTTACAGGTCTGCTTTTACTAACTCACAGATCTCGGTTACAATTTATTTGTGGAAAAGCAGCCTTCTGACACAGTCTGCATCACTCGGGTGCTGGTATGAATGCCTATCTCGATATACCCGACGTGGTTAAGGCCTCCTGCCCATCATCCCACGTGCTCTGAGGTTCCTCATGCGATGACGTCGTATCAATCGTCTCCTCCACAGCATCATCATGCAGAAGGCTTGCCCGAGATATAGCATTGTCAGTATTGCCCCCATAATTAAATTGTACCTTTGCGAGAAGCTCAAAACAGCAGTACAAGGAGTTAAAGCTTATTTGTTCTCTCTCCCCCCCAAGGTCGATGCCCTAGTGTGGACCACACCCAGGTCTGCGAATGTGCAATAGGCTTGCTTCGAACGGGAATCTAGGCATTCAAATGAGGACATTTGGGGCAACAAACTCTAATGCAATTCTTTAATTTTAGATTTTTTTCAAAGTACCACACACCTCCGACCGAACGTTTCCTCATCGGTCTCGCGGGTCGGCCGGCAGAATCGCTCCCTCGCCCGGGCACAGGGGCTCGACAAACGCCCACCCCCCCCTACACCCAACCCTCGCACTCCCCGCGCCACCCCCCCCGCCTACTCCAGGCTTCTTTTGATACTGCTGCATAGTGTAAGGGTTCTCATCCCTTCAGCTCTGCTTCCACACACTTGCTCCCCCTCCCTCCGGGCTTCTTTTGAAGCCAAGCCCTGAGCCCCTATGTCCAGGCGAGGAACAAATTCTGCCGGCTGACGCTCCGACTCTCGAGCCTAATTTGGAGATGTTCGGTGGTCGCGTGGCACTTTGAAAAAAATCCAAAATTAAAGAATTGCATTAAACTTCCATTTCTGCGTTTTAAGTTTGAAAAAAATTAAGTTTCATGATGCATATTTAATGTATTCTTGACTCCCTCCAAAACTTTGCTGAAAAACAATGGCGTCTTTCTGCACCGATTTCTTAATGAGCGATAGTTTTTCTTAAGTGCCCGGAGGGGTTTTTGGGAGTGGTCCTAGAGAAAATGTAAATTGGCCAAACTTGCACAAATATGGAAAAACTGGCACAGACAGCAGGTTATGTCCACTATGGCGCAAAAAAAACTAACCTAAAAAAATCGTAACTAACTGAGTTACGCTGGCGCACAATCTTTCGGGAAACTTGGATATTTTAATTTAGGCCAAAAAAAGCGGCTCACGGCAAACAAACAGCGCAGACAACTGGGAAAAAATTGAGTCCATACCTGGCCCATTCAGCATTCTTGTGCATGCAGCAGTAAATATGCTAAAAAGCAGGCAAGGTCAGTCAACCAAAGCAGCAGATGTGGCTGAAACAATTGCAGGGCCACGTTATGAACCAGCACAAGGAGGTTCATGACCAGCTGATTCCCAACCTGTGGCCACTGGAAGCCGAGACATTTTCCGCATCACTTCGAAGAAATCACAGGTTAGGGGTTAGGTGGAGCACACAATAGATTGGCATTAAGAAGGATTGTGGAATAGTTCACTTACACTCACACATGACACAAAGTAAGACGATAAATTGAGTGATTTGTATTTGCACATTGTCTAGCGTTTTGGGAAGATTTTACTTGTTGCTCTCACCTCAATAGATCCAGTGAGGGGAAGGAAGCGCTGCAAAGATCTGAAATAAAGACTCACCGAGGGTCTCAAAGGACTTCAGCAGAGAAGTCCATAGGGTTGACTGGAGGGAGTGGAGGCCGCGATAATGCCTCTTTCTCCTTTGGGGAAACTCTGGGCCTTTATCACCACTTCCCAGGGCCTATTGCCACGTTCCACACGATGGCCCCCAGGAAGTGGCATCTTTCTAGCATCTCCTCACTTTCAAATAAACTTGGGACAGTTTATTGGTGAAAAATGAAAGTATTCTAGCTGCAAGATGAGAAGCAGGCATTGGTCTGCATGATGCCGTAGTGGTGATCAGTGGCCAGGTAAACAATGATGAAATAGAGCTTCTTTGTGTTCAAATATTGAGCATCACACAATGTCTCGGGGTCAAAATGAACACATGAATGTCACTGAATGCCTCCCCCCTCCCCCCGCAACTCCTGGTACTTTTGGTCCAGCTGAAATTCATCTGCCCTTGTCACGCTGCTAAACAATGTATATTACAGTATAGGCAGTCCCTCGTGACGAGGATGATGTCCTTCACACCAAAAAAGATGGGCTCACAGGTGTCACAATGAGTTAGATGTTAAAGGGTGGAAGACGCCTGTGGGTGGATTTTTTTTAACGTGTGACCGTCGCACACCAGCCACCACACAGGCTTGACAGAGCTAGGTCTTGGTCCAGTGACAAGGATTGACCAAGACAACTGGAGACCAAGCTCTGTTACACATACCCTGGGTCCCGACCCCGCTGCTGTTAAATGCTGCGCCGCTCCTGGGCCACGACCCCGCCGATATTAAATGCTGCACTCCCTCAATAGCAAGCATGTCCTTCCTCAGATTAGGAGACCAAAACTGTACACAATACTCAAGGTGTGGTTTCACCAAAGCCCTCTAAAACTGCAGTAAGAACTCCCCATTCCTATACACAAATCCCCTCGCTATGAAGATCAGCATGACATTTGCTTTCTTTACTGCCTGCTGTACCTGCATGCCTACCTTCAATGACTGAGGTACCATGACGACCAGGTCTCGTTGCACCTCCCCTTTTCCTAATCTGTCACCATTCAGATAATAATCTGCCTTCCTGTTTTTGCCACAAAAATGGATAACCTCACATTTATCCATGTTATATTGCATCTGCCATGCATTTGCCCATTCATCTAACCTGTCCAAGTCCCCCTGCAGCCTCTTAGCATCCTCCTCGCAGCTCACACTGCCACCCAGCTTAGTGTCATCTGCAAACTTGGAGATATTACCTTCAATTCCTTCGTCTAAATCTTTAATGTATATTGTAAATAGCTGGTGTCCCAGCACTGAACCCTGCGGCACCCCACTAGTTACTGCCTGCCATTCTTTGCTTCCTGTCTGCCAACCAGTTCTCTATCCATGTCAATACATTACCCGCAATACCATGTGCCTTAATTTTGCACACTAATCTTTTGTGTGGGACCACTGGTTCTCACTTATCCACTGGTTCTCACTTATCCACTCTACTAGGCACATCCTCAAAAAACTCTAGAAGATTTGTCAAGCATGATTTCCTTTTCATAAATCCATGCTGACTTGGACCGAACCTGTCACTGCTTTCCAGATGCGCTGCTATTTCATCTTTAATAATTGGTTCCAGCATTTTCCCCACTACCGATGTCAGGCTAACCGGTCTATAATTCCCTGTTTTCTCTTTCCCTCCTTTTTTAAAAAGTGGGGTTACATTAGCTATCCTCCAATCCATAGGAACTGAACCAGAATCCATGGAATGTTGGAAAATGACCACCAATGCATCCACTATTTCAAGGGCCACTTCCTTAAGTACTCTAGGATGCAAGCCCTGGGGATTTGTCAGCCTTCAGTCCCTTCAATTTCCTTAACACCATTTCCTGACTGATAAGGATTTCCCTCAGTTCCGCCTTCTCGCTAGACTCTCGGTCCCCTAGTATTTTCGGGAGGTTATTCGTGTCTTCCTTACTGAAGACAGAACTAAAGTATTTGTTCAATTTGTCTGCCATTTCCTTGCTCCCCATTATGAATTCACCTGATTCTGACTGCAAGGGACCGACATTAGGCTTCACTAATCTTTTTCTCTTCACATATCTATAGAAGCTTTTGCAGTCAGTTTTTATGTTAACCTGCAAGCTTACTCTCATACTCTATTTTCCCCCTCCTAATTAAACCCTTAGTCCTCCTCTGCTGAATTCTAAATTTCTCCCAGTCCTCAGGTTTGCTTCTTTTTCTGGACAATTTATATCCTTTTTCCTTGGATTTAACACTTTCCCTAATTTCCCTTGTTAGCCACCATTGAGCCACCTTCCCTTTTTTATGCTTACTCCACACAGGGATGCACAATTGCTGTAGTTCATCCATGTGATCTTTAAATGTCTGCCATTGCCTATCCACCATCAACCCTTTAAGTATCATTCTCCAGTCTATCATAACCAATTCACCTCTCATACCGTCGAAGTTTCCTTTCTTTAAGTTCAGGATCCTAGGCTCTGAATTAATTATGGCACTCTCCATCTTAATGAAGAATTCGGACCATATTATGATCACTCTTCCCCAAGGGGCCCCACACGACCAGATTGCTAATTAATCCTCTCTCGTTACACAAGACCCAGTCTTGGATGGCCTGCTCTCTAGTTGGTTCCTCGACATATTGGTCTAGAAAACCATCCCTTATACAATCAAGGAAATCCTCCTCCACAGTATTGCTACCAGTTTGGTTAGCCCAATCAATATGTAAACTAAAGTCACCCATGATAACTGTTGAAGATTTATTGCACACGTCCCTAATTTCCTGTTTGATGCCATCCCCAACCTCACTATTACTGTTTGGTGGTCTGCACACAGCTCTCACTCATGTTTTCTGCCCTTTGGTGTTTCGCAGCTCTACCCAAATAGATTCCACATAATCCGCGCTAATGTCCTTCCAAACAATTGCATTAATCTCTTCTTTAACCAGTAACGCTACCCCACATCCTTTTTCTTCCTGTCTATACTTCGTGAATATTGAATACTCCTGGATGTTGAGTTCCCAGACTTGGTTACTCTGGAGCCATGTCTCCGTAATCCCAATTACATCATACCCGTTAACAGCTATCTGCGCAGGCAATTCATCCACCTTATTACGAATGATCCTCGCATTGAGACTCAGAGCCTTCAGGCTTGTTTTTTTAACATAGAAACATAGAAAATATGTGCAGGAGTAGGGCCATTCGGCCCGTCGAGCCTGCACCGCCATTCAATAAAATCATGGCTGATCAATCAATCAGTACCCCTTTCCTGCTTTCTTTCCAAAACTCTTTGATCCCCTAAGCCGTAAGGGCCATATCTGACTCCCTCTTGAATACATCCAATGAACTGGCATCAACAACTCTCTGCGGCAGCGAATTCCATAGGTTAACAATTCTCTGTGTGAAGAAGTTTCTCCTCATCTCAGTCCTAAATGGCCTACCCCTTATCCTAAGACTATGTCACCTGGCTCTGGACTTCCCCAACATCAGGAACATTCTTCCTGCATCTAACCTGTCCAGTCCCGTCAGAATCTTATACGTTTCTATGAGATCCCCTCCCATCCTTCTAAACTCCAGTGAATAGAGGCCCAGTTGATCCAGTCTCCCCTCATATGACAGTCCAGCCATCCCTGGAATCAGTCTGGTGAACCTTCGCTGCATTCCGTCAATAGCAAAAACGTCCTTCCTCAGATTAGGAGACCAAAACTGAACACAATATTGCAGGTGAGGCCTCACTAAGGCCCTGTACAACTGCAGCAAGTCCTCCCTGCTCCTATACTTAAATCCCCTAGCTATGAAGGCCAACATACCATTTGCCTTCTTCACCGCCTGCTGTACCTGCATGCCCACTCTCAGTGACTGATGAATCATGAAATCGAGGTCTCGTTGCACCTCCCCTTTTGCTAATCTGCCGCCACTCAGATAATATTCTGCCTTCGTGTTTTTGCCCCTAAAATGGATAACCTCACATTTATCCACATTATATTGCATCTGCCATGCATTTGCCCACTCATCTAACCTGTCCAAGTCACCCTGCAGCCTCTTAGCGTCCTCCTCACAGCTCACACCGCCACCCAATTTAGTGTCATCCGTAAACGATATTACACTCAATTCCTTCATCTAAATCGTTAATATATATATTGTAAAGAGCTGGGGTCCCAGCATTGAGCCCTGCAGCACTCCACTAGTCACTGCCTGCCATTCTGTAAAGGACCCATTTATCCCAACTCTCTGCTTCCTGTCTGCCAACCAGTTCTCTATCCACGTCAGTACATTACCCCCAATACCATGCGCTTTGATTTTGCACACCAATCTCTTGTGCGGGACCTTGGCAAAAGCCTTTTGAAAGTCCAAATACACCACATCCACTGGTTCTTCCTTGTCCACTCTACTAGTTACATCCTCAAAAAATTCCAGAAGATTCATCAAGCATGATTTCCTTTTCATAAATCCATGCTGACTTGGTCCGATCCTGTCACTGCTTTCCAATTGCGCTGCTATTTCATCCGTAATGATTGATTCTAACATTTTCCTCACGACTGATGTCAGGCTAGCCAGTCTATAATTACCATTTTCTCTCTCCCTCCTTTTTTAAAAAGTGGTGTTACATTAGCTACCCTCCAGTCCATAGGGACTGATCCAGAGTCGATAGACTGTTGGAAAATGATCACCAATGCATCCACTATTTCTCAGGCCACTTCCTTAAGTACTCTGGGATGCAGACTATCAGTCCCTGGGGATTTATCGGCCTTCAATCCCATCAATTTCCCGAACACAATTTCCGCGTTATAAGGATATCCTTCAGTTCCTCCTTTTCACTAGACCCTCGGTCCCCTAGTACATTCAGAAGGTTATTTGTGTCTTCCTTCGTGAAGACAGAACCGAAGTATTTGTTCAATTGGTCTGCCATTTCTTTGTTCCCCATTATAAATTCACCTGAATCCGACTGCAAGGGACCTACATTTGTCTTCACTAATCTTTTTCTCGTCACATATTTATAGAAGCTTTTGCAGTCAGTTTTTATGTTCCCTGCAAGCTTCCTCTCGTATACTATTTTCCCCCTCTTAATTAAACTCTTAATCCTCCTCTGTTGATTTCTAAATTTCTCCCAGTCCTCAGGTTTGTTGCTTTTTCTAGCCAATTTATATGCCTCTTCCTTGCCTTTACACTATCCTTAATTTCCCTTGTTAGCCATGGTTGAGCCACCTTCCCCGTTTTATTTTTACTCCAGATAGGGATGTACAATTGCTGAAATTCATCCATATGATCTTTAAATGTTTGCCATTGCTTATCCACCGTCAACCCTTTAAGTATCCTTTGCCAGTCTATTCTAGCCAATTCACGCCTCATACTGTCGAAGTTACCTTTCCTTAAGTTCAGGATCCTAGTTTCTGAATTAACTGTGTCACTCTCCACCTTAATAAAGAATTCTACCATATTATGGTCACTCTTCCCCAAGGGGCCTCGCCCAACAAGATTGCTAATTAGTCCCTTCTCATTACACATCACCCAGTCTAGGATGGCCTGCCCTTCAGTTGACACTCTTTGTCCTTTTTGAATTATGTTGTAATGTGGCCCTTTTTGATTTTTGCCCTTGATTTTTCTGCTCTCCACTCTTGCTTTTCTACTTCCTACCTTTTGCTTCTGCTCCTTTTTACTTCCCTCTCTTTCCCTGCATAGATTCCCATCCCCCTGCCATTTTAGTTTAAACCCTCCCCAAAACTAGTTGTGGCTAGACCTGTAGATGCAAGGGGTGGCATGGAAGCAATAGTGCAAAAAATGACTGTAAAATAAGATCTGACATCTTGGGCAGCCCTTCTTTCCTCCTCCACTAAATCAAATGACAGCGAGCACTGAAAACAAACCGCCACTGCCGTGAACATTCTAACTGCATAAAACCGTCAAAAAAAGCGTCTGATTACCGACGTGTGGGAATCTGCCAGAGCTCTAAAAGTCATTTTTTATGGGCGAGTTTAATGCACGGCAGGCGTGATGGATAAAATGTTGCAGGCTTCCCCTTAACTAGTAATCATCGCACAATTTTATGCGCTACAGCACACTGCCAGCTCAGAAGCCCTGCAGCAAGTTAATGACAACATTCAGTAAGTGGGAACCAAGTGAACTCACAGAGCCCTGCAATTGCTGTCCTGTAATGACACAATTGCTACTAACATAATGCTTTGCACAGACGAAACCATGAGGTTTGTGGAGGGGAAGCAAGTTATTTTCTCAGTTAGCTACCTCAAGCACTTCACATCATCCTTATCAATACCTGGGCACCTGAGGCCACTACTCAGCCCCAGGGTTACTTTTTTCTCCACAAAGGTCACATGGGTATGAGTGTGGATGCGAGCATGGTTAGGGACATAAAATGAGCGGCCAGCGGCCCTGGGAGCAGCGTGGAGGCATTCCAATTCAGGGAGCTGCGCAAGCTGGTGCAGGAGGGCAACGGCAATGAAAGGGTCGATGGGATTGGACGTCACCAAGGTCCAGGTCACTGATTGGAGCATGGGCAGGTACAGCAGGAGCGGCGAGGTTGGGCAAAGGAGCGGCGAGAGATTGCAGAGCAATGTGATCGGTGCTCAGGGGAGGCATGAGTTTGGGGCCCAGAAGAGGCGAGGGCCCAGGGGCAGCACGGGCCAGCCCACACTGTGATATGTGTGCGCACTAGGTCCATGCAGCAGAGCTGGTCTCCAGTCGTCTTGGTTAACCCTTGCCACTGGACCAAGACCTAGCTCTGTCAAGCCCATGTGTTGGCTGGTGTGCAACAGCCACCACACGTTAAAAAAATCCACGCACAGGCATCTTCCACCCTTCAATATGTAGTTCGGGACTTAGAATATTAGGTCCTTCAATGACACGCCTGTGAACTCATTGAACTCAACCCTTTTTGGCGTGGAAGCAAGTCATCCTCGATTTGAGGGACTGCCTTAGAAGAAGATGAAGGTTATGGCTGACAGCACGCACACCAGGGCCTCCAAGGTAACCAAGGCTGGAAACTCAACATCCAGTGATATTCAATATTCAGGAAGGACAGACAGGAAGGAAAAGGAGGTGGGGTAGCGTTACTGGTTAAAGAGGAGATTAACGCAATAGTAAGGAAAGACATTAGCGTGGATGATGTGGAATCTATATGGATAGAGTTGCGAAATACCAAAGGGCAGAAAACGTTGTTGGGAGTTGTGTACAGACCACCAAACAGTAGTAGTGAGGTTGGGATGGCATCAAACAGGAATTAGGAACTCATACAATAAGGGTACAGCAGTTATCATGGGTGACTTTAAACTGCATATTGATTGGGCAACCAAACTGGTAGCAATACGGTGGAGGAGGATTTCCTGGAGTGTATAAGGGATGGTTTTCTAGACCAATATGTCGAGGAATCAACTAGAGAGCAGGCCAGCCTAGGCTGGTCTTGTGTAATGAGAGAGGTTTAATTAGCAATCTGGTCGTGCGGAGCCCCTTGGGGAAGAGTGACCATAATATGGTAGAATTCTACATTAAGGTTGGGTCCCTGCACCGTACTATAAACTCACACGAGGCATGTACTGCGGACACAGTCACTACGTGACCTTAACTTTTATTCCTAGGACCAAGGAGTGCTGACCCTGGGTGGGACCTCCCCTTTTTTACCTGGAAACCCAGGTGAGGAGTGTCTCCCACAAGTTCACCCCCTGTGGTCAGGGTGTGCATTTCTAGGGTATAAGAACAGTGTACAGCAGTTGCATGAAGGTTACAGTTACATGAAGATTACTGTTGCATGATGGTTACATACATGACATCACCTCCCCCCTTACTTCTTTTTGTGTCAAAGGTTAAGTCTTTCAGGTGGTCGACGCTCTCTCGTGGAGCACCGCAGTTGTGACTCTGGTGGCTGAGCTTCGGCATGTGTCTCTGTCACCTGAGGTGATTCCGGCCTGTACCATATGCCAACTTGCAATGACTGATGAACCATGACACCCAGGTCTCGTTGCACCTCCCCTTTTCCTAATCTGTCAGCATTCAGATAATAGTCTGTCTCTCTGTTTTGACAACCAAAGTGGATAACGTCACATTTATCTACATTATACTTCATCTGCCATGCATTTGCCCACTCACCTAACCTATCCAAGTCGCTCTGCAGCCTCATAGCATCCTCCTCGCAGCTCACACTGCCACCCAACTTAGTGTCATCCGCAAATTTGGAGATACTACATTTAATCCCTTCGTCTAAATCATTAATTAACAGTGTAAACAGCTGGGGCCCCAGCACAGAACCTTGCGGTACCCCACTAGTCACTGCCTGCCATTCTGAAAAGTACCCATTTACTCCTACTCTTTGCTTCCTGTCTGACAACCAGTTCTCAATCCATGTCAGCACACTACCCCCAATCCCATGTGCTTTAACTTTGCACATTAATCTCTTGTGTGGGACCTTGTCGAAAGCCTTCTGAAAGTCCAAATACACCACATCAACTGGTTCTCCCTTGTCCACTCTACTGGAAACATCCTCAAAAAATTCCAGAAGATTTGTCAAGCATGATTTCCCTTTCACAAATCCATGCTGACTTGGACCTATCATGTCACCTCTTTCCAAATGCACTGCTATGACATCCTTAATAATTGATTCCATCATTTTACCCACTACCGATGTCAGGCTGACCGGTCTATAATTCCCTGTTATCTCTCTCCCTCCTTTTTTAAAAAGCGGGGTTACATTGGCTACCCTCCACTCCATAGGAACTGATCCAGAGTCTATGGAATGTTGGAAAATGGCTGTCAATGCATCCGCTATTTCCAAGGCCACCTCCTTAAGTACTCTGGGATGCTTAGTTGATGCTGTCCCCAACCTCACTACTACTGTTTGGTGGTCTGTACACATCCCCCACTAGCGTTTTCTGCCCCTTGGTATTCCGTAGCTCCATCCATACCGATTCCACACCATCCAAGCTAATGGCCTTTCTTACTATTGCATTAATTTCCTCTTTAACCAGCAATGCCACATGGATTGAGGATTGGTTAATGGACAGAAAACAGAGAGTAGGAATAAATGGGTAATTTTCAGGTTGGCATGTTGTAACTAGTGGAGTGCGGCAAGGATCAGTGCTTGGGTCCTAGCTATTCACAATCTATATCAATGATTTGGATGAGGGGGCCAAATGTAATCTATCCAAGTTTGCTGATGATACAAAGCTAGGTGGGAATGTAAGTTGTGAGAAGGATGCAAAGAAACTTTAAGGGGATATAGACAGGCAAAGTGAATGGGCAAGAACATGGCAAATTGAATATAATGTGGATAAATGTGAAGTTATCCACTTTGATAGGAAGAATAGAAAAGCAGAGTATTTTTTAAATGGTGAGAGATTGGAAAATGTTGATGTTCAGAGGGATCTGGGTGTCCTTGTACCTGAATCACTGAAAGGTAACATGCAGGTACAGCAAGCAATTAGGAAAGCAAATGGAATGTTGGCCTTTATTACAAGAGGATATAACTATGTCATGTATCCTACATGGTTACTGCTTGTACTATTACAAGGTGTGCCATCAGAGGGCACCGCAGTGGGAGAATTGTAGGTTACCTGTACAGGTGTGCCAGGCCTCGTATAAAAGGCAGGCCACCAGGTGTGATCCTCACTCTGGAGTTAGCAATAAAGGACGAAGATCACTACAGTTCAAGTGCAACACATTGCCTCGTGGAGTCATTATCAGAGCATCCAAAGTCACAACAATTGGCGACGAGATTACGGACCTTCACACGAAAATGGCTACCCTTGATACGTTGCAGCAGTTCACCGATGGTGATGATTGGGACACCTTTGTGGAGAGGCTCGACCATTTCTTCACAGGAAACGACCTGGCAGGAGATGACCCAGCCACACTGGCTGATAAGTGCAGAGCTATCCTGCTAACCAGTTGTGGGCCCACAGTCTATGGCCTCATCAGGGACTTGCTGGCAGCAGCGAAGACAATGACCTAGACATAGGAGGAGGTTGTAACGCTAATCCAAGAACAACTCAAGCCCAAAGAGAGCATCCTCACAGCCAGACAACGGTTTTACACCCACCGACGGCCCGAAGGCCAGGATATCGCGAAATATGCTGCAGACCTCAGGAGGCTGGTGGCATCATGTGATTTCGGCGACCACCTCAACGAAGCACTGCGGGACATTTTTGTCATTGGAATCGGCCATGAGGGCCTTCTTCATAAGTTACTGTCTGCGGATACCACAGTCACACTGCAGAAGGCTATCCCAGTGAGCCAGGCATTCATGACCTCGATCTGCAGCTCTAAGCAAATGGCTCAATGCGAGGAGTATTCCGAATAAGGTGGACGAATTAACTGTGCAGATAGCAGTTAACGGATACGATGTGGTTGGCATCATGGAGACGTGGCTCCAGGGTGACCAAGGCTGGGAACTCAACATCCAAGGGTATTCAACATTTAGGAAGGATAGACAGAAAGGAAAAGGAGGTGGGGTGGTGTTGCTGGTTAAAGAGGAAATTAATGCAATTGTAAGGAAAGACATTAGCTTGGATGATGTGGAATCGGTATGGGTGGAGCTACGGAATACCAAAGGGCAGAAAACGCTAGTGGGAGTTGTGTACAGACCTCCAAACAGTAGTAGTGATGTTGGGGAGGGCATCAAACAGGAAATTAGGGGTGCATGCAATAAAGGTGCAGCAGTTATCATGGGTGATTTTAATATGCATATAAATTGGGCTCACCAAACTGGAAACAATACAGTGGAGGAGGATTTCCTGGAGTGCATAAGGGATGGTTTTCTAGACCAATATAGCGAGGAACCAACTAGGGGGGAGGCCATCTTAGACTGGGTGTTGTGTAATGAGAGAGGATTAATTAGCAATCTCATTGTGCGAGGCCCCTTGGGGAAGAGTGACCATAATATGGTAGAATTCTACATTAGGATGGAGAATGAAACAGTTAATTCAGAGACCATGATCCAGAACTTAAAGAAGGGTAACTTTGAAGGTATGAGGCGTGAATTAGCTAGGATTGATTGGCGAATGATACTTAAGGGGTTGACAGTGGATGGGCAATGGCAGACATTTAGAGACCGCATGGATGAACTACAACAATTGTACATCCCTGTCTGGTGTAAAAATAAAACAGAGAAGGTGGCTCAACCGTGGCTATCAAGGGAAATCAGGGATAGTATTAAAGCCAAGGAAGTGGCATACAAATTGTCCAGAAATAGTAACGAACCCGGGGACTGGGAGAAATGTAGAACTCAGCAAAGGAGGACAAAGGGTTTGATTAGGGCAAGGAAAATAGAGTACGAGAGGAAGCTTGCAGGGAACATTAAAATGGACTGCAAAAGCTTCTATAGATATGTAAAGAGAAAAAGGTGGTAAAGACAAACGTAGGTCCCCTGCATCAAAATCAGGGGAAGTCATAACTGGGAACAAAGAAATGGCAAACCAATTGAACAAGTGCTTTGGTTCGGTATTCACTAAGGAGGACACAAACAACCTTCCGGATATAAAAGGGGTCAGAGGGTCTAGTAAGAAGGAGGAACTGAGGGAAATCCTTATTAGTCGGGAAATTGTGTTGGGGAAATTGATGGGATTGAAGGCCGATAAATCCCCAGGGTCTGATGGTCTGCATCCCAGAGTACTTAAGGAGGTGGCCTTGGAAATAGCGAATGCATTGACAGTCATTTTCCAACATTCCATAGACTCTGGATCAGTTCCTATGGAGTGGAGGGTAGCCAATGTAACCCCACTTTTTAAAAAAGGAGGGAGAGAGAAAACAGGGAATTATAGACCGGTCAGCCTGACATCGGTAGTGGGTAAAATGATGAAATCAATTATTAAGGATGTCATAGCAGCGCATTTGGAAAGAGGTGACATGATCGGTCCAAGTCAGCATGGATTTGTGAAAGGGAAATCATGCTTGACAAATCTTCTGGAATTTTTTGAGGATGTTTCCAGTAGAGTGGACAAGGGAGAACCAGTTGATGTGGTGTATTTCGACTTTCAGAAGGCTTTCGACAAGGTCCCACACAAGAGATTAATATGCAAAATTAAAGCACATGGGATTGGGGGTAGTGTGCTGACATGGATTGAGAACTGGTTGGCAGACAGGAAGCAAAGAGTAGGAGTAAATGGGTACTTTTCAGAATGGCAGGCAGTGACTAGTGGGGTACCGCAAGGTTCTGTGCTGGGGCCCCAGCTGTTTACATTGTACATTAATGATTTAGACGAGGGGATTAAATGTAGTATCTCGAAATTTGTGGATGACGCTAAGTTGGGTGGCAGTGTGAGCTGCGAGGAGGATGCTATGAGGCTGCAGAGTGACTTGAATAGGTTAGGTGAGTGGGCAAATGCATGGCAGATGAAGTATAATGTGGATAAATGTGAGGTTATCCACTTTGGTTGTCAAAACAGAGAGACAGACTATTATCTGAATGCTGACAGATTAGGAAAAGGGGAGGTGCAACGAGACCTGGGTGTCATGGTACATCAGTCATTGAAGGTTGACATGCAGGTGCAGCAGGCGGTTAAGAAAGCAAATGGCATGTTGGCCTTCTTAGCAAGGGGATTTGAGTACAGGGACAGGGAGGTGTTACTACAGTTGTACAGGGCCTTGTTGAGGCCACACCTGAAGTATTGTGTACAGTTTTGGTCTCCTAACTTGAGGAAAGACATTCTTGCTATTGAAGGAGTGCAGCGAAGTTTAACAAGACTGATTCCCAGGATGGCGGGACTGACATATCAAGAAAGACTGGATCAACTGGGATTGTATTCACTGGCGTTCAGAAGAATGAGAGGGGACCTCATAGAAACATTTAAAATTCTGACGGGTTTAGACAGGTTAGATGCAGGAAGAATGTTCCCAATGTTGGGGACGTCCAGAACCAGGGGTCACAGTCTAAGCATAAGGGATAAGCCATTTAGGAGAAACTTCTTCACCCAGAGAGTGGTGAACCTGTGGAATTCTCTACCACAGGAAGTTGTTGAGTCCAATTCACTAAATATATTCAAAAAGGAGTTAGATGTAGTCCTTGCTACTCGGGGGATCAAGGGGTATGGCGAGAAAGCAGGAATGGGGTACTGAAGCTGCATGTTCAGCATGAACTCATTGAATGGCGGTGCAGGCTCGAAGGGCCAAATGGCCTACTCCTGCACCTATTTTCTATGTTTCTATGTTTCTATGACTTATCATCAGGACTCAAACCCAGCAAGTACTGTACAGAGTGGCGCCTTTTAAAGGCTGGACTGTAGAGCGCGAATCTTCTCAGGGAAGAGAGAAAAGGCCCACGTGTTCCTTAACTCAGAGTCCACCAAGGGGGGCTAACCGAGTAGCTCCATGCTGGCATTGTGGAGGGAATCACAGGGCTCACCAGTGCCGCTTTAAAGACTATGTGTGTAAAGGTTGCAGCACAAAGGGCCACCTCCAGCGAATATGTAAAAGAAATATGACTCACTTCTGTTGATGAAGAGTCTGCAGATGGCCATGAATCCAGTGCGGATTATGAAACAATAGTCAGAGAGGCAGCTCAGCCCCACGATGAGGTATATGGTATGTTTACCTGCATCACCGAGTGTACCCCGTTGAGGATGGATGTCGAGATAAATGGCGTTCCAGTCTTCATGGAAGTGGACACGGGGGCAAGCCAGTCAGTAATGAATCAAGAAGCCTTTGAGAGGCTATGGGACAATCAAACTGAATGACCCAAGTTGGTCCCAGTTCAGGCAAAGCTCCGCACCAACACCAATCATTATCCCAGTCATTAGTGGTGCAGATGTAAAGGTACTCCATGATGGCGCGGTGCACAAGTTACCTCTGTGGATTGTTGCAGGTGATGGGCCAATACTACTCAGAAGAAGGTGGATGGAGACGATCCACTGGAGTTGAGAAGATTTCATCCCTCCAGCAATCGACGTCTTCTGCGCTCAGAGGCAAAGCAAGCCCCCACCTGAGGGAGGACCCGACACCAGAGAGCAGACCAGCACAGCACCCGAGGCACAGACCGCCCAGCACGACGGCGTGGAGGTGATCCAGCTGAGATGACCCGAACGCACCTTCCAGGCTCCAGTGGCAAGACGCAGGAGGAAGAAAATCGGATCGAAAGGCGACTTCCCCGCTTCGGTGGCAGAACCTGGGGAGAAGAGTATCGCAGCAGTCAACATCGTGGATGGAGGAAAGATGGGCGCCTGAACCATGAGGTGATGCGCTGAAGAAAAAGATGGCGGCGGAGAGACCACGAGGTGCAGCGCTGATGGAGCAACACGTGGCACCAAACGGAGAAGAGGATTGGGGTAAAACAAGCAAGGCTCTCTTAAAGGAGGCCTGCAACCCACTACACTTAAAGGGACAGTTCCACATACTCAATCAATGTAAGAGCAACTGTGAGTTAGATGTAAAATGTGTAATTGATGATCAGAGTTGTGTACATGCAATAAGCAAAGAAAAGGATCAACAGGTTATTTACAATGAGTAATGAAACGTTGTGCGATGTAGGATTTCAACTGCATTCAGTCAATGCAGCGGGCAGACATCCATCGGGAGCACACAGGTCCAGTGAGCTACCCAATGTAATAGCCTGCGTCCCTGGGACCAGGGTTATGCACCACGGAGTGTGGCCACAAGCAGCCAATACATACATGCTGCAGAGCAAGCTATCTCAGGAGGGCAACGGCACCGGTATAGATACCCTGCCCCTGATCAGCTCCACCTCCCAGGCACCCGATGGCACTAACCGCCACGAGCCTGAAAGAGGAAACCGCGCTAAGGCACAGCCCCCAGATCCTATCACCACCAAGGCCATACCCGGGAACGAAGGGTCACCTGCAAAAGTTTTCCCAAATGGGACCGGGACCAGCCAGGATCCCAAACCAAATAACGCCCAGGCAAGCGAGTCAGCAGTTCCCTGAGCACTGCGAGACGACTGTTCCTCAGGGAGCAGCAGCGGCCCGGGGTGCAAGGAGAGGACAGTGAGATCACAGACATCTGTGAACCTGCCCGACGCTCGGAGCAACGGCAAAAGCCCCGAGAGCAGGCAACTTGAGCCAACCGGTTCCCACTGCCAGGTACCACGCCACCACCAGACTACCTGGACACCATCCAGCAGTCCTGGCACTAGTTTGTCCTCATGCAGCGGCACTGACCCCAGCACTGACTCCAAGAATATTCCAAGCATGTACCACGAATGCAATACTGTAAATGCAAATTTTTTTTTGGACTTGAATGTATATGAATGTAATGAGCCAATGGCACCATCTGTATGTGGTGGGGCGGGGGGGGGGGGGGGGGGGGGGTGGGCGGAGGGTAGAGAATGGAGTGGTCATGGACACACAAACAGAAACCACCAGCACCTCTACTGCCAATGAAATACCACCCTCTCACCCAAGATGGAAACGACACGCCAAGGGTCAACCAGATAGAGCTAAGCCCAGAGAACAGTCAAAGCAGAGGCGATTTGCACTAAAGGTTTGGGGGAGAGTGATGTCATGTATCCTGCATGGTTACTGCTTGTACTATTACAAGGTATGCCACCAGAGGGCACTGCAGTGGGAGACTTGTAGGTTACCTGTACAGGTGTGCCAGGCCTTGTATAAAAGGCAGGCTACCAGGTATGAACCTCACTCTGGAGTTATCAATAAAGGACTAAGGTCACTACAGTTCAAGTACAACACATTGCCCCATGGAGTCATTATCAGAGCATCTAAAGACTTAAGAAAGTATAAGAGTAAAGATATCTTACTGCAATTATATCGAGCCCCGGTGAGACCGCACCGGGAGTATTGTGTATCGTTTTGGTCTCCTTACTTAAGGAAGGATATACTTGCCATTGAGGGAGTGCAACAAAGGTTCACCATGCTGATTCCTGGGATGGGGGGATTGTCCTATGAGGAGAGATTGAGTAGACTTGGCCTATATTCTCTGGAGTTTAGAAGAATTAAAGGTGATCTAATTGAAACATACAAAATTCTTACAGGGCTTGACAGGATAGATGCAGGGAGGATGTTTCCCCTGACAGGAGTCTAGAACCAGGGGTCACAATCTCAGAATAAGGAGTCGGCCATTTAGGAGTGAGATCAGGAGAAGTTTGTTCACTCAGAAGGTTGTGAATCTTTGGAATTCTCTACCCCAGAGGGCTGTGGAGGCTCAGTCTTTTGAATATATTCAAGACAGAGATCGGTAGATTTTTTTATATTAAAGGAATCAAGAGATATGGGGATAGTGCAGGCAAGTGGAGTTGAGCCATGATCTCATTGAATGGCAGAGCAGGCTCGAGGAGCCAAATGGCCTACAACTGCTCCTAATTCTTAGATTCTTATGTGTCCTCTCCTTACCGACCTTCCAGCCCGTGGCAACAGTTTCTCCCTATATACTATATCAAATCCCTGATATCTTCAATGATATCATCTATTGACCATCAATCTATGTTGTAGGCCTGCTTCTACAAGGAATTGGATTGATACTGGTCAACCCCATTTCACACATGTCCTTTACAGCTTACAATGGGAAATAATTTTCATCCCAAAAATTTGAGTTGGATTCAAACCCTTGTGCAAGTGATGAAAGGACAATGTATACTTTCCCATTCCCATAATACAAGGAGAAAAGAAAATACAAAAAAAAAAGGTTTGGTAAGGGGGGTTACTGATCAATTAATTTTAGTTCTTTCTTTATACACTGCAGTTAATCCACTGTTGAAAAAAATTAAAGTTGGAGGCTAGCAGGGGGGCTGTAGCCTAGACCTGATTGGTTGCAATATTGGTGTGTTAATATTGCTCATGAATTTAACCAAAGGTCTAACCCAATTAAGATAAACAGGTTAATGCTTCCATTAAAATAGTGGACAGGGGAGTGTCATACAGATGTTAAGCATCTGTACACTAATGTCACATGCAGTAATTCCACTTCATAATCTTTTTGTTTTGATTTTGTCTTGAAGTGAAATGGCGCCCAAATAGCTTCTCACACCAATTTCTAAAAATATTAAGTGACATTTCTGGACACTAAGGTAAGGATAAATCCATAAGAAAGCAGTAAAATAATAATTTTACTGCAAATAAAAAATACAGCATTAAATTTCACACATTGTGAATCACAATGACTAGGTAATAGGCACAGAAAATCCATTAGTGCCCCTGGAAGAAAAAAAGTAAAACATGCTATTATTACGTTTGGTACAGTTTCCTTTGTCGTAGTAGGACTGAGACAGCAGATACAACATGCAGCTGAATTCCAAGTTCAGAGCAGCATCAGACAAGCCATGGTGCCTCTTATGGAAATAACAGAGAGAGAAATAAAAGCTGTTGCAGTATATATCACATGGTATTTTTCTACTGCTGCCAAACTGCTACCAATTCATGATGTGCTTTGCGTTATAAAATATACCATTCTTGCTATGACCAACAGTTATCTCCTGCTAAAGTGAAAGTCTCTGTACAGCTGAAAGATGATTATTTTTTCAATTATTCACTGAAAGCAAGGGTGATTCCCATCCCCCATGCATTCAATGATGAAATGCTGTTAGGGTTGTCATTCTGTTAATAATAATGTTGGAATGTCATCCATTTTACACTGGCAGTGAACACATGTTATCCTTTCTTCCCAATGAATGGTTTAAATACATTTTAACATAATTATTTTTCTGCAAAATAATGAGTAGTTTTTAACATCATTTTTTAACGGGCTTGATAAAGAAGCTTGTCACTGATGTTTTTAAAAACAGACATCAACTCCCCCTGGGCTTAGTCACGTTTATTTCAGTTTCTTGTCTCAGGGAGCTGACATCGCCCATCTTTCCGCCGACTACATTAAAATCGCATACATTACACATTGAGATAAACAAAAACAGTCTATTTTAGATCACATTAAATCTTTCTGTGCTTTATCTATTGCAGTGCGAAGGATAAGAGTTAGGAAGCAACATTTAGGATGAAAGCAAGTGAGTAATGTTCATTTAAATTTTGTGCAGATGTATAAACATTACTCATTGTTGTTCAGCAAATTTACAAGCAGTTGTTGATTCAGTACCTAAATTGTAACTATAGGTTTAATTGTTGTAGAGTAACTAGTCATATCTTGAAACATTACTGAACAATGCTAAATATCTGAGACTATTGTTGAGTAAGTTCTACCCACAATAACAAAGCATTTAATGATCAACTATCTGAACTATAATGATATGTTAACAACAGGCTTTTGTTTGATTCAACAGTTTATTCTGGATCCTAATCAACTCAGTTGGGAAATGTACTAAAACAAGATCAAAATACTGCAGATGCTGGAAATCTGAAATGGGAATAGAAAATGCTGGAAACACTCAGCGGGTCAGGCAGCATCTGTGGAGAGCGAAAGAGAGTTAAGGAGGGAAAATTGCCGTCGGAGGCTTGCTTCGGACGAACGCCAACGACCCGAAAAAAATAAATGAAAATATCTGTGGTTCCGGAGGAGTGTAGGATTGCGGTCAGAGGTCTTCATTCGCTGTGCAGCGTACGGGAACAGGTCCTCCTAATACGAATACGTATCCTGGAATCACGTGAGCCTGGACCACCAATCACTATCTAGTATTCTCATTGACAATAATGGGAGCTCTGTTTTTACAAGCTCCAAATACTATCAATGAGAACGCCCCCCCCCCAAAAAAAAAACCAAGAAACACAACACAATAAATAAAAAAAACACCTCACATATTTAAAATGAATTGAAATTTGAATGTTTTATTCAAAAAATAACTTGGGGGAATTTTTTTTTAATGTGTTTTAATAGGGTTAAAAATAAACTTACCTTAATATACAGGGTTTTTAATATAAAAAATGAGAGATTAAATGTAATTTTTCTATGTTGGCTATGCGCCTGCTGTTATCAGCTGTAAGAATTTGAAGGACATTCGCTGGGCAAGAGTTGGGCAAATAGCCCAATCTCTGCCCCGCAGATGTGCATTCTGTGGAGATACATGCAATCTGTCAAAAGAGAGTTTGACAGATAATAAAAGTCGGTTCTCGGCGCATGCGCATCGCGCGCTGAGAATCGGCTTTTGCGAGGCCTCGCCGGGTCCACGTGCACATCGTACGCATCCAGCGATTTTCGTCCCAATGGCTGGTCAATGGCTGTTCATCAGAATTGGGTCATTCACCTGAAAGGCTAACTCTGTTTCTCACTCCACACATGCTGCCTGACCTGCTAAGCATTTCCTACTATGCTCATAATAAAGTATGAAACTGAGTACTGTGTACAATGAGCAGGTGTGACCTTAGCTCCTTTAATAAGACTCCAGAGTGCAGGTACCTCGTGGGTGGCCTGCTTATATACCGTGCTCCCAAGGGATGCTGGGATCCCTTGGGACTCCGATAGGTAGGCCCTCTGGTGGTAGTGTAATACAGGTTACAAGGGGTTAAATACGTGACATCACTCCCCCGTGAATTCAACAGTACACTTATTTACAAGGTGAGACGATCTGGGGCTTTTCGCTCCCTTGTCGACCGTCTCGGTACAAATGTGGTTGTGGGTGAGTTGGTTAGTTCTTCACTGGGCTGTTGGGCAGCCGGTCTTGCTGGGCTGCTGGGGATGGTGAGTTCGGCTTCGTGGTCAACCATGATGTTGGTTGCCACTTGTGTGTGTGTTGGAGGGTCAAAGTTGGTGGTGTCTTCTTTGGGTTGTTCGTAGCTGTTGGTGAACCGCAATTTGATTTGGTCCAAATGTTTTCTGTGCGTTTGTCCATTGGCCAATTTGACCTAAAACACCCTACTCCCTTCTTTGGCTATGACCGTGCCAGCGAGCCATTTGGGACCATGTCCATAATTGGGCACAAACACAGGATCATTGATCTCAATATCGCATGACAAATTTGCGCGGTCATGGTACACACTTTGTTGATGCCGCTTGCCCCCGACGTGATCATGGAGATCAGGGTGGACAAGAGAGAGCCTTTTCATGAGCAGCTCGGCTGGGAGAACCCCAGTGAGTGAGAGGGGTCTGGTGCATTAGCTGAGCAGCACTCAGGACAGCCAGGTCTGCAGGGAGCCTTCCGACATACGTTTCAAGCTTTGCTTGATGGTCTGAACTGCTCGTTCTGCCTGGCCGTTGGATGCGAGCTTGAACAGGGCAGATGTGATGTGTTTGATCCCATTGCGGGTCATGAATTCCTTGAATTCAGCACTGGTGAAGCATGGCCCATTGTCACTGACTAGGACATCAGGCAAGCCGTGTGTGGCAAACATGGCTTTCAATAGTGGCCGTGGACGTGTTTACAGATATTATCGCACATTCAATCCATTTTGAGTAAGCATCCACGACAACCAAAAACATTTTGCCGAGAAATGGGCCCGCATAGTCTAAGTGGATCCTCAACCACGGTTTGGAGGGCCATGATCACAAACTTAGCGGTGCCTCTCTGGGTGCATTGCTCAGCTGAGAGCAAGTTTTGCACTGGCGCACGCATGACTCTAAATCTGTGTCGATGCCAAGCCACCACACATGAGATCTGACTATGGCTTTCATCATTACAATGCCTGGGTGAGTGCTGTGCAGTTCACATATGAACGTATCTCTGCCTTTCTTGGGCAAGACCACGCGATTGCCCCACAACAGACAGTCCGCCTGCAGGGATATTTCGTCTTTGCGCCTGTGGAACAGCTTAATCGCCTCTTGCATCTCCGCTGGGATGCTGGACCAGCTCCCATGGAAGACCCAGTTTTTTTACCAAGGACAGTAAAGGATCCTGGCTGTTCCAGGTCCTGATCTGGCGGGCCGTAACGGGGGACTTTTCGTTCTCGAATGCCTCCAAGACCATGAGCAAGTGCTGGCTGTGCCATCTCCACCCCGGTGGTTGGCAATGGCAGCCGACTGAGAGTATCTGCGCAGTTCTCTGTGCCCGGTCTGTGGCGGATTACATAGTTGTATGCCGACAGCATGAGCGCCTATCTTTGGATGCGGGCAGAAGCATTGGTGTTAATCCCTTTGTTCTCAGAGAACAGCGATATGAGCGGCTTGTGAGAGGTTTCAAGCTCAAACTTGAGGCCAAATAAGTACTGGTGCATTTTTTTTTACCCCGTAATCGCACGCCAGAGCCTCTTTTTCAATCATGCTGTAGGCCCTTTTGGCCTTGGACAAACTCCTGGACGCATAAGCGACCGGTTGCAAGATCCCCTATTTGTTAGCATGTTGTAACACACACCTGACCCCGTATGATGATGCATCGCAAGCTAGCACTAATCTTTTACAAGGATTATACAGGACAAGCAGTTTGTTTGAACACAACAGATTTCTGGCTTTCTTGTGAATTCCCCCATACCCAGTCATCTCCCTTGTGCAGTATTGCATGTAGGGGCTTCTAGCAGGGTGCTTAACCCAGGTAGGAAATTACCAAATAGTTAAGGAGTCCCAGGAATGACCGCAGCTCCGTCACGTTCTGTGGTCTCGGCGCGTTCTTGATGGCCTCCGTCTTGGCATCGGTGGGTATGATGCCGTCTGCCGCAATTCTTCTTCCCAAGAACTCGACCTCCTGCGCCAGGAAAACACACTTCGAGCGTTTCAACCTGAGCCCCACACGATCCAACCGACTAAGAACCTTTTCCAGATTCTTCAAGTGCTCAATGGTGTCCCGACTTGTAACCAGTGTGTCGTCCTGGAAAACCACGGTGCAAGAAACCAACTTTAGCAGATTGGAAGATTGCCGCAGCCGACCGAATCCCGAATGGGCATCGGTTATAGATGAACAGACCTTTGTGCGTGTTGATGCAGGTGAGGTCTTTCAAAGACTTCTCCAGCTTCTGCGTCATGTAATCCGAGGTAGGGTCCAGCTTGGTGAACGTCTTCCCTCCAGCCAGGGTCGTGAATAGGTCATCTGTCTTGGGTAGCGGGTACTGATCCTGTAGCGAAAAACGGTTAATCGTTACTTTATAGTCCCCACAAATTCTAATCGTGCTGTCCTCTTTAAATACTGGGTCAATCGTACTAGCCCACTCATTGAATTTCAGCGGCGCAATGATGCCTTCTCGGTGCAGTCTGTCCATCTCAATTTCGACTTTCTCACGCATCATGTGCAGTACCGCCCGTGCCTTGTGGTGGATGGGTCACGTACCGGGAACCAAATGGATCTGCACTTTCGCCCCCGAGAAGCTTCCAATGCCTGACTCGAATAACGATGGGAACTTGCTCAGAACCTGGACACATAAAGCGTAGATGACGGATGAAATTGGCAGAAAAAATGATAACTCTAAGTTTTCTTAGTCCTAGATATAAACAACAATATCAATGAACGTTTATAATTCCAAACAGTAGTCTGGTTACGAACATGATTGCTAGTAGAATGAGGAAATGATTTATGATGCTTTCAAATGAAGAAAAGCACTTTATTTTCTACTGACTGACAGTTGTCAGGTTATTAGCTTTTGAGCTTTAAATGCTCAATTTTCTACTACTGATATATCTATCATTTGGAGTAAGTCAGTAGACCGCATTTAACACTTCTAATTGTCTTTGACTTATTTCATATAGTATATGTGCAAAATAAGATGACTGTAGGAATTAACATAATACCATAGGCACAAAGCAGGAAAGCTGTGAATAAAGTATATGGTTTTAATAATTTTCTGTTATCTATATAAACTCGTTATTTACCGAACATTTCAATCCAAAAATATTAAATTATTAATTGTAACAGGCAGGGATTCTCACTATGCGAATATATTCAACAGCAGCACAAAAATAATTATTTATTCAGTGCCTTATGTATAGCAGCAATTTTATGATTTTCCATTCAACTGCTTTAAATCAAAAAATACAATTTAATGACATAGGGGCTGAAATTGATGGCTTTGCCACCCACTGCCGCCGACATCCACCGACATTCCTCTCCGGGTTGTGCCCAGTGCCAGTTTGCACTTGGTCTGGAGCGGGCGGGAGGGGAGAACGGCCGGGAACCACCCGCTGACGGCCAAGTGGCACTAGTGACCTCCCGCCCACCGAGCTGTCAGATTGGTGCGGGCGGGAGTTGCCGGGAGTCGGCGCCAGCAGGGTGAAGGACTGCCGCGAGGAGGCTGGTCTAACCCCCAAGGTGAGTTCAAAAACCTGTAAAAAAAAAGGTTAGTGAACTTTTTAATAATTCTTTTTTTTCACAGTGACTTACCTGAATGGTCTTCCGGGTAATTTTATTTTTCCCAATCATATTTATTTCAATGTCTTTGACCCTCCGTGGGCCCGACTCCATCCTCGGTGGCACTTCGGCAGCAAGAGCCTTTGCCGCTGAAATTGGGAGCTCCCGCTCCCGCCCAGTTTGACAGGGTACGTCGCTCGTTTGCCACCGGCTCAACTTTTAAATTATTTTTCATCAATTTCCCGCCCAAGGAGCCGCCCGGTCTCTCGGCGGCCATCGGCGGCACTTAGGCAGGACTTGGCCTTCACCAAGTCCGGCCGCATAAAGATTGCTTTTCTGTGAGCTTTGGGACTTTAATTTGATGGTCGGAAGTTTCTTACTGCTTAGGCCCACACCGCATATTATTTAAAATGTTTGCAAACAGATCTCCAATGCATCTCCAATGGTCAGGGGACCTAGGGGCCGAAATTGCCCCTTTCTATAAGACCACTGGCCGCCTGAAAGCAGCGGCCACGGGTTGGTGCGGAATGGTCTGCGCGGAGGGGCCACCATTTTAAAAATTGCTCTTCCTCAGGTTTGAAGCGGTGTAGGGGACTGCTCTGCCAGTTTTCCCGCCATGGCGTGCACACGCCGACCCCTTACCGACCGGTGGGGATCCCTTCCCGAAATTGCCCCTTTCCCGGAATTGCCCCGTGGGAGCGGCCCCTCCGCCGGTCGATGCCAGTGACAGCTTTAGCTGTCGGTACACTCTCTGTGGCTGGGCATTGTGGCCGCCCTTAAAGGGGAGGCGGCGCTGCCGGCAATTCCATGTTTCTTTTATTGTCGGCTGACAATTATGGCCACGGGTTCAGCCGGGCCGCCAACAGGCAGCCAGGGCCACCCCCCCCCCCTTGGGTGCCAGGCCACTGGCCCGGCCGAAACCCTTCCTGGTGGCCCAGTGTTTACCACTGAAGTGGCTGCAGAGTTCGCAGTGGCCCTCCCTTTTAACTGAAGGGGAAAGATGCGCTGACGTCATCAATGATGCGCTGACATCATCAGAGTGGCGCTGATGATTGGGCGGGGTGGCGGACCCACTGCTAGGGCACTTGTGCCCCTCAGCCAACCAGAGCACCACCCCAAACCCAAAAAATATATAAAGGTGTGAATTTCTCCGCCCCCTTTCAAAAATGGTAGGTGTGCCCCGTTTGGAGTGGGGCTCAATTTCGGCCCCTAGATTACACCCAATCTGCTTCAGCAAAACTTCATGGGAAAGCACAGCCAGGACACTTGGCACTGCAACTGTGGCCCTCGTCCACTCTGCTGCAGAACACTGCTCTGCCTCATGGTCCTGCAGCTGCCACACAAAGATCGTGGAGGTGCAGCTAAACGTCGCCATGAGGGCGGTGTCGGGGACGCTCAAGCCCACTCCAACCGAGTGGCTCCCGGTGCTGTGCCACATTGCCCCACCCACCATTTGCTGCGCACCATCCTGCTCCGAGAGATGGAAAAAAAATCACGAACAACACCGACGTTCCCAGTCACAAAGACGTGAAAATCCCACCACGAAAGCACTTAAAATCGAGCCGGCCATTCTGGGGAACAGCAGCCAATATTCACGACCCGCTATCCAGACGGACGGAATCGTGGGACGCCTGCAATATAAAGAACTAACGCCTCATCACTGACCCAGCAGCAGAGGCCCCGGACTTCGACCTCCCTCGAAGACAGTGGACGGGGCTCAGCTCAATCCGCACGCAGCACGGACGATGGACGATGCGGCCCCCTGCTCCACAAGTGGAAGATGAGGGACGACGCAAAGTGCAACTGTGGTCCTCCGTCCCAGACCATGGAACACGTCACTTCAACTTTCCCACTGAGATCTGTTGCGGGAGGCACCTCATTTCTCCACTCGGCATCTCAGGAGGCCATGGAATGGGTAGCCAAACTAGACATCCCTTTATAATCTTTTCCCATTATATGAAACAATAACATACATGCTATAATCCTAAAACTCCACAATGGGTTTTCCCATTTCCTGCTGTAACTCTGGCAGGAGACCGACAGAACCCATAGGCAATCGGTGGAGATCTGTTTATGTCCGGTCTCTGGATATTTCTGGGCGTTTTTCCCCGTAGTTTCTAATGAGCAGAATTTCTCTCCATCCCTTATAAAGCAAATAATAGGCAGGGAGCAGAGCTGGGAAAGAGGGGGAGTTAGGGATTCCCTAAGCAGGGGGTTCTTGCTCCTAATCCACAGCAGTGACATGGTGTTTGTGCAGTGGTTTGCTCCTAGGGTTGAAGAAATGATGGTCGGAGTCAGCAAGCCCCCCCATCCATGGGGAGAGCGATGCCGGAGTTTCTGTGGGCATGCGACAGGTGAATGCCAGAGATGTGTTTAAAGCGGTCGCCTGGTCATTGCCAACGAGGTGCCCTATGGCGACACATTTCTTCCACTGCTTTACATCCAGCGGCTGGTGCTCTGTGTTTTTCCATAACAGAGACCCCGTTTTTCATGTGGACAGGTCATTAGCCTGAACCAGGAGGGCCAGTTAGATGTGATGGGGATATCACCACTCCACTCCACGCAAGTTACCACTGAATCTCAACCCAGTGTTCAGAGGCCAGAATTCTCATTTCTGCTTGCCGGACACGCAAGTTTCCTGGGGTAGATTCATTTAAATACTTTTGGTGCAGCTGTGATGTCACCTGAGTGTTCAAACTGCACAAGCTGCTGCAGTCCCACCACAGAAAGTTTGCAACAATGATTTTAACTCTTTGAAAGCTCTTGACAGTTGCCTAGCTGCAGCAGAACACTGTCTGACAGCAAGGTCGGCAGTCGACAAATTACCAAATCAACTGACGGCATCTCTCAACCACAGTATCAGTCCAGATTGGAGCCATCATGTCCACTTAAGTACGAGCTGTGCCCATTGGGCACCACATCATGGCAGCAGCCAAGAGGAGCTACAGTGGCTTCTCTGATGAAGCTCTCCTTCAAGAGGTACAAGATAGGAGCCATACATTCCTGGGTTCTCCTTCGCCAAGCTGGATACCAACATCAGTTGTGTTGCCTTCAAGGTGCGAGCACATGCACTCACTCCCAACTCCCTCATTATAAGAACTGCTCAACGGTGCAGAAAGAAGTTCAAACACTTCATGAGGGCAGTCAAGGGTAGCATGTAACCCCACTGTCCCATTTCTTCTCTGTCCACACTGGGCAACACCACAGTCTTCACCCTTTTAACGCAACACTCACACGACTAACCCATCACATTACACTCTGGGAGAGAATAATCACAACTCCGCTAACACACAGAAACTGCCTTGCACCACCCAAGACATAATTTCTAACATCCTCATTCCCCCACATCTCTCACTTCACTTCCATCAGCACAATTCCTTAAGTGACAGCCTTATCCTGACATATATACAACCTTCCA
Source organism: Pristiophorus japonicus (assembly GCF_044704955.1). Taxonomy (NCBI): domain Eukaryota; kingdom Metazoa; phylum Chordata; class Chondrichthyes; family Pristiophoridae; genus Pristiophorus; species Pristiophorus japonicus. Next base: position 25,151,987 of record NC_091986.1, read on the forward strand.
CCCCCTTTAGCTTCACTCCTTCCTACCTTCTGCCATCTGTTCCGGCTGATCCATCACTACTGCGGAAGCCTACAATGGGACACCATCATGCTGAGGAAGAGGAGAACGATGCCCTGCGCATTCTTTACACTGCTGCCAGAGGAAGACAAGTAGGAAGAGGATGAAGAAGAAACCAGGCCGTAAGATCGACAGATAGTAGCTGCTCCGTCTATCAATGCCCCTCTCCCCTGCCCCCAACACCTCCCCACCCCCGCCGCCCGCCTCACACCCAACACTTGTGTCAGTTACTCCCTCTCTCACCGGCAGCAGATCAAGATGGGAGATTAGAGAGGGGTAGAGTTTTCTGCCTCATACTACCATCTCTCCCGGCAAGAGCACATGCCTAGACTCCAACCGTCCCCCTATATGTCAACAAATAGTGCTGGGCAAGACCAGCGTCCCAGGAACAGCCGCCAGAGAAACAGCCAGTAGCAACTTCCTCTCAGGAGCCAGTTGCCATGAGTTGAGAACTGCCTCAGCCCCATGACACTTTTGGGGGACAAGAGATATTCCCTCCATAGATGCGGTTCATGACACCCTTCTGCTATGGCTGAGGAACATAGATATAATTGAAGCCAGGGGGAAGCACTGGGATCATTATTGAGCACACTATAGCGATGCTGGTACAGAGATTCAGATGTCTTGACTGGTCTGGGAACTTCCTACAAAGAGTCTCCCTCATCGTATGCTGTATACTGCGCAATCTCACCATACAGAGAGGCACAGCAGGACCCTCTCATCGGACGAGGAAGACCAGAGGAAGATGAGGAAGCAGCGGTAGAAGGAGGTCCACCTCAACACATTGCAGCAAGAGATGTGAGAGACCAGCTAATTACTCGGCAATTCCACTGACCTGCTCATTCCTCTGCCCTGTAAACTTGGACAAAACTCCTCTGCTTAAAGTCCTTAACAGAACGGAGATAAGCGTGTGATGTGAAGAGAGCAAAGGGGTGTGTTTGGAATCAGAAACAGATGTGTTGAGGTGTGTCCTTGTGCTTATATGCTAAAGGATGTGAAGGAGGGGTGGGGATTGTTGAGAGTGGTGGTGGAGGGACTGAAGGGAGCGTTATCAGGTGCTGTTGAGAGAAGTAGAGAGGTGTACTCACCCTTGCTGCTCTTGTGAGGTCTACATCTACATCGAACCCAAGGGATTGACCCTGTCAGCCACATCTGTCCAGGCCTGCTTGATAATGGGCTCGGAGATGCTACTGTTGGGAAAGAGTACCTTTCTCCTTGCTCTCACATCATCCACTAGAACCTCCAGGGAGATATCAGAAAAACAGGGGGACGGATCTTCATTTCAGTAGCCAAGATGTCTTGAAAAGTGGAACAGTGAAAAATCCAAGCAGGGGATGCAACCTCACTTTAAGAGGTACATTCCCGCTTTAACTAGGCATCTGGAGCCATGCCAGAAAGTTGCGCAGATTGGCGGACTGTCCAATCCTCAACACGAGCCGGAGGATAGCCCATCAGACAAATGGAAATGAGGTTCGGGAGGTAAAATCATCGAGGCATTTAAGGGGATGCTAGATAAACACATGAGGGAGACTGTTGTGCTGATACAGTTCAATGAAGGGGGTGAGACGAGGCTCGTGTGAGGCCTTGGATTATATGTAACAAATTGCCTGAGCGTCACACCAGCGACATCATGGGGGATTCCCACCCCACCTCCTCCCCTCCTCCACCACCCACCCGATTCGTGGCCCAAGTTAAAGTTTGTACTTTCCATCTCTTTCAACAGGCTCTGTCTCTGAAGTGAAAATGAAACCATTTATAATAGTTTGAAGCTTCTGAAGATAGTTCAACTGCCTGAAATAAAACTGAAACTTGTTCAATATTGTCAGCTCTGATACGCAGGTGTGTTACATGAAACCACATGCTAGACATACTGGCCCCAAACTTGCTCAACTTATTCAGCATTTCTTTGGCAAGAGAATGACGCTTTTACTCATTGAGGCCTGTAAAGTGTGGTAGATCCGATTTCTGATAGACTTCGATCCTAAACTTCTATCCAGTAATTCCTGCCCTGCCACTTCAGGTCTGGTGTGGGGCCTTCGGATATGTAATAATATAATGGTGTTCAAATTCCATGAGTTGCACCCCCAAAGCATCGTGTGATTCATTATGAGATCAAAGAGGTTGTACCTGTTGCAAGCATCGGCCGATAATGGCGGAAATACTTTACTTTGGAGCCTGCAGCCTGGAGAAGCTTTAAAAAGTGAATGCTGGACTTACAAGAGAACTTTTGGAGTGGATTTCTTTTGCTACGGACCCAAAAAGAGCTGAGCTTGACTGCACGAGGGCTTATGAGACTACTGGGGAATTTTCCCACCCCTACAAGAAGTTCTGAGTTAAAGTTATCGGATTCTCAATGAGCTTGTTTGCTATTTTTGAGGAGAAGCAACCAAAGGTGATGGAAAGGAGCGTGAGTCAGATTGTGAGGAGGATACACCCAACAAGATCACTGCTCCCACAGAATTTACAAGCAAATCAGATCTTATGAAGATCTTAGTGAGGAGTTCTGCGTGAGAAAAGTACACTTCACCAAATGGCTTATGGGGAACATTGCCACCTTCTGCATGAAGACCCGCAGCCAAGATCATCTGCCAAGACAGCTCTGTCTATGGCAGTAAATGATAATACGACATTCAACTTTAATGCAAATGCCTCATTTCAAGCAGTCACAGGGGACCTGTATAGCATCACTCACAGTGCCATCACTGACACAGGTTTTAGGACAACAAGAGAGCACAATACAGCCATATCGTTTTAACATGTTGCTGGTTCCCCAAAGTACAGGGTGCAGTAGATGGAACACACAGAGCATCCGATATTAAACTCCCTGAATTTTCCAAATAGAAACGGCTTCCATTTACTGACGGTATAAATCATTCAAAGTCAGATGCAAAGATCAGAATGTTGTGGGTTCAAGTCCCACTCCAGCGTCTTGAGCACAAAATCTAGGCTGATACTTCAATGCAGTACCGTGCTGCTGGAGGTGTCGTATTTCAGATGAGACGTAAAACCGAGGCCCCAGCTGCCCTCTCAGGTGGACATAAATGATACCATGGCAATGTTTGAAGATGAGCAGAATATCTGGTCATTGTCACATTGTTGGTGGTGGAACCTTGTTGTGCACAAATTGGCTGCTGCATTTCCTACAATGCAACAGTAACTACACTTCATTGGCTGTAAAGCGCTTTGGGAGGTCCTGAAGTCATGAAAAGCGCTATATAAATGCAAGTCTTTTTTTTTTAGTTTTTCGAAGAATTGAGTATGTCCGTGCCAGATATGCTGGAATTTGCCACAAGAATTCTGCACCCTGCCTGATCGCTTCAAAGAAGAATCTGAAGTTACCAGGAGGATTGTGGACAACAAAGCATGGCCCCTGCTGTCATGGATCATGACCCCTCTGCGAGTTGCAAGAACAGCAACTGAGGAAATTTACAGCAAGGCACATGCTTCTAAAAGATTTTTAAATAATAGAACTAGTGCTCTTCAAGAGGCACTTTCACTGCCTCAATAGATCTGAAGGGACTCTGTAACATGTTGGCAAGTGTATATCCTGCACAGTGGCATCCTGCCGTGTTCTGCACAACTTTGGTGTCTAAGAGATTTTGGGCACAGAAAATCTCGAGGAAATGGCCCCAGCTGCTTTGGAGACAAAAGAGCATGGAGGGGAGCATTACGAGGGCTGGCATTTGGAGGATTCTTCAGTAATGGCTGCAAGTGTAACCAAAAAGCAACTAACTAATGGCATATTCTCTGGTTGACAACCAGTAACTAGTGGGGTGCTGCAGGGATCAGTGCTGGGACCCCAACTATTTACAATCTATATTAAAAACTTGGAAGAAGGGACTGAGTGTAATGTAGCCAAGTTTGCTGACGATACAAAGATGGGAGGAAAAGCAATGTGTGAGGAGGATACAAAACATCTGCAAAAGGACATAGACAGGCTAAGTGAGTGGGCAAAAATTTGGCAGATGGAGTATAATGTTGGAAAGTGTGAGGTCATGCACTTTGGCAGAAGAAAAATCAAAGAACAAGTTATTATTTAAATGGAGAAAGATTGCAAAGTGCTGCAGTACAGTGGAACCTGGGGGTACTTGTGCATGAAACACAAAAGAATAGTATGCAGGTTCAGCAAGTGATCAGGAAGCCCAATGGTATCTTGGCCTGTATTGCAAAGGGGATGGAGTGTAAAAGCAGGGAAGTCTTGCTTCAGGTATACAAGGTTTTGGTGAGGCCACACCTGGAATACAGTGTGCGGTTTTGGTTTCCATATTTACGAAAGGATATACTTGCTTTGGAGGCAGTTCAGAGAAGGTTCACTAGGTTGCTTCCCGGGATGAGGGGGTTGACTTATGAGGAAAGATTGAGTAGGTTGGGCCTCTATGCATTGGAATTCAGAAGAATGAGAGGTGATCTTATCGAAACGTATAAGATTATGAGGGGGCTTGACAAGGTGGATGCAAAGAGGATGTTTCCACTGATGGAGGAGACTAGAACTAGAGGGCATGATCTTAGAATAAGGGGCTGCCCATTTAAAACAGAGATGAGGAGAAATTTCTTCTCTCAGAGGGTTGTAAATCTGTGGAATTCGCTGCCTCAAAGAGGCTGGTACATTGAATAAATTTAAGACAGAAATAGACAGTTTCTTCAATGATAAGGGGCTAAGGGATTATGGGGAGCAGGCAGGGAAGTGGAGCTGAATCCATGATCAGATCAGCCATGATATTATTGAATGGCGGAGCAGGCTCAAGGGGCCATATGGCCTACTCCTGTTCCTATTTCTTATGTTCTTATGTTCTTATATTCTCATGTGTTTAAGTGTCTTCCTTTGTCATCATTGCAATATTAGTGTCTTCACGGAAGAACACATTTGAAGCATCCCAATAATAGATAATCAAGGAGCAATAGGGAGGGGGGAACTTAAAATAATCACTAGAGAAAAAGAACTTGACAAACTAATGGGACTAAAGGTAGACAAGTCACCTGGACCGAACAGCCTGCATCCTTAAACGTCTTAAAAGAAGTGACTGCAGAGATAGGGGATGCATTGGTTGTAATCTACCAAAATTTCATGGATTCTGGAGAGGTCCCAGCGGATTGGAAAACCACAAATGTAACATCCCTATTCAAGAAGGGAGGGAGATAGAAAGCAGGAAACTATAGACCGGTTAGCCTAACATCTGTCATTGGGAAAATGCTGGAGTCCATTATTAAGGAGGTAGTAGCAGGACATTTGGAAAAGCATAATACAGTCAAGCAGAGTCAGCATAGTTTTATGAAAGGGAAATCATGTTTAACAAATTTTCTGGAGTTCTTTGTGGATGTAACAAGCAGTGTGGATAACAGGGAACCAGTAGATGTGGTGTATTTGGATTTCGAGAAGGCATTCAATAAGGTGCCACATAAAAGTTACTGCACAAGATAAGAGCTCACTGTGTTGGGGGTAATGTATTAGCATGGATAGAGGATTGGCTAACTAACAGAAAACAGAGAGTCGGGATAAATGGGTCATATCAGTTTGGCAAACTGTGACTAGTGGAGTGCCACACAGATCAGTGCTGGGGCCTCAACTATTTAAAATCTATACTAATGGTATGAATGAAGGGACCAAGTTCACTGTAGCCAAATTTGCTGCTGATACAAAGATAGGTGGGAAATCAAGCTGTGAGGAGGACACAAAGAATCTGCAAAAGGGATATAGATAGGGTAAAAGTGGGCTAACATTTGGCAGATGGAGTACAATGTACAAATTGGTAGGGAGAATAAAAAAGCATAAAAAAAGCTAATTATTAGTTAAATGGGGAGAGATTACAAAATGCTGCAGTGCAGAGGAATCGGTGGGTCCGTTTACATGAAACACACAAGGTTAGCATGCAGGTACAGCAAGTAATTAGGAAGGCAAATGGAATGTTGGCCTTTATTGCAAGGGGGATAGAATATAAAAGTAAGGAAGTCTTGCTATAACTCTACAGGATGTTGGTGAGACCACACCTGGAATACTGCATACAGTTTTGGTCTCCTTATTTAAGAGGGATATACTTGCATTGGAGGCAGTTCAGAAAAGGTTCACTCGATTGATTCCTGAGATAAAGGGGTTTTCTTATGAAGAAAGTTTGAACAGGTTGGGCCCATACTCATTGGAGTTTAGAAGAATGAGAGGAGATCTTATTGAAACGTGTAAGATTCTAAGGGGCCTTGACAGGCTAGATGCAGAGAGGATGTTTCCCCTCATGGGGGAATCTAGAAATCGGGGGCATAGTTTCAGAATTAGGGGTCGCCCATTTAAAACGGAGATGAGGAGGAATTTCTTCACTCGGAGAGTTGTGAATCTTTGGAATTCTCTACCCTAGAGAGCTGTAGAGGCTGGGTCATTTAATATATTTAAGGTGGAGATGGACAGATTTTCTAACGATAGCAGAGTCAAGGGTTATGGAGAGCGTGCAGGAAAGTGGAGTTGAGGCCATGATCAGATCAGCATGATCTTATTGAATGGTGGAGCAGGCTCGAGGGGCCAAATGGTCTAGTCCTGCTCCTATCTCTTATGTTCTTATTGCCACTACTTCATTATCCTCTATTTTCAGGTCAGTGCTGATTTTTTTAGGCTCCATTTGAAGTGTCCTCCCCTTCTCCCAAGTTGTACTCCTATGTTACATGGGAGATGTGCTACACCAATGCCAGTGAGTAAACAAATGACCTGATCCCACAAATTAGAGTGAGGTCAGTGCTGGGCAGGATCAGCAGGCCTACGTTCCAGCTCAGTAGCGTATCTTCAGGTAGCTTGCTCTGAGCAATCACTTTTATAAAACTGCTCATGGATTTCCTGTGGCATTGCCATGGTAAGGCAAACTATAAGGCCTAAATCTCACCTGTGCTTATTATATTTGTGGTTCATGCGTTCATTAATTTGTTCCTTTGTTTGATCTATCTTTCTATCTATCTGTCTGTCTATCTACATCTGACTGTCTATCTAGCTATGTCTGTCTGTCAGTCTACCTATCTGCACTTCTTGATTACTGACTCTCTTTCTCTTCCTTTTTGCTTCTGCTTCTGTCCACTTTTGCTCCTTTCTCTATCTTGTTTCGATATTATCTTTGTTATATATGTAAACTTGTATATACCTTGTACAGCCACCAGAGGGCTCATCCCCTGGAGTCCCAAGGGATCCCACAATCCCTTAGGAGCACTGGTACTTAAGGAGGTCTCACAGGCTGGAGAGGCACTCTGGAGACCTGCAATAAAAGACTACGGTCACACTTTACTTTGAGCTCACAGTATCCAGTCAGACTCTTTATTCATAACCAACAACTGACAACGAGATACAGATGATGAACGCAATGATACAGAGAACAGTGGGCATCCTGGAAAAATTTTTAGAGGGAGATGATTGGGAAATCTTCGTGGAGCGAGCCGACCAATACTTCGTGGCCAACGAGCTGGAAGGAGAAGCGAAAGCTTCCAAACGAAGGGCGATTCTCCTCATCGTCTGCAGGGCACCGACGTATGGCTTCATAAAAAACCTGCTTGCTCCAGCGAAACCCAAAGAAAAATCATACGATTTGTACACACTGGTCTGTGAGCATCTGAACCCAAAGGAAAGCGTTCTGATGGCGAGGTACCAGTTCTACACCTACCAAAGGTCTGAAGGCCAGGAAGTGGCGAGTTATGTCGCCGAGCTAAGATGCCTTGCAGGACATTACGAATTTGAAGGACATTTGGAGCACATGCTCAGAGACTTTTTCGTACTTGGCATTGGCCATGAAGTGATACTTCGCAAACTTTTGACTGTAGAGACCCAAACCTTGAGTAAAGCCATAGCAATAGCCCAGTGACAATACGAAGCAAATCTCTCAGCACACAAGTGCTGCTACAAGTACTGTGAACAAAGTGATGTTGTTTTCAAATCGCAACGTACAGGGAAGGTCCCACATACCTGCAGCTGCATGTCCGCAGATGTCTCAGAGTCCACCATCAAGGGTGATGAATGCAAGGCCATTAACACCATGTTGGCACTGCGAGGGTGATCATTGTTTTCATTCATGCCACTTCAAAGGGTACATTTTCAAGGGCTGTGGAACAATGGGACACCTCCAACGTATATGTAGGCGATCTGCAAACCTTGTTAATCCTACAAACCACCATGTTGCAGAGGAGAACAGATCCACGGCGGATTACGATGAACCAGAGCCTCAGACCGAGGAGGCAGAGGTATTTGGGATGCACACATTTACCACAAAGTATCCCCTGATAATGCTGAAGGTTGAATTCAATGGACTCCCAGTGTCAATGGAGCTGGACACGGGTGCGAGTCAGTACATTATGAGCAAAAAGACTTTCGATAAATTGTGGTGCAGCAAGGCCTCAAGGCCAGTCTTAACTCCCATTCACACAAAACTGAGAACTTACACAAAGGAACTGATTCCCATAATCGGCAGTGCTACTGTAAAGGTCTCCTATGATGGAGCGGTGCATAAGCTACCACTCTGGGTGGTACCGGCCGATGGTCCCATGCTGCTCGGCAGGAGCTGGCTGGGAAAGATACGCTGGAACTGGGACGACGTCCGAGCGTTCTCGTCCGCTGACGACACTTCGTGTGCCCAGGTCTTAAACAGGTTCCCTTCACTGTTCGAACCAGGCATCAGGAAGTTCCAAGGAGTAAAAGTGCAGATCCACCTAATTCTGGGGGCACGACCCATCCATCACAAGGCGAGAGCAGTATCGTACATGATGAGAGGAAGGATAGAGATCGAGCAAACCGGCTGCAATGAGAGGGCATCATTTCACCAATCGAATTCAACGAGTGGACCAGTCCGAATGTCCAAGTCCTCAAGGGAGACGGCACCGTCAGAATCTGTGGTGATTACAAAGTAACTATCAATCGTTTCTCCCTACAGGATCAATACCCACTACCAAAGACTGATGACCTTTTTACTATGCTGGCAGGAGGAAAGACATTCACAAAGCTGGATTTGACCTCGGCCTACATGATGCAGGAGCTGGAGGAATCATCGAAGGGCCTCACCTGCATCAACACGCACAAAGGACTCTTCATTTATCACAAATGCCTGTTTGGAATTTGATCAGCCGCGGCGATATTCCAGAGAAACATGGAAAGCTTACTGAAGTCGGTCCTGCGCACGGTGTTCTTCCTGACCGACATCTCGGTTACAGGTCAGGACACAGTCAGGCATCTGCAGAACCTGGAGGAGGTTCTTAGTTGACTCAACCGCATGGGGCTCATGTTAAAACGCTCGAAGTGCATTTTCCTGGTGCCTGAAGTGGAGTTCCTGGGGAGAAGAATCGCGTCGGATGGCATCAGGCCCACCGATTCGAAGACAGAGGCAATCGAGAACGCACCGAGGCCACAGAACGTGACGGAGCTGCGGTCGTTTCTGGGACTCCTGAACTACTTTGGTAACTGCTTACCGGGTATCAGCACACTGCTAGAACCACTGCACGCCTTACTGCATAAAGGAGACAAATGGGTATGGGGCAAAAGCCAAGAAAATGCCTTTGTAAAAGCTAGAAAATTGTTATGCTCAAACAAGTTGCTTGTGTTGTATGATCCATGTAAGCGTTTGGTGCTAGCATGTGATGCGTCGTCATACGGCGTCGGGTGTGTACTGCAACAAGTTAATGATTCTGGGAAATTGCAACCGGTTGCTTATGCATCCAGAAGTCTGTCTAAGACTGAGAGAGCCTACAGCATGATTGAAAAAGAAGCGTTAGCATGTGTCTACGGGGTAAAGAAAATGCATCAATATCTGTTTGGGCTAAAATTTGAATTGGAAACTGACCATAAGCCACTTAAATCCCTGTTTTCCGAGAGTAAGGGGATAAATACGATGGGCGTTCACGTTGTCCGCATACAACTACGCCATCCACCACAGGCTAGGCACAGGAAACTGTGCTCTCAGTAGGCTGCCATTGCCCACCATGGAGGTGTAAATGGGGCAGCCCGAAGATTAGGTCATAGTTATGGAAGCATTCGAGAGTGAGCAATCACCTGTCACTGCCCGACAGATTAGAACCTGGACGAGCCAGGACCCTTACTGTCTCTAGTAAAAAATTGTGTGCTTCATGGGAGCTGGTCCAGTGTCCCAGTGGAAATGCAGGAAGAGATAAAGTCGTACCAGCGGCGCAAAGATGAAATGTCTATACAGACCGGCTGCCTTCTGTGGGGCAAACGGGTAGTGGTCCCCAAGAACGGCAAAGGCACTTTCACCAGTAACCTCCACAGTACCCACCCAGGCATTGTAATAATGAAAGTGATAACCAGATCCCACGTGTGGTGGCCTGGTATCAATGCGGACTCAGAGTCCTGCGTGCACAGATGTAACACATGCTCGCAGTTAAGCAATGCACCCAAGGAGGTGTCACTAAGTTTATGGTCTTGGCCCTCAAAACCGTGGTCCAGGGTTCATGTCGACTATGCAGGCCCGTTTTTGGGTAAAATGTTCCTTGTGGTTGTAGATGCGTATTCCAACTGGATTGAATGTGAGATAATGTCAGCAAGCACGTCCGCTGCCACCACTGAAAGCCTGCGGGCCATGTTTGCCACGTACAGACTACCTGATGTCCTTGTGAGTGACAACATGCCATGTTTTACCAGTGCTGAGTTCAAAGAATTCATGACCCATAACGGAATCAAACATGTTACATCTGCCCCGTTCAAACCAGCTTCCAATGGTCAGGCAGGGTTTGAAGAGGGTAACTGAAGGTTCACTGCAGACTAACCTATCCCGAGTCCTGCTTAGTTACCACACGAGACTCCACTCGCTTACTGGGATTCCACCTGCTGAACTGCTCATGAAATGGGTACTTAAGGCAAGGCTCTCGTAAGTTCTCCCTGATCTACAGGAACAGGTAGAGAGCAGGCGGCTTCAACAAAGTACATATCATGATAACGCAAATGGGTCACACAACATTGAAATCAATGACCCTGTACATGTATTGAATTATGGACAAGGTCCCAAGTGGCTTCCTGGCACTATTGTGGCCAAAGAGGGGAGCAGGGTGTTTTGGGTCAAACTTTCAAATGGACTCATTCACCGGAAACACTTGGACCAAATCAAACTGAGATTCACGGACTATCCTGAGCAACCCACTTTGGAACCTACCTTCTTTGAGCCCCCCAACATACACACCAGTGGCAACCGACATCGTAGTTGGCCACAAATCAGAACCCATCACCCACAGCAGCCCAACAGGACTCACCACACCAGGCAGCCCAGCAAGGCCAGCTGCACAGCAGCCCAGCAAGGGCCCAACAAACGATTCACCAAAAACAGCTTTTGCATCGAGACGATCAACCAGGACAAGAAAGGCCCCAGATCGACTCACCTTGTAAATAGTTACACTGTTGACGTTGGGGGGGGAGTGTTGTTATTATATGTAAACTTGTATATACCTTGTACTGCCACCAGAGGGCTCATCCCCTGGAGTCCCAAAGGATCCCACAATCCCTTGGAAGCAGGTACTTAAGGAGGCCTCACAGGCTGGAGGGGCACTCTGGAGACTTGCAATAAAAGACTACGGTCACATTTTACTTTCAGCTCACAGTATCCAGTCAGACTCTTTATTCATACACAATAATCTCCTTGTTTCCTTTAGTTTTTATTTGTATCTGCTTCTTTCTGTACCCTCTTTTCTCTATGTGTTTCCTCCTGTAGCTTTCTGTGACTCCTCTTTGACTATTTCTTTCTTGTGTGTCTGTTTATTTTGCCTTCTCTGTTTGTCTGTTTTGTTATTTTGGGGGTTTGGAGAGAAATGGATCTGGCTATTTTGAACGATGGTTGATTGGGAGGGTGCATTATTTTTGGGATACAGGTTGGTGGCTAGAGGGCGGGGTAAAGGATTAAGGCTGGAGGTCAAACTTCCAAGTGGTGGACATCGGAGGTGATGGTGCAAGGGGAAGAAATTCAGGATGTCTTCCTTGACAGCTGGGAATCGCGGGAACTGGAGTGCACAGTCGACACAGGTGGAAATATTCTTATTTAAGTTGACAAGTTTTTTTAATGATTTAGTTTTCTGTCAGTTGTACAACTTTAAAAAGGGGCACTTTTGTTAGAATATTTTTATTTGGGTTGATGACACTAAAGCAATCCAGTGTCTATTTATTGGTCCAATCAAAAGAGGACAAAATCAGTATGAAAGGGTTAGTATTGTAGAACATAGCACCAACGTGCCACTTACCTTGGAACTGGGTTGACTGAACATTGCGTACAATGTAACTATATGTGAAATTGAAATCTCACCAGTTTAAAACTAATATTCTGAAGACATGACAGAAACAGCATGCCATGACCTTCCCTGCAGGGCATGCAATATATAAAACTTTCAATCTATTATAGATACATTTATAAATATTGGCTCAGAGCTTCAATTCACTTCCTTTTGGTGAACATGCAGAAGGGAGGATGAGGCCTGGATGAACAAACTCCAGTCAGCTGATGATTTATGTGGCATATCAATCAGGGTGATAATGGAGAAGGACTTGACATTCTCCTCAATTAGGTTGCTGCCTCAGAGGTAGTCCGGCAAGGATAATCCCTAACCTGGGTGAGAAAGCATTTCAGATTCATGACAGGTTCTGTGCGTGGGCCAATTACTTTAGCATTTGTCATAAGCCAGCTTGTACATCCATGCTTATGTAGCTATGTGCAGGCTTTTATTTGATCGCATCCTGTCTATCAATAACACCAGTCTGAATAATATCCCAGAGTTTGAACATGATAGTAACATAGTCTCTTGTAAGTCTATCGTAGTCCATATATTTGAATTTCGGCTATCTATTGCTGTCATATTAATTTACATTGTTTCTCTTCTCTGACTTCTGCAGCTTCAAGAGTTCTTTAAGGAAAGACAGCACTATCGATGTTCAGGCAGCCGTTAATTCTGTCTCATGGTTTGCAGAAGCTGTGTCTCTGAGTGGCAATGATTTTGGAGGCTTTTGCACATCCACCTTCTCGATAGGGGTGTTCATTTGAAATCTGTGCTGATTGTTACATCGTAGAAAGTGCTGCTTCACCAGTGAGGGTTAAAATATCGAACCGCAAACAAGCCAGTGTGGACAGAGAGAATGCAACATGTTCTAATGTCTTTAAAACAATAAACTAATGGAGAATTGTGAAGGCAGACAATACGTGAGAGAGTGTCCTGACACAATGGCCCAGAAATCTCTGTCGGCTGCTTCCCGCGGGCTATCGAGGGGAAAACTTAAAAAAGATGCGCACCTACCTGGTCCTGCTGCACCCATGCGAGTTCCCCGTCCCGAGGCCTCCACTGACTGCTCGTCACTGCGCGTGCACGTTGGGATGTGAGCAGGGCTGGAGCTGCAGTCACATGGCTCTAGGCAGCCAATCCAGGTAAAGTATATTCTCATTCATAATAATGGAACTCCGTAAGTTGGAGTTCCCATAATTATGAATGGGAACCCCCTCCCAACACACAAAACTCTAATAAAAAATTGAAAAAATACACCACATATTTTTATTCATTTAAATTAAAGTTATTTTTTTTTAAATATATATTTTTCCGATTTTTAAAAAAGTTTTTTTAATTATGGTTAGAATAAACTTACCATAGTGGGGAGGGATTTTAACAATAAAATGTGTTTTTAGAATTTTATTTTAAAATGTTTTTGTGTATTTTAAAACTCTTATACTTGTAAAAGTAGGCTATGTGCCTGCTTTTATCAGGCGCAAGAGTTTTCAGGACATCCCCATGGCAAGATATGGGTAAATATGCAATCTTGCCCTTGCAAATGTCCTAGATGTGGAGATACAGAAGATCCGTCAAGCTCCAGCTTGACAGATCGGAAAAGCCAGTTTTCAGCGCATGCGCATTGTGCGCTAAAAATCGGCTTTTGCGATGCCTTCCCGGGTCCGTACACACTCCTGAATTTTTGGGCCAATACAATTACCGAAAATACTGGAAACACGCAGCAGGTCAATCAGTATCTGTGCAGAAAACAGGTAAGTTAATGTTTTGGATAGTAGTATCAGGCAGTCCCTCGTATCGAGGATGACCCATAAGTCTTCATTACAGCAGCTGAAAGAGAAGTAGCAGTGAATTAAACAATGCAAAAAACAGCAATAAAACATTCTGTCAAAGGGTTACACCCAAAATCCAAACCAGCCTGCTCAGTCCTCAGATATTGCTTGACCTGCGTGTTTACAGTATTTCCATTTTTCTTGTAGATTTCCAGCATCTGAAGGATTTGGCAGTATTGTTTTTGCTTTTTACTATACTACTTTATACATTTTGACACATAATATTTTTTGCAAAGCATTTCTGTGCTCATTAGAGTGAGGGATGCTAGTAATGTAGAATGCAACAATTTCCATTTTGAGCACTCAACATCAGCTTTAAGCACTGTCAGTTCCTTTTATTATTCATTCTCAGTGTGATTATATTCCTTCTGACATTACAACACACAAACTTCACAAGATGGCTCTTAACTCAGGAACTTGCCAGGTGACCTGTCGCCTGATGTCTTTATTGTGAAAACAGCAATGGCTACATTACCACAGTAGTCCACTAGGTGGAGTAGTAGTCCACTAGATGGAATGATATATTACACTTCTCCCTCCTTAATGAAGAAGTAATTATAACACACAGTCATCTTACCTAACTTGCATGGTTATACATAACAAACGATATGGGGCCTGAATTTGGTGCTGCCCAGTTTTCTCGGCAGTCTCCCTGTTTTCTGGGCGCTCTCCCCTCCGAGCGAATTTGGTGAGGCCCTCACGCCGGCGGGGAGAGAAGACCACTGGGGAGTGTCTGCTGGCATCCGCGGGTGTGCACCAGCGAGCAACGGCGACAAAAGACCTCCCGCCCACTCCCTCCTGAGATTGGTCCAGGTGGTCCTCCGCTCCAGCAGCAGAAGAGATCGCCGCGTCGAGGCAGGTCTTACCTGAACAGTAAGTATGAAGACCTGCAAGAAAAGGTTAGTGCACTTGTTTTCTTTATTTCTTTTGCAGCAATTTTGGTGGATAGGGTCCTCGAAAGGATTTGTAAAAGTTTTTTTTCCATTTGTTGAAAATATTTTTTTTTCCCCGTTCCCCCTCCCTGGTCCTAACTCTACCCTCGGCGGCATTACTTTGCCAAGGATCGTATTTGCCGCTCAGAATCCAACCTACCACCTGCTGCCACCCAGAATCGGCGTGTAAGGCCCATTTTTTCCGCCGTGTGGTTTTTTTCATATTTTTCCACCAAACTTCGGCCCAAAGTACCGTCAACAGTACATGGGTGGAATTTAGGTTTGAGCAATCTCGGGCCCATGGACTTATTTTTGCATATTTACAAATCAAACTTAACAACTGGTTTTCTGTTTCGAATAGGATACCTTTGCTCTTGAACAGGACTTTCCAAACTTGGTGTTGAACTTAGACTCATTCTAGGCTGATCCTGAAGAAAGTTTTCCTCCAAGGGATACCCTTGATCTACATTTGAACTCTCTACAACTTCAGACTATTTGTCTGCCTGACTCAGACTCAGACTTAAATTCTGACTTTCTATTGGACTTGTTTCTAGTACATCTGATGCAGGATTTGCTACTGGTACTCTACTTGTAACAAAACTATCTGATGAGTCAGAAATAATCAAATCATTCCAACTTTCAACTCCTTCCACATCCGTCGGTAAAATATGATCAATGTGAACAAACTTTACCTGTTCATGATCAAACATCTTGACCAAATATGTGCAAGGATCACATATCTTCACCATTCTTCCTGGTAACTACTTTAACCATTTATGGTGATGGTTCTTCACTCTCACCTTCTGATTAAATTCATAGTTTTATCTCTTACTCTACCTCTATCATGATTCTCTTTAGATACGTCACAGTGAACTAACATGGTGCTCTCTACCAATTGGCTTTTACACTCCTTGAATGCTTAGTCACATTCTTCTGACCACTTCTAATGGACCTGTTTTTTCAACAGCTCATTCAGTGGAGATTTGGTAGGAACTTCACGTAATAGTTCAAAAGATCCAAAAATGATCCAAGTTCAGTGACATTCTTGGGAGTGGGTGCATTTCTGATCATCCAGCTTTACCTTGGTTGGATGTAAACCATCTGTATCTACTCTGTGTCCTAAGTACTCCACTGAGTTATGAAATAATTCACAATTTGCGAGCAGTCACTCATACTCTGTATTTCTCTATCCATTTGAGGACTTCATTCAATATGTTATTATGGATTTGCCTGTTTAGTGTTGAAATTAGTATGTCATCTAAATAACATACTACCCCTTCAATGCCTTGCAAAATCTGGTTCATCACTCCTTGAAATATATCGGGAGTGGAAGATACTCCAAATGGTAGCTTATTAATTAATATAGGCCTAGATGAGTAATTATAGTCATGCAAACCTTTGACTCCTCATCTAGTTCAAGTTGGAAGTAGGCATTTGTGAGATCTAACTTTGAGAAGATCTGACCACCTGTCAGCATTGTGAACAAATCTTCTACATTTGGCAATGTATTGGGTAGATTACCCTCTAGAACCTGGTTTACGGTTACTTTATAATCACCACACAAACTTACCTTACCATCTGACTTAGATACAACAACAATGGGGTGTAGCCCAATTACCTAGATCTATCGTTGAGATAATGTTCTCAGTCTCTAGTCTTTTGAGTTCTTGCTGAACTTTCTCCTTGAGTGCATATGGTACGGGACATGGCTTGCAGTAAACTGGTCTAGCGTTCTTCTGTACCCTGACACTCGCCTTGAAGCCTTGGATCAGACTGCCTGTTTCAAAGAACACCTTTGGATACTTCTTGATGACATCAGCTTTCGATGCAAATCTTGTTTCAACATGAAAAATTTCATTCCAATCCAGCTTCAGTGCTCCCAACCAATTTCTACCTTGTAAGATAGGCTTGTCTCCTGCCACTACTAAGAGAGGCAAACTCTGAACTGATCCTTGTGTTTCATCGGTACGGTGATACGACCTACCACAGGAATTTGCTCTCCTGAGCAGCCTTGCAGCTCTACCTTGGATTTCTCCAATGGGAAATCATGCAATTTGTCGAGATATAGCAATTCCGGTACTATGCTCACAGATGCGCCAGTGCTGATTTCCATGGGTATCTTGGTTCCTGAAGCATCTATTTGGATGATGATACTTTTCGAATCACTGTGAGATATCTTTGTGTTCCTGATGACGTGTATCTCCATAACCTCCTCGTCCTGTTGCTTTTCTTCCATGCTATGTAGTCTCTGCGGATTTCTACTTATAGCCTTGAAAGTTGGTTTACTCTTCAGTCGGCATGCCTTTGCAAGATGCCCAGTTTACCTGCAGAAGAAACACTCTGCCTTCGCATATGGACAACTTTGAGCAATGTGTTGTCCCATGAACCAATAGCATGACTTCAATGTATTGTTACCATGGCCAGTTGCTGAGGTCTTGAGGCCCAACTGCCTTTTACTTTTAACCTGCAGGCGATTCACCTCGGTTGTCTGATGACTGGAAATGGTATAAAATTCTCGGGACTATTGGTCGGCCATATCCATTGACATAGCTGTCTTACAAGCTAAATCAAAAGTCAAGTTAGGGGTTGTCAATAACTTTCTTCTGATTACTTCATTTTTCATCCCACAAACAAAGTGGTCACGCAATGCTCGGTCCTGAAAGTTTCCGAAATGACAGTGAATAGATAGCTTTTTTAATGCAACAATGTACTCACTGATACTTGCATCAGTTAACTGATCTCATATTCCAAAATAATAACTTTCAGCAATCTCCAGGGTCTAATGACTGTAGTGCTGTTCTAACTTGCTTAGAATCTCCGTAAATGATGTGTCCTTTGGCTTGACGGGAACAAGCACATTTTTCAGGGTTTCATACACCTCGGTGCCTGGTTTAGTCAAGAAAATAGCCCGTTTTCTTTCCAACACCACTCGGTTATGTTTTTCATCATCGGGGACTTCAATGATACTATTCGCGGTGAAAAACATTTCTAGCTTCTCCACATACACTCCAAAAGTTTCACGGTCATGATGGAATTCATCCAAGTGCTCTATTATTCCCATAGATGCGGCAATCTGGACTCTTCAGTTCAGCCAAGTGTGCTTATAGTTTACCTTGGATTTTTATCTGTTCTGCAAACAAAGGACCTCTCTAGTCTCTCTATTGTTTGGCTGGAATAATCCACCAACAAAAATTTCAGCTAGGGTATCCAGGAATCCTATCCTTCATCTCCAATGTGATATATACCTGACGATATCACAACACACAGACTTCACAAGATGGCTCTTAACCTGTCACCTGATGCCTTTATTGCGAAAACAGCAATGGGTACTGTGATATTCACAAAGCACACCAGCACACACAGTCTTAAGATGGAGCAGCTTTCCGGAACCTTCTGTGGAAGCTGTTTCTTGTCAGGTGACCGGTCTGTTTATTAAACACTCTAGTTGCAGTAACACAATACGTCCACAGTGTGGAGCTACAGACATTACACTTCTCCCTCCTTAATGAAGAAGTTATTATAAAAACAATAATCATACATAACTTGCATGATTATACATAAAGGATATGGGCTTATTTTGCTATATTTACAAATTAAGCTTAACCACTTGTTTTCTGTTTCAAAGAAGATACCTTCACTCTTGAACAGAATCTTCCAAACATGGTGTCGAATTTAAACTCATTTGAGGCTGACCCTGAGGAAAGTTTTCCTACAAAAGATGCCCTTGAATAACATTTGAACTCACTCTAATTTCATCCTGTTTGTTTTCCTGACTCGGACTCAGACTTAAATTCTGATTTTCTCTTGGATTTGTTTCCAGCACATTAGATGTAAGATATGCTACTGGTGTATCAAATCTATCTGA
This sequence comes from Pristiophorus japonicus, assembly GCF_044704955.1. Lineage (NCBI taxonomy): Eukaryota > Metazoa > Chordata > Chondrichthyes > Pristiophoridae > Pristiophorus > Pristiophorus japonicus. The sequence continues at coordinate 25,170,886 of NC_091986.1, forward strand.
TGAGTCATAAATAATTGAATCATTCCCACCTTCAACTCCTTCCATGTCTGTAGGTAAAATATGATCAATGTGAACAAACCCAACCTGTCCATTATCAAACATCTTGATCAAATATGTGCGAGCACCACATATCTTCACCACTATTAACCACTTTACCCATTTATAGTGATGGTTCTTCACTCTCACCTTCTGATTTAATTCCACACTTCTCTCTTTTACTCTACCTCTATCATGATTCTCCTTCTGTCTTAATTGTGTCTCTTCTACGGACTGTGCCAAATTTTGTTTTAACAACGAGAATCTGGTTTGTGGCTGTCGTTTGAGAAACAAAGCTGCTGGTGTTCTACCAGTAGTTGTATGAGGAGTATTATGATAGAAAATTAGACAATTTGTTATCCAATAACAACTGTCGTTTCTTTGGATTTGGATCCAACATCTGTTTTATGAGGGCGCGTTTTACAATTTGTACAGTGCGCTCTGCTGCACCTTTCGAAGCAGGGTGATACGGTGGAACCTTGCTATGTTTCACACCATTTTTGCTCATGAACTCTGCAAATTCTTCTGAATGAAATTGTGGTCCATTATCAGAAACAATTTCTTCTGGGAGGCCAAATGAAGAAAATAAACTTTGCAAAATGTCTAATGTTTTACTTGTTGTTATTTTCCACATTGGAAACACCTCAACCCACTTCGAATGGCTATCAATCACAATGAACAATTGTTGTCCTTCTAGCTCAGCAAAATCAATATGTCGCCTTTGCCACACTCTGGGAGGCCATTTCAATGGCTGTAATGGTACTGATGGTGGTTGCTTGCTTACCGATTGACATGTCATACACTGACTCACGATGTACTCTATATCTTTATCAAGACCTGGCCACCATAAATAACTACGTGCAAGACTCTTGGTCAAGCACATTCCCAGGTGCTGGTCATAGAGGTCTCCTAATATTTTTGGACCTGAATTTATTTGGTATAACCACTCTTGCACCCCACATGATACACTCTTTATTGACTGATAATTCATTCCTACAAATGAAGAATGGATAAATATATTTGTCTGTTGCCTGGTTTGGCCATCCATTTGCAATATAATCATACACCTTTCACATCACTGGGTCATGTTTGGTTGCTCTACCAATCTATTCAGCTGTGACTGGCAGTGCATCAATGTGTGAAAAATAGAACACATCTTCCCTATCGGGTGTAACTTGTGATGGGAAGGCAATTTAGAGATAGCATCAGCATTACTGTGATCAGCTGATCATCCGTATTCAATATCATATGTATATGCTGACAAAATCAAAACCCAACTCTGCTTTCAGGCTGCAGCTAATGTTGGAACTGGGGATTTTGGATGGAGGATTGCTGTCAGGGGCTTATGGTCTGTAATGAAGGGAAACTTACGACCATACAAGTATTTGTGGAACTTCTTGACCCCATTGACATTTGTGGGAGTGGGTGCATTTCTGTTTGCACCCAGCTTTCCCATGGTTGGATATAAACCATCTGTGTCTACTCTGTACCCTAAGTACTCCACTGAGTTTTTAAATAACTCACACTTATGAGCAGACACTCATACTCTGTCCTTCTCTAGGCATTTGAGGACGTCATTCAATATGTTATTATGAATTTGCCTATTTAGTGCTGAAATTGGTATGTCATCTAAATAACATAGTACCCCTTCAATACCTTGCAAAATCTGGTTCACCACACCTTGGAATATGGCAGGGGCGGAAGACACGCCAAACAGTAGACTATTAAATTGATATAGGCCTAGATGAGTATTTATAGTCAAGCATGACTTGAACTCCTCATCTAGTTCAAGCTGTAAGTAGGCATTCGTAAGATCCAGTTTTGAGAAGATCTGACCACCTGTCAGTGTTGTGAACAAATCTTCTATATTTGGCAATGTATTGGGGATATTACCCTCTCGAACCTGGTTTATGGTTACTTTATAATCACCACACAATCTTACCTTACCATCAGACTTAGCTACAACAACAATGGGTGTAGCCCAATTACATAGATCTAAGAAATAATGTTCTCAGTCTCTAGTCTTTTGAGTTCTTGCTCAACTTTCTCCTTGAGTGCACATGGTACGGAATGTGGCTTGCAGTAAACCGATCTAGCGTCCTTCTGTACCCTGACACTTGCCTTGAAGCCTTGGATCGGACTGCCCGTTTCACAGAACACCTTCGGATAATTCTTGATGACATCATCCATTGATGCAAATCTCGTTTCAACACGAAAAATCTCACTCCAATCCAGCTTCAGTGATCCCAACCAATTTCTTCCTAGTAAGGCAGACTTGTCTTCTTTCACTACTATTAGAGGTAAGTTCTAAAATTGATCCTTGTATTTCACCGGTGTGGTGATACGACCTACCACAGGAATGTTCTCTCCCGAGTAGTCTCGCAGCTCTATTTGGATTTCTCCAAAATGAAATCTCTCAATTTGTCGAGGTACAGCGACTCCAGTACTATACTCACAGATGCACCAGTGTCGATTTCCATGTATATCTTGAATCCCGCAACACCTATGTGGATTATGATACTTTTCAAATCGCTGTCCGTTAACCTCGTGCTCCTTGTTATGTATGTAAACATTGCCAATGTGTAAGACTTGCCATCGGGGGCGCACCTGTGGGAGACCCAAGGGTCACCTGCACACCCTGGGCAAGCAGATATAAAAGGCAGTCTACCATGCTGCTTCATCACTCTGGAGTTACAATAAAGAGACCAAAGTCCCAACAGTTTGAGCTTAGATATACAGTCTTGTGGAGTTATTCTGAACATAACAATTGGCGACGAGTAACAGATCACGGATTTTCACGCGGTTATGGCTGCCATTGGTATTCTTGAGAGGCTTGTTGAGGGTGATGATTGGGAAGCCTTTGTTGAGCATCTTGACCAGTGGCCAACGAGCTGGAAAAGGAAGAAACCACGATTAAGCGCAGGGCGATTCTCACCGTTTGCGGGTCCACGATATATGGCCTCATCAAAAATCTACTAGCACCAATGAAACCAACAGAGAAGACATATGAAGAGTCTTGATGGCCAAGTATCGCTTTTATACGCACCACTGCTCTGAGGGCCAGGATGTGGCGAGCAATGTTGCCAACCTAAAACATCTTACGGGACCGTGCTTATTTGCTGGATTTTTGGGGGAAGTGTTGGGGGACATTTTCATGCTTGGAATCGGTCACGAGGTCATTCTTCGCAAATTGCTGTCTGCCGAATCCTTGATCTGAGCAAAGCCATCACGATAGTCCAGGCTTTTATGTCCACGAACGACAACAATAAACAGATATTATTGCACCGGCAAGTACTGTGCATAAAATAACGCTTTCAGCAGGCAGAACTGTACATGGCAGGGCCTACATGCCTGCAGAGGCCAGACCGAGGATGACTCAGAGTCCGCCATGGGGCTTGAATGCGAATCCATTAGCACCATGTTGGCGTTGCGGGGGTAATCATCGAGCCCATCAATGTCGATTCAAGCACTACGTGTGCAAGGGCTGTGGAACAATGGGGCACCTCCAGCGAATGTGCAGACATGCTGCGACTCACCACATGGCAGAGTCGGCAGAAGATGACCAATCCAGCGTGGATCACGCTGACCGAGTAAGAGAGGCAACTCAACCCGAGGCTGAAGAGGAAGTGTATGGGGTAACATACCTTCACCACCAAAAGCCCTCCGATAATGTTAAAAGTCAAATTAAATGACATTCCAGTTTCCATGGAATTGGACACGGGGGCGAGTCAGTCAATTATGAACCAGAAGGCTTTTGAGAAACTATGGGGCAACAAAGCACAAAGGCCAAAACTAAGCCCGATCCACACCAAGCTGCGCACTTACACCAAAGAGCTCATACCAGTCATTGGCAATGCGGCAATGAAGGTATCGTACGATGGAGCTGTGCATGATTTACCACTATGGATTGCACCAGGCGATGGCCCAAAGCTGTTCGGCAGAAGCTGGCTAGGAAAGATCCGATGGAACTGGGACAACATCAAAGCACTGTCTTCGGTGGATGACGCCTCGTGCGCCCAAGTGCTAAACATCTTCTGGTCGTTAGTTGAGCCAGGCATCGGCAACTTCACAGGCGCCAAAGTAGAGATCCATCTAGTCCCTGATGCATGATCCCTTCATCACAAGGCTCGAAATCAGTTCCGCGCACCGTGGTGTTTCAAGACGACATCCTGATCACTGGCCGCAACACCACCAAACTCTTGCACAACCTGGAAGATGTTCTCAAGCGACTGGACAGAGTGGGACTCAGGCTGAAACGCTCTACGTGTGTTTACCTGGCACCAGAGGTCAAATTTCTGGGGAGAAAGATTGCGGCGGACGGCATCAGACCCACGGACTCCAAGACGGAGACCATCAAGAATGCACCCAGATCACAGAATGTGACGGAGCTGCGTTCATTCCTGGGATTCCTCAACTATTTTGGTAACTTTCTACCGGGGTTGAGCACTTTGCTGGAACCATTGCATTTATTGCTATGCAAGGGTGACGACTGGGTTTGGGGTAAATCTCAAGAGACAACCTTTAACAAGGCCAGAAACCTGCTATGTTCTAACAAGTTACTTGTATTGTATGACCCATGCAAAAGTTTAGTACTAGCTTGTGATGCATCTTCGTACGGAGTCGGTTGTGTGTTACAGCAAGCCAATGGGTCAGGCAAACTACAACCGGTTGCATATGCCTCCGGAAGCTTACCTAATGCTGAAAGAGCCAACAGCATGGTTGAGAAAGAAGCATTAGCATGCGTATACGGGATTAAGAAAATGCACCAATACCTATCTGGACTCTGGTTCGAGCTCGAAGCTGACCACAAGCCACTCATTTTGTTGTTCTCAGAAAGCAAAGGTATTAACACCAATGTTCTGTCCTGCATCCAAAGATGGACACTAATGTTATCTGCGTATGACTATGGAATCCGCCACAGACCAGGCACTGAGAACTGTGCCAATGCCCTCAGTCGGCTACCAATGCCCACCACCAGGGTGGAAATGGTGCAACCCGCAGACTTGCTTCTTGTAATGGATGCTTTTGAGAGTGAGGGATCACCCGTCACGGCTTGCCAGATCAGGACCTGGACTAGCCAGGACCCGGTGCTATCACTAGTAAAAAGTTGCGTCCTCAATGGGAGCTGGTCGGCGGTTCCAGGTGAAATGCAGATGAAATTAAGCCGGTCCACCAACGCAAGGATGAAATGTCCATCCATTCGGATTGTCTCCTATGAGGGAATCGTGTAGTTTTGCCAATAAAAGGCAGGGAAACGTTTATATGAGACCTTCACAGTACCCACCCAGGCATAGTCATGATGAAGGTTATCGCCAGGTCGCACGTTTGGTGGCCCGGCATTGACTCGGAATTGGAGTCATGCGTACACCAATGTGACACTTGCTCACAGTTAAGCAATACACCAAAGGAGGCACCACTGTGTCTCTGGTCATGGCCCTCCAAACCATGGTCCAGGGTCCACGTAGATTTCGCTGGCTCCTTTCTAGGGAAGATGTTCCTCGTAGCAGTGGACGCTTACTCTAAATGTATAATAATGTCGTCATGTACTTCCACTGCCACCATTGAAAGCCTCTGGGCCATGTTCGCCACCCATGGTTTGCCTGACGTCCTTGGTAGTGACAATGGACCATGTTTCACCAGCTCGGAATTCAATGAGTTCATGACCCACAGTGGCATCAAGCATGTTAGGTTTGCACCATTTAAGCCCGCATCCAATGGTCAAGCGGAACAGGCAGTCCAAACCATCAAGCAGAGCTTGAAATGCGTGATGGATGGTTCTCTGCCGACCCGGTTATCTCAGATTCTGCTCAGCTACTGCACGCGATCCCACTCGCTTACCGGGATTCCCCCTGCAGAATTGCTAATGAAGAGAGCACTCAAAACCAGGCTCTCCTTAGTCCACCTGGGTCTCAATGATCATGTAGAAACCCGGCATCACCATGACATGTACCACGATCACGCAGCTGTATCACGCAATATTGAAGTTAATGACCCTGTGTTTGTTCTTAATTACAGTCATGGTCCAAAATGGATTGCTGGCACTGTGTTAGCCAAGGAGGGGAATAGAATGTTTGTTGTCAAACTTTTGAATGGACTAACGTGCAGAAAGCACTTGGATCAGACCAAACTGCGGTTCACTGACAACCAAGAACAGTTTGAAGAGGACTTTACCATCAATGATCCACCCGCACACACCCAACCAGCAATCGACCTCGTGGTCAACCACGAGGATGAACCCACCATGCCCGACAGTCCGATCAGACCAGCCACACCGCAGTGCAGCAATGATCCGACCGATTCACCCATGTCAGGACTTCAACTCAGGCAATCAACCCGGGAACGTAGAGCCCCGGATCGCCTCAACTTGTAAATAACTTGTATCTAAGACTTTGGGGGGTGGGGGGGGCCGGGAATGATGTCATGTATGTAAACATTACCAATGTGTAAGATTTGCCACCAAGGGGCGCACCTGTGGGAGACCCAAAGGTCACCTGCACATTCTGGGCAAGCAGGTATAAAAGGCAATCTACCATTCTACTTCCTCACTCTGGAGTTACAATAAAGAGACCAAAGTCACAACAGTTTGAGCTTAAGTCTTGTGAAGTTATTCTGAACATAACACTGCTGATGACGTTTAACTCTAACATCTCCTCGTCCTGTCGTTGTTCTTTCATACTATTTAGTCTCTGGGGATTTCTACCCATAGCTTTGAAAGCTGGACTCATAGCTTTGAAAGCTGGTGTACCCTTCAGTCGGCATGCCTTTGCAAGATGCCCAGTTTTCCTGCAGAAGAAACACTCTGCCTTCACATATGGACAACTTTGAGCAATGTGTTGTCCCAGGCACCGAAAGCAGGACTTCAATGCTCTGTTACAATTTCCAGTTTCTGAGACTTTGGGCCTCCACCGCCTTTTACTTTGGTCCTGCAGGCGATTCACCTGTTGTCTGATGACTGAAAATAGTCTGAAATTCTCGGGAATATTGGTCGGCCATGCTCATCAATCAAGCTGTCTGACAAACTATATCAAAAGTCAAGTCAGGCGTTGGCAATAACTTTATTCTGATCGCACCATTTTCCATCCCACAAACAAAATGGTCCCGCAATGCTCTGTTCTGAAAGTTTCCGAAATGACAGTGAATAGATAGCTTTTTTAATGCTACATCGGCCTTTTGATTTCGTATACCGAAACGTTAACTTCCAGCAATTTCCAAGGGTATGGGGTTGTAGTGGTGCTCCAGTTTAGTTAAAATTTCCTTAAGCATTGTGTCCTTTGGCTCGGCAGTCACAAGCAAATTTATCAGCGTTTCATACAACTCAAGGCCTGCTTCAGTTTAAGAAAATAGCTCTTTTTTGTTCCAACATAGCCCGGTTCTGGTCTGCATCCACTAGGACTTTGATTATGTTATTTGCAGTGAAATACATTCCTAGTCGATCACATACGCTTTGAACTTTTCCCGGTCGCGTTTATATTCTCCTAGATGCTCCTATAGGTGCAGCCATTTTGACTCTGGCAGTCCAAACATTGTGCTTATAATTTACCTCGAATTTGTATCTGTAATCTAAACAGAGAAGCTCTCAAAGTCTTTCTGTCGGCTGGCTGAATCCTTCACCAACAAAAATTTCAGCTTTGTTTTATCCGATTACCCCATATGTCATCGCCATTTGTGATAGATTCACAGAGCACACCAGCACACACAGTTTTAAGATGCAGCAGCTTTTCGGAACCTTGTATGGAAGCTGCTTCTTGTCAGGTGACCAGTCTGTTTATTAAACCCTCTAATTGCAGTAACACAATATGTCCACAGTGTGGAGCTACAGACATTATAGTTACATTACCACAGTAGTCCACTAAGTGGAGCAGTAGTCTACTAGATGGAACTATATATTAGACTCAGGATGTGCGTGTGTCTGGCAAGGCCAGCATTTATTGCCCACCCATAGCTACCCTTGAGAAGGTGGTGATGGGCCTTCTCAAACCACTGCAGTCTGTGTGGTGAAGGTATTCCCATAATGCTATTAGTTACGGGGTTCCAGGATTTTGACCCAGCGACGTTGAAGGAACAGCGATATATGTCCAAGTCTGGATGGTGTGTGACTTGTAAGGGAACCTGAAGGTGTTGGTGTTCCCATGCACCTGTTGCCCTTGTCCTTCTAGATGGTGGGGGTCACGGGTTTGGGAGGTGGTGTCGATGAAGCCTTGACAAGTTGCTGCAGTGCCTCCTGTCGATAGTACAAACAGCAGGCACAGTGTACGAGTGGTTGTAATGTATTTGCTACATGGATTCTTTGCTTAAGAATTCATAGCAACACATTGCTATTAGGAACTAGTTGGTTTATTATCAAAGGTTTAACAAACAAACTACACATTACCAGTTCATCCACTAGGCTCACAATTGCATACCTCATTGTGGGTGACCTAGACTCAATTGACTGGCATTTTAGTGAGTCTTGTGAATATCACGTGACTGGCTCAGCCACTCACAATGCAACAGCTCTACAACTATTTTAAGTAAACTTTAAATCAAGCGCCCCCTTGTTAAAGGGGCACAAGAACCAACAAATTAACAAATGATACATTTTGAAAAAACTATGGTCAAATTAAAATTTGGTTGCTGGGGGTGATCATGCACTCCGGTCGGTGCCCACCTCTTACGGAAGGCTGCGAGCGTACCGGTGGACATCGCGTGCTCCATTTCCAGGGACACCCTGGCTCGGATATAACCATAAAAGAGAGGCAGGCAGTCAGGCTGAACGAACACCTCGACCGCTCGCTGCCTGGACCAGTTCATGGCTACCTTGGCCGGGCCCAGCAGCAGTCCGACAAGGTGCCCTTCCGACCTGCCTGCTCCCCTCAGGGTGCCCAAAGATCAGGAGCATGGGACTGAAGTTCAGCCAAAATTTAAAGAGCAGCCCCTTTAAATAACTGAAGAAGGGATCCAACCTCACGCACTGAACATAAATGTGGAACACGGACTCCTCCAGGCTGTAGAAATTGCAGGTGGCCTGGGAGCCCGTGAACCAGCTTAACAGCCTATTGCATGGGACTACCCCGTGCAATACCCTCCAGGCCGAGTCCCCAATAAATAAAGGGAGGACTCCCGCATAGAGAGCACTCCGTTAGGGACCCCCGCCTCCTCCGGACGGCAAGACGGTGCACCATGGCATGTCCAGACAGCAGATGAGGATGGCAAGTGGAGAATTGCAAGAGTGAACTGAAAGGCACAGAGGGGATTTCCCCGAGGAGGCTCAACTTGTGAGGCGCCGGCTCCCAAGGGAGGTTTCGAGGCTTGGCGCCAATGAGGAATTCCGTCCAGGCGGGGGTCAGTTTGGACAGGATATCCCCACGTGCCTGAGCCTCCTCAATGCACCTAGTGGAGTCAGGGCCCGGTGCCATTTTTAGCGACTCGATGGCATTGGCCATGAGCCGGACGTCGGCTCAGGATAGGCGCTGTGTCAGCTCTTCTGTCCGCCATCCAGCCCACTCCTCCACCGTCCAGTAGGTCCCTGAACCTGGTCACCTTGTCAAACACAGCCCTCTCGTCCGCCTGCTACCCAAAATCGCGGTCATGGAGGTATGGATTCCTGAGCAGCGGCTCCTGAAGGACAGCTGCATCTCCAGACGGGGGAGAACTGCCCTTGTTCAAGACCCTGATGAATATAAGAACATAAGAAATAGGAGCAGGAGTCAGCCATATGACCCCTCGAGCCTGCACCGCCATTTAATACGATCATAGCTGATCCGATCATGGACTCAGGTCCACTACCCTGGCTACCTGGAGCAAATGCTCAGAAACTTTTTTGTACTGGGCATTGGCCATGAGACCATCCTATGAAAACTTTTGATTGTAGAGACACCGACCCTCAGTAAGGTCATTGCGGTAGCACAGGCATTTATGTCCACCAGTGATAACACCAAACAAATCTCTCAGCACACAAATGCGAGCAATGTCCATAAATTAACTGGAACTGTGTTTGCGAGCAGAAATGTACAGGGCAGAACCCATGAGTCTGAAACTGCCAGCAGGCCTCAGGTGACCCAGATGACTCAGAGTCCCCAACAAAGGATGAATGCAAGGCAATTCACACCTTGTTGGCGTTCTGGAGGCTTCCATTCAGTCTATTCATGCCACTTCAAAGGGCATGTTTGCAAGAGCAGTGGAACAATGGTGCACCTCCAACGAGCTTGCATGGTGGATCAAAGCAATTTCGAGCTTCAGAGAGTACACGGGGTACACACATTTTCGACGAAATGTCAACCTATAATGCTAAATGTAAAATTGAATGGCTTACCCATAGCCATGGAACTGGACACTGGCGCTAGCCAATCCATCATGAGTAAAAAGAGACTGTGGTTCAACAAGGCATTCAGACCAGTCCTGAGCCCCATCCACATGAAACTGAGAACATACACCAAAGAGCTTATTAATGTCCTGGGCAGCGCCATGGTCAAGATCACCTATGAGGGAACGGTGCACGAACTGCCACTCTGGATTGTCCTGGGCAATGGCCTCACACTGCTTGGAAGGAGCTAGCTGGGCAAAATCCACTGGAACTGGAATGACATCCGAGCGCAATCACATGTCGATGAGGCCTCATGTACCCAGGTTCTTAACAAATTTCCTTCCCTCTTTGAGCCAGGCATTGGAAACTTTTCCAGGGCGAAGGTGCGGATTCACTTGGTCCCAGAGGCACGACCCATTCACCACAAGGTGCGAGCGGTACCTCACATGATGAGGGAGAGAGTGGAAATCGATCTGGACAGGCTGCAACACGAGAGCATCATCTCCCCAGTGGAATTCAGCGAGTGGGCCAGCCCGATTGTTCCAGTACTCAAAAGTGATGGCACAGTCAGGATTTGCGGCGATTATAAAGTAAATATTAATCGTTTCTCGCTACAGAACCAATACCTGCTACCTAAGGCAGATGACCTATTTGCGATGCTGGCAGGAGGCAAGACGTTCACCAAGCTCGACCTGACTTCGGCCTACATGACGCAGGAGCTGAAGGAGTCTTCGAAGGGCCTCACCTGCATCAACACGCACAAGGGACTGTTCATCTACAACAGATGCCTGTTTGGAATTCGGTCGGCTGCAGCGATCTTCCAGAGAAACATGGAGAGCCTACTCAAGTCGGTACCACACACGGTGGTCTTTCAGGACGACATATTGGTCACGGGTCGGGACACCGCCGAGCACCTACAAAACCTGGAGGAGATCCTCTAGCGACTGGATTGCGTAGGGCTGTGGCTGAAGAGGTCAAAATGCATCTTCATGGCAACAGAAGTGGAGATTTTGGGGAGAAAGATCACGGCGGACGGCATTCGGCCCACGGACGCCAAGACAGAGGCTATCAGGAACGTGCCCAGGCCACAGAGCGTCACGGAGCTGCGGTCATTCCTGGGACTCCTCAACTATTTTGGTAACTTCCTACCAGGGTTAAGCACCCTTTTAGAGCCCCTACATGTGTTATTGCGTAAAGGTCAGGACTGGGTATGGGGAAAAAAACAAGTAATTGCTTTTGAGAAAGCCAGAAACATTTTATGCTCCAACAAGCTGCTTGTATTGTATAACCCGTGTAAAAGACTTGTGCTAGCATGTGATGCATCGTCGTACGGAGTCGGGTGTGTATTACAACAAGCTAACGTTGCGGGGAAGTTGCAACCTGTGGCCTATGCTTCCAGGAGCTTGTCTAAGGCATGATTGAAAAAGAGGCATTAGCGTGTGTGTTCGAGGTAAAGAAAATGCATCGGTACCTGTTTGACCTCAAATTTGAGCTGGAAACCAATCTCAAGCCCCTCACATCCCTGTTCGCTGAAAACAAGGGGATAAATACTCATGCCTCAGCCCGCATACAAAGTTGGGCACTCGCGCTATCAGTGTATGACTACACCATCCGCCTCAGGCCAGGCACCGAGAACTGTGCGGATGCTCTCAGTCGGCTACCATTGCCCACCACAGGGGTGGAAATGACACAGCCTGCAAATTTGTTGATGGTGGTGCAGCCCGTAGACTTGTTGATGGTCATGGAAGCATTTGAACATGATAAATCACCTGTCACGGCCCGCCAGATTAGGACTTGGACCAGCCAAAATCCTCTGCTGTCCCTAGTAAAAATTGCTGGTCACGGGAATGTGGGAAGGGAGGACCTTGAGGTAATCACTATCACTAGGGAGGTAGTGCTGGACAGGCTAATGGGACTCAAGGTAGACAAGTCCCCTGGTCCTGATGAAATGCATCCCAGGCTATTAAGAGAGATGGCGAAAGTTATAGCAGATGCATTCGTTATAATCTACCAAAATTCTCTGGACTCTGGGGAGGTACCAGTGGATTGGAAAGCAGCTAATGTAACGCCTCTGTTTAAAAAAGGGGGCAGACAAAAGGCAGGTAACTATAGGCCGGTTAGTTTAACATCTGTAGTGGGGAAAATGCTTGAAACTATCATTAAGGAAGAAATAGCGGGACATCTAGATAGGAATAGTGCAATCAAGCAGACGCAACATGGATTCATGAAGGGGAAATCATGTTTAACTAATTTACTGGAATTCTTTGAGGATATAATGAGCATGGTGGACAGAGGTGTACCGATGGATGTGGTGTATTTAGATTTCCAAAAGGCATTCGATAAGGTGCCACACAAAAGGTTACTGCAGAAGATAAAGGTACACGGAGTCAGAGGAAACGTATTGGCATGGATCGAGAATTGGCTGGCTAACAGAAAGCAGAGAGTCGGGATAAATGGGTCCTTTTCGGGTTGGAGATCGGTGGTTAGTGGTGTGCCACAAGGATCGGTGCTGGGACCACAACTGTTTACAATATACATAGATGACCTGGAAGAGGGGACAGAGTGTAGTGTAACAAAATTTGCAGATGACACAAAGATTAGTGGGAAAGCGGGTTGTGTAGAGGACACAGAGAGGCTGCAAAGAGATTTAGATAGATTAAGTGAATGGGCTAAGGTTTGGCAGATGGAATACAATGTTAGAAAATGTGAGGTCATCCACCTTGGAAAAAAAAACAGTAAAAGGGAATATTATTTGAATGGGGAGAAATTACAACATGCTGCGGTGCAGAGGGACCTGAGGGTCCTTGTGCATGAATCCCAAAAAGTTAGTTTGCAGGTGCAGCAGGTAATCAGGAAGGCGAATGGAATGTTGGCCTTCATTGCGAGAGGGATGGAGTACAAAAGCAGGGAGGTCCTTCTGCAACTGTACAGGTTATTGGTGAGACCGCACCTGGAGTACTGCATGCAGTTTTGGTCACCTTACTTAAGGAAGGATATACTAGCTTTGGAGGGGGTACAGAGACGATTCACTCGGCTGTTTCCAGAGATGAGTGGGTTACCTTATGATGATAGATTGAGTAGACTGTGTCTTTACTCATTGGAGTTCAGAAGGATGAGGAGTGATCTTACAGAAACATTTAAAATAATGAAAGGGATAGACAAGATAGAGGCAGAGAGGTTGTTTCCACTGGTCTAGAACTAGGGGGCACAGCCTCAAAATACAGGGGAGCCAATTTAAAACTGAGTTGAGAAGGAATTTCTTCTCCCAGAGGGTTGTGAATCCCATGTACAAACCATCAAACAGAGCCTTAAACGAGTCACAGAAGGCTCAATTCAAACCTGCCTGTCCCGAGTACTGCTCAGCTACCGCACGAGACCCCACTCGCTCACAGGGGTGTCCCCGGCTGAGCTACTCATGAAAAGGACACTTAAAACCAGACTCTCGCTGGTTCACCCCAACTTGCATGATCAGGTAGAGAGCAGGCGACAGCAACAAAATGTAAACGATGGTCGCGCCACTGTGTCACGGGAATTTGATCTGAATGACCCTGTGTATGTGCTAAACTATGGACATGGTCCTAAGTGGATCGCAGGCACGGTGATAGCTAAAGAAGGGAATCGGGTGTTTGTAGTCAAACTAGACAATGGACAAATTTGCAGAAAGCACCTGGACCAAACAAGGCTGTGGTTCACAGACTGCCCTGAACAACCCACAGCAGACACCACCTTTTTCGAGCCCACAACACACACCCAAAGGATCAACGACACCACACCGGACCATGAAATCGAACCCATCACACCCAACAGCCCAGCAAGGCCAGGCTCACCCAGCAACCCTGCAGGGCCAGCAACACGCCAGCCCAGCGAGGGCGCAGCCAACACACCAGAACAGACATTTGTACCGAGGCGGTCCACCAGGGAAAGAAAGGCTCCCGACTGCCTCACCTTGTAAATAGTTTTCACTTTGACTTTTGGCGGGGTGAGTGATGTTGTGTATCTGTAAAGCATGCACTCCCATGTTCCGCCACCAGGGAGCTCATCCCCTGAAGTCCCAATCGATCCCCGTATCCCTTGGGAGCACTGTATATGAGCCGGCCCCTAAGGCCTGTTCCTCACTCTGGAGTGTCTTATTAAAGACTGAGGTCACTGTTACTTTAACCTCCCTGTGTGCAGCCTCATCTGTGTTAGGAACACAATAGACACCATCATATGCAGCAGCATTGGGCCATTTGGAAGGAGATGGCTGTTGCTGTGAATGAGATCTCCCTAACCTCAAGAGCCTCCTTGCAATGTTGGAAAATGTTTAATGAACTCGCGAGATGAGCAAAGCAAAGAATGTTTTCAGATGAATAACAGTGAACTGAATCACAGAGACGCACATGGGTGTCCCCTAAGCACAGTAGTTAAGCATGGGCCTTTAGGGTATCCCATGGTGTCATGTCCCTTGTCCCAGATGCAAAATCACTTGGCAATATTCATGTTAATTGTTTCATATCCATAATGTATGGTAGCAGACTGAAGTCTCACAAACTAGATCCTTGTGCACTGTCATAAATCCTGACTGATTGTGACTGCAGGATCTGGAGATTGCAGCACCCAATTTACACTTCTCCAGGAAAAAGACAGCATACAATGACAGGGGGCGTCGGGATATTGGAGGAGGATGTGCCACTATCCAGCATTTGACATCACCTGAAGAGGAAGCAATGCCCATAATTAGACTCTGGCGTGGCTTTTGGGGTCGAATAAGGAACTGTCTGTGCATTCAGTGGGTTTATGAGAACGTAAACGTATAATACATGTTTCTATGTATTCTTCAATCTCTTCACTGCTTTCCTCATAAGAAATTTTCATGTTAACTGATTAAGATCGATTGTTGCTCAACCACACCAAAGTATTGTTTTATTTTAACTCCAGCGGTTGCAAGCCAGGACAGAGTGGTAAGTTTTCTAAGAGTAAAGTCTTGCAGTTTGGGAACATCTGCCTCTGGGAACATTGGTGAGCATTCAACCAGCCCGCTTCTCCCTTACATACAAAAATCCAGAGACACCCAATTGAGAGGTATGATAGTGTAGATAAGGAATTAACTCATAGGGAGCCACAGAGCACGACAGCCAGAGAGAGTAGATTTGGCAGTGGAGCCTGAAGCAGTTGAGCAGAGGCTGCAGAGCAAAGAAGATGATTCGGAGATCCTGCCATGAGAAGGCAGATGCTGGCAGAACATTTAACATAAATGGAGGTTCTGAGTATCCTCCCCCAAGATATGCAGCAAATGGCTGAGGTGGTGGCGGTGTCCACTGCCCTACGTGTGCCAACATCTAAAGGGTTCAACTCATTAACTCCGTCCCTCTCCCTAGCATCAATCTGAGGGTGAACAATACTGTTCACAATCTAGGTGTCATATTTGACCCTGAAATGAGTTTCCAGCCACATATCTGCAGCATAACTAAAACTGCCTTTTTCTATCTTCGTAACATTGCCTGCCTCCGCCCCTGCCTCAGCTCTTCTACTGCTGAAACCCTCATTCATGCCTTTGTTACCTCT
Organism: Pristiophorus japonicus; assembly: GCF_044704955.1. Lineage (NCBI taxonomy): Eukaryota > Metazoa > Chordata > Chondrichthyes > Pristiophoridae > Pristiophorus > Pristiophorus japonicus. The sequence continues at coordinate 25,186,748 of NC_091986.1, forward strand.
AGACTTGACTACTCCAACTCACTCCTGGCTGGTGTCCCACATTCTACACTTCGTAAACTTGAGGTCATCCGAAACTCAGCTGCCTGTGTCCTAACTTGCACCAAGTCACGATCACCCATCACCCCTGTGCTTTCTGATCTACATTGGCTCCTGGTTAAACGACACCATAATTTCAAAATGTTCATCCTTGTTTACAAATCACTCCATGGCCTTGCCCCTCCCTGTCTCTGTAATCTTTTTCAGCCTCACAACCCCACAAGGTGTCTGCGCTCCTCAAATTTTGCCCTCTTGAACATCCCCGATTATAACTGCTCAACCATCGGTGGCCGTGCCTTCAGCTGTTTGGGCCCGAAGCTCTGGAACTTCCTCCCTAAACCTCTCCACCACTCTATCTCTCTTTCCTCCTTTAAGACGCTCCTTAAAACTTACTTCTTTAACCAAGCTTTTGATCATCTGTCTTAATTTCTTCTTTTGTGGCTTGATGTCAAATGTACCTGTTTTATCTTGTTATAATGCTGTGAAGCACCTTGGGATGTTTTACTACGTTAAAGGCTGTCATGTATGTACTTGTGGGATCACTAGGCACTAGATAGCGTCACTGTTGGAGGCCATTGTGCAGCCCAAGTATAAAAGGCCAGCCATTTTGTATATTAGTCACTTTGGGCCTTAATAAAGCAGAGCCAAGGTCATGCCTCTTGGAATTGAACAGTACTCAGTCTAACAGTTATTGCATACACAACATGTGGCGACGAGGCAACAAGAACCTTTGCATGCAAAAATAAGCACAATTGAATTGTTGGAGCGATTTGTGGAAGGAGAAGATTGGGCAGACTTTGTGAGCCGTTTGAGCCAGTTCTTCGTGGCCAACAAAATGGAGGAGGTCGGCGAGGCAGATCAGCACTAGGCGGTGTTCCTCACGGTTTGCGGTCCAAAAATTTATGGTCTGATAAAGAATCTATTCCTGCCTGTGTGTCCAACAGAGAAGATGTATGAAGAATTGTGTACACTGGTACAGGGCCACCTTAAGCCAGACGAAGGCATCATCATCTCGAGATACAGATTTTACACTCACCTTCGCTCAGAGGGCCAGAATGCGGCGGATGTCATTGCTGACCTGAGATGTCTAGCGGGACCGTGTCACTTCGGAGCTATGCTGGCAAACATGCTGTGGGACTTCTTTGTAATCGGCATCAACCACGAGGTGATCCTGCGTAAACTACTGGCGGTGGAGACATTGGACTTGAACAGGGCCATCACGGTCGCTCAGTCATGCATGACGATGGATAGAAGTCTAAAGCAGATATCAGTGAAAAAGCGAAACTCGTCAGGTACTGTAAATATGATTGATTCGGCATTCGGCAGAGCGGCACATGACAGGGCCTACCCGACTGCGTATGCGAAACCTGTGGCTGTCCAAAGTCCGCCAGCGGGAATGCATCAAATTTCTCCGTGTTGGCGTTGTGGGGGAAATCACCGGCACCAGCAGTGCCAATTTAAGCAATAAAGTTGCAAAGGCTGTCTGAGAGTGGGGCATCTCCAGCGCAAGTGTCCGCAGATGAGCAAGCGTGCTGCGACACACCACGTTGAGGATGATGGTCAGACTAGCGCGGACACGGATACGCAATCCGATATACCAGAGGAAGAAGTGTATGGACTGTACTCGTTCCTAACTAAGAGCAAACCGATAATGATCAACGTGAAATTTAATGGGGTGTCAGTATCGATGGAAATGGACACAGGGGCGAGTCAATCAATAATGAGCCAGAGGGCATTCGACAAGCTGTGGGATACTCAGGCTGTGAGGACAGTCAATGTCAAGTTGCGCACGTACACCGAAGAACTCATAACGGTGATTGGCAGTGCCACAATTAAAGTGTCGTATGATGGTACGGTTCACGAGTTACCGCTATGGATTGTCCCAGGCAATGGCCCAATGCTGTTCGTCAGGAACTGGCTTGGAAAAATTAGATGCGATTGGAACGACATCAAGGCGTTGTCGTTGGAGAAAGATACATGTGCCCAAATTCCTCACAGTGTTCGAACCAGGCATCGGCAACTTCACGGGAGCCAAGGTGCAGATCCACGTGGACTCGGATGCAAGACCCATCCATCACAAACCTCGGGCAGTTCCGTATATAATGAGGAAGAAGGTCGAAATCGAACTGGACAGATTCCAGCGTGAAGGGATCATATCACCGGTCGAATTTAATGAATGGGCCAGCCCTATTGTTCCTGTGCTGAAAAGTGATGGCACAGTCAGAATCTGTGGAGACTACAAGGCTACGATCAACAGGGTTTCGAAACAGGATCAGTACCCGTTACCGAAGGCTGATGACTTGTTTGCATCGCTAGCCGGGGGGAAGTTGTTCACCAAACTGGACTTGACGTCAGCCTACATGACACAGGAGCTGGTCGAGATGTCGAAGAGATTTACGTGCATTAACACGCGTAAAGGACTGTTTATTTATCACAGGTGCCTTTTTGGAATTCGCTCGACTGCAGCAATATTTCAGAGGAACATGGAGAGTCTACTGAAGTCCGTTCCCAGAACCGTCATGTTCCAAGATGACATCCTGATCACAGGTCATGACTCCGAGGAACATCTGAACAACCTGCAAGAGGTTCTACATCATCTGGACAAAGTGGGACTCAGACTGAAATGCTCAAAGTGCGTCTTCATGGCACCAGAGGTCGAATTCCTGGGGAGGAAAATTGCTGTTGACGGCATCAGGCCCACGGACGCGAAAACCAAGGCCATCAAGAATGCACCCAAGGTGCAGAATGTGACGGAGCTGCGTTCGTTCCTGGGTCTACTCAACTGCTTCGGTAACTTCCTACCTAAATTGAGCATCTTACTAGAACCACTGCACATGCAGTAAGAAAAGGCGACAACTGAGTGTGGGGTGCGTCACAAGACAGAGTTTTTGAGAAAGCCACTAATCTGCTTTGCTCTAACAAGCTGCTGGTACAGTATGATCCATGTAAGTGTTTAGTATTGTCCTGTGATGCTTCATCATATGGAATTGGTTGCATACTCCAACAAGCTAATGAGTCGGGCAAACTTCAACCAGTCGCGTATGTTTCAAAAAGTTTGTCTAAAAGTTTGCCTACAGCATGGTAGAGAAAGAAGCACTAGCCTGTGTGCATGGGATTAAAAAGATGCATCAGTACCTGTTTGGTCTTCGGTTTAAACTGGAGACAGATCACAAGCCGCTCATTTCACTGTTCTCTGAAAATAAAGGTATCAATACCAATGCTTCATCCCGCATCCAGAGGTGGGCACTGACATTATACGCTTATGATTATGTCATTCGCCATAGACCTGGCACTGAGAATTGTGTCGATGCTTTGAGCCGTCTGCCATTGCCCACACCAGAGGTGGAAACGCCACAACCGGCAGACCTATTGTTAGTTATGGATGTTTTTGAGAGAGAAGGAACCCCTGTCATGGCTCAACAAGTTAAGACCTGGACCAGCCAGGACCCGATTTTTTCAGTGGTGAAGAGTTGCATCCTCAAAGGTGATTGGTCTGCCATAACCAAGCAAATGTGCGAGAAGACCAAACCTTACATTCGTCGCAAAGACGAACTGTCTATTCAATCGGATTGTATACTGTGGAGCAATTGTGTTGTTATGCCCAAGAAAGAGAGAGAGAAATTTGTACGTGAGCTACATAGCACACATCCGGGCATTGTAATGATAAAAGCCATCGCCAGGTCTCATGTATGGTGGCCGGGAATTGACTCTGAACTGGAATCATGTGTGCATCCGTGCAATACTTGCATGCAGCTCAGCAAAGCACCAGCAGAATCGCTGCTGAGTCTGTGGTCGTGGCCGTCCAAACCATGGTTCAGAATCCACATCGACTTTGCAGGTCCATTCCTGGGGAAGATGTTTTTAGTTGTGGTGGATGCATATTCGAAGTGGATAGAGTGTACAATCATGTCATCCAGCACATCCACAGATACCATTGAGAATCTCAGTGTCATGTTCAGGACACATGGTCTGCCTGACATCGTTGTTAGCGACAACGGATCGTGCTTCACCAGTCAGGAGTTTCAACAGTTCATGAAACTCAATGGTATCAAACATGTGAGGTCAGCACTGTTCAAACCTGCATCAAATGGGCAAGCAGAACGTGCTGTCCAAATCATAAAGCAGAATATGAAGCGAGTAACCCAAGGGTCACTGCATACTCGCTTGTCATGCATATTGCTTAGTTACAGGACAGGACCACACACGCTTAACAGGGCCTCGCCTGCTGAACTAATGATGAAGAGAGGTCTTAAGACCAAGCTATCTCTTGTACACCCTGTCTTGAATAATCATGTTGAATATAGAAGACAAAGTCAACAAGGGTATCATGATCGCGCAGCTGTAAATGATCCTGTATATGTTCTGAATTATGGTCAGGTCCCAAGTGGATCGCTGGTACTGTCATGGCCAAGGAGGGCAACAGAGTATTTATTGTCAAGCTCAAAAATGGGCAAACATGCAGGAAACATATGGACCAGACAAAGCTGTGGCACACAGACGAACCGGAACAGTCGGAGGAAGAAACAATCGACGACCAACCAACCTACCCCCAGTCATCAGAGGACTCAGTGGTCATCAGTGAATCTGGACTCTCAATCACTGACATGTAGAATAAAAATGGACTTTCAATCCCTGATATGGCCATTGCCACTCCCACCAGGTCAGCCACCCAGCCACCAGTCACAACAGACTCTGAACACTCACCCAAGGCTGGAGTTGAACTGAGATGGTCAACCCGGGATCGTAAAACACCGGACCGTCTCAATTTGTAAAAGACTGTGTTAATATCTCAGAGGGGGGTATTGTCATGTATGTACTTTTGGGATCACTTGCCACTAGATGGCATCACTGTTGGAGGTCATTGGACAGCACGCACATGTGTGCAGCCCAAGTATAAAAGGCCAGCCATTTTGTATATTAGTCACTTTGGGCCTTAATAACGCAGAGCCAAGGTCATACCTCTTGGAGTTGAACAGTACTCAGTCTAACAGTTATTGCACACACAACAAAGGCCTTATATAAATAAAAGTTATTATTATTATCATTGCAGGGCAATCCAAAGAAAGTGATAGCTGCAGAAACATCTATAAACCTTCTCCAGCTTCATGTGTGCTTCAGACAATACAGTCAGCTCAATGTGGAGGCACTGAATTAAGGACTTGGTCTTGGTGAACTGTCTGGCGATGTCAGTGTTAACTGGATTGCAAAATATACAGGGCATCATCTTGCAGTGGTAATGACTGACACTCTCCCAGCAGATTTAAAGATCTTTCTAATGCCATTCGGTCTGTTGTCCCCCTGACCGCTGGTAACCAGAATCCCATTCCCAGAGCCAGTGAAGAAGCTGATGTGCGTGTCTCAGAGACTATACCACAGCACCAACACAAAGGAGCTTCCCACAGAAGCCTTCATCTGTGCAGGACTAGACTCTCAAGTAGCCCATTACAGTTAGCCTGACCTGTTTCCGTTCCAGGACTTAGGTTTCCTGAAAGAAAGGCCACAGCCATCCCAAGAGGCTTAAAATGTTTTGCAGCAACCATCAATATCTCAGACTCCAGGCCCTCAGGTGGCAAAAAGTGTTAGATTAGGGCAGAAAAAAATTCACATGGTCACAAGGGATGTACATGGTGACAGAACCAAATGATGTTTTTGTAAATGGTTGCACTATATCAGTGGAATATTTGATGTAAGTATTGCTTCATGTTTGGTTCTCTTATATGACAATGAGGATCATATCATGTGCTGGTGCTATGGCTCTGTATTGAAATGTGATAGCTAGCTGGGAGCAACCAGGATTTTACATAGACCATTGAGAGTTTGGTGAAAGGAAGCAGATAATTGATGTACTGAGACTACCAAATAATGATGTCTATTAATCTGTAAAGTGTGTCAAATGAGTCTTTCTGTCAGATGTCTAGCAGCCGTTGCCACTGCATCTCTTTTCTGTTCTTCATTGAACCAGGCCTCACAGCATTAGCAGTGTCGTCATCAGGCTCTCTGGCTTCCTCTGGGACATCCACCATCAGCCCTTTCCTGATTGCAAAGTTGTGAATCATCAAGACATTGCTGGTCCAGACACTAAACCTTCCTTTGAGCATTCCAGTGGCTTGCCCAATTGTGATTCTTGTCATCATGCGTACTTCATTGTAGTATTCCGATGCAGCACTAGTAGTCCTATAAAAAGACAACATGAGCCACGGGAGTAACGGGTCTCCCTTGTTATCCAGCGGTGATCCTGGACCTAGCCTCTAGCTGAAGTAGAGCTAAGATACTGGACTGATGAAGCATCATGTGAATGCACGTACAAAAATTTGTGCTTGTCATAGCAAATGAGGTGTATGCTTAGGAAATAGAAGCCTTTTGTAATAACCATTCATTTTCAAACAGCACAAAGGGTGGGAGTAAAGTGTCTTCAAAGGCCATCCACTTTTGAACGGCAAGTGGGAAACTGCCCAGTTGAGAACCATTTCTGTATCTAGGGATAGCAACTAGGGTGGGTGTGTTTGTACAGTTGCAGTGGTGCACAACTTTGAACAGTCATCTGTTTTTATCGACTGAGATATCCTTGAATGAGCCTGATTTGGTCTGGATGAATTAGTCAAGACGCAAACCTAAAGGTTAGGATTGTCGTATAATCACACTTGTAGAGGAAAATACACCTGCTTTTTTGATGTATAGGCATGGGAGTTTTGTTCTTTTTATATATGTGGGTGATTGCAACTGAGAAGAATTCTGGGGGGATCCTTTATAGAACCCACTATAGGGAATCCATACGCCCCTGGTGCTTGGCAGATTCCAGGTCTGTGACAGCCTTTTGGACTTTGGTAGTTGAGATCAAAGTCTGGCACGTGTGAGTTTTCCTCTATAAGACAAGTGGATTGATTAGGAACTATGCTATTTCTTGTGTGACCGGCACTTCAATGGTATAGAGAAAGGCCAATTAAATTCAGGATTGATGCAATAGTTCTATTCACTGTTTGTTTACATAAGGTTGTGTATTAAAACTTATTTTGGTTTGTTTCTGAACTAACAGTATTTAACCTTGGTATAGCAGAGCATCCGTTCAACTCCCACAGGTTTATTAACCCTCCACTGCCTGGATCAGAGACTTTTCACCATTGCTCTATCAATCCGTAACGTGTGTCAAATTAGTCTTTCTCTCAGATATCTAGCAGCCATTGTCATTGCATCTGTTTTCTGTTCTTCAATAAGCCAGGCCTCACAGCATTAGCAGTGTCACCACTGGTTGCATAGAACCTTTTGTTCTGGTTTTAGTTGTAGTATTAGTATTAGGCAGTCCCTCGTATCGAGGATGACCCACCAAAAAGGGATGAGTTCACAGGTGTTTCAATGAGAGACCTGACATTCCAGGTCCCGAACTGCATCCTGAAGGGTGGAAGATGCCTGTGCATGAATTTTTTTAACGTGGAGCGGCCGTTGCACACCAGCCACCTCACGGGCTTGACAGAGCATTGTCTTGGTCGAGTGGCAAGGATTAACCAAGATGACTGGAGACCAAGCTCTGCTGCACAGACCTAGTACACACATACTCCTACTGTCCATAGATCGCAGTGTGAGCTGGCCCTGTGTTGCACCTTCCCTGGGCCCTCACCCCACTGTTATATGTTGCACCACTCCTGGGCCTCTGCCTCGTTGCTGGGCTCCTTCACTCCGACCTCGCCGTTCCTCGACTCCGACACATAAGAACATAAGAACATAAGAAATAGGATCAGGAGCAGGCCATCTAGCCCCTCGAGCCTGCTCCGCCATTCAACAAGATCATGGCTGCCATTCCTGGGCCACGACCCCAGCGAGCTGTTCCAGGAGGGCAACGAATTCAAGGAGGGCAGCTGGACTGATGTCACCAAAATCCAGGTCGCCGATTGGAGCATGGGCGGGACCATCGGTGGGATTGGGACCCAGGTGCAGGAGGAGGGGCAGCAAGCAGCAGAGGAGCAGCGGGGTCAGGGCGGAGGAGCGGTGAAAGATCGGGGCAGAGGAGCAGCGTGATCAGGGCCCAAGAGAGATGAGAGAGTTCGGGGCCCAGGAGAGGCGAGAGTTCGGGGCCCCGGAGAGGCGAGAGTTCGGGGCCCCAGAGAGGCGAGAGTTTGGGGCCCCGGAGTCAGAGTCGATGAGTGGCGAGGTTGGAGTCGAGGAACAGCGGCGCCATGGCCCAGGAGCAGCGAGGTCGGAGTTGAGGAGTGGTGGGGTCATGTAGTATAGACTTTAATACGTGGCGCTTGAGGACTGATTTTGCGCTTTTCCATAGTAATGTTGGGTAGTTGTCAGACACTCATTCTCTGAAGTAAACTGTCATGTATGTACATTCTGTTTGTAGCCACCAGATGGCATAATTGTTGGAGGCCACTGAGCAACTCGCACATGGTGCTGCTCAGGTAGAAAAGGCCAGCCATTTTGAGAGTCAGGCAATTTAGGCCTAAATAAAATAGAGCCAAGATTGTACCTTGCTTAGTTAAACAGTACTCAGTTTGAACCTTTATTGCATACTTAACATTTGGCGACAAGAATACAAGAAGCTTTGTTTGCAAAATGAGCACGATTGGATTTTTAGAGCGATTCGTGGAGGGAGAAGATTGGGCAGACTTTGTGAGCCGTTTGAACCAGTACTTCGTCGCCAACAAAATGAAGAAGGTCGACAATGCAAATTGGCGCCGGGCCGTGTTCCTCACTGTGTGCGGTTCAAAGATCTACAGTCTGATAAAGAATCTACTCATGCCTAGTGATCCAACAAAGAAAATGTGTGAGGAGTTATGTACATTGGTACGGGAGTACCTCAAGCCAGATGACGGCATCATCATCTCGAGATACAGGTTTTATACACACGTTCGATCGGAGGGCCAGAGCGCGGCAGAATTCGTTGCCGACCTGAGACGTCTAGCGGGACCGTGCAAGTTCGGGACGGTGTTGGCAGACATGCTGCGGGACCTCTTTGTTATCGGTATCAACCACGAGGTGATCCTGTGCAAACTTCTGGCGGTGGAGGAGTTGGATTTAAAAAGGGACATCCAGATCACTCAATCATGTATGACGACAGACAGGAGTCTGAAGCAAATAGCGGTGAAGAACCGAACCTCGGCAAGTACTGTAAATGCAATTGATTTGGCGTTCGGCAGAGTGGCACATGGCAGGGCCTATCCGCTGTGTTCGCAAAACTTGTGGCTGCCCAAAGTCCGCCAGCAGGAATGTATCCAACTTCTCCATGTTGGCATTGTGGGGGAAATCATCGGCATCAGCAGTGCCGATTTAAACAAGAAAGTTGCAAAGGCTGTCTGAGAGTGGGGCATCTCCAGCGCAAGTCCGCAGATGAGCAAGCGAGCTGCAACACAGCACGTGGAGGATCTGGATACGCAATCCGAGATGTCAGAGGAGGAAGTGTATGGACTGTACTCCTTCATAACCAAGAGTAAACCAATTTTGAGTAATGTGATGTTTAACGGGATACCGGTATCGATGGAATTGGACACGGAGACGAGTCAATCGATCATGAATGAGAGGGAATTTTATAAGCTGTGGGATGCTAAGACTGTGAAGCCCAGGCTGAGCCCTGTTAACGCCAAACATAGAAACATAGAAAATAGGTGCAGGAGTAGGCCATTCAGCCCTTCTAGCCTGCACCGCCATTCAATGAGTTCATGGCTGAACATGCAACTTCAGTACCCACTTCCTGCTTTTTCGCCATACCCTTTGATCCCCCGAGTAGTAAGGACTTCATCTAACTCCCTTTTGAATATATTTAGTGAATTGGCCTCAACTATTTTCTGTGGTAGAGAATTCCACAGGTTCACCACTCTCTGGGTGAAGAAGTTTCTCCTCATCTCGGTCCTAAATGGCTTACCCCTTATCCTTAGACTGTGACCCCTGGTTCTGGACTTCCCCAACATTGGGAACATTCTTCCTGCATCTAACCTGTCTAAACCCGTCAGAATTTTAAACGTTTCTATGAGGTCCCCTCTCATTCTTCTGAACTCCAGTGAATACAAGCCCAGTTGATCCAGTTTTTCTTGATAGGTCAGTCCCACCATCCTGGGAATCAATCTGGTAATGTACACCAAAGAACAGATATAGGTGATTGGCAGTGCACAAATTAATGTGTCATATAATGGTGTGGTTCACAAGTTACTGCTGTGGATTGTTCCAGGCAATGGCCCAACGCTGCTCGGCAGGAGCTGGTTGGAGAAAATCCGATGCAACTGGAACAACATAAAGGCATTGTCATTGGAGGAAGATACGTGTGCCCAAGTATTGAGCAAGTTCCCCTCGCTGTTCGAACCGGGTATCAGCAACCTCATGGGAGCCAAGGTGCAAATCCACGTGGACTCAGATGCAAGATCCGTCCATCATAAAGCTCAACCAGTGCTGTATATGATGAGGGAGAAGGTCGAAATTGAACTGGACAGACTCCAGCATGAAGGGATCATATCACCGGTCGAATTTAATGAATGAGCTCACAGTGCTGAAAAGTGATGGCACAGTCAGAATCTGTGGAGACTAAAAGGCTACGATCAACTGTGTTTCAAAACAAGATCATTACCCATTACTGAAGACTGTTTGCGACGCTTGTCGGAGGGAAGTTGTTCACAAAACTGGACTTGATGTCGGCCTATATCACTCAGGAGCTGGTCGAGATGTCGAAGAGACTTACGTGCATTAACATGCACAAAGGACTGTTTAATTAACACAGGTGCCCTTTCGGAATTCGCTCGGCTGTAGCAATATTCCAGAGGAATATGGAAAGTCTACTGAAGTCCATTCCCAGAACCGTCGTGTTCCAAGATGACATCCTGATCACCGGCCGTAACGCCAAGGAACATCTGAACAACCTGGAAAAGGTTCTACTGGGTTTGCATACAGTGGGACTCAGACTGAAACGCTCGAAGTGTGTCTTCATGGCACCGGAGGTCGAATTCCTCGGGAGGAAAATCGCCACTGATGGCATCAGACCTACTGACGTGAAAATCAATGCCATCAAGAATGCACCCAAGCTGCAGAATATGACGGAGCTGTGTTCGTTCCTGGGTCCACTCAACTACTTTTGGTAACTTCCTACCTAAATTGAGCACCTTACTTGAACCACTGCACATGCTATTGAGAAAAGGCGACAACTGGGTGTGGGGCGCATCGCAAGACAGAGCTTTCGAGAAAGCCACCAATCTGCTTTGTTCGAACACGCTGGTGGTACATTATGACCCATGTAAATGTTTAGTTTTGGCATGTGATGCATCATCATATGGAATTGGTTGCATACTTCAACAAACCAATGAGTCGGGGAAACTTCAACCAGTCGCGCATGCATCCAAAAGTTTGTCTAAAACGGAAAGAGCCTACAGCATGGTAGAAAAAGAAGCTTTAGTGTGTGTGTACGGTGTTAAAAAGATGCATCAATACCTGTTCGGTCTGAGGTTCGAATTAGAGACTGATCACAAGCCGCTCATTTCATTGTTTTCCGAGAGCAAAGGTATCAATACCAACGCTTCATCCCATATCCAAAGGTGGGCGCTGACATTATCTGCCTATGATTATGTCATTCACCACATACCTGGCAGAGAGAATTGTGCCGATGTTTTGAACCGGTTGCCGTTGCCCACACCGGAGGTGGAAATGCCACAACCGGCGGATCTAATATTAATCATGGATGCTTTTGAAAGTGAAGGAACCCCTGTCATGGCTCAACAAGTGAAGACCTGGACCAGCCAGGACCCAATTTTATCGGTGGTAAAGGGTTGCATCCTCAAAGGGAATTGGTCTGCCATACCTAAGCAAATGTGCGAGGAGGCCAAACCGTACATTCGTCGCAAGGATGAACTGTCTATTCAAGCAGATTGCATATTGTGGGGCAATCGCGTTGCAATGCCCAAGAAAGAGAGAGAGAAATTCGTGCGTGAGTTACACAGCACACATCCTGGTATAATGATGATGAAGGCCATCGCCAGGTCTCATGTATGGTGGCCAGGAATTGATTCTGAGCTGGAAGCATGCGTGCGTCAGTGCAACACTTGCATGCAGCTCAGCAAAGCACCAGCAGAATCGCCGCTGAGTCTGTGGCCATCCAAACATTGGTCCAGGATCCATGTAGATTTTGCAGGTCCCTTCTTGGGCAAGATTTTTTTAGTGGTGGTGGACGCTTATTCGAAGTGGATAGAATGCATAATCATGTCATCCAGCACGTCCACAGCAACCATAGAGAATCTCAATGTCATGTTCGCGACACATGCTCTGCCTGACTACCAGTCAGGAGCTTCAGGAGTTTGTGAAACTTAACGGCATAAAACATGTAAGGTCAGCACCATTCAAGCCTGCATCCAACGTGCAAGCTGAACGTACAGTACAAATTATCAAACAAAGCATGAGGAGAGTAACTGCAGACCCACTTGTTCTGTATACTGCTGAGTTACAAGACAAGACCCCACACACTCACAGGGGTCTCGCCTGCTGAACTTATGATGAAAAGAGGTCTTAAGACCAAGCTATCTCTGGTACGTCCAGATTTGAATAATCATGTTGAATAGAGAAGACAAAGTCAACAAGGGTACCACGATCGCGCAACTGTGTCACGCATGATTTCTGTTAATGATCTTGTTTTGTGTTGAACTATGGTCAGAGTCCCAAATGGATCGCTGGTACGGTCATGGCTAAGGAGGGCAACAGAGTATTCTTTATTAAGCTCAAGAATGGGCAAACTTGCAGGAAACACATGGATCAGACAAAGCTGAGGCACACAGACGAGCCAGAGCAGTCGGACGAAGAAACCATCGACGACCAACCAACCTACCAGCAGCCTTCAGTGAACTCAAGGGTCATCAGTGAACCGGGAATTTCCATCACGGACTTGTTCAATAAAAATGGACTTGCAATTCCTGACATGGCCACTGTCACCCCCTGCCATCTTTTGGATGAGATCTCAAACCGAGGGCCCATCTGCACTCTCTGGTGGATGTAAAAGATCCCATGGCACTATTTTGATTAAGAGCAGAGGAGTTCTCCCCGGTGCCCTGGCCAATATTTATCTCTCAACCAATATCAGTAAAACAGATAATCTGGTCATTATCTCATAGCTGTGTTTGGAATCTTGCTGTGCGTGAGTTGGCTGCCGCGTTTCCTACATTACAACAGTGACTACACTTCAAATGTACTTCATTGTCTTTAATGTGCTTTGGAAGGTCCTAAGGTTGTGAAAGACATTCCATAAGTGTAAGACTGTCTACTGTCTTTTTTGCTTTCTTTCTTTCTTTCCTTCTTTCCACTGAAAGTTTACATGCAAGCAATTAAGAAAACAAAGGGTATGTTGGCCTTTATTACACGAGGATTTGAGTACAAGAGTAAAGATGTCTTACTGCAATTATATAGGATGCTGGTGACACCGCACCTGGAGTATTGTGTACAGATTTAGTCTCCTTACCTAGAGGGAGTGCAACAAAGGATTTACCAGACTGATTCCTGCGATAGGGGGATTGTCCTATGAGGAGAGATTGAGTAGACTAGGCCTATATTCTCTAGAGTTTAGAAGAATGAGAGATGATCCAATTGAAACATACAAAATTCTCACAGGGCTTGACAGACTAGAGCAAGAGCGGATGCTTACCCTGGCTGGGGAATCAGGGATCAGTTTCAGAATAAGAGGTCGGCCATTTAGGACTGAGATGAGGAGAAATTTCTTCACTCAGAGGGTGGTGGAACTTTGGAATTCTCTATCCCTGAGGGCTGTGGAGGCTCAGTTGTTGAGTATATTCAAAACAGAGATCGATAGATTTTTGGATATTATGGAATCAAGGGATATGGGGAGAGTGCAGGAAAGTGGAGTTGAGGTCGAAGATCAGCCATATTCTTATTGAATAATGGAGCAGGCTCGAAGGGCCGAATGACCTGCTCCTGCTCCTATTTCTTACGTTCTTATTTCAGTCCAGTAATAGGCCCATTCTCTGAAGGACATCACTCTTAGATTAGAATATGACTTGTGTGAGTTGGAGTAAAGGATGAACTCTTTCCCTGTTCAAGGAGGGTGCACTATGCGCCTATAATCTGTACTTCTCATGCATTACTATGGCTACCTGTCCAGATGTCTTGGTTCAGTGGGGATCTTCGCAAGGTATGAGGATCTGATACATCTTAGGTGACCTCCCATTATTATCATGCCCTACATGAGGTAGGAATGAATGTTAGGAATACTGCTGAGGAAATGTGAAGGAGTCTAAGGGGTGAATTCTCCTCCGTGATCCCACCTGCAAGGCTGTAGTGAACACTGTTGGAATATTTAGGACGTGAGGCCTACTGCTCCCTCATCACCTGACTGGGCTATCCTTCACCTCACTCCCACCGGGACCACTGAGGCCCACACCTTTCCTGCTTGACACATGCAAATGATTTGAGGGTCAGGTCCTGCCGGATATTTCTGCTGTCCCCCACCCTTACCGCCACTATTTGGGACCACCATGCGGAAGGTGGCGGTAAGCTCTTGGAATTGGCAGTAAACACTAATGTGGAGAGAGAAGGCCTTGTCTTCTTCTTCTTAGGCAGTCTCCCGGAGTCGAGGATGACTTGCTTCCACACTAATATGAGTTCTAAGGCGACTGATGAGACCAATGCGGGATCTACAGTCTCTGTCACAGGTGGGGCAGGTGATGGGTGAAGAGACGGGTGGATGGGGTGCTTGATTTGTCATACGCTCCTTCCGCTGTTTATACTTGGCTTCCGCGTGCTCCCGGTGAAGAGATTCAAAGTGTTCGGCGACTTCTCGGATGCTTCTCCTCCACTTTGAGCGGTCTTGGGCCAGGGATTCCCAAGAGTCAGTGGGGATGTTGCATTTTTTCAAGGAGGCTTTGAGGGTGTCCTTGAAGCGTTTTCTCTGCCCTCCTGGGACTCGCTTGCCGTGAAGTAGCTCGGAGTAGAGTACTTGTTTTTGAAGTCTAGTATCCGGTATGCGGATAATGTGGCCCTTCCTTCGGAGCTGGTTGAGTGTGGTCAATGCCTCTCTGCTGGGATGTTATCCTGAGAGAGAACACTGACGTTGGTGTGCCTATCAAGTCAATGAATTTGCAGGATTTTGCGGAGGCAGTGTTGGTGGTATTTCTCCAGTGCTTTGGAGGGAGAAGGCCTTGTAGCGGCCTCCTCTCCCGCTGGAGAGCCAAGAGATTTGTCTGTTGATGGTTATGGTCTCGTCCAAGGCTTTCAATGGGAGTCTTTGTTTCGGTCTTCAGTCCCTTTAAGGTCCATCATCAGATCTTCTGGTGCTGCAGAAGCATTTGTCAGAAAAAATAGAAAAGCAATTTATAATTTAAATGGAGAAAAATTGCAAAGTGCTGCAGTAAAGAGGGACCTGGGGGTTCTTGTGCATGAAACACAAACGTTAGTATGCATGTACAGAAAGTAATCAGGGAGGCAATGGAATGTTGCCCTCTATTGCAAGGGGGATAGAATATATAAGCAGAGAAGTCCTGCTAGAACTGTATAGGGTATTGGTGAGGCCACACCTAGAGTACTGCGTACAGTTTTGGTCTCTGTATTTAAGGAAGGCTATACTTGCATTGGAGACTGTTCAGAGAAGGTTCACTAGGTTGATTCTGGAGATGAGGGGGATGACTTATGAAGATAGGTTGAGTAGGTTGGGCCTATACTCATTGGAGTTCAGAAGAATGAGAGGTGATCTTATCAAAACATTTAAGATAATGAGGGGGCTCGATAAGGTGGATGCAAAGAGGATATGTCCACTCATTGTGGAAACTAAAACTAGGGGACATAGTCTCAGAATAAGGGGCTGCCCATTTAAAACTGAGATGAGGAGGAATTTTTTCATTCAGAGGTTGTAAATCTGTGGAATTCTCTGCCCCAGAGAGCTGTGGAGGCTGGGTCATTGGATATATTTAAGGTAGAGATAGACAGATTTTTGAGCAATAAGTGAATAAAGGGTTATGGGCAGGGAAGTGGAGCTGAGTCCATGATCAGATCAGCCATGATCTTATTGAATGGTGGAGCAGGCTCGAGAGGCCAAATGGCCTACTCCTGCTCCTAGTTCTTATGTTCTTATCACTGGGATTCTGCTCTTCCCGCTGGTGAACTCCCTCTGGACAGCAGGAATCCCACTGGGAGCCCACCATGCATCTGTAATGCAGGGTTAGGGCTGGGGTGGGCACAGAGAGGAGGAGAGATGTACCAACACACTGAATTGCCATCCTAAATATGTTAATACAGGCCTATTTTTGGGACATAAATATTTAATGCCTTAAATCAAATGTTTTTAGACATATTCATTTCAAAATAAACTGCATATAAGTCTTTTAGATTTCAACACCCAAATCTAAAAGACTGACTGAGTCCAATCAGAGAGGAATAGCTTACCTGTTAAGTATCAAATAACTCTACGAGGCTAAGTACGGTGAACTAGTTCAGGCATGACCTTACTCCAGTTTATTTATTCTCAAAGTGAGGTTTCAACATGGCTGCCAACCTTATATACACGGCTTGCACATGTCTGCCAGTGACCATTAGGACTCTGACAGTTGCATCCTCCGGTGTCAGGTAAAACCCAGTTAACATACATAACATCATTCCCCCCAAAGTCCTTGGTACAGGTTGTATTTACAAGTTGAGACAGTCCGGGGCCTTCCCTCCCTGGTTGATCTTCTCAGTTCGAACCCAAGCTTGGGTGAGTTAGTAGGACCATTGTTGTATTATGGAGCAGTCGGTCTGACAGGACTGTCGGGGATGATAGGTTTGTTTTCGTGAATGACACAAGGGTCAACTGATGGTTGGATATGTGTTGGTTAGTCGATGATGATGTCATCTTCAATTTGTTCTGGGTTGTCTGTGAATCGCAGTTTAGTTTGGTCGATGTGCCTCTTGCACGTTTGGCCATTTAATAGTTTGACTACAAACAGCCTGTTCCTCTCCTTGGCTAAAACCGTACCAGCAACCCACTTTGGACCATGACCATAATTCAGGACAAACATCATCATCATAGCAGTCCCTTGCTTCCACTCTTAACATGAGTTCTTAGGTGGCTGTACAGTCCAATACGAGAACCATAGTCTCTATCACAGGTGGGACAGACAGTGGTTGAGGGGAAGGGTGGGCAGGGAGCCTGGTTTGCCACGCTTGATTTCTGCATGCTCTCTGCATGCTCTCGGCGACAATACTCGAGGAGCTCAGCGCCCTCCCGGATGCACTTTCTCTATTTAGGGCAGTCTTTGGCCAGGGGCTCCCAGGTGTCAGTGGGGATGTCGCACTTTATCAGGGAGGCTTTGAGGGTGTCCTTGTAACATTTCCGCTGCCCACCTTTGGCTCGTTTGCCGTGGACGAGTTCCGAGTAGAGCGCTTGCTTTGGGAGTCTCGTGTCTGGCATGCAGACTATGTGATCTGCTCAGCGGAGCTGATCAAGTGTGGTCAGTGCTTCAATGCTGGGGATGTTGGCCTGGACGAGGACACTAATGTTCCCAGATAAGGGAAGTGGTCCGCGTTGTCCAGGCCCGCACTGTGGATCTTGATGTCTGGAGGGCAGTACTGTGCGGTGAGGACAGGCTGGTGGAGGACCTTTGTCTTACTAATGTTTAGCGTAAGGCCAATGCTTTCGTACGCCTTGGTAAATACGTCGACTATGTCCTGGAGTTCAGCCTCTGTGAGTGCACAGACGCAGGCGCATCACTGTACTGTAGCTCGACGACAGGGGTTGGAATGGTCTTGGACCTGGCCTGGAGATGGCGAAGGTTGAACAGCTTCCCACTGGTTCTGTAGTTTAGTTCCACTCCAGCGGGGAGCTTGTCAACTATGAGGTGGGCATGGCAGCGAGGAAGATTGAGAAGAGGGTTTGGGCGATGACGCAGCCCTGCTTGACCCCGGTTCGGACGTGGATTGGGTCTGTGATGGATCCTTTGGTCAGGATCACGGCCTGCATGTTGTCGTGGAGCAGACGGAGGATGGTGACGTACTTTTCGGGGCATCCGAAACGGAGGAGGACGCTCCATAGACCCTTGTGGTTGACAGTGTCAAAGGCTTTTGTAAGGTCGAAGAAGGCCATGTATAAGGGCTGGTGCTGTTCCCTGCCTTTTCCTGCAGCTGTCGTGCTGCAAAGATCATATCCGTTGTGCTCCGGAGGGGACGAAATCTGCACTGTGACTCCGGGAGGAGCTCCTCGGCCACGGGGAGAAGACGGTTGAGGAGGACTCTAGCGACGACTTTCCCAGTGGCTGATAGCAGGGAGATTCCTCTGTTGTTTCCACAGTCGGACTTGTCCCTTTTTTTAAAGATGGTCACGATCACTGCATCTCTAAGATCTCCCAGCATGCTCTCCTCCCTCCAGATGAGGGAGATGAGGTCATGTATTCGCACCAGCAGTGCCTCTCCACCATACTTCAGTGCCTCAGCAGGGATTCCATCTGCTCCCGTAGCCTTGTAGTTTTTTTAGCTGTCTTATGGCTTTTTCTGCCTTGTGCAGTGTTGGGGTTTCACTGATGTGATGACGGGTAGCATGCTGCGGAATGGAGTCGAGAACACTCGTGTCAAAGGCAGAGTCTTGATTGAGGAGATCTTCGAGTGCTCCTTCCTGCGGGCCCTGACTGCCTCGGTGTCCTTTGTGAATATTTGCCCATTCTTGGTGAGCAGCGGGGTGGGCCTTGGGTGTTTGGGTCGTAGGTGGCCTTGACTGCGATGAAGAATCGTCACACATCATGGCTGTTGGCCAGCTGCTGTATCTCCTGTGATTTCTCCATCCACCACCTGTTCTTTGGACCATGACCATAATTCAGGACAAACACAGGGTCATGAACAACAATGTAACATGATACGGCCGCGCGATCGTGGTACCATTGCTGCTGTTGCCTTCTGGTATCGACATGAGATCTGGGTGTACAAGGGAGAGCCTGGTTTTGAAACCTCTCTTCATTAACAGCCCGGCAGGAGGGACCCCGGTGAACGAGAGGGGGCTCATCCGGTAACTGAACAGAATGCGGACAAGCGGGTCTGTGGGGAGCCGTGAGTCACACATTTTAGGCTCTGCTTAATGGTTTGGACAGCCCGCTCCGCTTAACCGTTAGATGCGGGATTGAAAGGGGCGGATCTGACATGCTTGATGCCATTACAGGTCATAAACTCGTGGAACTCCGAACTGGTGAAACACGGTCCGTTGTCGCTGACAAGGACGTCGGGCAGGCCATGGGTGGCGAACATGGCCCAGAGGCTTTCAATAGTCGCTGTGGACATGCTGGATGACATGATTATGCATTCAATCCATTTGGAATAAGCGTCCACTACCACTAAAAACATTTTGCTGAGAAAGGGGCCGGCAAAGTCTATGTGGATCCTTGACCACGGTTTGGATGACCATGACCACAGACTCAGCGGAGCCTCCACTGGTGTGTTACTCAGTTGCATGCACGTGTTGCACTGATGCACGCATGACTCCAAGTCCAAGTCAATGCCGGGCCATGAAACGTGAGACCTGGCAATGGCTTTCATCATGACAATGCCTGGGTGGTTACTGTGTAAATCTCGCACAAAAGTTTCCCTGCCTTTTTTTGGCAAAACAACACGATTACCCCATAACAGACAATCAGACTGAATAGACAATTCATCTTTGCGGCGGCTATAAGGCTTAATTTCATCCTGCATTTCCCTGGGAATGGCAGACCAATTTCCATTTAGGACACACCTTTTTATGCTTGACAGTACAGGATCCTGGCTGGTCCAGATTCTAATTTGGCGAGCCGTGATGGGTGATCCCTTGCTCTCGAAGGCATCCATGACCAGCAACAAGTCTGCAGGCTGCAGCATTTCCACCCTGGTTGTGGGCAATGGTAGCCGGCTAAGCGCATCAGCACAGTTTTCAGTGCCTGGTCTGTGGCGGATGACATAATCATAAGCGGATAATGTCAGTGCGCATCTTTGGATGTGGGACGAGGCATTGGTGCTTATACCTTTGCTCTCAGAAAACAATGAAATGAGCAGCTTGTTTCAAGCTCAAACTGAAGCCCAAACAGGTATTGTGCATTTTCCTAACCCCATATAAGCATATAAGCCTTAGACAGACTTCTGGATGCGCATGCAACTGGTTGGAGTTTGCCTCATACATTGGCTTGCTGGAGCACACAACCGACCCCATATGATGAGACATCGCAGGCTAGCACTAACCGTTTACATGGCTCATAGTGTACCAGTAATTTATTGGAACATAGCAGGTTCCTGGCCTTCTCAAAGGTCTTGAGGTTTGCCCCAAACCCAGTCATTACCCTTTCTCAGGAACATGTGCAAGGGCTCTAGCAATGTGCTCAAACTAGGTAGAAAGTTACCGAAATAGTTGAGAAGACCAGGAACGAACGCAGCTCTGTCACACTCTGGGGTCTGGGTGCATTCTTGATGGCCTCTGTCTTCGAGTCCATAGGCCTGATGCCGTCTTCTGCAATCTTTCTCCCCAGGAATTCGACTTCTGGTGCCTTGAAAATGCATTTGGAGCATTTTAGCCTGAGTCCCACTCTATCCAGATGATGTAGAACCTCTTCCAGGTTGTGCAGGTGTTCAGTAACGTCGCGACCAGTGATCAGGATGTCATCTTGGAACACGATGATTCTCGGGATGGACTTCAGCAAACTCTCCATGTTTCTCTGAAATATGGCTGCCGCCGAGTGAATTTCGAAAGGGTATCCATGGTATATAAACTGTCCTTTGTACGTGTTGATGCACGTCAGTTTTTTCGATGATTTGACCAGCTCCTGTGTCATGTAAGCGGAGGTCAGGTTCAATTTGGTGAACGACTTCCCCCCCGCTAGCATTGCAAACAGGTCGTCAGCCTTGGATAACAGGCACTGATCTTGTATCGAGACTCAGTTGATCGTTACCTTGTAGTCGCCACAGATCCTGACCGTGCCATCACTTTTCAACACCGGGACAATTGGACTGGCCCATTCACTGAACTCGACTGGTGATATGATTCCTTCCCATTGATGTCTGTCCAGTTCGATCTCGACCTTCTCCTTCATCATGTACGGAACCGCCCGAGCCTTGTGATGGACGGGTCTTGCATCCGGGCCTAGGTGGATCTGCACCTTGGCTCCCGTGAAGTTGCCGATGTCTGGTTCGACCAACGGGGAAACTTGCTCAGCACTTGAGCACACGAAGTGTCATCCACTGATGATAAGGCTTTACTATTATTCCTGTTCCATTTAATTTTCTCAAGCCAACTCCTGTCGAACAGCGTTGGGCCATTGCCTGGAACGATCCACAACGATAAATCATGCACAGCTCCATCGTACGATACCTTTACTGCTGCGCTGCCAATGACTGGTATGAGCTCTTTAGTGTAGGTGCGCAGCTTCACATTGATTGGGCTCAGTTTGTGTCTTTTTGCCTTAGTGTCCCACAGCTTTTTGAAAGCCGTCTGGCTCATTATTGACTGACTCGTACCCGTGTCCAATTCCATGGATACTGGAACCCCATTTAATTTAACTTCCAGCATTATCGGAGGACTTTTGGTAAAAGAATGGACCCCATACACTTCTTCATCCTGTACCTCCGGTTGAGTTGCTTGTGCCGCTTGATCCACGCTGGATCGATCATCCTCAGCCACGTTGTGTGTCGCAGCATGCTTGTTCAGTTGCGGACACATTCGCTGAAGGTGCCCCATTGTTGCACAGCCTTTGCACACGTATTGCTTGAATTGGCATTGATGGGCCTGATGATAGCCCCCGCAACGCCAACAAGGTGGGATTTAATTCACCCCCAATGGCAGACTTTGAGCAGTTACAGGTCATATGAATGCGGACGAGTAGGTCCTGCCATGTGCAGTTCTGTCTGCCGATGATATTATTTTATGCACAGTACTTACTGGTGAGTTTTGATGCTGGGAAGATATCTGTTTCACGTTTTCTTCCGTGAACATGCATGCCTGGGTGATCGTGATGGTCCTGCTCAGGTCTAGAGATTCAACAGCCAGCAGCTTTCGAAGGATGACCTCGTGGCCAATGCCAAGCACGAAAAAGTCCCGCAGCAGTTCCTCCAATGCAGCTCCGAAGTTGCACGGCCCAGTGAGACGTCTCAGGTCGGCAACAAATTCCGCCACGTCCTGGCCCTCGGAGCGATTGTGCATATAAAAACGATACCATGATGATGCTTTCCTTCGGTTTAAAGTGGTTCTGAACCAGCGAACATAATTCATTGTAAGTATTATCCATTGGTAGAGTTGGTGAGAGTAGATTCTTGATAAGGCCATAAATTTTTGACCCACAAACGATGAGAACTACCTTGCGCTCTATTGCGTTATTGGTTCCTTCCAATTCGTTGGCTACGAAGTACTGGTCAAGGCGATCAGTGAAATCCTCCCAGTCTTCCCCTTCCATGAATCTTTCCAAAATTCCAACAGACATGGTTGAGTGAAAGTTTGTTTTTTTAACTCGTCGCCAATTGTTAAGTATCGAGTAACTCCACGTGGCTAAATATGGTGAGCTAGTTCAGGCATGACCTTACTCCAGTTTATTTACTCTCAAAGTGAGGCAGCCAACATGGCGGCCAACATTATATACACGGCTTGCACGTGTCTACCAGTGACCATTTGGACTCCGACAATTGCGCCCTCCGGTGGCAGGTAAAACCCAGTTAACATACATAACATTACCTTTGAATAGCAGTTTCAGCTGAAAAATGGCAAAACTCGCCCTGAAGCAAGTAACTTAAACTGCATTTACACTATAACTGTGTCATTGGTGCAAAGCTCCTGGAAGAGGGGGACTCTCACTCCACTTGGATCATTGGACTCAAATTTACACTATAGCTTCAAGTGTCTTGTTAGACAAACTCATTTTGCACCAATGCTACTCGTGTATAAATGCAGCTGTAGAGTGATCAGCTGACCTGGATTGGAACACTTGGCTTTCTGATTGAGGCTTGAATAATTGAGCCTTAGTCCTTTTCCAGGAACTTGCCATCTTATTTCATAGCACCTTACCATCGGATGCAATTACCAATTTCCAAAGCACACCAATATTTGCGATAAAAATTCACTCAGTTAATTTTATATCTATGCTACCTAGCTATTAAATATATAGTATTTTTCAAAATAAACATTCATATTGTACACTACAAAATACAGTTTAGTATATATCTGTTAACTTAGTAGTCACCCAAGTTTGCTTAGTTTATTAAAAATGCCAGCCAAATATGGCAATATTTAATAATTTTTAAATATTATGTTCAGAGATCTAATTTATCAGTGTGGGATCACACAAGTGTCCAAACAGCGATACTGGACAATAACCTTTTTTTAAAAAAAAACAGGCTATGCAGTTTCTCTACTTTCGATATCTTGATTTATTTTTCTTTTCCAATTACAGGTATTTATTTTATACTTAATCATGAAATTGCAACAAAATTTACATTCAACAATGATCACTAATATATGCAAAATACTGTGTGATGATACCAGTTTTCAAATACTAAGAAAGGGCTATTAATCATGCTCCAATTCACTAATTAAAAATATTAGTGAAAATTTTGGAACTGTTTATTTTAGGGAGCATAAGAGATTAGGAAATGACGTTACATTCAATGGAAACAAGGAAGTTGCTTTTTGCACAGAATATGTATGCCATTTATTGCAGCACGAAATAGATGCATTTTGGGATTTTGCAAGATCAATACAGTTGTAGATAATTGAAATAAAAATAAAAAGAGCAAAGGAAAACACAGATCATTAAAGTTATGGCGAAAGGAATAATGAAAGAAAACAAAAGAATTTATATATAATTTATATTTATAAGCATTTACATAATGCCTTTCACGACCACTGGACGTCTCAAAGCGCTTTACAGCCAATTAAGTACTTTTTGTCGTGTAGTCACTGTGATAATGACCAGATAATCTGTTTTTGTTATGTTGATTGAGGGATAAATATTGGCCAGGACACCGGGGATAACTCCCCTGCTCTTCTTCTTATTAAAGGGGCACTAGAACCGACAAATTAACTAATAAAACTTTTTACATTAGAGGATCAAATTAAAATTTAGTTGCCGGGGGTGATGATGCACTCCAGTCCCTCCGGCGCCCATCTCTCGCGGAAGGCCGCGAGCGTACCGGTGGACACCGCGTGCTCCATCTCCAGGGACACCCAGGCGCGGATGCAATCACTATCCTACATTACAACAGTGGCCACACTTCAAAAAGTAGTTCATTGGCTGTCCAGCGCTTTGGGGTACCCCCCCCCCGAAAGGCGCTACATAAATGCAAGTCTCTTTCTTTCAACGCAGTGCCAGTTGCATTGCACAGCAGGAGCCCGTGGCTCCGCCTGGCGGGCTGGGAGGAGCGCGCCGGTCCTCCCGGGCTTGTCAACCTATCCCGGCGTGCAGTGCGTTCCCCGCCAGAACGGCCCGTTCAAGATGGCGGCGTCGCCGGGTGAGAGTCTGAGCGGCGGCCGACACCGCGGCCAGAGCGGCAGCTGAGCGGCCCAGGCTTTCTGACCTCCCCCCCCGCCCCACACTGCTCGTTCGCTGGAGGAGGATGCGGAGAGGCGTGCCTGCGTATTGAGACTGAGAGCCCTCCCCGCAAACACCCCGGGGGTGTCGAGCTACTTCAACCGCCGTCGGCCTCCTGTCACCCGCCGATCGGCCGCGCTCTCCTCGGCCGGCTGGAGAAGCCGTTTCCTTCCCCCCCCTCCCCTTCCCGCCGCCCCCCCCCCCCGGAGGATGATGTGTTCGGCTCCCTCTCCTCCTGCTCCCGGTGGCGGTGGCGGCGGCGGCGCCGGGCCCGGCCAAGCCGGCTTCTTTTCCTGCACCGACTACCCGGCCGCCGTTTCGCTTTACACGGACTCGCTGCTTTTCTTGCCGCCCGGCTCGGCGGCTGATGCCCGGGCGGCGGCGGCGATTGCTGCTGCCGCCGCCCCGGCTGGAGGAGGTGGCGGGATGGAGGCCGGGCGGGTCCAGCACCAGCTGCTGTCAGGGAAGCTGCTCGGGAACAAGTACCAGCAGCTCTTCGCCGCCGTCCTGGACACCCAGCACAGCAGGTAAAGGGGAGGGGGGGAGAATGTCAGTCTGACTGAGTCTGGATACAAAGGGTGCAAACACACCATGAATAAACACACCACCACCATCAGAATCCTACAGACTTTACTGTCTTTCGGACGATTGCAACAAAGCATGCTGTGTGCACAATATAAACACATTAAAACAATTGCAGATGATAGCTGCGGGCAGTTTGTAAATGCAAATACCACTTGCATTAGTGACAAGTTACATTCGCTTCCAGTTTCACAATGTACTCGTATGAATTAATCGGCGTGCAGTGTTAAAACTCTCGCCGTTTGGGCTGGATTTACACCATGACCGCGGGGTCGAGCTGTTCCTGTTTTTAAAATGCCACACTGTTCGATGTTTTGGGTTGTCAGTGGGGCTCAACACAACGTGGTCAGATTGCCGGGTTGGCTGACACAATGTAGGGACTCTCTTTCTTTTTATTGTGTGATAGAGACAAGGAGGAGAGGAGGGTGGGGGCTGGTGGTAGTTTACCTCTGGGTGTGTGAACGGCCTGACAGGAGAGCACCTTCAGCCCGGGTGCTCAATCCCGGCGTGACTGACAGCTCTGGGCACACTTTGTTCTTGCAGAGAAATGTGAGGCGTTGTCGTGATGGGTGGGCTGGTGATGCCAAGTTTCCTCATTAACGTTTCACGCCCATGTCGGGAGTAGGAGGTTATAGAGAACTTCTGTAGAGGATTGTGATTTTTTTTTTTTGTTCACTGCGTTTTTCGCTTCTGTCTGCACTGATGCTGAGTTCCTGTTTCTGCGATTTCGCCCGAAGGACAATAAATCTTTAGGTGGCATCAACCCTAGAGAGACGCGTGGAAAGTGGTTCTGAGGGGGTTAAACATAGAGCCCAGGGCCTTCGCTGTCTGTGTGTTTCAGGGTAAATGTGGGGTCGTGAGCCACTGCACCTCTTGAAATAGAGCAGCGACCTAACATTGACAGACATTTAAAAAAACCAAATTCTGATCTGCATTGGGGTCGGTCAGGACCATTTGCAGATTAAAATTTGATTATGAATTTATCTTTCGTTGACCCTACGGCATCTCTAACACACAATAGATCGGATAAAGATTTCATAATGTTGTGAAATGGTGTTCACTTAATCACGTGCGTCGATGAAAACGAAACCTATGGTGCATGACAATGAAACTAGCCCTTCATTTAATCTTTGACCGAATTAACAGCACATAATACATCTTAGAAAATGTCATCAATACCGAGCAATTTAAATTTATATAACGCACTCGCTCTTGCTTTGACAGATTATTTTTTTATTTGCAATATGATGTATTACGCAGCGTACGTGAATTACCTAATCCATTTGGACGTTGTAGGGTGGAGCTTTGTTTTTCTCTTGCGTTTACTGCTGATTTGCAGTCGAATCCTAGCAGACGAGGAATGCCCAGAGCTCCCTGCACTGAGATAGTATTGTTTTAGTGAACAATAATAATGGATGGAAACGCATTAGTACCAAAACGTTCTTGTGGAGAGATAGGCGATTTTTTTGGGGGGAGGTGGAAGCAATGAGTGCAAACTGCAGATTTGTAGGATTATAGCAGTATGTGAAGATATGCAGCTGGCAAAAACATGCAAGCACCTCCTTGCAAGGCGTTAATACACGTGATAATTCTCCGTTTTATTAACACTACATCTTATGCATTGGACAATTTTCACCTATGTGATGTGATGGTGCAAATTATAAAACTAAGTGGAGAGGAAGTCAGGAACCTACAAAAGTGCATTAGATTGTTAGGGTGTGCAAAAAATAATGGACACTATTTAGGATGTTATATGTTTGAACTGCCAAGTGTAGAAACTAAGCATATACAACAGTTATATTGGTTACATCACCTAATGGTTTACAAACATCTCAATATTCAACCCTGTATATAAAAAAAATACCAAAAAAAATTGAACCTTGAACACTGGAGTGTGGCTGACAAATGGAATTCCCAAAGCCTCCTTGTGAAATGTAATTTTTATTTCCATGAGTGAAGCCAACTTAAATATCAAATGTAACTTTCACTTTAAGTTATGGTCACAATTGAGATTTGATGAAAATATCCTGGTCAGTTTCACATTGACTCAGTTGTATCCATGATACATCCTCGATGTTCCTCAAAAGACTTGCAATTCCTCGTTATTAGTGTGAAACCAGTTCATGGTACTCTATATTATGAATCACAGTTTGTTAGGATGTCATAATCGAATGACAGCCATTCAGTGACTGCGCAGTGGATATTGGTAACATGCGAATCTGTCTGCATTCCTGTTTACTGCTGCGCACCTTATTCAGAATCTCTCGCACTAAGCTATCAAAATAAGTCTTGTATGCATTATGTGCAAAGATACCCAGTTTATTGCAGACAAGTAACATACAGATGAAGTGTTTTATGATGCAATGCATTGATTGGTTGAGATGACACCATCTGTTTTGTGCAACCTTGTAACACTCAAGTCTGTTGTACATAATATATATGTGGAGCTGTAAAACAGGCTGATAGTTTTTGAGCATCTGTTTTATTTCCTAATGATGGACAGAGTTCCCAAAATAGAATCCTGTGATTTGAACAAATCTTTTATTTCATTGATTGAAGTTCTACACTGTCCATAAAAGGTTGTAATACAAGGCATCTAGATGTTCTTTAATTTTACCATGATGTCCTATGACTTAATCTGGAGAACATTGTTAAGGGCTTGCAATGAACTACTAAGTGTCAAAGGTACATGTAGAATTTGGATAATTGTACACCCATACTGTGAGTTAATGAACATATCCGACCCTGTGTCTGTCTTCGCTATAAAACAGAATTTTGAGATAAGAAACCCTGAACATCTCAAGTGTTCTGGATTTAAAAAAAATAAAAAGTCAAATTGGATCACAAATACTAGTAAACTAGATCCCAAAATGCATGACAGATGCATATCTACTGAATTGAGCTGTATTTATTGCATTTTTAACTTTAACCCATTGCACTCAAATATTTTAATGGTTGGAGATGATGCTGCAAGTCAACATGTTCTTATTTGTTTACCATTAGCTTCAATGCTCGTGCAGAGATTGGTACAATCCATATAAACACTGGTATAAGTTGATGACCAATTCACAGTTGATGCATGGAGCTTAGTAAATAGGCTAGCAAAATTTTTGCAGTGAGCAAGAAAATATAAACTCAAATTAAGGACTTGATTTATAATATATTAATATATACACCAAGTTTTCCTTGGATATCATAGTACTGAGATATTACTGCCCTCAATATACAATTGTGCTTGAGATAACATTTGTAATCTTGCAATACATTGACGCGAAGTGATATTTGCATATATCTTGATAAATGGCAATATAATGGTGATTTCATTTGATTCTTTTTGACATTTTAGTGTGTGTCTATTGACGAAGCTTTACTCTGATAGAATACTGTTGTGGCTTTCATTTTTAAAATTATGCAATAGAAACATATTATCTGTATACAAAACATAATGGAAAAATGATAATCTGACCTTGAATGCACTACAGGTACATACACTAACACTTGAAGTTTATTTTAATAGGTGTTATTCATAGTTTATATGGTGCTAAAATCAGGCTAAAATGATTTTAGCAACTTTTGTTCAATAAGTTAATAACCTAATACAGGTAGTTTTATATGCAAACCTTAGAATAGTAAATTTTTCCAGAAATGAATACCAACCACCAAATGAACTGAAATCACTGAAATATAAATAGGTGCACCAATATATTACAAATGTAGAGAATAATTAATTTAAAATGCAAAATCTTTGAGAATATGATTAATTTATAACTTAATGTTCATTTCTGGACAAAATCAATACTTTTTTTTTATAGAGGGACATCGAACTGAACACAACACCACCAATAATTTATCTATACTTAAAAAATCTTAGTTAAGGTTCAGGCTTTGCATCATTCAGCTTAAGATAATATTTGAACTGTCAGCACTTGGGTGACTAATTTTAGGCTATGAATTGTTGATATGCTTATGGACTTGGAGAGCAAGCTTGAGGGTCTAGTGACCAAGGTGTATAGCATGTGTTGATGCCACAAAGTTCAGAAGCAGTTTCCAATTTACAACAGGCTCCCATTAAAATTAGTTGAGATTGGGCAATTCTGTGTACTTGGAATACATTTTGTATTTTGCTTTAGTAAAAGCCTTTAATTTTAGCGATATGTTATCCGAATTTTATTTTGCAATTTAAAAAAAAAATAGAGGGATGCAGATTTACAGTGAATACGTCAAATTCTGGGGATTCTATCCTGCGATTCTATCCATTATTTTGCCTTGCCTAAGTTGAGTAACAAAGAATAACAGAAAATACATGAGGACAGGATGTTGCAGTAGGTTTCACTGTGAAATAAGGGCAGGCTCAATCAGTTCCCAGGGCCACATAGATGGGCCAACGACATAGAAAAAAAACAATCTGGCACCAATTCACACTAAATTGGCAGTCTCCGACTGCAATATGGTTGGTTTGGGAAGTGGAAAACTTTCATGCTGGTGTGATTAAAGGGGTGTTCTTTTGAGAATGGAATGCAATGCTT
The DNA here is from genome assembly GCF_044704955.1 of Pristiophorus japonicus. Taxonomy (NCBI): domain Eukaryota; kingdom Metazoa; phylum Chordata; class Chondrichthyes; family Pristiophoridae; genus Pristiophorus; species Pristiophorus japonicus. Next base: position 25,216,353 of record NC_091986.1, read on the forward strand.
GAGTCTGTTATTGGATTAATTATCTAGCATAACCTCACCTTGAACACAATAAATTGAAATACTGTATCTGTTTGGAAAGTCTGCTGTGCATGCATGGAGCAATTTAATTTTTGTACAATGGGATTTTTCCCTAAACAGTTTAGGTTTTTAACATTTCCTTTAACTTCTTTTGTAAGACCATTAATAATTCAATCATAAAAACACTGCAAATTTGAATAAAAATACTATAGTTAACAAACCATACAGAAATATAGTCAAGGATTGAAATTTACTGCACTCAATTTTTGTACTACGGCAAATATATTGTATCTAACTCAGAAAATGGGATGGTTGTATATTCCGGGACTGCATGAGGAACTGCAATTGTGCTAGTGAGGATATACTTGCCATAGAGGGAGTGCTATAAAAACTGATTCCTGGAAGGGGGATTGTCCAATGAGGAGAGATTGAGTAGACTAGGCCTATATTCTCGAGTTTCGAAGAATGAGGTGTTCTCATTGAAACATACAAAATTCTTACAGGGCTAGACAGGATAGGGGTTACAGTCTCTGGATAAGGGGTCGGTCATTTAGGACTGAGGTGAGGAGAAACTTCTTCACTCAGAAGGTTGTGAATCTTTGGAATTCTCTACCCCTGAAGGCTGTGGAGGCTGGATCATTGAGTATATTCAAGACAGAGATCGATATATTTTTGGATGTTGAGGGCATCAAGGGATATGGGGATAGTGCAGGAAAGTGAGGTTGAGGTCGAAGATTAGCCATGATCTTTATTGAATGGTAGAGAAGGCTCGAAGGGCCAAATGGAATGGCCTACTCCTGCTCCTATTTCTTATGTTCTTCTTTGTTCAAATGAAGTTCATGCTGTGTCACGATCTTGACAACTCTGGGACCCGGGCCAAGTGTGGGCTGTACATTGCTCATGAATGGCCGGAATTTGCGGTCATGATGACGGTGAACTGGCAGCGTTCGCCGTCATTCCACCTTTAAATCCGATCATAACTTCAGGATTTAGCGCGTACGCAGCCGAATGCGGAAATCCTGAAATTGCAGTCAGTCATTGCGCTGTGTCACCCCCACCCCCCCGTTCTGCCACAGAGTCCGGAATCTCTTAAATCAGGGAAACTGACTCAAACTTTTTGTTTTGCAGTAATTACGCTGTTAAATTCACCACAAAAAGTTAGATCAAAAGGAATAAGGTGTAACTGGGGCTTTAATAGCATATTGACTGCTGAAATAAAGGTTATGGGCCTGAAAAACAAATTTCAATTTTGTGCAGTGTCAAATTTTTCCATTTTATAAAAAAAAATTAAAATTTTGAAGAAACAAGTTTCTTCATCTTTATTTCAGGTTTTCTGTTTCCCCATGAGAGCCTCAATCTTTGTTTTGCTTGCTCTTAATATTTTTAAAAAGTTAGAATTTTAATAGCTTACTCACTTCCTTGTTCACTGTCTGAGAATTCTGCATTTTGATTGGCTGCCTAGACAGCTTGTTGATGTCATAGCAGCTCGCACTAGGGATCCCCACTATACTCCGTTGATTTGAATTACACGTCGGAAAACCCGAAGATCTTTGTGGGAAGCTTACTTCGGGGCCAGTGGTGAATGCCTTTGCTTCGCTGCTGACTGCAAATTCCGGGCCAATATCTTAGTCCTTCCAATGAGCTGCTGGTTGTGGAAGGGGTGATTTTGTAGTGTCAAATGTTTCCTTCTGCAGAATTTATGAATGAATTAAAGCATTAGGTTAGGTTTATTGTCTAAACTGACCATTGCTTTTATTTTGGGGCGAGGCACCAGTAAATGGGGAATTGGGGCGGGGCACCAGTAAATGGTGCCAGTAAATAGTGCCAACTTGCATGATTGAGTGAAAGAAGGTCAGAATGTTTTTATGGGTTAAAATAGAAATAAGGAGCTTCCCCTGATGGCTAAGTTGGTAGATGCTGGACTAGAAAGGTCAGAGGAACAATATCTGGGCTATGTTGAGTTTGCTGATCACGAGTCAGGATAGCAGTAATTGTGCTAGGAGGCCAGCAGCAAGTTCGAGACACGAGGCCAGTATACATGTGGTAACCAACCACCAAAGTACGAGTGGCTGGAGAGAGAGTAGCAAAGCCTGCACCTGGAGAGCAACGTGCTGGAGCTGGAGTCGGGGAGCCCGGGGTACAGTGTCAGTATTCTATGGACAAATACGCAAGCTGAAAAATGGAGAGAGGACCGGAGGGAGGGAGGGAGTTAGTAGGAGTGTGCGCGAGTGCGCGTCCATGCAGCAGAGCCTGGTCTCTAATCGTCTTGGATCCTCTTGCCATTGGACTAAGACCTTGCGCAAGTGGTAGCTGATGTGCAACGGCATCTTCCACCCTTTAAAATGAAGTTCGGGACCTGGCCCACATTGATCTCATCAGCCACCTTAGACCTCATTTTAGTGTGGAAGCAAGTCATAAGAATAAGTGATACCTCCACAGGAGACACAATAAACACCTTAAAGCAATGGATAGTCCAGAATTCAAATATTAATTTATAACTTCATGAGATGACAAAGTTATCAGATATCAGGTCTTTTGCTACTCATAGATGGGTTTTAATGCTGAGAGGTTCTGGGTTAGCGCAGTAATGATGGGGTTTGAGAAATTGATTTTGTCATTGATTATTTTAAGGTTTTTGTGAACTCCTTGGGACCATATTCACTAAAATTATTGCTACTTCATTAAATACAAATGCGCATTTCATGTTGAATGAAATCAGGATGTCCGATTATATTTTGTTGGACAGTGTTACCCTCATGAATTTACATGCTTCTGGATGGTATGTTGCCTCCCTGGTGCAAGGGTCAAGGATGTTTCGGAGCGGGTGTAGGACATTCTAAAAAGGGAGGGAGAACAGCCAGTTGTTGTGGTGCACATTGGTACCAACGACATAGGTTTAAAAAAAGGAATGAGGTCCTACAAAACGAATTTAAGGAGCTAGGAGCTAAATTTAAAAAGTAGGACCTCAAAAGTAGTAATCTCAGGATTGCTACCAGTGCCACATGCTAGTCAGAGTAGGAATCGCAGGATAGCGCAGATGAATACGTGGCTTGAGCAGGGAGGGATTCAAATTCCTGGGGCATTGGAACTGGTTCTGGGGGAGGTGGGACCAGTACAAAGCGGACGGTCTGCACCTGGGCAGGACCGGAACCAATGTCCGAGGGGGAATGTTTGCTAGTGCTGTTGGGGAGGAGTTAAACTAATATGGCAGGGGGATGGGAACCAATGCAGGGAGACACAGGGAAACAAAAAGGAGACAAAAGCAAAAGACAGAAAGGAGATGAGGAAAAGTGGAGGGCAGAGAAACCCAAGGCAAAGAACAAAAAGGGCCACTGTACAGCAAAATTCTAAAAGGACAAAGGGTGTTAAAAAAACAAGCCTGAAGGCTTTGTGTCTTAATGCAAGGAGTATCCGATATAAGGTGGATGAATTAACTGTGCAAATAGATGTTAACAAATATGATGTGATTGGGATTACGGAGACATGGCTCCATGATGATAAGGGCTGGGAACTCAACATCCAGGGGTATTCAACATTCAGGAAGGATAGAATAAAAGGAAAAGGAGGTGGGGTAGCATTGCTGGTTAAAGAGGAGATTAATGCAATAGTTAGGAAGGACATTAGCTTGGATGATGTGGAATCTATATGGGTAGAGCTGCAGAACACCAAAGAGCAAAAAACTTTAGTGGGAGTTGTGTACAGACCTCCAAACAGTAGTAGTGATGTTGGGGAGGGCATCAAACAGGAAATTAGGAGTGCATGCAATAAGGGTGCAACAGTTATAATGGGTGACTTTAATATGCACATAGATTGGGCTAACCAAACTGGAAGCAATACGGTGGAGGAGGATTTCCTGGAGTGTATAAGGGATGGTTTTCTAGACCAATATGTCGAGGAACCAGCTAGGGGGGAGGCCATCTTAGACTGGGTGTTGTGTAATGAGAGAGGATTAATTAGCAATCTCGTTGTGCGAGGCCTCTTGGGGAAGAGTGACCATAATATGGTGGAATTCTGCATTAGGATGGAGAATGAAACAGTTAATTCAGAGACCATGGTCCAGAACTTAAAGAAGGGTAACTTTGAAGCTATGAGGCATGAAATGGCTAGGATAGATTGGCGAATGATACTTAAGGGGTTGACTGTGGATGGGCAATGGCAGACATTTAGAGAACGCATGGATGAACTACAACAATTGTACATTCCTGTCTGGCATAAAAATAAAAAAGGGAAGGTGGCTCAACCGTGGCTATCAAGGGAAATCAGGGATAGTATTAAAGCCAAGGAAGTGGCATACAAATTGGCCAGAAATAGCAGCGAACCCGGGGACTGGGAGAAATTTAGAACTCGGCAGAGGAGGACAAAGGGTTTGATTAGGGCAGGGAAAATGGAGTACGAGAAGAAGCTTGCAGGGAACATTAAGACGGATTGCAAAAGTTTCTATAGATATGTAAAGAGAAAAAGGTTAGTAAAGACAAACGTAGGTCCCCTGCAGTCAGAATCAGGGGAAGTCATAACGGGGAACAAAGAAATGGCGGACCAATTGAACAAGTACTTTGGTTCGGTATTCACTGAGGAGGACACAAACAACCTTCTGGATATAAAAGGGGTCAGAGGGTCTAGTAAGGAGGAGGAACTGAGGGAAATCCTTATTAGTCGGGAAATTGATGGGATTGAAGGCCGATAAATCCCCAGGGCCTGATGGACTGCATCCCAGAGTACTTAAGGAGGTGGCCTTGGAAATAGCGGATGCATTGACAGTCATTTTCCAACATTCCATTGACGCTGGATCAGTTCCTATCGAGTGGAGGGTAGCCAATGTAACCCCACTTTTTAAAAAAGGAGGGAGAGAGATAACAGGGAATTATAGACCGGTCAGCCTGACATCGGTAGTGGGTAAAATGATGGAATCAATTATTAAGGATGTCCTAGCAGCGCATTTGGAAAGAGATGACATGATGGGTCCAAGTCAGCATGGATTTGTGAAAGGGAAATCATGCTTGACAAATCTTCTGGAATTTTTTGAGGATGTTTCCAGTAGAGTGGACAAGGGAGAACCAGTTGATGTGGTGTATTTGGATTTTCAGAAGGCTTTCGACAAGGTCCCACACAAGAGATTAATGTGCAAAGTTAAAGCACATGGGATTAGGGATAGTATGCTGACATGGATTGAGAACTGGTTGTCAGACAGGAAGCAAAGAGTAGGAGTAAATGGGGACTTTTCAGAATGGCAGGCAGTGACTAGTGGGGTACCGCAAGGTTCTGTGCTGTGGCCTCAGCTGTTTACACTACATTAATGATTTAGACGAGGGGATTAAATGTAGTATCTCCAAATTTGCAGATGACACTAAATTGGGTGGCAGTGTGAGCTGCGAGGAGGATGCTATGAGGCTGCAGAGCGACTTGGATAGGTTAGGTGAGTGGGCAAATGCATGGCAGATGAAGTATAATGTGGATAAATGTGAGGTTATCCACTTTGGTGGTAAAAACAGAGAGACAGACTATTATCTGAATGGTGACAGATTAGGAAAAGGGGAGGTGCAACGAGACCTGGGTGTCATGGTACATCAGTCATTGAAGGTTGGCATGCAGGTACAGCAGGCGGTTAAGAAAGCAAATGGCATGTTGGCCTTCATAGCGAGGGGATTTGAGTACAGGGGCAGGGAGGTGTTGCTACAGTTGTACAGGGCCTTGGTGAGGCCACACCTGGAGTATTGTGTACAGTTTTGGTCTCCTAACTTGAGGAAGGACATTCTTGCTATTGAGGGAGTGCAGCGAAGGTTCACCAGACTGATTCCCGGGATGGTGGGACTGACCTATCAAGAAGGACTGGATCAACTGGGCTTGTATTCAGTGGAGTTCAGAAGAATGAGAGGGGACCTCATAGAAATGTTTAAAGTTCTGATGGGTTTAGACAGGTTAGATGCAGGAAGAATGTTCCCAATGTTGGGGAAGTCCAGAACCAGGGGTCACAGTCTAAGGATAAGGGGTAAGCCATTTAGGACCGAGATGAGGAGAAACTTCTTCACCCAGAGAGTGGTGAACCTGTGGAATTCTCTACCACAGATAGTTGTTGAGGCCAATTCACTAAATATATTCAAAAAGGAGTTAGATGTAGTCCTTGCTACTAGGGGGATCAAGGGGTATGGCGAGAAAGCAGGAATGGGGTCCTGAAGTTGCATGTTCAGCCATGAACTCATTGAATGGCGGTGCAGGCTAGAAGGGCCGAATGGCCTACTCCTGCACCTATTTTCTATGTTTCTATGTAGGTGCCTGTTTGCTCCTTATTTCTAATCATGCTCTTGGGTTGCCAAGAGGTGTCTCTGAGACTCTCCGTTTGGTTATTTCTCTCCCACTATTTAGGATCCTGGCTTCTGCTCAGTCCTGTCTGCAATAGGGTGGCTAAAACTAGAAACTGAATGGTGTGGCTAATCAAGCAATCGTTCCAAGCTACTGTGAAGGCACTGCAGAGCGCTGTGCCGTGCTACTTGACCAGGTTACACGGGTTTATAGTTTGTTATCCAGATCCATAAGTGGCCATTAGACCACAATGAAGGAGTTCTTAGAAAAGGAGATTTGTCATTTAAAAAAAATATTTAGATATGCTCTTTCCCTTGATATGACATTACTGAAAGCTCCATGAGCCATGGTCTCATTTGCAGTGTTGTGAAATGGACCGTCCTATTTTGAAGAACTGGCCGGTATGCCATTGCGTCTATTTCCAAGGTGTATCTACCAAGCACTGAATATGGTAACACAGAATTCTAATATCTTTCTAACATTTGGGACTAAATAGCTTTACAACATTCAGTATTATTTGAACATTCAGTCGAATAGGCTTTCTGCTCTCATTTAATTGCTATCAAGTAGACTCTGTGGTCAGGTGGTTGGCATTGGAACCCTATTTCACAACAGTAAACAATGGATAAAGTCATTGTTCTGAATTGCTTTTTTGTGAAAATTAGTGCTCGTGTTATTGCATGATAGAGGTTTGTTAATCCTATTGCTAGGACATTATTAGCTACTGATGGGATCATAATGTGACGAAACAAGGATAATATTGCAAAGAAACAAGAATCTTGTGTTTTTACATGCATACTTTAAATTTTGATTGCAAATTTAAAGTAGGAAATTATTGCACTGAAGCACTCAAATAAGATGTTATGAGCCATGAAGGGTATTGTAGATTTAACCCAGATGGCCAATGGTTTATCATCTTGTTTCTAACTAGTTAATACTGGGTTTATTATACTTTGCACCTAATGAAAAACATTGAGGACTGGCAGAGTCAGACTGCAAGGGATGGAGATTCTGTACCTCTCAGTTCTTTAAGAGCAATCAGCACTGGGGATGTAATTCAAAATTCAAATGTACTGATTAAGGTGTGGAAGTGTGTAATGCTAAAATACAATGGGAAACCTACCTTGGTTTTATGCAGGATACATGTTTGGATGGAGATTTTTTTGTACTGCATAGTTACTACCTACTAGCATAATTTCAGATTTTATTTTAAATATTGTATTCTGTTTTTATATAATGTATAATCATGCCCAGTGCTTTGCAATACCAGTAGGTGATGAAACCTATCATTGCAGTTTCATTGAGTTCACTCAGTTTTACTGAGAATTGAACTATATTCTTACTATTCATCACAATTATGGTTCACTCAGATCAAATAATATAACCGGAATGAACAAACTATAACTTCAAGACACCGATTTATATATACTTTTTTCATTATCCAGCATTAGAACCAAGATGTTGTAAGACTGTGGCTATTATACATTTTGAAAGCTGTTGCCAGGGATCTACATAGTTTGTTTTATTTTGACAGACTTGTATTTCCCATTTGACATGAATGATGCCAGTAAAGAAACAGTTAAATAAGTAATAAAAACAGAAAATGCTGGAAATCTCAGCGGGTTTAAAAAAAAAAGGTTTTATAATTTCTCAACAGCCTACACTGCTGCAGGCCTTTTGATTAAGGCAGCAGTATACATGGTGATTCCCTGTTTGGGAGACAGAAGAGTGATGTGACATTTCTTTGAATATGCTTGCTGCTCTCCCCTCAGTCTAGTTGTATTATGTATGTATATTATCTCTCCTAGTTGGAAAAAGGTGCAAACTGGGTTAAGTGTAGAGCCGTCTTGCGTTTGAGTTCCACTTGAAATTTTAGTAATACCCATGTTTCTTCTGTAGAGCAACAGCATTTTAATATACATGTTGTAAAACTTGAATCTTTTTGGTTTTAGAGTTCCCCTTTTATTGCACTATCTACAGTAACCCAATATTTTTGGTGTTTTGAGTTGGCCAATTAATCAGGCTGTCAGTGAGGATGTTTACCCTGAATTGTGAAAGTGATAAATTGGCCAACATTTCCACCTCGGACCACTTTCTAGTAATCCCTTTTAGAAGTAGGTTTGAAATCTGGGTAGAATAGAATTGAGCACTTCTGCATAGATGGCTGGAAGTGAGAAGCAGTGTCACAGGCTCTGTTCTAGGACTGCTTCTACTCACTGTGTACATCAATGTAGGGCTAGAGGGATTGTCCATATTTACAGATGACACTAGAATAGACACAGTAAATAATTCTGAGGACCAAACAAAATTGCAGGGGGATAGTGATAAGATAGATGGTGGAATGGCAAAACAGTGGCAGATGGTCCGTTAATGTGAGGTGACACAATTTGGATAAGTAGTAATTATAGTTTAGTTTGAATGGAGGGAAAGCTGGGTGATGTGAAGGAGCTGAGGGATTTGGCAGTCCAGGTTCACAAGACATTGAAAGCAGACCTCAAGTGGATTAGCCACAAAAATAGCTAATGGAACACTGAGTTTTATGGTAAGCGGTGTAGAATGCAAAAGTCGAGATGTAATGATGGGAATCTTAGTAAGACCACAGTTGAAGTACTGTGTGTAGTTTTGGGTGCTACGTTATAGAAAGAATATTGAGGCAAAAGAGAGGATGTAATGTAGATTCATTAGGATGCTGCCTGGTATGAAGAAATGCAAAGACAAATTGGAGCTGTTTTCATTAGAGCAACGGAGATTACAGGGTCATTTGATAGGTGTTTAAAATTATGGGCAAATAAAATAGAAGCACAGTTAGTTTCCAGTGGTCGAGGGATCTAGAATGAAAGGGCATAGATCTGAGTAAATGTAAGAGATTTAGGATAGAGCAGGAGAAACTTTTTAAAGAGTGCTGTGTGGGTGTGGAATTCACTACTGAAGCAGAGATCTTGGGTCCAATTTTAACCTAACCTGCCTATCGGGAATCTGACGGGATCCTGGAGGCAGCAGGGAGAAGAGGAACAGCCAGCCCCAGGACAGAGGGATCTGAGAGTCTTTGTACATGAAACGCACAAAGTTAGCATGCAGGTACAGCAAGTAAATTAGGAAGGCAAATGGAATGTTGGCCTTTATTGCAAGGTGGATAGAGTATAAAAGTAGGGAAGTTTTGCTACAATTGTACAGGGCATTGGTGAGACCACACCTTGAATACTTGCGATGGAGGCAGTTCAGAGAAGGTTCACTAGGTTGATTATTATGAAGGTTGTCTTATGAAAACAAGTTGAACAGGTTGGACCTATACTCGCTGGAGTTTAGAAGAATGAGAGGTGATCTTATTGAAACGTAATAAAATTCTGAAGAGGCTTGACAGGGTAGATGCAGAGAGGATGTTTCCCCTCATGGGGGAATCTAGAGCTAGGGGACATAGTTTCAGAATAAGGGGTTGCCCATTTAAAATGGAGATGAGAAGAAATTTCTTCTCCCAGAGAATTGTGAATCTTTGGAATTCTCTGCCCCAGAGAGCTGCTGAGGCTGGGTCATTGAATATATTTAAGGTGAAGATAGTCAGATTTTTGAACGATAGAGGAATCAAGGATTATGGGGAACAGGCAGGAAAATGGAGCTGAGGCCAAGATCAGATCAGATACGATCAGATTGAATGGCGGAGCATGCTCGAGGGGCCAAATGGCCTACTCCTGCTCCTACTTATGTTCTTGTATTCTTATCGGCACCGATGCAAAATTACGACTGGATAGTCTCAAATCCTGTGAAGATGTGACTCAAAGTTGGTTTAATAAAAACATTTTCCAATGTAAGTTTCATCTACTAAGGTTAAATGAAAACAGGGATTGCATTGTGTAATGTATCTTTAGCCATAAAATGATTCATTTTCTTTTGTTTCAGAAATAAAAAAGCTTTGAGCAAGAAAAAACTTAAAAGGAAGCAGAAGACCAAGTCCAAAGTGAAAACACGAACAAAGGCAAGTAGATCTATTTGGTGAATAGTTTGAAAAGGAAAAGGTTGCACTGTGGCAGCAGGAAATGGCTCATGGTTAGAAATAATTAACATGAAATAAAGCGTTCTGCTGCAATGGTACCATGCTCTTGAGTTCCCTTTAAACCCTCTGCCTCTCCAATTCTCTCCTCCTTTAAAACCTACCTCTTTGCCCAAGCTTTTGGTTACCCCATCTAATATCTCTCTCACTCTGCATTCAGTTTTCCCCATACGGCGCTTTGAAGCACCTTGATATGTTTTTTTTGTTATGGATGCTATCCAACAGCTTGGCATTTGTATATGTCAATTTGATTCCCACTCTTCATTGTGGTTCTGTCATATGGTAGCCAAATTTGCTGACGATACAAAGATGGGAGGAAAAGCAATGTATGAGGAGGTCACAAAAAATCTTCAAAAGGACAGACAGGCTAAGTGAGTGGCCAAAAATTTGCCAGATGGAGTATAATGTTGGCAGAAAAAAATCAAAGAGCAAGTTATTATTTAAATGGACAAAGATTACAAAGTACTGCAGTACAGCGGGACCTGGGGGTACTTGTGCATGAAACTCAAAAGAATAGTATGCAGGTACAGCAAGTGATCAGGAAGGCCAATAGAATCTTTTTGCTTTATTGCACAGGGGATAGAGTATAAAAGCAGGGAAGTCTTGCTACAGCTATATAAGGTATTAGTGAGGCCACACCTGTAATACTTCATGCAGTTTTGGTTTCCATATTTACAAAAGGATATACTTGCTTTGGAGGCAGTTCAGAGAAGGTTCACAAGATTGATTCTGGGAATGAGGGGGTTGACTTCTGAGGAAAGGTTGAGTAGGTTGGGCCTCTACTCATTGGAAAGATAAGCCTGAAGTCTCTGTGCCTCAATGCGAGGAGTATTCATAATAAGGTGGACGAACTAACTGCGCAGGCAGCTATTAACGAATATGATATAATTGGGATTACGGAGACGTGGCTCCAGGGTGACCAAGGCTGGGAACTCAACACCCAGGGGTATTCAACATTCAGAAAGGAAAAGGAGGTGGGGTAGCGTTGCTGGTTAAAGAGGAAATTAACGCAATAGTAAGGAAGGACATTAGCTTGGATGATGTGGAATCTGTATGGGTAGAGCTGCGAAATATCAAAGGGCAGAAAACGCAAGTGGGAATTGTGTACAGACCATCAAACAGTAGTAGTCATGCGTGCAATAAAGGTACAGCAGTTATCATGGGTGACTTTAATCTACATATATAGATTGGACTAACCAAACTGGTAGCAATATGGTGGAGGAGGATTTCCTGGAGTGTATTAGGGATGGTTTTCTAAACCAATATGTCGAGGAACCAACCAGAGGACAGACCATCCTAGACTGGGTGATGTGTAATGAGAAAGGACTAATTAGCAATCTTGTGCGAGGACCCTTGGGGAAGAGTGACCATAATATGGTAGCATTCTTTATTAAGAAGGAGAGTGATAGTTAATTCACAGAGTCTAGGGTCCTGAACTTAAGGAAAGGTAACTTCGATGGTTTGAGACGTGAATTGGCTAGAATAGACTGGCGAATGATACTTAAAGGGTTGACAGTAGATAGGCAATGGCAAACATTTAAAGATCACATGGATGAACTTCAACAATTGTACATCCCTGTCTGGAGTAAAAATAAAACGGGGAAGGTGGCTCAACTGTGGCTAACAAGGCAAATTAGGGATAGTGTTAAATCGAAGGAAGAGGCATATAAATTGGCTAGAAAAAGCAGCAAACCTGAGGACTGGGAGAAATTTAGAATTCAGCAGAGGAGGACAAAGGGTTTACTTAAGAGGGGGAAAATAGAGTATGAGTGGAAGTTTGCTGGGAACATAAAAACTGACTGCAAAAACTTCTATAGATATGTGAAGAGAAAAAGATTAGTGAAGACAAACTTGGGTCCCTTGCAGTCAGAATCAGGTGAATTTATAATGGGGAACAAAGAAATGGCAGACCAATTAAACAAATACTTTGGTTCTGTCTTCACAAAAGTAGACACATATAACCTTCTGGAAATACTAGGGGACCGAGGGTCTAGCGAGAAGGAGGAACTGAAGGAAATCCTTATTAGTCAGGAAATTGTGTTTTGGGAAATTGATGGGATTGAAGGCCTATAAATCCCCAGGGTCTGATAGTCTGCATCCTTAAGGAAGTGGCCCTAGAAATAGTGGATGCATTGGTGATTATTTTCCAACAATCTATTGACTCTGGATCAGTTCCTATGGACTGGAGGGTAGCTAATGTAACACCACTTTTTTTAAAAAGGAGGGAGAGAGAAAACAGGGAATTATAGACCGGTTAGCCTGACATCAGTAGTGGGGAAAATGTTGGAATCAATTATTAAAGATGAAATAACAGTGCATTTGGAAAGCAGTGACAGGATCGGTCCAAGTCAGCATGGATTTATGAAAGGGAAATCGTGCTTGACAAATCTTCTAGAATTTTTTGAGGATGTAACTAGAGTGGACATGGGAGAACCAGTGGATGTGGTGTATTTGGACTTTCAAAAGGCTTTTGACAGTCCCACACAAGAGATTGGTTTGCAAAATTAAAGCACATGGTATTGGGGGTAATGTATTGACGTGGATAGAGAACTGTTTGGCAGGCAGGAAGCAGAGAGTTGGGATAAATGGGTCCTTCTCAGAATGGCAGGCAGTGACAAGTGGAGTGCCGCAGGGCTCAATGCTGGGACCCCAGTTATTTACAATATACATCATTGAGACCTGGGTGTCATGGTACATCAGTCATTGAAAGTTGGCATGCAGGTACAGCAGGCAGTGAAGAAGGCAAATGGCATGTTGGCCTTCATAGCTATGGATTTGAGTATAGGAGCAGGGAGGTCTTAATGCAGTTGTACAGGGCCTCGGTGAGGCCTCACCTGGAAGATTGTGTTCAGTTTTGGCCTCCTAATCTGAGGAAGGACGTTCTTGCTATTGAGGGAGTGCAGCGAAGGTTCACCATACTGATTCCCGGGATGGCAGGACTGACTTATGAGGAGAGACTGGATCGACTGGGCCTGTATTCACTGGAGTTTAGAAGAATGAGAGGGAATCTCATAGAAACATATAAAATTCTGACGGGACTGGACAGGCTAGATGCAGGAAGAATGTTCCCGATGTTGGGGAAGTCCAGAATCAGGGGTCAGAGTCTAAGGATAAGGGGTAAGCCATTTAGGACTGAGATGAGGAGAAACTTCTTCACTCAGAGTTGTTAACCTGTAGAATTCTCTACCACAGAGAGTTGTTGATGCCAGTTCGTTAGATATATTAAAGAGGGAATTAGATATGGCCCTGACGGTTAAAGGGATCAAAGGGTATGGAGAGAAAGCAGGAAAGGGATACTGAGGTGAATGATCAGCCATGATCTTATTGAAAGGCGGTGCAGGCTCGAATGGCCTACTCCTACACTTATTTTCTATGTTTCTATGTTTTTAATTCAGAAAATTGAGAGGTGATCTTATCAAAATGTATAAAATTATGAGGGGGCTTGACAAGGTGGATGCTGATGGGGGAAGAGTAGAACTAGAGGGCATGATCTTGGAATAAGGGGCTGCCCATTTAGAATAGAGATGAGTAGAAATTTCTTCTGAGGGTTGTTAATCTGTGGAATTCGCTGCCTCAGAGCTGTGGAAGCTGGGACATTTAATAAATTTAAGACCGAAATAGACAGTTTCTTAAACGATAAGGGGTTATGGGGAGCGGGCGGGGAAGTGGAGCTGAGTCCATGATCAGATCAGCCATGACATTAAATGGTGGAGCAGGCTCGAGGGGCTGTATGGCCTCCTTCTCCTATTTCTTATGTTCTTATTCTCACTCTTCAATATGGTTGTCATGCAAACACTCTTACAACTTGCGCATGTCTTATTAAAAGTATTTTCATTGGGGATTAATGGAGTTGGTGTCAAATGTTTTCATTGATAATTACTCTTGTTGAGCACTTTGGGGTGTTTTGTTACGTTAAATGCGCTATATAACTGAGGAAAATATATATATCTGAGGCTCCCCAACTCCCTCATGCTCGTAAGATTTGGTTTCCACCTCCTTTGTGGACTAGCACAAAGCAAGCTTGAACAAAAAAAAATCAGTTTTAAAGGTAGAATGTCTGAAATCCAGAGTTCTAAAAACCGGATATGTGCAGATTGCAAGAGCCATTGGCCGGAATCTGGAAATATTTCCCGAAAACCGGACTTTTAAGCTGTACATACCTTTTTCCAAACATGAATCCAAAAAAACACATAGCCCGGCGCGGTCTGGCCCGGCCTCGAGGTTGCCAGGTTTGGGCCGTTGGATGTAATGCTCCGAAATCTGTAAATACACGAAAGTGGGCCCAAGGGTTTCTGTATTTGGGACGTCTGATTGTAGCTTGTTTCACAGGCACTGTTGATTTTGAGAATTTTGGATTTTCCAACAAACCTGCAGGTGAAGCACTTGAGATGTAATTTTTAGAGAAACATCTCTTTTTTTTTAATGGAGTAAGTAGATATTGTTATCCTAGTTGTGAAGCCAGGACAGGTATTTTTTCGCACATCTGCTAGAAGGCGGCGGAGTAGTTTCTATGGGAACACAGTAGGCCTGGAAATTAACTGAGCACTCCCCAGCCCCAATTGTTGACACTGATCCATAGCAACTGTAAATAGATGGGAACATGAAATGCAGCTCCTCTTGGACTCCATTGCACGACTTGTTCCTAAGTGAGTCACCTTAATTATGGAAGAATTTCTCCAGTTGTCAGCACTCTATTGAAAGCTGGTAATTGCAGGTGGAAAAGGTTTGGTTCAATTATACCAACTTGCACCCTTTTTTGAATGTGACGTCCAGGCTATTCTATTGTTTCCAGCTGCTACAATCCCATTACAAATTTAAGCCCAGGGCGCGGGCCCGGGTGGAGCCGCCGCAGGTGCAGATCTTGGTGGTAGTAGCAAATATTCAAACGAGAACTTTGAAGGCCGAAGTGGAGAAGGGTTCCATGTGAACAGCAGTTGAACATGGGTCAGTCGGTCCTAAGAGATAGGCGAACGCCGTTCCGAAGGGACGGGCGATGGCCTCCGTTGCCCTCAGCCGATCGAAAGGGATCCTAAAAGAGTTTAAGTGGCATTATTGCAACCTAACAAATCGCCCACCTCTGGCAGAAATTTTGTTGACAGTCCAGGTTCATGAATGTTTCGGAAGTAAAACTGATGGGAATGCCTATCTTGTGTTTGCAACTTGTTCTTCACAAACACATGCCTGATTCAATGTCTGATTTTGAGTTCATTACCTTTAGGATTACTACACTGGATCTGCTCATTTGTGTTTGCTGAGTTAGTGAGCTTCAAGTTTTGGTAGTAAATCAACTTCATATTTGAGATTTAGATAGGTATGTCTTGAGACCATCGCCAAAATGTTTGCCTGGAAATTGTATCCGATTTTCTTTTCTCAAGTAAAGTTTTAGTCCTGCAATCCTTTATCATGAGATTCTGCTGCAGAGAAAACATTACTTTTGCAGAGCCTTCAATTTGAAAGAGATCCAAGCATATATACCAATTTGGACTGTTTTCATTTAATAAATTAAGTAAGCTTGTCTTGACCAACTTAATGGCTAGTTACATTGCAATTTCTGTTACCAGTGAGCTACAAGATAATGGCCCAGAATTTGCAGTCGGGATGACGGCAAATATAGAAAATAGGTGCAGGAGTAGGCCATTCGGCCCTTCGAGCCTGCACCGCCATTCAATAAGATCATGGCTGATCATGCAACTTCAGTATTCCATTCCTGCTTTCTCTCCGTACCCCTTGATCTCTTTAGCCGTAAGGGCCATATCTAACTCCCTCTTGAATATATCCAATGAACTGGCAGCGTTCACTGTCACTTCGGGATTTGGCGCATGAATGGCCTAATGTGGAAACCCTGAAGTTGTCGTCTATCATTCACTTGCTGTGCCTCCTGCCCCCCCCCCCCCAGCGCCGGCAATCTATGTAATTAGCCAAATTAGGGAAATTGATGAAAACCTTGGCTCTTCCGCAGCAAGTATGATTAGGTGTAACTGGTGTTTTAAGTGTATTGACTGCTAAACATGTGTTAGGGCTTGAAAATTTCATTTTAAATTGGTGCAGTGTGAAATTTGTCTGTTTTAATAGAAATTAAAATTTAAGAAACTTTTCAAAAATTAAGTTTGTTGATCTTTATTTCAGGTTTGTCTTTCCCATGTGTGAGCCCCAATCTTTGTTTTGCGCGCTCTTAACATTTTTTAAAAGTTAGAATTTTAAAAGCTTAAGTCAATTCCTTGGCTGCCTGAGAATTCTGTGTTTTGATTGGCTGCTTAGACAGTCTGTTGACGTTCGCACAAGGGAATGCCCACTATCTTCCATTGAATTGAAGGTCGGAAAACTCAAAATTCTCGACACAAGGATCGCGGGATCCTTGTGCGGAGCGTACTTCGGGGCTGACCACAAATTCTGGGCCGTTATAAAGTGAAATTCAGGTAATTCCAAGAGCACTTATTGGGCATTGTGCTTAAGATTTGAAAAAGCATTATTGCCTGTACAGTCTCCGGATGAGTGCTTCTGTATTAGGCTAGATCTGTATATGCTGTTTTTATTGCATATTTTGCATTTGAAGATTGAATGGGGGATACAAGATTACTTACCCTTTGATATGTTACTCAATTTTTAAAATTTTGCTGTTTATTCTTTTGCCTATTTTCTGTGCCAGTTTTCTCCCATTGGCATTGACTTCTTGGTGTATGATTATTATTTGTGAGTTTAATAATGCGTTGGCAGGCTGTTCAACCATGAGCACATTAAAACTGAATCCGATTGACTCAAAATAGACAGTGTGGGGGATAGTAACGTTTGTCAGGAGAACATACAGACTGGTGAAATGGGCAGACACGTGACTGATGAAATTTAATGCAGAGAAGTGTGAAGCGATACATTTTGGTAAGAATGAGGAGCGACAATATAAAATAAATGCTACAGTTTTAAAGGGGCTGAAGAACAGAGACCTGGGGGTGTATGAAGTCTTTGAAGATGGCAGGACAAGTTGAGAAGGCTGTTTTTAAAAAAAAAAAAAACATGTGGGATCCTTGGCTTTATTAATAGAGGAATAGAGTACAAAAACAAGAAAGTTATGCTACACCTTTATAAAATGCTGCTGGAGTATTGTGCATAGTTCTGGACACAACACTTCAGAAAGGATGTCAATGCCTTGGCGAGGGTACAGAAGAAATTTGCTAGAATGCTACTAGGGATGAGTGACTTCACTTATGTGGAGAGACTGGGGAAGCTGGGTTTGTTCTCCTTGAAGCAAAAGCGATTCAGAAGAGATTTGATAGAGGTTTCAAAATCATGAATGGTTTTGATAGATTAAATAGGGAAAAACTGATTCCAATAGCAGAAGGGTTGGTAACCAGAGGGCACAGATTTAAGGAGGTTGGCAAAAGAACCAGAGGCAACATGAAGAATTTTCTTGTTATGCAGCGAGTTGTTTTGATCTGGAACGCACTGCCTGAAAGGATGGTGGAAGCAGTCAATAGTAACTTTCAAAACGGAACTGGATAAATGTTTGAAGGCAAAAATAATTACAGGGCTATGGGAAAAGAGCAGGGGAGTGTGACTAATCGCATTGCTCGTTCAAAGAGCTGGAATAGACACGAAAGTGCTGATTGGCCCCCTTCTGTATGATTCTATGATATTCCTTGGTAAAGGTAGTTAGAAGTACATTGTGACCATTTACACTTTGATGGAAGACAATCTTTTTGAAAAGAAAAAGCAGCCTAATAGATATTACATTTAAATGTTCTCCCAAACAAAACACTATGCTTACTGCTTACAATAATTTTTATTAATTTGGCAGTCGCATACTAACCTGTATAATGTGCCAATAATTCAAGTTAATGCTACTGTATGTCCATACAGAATTAAACACTGCTGCTGCAAATTTGTAGAAGTGTCTATAGCAGGGAGAAAAATAACTAATATTCCACTCATCCCCAAGACCTTTTACATAAAGCTTAAGTTTTTTCTGTAAATCAGCAAAAACTCGATGACAACTGGTTTGTACTCAAGGATGACTTCTTTAAAACATTTTTAGATCATTTTAAATTGTCATCAAAAGCTGGGCCTGGAATTTAAGGTCAGCGGTGAACGAACAGCGCTCGCCATTCATTACACTTGAACTTGCCCATAGACTTTTTGTGGGCTTTTGTACTTCGACTGGCAGTAATTCGAGTTGATCTAAACAGCATGGCACTCTCCACAAGGGATTTGGGACCGGTATGAACAGGGAAAGCAACGGTGTGTCTGTTTAACCAATCAGATCGAAAAATCCTTACTGAGACATGCACACGCAGAGTCTAAATCAGGAAGTGTGAGTTCGAATATTTATTTCAATGCTCAATGATGTACAGAAAGTGAAATAGAGAGGGGAAGGAAATTGGGATTGACAGAGATGAGAGAAATAGTTTTAAAAAGAAAATCTCTAACCATAATGAAAACTTTCAGTGCCAGAGAGGTTATTTGGCAGTAATTCTACATACTAACTTCACACCGTTAAAAATTCAGTTACACTTGAATACACAAGCACTAACTTTTTCTGTTGTGTTTAGTGGGTAAATACCACCATTTCACACCCTTCATGTGCTTGAATGTCGACTTTCTTGGCGAGATACTGGTGTAGCAAAGCCCATGAAGGAGCAGGGCAGATTGGAGAGCCAGAAGTTGCTGTCCAATTTACTCCACAACGTTGAGTGCTGTTAGCCTCATTGTTATTCTTAATACACAATCTGGGCCATTAAACATATGAAATAGGAACAGGGGTCGGCCATTTGGTCCCTCAAGCCTACTACGCCATTCAATAAGATCATGGCTAATCTGATCTTGGGCTCAACTCCACTTTCCTGCCCGCTTCCCATAACCCTCGACTCCCCTACCGTTCAAAAATCTGTCTTATCTCTACCTTAAATATATTCAATGACCTTGGTTCCACATCCCTCTGGAGTAGAGAATTCCAAAGATTCACGACCCTCTAGGAAAATAAATTCCTCTTCGTCTCTGTCTTAAATGGGCGCCCCCTTATTATGAAGCTATGGCCCCTAGTTCTAGATTCTATCTTCTCTGCATCCACTCTGTCAAGCCCCCTCGGAATCTTTTATGTTTCAATAAGATGACCTTTCATTCATCTAAACTCCAATGAGTATAAGCCCAACCTGCTCTGAACTGCCTCCAATGCAAGTATATCCCTCCTTAAATAATACCAAAACTGTACGCAGCACTCCAGGTGTGGCCTCACCAATACCCTGTACAGTTGTAGCAGGACTTCCCTACTCGTATACTCCCATCGGCCTTGCAATAAAGCCCAACATTCCATTTGCCTTCCTAATTACTTGCTGTATCTGCATACTAATTTTTTGTGTTTCATGAACAAGGACCTCCAGACCCCTCTGTACTATGGAATTTTCAGCTTTTTTATTCTTCCTACCAAAGTGGATAACCTCACATTTTCCCACATTATACTCCCATCTGCCAAATTTTTGCCCACTCACTTAACCTGTCTATGTCCTCGTGCAGATTCTTTGTATCCTCTTCACCACTTCCTTTCCTACCTATCTTTGTATCATCAGCAATTTTGGCTACAGAACACTCGGTCCCTTCATCCAAGTTATTAATATAGATTGTAAATAGTTGAGGCCCCAGCACTGATCCTTGTGAAACCCCACTAGTTACTGTTTGCCAACCGGAAAATGACCCATTTATCCCAACTCTGTTTTCTGTTAGTTGGCCAATCCTCTATCCATGCTAATATATTACCCCCAACCCCGTGAGCTCTTACCTTTTATGTGGCATTTTATTGAATGCCTTCTGGAAATCCAAATACACTATATCTGCTGGTTCCGCTTTATCCACCCTGCTAGTTACATCCTCAAAGACTTCTAGCAACTTGCCAAACATGATTGCCCTTTCATAAAACCATGCTGACTCTGCTTGATTGTATTATGTTTTTCTAAATGTCCTGCTACTACATCCTCAATAATGGATTCCAGCATTTTCCCAATAAGAGATGTTAGGCTAACTGGTCTATAGGTTCCTGCTTTCTGTTGCATTTTCAGTTTTCCAATCCGCTGGGACTTCTCTATAATCCAGGGAGTTTTGGTAGATTACAACCAATGCATCCACTATCTCTGCAGCCACTTCTTTTAAGGAGTTAGATGTAGTCATTACTACTAGGGGGATCAAGGGGTATGGCGAGAAAGCAGGAATGGGGTACTGAAGTTGCATGTTCAGCCATGAACGCATTGAATGGCGGTGCAGGCTAGAAGGGCCGAATGGCCTACTCCTGCACCTATTTTCTATGTTTCTAAGACCCTAGGATGCAGGACATCAGGTCCAGGGGACTTGCCCACCTTTAGTCCCATTAGTTTGCCGAGTCGTTTTTCTCTCGTAATAGTGATTTGTTTTAAGTTCCCTCCTCCCTAAAGCCCCTTGATTATCTATTATTATACGGATGCTACAAGTGTCTTCTACTGTGAAGAGTGATGCAAATATTTGTTCAAAGTCTCTGCCCAATTCCCTGTTTCCCATTTATTAATTTATTCGTCTCATCCTCTGAGGGACCAACATTTACTTTAGCTACTCTCTTCCTTTTTATATACCAGTAGAAGCTCTTGCTGTCTGTTTTTATATTTCTTGCTAGTTTACTCTCAATCTATCTACTCTTTTTTAAGTTGTCCTTTGCTGGTTTCTAAACATTTCCTAATCCTCTGGCCTACCACTAATCTTCGCAACATTTGTTTTCAATTTCATACCATCCTTAACTTCCTTAGTTCCAATGGATAGTTCATCCTTCTCTCTCTTTCTCACTGGAATATATATTTGCTGAGAGTTATTAAATATCTCCTTAAATGTCTGCCACTGCTTATCTAGAGTCTTACCCTTTAGTCTGTTTTCCCAGTCCACTTTCGCCAACTCTTTCTTCATAGCTTTGTAATTGCCTTTATTTAAGTTCAGGACACTAGTTGAGACCCAAGTTTCTCACCCTCAAACTGAATTTGAAATTCTAACATGCTATGATCACTCTTCCCTAGCGGATCCTTTTATTATGAGATCATTAATTAATCCTATCTCATTACAAATTAGAATAGCTTGCTCCCTGGTTGGTTTCACAATGTATTGTTCTAAAAATCCATCCCACATACACTATGAACTCGTCTTCAAGGCTACCTTTGCCAATTTGATTTTATCCAATCTATGTGATGATTAAAATCTCCCTTGATCATTGTAGTACCTTTCTTACAAACCTCCATTATTTCTCGATTTATGCACTATACTTCAGTGTAGCTACTGTTAGGGGACCTATAAACTACTCCCACCAGTGACTTCGTTCCCTTATTATTTCTCATCACCCATAAACCACATCTTGATCTTCTGAGCCAATATAATTTCTCACTGCTGCACTGATCTCATTGCTTTTTGTTCAATAAAATTATCCTTTTCTTGTACTTTACTATGCCATGAATTACTTGAAGCTTTTAAAGTAAGACATTTGAGAATTAAGGAAGATGGCAGGAAACTGAGGAAAGAAGAATTAATAAATTTTAAAGAAATGAACACTGTAATTTCATTAACATTTCCATTGTCTGCTTAATGAAATTATTACTGTGTGGGTAGAATCTGTGCTGAGCCATAAGTTCATATGGAAGAGATACTGAAATTAAGAATGTTGAAGAGGTAAGCTGAAAGTAGAAGGTTAGTGTGGCTTGGAGCTTAGCTGCTTTGCGTATTTAAATTTTAATGATCATTGGAAAGTGTTATGTATGCAACCCTATGTAACAGGCATTCCACCGCCACCAAAGGACGTATCTGTTGGAGTCCCAAGGGATCCCAGCATCCCTTGGGAGCACTGTATATAAGCAGGCCTCCCATGCTGTACCAACACTCTGGTTAAAATAAAGAGACTAAGGTCACACTTACTCATGTCTTCAGTAGTCAATCACATTACTTTATCATGGACATAACAACTGGCGACGAGATAACGAACCATCACGCAAAAATGCAGAGAACTGTTGGTATCCTGGAAAAATTCTCAGAAGGGGACGATTGGGAGGCCTTCGTGGAGTGACTCGACCAATACTTCGTGATCAACGAGCTGGAAAGGAATGAGAACGCTGCCAACCGAAGGGCGATCCTCCTTACCATCTGCAGGGCAACAACCTATGGCCTCATGAAGAATCTTCTTGCTCCGGTGAATCCAACAACCAAATCGTATGAAGAACTGTGCACAATGATCCGGGAGCACCTAAATCCAAAGGAGAGCGTTCTGATGGCAAGGTATCGATTTTACACATGTCAACGGCCTGAAGGCCAGGAAGTGGCGAGCTACGTCACCGAACTAAGGCACATTGCAGGACATTACGAATTTGATGGATTCCTGGAGCAAATGCTAAGAGACTTTTTTGTGCTTTGCATTGGCCATAAGGTTATCCTTCGCAAACTATTGACTGTAGAAACACCGAACCTGAGCAAAGCCATAATGATAGCCCAGGCATTTATGTCCACCAGCGATAACACCAAACACATTTTGCAGCATAAAGATGTTTCGGTAAGTGCTGTACACACAGTAACGTCATTTTCAAGCAGGAATGCATATGGCAGAATGTACACGCCTGCAGTTGCACGACCTCCCATGACTCCGAGTCTGCCATCAAGCGTTAATGCGAGGCAGTTAACACCTTGTTGGCGCTGCGGAGGTGATCACCGAGCCTATCAATGCCGCTTCAAACGTTATGCATGCAAAGGCTGTGGACCAATGGGACACCACCAGCGAATGTGCAGACAAGCTGCAAACCCTGCATACCACCATGTTGCAGAGGAAGACCGATCCATGGTGGATCAAACTGAACTAGAGGCTCAAACCGAGGAGGCAAAAGTATATAGGGTACACACCTTCACCACGAAATGTCCACCGAACATGCTAAAAGTTGAACTGAATGGAATTCCAGTATCCATGGAATTGGACACTGGTGAGAATCGGTCCATCATGAGCAAAAAGGCCTTCAACAGGCTGTGGTGCAACAAGGCACACAGGCCCAAACTGAGCCCCATTCACACCAAGCTGAGAACTTACACTAAAGAGCTGATCCCTGTAATTGGCAGCGCAGCAGTAAAAGTCTCCTATGATGGAACAGTGCACAAACTCCCAATATGGATAGTACCAGGAGATGGCCCCACACTGTTCGGCAGAAGCTGGCTGAGAAAAATCCGCTGGAACTGGGACGACATCCGAGCGCTTTCGTCTGTCGACAACGCCTCATGTGCCCAGGTCTGAGCAAGTTTTTCGTCGTTGTTTGAGCCAGGCATCGGAAGTTTCTCGGGAGCAAAGGTGCAGATCCACTTGATTCCCGGTACATGACCTATCCACCACAAGGCACGGGTGGTGCCATATATGAGGCGAGAGAAAGTGGCGATCAAGCTAGACAGGCTGCAATGAGAGGGCATCATCGCACCGGGTGGAGTTCGAGTGGGCTAGTCCGATTGTTCCGGTTCTCAAGGGCGATGGCACGGTCAGAATTTGCAGGGACTATAAAGTAACAATTAACCGTTTTTCGCTGCAGGACCAGTACCCGCTACTCAAGGCAGACGACCTATTTGCGACGCTGGCAGGAGGAAAACGTTCAAGTTGGGCCTGACCTCGGCCTACATGACACAGGAGCTGGCAGAATCTTCGAAAGGCCTCACCTGCATCAACACGCACAAAGGTCTGTTCATCTACAATAGATACCCATTTGAGATTCGATCGGCTGCGGCTATTTTTCAAAGGAACATGGAGAGTCTGCTAAAGTCGGTTCCGTGATCCGTGGTTTTCCAGGACCTGGTCACAGGTCGGGACACCATCGAACACTTGCAGAATCTGGAACAGGTTCTAAATCGGCCAGATCGTGTGGGACTCAGGTTGAAGCACTCGAAGTGTGTTTTCCTGGCGTCAGAGGTTGAGTTCTTGGGGAGAAGAATCTGGGCAGACGGCATCAGACCCACCGACGCCAAGACTGAGGCCATCAAGAACGCGCCGAGAACGTGACGGAGCTGCGGTCATTCCTGGGATTCCTGAATTATTTTGGTAATTTCCTACCCAGGTTAAGCACCTTGCTAGAACCTGTATACGTTGCTATGCAAGGGAGATGACTGGGTATGGGGGAAATCACAAGAGACAGCTTTTGAGAAAGCCCGAAATCTGTTATGTTCTAACAAACTGCTTGTCCTGTATGATCCTTGTAAACGTTTAGTGCTAACTTGCGATGCGTCTTCGTACGGGGTCGGGTGTATGTTACAACAAGCGAACGAATCAGGAACATTGCAACTAGTGACCTATGCGACCAGGAACTTGTCCAAGGCTGAAAGGGCCTACAGTATGATTGGAAAAGAAGCTCTGGCATGCGTTTACGCATTTAAAAAAAAAAAAATGCATCAGTATCTGTTTGGGCTTAAGTTCGAGTTAGAAACTATCCATAAGCCGCTCGTATCACTAGTCTCAGAGCAAAGGCATCAATACCAATGCCTCTGCTCGCATCCAAAGATGGGCGCTCAGGCTGTCTGCATATAACTATGTAATTCACCACAGGCCAGGTACAGAACTGCGCTGACTCCCTCAGTCGACTACCATTGCCCACCACCAGGGTTGAAATAGCATAGCCTGCAGACTTGATCTGATGGATACATTTGAAAACGAAAAGTCACCTGTTACGGCCTGCCAGATCAGGATCTGGAGCCTTTAGTGTCCCTTGTATAAAAAAAAAACTGTCCTCCATGGGAGCTGGTCCAGCCTCAGCGGAGATGCATGAAGAGATCAAGTCGTTCCAGTGGCATAAATATGAAATGTTCATACAGGCGGACTGTCTTTTGTGGGATAATTGCGTGGTTTTGCCCAAGAAAGGCAGGGAAATGTTCATACGCAACCTCCACAGTACCCACCCAGGCATAGTAATGATGAAAGTTATAGCCAGATCACGTGTGGTGGCCCGGCATCGACTTCGATTTGGACTCTTGCCAATGCAATACTTGCTCTGAACTGAGCAATGCACCTAGACCGGTATGTTTGTGGTCATGGCCCTCCAAACCGTGGTCTAGGATCCACGTTGACTTCACTAGCCCGTTTCTCGGCAAAATGTTCTTGGTTGTTGTGGATGTTTATTCAAAGTGGATTGAGTGTGTAATAATGTTTGTAAGCACGTCCACTGCCACCATCGAAAACCTACGAGCCATGTTTGCCACGCACGGCCTGCCTGATGTCCTTGTCAGCGACAACGGGCCGTGCTTCACCAGTGCTGTGATTCAAGGAATTCATGACCCGCAATGGGATCAAGCACGTCGCATCTGCTCCGTTCAAGCCCGCATCCAGTGACCAGGCAGAACGGGCAGTCCAAACCATCAAGCAAAGCTTGAAATGCGTGTCGGAAGGCTCTCTGAAGACCCGCCTGTCCCGAAACCTGCTCGGCTACCACGCCAGACCGCACTTGCTCACTGGGGTTCCCTCAGCCGAGCTGCTCATGAAAAGGGCGCTCAAAACAAGGTGCTCTCGTCCACTCTGATCTCCATGATCACGTCAAGGGCAGGCGGCATCAACAAAGCATGTACCATGATCGCGCAAATTTGTCAAGCGATATTGAAGTCAATGACCCTGTATTTGTACTCAACTATAGACATGGTCCAAAATAATTTGTTGGCACTGTCATAGCCAAAGAGGGAGTAGGCTGTTTCAGGTCAAACTTGCTAATGGACTAACTTGCAGAAAGCATTTGGACCAAACCAAACTGCGATTCACAGACCGCCGCGAGCAACCTGAAGAGGACACCATCAACTTCGACCCTCCGACACACACAAGTGGCAACCGACATCACGGTTGACCACGAAGCTGAACTCATTGTCCGCAGCAGCCCAGCGAAGAACCAACCAACTCATCTGCACCTGCATTTGTACCAAGACGATCGATTAGGGAGCAAAAAGCCCCAGATCGTCTCGCCCTGTAAATAAGTATACTGTTGACTTTGGGAGGAAGTGATGTTATGTATGCAACCCTATGTAACCAGCATTCTACCGCCACCAGAGGGTGTATCTGTTGGGAGTCCCAAGGGATCCCAGCATCCCTTGGGAGCACTGCATATAAGCAGGATTCCTATGTTGTACCAACACTCTGGAGTTAGAATAAAGAGACTAAGGTCACACTTACTCACATCTACAGTACTCAATCACATTACTTTATTATGGACATAATAGGTTAAGCGTCAGTCTTTTTTTTTTAAGGTTGGCAATACTCAAGAAGGCAATGTTTCATCCGTTTGCCCTAATTGGACATACCTCCTCAAAATAGAGATCCTGAATGACCATTGTATTGAGTGTTTTCCATTTGCCTGGTAGCGTCTATTAACTGTTGACAAGATCATTAACCTTTTAACATCTTCCCTACATGCATCTTGATGTAATTTCCATTCCAATACACTGTGCACAATACGAATAATAGTCTTCAATATCAATCACGAGATCTCATTGGACCACATGAAGTTCTGCTGGGATCTCCTCAGCCAAAACTTTCCACTATTGCTCTTGCTATAATTGTAGTCTTAGTCAGTCATGCCTCAAAGAGATTATCGGTTTATTTTCAGGATTCTGCAACATTTCTCCCCATCTACCATGTTAATTAGGCAAACTCACATATTATTAGTCTAACCTTGAGTTTATACTATTCAACTCTGACCGGCTTCACAGGTGATCAATGATCTTGTCGTGTCAGAATCATTGTGTTGTGATTCTGTTTGTGTTTACAGTCACTTTACTAATCTTCAATCCTCTTAATCAAAAATTTAAGCCAGTTATTTTGGAATTCATTAACAGTTGAACATAATATATTTATCTGAAATCTTGTGCATAGATCCAGTATTTTGTACAAAGGATTCTTTCTAATCTTTTGCCTTGCTTGAGGCCTGTTAATTGTGCATGTGTCCTTTTTAAGTTGTGCAATCATGATCTAAATTAAATAATCCTTTATATCTACATTGCATTTTAAAGATCTTGGCCCCTGTTCTCTTGGCAGTGAATAAGTTTTCAGTTCTGTGAAACTCATCATTTTCGGTTCAATTTCTGAAATAATCTGTGGTAATTTTTCGCTGACTCTTTTTAAAAATAGGGTAACGAAGATTAAATCTTGTTCCATCTCATGTTAAAATGCTTGGAGTTAAAAAATCATTCATGTGCATCTGAATACTTGATTATCATTGTTAATAAGTGCTTCCATCTTTGTCAATAGACAGTTTACAAAAAAAGATTTGTCGATTTGTGTGCCTGCTTCATGTTTCCTGTACTGATGTGCATTACCTTTCATTGAAAGTCACATTTAAATGTATCTGCTTAATTTGTCCAGATTTCTTGTAATGTTATGTTTTCCTTACGTTGGCCACCTGACTGTAGCTTGGTGTCATGAATACATTTTATAATGCAAGAAGTAACCTTTCGTTTTTATGACTAGTCTAAAAACCAATTGACCCAACATTGCAGAGTTATGCTAGTTATTGCTGTCCATCACATCAGAGACGATTCCAGTTGCCACCTGATCTCTAATGCTATGCCAGTTTTCAATTCAGCTACTTAAAAAAAAAAAGATTAATATTCATGGAACAGCAGTTTTGAAGACCTCCATAAAGAAGTTGCTGAAAATCCAACTAAATTATATTTGATGGTTACTTCTTGTCCACTCTATCAAATTCCTGTATATTTGCAAGGCTGACCTGTGCTGATTACTGCTCATGATTTTTGTGCTCTTTTTGATGATCATTGGTCATGAGTCATAAAATGTGCTTATTGATTTTCATTAATACTGAAACAATTCTGTGATGTTAACTGCAATATAATTCTGAACTATGACTTTCTCCTTCAGACAGAGAATTTGGAAAATGCGTCGCCTATTCCAGATATCAAAGTCCATAGTAACCCCTCGGCCTTCAATGTTTACTGCAATGTACGCCAGTGTGTGCTGGAATGGCAGCGGAAAGAAGCCTCCCTGACTTTGGCCTCAAAGAATTCTATCCAGAGTGGAGAGTCAGACAGTGATGAGGAAGAGGAATCTAGGGAACCTCCAATTAAGCTACCTAAGGTAAACAGCTAAGTTTTATTTGTTGAAGTGTTGATGAACTAAACTTATCATCTGTTTTTAAATATCAAATTGAGCCTTTTGGTAATGAGCAACATCTATCTGTAGTAAATTTGTCATGCATATGATGTGCACTCCTTATTTGGCCATCACCATTCTGTGACATAGTCACACTTTGCAGTTGCATACTGCTGCCATTAGTTGGTGTTTCATAAGCTCCAGAAGCTGCAAATTCCTATACCTATAGAATCACGAATGCAATCTGAGGGGAAATTTTCTGTGTCCTGACTTTCTGTAGGCAAAACTGAAGGAAATCCATTAGTTACTCAATGGTGTTAAGACTGGTCTTGAAATGTGATGGTTTTCCTTTTCAGTGCTCCATCTGCACTCGTAACATCTATTGTCCTTGATTGCAAATTAGGTGCTGCCAATAAACATTATAGCCAATTCTATACCAAGTCCAGAGTTGTCTTGTTTGAGTGGCTGCCAATCTTTTGACACAAGCAACAAATTGCCAATTAAGAAAGTTGCATTTTGTACCTTTTTTTTGTCTGGGGCGAAAGCAGAATGGTCACACTATGCAAGCATTCTTTTCTGGCTGCAAATTATCTCAAGTAAAATGAGTGTTGGGCTATCTGACCATAAACTCAAATTTGGAGTGTGAAACTGCCTTCATGATTGATGCAAAAATGCATAATGTCTGCTTCCTGATGAAGAAAACTGAAAAATCATGGGTGGGGAAGGAGGAGGGAGAATTTTCTTTTAACTTAAAAGTAACCGTAAGATTTCGATTTGTATGATATAGATCTGTCTTAATCTTAATCAAATGCATTCATCTTTATGATTAGGCTTATCTTAAGATTGTATCTGCCAGAATTTAAAAAAATATATTAACATCTAATCTTCCCAGACACAATGTGCAGTTCATGTAAAATCAAAAATGCACTTGATTTTTTTGAAGTTTTATATTCATAAAGCAGTGACACATCACAACTGAACAGGTATGGAGAACACTAATTAACTTATGGCCAGTTGCAGTGGGAACTCATAATCAGTACTTCCAATCAAAGCTTGGCATTCAGTGAGCAAATAGCAATCTAAAGAGAAACCAATTAAATTATTCCAAATAGTGTATTTTGAAAAATCTTTCATCTGCCACCTATTTTTCTCCAGTAAGCTTAATACTGGAGATATTGTTTGAGACCATCATTTTAAAAAAAAAAGACACTTTCACAATACCTACATTAAAGTGACCTGTAGCAATAATTATACCTTGTGGGCTCCGAGACCCTGCTCCCTGTTCGAGAGTCATCACATCTTACAATGTATGATATAATGCTTCTGCCTTTGTAAAACAGTCTGTTCTCTGATTTGCAATGAGCATTGCCTGGAGATATCCACTAGTATGTACAATAGTTTGAATTGTGGCAAGAGTAAATACATTTGCCTCCCATTGGAAACATAAACACAGCTGCCATGTTACTCATAAGTATGCAATTGTATTAATTCTTGTGTTAACAGATCATAGGAATTGGGCTTTGTGGTGTATTTGAGCTTATAAAAGAGACTAGGTTCTCTCATCCTGCACTGTGTCTGAGAAGTTTACAGGCTCTACTCGACATGCTTCAGGGGCAACAACCAGAAGGCCTCCAGTCGGAACCACCTGATGTTCTAGGTAAGGTTAATAACCCCAGCCAAGTTTTGGATCTATCAAGATATTTGAAAATTTAACAACATTTTGAAAAACATTAATTAGATTGTCTAAGATTGTTCTGTACAGCTAGATGTAACGCCCTCACATGAGTGGTTGGCTGTATATTTGTAGCAGAAATTATTGATTGCCTTTATATTTTAACACTCCCTCCCCCTTTGCCTACACATTTGCTAGTATTAATGCAGGCTATTACATCTTGGACAGTGGAGAAAACATGTCCATGATTACTGTCGGTGTTGTCCTGTGCTTTACAGACATATCTATTTTCCCGTCCTCTTAGATGGAATCCTCTGGTATTCTGAGTGATTCCACCTAGTAGTTCTAATGGGGACTTCATAAACATATCAGAATTGAGGCAGATTCAAGTGTCAGGCTTCATGAATGCAGTAGAGCCAAGTTAGTGATCCATACTATAGATTATGTATTTTTTTGATATTCAGTGCATGTCATGCACTAGTAAGAAAGAAAATGACCAGAGTTTTGAAGTGTTACTGAAGCTTCAATTCGTCACCTAAAATTGTATAATGCCGCATGCAAACTGGTTGAAACAAACGTAGTAAAGTTTGTTTTCCATTGTGTTAAGCCCATCAATTAATGTGGTGTAACTTGTTCATGGCTGCTGCTGCACAAGAGCTTGGTCTTGAGAAAAAGTTGGATATTTTGATTTTTTTTTTTTCCCCTCCACTTTTTGGGCCCAAGTTTCGGCCTCAGTTGCTCATGATTTTTTGGAGCAACTGGTGTAGAACGGAGTATCTTAGAAATTCAAATTCGCGGCATTTAGTTTGCTCCAGTTCTAGTCAGTTAGAACAGTTTCACTTTGGAACAGAATTTTTTTTCAAAAGGGGGCGTGTCCGGCCACTTACGCCTGTTTTCAAAGTTTCGGCAGTGAAAACTTATTCCAAACTAACTTAGAATGGAGTAAGTGAAGATTTTTGTACGCTCGAAAAAACCTTGTCTACTCTTTAGAAAATCAGGCGTAGGTTACAAATTAGGCGTAGGGAACGGGGAGGGGGGGGGGGGGGGGGGGAAGGGAAGTCATTAAATTCTATCATCAATCCTTAGTTATACTTATACAAATATTATACAAATAAATCCAACCTGAATTAAAATTTATAAGCAAAGAAAAGATTAAATAAACCATGTTCCTACCTGTGTGAAACAGCAGCAGCGTGCTTCAGGCAGGCCTTTCATGTTGGAGACAGGCATGGGTGTGGCATCAGTGTCTCGACGGCAGCCCCAACAGCGGCAGCAAGCAGCCTTCGAGCTGAGCTGCTGTGCTGCAGACAGGCCTTCATTCTGTTAGTGGCTGGCCGGCAGCCGAAGGATCAACACACCGGATGCACGCAGCTTTTCAAGGGGGCTGAGGCCATTCGGCCATGGGATAGGAGCGGCGTCAGTGGCTGGCCGGCAGCCGAAGGATCAACACCATACGCAGGCAGCTTTTCAAGGGGGTTGAGGCCATTCGGCCACGCTTAAGGGGCGGCGTCAGTGGCTCGACGGCATCAGAGTCCTTTTTTAAAATAGCCGAGTGCCAATGTTTGTTTCACACTGCGCGTGCACGCACGCTCCAACGCGCATGCGCAGGGTTTCCGGCACCACGTTGGCTCATTTAAATTGGACCCGCCCCCCCCCCCCCACTACTTACAGAATCAGCGAGAGTGTTTGGCTCCGCCCCCTGCTGTGAAGAGCGCGCCGCGCCAAGCTGAGATCGAGCTCCGAGGAGCCGGAGAATATCGAAGTTTTTTTCGAGCGCACTTTTAGGCGCGAAGAACAGGCGTCCAGCTCGGAGGTGCGCCGTTTTCGGCGCGGGCCGAAACTTGGGGCCTTTAAAACTTGCATTAAATTATAAATAGCATATTACATGAGTTTGCATTCTGATTTCCATATGGGTAAAATATAGATAACTGTCTTTCAAAAATAAAAGATCTCTCTCTCTCTCTCTCTCTTTTGCTCTCTCTCTTTTGCTCTCTCTTTTGCTCTCTCTTTTGCTCTCTCTTTCGCTCTCGCTCTCGCTCTCGCTCTCGCTCTCGCTCTCGCTCTCGCTCTCGCTCTCGCTCTCGCTCTCGCTCTCGCTCTCGCTCTCGCTCTCGCTCTCGCTCTCGCTCTCGCTCTCGCTCTCTCTCACGGTCTGGCGCTCTCGCTGCCCCTCTCTGGTCCATGTCCATGGTAAACTTAAAAATAATTTAAGGGTTGGTGGGGGAGAGAAGAGGTTTCTCTCATTAATATTTCTGAGATGCCGTTTATGGGTGAAAGTGAAAGATCTGATCATATTTATTTGACTCCGAATAGTCACAAAAATGATGCATTGATCCATTCATGTCCAAGTAATGAATCTTAATAGACCCTTTTGTGATTTTGTCCGCAGAATCTCTTTTCCATTTATTGTTAGAAACAACAATAAGAAGCACTGGAATGGCAGACAATATCAGCCAGTCACTGACCGCTTTATCTTGTGCCTGCCTCTTCAGTTTGGTAGTTGCTTGGGGAGATACAGGCAAGATTCTACAGGCTGTGTCAGCAATTCTTACCAGTAATGGCAGCCATGCTTGCCAACCTATTCAGGTAAATTGATTTTGGTCAATTTGGTAAATTTGCTTTGTAATTCTAGAGTTTAAAATGCGCTCCCGCTAATTGAAATTTTCATGACTTGAGATCGATAGATTTTTGTTTGGTACGGGTATGAAGCAAAGGTAGGTAAATGGGAGTTGAGGTACAGATTAGCCTGAATGTAACAGCAATATGGAAATTTGAGGTAGGATAGCAGTTTAGTAAGTGTATTTAGTGCAGCAGTAGTATGAAGGATTTTTTTTTTTTGCAAAACCAAGGTAAACGGCCATGGTCAATCGTGAAGACACCGTTGGAAGTGCAAGGTAAGGTGAGTTAGGAAGTTGTGATTAGGTGATGCCAGGCTTGGGTTTTAAAATGTTTGAAGAAAAGTCTGACCAAGCTAACTTCTAAAGTTTTGAGATCCTGGAAACAATGGAGTTAGGAGTAGGGGACTGCACAGCAAGTCTTCATCTCAGTGCAGTGCGATCACAGGACGGAGGAAGAGATGTAGGGTAGTGTATTTGGAGGTTAGAAGGAAGCCGAAAGGAAAGTTCAGAAGAGGATGGATTGTAATTGTATTGATAAACGAAAGACCAAAATGGATGTGACTGAGATTGGAGGTGAGTGATGGATCGCCTGCACAATAAGCTTTCCCTTGAGTGTGAGGGGTGCTGAAAGACCATCTTCAAATAGGACATCAAGAGCTAGGCAAGTGTCTAAATTATACATACTAAATCGCTTTTCATTCTGTTCTCATGTATTTGAATTTTTGACTCTCTGGTAACACTTGGGAAAAATGAATTTAATTTTTATTAAATATAAAGCTTTGCAAATGTGTATTTATTGCTCAGACCACAAAACAGTGCATTAATTAATTTTACTTGCAGACTACAACCTATGTGAGATACTTTTGATATTTTGTACATGGAAGCCATCCATAATGGTTATTTGCACAATAAAACAGATCTCTGGGGATAGGGTTTTAATTGCACCATAAGAAGGGGTAATTCAGCAAAAAAAATTTATTCTCTTCACTTCACTAAAGATTTGTCAAATATAAATATGTATTAAAACATTGTCACAAAGTTTAGGTGCAACAGCACTTCCGCTACTTTTTCAGTGCTGTGATTTGAACTGTAGGTAGGCCAAGCAAATTGGAGGAGCATGTTGCTATCCAGGTACTACACAGGCTAGTCCAGTTTCCTGACTAAAATGTAATATGCTGTATAGTAAGAAGTTCAGTAGGTTCCCTAATTGTGTTCATTGCTCCAGATGTTCTGGGAGATGGAGTTTAGTGGTGTGTGCTGGATGGGTTCTGGTATAAATTATTTGATTTGTGAAATATTAGCTTAATGCAACACCTATTTTTATAAAGAAAAGTGATTTACATTTATGTGAAGGTACAAGCCATTGAGAGAATTTGCAAGGTATATCAAATGGACAACCTTGTTAATATTCATGGTGTTATGTATTTTATCCACACTATAAAGGTGTGCAATGCAAATGTGAGAAGCTGTGTTTGGATATTTCCACATGCTATAGTATCCAATAAATATCTTGCATCAAATGAAGCTAGTGCAGCTTGTTCAGGGGTGCTTATCCAGTTAGTAACTCTGTATTGTTAGCATTTTTGTGATTCCTATCTTAAAGTTTCAATATCTCTTGCTTTTAGGTGCCAACTATTTTAAATGCTCTCCAAAGGAGTGTGCAAGCAGTCTTAGTTGGAAAAATTCAAATACAGGACTGGTTCAGTAATGGAATAAAGAAGGTAGCTTTAATGCACAAATGGATTCTAAAGGAGGTATTCACCGATGAAGATGATTGGTGCCTACTACAGAGTGATGGCTCATTCCTGTATCTGTTGGCTAAAGATGGATTGTACAAAATTGGTTCTGGTTACAGTGGGACAGTCAGGGTAAGTAAACATTTTTACAATTGCGCAGTTACAAACTGAGTGTTTTAAAGTTATGCATGTATATAATTTAAAAAAAAAATTATATTTCATATCATGAATAAAGTGTCCAATACATCTGAGAAGACAGATTTTGAAGCTAAGCCAAATATGCTGTGTTGCAGTGCTTGGTCAGTTTTTTGTGTAACCATCATCGGTTTGCCTTAACATATTGCTTCTTGAAACAAGTCTTTTTATGCTAGTGCCACAGTGTTGCCATATCTAGTTGCCCTGCCTCATAGCAATTATTTGTATAACTGATTGGCTTAGCAAGCCATTTCAGAGGGCATTAAGAGTTAGCCACATAGTGTAGGCCAAACAAGGTAGGGATGGCAGGTTCTGTTTCCTGAAAGATGTTGGCGTGCAAGTTGGGTTTTGAATGACAAACATCAACCAACATAAGCATCGACCAACTTCCATATTCATTTTTAGTGGTGCCAGCTGTCAATGTGCCAGATTTTTAAATCAAATTCAATTTCAAAGCTCGCCATACTGAACTCAATCTCTGGATTGGCAGTCCAGTACAATAACTATTATTCCACTGTATCCTTGTAATATTAGGCTGTTCAATTTTTCAAATGTTTTTGTAAAGTTGTAGAATTTGCATACACTTTATGATGGATTTAAGTTCTGCACTTTAAGCGAGGTTAATTTCTGGGTGTGTCCTGCAACTTCAGAAATCTTGGCATTGAGGGAATGTGGCATTAGTCATATCGAAGAGGAAATTTCCAAGCTGATTTTTCTCAAGTGGAGGAATTTTTGTTCTCCTGTGCTTCTGTTGATTTTGTGTTGTTTCAAGGCCAGTAGGATGTGAAAATCTTCTGAACCTGCTGGGAGTATGAGCCAATTGTTCAAGCAGCAAAAACCAAGAAGCAAAAATCATGGCTTCAGGGTTGCAACCATTAACCTCAGAAATGTGTATTCAATGTGGCAGTTGATGCAGAACTGTACATGGTTTCTGTGCTTGCAGCTACTTGCCAGATATTTCCAATACCTTTCCACATTGTTGCAGCTTCTAGGGTTTTCCTGAATTGTTGTTAGTGTATCTCCATCTTCAAGATTTGTGTATTTGTGTGTGCTTGTTTTAGCCACTGTCCCTGAATTCGAGATACGCGAAATGCATGTGCCGAAACCAGGAACTTGAGATCTGTCAAGAATCCTCATCCGAAAGTAAAGGGCCTCCGCGGGCGGACAGCTGGGCTATTTGCCCAATTCCTGCCCAGCGAATGCCGTTGAAATTCTTATGACTGATAAAAGCAAATTGATCTGACCAAAAATCAAGCCATTGAATAGATTTGAGGACATTACAATGAACCTCCCCCCTCGGGAAAGGAACTAGGAGGAAACCACAATTGTAACCTTTCTATGATGTCATCTTGCCTAACAGCAACATTTTCCAAGAGCTGAAGCAGAGTCTTCTTACAAGGTCCCAAGTTATCTAATGTCATCTTTACTTGTTCAGATTGGGCAGTGATGTATTACATCAAAACATTTTTTGTTATTCTTATACTTTATTTTGTTTATGCACTTGAATATTGCCTGCTCATGTAGTTGTTTACTGAAAAAGATTTGAAGAAAAAATATTGGAATCATAAAAAGGTGCAAGATAAATTCACTCGAGCACCATCAGAAGAAACAGTTGAGAAAATGAGGAGATCTCTAGTTTATTTGATAAGATGGATAGATTCAGTCCCGATTTAATAACTGCTGAAGCTTGCTTTTTGTTTGGGGCAATTCCATTGTTTTAATACTCGTAACAGGCTAGATCTATTTGCTTATTCAGTGATAAATGGTTTTCTTTGCGTCTATATCTTTGTTCAGAAATAGTTTGTTGAAGTGGTTTGTGGCTTAATTGAAACGTTAACATATGGATTGAAAGACTATGCAGGAAATGACTTTGTCTCTCAATGCAGAGACATTAGATAACTTCTGTAGACATGTGGAGCTCAGTTTTCCCCAGTGATATGTGCCGTTTATTTTGGAGCAGGCTCTTTTTGGCCTAAGTTGAAAAACCAGGAGTTTCCACAATTAATTTGCACCAGTGTAACTCAGTTATGGTTTTTTTCAGGCAAAGGGGGTATAACCAGTCACCCGCGCCAATTCTGGTCATTTATGGAAGTTTGGCCAGCTGAGAGTTACTCCAGTTGTGCTTAGGCCAGCGTATGTGACCTCTCCAAAAAAAAAAACCCTTGCGGAGAGTTAAATAAATTGCCGCAAGTAAGGAAATCAGTGCAGCAAGTAAGGAAATCAGTGCCCGGACAGACAGTAAAAGAATTGAAAAACACATAGCAGCAACTTACCTCCAATCCTGCCTGAAGGCTGTCCAGGCCCATTCTAGGTCCCCATTCTCTTGGTCCGGTCTCATTCTTGGTCCCTGATTCATACACAATGCTTCACTTTGCAGCCTCAGTTCGCATTGTGTCCCTGGTTACCATGGCTGGGATCTTTTTGGCGCAGATCAAGGCTCCACCCCCAAAACTAAAGGACCGGTTAGGCCATGCCAAAATGAAGAAATCCAATGGGGAACTTAGAACATTTTTTTTTGGCGTACTTGGGCCCCCAAAAATCGGGCATAACTCTGCAAGTATGCCAAAAAAAAGCTTTGGGCAAAATTGAGCCCATTAACAGTAAAAGGGTTGTCAGGACCGGTGGGGCCGATTAGGGGCCAAAAATGAAAATATGTTGGTAGAGGCAGAAGGCATGACTGAGGTACTTAATGCGTGCTTTGTATCGGTGTTTACCAAGGAAAAGGACTTGCCAAAGCTGTGGTAAACAAGGAGGTTCTCTAGATACTCAGATAAAAATAGATGAAGTACTGGAAAGGCTGTCAGTACTTCAAAGTCGATAAATCACCCGGTCTGGATGGGATGCATCCTAGGTTGCTGAGGGAAGTATGAGTAGAAATTGCAGAGGTGCGGGCCACAATCTTCCAATCCTCCTTAACTACAGGGGTGGTGCCAGAGGATTGCAAATGTTACACCCTTGTTCAAAAAAGGGGAGGCGGATAAATCTGGCAATAACAGGACAGTCAGTTTAACGTCAGTAGTAGGGAAGCTTTCAGAAACAATGGGTCCAAGTTCGGGCCGCGCCTAAAACGGCGCAGCCCGGACCTGGACGCCCGTTTTTCACGCCACAAAGTGTGCCTAAAAAAAACTTACCTATTCTCCGGCTTCCTGCAGGTCCTCTGCAGTTGGGTGCGGCGCAGCACGAGCTGTATGTGGCGGAGCCAGGTCCCTGCGCTGAAAACAGTGTCGGGACCTCTGCACATGCGCGCTACAGTGGGCGCGCATGTGCAGTAGCTCCAGGCGCCCAAAAGTGTGGGAGGGCCCGAAGCGCGCAGCCCTTAGCCCTGGCCGAATGGCCTCACTGGGGCTGCGTGAATAAGGCACCTCCCCCCCCCCCCGACCCGACGCCCCCCCCCCCGGACCACCGCGACCCCCCCCCCCCCCCCCCCGCCAAGACTCGACGCCGCCTACCTGTAAATCCAACCCGAGCCTTGGGCCTGGCCGTTTCCCCCTCCCCCCCCCCCCCCCCCCCCTCCTCTCCCTTCCCTCTCCCCCCCCCCCCCCCTCCCTCCCTTCCTTCCCTCCCTCCCTTCCTTCCTTCTCCCCATCTCCCCTCTCCTCCTCCCCACCCCCATTCCCCCCTCTCCTCCTCCCCAACCCCCTCCTCACCCCCCCTTCTCTCTACCTCCGCCCCCCTTCTCCCCCTCCCACCCCTGTCAGAAACACAGACACTGACAGACAGAGAGTGAGAGACACACAAACACACTGGGGGGGCCGTCCCAGCACGCTGTTGGAGGACTCCCGGTGCTGCAGTCAGTAAGTAGAAAATGTTTTGTTTTATTGATTTAAAAAAAAATTTTTTTTTTTAATGAATTTTTTGATTGATTTATTGGTTGATTTATTGGTGTATTTATTATTGATGGTGGCTCTATTTGTAAAACGGAAGTGTTTAATGTTTGTAAAATTCCCTTTTAAACCCCCCTCCCCCCATTCCCTACGCCTAATTTGTAACCTACGCCTGATTTTCTAAAGTGTAGACAAGATTTTTTCGAACGTACAAAAATCTTCACTTACTCCATTCTAAGTTAGTTTGGAGTAAGTTTTCACTGCCGAAACTTTGAAAACAGGCGTAAGTGGCCGGACACGCCCCCTTTTGAAAAAAAAATTCTGTTCCAAAGTGGAACTGTTCTAACTGACTAGAACTGGAGCAAACTAAATGCCGAGAATTTCAAATTTCTCAGATACTCCGTTCTAAACCAGTTGCTCCAAAAAAACAGGAGGAACTCAGGCCGAAACTTGGCCCCAATAATCTGGGAGAAAATTAACAGCCACTTGGACAAGCATGGACTAACAAAGGAGAACCAACACGGATTTGTTAAAGGCAAATAGTGATTGACGAGCTTGATTTGAGCTTTTTGATGAGGTAATAGAGAGTGGTTGAGAGCAGTGCAATTGAAGTTGTGCTTATGAACTTTCAAATGGCATTTTGATAAAGTACCACATAATAGGCTTGTTAGTAAAATTGGAGCCTGTGAGATATAAGTGATGGTAGCAGCATTGGTAGAAAATTGGCTAAGGGATAGAAAAAACAGTGTTGTGGTGAATGGCTGTTTTTCGGACTGGAGAAAAGTATACAGCGGTGTTCCCCAAAGTTCAGTACAGGGACCACTGCTGTTTTTGATGTACATCAAGACTTGGGGGTACAGGGAACAATTTTGAAATTTGTAAATGATGCAAAACTTTGAAGTGTAGTAAACAATGAGGAAGATAATAATAGACTTCTAAGACAGGCAGGTGAAATGGGTGGACACATGGCAGATAAAATTCAATGCAGAAAAGTGTGAGGTAATGCATTTTCGTAGGAAGAATGAGGAAAGCCAATATAAGCTAAATGGTACAATTTAAAAGGGGTGCAAGATCAGAGAGATCTCGGTGCTTGAGCACAGCTCTTTTGAAGGTGGCAGCACAGGTTAACAAAGTATATGGGACCCTCGGCTCCATAAATGGAGCAAAGTGATTATCTGCAGGAACATTCTTGTGTCCTTCTGCGCTTGCGCGCTGTCACCGAGGTCTGGCCATGTATGTGCAGTACCCCACAGTTGTGGCTGCAGTGCAGTGTAGTGTGGGCCATGCCTGCTCAGCTCTGGGTGAAAGCCCGAGAGAGAGAGAGAAGATCATGAATCCGTGGGGAGGGACTTGGGCATGGTCAGGAACCTGGTGGGGGAAGAAGGTCAGGAACTTTGGCAGTGGGGGGAGAAAGTCAGAAACTTGTTTGGGAGGATGGAAGAAAGTCTTAACATGCGAGGATGAGCTCTTTCTGTTCTGTCTGGAGTAGGCGGTCAGAATGGCTCGAATTACAACTTGAAAAGTAACTGATAAAGTAGGCAGAATATTACACATTCCAGAGAAATTGCTGAGTGTGTAATGTCCTCCAAGGGGACCAATCGGCAATCAGGACTTGTCATCCAAGGGGACCAATGAGAGCTTTCGGTGTTGCAAATTAACGTCCTAAATAGTGGCATAGAATACAAAAGCCAGGAATTTATGCTAAACCTATATAAAACACTAGTTCAGCCCCAGCTGGAGTATTGTGTTCAATTCTGGGCACCACATTTTAGGAAGGAAGTGAAGGCTTTTGAGAGGGTACAGAAGATACTTACTGGGATAGTTTCAGGGATGAGGGATTACAATTGTGTGGTTAGACTGGAAAAGCTAGGGTTGTTCTCAAATCCAATATTTTTTCTTCTAATTGTTTTCAGTATCAAAAGGCTAAGAGGAGATCTGATAGTGGTCCTTAAAACCATGAAAGGTTTAGAGTGAGTAAATAAAGAGAAACTTTCCCATGGCTGAAAGGTTAATGACTCGAGGCAGAGATTTAAGATGATTGGCAAAAGAACCAGAGGTAAGATGAGGAAAAACTTTTTTTATGCAATGAGTGGTCGGTTGGGATTTGGAATGTACTGCCTGCTGGGCTGGTGGCTTTCAAAAGGGAATTGGCTAATTACTTGAAGGAGAAAACATTGCAGTGACATTGGGAAAGAGCAGGGGACTGGGACTAACTGGATTGCTCTTCGAAAGAGCCGGTGCAGACTCGATGGGCCAAATAGCTGCCTCCTATGCTGTTATGATTCTCTGAACTATTAGAAATATGAAATTATGTCCGAGAAAAGAGTGTTGACTGTTATTGACATCTCGAGGTGCATGTTCTCAGCATTCGTTAACTCAAAAAAATGGGTGTAGCATGTAATTTTGATGGCATAAATCGCAGCGGTAGCTATTCAGCTTTAGTTATAACTGGATCCGATTGGATATTCACATTGTGCATTACATCATGAAAGTCTACAAAAGACTGTCTCTCTTCGAAAAGTCCTGTCACTTATCAAACGCTCTGTGGACCAATTTTGTTAACCTTCAGATGCGACTATTCCACTGCTCTCCTGGCCAGCCTCCCATCTTCCACCCTCCATAAACTTGACTTCATCCAAAACTCTGCTGCTCATATCCTCACTTGTACCAAGTCCCGTTCACCCATCAATCCTGTGCTTTGTCTTTTGTTGACTGATTTGTGTTTCATCAACATCTTGATTTTAAAATTCTCATCCTTTATGTTCAAATCTTTCCATGGCTTCACCCTTCCCTATCTCTGTAACCTCCTCCAGCCCTACAACCCGCTGAGAACTCTGCCTTCCTCCAGCTTTGGCCTGTTGAGCATCCGCCATCCCCCCCCCCACTGTGTCTTCACACATTCATTCTCTCCCTAAACCTCTCCAACTCTGTCTTCAAAACGCTCCTTAAAATCTACCTCTGTCACCTACCATCTCCTCCTTTGGCTCGGTGTAAAGTTTTGTCTGATGACGCTCCTGTGAAGTGCCTTTTGAACATTTTACTATGTTAAAGGTGCTATATAAAGACAAGTTCTTGTTCCAGTGCCGTACTGCTTCTCCGTATTCAACCTAGAAATAAATCTGACTAATTTTTAATCTGTATACACTGGTCTGATGGTGTGCTATTTTCTGCCATTTGGGACATTTCAAAATATGATGGGCATTTCACATGATATCCAGTAAACAGTATGTTGCAATTCGGTGA
Organism: Pristiophorus japonicus; assembly: GCF_044704955.1. NCBI lineage: Eukaryota > Metazoa > Chordata > Chondrichthyes > Pristiophoridae > Pristiophorus > Pristiophorus japonicus. The sequence continues at coordinate 25,258,083 of NC_091986.1, forward strand.
TAATCCGCCCTGGTCAAAGGCATCAATGATATCCTGGTAACATTGCATTGTCATTCGTCCTCAAGTGTCCGCTTGGACAGCAGTAGCACACTCAACTCTGGGTCAAACAGTTGTAGGTTCAGCTCCCAGTATTTCAGTGCATCATCTTGGCTGGCACTTCAGTGCACTACCGAGGGACTGTTGCATTCTGAGATGTTGTATTCTGGGTAAAACATTAAATCGAGGCACAGCCTACCTGTTCAGGTGGCTGTTAAAGATCCCATGGCATTATTTGAATAAGGGTAAGGGAATTATCCTCCTTGTCCTTGCCAACATTTATTCTTTAATCAGCACGAGATTGTCTAGTCATTTATCTCATTGCCACTTTTCGAACTTTGTAGTGCTCAAATTGGTGCAAACCAGGACTACAGTTCATTGGCTTTGAAGCAGTTTGGGACTTCCCGAAGATATAAAAGCAGCTATATAAATACAATTTTCTCTTCTGCTCTACAGCTGTTTCATCCATCTCTATCGCCTCTTACCTATGGTATATTTCTGTTATTACTGTTCTTTCATGATTCAATTCAACCTGTCACAGCATAGCTATCACATCTGCAGTTTGAGCTCCTCCTGTGCCTGTGCAGTCATCTAAAACATAGCCAAAGTTTTCATCTTCAGGCCCTTCCCCATTTTCATATACCCATCCACTGTTGCTGTGTTGGCCAGCTGCCCGTATGACATCAAATCATGGGTGTGCCAAAATGTATTCCAACTAGACATTGGCAAAATAGAAACTATCCTGTCCAGTTCTTCTCACACTTCAGTTCCTAATTTAGCCATCTCCCTCCCTGGCTGTATGGTCAGGCTGGAAAAAATGTGCAATATCAGTGTGCAGCTTGACCCTGAACTCTGCTTCAAGCCCCATATCCAGTCCTTCACCATGACCACTTGTTACCATCTCTGAAATATTGTCTGCCTCTATTCTTCCATTACATTTAGTGTAGCTGAAGTCCTAATACATATTGTTGACACTGCCATGCTCAACTTGTCCAATGTTCCCCTTTGTGGCTTTCCAAGCAATACCCTACACAATTCTGCCTGCATTCTTTTCCCTATTGTGTCCCTTTCACCCAAAGTGCCCTTCCCTATCTCTGTAGTCTCCTCTAGCCCTACAACCCTCCGAGATCTATGCACTCTGACAATTCTGGCCTCTTGTGCATTCACTATTTTAATCGCTCCACCAGCTCCCCGGCCCCAAGCTCTGAAACTCCCTCCCTAAACCGCTCCACCTCACTACCTCTCTCCTTTTTAAGACACTGCTTAAAACCTACCTCTTTGACCAAGCTTTTGGTTGTCTCTCCTAATATCTCTGTGACTTGGTATTGTTTCAATCTTGGCTTACCTTGACTGTCTCTCCGTCCCCCAGGTTATTGATTTCAAAATCCTTCTGCTCTTCCACAAATCCATCCATGGCTTCACTTCACCCAAGCTCTGCAATGTCCTCCGGTTAAGTGCTAGGATGCTTCTGTTATCTGTTAAAGCAACCGATTTGTATAACTGTTCATAAATACAGGTTGAGCGTCCGAAATTCGGAATGTTCCAGAATCCGGACACCGGGCCGATCTGTGGTGAAGTCGGAAAATATTCAGAAATCCGTACTCCCCCGCCCTGACCTCACCCCCTTACCTCGGCGGCCCTACCCTGCCTGACCCCACCTACCTCTGCCCAGGCAAAGACATTCCAAAATCCGGAAATACACTGAATCTCGGTCTCAAGGTTTCCGGATTTCGGACGTCACACTGACTCCAATTGATGATTAGTGCCTATCTTAATGATTTGGATAAAACAATCTTTTCTTTGGTAGTGATGTAAAATACTATTGAGGATCTGGTGATTTTTTTTAAAAGTTGGAATGGGATAGTACAAGGAGGTAGTGCCATGTATATGAAGATTCTGCCATGTCACTTAATATCTTGTTATAATGGCCCCAAGTTTCCACACGCGGCAAAACAGGTGCCCCTCCGAACTGGGCGCCCGTTTTTCGTGCCGAAAAGGGCGCCTGAAAAAAAACGTACTATTCTCGAGCGCTTTGCAGCTCGATGTCTGCCTGGCGCGGAGCCTACCACTCGCGCCGATTTTGTAAGTGGGAGGGTACCATTTAAATGAGTTTTTTTTGTGCCTGCAACCCTGCGCGTGCGCGTTGGAGCGTTCGCGCACACGCAGTGTGAAGGAAACATTGGCACTCGGCCATTTTTGTAGTTCTTTGTAGCTGTTCAATTTTTAAAATTTTTTTAATAAAACCACATTGCCCTTCCCTGATCAGCACTGAGGCTTCTTGCAGCAGTGAGAAGGCTGCAGGAAGCCTCAGAAGTTGAGGCAGCCGTTTCCCCACGGGCCCGACCGAAGGCAGGGGGGCCTCCCCCTTCCCCGCCGTCGGAAATGGCTGCATCAACTTATGAGGCTTCCTGTAGCCTTCTCACTGCCTCCTCCCCCCCTGCTGCCGTCGGGAACGGCTGCCTCCTCCCTGCCGTCGGTCGGTCGGGCCCTCACTGCCTCTCCCCCCCCCCCCCCCCCCCCCCCCGCTGCCGTCGGGAACAGCTGCCTCAACTTGTGAGGCTTCCTGCAGCCATCTCCCTGCCTGAAGCACTTTCACACAGGTAGGAACATAGTTTATTTAATCTTTTCTTTACTTATACAAATAATTCCAACCTGAATAAAAATTTATAAATATAACTAAGGATTTATTGTAGAATGTAGAAACATAGGGCCCAAGTTACCACATGATTTGCGCCTGATTTTTAGGAGCAACTGGTGGAGAACGGACTATTTTAGAAATCGCAATTCTCCACATTTTTTTTTCTGCAGTTCTAGTCAGGTAGAACAGTTCTAGTTTAGAACAGAATTTTTTCTTCAAAAGGGGGCGTGTCCGGCCACTGACGCCTGATTTGAAAGTTTCCACAGTGAAAATGTACTCCAAACTAAAGTAGAATGGAGCCAGTGAAGATTTTTGTAGAACTGAAAAAACCTGTTCTACACATTAAAAAATCAGGCGCAGGTTACAAATTAGGCGTCCAGAACGAGGGGGGGGGGGGGGGGGAGGGAAGTCATTAAATTCGATAATAAATCCTTATTTATACTTCTACAAATATTATACAAATAAATCCAACCTGAATAAACATTTATAAGCCACGAAAAGATTTCTACCTAGAGAGAGAGAGAGAGAGAGAGAGACGTCGGGTCGGGGAACAGGAGCGCGGGTCGGGTCAGTCGGTGGGGGGCGGGGGGGGGGGGAGCGGGTGTCGGGTCGGCGGGGGGTGAGAGTGAGTGTCGGGTCTGGTCAGGCGGGGAGCAGGAGTTGGCCGTGGAAGGAGCCCCAGTGAGGCCATTGGGCCAGGGGTCGGGGCTGCGTGCTTCGGGCCCCTCCCACACAGTTCGGCGCCTGGAGCTACTGCACTTGCGTGCCGACTGTAACGCGCATGTGCAGAGGTCCCGGCACTGTTTTCAGCGCCGGGACCTGGCTCCGCCCCCCCACAGCTCGTGCTGGCTGCGCCAAGGGCCAGAGGAGCTGTAAGTAGGTGCAGACTACCGAGGTTTTTTTTAGGCGCGAAAAACGGGCGCCCAGCTCGGAGGGGCGCCCGTTTTTTTTCTTGTGGAAACTTGGGCCCATAGAAAATAGGTGCAGGAGTAGGCCATTCAGCCCTTCTAGCCTGCACCGCCATTCAATGAGTTCATGGCTGAACATGCAACTTCAGTACCCACTTCCTGCTTTCTCGCCATACCCCTTGATCCCCCGAGTAGTAAGGACTTCATCTAACTCCCTTTTGAATATATTTAGTGAATTGGCCTCAACTACTTTCTGTGGTAGAGAATTCCACAGGTTCACCACTCTCTGGGTGAAGAAGTTTCTCCTCATCTCGGTCCTAAATGGCTTACCCCTTATCCTTAGACTGTGACCCCTGGTTCTGGACTTCCCCAACATTGGGAACATTCTTCCTGCATCTAACCTGTCTAAACCCGTCAGAATTTTAAACGTTTCTATGAGGTCCCCTCTCATTCTTCTGAACTCCAGTGAATACAAGCCCAGTTGATCCAGTCTTTCTTGATAGGTCAGTCCCACCATCCCGGGAATCAGTCTGGTGAATCTTCACTGCACTCCCATGTAATGACTTCCCTTCCCCCCCCCCCCCCCCCCCCCACCTCGTTCCGGACGCCTAATTTGTAACCTGCGCCTGATTTTTTTAATGTGTAGACAAGGTTTTTTCAGGCCTACAAAAATCTTCACTTGCTCCATTCTAAGTTAGTTTGGAGTACGTTTTCACTGTGGAAACTTTCAAATCAGGCGTCAGTGGCTGGACACGCCCCCTTTTGAAAAAAAAATTCTGTTCAAAAGTGAAACTGTTCTACCTGACTAGAACTGGAGCAAACTAAATGTGGAGAATTGCGATTTCTAAGATACTCCGTTCTCCACCAGTTGCTCCTAAAAAATCAGGAGCAAATCATGTGGAAACTTGGGGCCTTAGCTTCATAACAGTACTTTCGTGCACTGTAAGCCATGTTTGGAAATTGGCAGCAGTGCTTGGGATCAAACAGTGGATCACAGCAGGGAGCATAATAAAGTATTCAAGGACTTGAGCATGTACTACACTATGGGAAGTCTGTGCAATGCTTGGTGGTGCCCTATTAATTATTCTGTCTTTATGTTCCCAACAATCCGGACCAGATTTTTGAGACCTCTGACTTTATCATCATTGTGTCAAAAATTCTTCTTTATATAGGGAAAGAGCCAGTGACCTCTAATAAATGTCAGATTTTTCAGCATCTCCCTGAGCAGTACTTACAGTATTCTTCAAGGTTCCAGTGCTATCTGCGACCACAAGACAACATTGGCCTGAAAATTGCGGTCGGAGGCTTCCTGCGAGCGGATGCCTCCGACCAAAACCTTGTCTCTGGAAGTACTTGATCGTCCCGGAGGAACGTATACCAGTCCGAGGCCTAGACGCGCAGCCCAGCATGTGGGCTCATGCATCCTAGGAACATAAGCGCAATCTGGGATCATAATGTAATACTCTCATTGATAATGGTGATTTCAGTTTGTACGAGCTGCCATTGCTATCAATGAGAATACCCCAAAAATACAGAAACACAACACAATAACTAAAAAAAAACACATTTAAAATTAATTGGAATTTAATTAAATGTTTTAGGAAAAAAACATTTTTATATTTTTTTAAAAATATGTTTTAATAGGGTTAAAAATAAACTTCCCTTAATGGCAGGGTTTTTAATGTAAAAATTAGTGATAACGTTTTTTATTCTATGTTTTAAAACTCTTACGCTGGTAAAAGTAGGCTTATACGCCAGCTTTTACCAGATGTAAGACTTTGAAGGATATTTGCTGGGCAAGAGTTGGGCAAATAGCCCAAATCTCTGCCCCACGAATGTCCTTCTCCCGGGGATGCGTGCGCTCTCTTTACAGATCGCAATAGCTGGATTTCGATGCATGTGCATCCCGCCCCGAGAACCGGCATTTATGGGGCCTTTTCGGGAGTGTGCGCACATCGTACGCACCCAACGAGGCCGCAATTTTTGGGCCATTATTTTTAATGTTCATTGTGATCAGAATTGTTGTTTGCAGGCTCAACAGCTCTGTATGGTTTGAATTTCCTTCAACTATTAAATTACTTTCCCTTCAATGAATAAGATTCTTAGCAGACTGATGTGCAAGATGAAGATCTTTGTGGTGGGCACTAAATGAATCAGAAAATATGGCTGCTTAAACTGGTATTTTAGAAGGATTGCCAGATCTTCTTCTGCAACATTGTAGGCTGTAGTCTTGTGTGGCTGTACAAAGTAAAAATAATGTAAGATGAGAGGGAAAGGAAGGGTTGAGTGAGATCAAACATTTTTCCCGATGGTTATACTCAGCTTTATGTTGGTTGCAGCATGAGATTTGAAAAAAAAAAGTATTACAGCTGAATCATACATTGATTTGACTGCCTCACATCTGCTGGAAACAGTGCCAGGAATCGATGCATTTCATGGTGACATCATGGTTCTGTGCATTCTGAAACTGGATTATTAACCAATGCAAGTCTGCTTGCAAGACCAGTAGCGGGTGGTGCTAATGAAGTGTTTTTAGGTTTATGCAGTGGGCAACGTCGTGTAATACAGCTGCAGCACACATTTGCATAGCACCTTTTACTTGTGAAAATTCCCTGCGTGCTTTATAAAGGAGAAACTGACACTGAGCAGGAATTTCGGGTGCTGACAGATGATGTGGTCTGAGAGGGTTATGATTAAGCTTTTGAAAGTGGAGAGAGATTTAGCAACGTGCAAGGGTTTAGAAAGAATATTTCTCATTCATCTAGCATACTTCAGTTAGTTTAAAAGCGGGTGTAATTAAATTCAATTTGAGCAAAAGCTGCCACAAAATCGCTACTTGGCAGTAGATGCCTCTGAGTATTTCCTTTTAGCCTTAAAACATATGCTCAGTGTAATCATAAAATATGCTATCTTATTTAAACTGTGCAAGGAATTTCATCAATGAGAGGGAATTTAAGACAGTAAAATATCAAGGTCCATGTGATGCCTATATAAAGATCCTGACCTGTTGCTTCTACAATTCGTTGGAATTGTGGATAGTTGTAAAATGTGAACAATATATGTGATAATTCTGAGACTGACACAAATTGACTTGATCAAAAAGGGGAAAGATTTCCTCTTCATTGTGCATTATAGAATCATAGAAATTTATGCCACAGAAGGAGGTTTGCGTCGATGTGCACTCGGCGATTTGTGTTGTAAACCCATTGCCATTGCTCCATTGCGCTCGCCTGCCCTGAGAATGTAGGGGAGAAGTGGGATGTGTTCTGCGATGGAGCTGGGGTTTAGAGGGGGAGGAACATGTGGCTTGGACAATCTCTGGCAAATTTGATGGGGGACACCACTGCCCTGCTCTCTCTGGAAGACTCTGATCATTTCCATGACTAAGTTTGGAACCCCAAACTTGATTCATGGTCTCCATGGGAGGAGAGAGGGAAAGGGAACAGAGGTAAGGAGCAGGTAATATATAGAAGAAAGAGGAAGGGAAAGAATGAAAGAATAGCTTTTGAACATTGTCACGGGAGATCAGCAAATCAATTATTAAAATAGAACGTTTTGCAAATTATGGTGAAACAAAATAAGCTTTGGGCGTACTTTATGTACTCCTTCAGATGTATGATATAATGTACAGACGTATTTTTTAACTCGATGTAAATATAGACAAGATTACTATATCTGAGATGTTTCATTTTAAAAGGGCCATGTGTACAACTCTACTTCTCGCATAAGGAACAGAAAGGACAAAAAAGCATGGCTGGGGTTTGCACAGGTAAGATAATAATGTGTGCTTACGTTTCATTTGTTACCTTCTGAATTCAGTATTCAATTGAGAAAAAATCCCAAGACAGTTCTATCTTGCACTGTAGAATGCATGTTTCAATCAGCTAATCAATTGTGGTGTTTTATTGATGGTGACTGCAGAGAAAACCTGTGGCGTTGACTGTCCTGCCCTCTATTTATTAAGGGGAGAAAGCATGACAATGGACACTGGGAGGGAGTGGAAATTATTTTATTAACTTAAAAAAAAAAATCTCTGCAAACATATTTCTTTTCATGTCTATTCGCAGTTAATAGAATAAATTTGGATCTGATAATTGGAATGTACTTTGCATTTTACGGCCCCAAGTTTCCACATGATTTGCTCCTGATTTTTAGGAGCAACTGGTGGAGAACGGAGTATCTTAGAAATCGCAATTCTCCACATTTAAGTTTTCTGCAGTTCTAGTCAGTTAGAACAGTTTCACTTTTGAACAGAATTTTTTTTTCAAAAGGGGACGTGTCCGGCCACTGACGCCTGATTTGAAAGTTTCCACAGTGAAAACGTACTCCAAACTAACTTAGAATGGAGCAAGTGAAGATTTTTGTAGGCCTGAAAAAAACCTTGTCTACACATTAAAAAATCAGGCGCAGGTTACAAATTAGGCGTCGGGAACGAGGTGGGGGGGGAGGGGAGGGAGGGAAGTCATTACATTCTACAATAAATCCTTAGTTATACTTATACAAATAATTCCAACCTGAATAAAAATTTATAAGCAAAGAAAAGATTAAATAAACCATGTTCCTACCTGTGTGAAAGTAGGGAGAAGGCTGCAGGAAGCCTCACAAGTTGAGGCAGCCGTTCCCGACGGCAGGGGAGGGAAGGTAGTAAGGGCCCGACCGACGGCAGGGGGGCGGGGAGGCAGTAAGGGCCCGACCGACAGCAGCAGCCGTTCCCGACGGCAGGGGAGGGAAGGCAGTAAGGGCCCGACTGACGGCGGGGAGGCAGTAAGGGCCCGACCGACAGCAGCAGCCGTTCCCGACGGCAGGGGAGGGGAGGCAGTCAGGGCCCGACTGACGGCAGGGAGGAGGCAGCCGTTCCCGACGGGGGGGGGGGGGCCCCCTGCCGTCGGTCGGGCCCGTCGGGAAATGGCTGCCTCAACTTCTGAGGCTTCCTGCAGCCTTCTCACTGCTGCAAGAAGCTTCAGTGCTGATCATGGAAGGGCAATGTGCTTTTATTTAAAAAATGTTAAAAATTGAACAGCTACAAAGAACTACAAAAATGGCAGAGTGCCAATGTTTACTTCACACTGTGCGTGCGCGAACACTCCAACACGCACGCGCAGGGTTGCCGGCACGAAAAAAATCTCATTTAAATGGTACCCTCCCCCTCCCACTTACAAAATCGGCGTGAGTGGTAGGCTCCGCCCCCTGGGCGCCGCGCCAAGCTGACGTCGAGCTGCAAAGCGCTCGAGAATAGCACGTTTTTTTTCAGGTGCCGTTTTCGGCACGAAAACCGGGCGCCCAGCTTGGTGGGGCGCCTGTTTTGCCGCATGTGGAAATTTGGGGCCTACGTGTGTACTTTGCAGTTCATAGTTTGTAGTGTAGAAGTATTTCTGGATCTCTGATTTTAAGTCATTGCAATTTAGATGATAGAAGACTTCTTCAAGAAGATGCATTATCTTGTGTTAAAAGATTCTGGCTAGAATTTCCTATCCGCCCGCCCGATCGCCGCCCAAAAGACCGCTAAGACTGAGAAGATTATCGGCGGCGAAAACTCCCCCCACCCCCAAAAATAAAAAAATCTGCCGTGTGAAAAACATGGGCCTTGCACCCCCATTCTGAGTGGAAAAAGTGCAATTTATGGTCGATTGGTAAACAAAATGGGAGGACATTTTTTTTTAAATCAATAAAAATTTACACCAAGGCTGCGGGTTGGGCCTAACACCAGAAAAACAATAAAAATAATTTTTCAAAAAAACATTCCCAAGACAGTTTAAAACTAAATCACCACAACACATTTTTTAAAATAATTAATAAAAATCCAATTACTAACCTTTTTCTTGGAGAGCTATTCATCTGCTGCCTAGCTCCGCTGATCCTCGTCGGCGGTTTTTTTTTTAAAACTTACCCCTCCGGGTCACCACTCAGCCAAATATCGCGCCAGGGCGATCTCAGGACGGTGCATGCCGCTCTCCGCCCCCCAGCGGTATCTCAACTACCGGTGTAACTCGGGTAAGGACATTTTCGCTAACCTGATTACCTGGGCAGTAAGCCATAGGAAATTCCAGCCCTCTGTTTAAAGCAATAAAGTGTTAATATGCAGACATTGATGTCTAATCAGAGCTTTGCTAGGATAAATAGTTGTGTTGTATTTAATCTGAGTTTGCATTAGTGAGAAATATTTCCTTAGAAATGTTAACTTGAGTTTTTGTAGTTATTGAAATGAGTTATTTTCGACAAAGATGAAGCATCCCAAAGTGCAATTGATCCTTTTTGTGTCCATTTGAACAGGGTTGTTTACTATATAGGGATTTAAATAACCATAATATGACAGCCATGTCCATAAACCCAGAAACATTGGAACAAGAAAGCACAGTTAATCTTCCAGGTATGTAATAAATTGATAGTAATCTAAATTATAACATAGTTTGTATTTTGGAGTGGGGAATGGAATATTGAAATAATAGTTGCAATGGTATTCGCGTTGCCATTTGTAAAGGAGGTTCTTTCACAGATGAATGTGTTTTATGTAGAAGGCTAGAATTTGTTAACTTTTTACAGTCAACGTCTATTTACTGAAAAGTAATTCATTGGGATGTTCTGTAGCAGATTATGGGTAAAAGCTGTCAGAAATTAGACTATCGAGGTTAATATTTTGTGAAAGGTCCACCAATCTGCCTGGTCTCTTTTCCCCTTTCTTCCTGCCCCCCCCGCCTCCCCCTTCCCGGCCCAGAAAAAAAAAATCCCCAAATGGTTTAATTCTGAATTCAAATAATTTTCTAGGGTGTTTTGATTTTCTGACCAGGTGACCAAAGAGGGATCGGTGCGGATAATTTTCATGCAAGCTGTTCCACCCTTTTTCACAGAATCATACAGCACAAAAGGAAGCAATTTGGCCCATCGTGCCTGTGCCAGCTCTTTGAAAGAGCTCTTTAAAAGAGCTATCTATTTATTCTCACTCTGCTGCTTTTTCCCCCATAGCCGGTAATTTTTTTTCCTTTTTCAAGTATGTATCCAATTCCCTTTTGAAAGTTACTATTGAATCTGCTTTCACCACTTTTAGGCAGTGCATTCCAGATCATAACTCGCTATGTTTCTTGGTTCTTTGTTCTCTTGTCAATTATCTTCACTGTCCTTTCTGGTTACTGATCCTCCTGCCAGTTGAAACAGATTCATCCTCTCTACTCCTCCCCAAATCTAATCAAAACCCCTCCTCCTTGATTTGACATTGTAACATTTTTGAAATTACTTTATTTTTAAGACATAATTCTATAAAACCAACGTGCGTGAAATTCCGGTCGGAGGCTTCTTTCAGACAAATGCCTCCGACCGGAGAATTTTTCCGAAAGTGCCTGGTGGTCCCAGAGGAGCGAGGAATTACGTCGGGGAGGCCTTCTCTTCCTGCGCTGCGAAGCGTGCTCCCGGCCTCCACGTGTGACTGCTCAACAAATCAGGTACAGTATTCTCAATTAATAGCAATGGGAACTCCATATCTACGAGTTTTCATTGCTATTAATTGAGAAAAAAACAAACACAATAACACCAAATAAAAAATAAACACACCTCGCATAATTAAAATTAATTGAAATTAAAGTTAATAAATATCTTGAGAAAACCTTTTTTTTTTCCCAAGTTTTTAAAGTTTTTTAAATTGTGGTTTAAAATAAATTTAACGTAGTGGGCAAGGTTTTAAAGTGTTTTTTCAATTTTATTTTTTATGTTTTAAGTGTGTTTTAAAACGCTTACACTTGTAAAAGTCGACTATTCGCCTGCTTTTATCAGGCGCAAGAGTTTTGAGGACATTTGCTGGGCAAGATATGGGTAAATACCCTTGCCCTTGCAAATGTTCTCACTCCCAATATACGGATGATCTGTCAAGCTTGAAAGATTAGAAAAGCCGGTTTTCAGCGCATGTGTATTGTGCGCTGAAAACCGGCTTTTGCGATGCCTTTCCCGGATCCGTTTACACTCCGTATGGATCCTGGAAAGCTGCAATTTCTGGGCCATTGTGTATTTCACAGCTTCCAAGACCTTTGGAAGCAGAGCTTAGAGTGTACATTTTCTTTAGTGGTGAGATGCAAGTAGGGGAAGTGATCAGTATATGGGCTTTGCAGATGCAAATACAATATTGGACAATGTCCGTATCCAGGAATCTCTCATCATACCCCTGGACCAAAGGGATAACTCTTAAGTTAAACTGATTTAAAATCATTGCAGCAAGAGGCTTGTGTATACATGATTGTTGCCTTAATTCCAAAGCATTCTAAAATATTTTGTGCTGGCAAAAATAAAATGTAGATTACAAATTAATTTAATTTCTCTCTTCAGGTTGCCAGGCTGAAGGACAGAACATCCTTTTCACAGATGGAGAATACATCAATCAAATTACAGCATCAAAAGATGCAAGTATATTGTTTGTAACAATAAACTCTTCGAACAATTTGCTTGAAAGTATTTCTTATGGTGGCATTACTGCACAGTTGTAATTAGGTGCATGCATTATTGCCCAATGAAGTTTACACAAGGTAAATAAGTATTATTATTAATCGCAATATTTTTCCCTTCTCTCTTGTAGGATGGATTTGTAGTTCGGATATATGCAACAAGCACTGAGCCTGTACTTCAACAGGAGCTGCAGCTCAAGCTAGCCAGGAAGTGTCTACATGCTTGTGGCCTCTCCTTGTTTGATCTAGAGAAAGACTTGCACATTATTAGTAAGGATTCTTGATTTTTTTTTTTGATTGCTTTATGTCTTTAACACTGTCTTTAGAGGCTGATTTTAGTTTTGTTTTGTTGCTTTCTTCACTTTGTATACATATCTTGCCTCGACTGCATTCCTTCCTGCTCCGTGCTTAGGTGAAAGAAGTTTGGGGTGAACTCTCTCACCAGTGGGATGCACAGACCACACAGTTAGTAATGAGTAACCAGGTTTACAGAGCTTGGACATCTAAAACAACAGCGCTAGCCTGACTTGTGCTGCCCTTGTCTCTGCAGTTCCTTCTGAAAGTAGATATTCAGATAGCTGATGACACTGAGACACGGGACGACTAATGTTGGCAGCCATTGCCTTAAGAATATTTGGGCAATTTTAACCCTCAAACGGGTGGGGTTGGTGGGAAGTTCAAATTTTAAAAATTTCAAACCAGATCCCAACGATTTTAACGGAGGTGGGACGAAGGACGAGCGACCAATCCACTCTCAGGAGGCGGGTGGGTGGGTCAGTCATTTGAAAGCTTTTAAGGAGGCTGTGTACCTCCATTTTAACACATTTTATATTTTTAACTCGTGTCAGCCAGGTTTCTCTGGCCCGGTGAATCTGACAGGTAAAAGGAGGTGAGAAGGGCTGGGTCCATAAGGTAGGTGCCTTTACAGTACTGTTTGTGGGCCAGGAGGAACAGGAGTGTTTTCCCCCAGCCCAACAAGACAAACTACCCTGTAAACCGCACCCCCGATCACACTCTGATCTTAAAAACTACAGGATGTTCAGTCCCATTCAGAATGCCTCCACCCCCAACGCTCCCGCCCCCTGTTCTGAACACATGCCAATATATCTGGGGCTCAGAAAGTACTGTGATTTGAGTTGCAGAGATAAGGAGCTGCTACTGGAGCACCCAGTCTCTGCTAAGATCTCAGCTGGGGCATTGGTAGTGGCGCTGCAATTTTTACAATGCTCCTGGGTTAGGGGTGTGAAGGGGGGTGCCGAGGGCAGGGAAAGAGAGGTCAGGACCCTTGCTTGATTCCTATCCAGCATTCCCTGCTGCAACTTCGAATTTGTATTCATTGGGTGAGTACAGATTAGGTACATCTGTGCTGTCCTCCGCAAATATATTGTCAAGGTACTGGAGGGGAATTGCTGCCTGAGGAATTATACTCCAGAGAGAGAGTTAGTGGCTTCAGGAGAGAATAGAGAAGAGAACTAGATGGGTAGGGGCAATTAGGATGCATTCCTTCGACTCTGGCTTCTTGTACATCCCCCCGCTTGCATGGCATGGCCGTTAGTGGTGCTTTCAGCCCACTCGCTTCAACCCCGCCATTGACGGCCATGCCTTTAACTATCTAAGCCCTAAGCTCTGGAGTTCATTCCCTACTCCTTGCCATGCTCCACTTCCCTGTTCTCTTAAGACTCTCCTTAAAATCCACCTCTTTTAGTCACCCCTCTTAATATCACCGCCTTTGGTTTGGCGTCCTTTTTTTGTCTGGTTACGCTTCTATGAAGCACCTTGGGATGTTTTCTATGTTAAAGGTGCTATATAAATGCAAGTTGTTGTTGTTGTTGAATGCTAGCTATTGAGGTGCTATGGGTAGTCTTGGCAGCACTGGAGTGGGGATGGAAAACCCAGCCTGAAGTTCCACCTTTTGGTTTGTAGTGCTTGCTGGAAGAGTTGCATGAACTTCAGATAATAGCAGGATCTGGGAAAATGTGAGGCTATCCACTTTGGTAGGAAAAATAAAATTATTAGTTTAAATGGGGAGAGATTGCAAAATGCTGCGGTACAGAGGGATGTACATGAAACACAAAGTTAGCATGCAGGTACAGCAAGTAATTAGGAAGGCAACTGAAATGTTGGCCTTTATTGCAAGGGGGATAGAGTATAAAAGAAGGGAAATCTTGCGACAGCAGTACAGGGCGTTGGTGAGACCACACCTGGAGTACTGCGTGCAGTTTTGGTCTCCTTATTTAAGGAGGGATATACTTGCATTGGAGGCAGTTCAGAGAAGGTTCACAAGGTTGATTCCTGAGATGTAGGGGTTCCTTATGAAGAAAGGTTAGACCTATACTTATTGGAGTTGAGAAGAATGAGAGGTGATCTTATTGAAACATATACGATTCTGAAGGGGCTGGACAGGGTAGATGCAGAGACGATGTTTCCCCTCGAGGGGGAATCTAGAACTAGGGGGCATGGTTTCAGAATAAGGGGTCACCCATTTAAAATGGAGATGAAGAGGAATTTCATGAATCTTTGGAATTCTCTACCCCAGAGATTTGTGGAAGCTGGGTCATTGAATATATTTAAGGTGCAGATAGACAGATTTTTGAATGATGAGAATCAAGGGATTATGAGGCCGGGCAGGGAAGTGGAGTTGAGGCCAAGATTAGATCATCCTTGATCTTATTGAATGGCGGAGCAAGCTCGAAGGGCCAAATACTCCTGCTCCTATTTCTTCTGTTCTTATGCATCAGATTGTAATCAGTGTCACCTGACTGACTACAAAGACTCTCACTTCAAAGGTGGGCACGGCATAGGATGGTGACAACCACGCTTGAAACTCCAGCAAGAAGTTAATGGCTCTCGGACTGGGTGGGAGAAAATGGGCGGACAAAATTAATGAGGAAACAAAGGATTCAATTTAGAATACAAGTATCTATTATTAAAATTGCTGAGTGGGTTACAACATTCTATTCTATTGAAAAGTCCTGTGTCATGCTATCTTTATGTGAAAGCGCATTAAAGTGTCAACATTTGCTTGCTGTACCATTATGCCTGTAGGTGATTGTTATTTGCAACTACGTGGTGACTCAGCTTGTTTCTTAACCATTAATTCTCTGTACTATCGGCTACTGTTTAGCCAAATTAGAATTTCTCTCCCATAACTGGGACCCAAGTAATCCTGGTTCGTCATTGGTTCTGAAATCCTTTTTATTAATCTTGCATTTAATTAAACTTATGTAGGATAATTATTAGATAGTCAATTAAATGTGGAGACTTGGTTATTACAGAACAGAATTACAACACAAGTGCAGAAGAGCATGCCAGGAGCGGTGCCAGGCATACTAAAAATGAGGTGCCAACCTGGGCAAGTTGCAACACGGGACTACGTGTATTCTGAAAACACAGCTAAGCAATCTCAATCAACAGATCAGATCAAAGCTCTGCAATTCTGCCACAGAGTTGTGAATGGTAGTGGACAATTAAGCAAACTAACAGGAGGAGGTGGCTCCATGAATATCTCCATCCTCGATGATGGCGGAGTCCAGCACATGAGTGCAAAAGACGAGGCTGAAGTGTTTGCAACCATCTTCTGCCAGAAATGTCGAGTGGATGATCCATATCGGCCTCCTTCTGAAGACCCCAGCATCACCCCAGTCTAAAGCCAATTCGATTCACTCCACGTGATATCAAGAAACAGCTGAGCGCACTAGATACAGCAAAGGCTATGAACCCCGACAACATCCCGGCTGTCGTGTTGAAGACTTGTGCTCCAGAACTATAGCTGCGCCTTTAGCCAAGCTGTTCCAGTACATCGACAACACTGGCATCTACGCAACAATGTGCAAAACTGCCCAGGTATGTCATGTCCACAAAAAGCAGGACAAATCCAATCTGGCCAATTACTGCCCCATCAATCGCCTCTCAATCATCAGCAAAGTGATGGAAGGTGTCGTCGACAGTGCTATCAAGCGGCACTTAACTCACCAATAACCTGCTCATTGACACTCTGGTTTCTGCCAGGACCACTTGGCTCCAGACCTCATTACAGCCTTGGTCCAAACATGGACAAAAGAGCTGAATTCCAGAGGTGAGGTGAGAGTGACTGCCCTTGACATCAATTGTCCTTTGACCAAGTGTGGCATCAAGGAGTCTGAGTAATACTGAAATCAGTGGGAATCGGGAGGGGAAAACTCTCCACTGGCTGGAGTCCTAACTAGCACAAAGGTGGTTGGAGCTCAATCATCACAGTCCCAGGACATTGCTGCAGGAGTTCCTCAGGGCAGTGTCCAAGGCCCAGCCATCTTCAGCTATTTCATCAATGACCTTCCCTCCATCAGAAGTTGGGGATGTTTGCCATTCACAACTCTTCAGATAATGAAGCAGTCCATTCCCGCATGCAACAAGACCTGGATGACCGTCAAGCTTGGGCTGCTAAGTGGCAAATAACATTCGCGCCACACAAGTGCCAGACAATGACTGTCACCTACATGCGAGAGTCTAACCACCACTCCTTGATGTTCAATGATATTACCATCGCCAAATCCCCCACCATCAACATCCTGGGGGTCACCGTTGACCAGAAACTTAACTGGACTAGCCAAATAAATACTGTGGCAACAAGAGCATATTGGAGGTTGGGTATTCTGTGGTGAGTGTCTCGCCTCCTGACACCACAAAGCCTTTCCACCATCTGCAAGTCAGGAGTGTGATGGAATTCTCACCACTTGCCTGGATGAGTGCAGTTCCAATAACACTCGAGAAGCTCGACACCTACCATCCAGAAAGAACAAAGCAGCCCGCTTGATTGGCACCCATCCACCACCTTAAACATTCACTCGCTCCACCATGGCTGTAGTGTGCAGCATCTTCAAGATGCAGTTCAGCAACTCACCAAGGCTTCTTCAGCAGCATCTCCCAAACCTGCGACCTCTACCATCTACAAGGACAAGGGCAGCACTCGCATGGGAGCACCATCACCTGCAAGTTCCCCTCCAAGTATCACACCATCCTGACTTGGAAATATATCTCCATTCCTTCATCATTGTGGGTCAGAATCGTGGCCTCCCGAACAGCACTGTGGGATTACCTTCACCACAAGGATTGCAGCAGTTCAAGGTGGCTCGCCATCACCTTCTCGAGGGCAATTATTAGGGATGGGCAATAAATGCTGGCCTTGCCAGTGACACCCACATCTCATGAACAAATGAAGAAAACATACGACAACAATACTCAGGCCTATGACAGAGATCTTCAGTTGTTGCTCTGCTCATCTTTTTTGCTACATTTTCCCTCCCTCCCTCCCTCCCTCTCCCTTCCTGCTGCTCTTTCTCGTGCTCTCTCACCTTGCCTGCAGCGCGCTCTCTCTCTGTCTCTCTCTCTCTCTCTCTCTCTCTCTCTCTCTCTTTCTCTCTCTGTCTCTCTCTCACCCTGCCTGTCTGTGTCTCGCGCTCTCTCTCGCTCTCGTCCTGCCTGTCTTTCTTTCTCTCTCTCTCGTCCTGCCTGTTCTTTCTCTCTCTCTCTCTCTCTCTCTCTCTCTCTCTCTCTCCTTACTCGTTTCTGTTACATTGCATCCTCTCTCCAAGCTCCCCCTTTCTTCCCTGTGTCGTTCCCTTCTTGCATCTCTCCTGTGCTCCCTAAGCTCTCTCCGCTTCGTGCTGCCACCAACAACATGACCCATGCAGTCTGTTTCTTTGATTCCTGCCGGCCTGACAATGTGATCCATCAGCTGCTTGCTTTTTCACTCTGCCGCCAACCACGCGACCTCGTCAGCCGCCACTCATTCATGCCACACAGCATTAGCTGCAGCACTAACATTGCGTAACATTTAATGTTGAAAATCCTGTATTACAGCACCACCTACAGGTGTAACCAGATATGAAAGTTAGCACTTTTAAACATGATTTTCCCATCAATAAACCGCTAATAGAAAGGGTAATACAGAAATGGCTCTGTTTTGTGTCTCTTTTTCAAAAACTGCACCTAGAAATTTCCATTGACAATGTTATAGAATGGTTAATGTTTGTATTTGAACATCCTATGCTAGTGGAACATGGGGGTTACTTTATGTTTCTATACACAGCATTGCAGATTTCATGGTAACTCCTCGTGC
The DNA here is from genome assembly GCF_044704955.1 of Pristiophorus japonicus. Lineage (NCBI taxonomy): Eukaryota > Metazoa > Chordata > Chondrichthyes > Pristiophoridae > Pristiophorus > Pristiophorus japonicus. The sequence goes on from NC_091986.1 coordinate 25,276,185, forward strand.
TGACAATATTTAGGTGCTATGCAGTCAATACCCAATAAATTTCCAGCATTTAAGCCAATGTAAAAAAAAATCTTCATTATATTCATAAAATACAAAAAGATTAAGTCCTTACACGTGTTCATTTTTATCAGGTACAGGATTTGATGAGGAGTCAGCTGTTGTCGGAGCCGGCAGAGAGTTTGCACTAATGAAAACTGCTAATGGAAAGGTATGTAATAATTTTTAAAAATTTATATAGTGCCTTTAACATAGTAAAATGTCCGAAGGCACTTCACAACAGTGTTACAGACAAACAGATAAATTTAAATGTTTAGAAATAGTTCTGTTTCTTGACTCCTTTTATATAAAATAAAGCCTAGAAATTACGATGTCAGTTAATGGTATGAAGTTCTTTAGATCTTTATTTGGACGTGGTGTTAATCCATTTATTTTAAATGCATCTGATCTGATAGGCTGATCTGATCATGGACTCAGTTCCACTTCCCTGCCCGCTCCTCATAACCCTTTACTTCCTTGTCGCTCAAAAATATGTCTCTCTGCCTTAAATGTATTCAGTGACCTCCACAGCTCTCTGGGGCAGAGAATTCCACAGATTTACAACCCTCTGAGAGGAAGAAATTTCTCCTCATCTCAGTTTTAAATGGGAGGCCCCTTATTCTGAGACTATGTCCCCTAGTTTTAGTTTCCCCCACGAGTGGAAATATCCTCTCTGCATCCACTTTGTCGAGCCCCTTCATAATCTTATACGTTTCAATAAAATCACCTCACATTCTTCTGAACTCCAATGAGTATAGTATGATGCCTACTCCATTTTAATGATCTTTCACTACAGCCATCCAGATAAGAATGTACATGAGTGGCAAGTTGATTTTTCTTTTCCTTTGCCTGGTATCTGCCTGCAATGATTTTTGTATTGGTAATTTAAGGCACACATTTTTATTTCGTCCACCACTGTGTACAGGTTTGGGAAATCTACCATGCAACTATTAACCTGTAGTAACATTTTTATAATGGCATGTAATACATAGCAAAGGCTTAAGAGAGTGATTGGCCATGTTTCTGTATCTTGTATGAAGTAATTAATTAGTTCAAAATGACTTGTGTTTTGTCAAATTACGGTCCACTTTATGGATTGAGTCATTTTGGTGGTGTAATTAAGGTAGGTCTAGAATGTGGAAGCAAAAGAATCCATTGTCATGCACATCTGTTGGAATTTTTGTTCTGAGATTGTGACTTTTCTCAGCCTTTTTAAATTGAATGCTTTATAATTTTTATTAAATGCTGTGTTTTGTGAAATGTTTGAAAAAATCATGGTGCACCTCATTTATTCAGATTCTGCATACAAATGAATAAACGGGAGTCCATCGAAATGGGAGTGGTGGTGGTGTAGTAACAATGGGACCCCATACCATTTAAAAGCTTGTCTCTCAATAGTAGTGTGAGCTGACCTACATGACTGACTGGTCTTTTGATTACAAAAGGCCGTTAAAGTATTTTCAATTCATGAAAACCCATTTATAAAAAGTTGCATCCATCTCCAAAACTCGCATTGGAAACCAGAATGAAAAAAGAAACAAGATTAATGGAAAAATATTTTTGGATTAGAAAGGAAGTATAAGTTACGTTGAAGGGAGAGGGAGAATTAAAATTTTAAACTCTAACAAAGGAGAGAAAATAGGAAGAATGGGAAAATGCAGAGTGTTTCCACTTGTTTGTTATGTAGGGATAATAGTGTAAAAGATGCCCTGACATCAGAGTAGCTTTATTCCTGGAATAGTGCAACAGTATGAGCTGAAAACATAAATCATCAGGCCTAGTGTAATGCTCATTTTCTTAAGGAAAAGATCTTATAATTTCTACTTTCTACTGCTGCCTGATACAATGGACCGGATTTTGCATTAAGAATAACAGGAAGGCTAACAGCGCTCACCGTTATTAAGGGGTAAATCGGACAGCAACGTTTGCACATGCACAGTTGAACGCGGAAATTGGGAAATTACTGTCCAAGTTGCCCTGCTCCTCCAGAAGCTTCGCTACACCAGTATCTCGCTGACAAACTCCACATTCAAAGGCATGAAGGGTGTGAAATTGTGGTACTTACCCACTAGATACCTGAAAAAGTTGGGGCTTACTGCCAAACAACCTCTCTGGCATTGTAAATTTAGTTTTAAATAGATTTAAAATTTTTTAAAACATATTTTTAAAAATAATTTTTGTACTTCTCCCTCTTCCCCTCTTCCCCTCTTCCCCTCTTCCCCTCTTCCCCTCTTCCCCTCTTCCCCTCTTCCCCTCTTCCCCTCTTCCCCTCTTCCCCTCTTCCCCTCTTCCCCTCTTCCCCTCTTCCCCTCTTCCCCTCTTCCCCTCTTCCCCTCTTCCCCTCTTCCCCTCTTCCCCTCCCCCCCTTCTTTCTCTCCCTCTCAAAATCCCATGTCTTTCCCTCTCCTTGGGCCCAATTTTGGTCATGACTAGCTCCAATTTTTTTGAGTAAGTAGGTTTTTCTGGCGTAAGTTTAAAAAAAATGCCATTTTCCCCAATAAACTTTCTCCAGAGTAAGTCAGTTAGGTATAATTTTTTTTAGTTGAGCTTTTTTTTCAAAAGGGGGCGTTCCCAGCCACTTACGCCAGTTTTGGCCATTTATGCCACTTCGGCCAGCAAAAACTTACTCCAAATCGACTTGGGTCAGCATATGTGGCCAACTCTGAGAAACATTACAGGCAGTTAAGAATTCGGCGCAGGTTAGTACATTTAAAGCACCACAGTGCTGAGCTTCACACCATTTATTCTGATCTATCTTTCTTTGGTCCAATGTGGATAATCTCAGCCAGGGGAAACAACCTTTCAACATCTATTTAATCAACTTCGCTTATAGTTTTTTAACTCATTACTTGATCTAATTTAAGTTATAGGTAGATTATATGAAATATGTAACATGAAGAACATGAAGTCCTTCCCCCTCTCTGCACTGAATTCCCACTTGCCAAATTCCCAGCTTTTGCACTCCTATTTCTGACAACTCTGAGTGACCTTGAATAAATACTGCAGGATATTTATTCCCCACTCACCAGGCGAAACATCGGGGCGTCCCTTCGGCCAGGGATAGGGGCTGCGATCATCAGGTCCTGTTCACAGCCTGCAAGACACGCTGGGAGAGCGAGGCGCATGCGCACAGACCCCACTGCGTATGCGGACAGCTGCCGGCAGTGTTTTCTGCGCTGGGTTGTTGCTCCGCCCCCCCCCCCCCCCCCCCCCCAGCACTATGTACGCCACGCTAGGACACGGGAGACTCGGCAGAGCGGGCAGGATGGGGTGACTTTTTCGGCGCCATTTCCAGCGTGCAAAGTCGGCGCATTTGGGGTAAGTGCGCCAAAAAAAGGTGTTGGGGAAAATTGGGCCCCTTATTTCACTTTCTGTACATGATTTGGCATTGAATTAAATATTTTAACTTGCCCTTGCTGGTTTAGACTCTGCGGGCCCAAGTTTCTGATATCCGCTAGAACGGCGCAACTCCGAAAGGCTCGTCTATTTTGTGGAATGAAAAGCGCGCCAAAAACTTACCCCTCAATTCTCCGAGTGCAGCAGGCCTGTTCAGCAGTCAGCGCAATGCAGCACAACAGCAGGGGGCGGAGCTACAGCCCTGGGCCAAAAAGAGTGCTGGCAGCTACGCGCTTGCACAGTGGAGTCTGCGCACGTGCGCAGTAGCTACTGGCACCCAGATTCTGTGTGCGTGTGCTGCCGGCTGTGTGGGAGGGGCCCGAAGCACGCAGCCCCTAGCCCTGGCTGAATGACTCCTGGAGCGGGAAGAGTGCAGATTTCCAGCATGCAGCCCCTGGCCGAATGGGCTCCTGCAGAGTGCAGATTTCCAGCCTGCAGCACGCAGCCCCTAGCCCCTAGCCCTGGCCGGGCTCCCGGTGCTCCCGAACGGGTAGGTGCAGTAGGAACTTTTTATTGATTGATTTATTGAATGATTTTTTTAATTTATAGATTTATTGTTTTATTTATCATTTATTATTGATTATTTTTAAAAGTGAAGTGTTTAATACTTTGGAAAATGCCCTAACTTCCCTCTAACCTCCCTCCACCCCCCCCCCCCCCCCCAAATCTCTGGTTTACCTGCGCCTAATTCTAAAGTGTACGCAAGGATTTTCTGAGCGTACAAAAGTCGACACTTACTCCGTTCTAAGTTAGTTTGGAGTAACTTTTCGGTGCCTGAACTTGCAAAACAGACATAAGCGGCTGGTAACGCCCCCTTTGGGGGAAAAAAAACTGAACTAAAACGAAACTAAACTAACTCACTAGAACTAGAGCAAATTAAATGCCGAGAATTGCGATTTCTAAGATACTCCAAACTAAACTAGTTGCTCCAAAAAAATAGGAGCAACTCCACCCGAAACTTGGGCCCCTTCTGTGCTGTATGATTCTATGACTAACCACTGTAAAACCATATAAAATCGCAACTAAAAATGCAATTGAAATTGAAGATGCTCATTTTTGTCACAAAAAATCATGTTCCAAAATATGTAATCCACATATATTAGAATTAGCGACTCCATGTAAATTTTTGCAGGCTGGCTTTTGCTAGAAAAAGCACATTTTATTTTACTGCGATGATCATCAGTCTCACAGAATTCTACAGTAAGTTAACGATCAGCCATACAAGACCACATCACATTACTGAGTTAGTACTGGGTTGTTTATTAACTACTCATGATCAACATCCTAGAAAGAATTAATTTCAACTTCAATTATGCCAATACTCAGCCCTTGGCCAAATTATACAGATCACAAATTAGACATCTAACCAAAGGAGTCCATTCAAAGAGCAATCCAGTTAGTCCCACTCCCCTGCTCTTTCCCCATATCCCTGCAATTTTTTTCTCCTTCAACCATTTCCCTGCAATTTCTTCTCAAATCTGCAGGCTTGTAGATAAAGCATGATGGATGTTGCTATACTGCTTGAAAAGTGATAGAATATGGATATTTGAATTGTGCAGTTATTTTTTTTTTAAAGTTCATTTTCCTTTCGTCCCTAGATGTATTATACTGGCAAATATCAGAGCCTTGGAATCAAACAAGGAGGTCCTACTGCAGGGAAATGGGTTGAGCTGCCCATTACAAAATCACCAAAGATTGTACAGTTCTCTGTGGGCCATGATGGTTCTCATGCCTTAATGGTGGCTGAAGATGGAAGTGTTTTCTTCACGGGGTTGGCTAGTAAAGGAGAGGATGGCGAATCAGGTACAAGCTTGGAAGTGGGCGTATTTAATGTAAGAATGTTTCGTGTATGTCATTTGCTGATAATGAAATAGTCATGAGCATATAAAACTGCACAACCATTTCAGGGCACGAGTTCTTCTAAGAGCAGGGAGTATAAAATTGTAGTGGTAGTCAGACATGTATGACCACAACAAACAGGAAAATGACTAGCGCTATTGGAAATGATAGAAATGAGTTTGATGGGACCCTACTTTATGAAGAGTTCCAAAAGGATTATTTTAATGCGCACTAATCCGTCAAAGCTAACTCTATGCCATTTAAAAAAAAAAATAAGGAATAACGCAAGATTTTGATTTTATATTCAGAGCTATGAACAATGAAAAAAATTGCTTCCTGGAAGAAAAAAAATGCGCAACAATAAAGACCCTCTGGTCCATCGAACCCATCCCACACAATTGCGATACCTTGTGTATCAAAATATTCACTCTACCCCACCCCAAACCACGTGATCTCCAGAACCCAGGCAAATCTGTGAAATTCCTCTCCGACCCATCTAGGTAATCCAGAAGATAAATCTGGCGCTCAGTCCCCTGCAGCACCTTGCCCTCAAAGAGGTGATCTCAACCCCAGCCAGAAACGGGTCCAGCTCTCAAAGTAATTCAGCGAATCAGCATCTACCGCACAAGATGGCAGCCTGTTCCAGAGATTCACCATTCTCTGCAAAAAGGACCACCCCCTGACATCTCATGTTTAAATGGATACACAGGCCAGGTCCAAGATCACCCCAACCTCTGTCGTTGAGCTGCAGTACGCAGACGATGCCTGCGTCTGCGCACGTTCTGAGGCTGAACTCCAGGATATAGTCGATGTATTCACCGAGGCATATGAAAGCATAGGCCTTGCTCTTAACATCCGTAAGACAAAAATCCTCCACCAGCCTGTCTTCGCCGCACAGCACTGCACCCCACGCACCAGTCATCAAGATTCACGGCGCGGTCCTCAATAACGTGGACCACTTCCCATACTTCGGGAGCCTCGTATCAACAAAGGCAGACATTGATGCAGAGATTCAACACCGCCTCCAGTGCGCCAGTGCAGCTTTCGGCCGTCTGAGGAAAAGAGTGTTCGAAGAGCAGGCCCTCAAACCTACCAGCAAGCTCATGGTCTACAGGGCTGTAGTAATACATGCCCTCCTGTATGGATCAGAGGCATGGACGATATACAGAAGACACCTCAAGTCGCTGGAGATATATCACCAACAATGTCTCCGCAAGATCCTGCAAATCCCCTGGGATTCCCAGCATTGAAGCACTGACCACACTCGATCAGCTTCGCTGGGCAGGCCACATAGTTCGCATGCCAGATACGTGACTCCCTAAATAGTTTGCTCTATGCAGAGCTCCTTCACGGCAAACAAGCCAAAGGTGGGCAGCAGAAACGTTACAAGGGCACCCTCAAAGCTTCCCTGGTAAAGTTCGACATCACCACTGACACCTGGGAGTCCCTGGCCGAAGACCGCCCTAGGTGGAGAAAGTGCATCCGGGAGGGCGTTGAGCTCTGCGAATCTCAACGCTGCGAGCGTGAAGAGGTCAGGCACATGCAGCGGAAGGAATGTGCGGCAAATCAGTTCCCCCCCCCCCCCCCCCCCCGACGAATGTCTGTCCCACCTGTGACAGGGTCTGTGGCTCTCGTATTGGACTATTCAGCCACCAAATAACTCACTTTAGGAGTGGAAGCAAGTCTGAAGATGAAATGGATACACGCAATTTTAAGTGATTACAGGCATCAGTGGTTTACGATGAGTAAAAATAGAAAAATCTTTATCCAAGTTTCTAAGTCATTGGTCTAGCTGCTCTGTCCCAGGAGTTTAAAAAAAAAAATGTTTTATCTGGATTACTGACTTGATTCAAATTACTCCCTGATGTCCGAAGGGGATGGGCAATACGAAGCAATATATAAGTACCACTTTAAAACTTAATGTTTAAAATTTCCCACTCTGAACACACCCCATTTGGAGGAGCTTACCATCCAGTGCTGTCAGTGATCGGGTGGAGATACCTGTATCATGGGTTCATTTTATTGTGGTTTGCCACTTGAAACTGGCTTACAAGCTGATGTGCAGCCACCCAACCACAAGGTGAACATGCTTCCAGCTGAGTACGCTGCATAAACAAAAGTATTGTCATTCCATCTGAGAGTCTTATCATTTTCATGCAACTGTCCTCCTGAGAGAAGGCCTGGACGTTTAAGATTTAAACACAAACTGAGTGCAAAGTATAATCCAGGCCCAAGAGGGCTAATTATCTCTGCAATTGTCTTTCTTTTCATTAAACATAACCATTAACGTGTATACTACAATAGAAATGTATAGCCATTGACATAGATTTTCTACATTGTAGCTAAAAGCAGGCGCCAACCAAAACCTTATAAGCCAAAGAAAATGATCAAAATGGAAAGTAAAACAGCAGTCAATACAGCATGTAATAATGGAAGCAGCGCTATCACAACAAAGGAGGGAGAACTGTACATGTTTGGAAAAGATGCTGTTTACTGTGATAGCTCAGGTTGGTAATCTAAAATGGTCAATACATGTTTGTATTTTGTCTTCCTGCCAAAACCTTTTCTTCAGTGATCCTTCATTTGGTTAAGCATATATTCTTAAACGTTTTAAAATGTAATTCTATAAATAGGTCTTGTGACTGAGTTGAAGGGCCACTTTGTGATGCAAGTAGCCATGGGTAAAGCTCACGCCTGTGTATTAACAAAGAATGGAGAAGTTTGGACATTTGGTGTGAACAATAAAGGCCAATGTGGAAGGGAGACTGGTGCACTCTGTCAAGGGGGGAAAGGTAAGCAGTGTCATTCAGGAGCAGCTCATACTTTCACTTTGTGAGATGTATATTTGTTGTCGGGAACATTCCATAACAGATTTTTTACCAAAATGTATAATCCATTTCCTTTGAGCAAACTGATTGTTGCCAGGAACTTTGTAAAGGCTATTACCTTGTAAAAATACTCTGATGTAAATGCAAACATCTGTCAACATCTGAAAAGAGAAAAGGTTAATGTTTTGTGTGGAGGTCTTTGTAAAAGTGTTGCATTATTTTTAAAATAGGAGGGAATTTTAATATGTCAGCATCCTGCCATGGAGATCCAAACAAGTCTCCATTTGCACCTATAGTCTTGCCAATGATTTGGGGTGACTGATGTGTGCCAGGGACAGCGCTCTTGATTTTCATGGACGATGGTGCTTTGGATCGGCCTGGATACAGGTGCCAAAGCTGGGGAAAGATAATTCAGGCATGGATGCTGCAAACGTCAGTATTACGAAGTTCTTTCATAACCTGGTTGGTTATATTAGACCTAGACTGGTTTGAAGCTTGCCTGAAGTGAACAAAGCTACTTGGATGTTATCATTTAATAGCTTTGAGTGCAGGTGGTACAGGAAAATGTCCCTCTAAATTGAAGTTATTTCTTCCAAGGTAGTAGCTACATTTTTTTAAAAAAGCATGTATCTATGATCATGAGTAATTAAAACTGAAAGTTTCTTATATAAGGTGAGATGGTTCAGTGCTAAAGATTGTTACATTTTTGCACCCGGCATAAGCTTTTATATCTCTTGAGTCATACCAGCTCTCCATATGGCCATTCTGACTGAGACAACCAATTAGTGCTTCACTGTTGAACTTTTTTGATGAGCACTAGTACTTTGAGCTCATTCAGACTTGTTACACTTACCATGTTGTGTCAAATATGAAAATAGCAACAACAGCTATCCTCTTTCCCCGTTGGACGTTGTGCTGGAATGGTTAGAGCATGGTGATTGAGACCCTCAAATATCCAGTGCTATGACATGCAGGAGCAGTGCCTTGTGCTTTCCTCCCAGCATTGCAGTTTTGCAAGGTGTGTAACCTATTGAAGGCTGACTCGCTAGAAGATGATGCATGGGGATGAGATGGCATCCTTGGATATTTCACACATTGACAAATAGGAAAAATCCACAGGCACTTCAATACATTGTGCACAATCATTTATTGGTGTGAATAGTCTTATTCTTGTCCATGTTTTAATTTGAGTCAATGGATGTTAAATAAATATTAAGACTAATTTAGGCAGAAATACTGTGAATTTAAGTGTCCCATGTGTTTGTTTTTGAGTAGGTTTCAATGTGGAAAACATGGCAACAGCAATGGATGAGGATTTAGAAGAGGAGCTGGATGAAAAGGATGAGAAATCCATAATGTGCCCCCCTGGGATGCACAAATGGAAGCTGGACCAGTGCATGGTCTGCACTGTGTGTGGAGACTGCACAGGCTATGGAGCCAGTTGTGTCAGCAGTGGGCGACCAGACAGAGTCCCTGGAGGGTAGGTTCACAATGTGCTATTGTTTCATATTGAGCCAGTAATGTATGTCTTAAAGAATCAAACAGTAAAATGAATAACTGAGAAATGTACTGAAGGGTTGACAAACATAATCTGTAACAAAAGCAAAATGCTACAGATGCTGGAAATCTGAAATAACAATAGAAAGTGCTGGAAACACATAGCAGGTCAGGCAGCATCTGTGGAAAAAGAGAGTTTAATGTTTAAGGTCAATGATCTTTCATCAAAATATGATCTGTAGTCTAGTCAATTTAATTATGCACCTGCTTGAAGCAAAATGACCCATTTCTTTGCCTGCCAGAAGCCGCATTTCAAAACTGTCACGTTAATTTTTTTAAATCAACCACCATAAAAATGCTCATCTTGCAGCATCTTTGTTAATCATGTGGAGGTCTTGTGTTTTTTATGTATGGATTAGCTTTGCTTAACAAAAATCTGGTTGAATGTGGTGAGCCAGTTGACATTCAGTTGTGGGAACTCCTGGAATTCTTTCATCTCTGTATTTGAGATTGTATTGTAAATCTTCCTCATTCAAATGCCACATGAAATATGATTCATGGCCTTGTAAGTAAAGTAAGAGAAGATTGGAAACCACACCACACAGAAATTCCTTTTCTTTAAAAATAACGTGTCTTTTCTGTCTTTTTGTCCAGTGATGTTCCCTCACTCAGTTGTATTCTGAACCAGACTTCAGTCTTTTATCGCTTATTGTTGGCAATGGCTTCCTTGTCAAATTTCTCCAAGAAAAAGTGTTTGTTACACTATTACTAAATACAGCCTTTCATCCAGCCAGATGTGCTTTTATAGCCACTTGGTTACATCGTCTAACAGAATATCTGGCTAATAAAGCCGTGTAGAAAATGCTCACTTTAGATCAGTGTATCAATTCCTCCAGAAGCCATAATAAGCCATTCTCAAGGCACTTTCGAAGTGAGGATATATTTATGCCTGACTCGGGTTTCTTTACGTGGAAGATTCTGTCAGATCAGCGCCGCTCTGGCACAAACTGCTGTGGCAGTTGCCAGAATGCTAGGCTGAATACAACCCAGATTGTTGCAGCAGTCCACAGGAAGACTTATGATCTGGAGGTCATGACGTCCATTTGATGATCCTTGCTGTGCAAATGTGCATGGCTAAGAATTTCAGTTCTTGATGGGTGTCCAAATTAAACTCTGGCATTACCTTTCTTAAAGGTCTATACAATTAAATGGAAGCCACCCTAAAGGGCACAAGTTAAGTTTAAAAGTTACCCTGAACATGACTTCAACTCCTTCACTCACCAGCAATTAATTGAGGTCATGGCTTCTGAGGTGCAGATCCACATTTGATTTTTTTTTAAGCAAGTGAGATTTTGGTTTTGATCATGCAATGCCAGGCACTCAATGTGCACATGGATCTCTTGCTCCTTGGTCTAAGCCCTATAAGGTGCCCAATGTGCTCAAATACATATAAGTAGAGCAGAGGGGTTTTGGAGCCAGCTTTCAAACTGAAATCAAACTCATTATGCTCTGACTTTCATGAAAATTTGGCAGCTGCTCCATAATGGAGTGGTCTATATATCTGCTGCCCCTCCCTTCCACAGCAGAAAGTCGGAGTGCAGAACAGGCAGCTTGGCAGCCCTTGGGTTGCTAGCATGTGCCCTGGAGCGCCAGAAAATGATGTATTGAAGTGAGCTCAATTATATGTGGGTGTTTATGTTATATGACTGCCCGTTTGTCTCATTAGATACTTCGGCAGGGGAGGACAACCCTACTATATATATCTCTCCCACAATTCAGCGGAGTGTTTTTGATCGGGACCAACCTGTTAAATGAAGCACCTGCTGCTTTTTCAAGCTAAAGGATGTAGTTTAATATAAATGTATAAAAATTGAAGATGGTGATACTAGTGGAAACAATTTGTGATTTGTTCAGGAGATTGCCTGACAGCTGGCAATTCTCAAAAGATGCATATTTTGTTTTGGGGTGAGAGTCTCACAAAGTAACTGCAGTTAAATTACCGATAAGCTTGTTGCCAGGACACTCGCAACAAGTGTTTTTGCTAAATTTCTGTTGGTAGCAGTAACATTTTTCAACCTTTGGGCACCTATGCATTTTATCTCTTTCCAGATAAATGGCTGATTAGATCCTTTCCAGAATGTAGCACCTGCATTTATCCAACAATTTCTGAGATTTGAGTTAAGGGTTTATTGTAAATGGAGAAGAATACCAGTCACTGCAGGATATTGTGTGCTTGAGAAGCCATTTCTCTGACCCTCAGGTTGTACTATCGCTACCATTAGCACAATCGAGGTGTGCCATTGATAGTGAAACTATCTATACCTTAGGTTTTCTGATCAAGTTCTCCAGTCTTGGACACTGTAGTGAATATCCTAAGGCTGATGCCAGCAGCTATATTTATAGTTAATGAATCAAGGCAACTCATGAGGCAACTGTTACTGAACCTGGTCGCTAACTCACTTCCATAATCCCAAAAAGGCCAGATTGAGTGCACTGGCTGCTCATTGAGATAGTAAACTGCAGTGGACTATGCACTTCACTTTCTAGTCTCTAGCCCATCTCGCTGTAGTGTCTGCTTCCTTCACAAGGTTGGACGTAGTCAATTGGGGGTGTAATCAAGTCAAACTTCCACACCTTTCTGCTCAACACCATGCTCAGATTCAGAGCTTCATGATGGGTGCTTTCAGCAGGTGTAAGGTCCACCCTAGCAGTGGGACTCGATAAGCAGAGTTCCCAATCACTCATTTGGAAAGCTCATCCATCATGATTTTTGATCAAAGTGAGGCCCAAGGTTGTGTTTCTCTAAATAGAATTTCTGAAGTATCATAATTTCAACTAAATGGCAAATAGGTGATCAGTTATGGCTCATGATGGTTGCTAGGCATTAAATGTAATCTGAATCTTGGTGTTAGATTTTAGTTTTTGCATTGCCTTGCCCTGAAGTATTTGGTACTCTATTCAGAGAACTAAGTGTGTTTCAGGACACGGTATTGTATACGAGAGTGGAGGAAGATCATCTGATCAAAGCAGCAAAGGACGCTGTCACGAAATGTGTTTTCTCTCTCTCAGCTGCCCTAATTAGAAGTGAAATTCAGTCAACGCATGAGGAAGACTATAGCTCCAATTTCAATTCTTCGTACTCCGACCAGAATGTACCTGAGTCTTGCGTGCATCCTCAATTTATATACAATTTCTCAGTTTATTATATATTGTACATCCGCCTTTTCATATTTTCTTTAAAATCTTTATAAAAATATTTAGTTTGGTTGACTTGTGTGATCAAGTTCCAATTCTGTAAAAGTCCAAATCAATTGCATCAACCGTCACAGCATTTAGTCTAATATTACTTGTCGGCTCTGGTTTCACTGCTGTACGTTTCTCTCCACATTACTGACTGCCGCATTATCTTTTTGCTGATTCATCTTCAGTTTGTTCTAAATCTTGTATGTTATAACTTGTAAAGTCAGTGCTGCATCTGTTGTGTTTGTGGGTGTCTGATAAAAGGTAACTGCATTAGTGGATTATAATAAACACTGGGAACATGTATAGAGAAGTCTTCATTTGCTTCAATTGCATGTTTTTATCGTGGTCTATTTTAGGCTTTGTGGATGTGGGTCTGGTGAGTCTGGTTGCGCTTTATGTGGTTGCTGTAAGGCCTGTGCCCGCGAGCTGGATGGACAAGAGGCAAGGCAGCGAGGGATTCTTGATGCTGTTAAAGAGATGATCCCTTTAGATCTTCTTTTAGGTGAGTGTTTTTAACAGCACAAATTGATCTCTCTGAAGTTCCGCTTAGCTGGTAACGAAACAAGATCCAACAATGTGTGTTAGCAGAATTCCTGCAGTGTGTTTAAAATTTCAGCCAAAAGGAAAATAAGTTTTTTTTGAAATACAATTGGTTTGCCCTGCAATTTCAGATTAATGAGTTTTATGGGTACCAGTTTAGATCTTTACAATCCACCTGAAGTAACTCATTTGATACGACTTTTAACGTTGGGTTGGAGAAGGATATAATATTAAATGATGCCGTAAAATATATTTCATAGAATCCTAGAAATTCCTACACAGCTGGAGGCCCTTTGGCACACCGAACCTATGGGCATTGCTAGCTCTCTAACTGGAGCTCTCTACTCTACCCTCATTTCCCTTCCTTGTATCCTTTTTATCATTTTCCTTTTTAAATACATACCCACTTTGCTTTTAATTAATGTGAATGTTTCTGCTTTGATGACGATTTTGTGGTGAAGAATTCCAGGCACTTATTTGCAAGACTTAATCACGAGTAACTACATTTTAGTTTATCGTGGATGACTGCAGGTGATTAATTCTGCACGTTCAACTCTAACAATTGGAAAAACTATTTGCTGTTTTTATAAAATATCATAGCAATGCAGTATTTCGTTATTGGCAGCTCTACACAACATAACAGAAAACATTGCATTAAATTTAGTTTGTTGCATGTTGGAAGAATATCGTTTATCTGTAAAAAGCAGAAAAAAAGCTTTCAGTAAAACCCACATTGCTCTGTACAAAATGAATGAAATGATTACTATAAATTCAAAATTTTAACTGCTAAAATAAACTCTCATAAATAGGGTTTGGGGAGATTTTTGCTGTTCCATATTGCTAGAAGATTAAATGAAATTGAGAATATTGAATATTTCAATGCAATATGATTCCAGTGCACACACTGGTTTTGTTTTCTTTAAATAATTATGATTCCTTCAGCAGGACCTGTCCCACCAGGAGTTAATATAGAAGAACATATTCAGCTAAGGCAAGAAGAAAAGAGGCAGCGGTTGAGCAGAAGACACAGGCTAGAAGCAGTGAGAGGTATGCTTTCCATAACGGCTTGAGTGACAGTTGACATTCTTCTAAAGTGGTGTTTTTCGAACACAAGTAAAATATTATTTTTACACATTTTAAAGATTCTGAATGGATGACTGCTTAACATTTTAATCCCCATAATCATGCACAATATCAAAACCTAAATTTGAAGTGTCATCCTGAATGATTTAAAACAACTAATGGTTATAGTACAATCTTCAATTCTGCAACTGCACTTTGATCTGATTAAGCATTTGTATGTAATCTGCTTAATTAATTGTGCCCTAAATTCCACCATACAATCTACTGGAGAATGCACTGTAGCTATAATATACAGCACATTTTAGCTGGCCTAAAAAGTACTCTCAATTTAAAAAGTTGAATCATAACTAACAACAACTTGTAATTGTATAGTGCCTTTAATGTAGTAAAATGTTCCAAAGTACTTCACAGGAGCGATAATTAAACTAAATCTGACACTGAACCACATGAGATATTAGGACAGTTGGCCAAAGAGGCAGGTTTTAAGGAGCATTTTAAAGGAGGAGAGAGTGTTGGGAAGGGAATTCCAGAGCTTAGGGCCTAGGCAACTGAAGGCACAGCTGCCAATGGTGGGGTGAAGAAAAGCAGAATTGGAGGAGCGTAGAGATCTTTAGGGCTGGAAGAAGTTACAGAGATGGGAAGGGGTGAGGCCACAGATAATTTGAAAACCAGAATGAGAATTTTAAAATAAGTAGTCTTTCAGGTGAACAAATTAAGACTTTTTACAAACTCTTGAAGACTGCAGAGAAACATCTTCAGCCGAGTTGTTTGCATATTCTCAATTGTCTAAAGAAGTCAATATGCATCATATTGTCCACCTTGGATGGTTACTGTTTTGACCGAGCTGCAGCCACACAGCCTCAGCACCTATTGCTGACTTTAGGTACTTGTAGGGTACGGGGAGCTCACCAGAAGGGGCTTGACTGCTCCACACAGCAACTGTGGCGCATGAGTGGACTTGAACTTCAAGCAAATTCAAATTACAAAGAAAGATTTGTATTTATATAATTCCTCATCATGTCTCATAGAAACATAGAAACATAGAAAATAGGTGCAGGAGTAGGCCATTCGGCCCTTCTAGCCTGCACCGCCATTCAATGAGTTCATGGCTGAACATTCAACTTCAGTACCCCATTCCTGCTTTCTCGCCATACCCCTTGATCCCCCTAGTAGTAAGGACCTCATCTAACTCCTTTTTGAATATATTTAGTGAATTGGCCTCAACAACTTTCTGTGGTAGAGAATTCCACAGGTTCACCACTCTCTGGGTGAAGAAGTTCCTCCGCATCTCAGTCCTAAATGGCTTACCCCTTATCCTTAGACTGTGACCTCTGGTTCTGGACTTCCCCAACATTGGGAACATTCTTCCTGCATCTAACCTGTCTAACCCCGTCAGAATTTTAAATGTTTCTATGAGGTCCCCTCTCATTCTTCTGAACTCCAGTGAATACAAGCCCAGTTGATCCAGTCTTTCTTGATAGGTCAGTCCCGCCATCCCGGGAATCAGTCTGGTGAACCTTCGCTGCACTCCCTCAATAGCAAGAATGTCCTTCCTCAGGTTAGGACCTCGAGGTGCTTCATAGACAATGAATTACTTTGAAATGCAGTTATAGGCAAATTATATAGCAGCTGTTGGAGGCTCAGAAGGGTCCCACAAACAGTAATGAGATAAGTAATCGATTAATTTTGTTTTTGATACTGGTAGAGAATATTTGTCAGGATGTAGAATTTCCTACTTTTTAAATAGTGCCATGGGATCTTTAATGTTCACCTGAATCATGGGAATAGACAGCGGAGGCCCTGATTTAATGTCTCATCTAAAGAATAGTACCTCAGACAATAGAGCACGCCTTCATTTTTGCATTGGGATGTCTGTCTAAGTTATGAACTTTGAAACCCCAACTTGGAGCTTGAATCCACAGCTTTTGACCCAGAGACACAAGTCCTGCACTAATTAGATTGGTAAATATCTAAACTTGGCAACATTCCTTTTCCCCATGCTCATATCATTTGCTGATCATGGATCTTTAATATTAAAAGTAATATAATTTATTTTCCCTTGGCTTTTTCTCTACTCCAGTTGTCCATGTCAATACAGTGTGGACATTTTTAGATTAGTTAATTGTCCTAATTCTCTTAGTCTTACCTTTTTAATAGGTTGGAATATTGCATTGCTTCTGCTCTGTTATGAAGTGTTGCAAGTATATGTTCCAATACAATAATTACCAATTTAGGTGCACAGTATTTCTTTACTGAAAAGTGACCACTGTTTGGGTGAAGACATGCCCTAAAGACTATAAAATTTATTTGCAACAAAATATAGAAGCTTATTATGACACGGGAGTAATGATTTCATAAAAAGTATAATTCACAAAAACGATCATGGCAATCTGCATCAGTAGTTGTTTTAAAATGGGAAACCACATTTGTGCTATAAATGTTTTGCCTACATCACTATAAATTCTCAACATCTTGCTACCAGGGAGGTCATCATGATTGTTCGTGAGAGCAAGGGGTTTATTTAATTTTATTTGGAACCATATTTTCAAAGCAGCTGCATAATGACCTTTTATAATGAGATTTTATTTTAGAAGTAAGTTATTTTGTCCTAAAAGATGTACAAAATTACATTGTAGTGAAATAAATTTTCCTAAACAGGCATTTTTGTAGTGTGCATTTTAACATAGTAATATAGGAAATAAAATCTAAGCTACCACTTTAGCATGGCAACTGGACTCTAGTCTACAAAATTCATAATTGTGAATTTGAGATTTGTATTGCACTGTCATTGATTAAACAGAGCACACTAGAATTTGTTTGAAATTTGTTACGTTTATACTTTGTCATGCTATCACTTTACTATTCATTGATGTTTTTCCTTAATTTTTTATACCATATTACTACCTTCAATGTATCCTTTTACTCATGCCTCAAATACAGTAGATGCCATTTTCCTTTTTATATTATAGACAAACTATTTTTTGCTTTTAATTTTGACAGTTATTTAATTTGTGAGCTTTCCTATGCATGTGCAAGTTATTTCTCCTCAGGCCCCATTGTATTTCCTGGTCCCATTTATTTGAATCATCGAGAACAGGCCATAGCCAGGCTAAGACCCCTTCCAGCAAAGCTAAAGCATAAACGGGACAAGCATAAAGGTACTTGGTCATCCTTCCTTACTGGCTGGAGGACTACAACCTATCCTGCCAGTCATATTCTTCTGTCAGCCAAGTCTCTGTCTAATGTGGACAACTACAGAACTGATTCTGCTTTTTATGTCTTAATGTTGAGTAACCCGAGGAGAAAATAAAGCTCTCTGGTTTAAGATTGGTTCAGGTGGAATGGGAACATTGCTTAGTTGCTTTACTTTGTACAAGAAAGAATGCCTCTTGCTTTTATTCAGATGTTTGTACTTTGTCATTGTTTCGTTCTGAAATTGTGCAATTCCATTTTGAAGAATGGTGATTGTTATATTAAAGAAAGGGAGAATAATTTATATGCTAAAATGTTACTCTGCTTACAGGTTGCTGTACGTTATATAAATTGCTGCATTCCATTTATGCTTTCTGTATTCTTGAGTTGAAAGAAACTTGTCAGCTGATTTGTCTTGATGACTGCTATTAACCCTTTCCAGTCAAAAATATCTTGATAGTAAATGGTCACTTTGTTTCATTGACCATCTATCTGTATTTGCATGCACGCTCCAGCTAATGGATAATGGTGAGATGTGCAATTTAACACGCCTCATGGTCCACAATTGACTGACTTATAGTTTCAGGGTCTCATTAATGAGCAGAATCAATTGGCTATCTTGTTTCCCTTTGCAGATTCTATTTTGAGACACAAATTTAAATTTTGAGGTTTGTTGGTCCATGTACCAAAGAAAATTGGAAATAATTAAATTACTAAACTCATTTAGCCTGGTTTATGATGGAATTAGAGAAGCAATAGTGACATGAGTAGTTACTTTGTAATGAGAATACTCGTGTAAATTGCCTCCTTTTGTACAGTATTAATAATCTCTAACATTTAATCTGAGTCGGGCAAAGGGAAGATCCGATTGCTCCTTGTAAAATATGTGCTTGGTACATACTTTTTGTTTTGACTGAAAAGAGTTAAATGTGTGAATTTTCATCTTGAACCTGAACTCTGCTTACAAAATTTAATTGCAAGTAACCAGTCTGATTTTAATTTCTCCACATTTAAAGTAAATCAGAGGTTTCATCAGTATTTATTAAAACTGTATAGATTGATCCTTGATCTCATGTTACTCATTTGTCAACTTGGGCACAATTCTGCATTGAGTTCTGGGTCAAGCAACCCATTTTTTTCCTTGGACTAAATACTCAAGGATTGAATGCGCAGTTAACTATCGTGTTGTCACCAGGCTTCTTTGATGTATTGGCACTAATATACTTTATGAAGATTGTACTTCAGCTTTAATTGCACTTGGGCTTTAATATCGCGTGACGCTTTTCAATAAATTATCATCTCGAGTTGTTCCCACCACTAGAGTGACGGATTGGTAACTACCAGTACTTTGTGTTATGTACTTCAGATATACTACAAATTTAGAAAGATAATTGTACTGCTGGGTGTTTTTCACACTTTGAAGTACCATTGTATTAACATTTTTCTCAAAACTTTGCTGAAATCCTAGTGGCAATGCTTTATTTTCCAGATCGTGATTTTTTTTATGTTCATTTATAAACTGTTGATTCTAGGTAATTGGTAGTAATCATACAGCCATACCACACATTTTTCTTGTATTTTGGTTGCACGATTAGTAGCATATGAATGTTAAAATTGAATATCCACACTTCTTTTCTGAGCATGTTCCTCTGGAGAAAATGGTTATGTAATGGGAAGTGTACCTGGCTGTGCACTTTGTTACTGATGTGTTAAACATTCGAATTGAAGCTTTTGGTCCCTGTAGTCTAACACCAGTTAGCCTACATACAACAGATACTGGAACCTCACAAGCGGAAGACCTGTGAACACTTTGCTGATGACTTGCCTTATACTGCTGAATGATCCCCTACGCCACTGTTTTGCTTTGAGCTGTACCATTTGAATCCTTTTTCTGCCTTGATCAGTCACTTATCTCCCACACCAGAACAAGTCGGCAGTTGTTCATGAATTCTTTACCAAGTTTCTCATTTATTTGTAGCTTACATCTACAGTTTTGTCTTTAATCAATGCAGTCTTTAGTTGTACCATTGCAGCCTAACCCAATCGGACCAACTCTAGTAGATCCTGCCTTGGCCACGAGTTGATGTCAGCACTGAGTTTTGAAGTTTTCACCATATGAATCCTTCCCAGTGGCTACCTTGAATGAAATCCATCTTTTCTGTTTTCCTTCACTGCATAGTGATTTGATCTTAATCTGAAATTCAGCACAAGGTGGAAAGCTGTTATGGCTGAAGAATGTTGAAGCTGGACTTCTCTTGACACTAGAGAATTGTGTCGCCTTGTCTCTTTTTCCTGCCCAGTAAGGTGGTCATGTGGGATTATTTCTCCCCCGCCCCCCCCCCCCCCCACCACCACCACCACCACACCCCAGTTGCAGGTATAGTTTAGATGTCACCGGAAGCACCCATTCATGTGTAACTTAACCAAGATCAAGGATATAGGTGCATTGTTGGCTCCATAGTTGTGAAGGCATTAACTATTATTCTGGTTGCCATATGATGCTTGCAACCAAGCATTCAGAGTAAGCCAAGACAGAGAAAAAGTCATTTGGCCATGGAGCTCATTCTTCTAGTACTCTTAACTCTCCTAGCCTAGACTCCATCATTTTAAATGCCCTTTTAATGACTTTGAATGTAATCAGTTACTTGGAGGAACATGTCCAAAATATCTTTTGAGTAATCTTCTCATTTTGGTTCAAATTTACTTCAACAGTTCAAATATACATAATGCTAGTTTTAATTTATGTCCTTTGGTCTGGCTTACTTTGATTAATGAGTGAGTGAAAACAAATACTCCAGCCTAACATCAGGGAAGATTTAATACAAAAGCAAAATGCTGCAGATGCTGGAATCATGAAATAAAAACAGAAAATGCTGGAAATACTCAGCAGGTCAGGTTGCATCTGTGGAGAGAGAAACAGAGTTAATGTTTCAGGTCGATGACCTTTCGTCAGATCTATATCATTGTTTTTGATTCCAAACATAAACTCCACTCCCTTGGCACTGACCCCTCTAGACCGCAGAAATTACAAGCGGCCTGAGTGCCCGTGAACCAACTTATAAACTTATTGCACAGGACTGCTCCGTGCAACACCTGCAGGCCAAGTCCCCAATAAATAGTGGGAGGAGTCCCGCGTAGAGTGCACTCCATCAGGGACCCCCGCCTCCTCCGGACGGCAAGATGGTGTGCCATGACGTGTCTGGATGGCAGACGAGGATGGCAATGTGGAGAGTGTGCAAGAGCAGCACGTACAGGAAACCCTCTGTGCAGAACTGAAAGGCACTGAGGGGATTTCCCGGAGGAGGCTCAAGTTGTGAGGCACCGAGCAACAGGTCTACAACTCTCTTGATAGGAGACAAAATTAACCAGTTAAGCAACAGCTCTACAAACCTGTGAGCATACTCGCAGGTGCCTACATTAGAGCTCGGACTCAGCATGCAACTATCAATTCTCAGATCGACGGTGAGGGTTTCTCTCGAGACCTATTACCAGCCACCTTTTGCGTAGTAATGTTCAGCAAACGCATTATCTTGACAGCAGGAAGTAGCTCTTGTAAGCTGTAAAGTTCTAATTGATTAAACTCCAGTAGTACCTCTGTCTACTTGGGTTCATAGTGAAATGGACAGTCATGAGGCTTGATCCCAAAATAAAGCCCAGGTGGAAACCCCCCCCCCCCCAAAAAAATATCATGCATCTTATTCAGTCATTGCAGATCAGGGGCCCTGATAATGCATTTGCGTGTTACACGGCATTCACCCTCTCCACCCCCCCCTCCCCCGTTCTAGAACAGTCTAGCCTCCAACTCAGAGATTGACTAATATATAGAGGCATGATAAGATATTTCCACTTGTGATAGAATCCAAAACTAGGGTTATAATTAGAAGGTAGACATTGTTAACTGTTCTCCTCGGGTACTGTTCCCCTCTCCTTCAAATCTGCGGTCATCACCCCTCTCCTCAAAAAAACAACCCTTGACCCCACTTTGCTTGCTAGCTATGGCCCCATCTCCAATCTCCCTTTCCTGTCCAAAGTAATTGAACGTGTTGTCGCCTCCCAAATCAGTGACCATCTTTCCATGAATTCAATGTTTGAATCCCTTCAATCTGCTTTTTACCCCTGCCACAGTACCAAAACAGCTCTCATCAAAGTCACAAATGCATCCTTTGTGACTGTGACAAAGGTAAACCATCCCTCCTTGTCCTTCTGGACCTGTCTGCAGCCTTTGACACAGTTGACCACTCCATCCTCCTCCAACGCCTCTCCACCAACGTCCAGCTAGATGGGACTGCACTCGCCTGGTTCCATTCTTATCTATCTAAATCGTAGCCAGAAAATATCCTGCAATGGCATCTCTTCCCACTCCCGCATCGTTACCTCTGGTGTTCCCCAAGGATTTGTCCTTGGCTCCCTCTTATTTCTCATCGATATGCTGCCCCTTGGTGCTATCATCCGAAAACAGTCAGTTTCCACACATACGCTGACGACACCCATCTCTACCTCACCACCACTTCTCTTCACCCCTGCTTGGTATCTAAATTGTCAGACTGCTTGTCTGACATCCAGTACTGGATGAGCAGAAATTTTCTCCAATTAAATATTGGGAAGACTGAAGCCATTATCTTTGTTCTCCGCCATAAACTGCATTCCATAACCACTGACTCCATCCTTCTCACTAGCATCAATCTGAGGGTGAACAAGAATGTCTGCAACCTAGGTGGCCTATTTGACCCTGAAATGAGTTTCCAGCCACATATCTGCGGGATAACGAAAACCGCCTTTTCCACCTCCATAACATTTCCCGCCTGCGCCCCTACCTCAGCTCTTCTGCTGCTGAAACCACCTGCCTTTGTTACCTCTAGACTTGATTACTCAACTCGTTCCTGGCCAGCCTCCCACATTCTACACTATGTAAACTTGAGGTCATCCAAAACTCAGCAGCCCATGTACAAACTCGCACTGAGTCCCGGTCACCCATTACCCCTGTGCTTTGTGACCGACATTGGCTCCCGGTTAAACAACACCTCGATTTTCAAAATTCTCATCCTTATTTACAAATCACTCCATGGCCTCACACCTCCCTATCTCTGTAATCATTTGCAGCCTCACAATCCCACAAGATGTCTGCGCTCGTCAAATTCTGGCCTTTTGAACATCCCTCATTATAACGACTCAACCATCGGTGGCTGTGCCTTCAGCTGCCTGGGCTCTAAGCTCTGGAACTCCCTCCCTAAACTCCTCTACATCTCTTTTCTCCTTTACAACGCTCCTTAAAACCTGCCTCTCTAAACAAGCTTTTCATCATTTGCTGTAATTTCTTTTGTAGCTCTGTCAAATTTATCTGTTTTATCTTGTAATTCTGTTGTGAAGTGCCTTGGGTCATTTTACTATGTTAAAGACGCTATATAAATAAAAGTTGCTATTATTATGGATTTCTGTACGTGTCAGACACACAACTGACCAAAAGACAATGTGACTAGGAAAGATCACGTGACCCGCATAGTGAGATCTTTCAAAGAATGAGGACAATGATGCGTTTGAATTTTTAAAACATGTCTAAGTTAAGCTATCGTTAGCCCTTCATTTGTATATTTCTCCAGGGGAACATTATTCCAAAAGAAGACTTCCATATATCTGCTAATGGTTATTTTTCTTGTACCCACTTGGAGGAGGTGGGAGTGCTTTCACACTGCATGTCAAATGATTCATGACTGTCCAAGCAGCTGCAGATTTTGATGTAATCACATTGTATAAACATTTTACAAAATGGCAGTTTAGGTGTGTTTTCACAACTACCCTTTAAACAAAAAAAGTAGTGGCGATTTTGACTCTCAATAATGCACACCCATAATTTCAATTTTATAGCAAAAGTACAAACTTAAATTTTCAAAATTTGTATAATGTTTGCAAAAGGTGTTTTGGCTTTGTGATGAAACCTAAGTTGCCATGTGTTATAGTTAAGAATCTTATGCAAATATAAGGCTCAGTTGTTGTGATGATTTTCTCTGTTTTGATGTTGTGGATCACTGTGTGCGGTTGGGCATTTCTTTTCAGATGCAAATGGAGAAAGGGGGGATAAGGACGCCAGCAAGATTACAACATACCCTCCAGGTGCTGTATGTCTTGACTATGAGCTCCAAGCAGTCCAGGTTAGCTGTGGATTCCATCACTCAGGTATGCATAGTATGTTGTGATCTGAATAAATATAAATAAAAAAGAACTAACTTTTACATAGTGCCTTTCACGTGCTCAGGAAATCTGAGGCAATTCACAGCCAATTAATGAATTGCATTGAAGTGCAGTCACTTTTGATACAAGGATGTATAGGACCGGAAGAGACCATTTCGGTCCATCCTCCTGACCCCAATGTTCAAAAACAGTGCATGATTCACTATTGTATCCTCGGTTATGTTTCTCACCAGATGTCTGACGAACCCACTTTAAAATTACTAATCGCTTCCTTGGGCAATCTATTCAAGACATTAAACATCTTATTACAAAATAATTATATTTGATCTGTCTCTTCATCTCCCCTTTTCTGAGTTTAATTCCACGGCCCTTTGTTGTTCCTTGGGTCATGGCAAACAGTTTCTCGAGAGCCAGGTTTCTTAAGGATCATGAATATCTCCATAAGTTTCCCTTTATAGCATCTGTAGGCATACTTAATTTCTTCTGGATTATTAAAATAGTTCACCCATAATGAAAAAAACAATTGCAGGCGTATCTTTTTAATTAATAGGCTCATTTCAATTCGAGAGTTGTCCATGTTAATGCATAAAGGTTGCAATGTTCACATCCTGTAAGATTTTTTAAGATAACTTGTTTAAAAACAATAAGTTCTTGTAGAATTCACAAAACCAGTTTTATGAAGAATTGTGATCCTCCAAGGGAACTATGTTCTTGTTGCTTACATGTTACTATTTGCAAACCGAGTGGCTTATTAGTAATTCTGAGAGTAGAAAAGTTAGCATAAAGCTCACATGAGCATAATTTGTTCTATAAAATGTTCCGAATGTAGATCATAATGTTTAAATCAAACTCTGAGTATTTGTATTCATAAGTTATGAAAATAGGTCTGAGAACATTATATGAATCGGGAAGTGGACCAGGAGCTGTTAATGTGCCAGAAAAATGGAAAGTCTGTTAGTTGACCCAAGGGACAACAATATCATATTTAGATAAGATCATGTAGTTTACATTATATTTAACTCAACATTAGTGAGCAAGACTTTATAATTGTGCCCAGCAGTGTTTCAAAAATATGAATTCATACATTCCTGAGGGACCCACAACAGAAAGCTCAGCTTTTGATCTTTTTCTGTCTTGACATATTCACTAATATAGGCAATTACAGCATCTAATTTGTTCATTAACTAAAGTAATTATCCCTTTCAAAGTTATAGTACTTGTTTGAACAATACCATTTGGAATTTTAAAATTTCTCTCCAGTTTTCTTTTCTGCACACACATTCCTCTCCTAAAGACTTTGAATCCCTGGGATATGGTTCCATTGGTTCTGGTCATCCTCTAGTACCCTTCCCATGTGGTCATGATTCATGTCTGAGTTTCGATGCTTGGTGTAAGAAGGCACCACTGCCAAATCCTATCTTAGCCTCACCTTGCCTTCATGCATACAATATCACAGTTTTTGCTCGAATGTGATTGGGAGTTGGATACCTTGCTAATTATTTCCTTCCCATCCCAGGCCATCCCCAAAATGCAAGAACACTGGTGAATTGTGGCTTCAGTATAGCCTGAGCTGAGGCCAGCTATCTCAGGATCGAGCATTATACTTGTGACCTTTTTGGGCTGTATGACCAAGCTACTTGCTGGCTAAACTCAAATCTTTTGGGGGGAGCCAAGCATTGATTTTAATTCTAACACTCGAATAGAACATTTTTGTAATTTCCAGTATCTATAATTTGAAAAATTTGTAAATCGATAGTTATGTAAATATTTTGACTTGCACTAGTTAATATATTTGCATTGTTGCAGAGGAGTTAAATGTTTATATGCTACTGGTACTCAAATTATTACTCCAAGGGTTTTAATGTTTTACAAATAATCTACAGTGATTCTGATGGAGAATGGTGATGTGTATACATTTGGATATGGACAACATGGTCAGCTTGGACATGGAGATGTCAATTCAAGGTAATAAGTAAAACAATAAAAACTTTGTGTTTGTATTTTTTTATGCTACCTTGCTAAAAATTTTCTTTGTTTCAGAGGGGCGCCCACATTGGTACAGGCCTTACCAGCTCCTTGCACCCAAGTAACTGCTGGCAGTAACCACACAGCTCTACTGTTAGCAGATGGACAAGTCTTCACATTTGGAAGCTTCTCCGTAAGAATAATATTTTAGGATTTAATTGCTAGTTTAAGAAATGTTTCATTATTTCAGGATATATACAAGTTAAATATTGATATAAAACATTTTACATGCACTACAACAGAAGCAGAGCAGAATGCTTCAGAAGCCATGATAAATCTCTGCTTTACAAGATTATATGGAATAAATGTAACAAGTAGAATGTTTTGAAGACCTATTTCCTCATTCTTGTACTATTTTCAAATGTAGTTTATCATTACGACAGCAGCCATCACACCATTTAATGCATTATTTTCTTGTAGTGATCCTAAATACTTAGTACTAGATTATTTATTTTGATGATGATTTAATTGCTCAGTCACAACTGTGGCTCGAGGTATATTCTTCATGCTAGTTTCCTTGGGATTCCCTGTATGTGAAACGGGTTTTGTTCTTTGACGTCCTTCACCTTATTAGGCATAAAATTGACCCCAAAATAATTTCAGTTGAAATGATATGCAGGCATTTTGAATGTGTTAAGTGATGATTGCGACGTATTCTCAACCTCTGCTTTATTCAGTCCTGAATTTAGTTTTTGATCCCATATTCTCTCCAATATAATGACTCTCTACTTCATCCTCCATAACATTTCCCACTCAGCCTATCCACTGCTGAAACGCTTTTCCAGACTCAACTATTATAATGCTTTTCTGGCTGTTCTCCCATCCTCCTCACTGACCTACATTGGCTCCTGGTTTTCTCAGTGTCTCAAATTTAAAATTCTCATCCACATGATTAAATTCCTCCATGGCCTTGCCTATTCCCCCTATCTTTGTAATCTCCAGCACAATTCCCCCCCCCCCCACACCTTCCAAATTCTCCATACATCTGACTTCAGCATCTTGTACATCACTCTCCCTCCCTTCTCTGGACCATTGTCAGCGGTGGCTTCTGCTGCCGAGACCCCATGCACTGCAATTCTCTCCCTAAACCTCACTGTTTCTCCACCTTCCTCTCCTACTTTATCAACCTCCTTAAAACTCATCTCTTTTGCCAAGTTTTTCATCACCCCTCCTTATATATCCTTCTGTGGCTTGGTATCTGTTTATTTTATTATTTGTTCCTCTGTGAAGCACCTTGGGCAGTTTTTCTTTGTTAAAGGAGCTGCATAAATGCAAGTTGTTAATTAAATACATATTAGTGAAAATGAAGCTTCGGCATTTTTAAGATCTTTCCTTTCCCTTGTAGAAAGGGCAGCTTGGTAGACCAATTTTGGATATGCCTTTCTGGAACACGAAACCATCTCCTATGCCAAACATAGGCTCAAAGTATGGCCGAAAGGCTACCTGGATAGGTGCAAGTGGAGACCAGACCTTCCTACGCATTGATGAAGCACTTATCAACTCGCATGTTTTATCAACTTCAGAAATCTTTGCCAGCAGAAGCATTATAGGCAAGACAGATTTTTTTACTTTGGTACTCAATTGAGTTGTGAATTTTTAAAACTTAACTGAAATGAGGAGCTCATTGCAAATTGAAGCCAAGGTTTCAAAATGTAGATTTTATCAAAATGCAACCTGAATAATGTACCACAAAGCACAATAACTCCATTTTAAGTAGAAATAGATTAGCTCTCCTGATGGTACAGAGGTAAATTTGCTGTACACTGCTGTATTGAGCCATATAAACGAGCAACTCAGATCTAGGATAAGTTGCTGGAGAAGAGGGGCGAATGCTTGACTTCCAGTTTTAATACAAATCTGAAAACTTTTGAAGAGCTGGAAGCGTGTGGAAAAATGTCTTGTGGGAGTCTGACCTGTGGTGTGTGTTCATTCAGGTTTGGTTCCTGCATCCATAACTGAGCCGCCGCCCTTTAAATGCCTGTTGATCAATAAGGTGGATGGAAGCTGCAGGACATTTAATGATTCAGAACAGGAAGACTTGCGAGGATTTGGCGTTTGCTTGGATCCTGTATATGATGTAATTTGGAGGTAATGTTGCAATATTTCCCTGCAATAGAACTTTTGAGCACAAAGCTGTAATGTAATTTTTCTTCATTTGTGTATTTAAAATTTGTAGATACATCAGATACAATATACTCATGTAAACTTGCGGAAATCTGAAAAATGGATATTTAAAGAATTAATTTTGCTATACTGTTTATTGGCCTGGAAATTCCGGCCTCCCCGGGTGCATACTGCGTCTATGGATCTGGGAAGGCATTGCAAAAGCTGGTTTTCAGCGCACAATGCACATGCACTGAAAACCGACTTTTCCGATCTGTCAAGCTGGGGTTTGACTGATCATCCATATATCGGGAGCGAGGACATTTGCAAGGGCAAGATTGCAATGTTTACTCATATCTTGCCCAGCAAATGTCCTCAAAATTCTTGCGCCTGATAAAAGTAGGCACATAGCCTACTTTTACAGGCATAAGAGTTTAAAAACATATAAAAATATAATAAAATTAAATTAATAAAACACTATTTAAAAACCCTGCCCACTGTTAAATTTATTTTAAACCATAATTTTAAAAACTTTTTAAAAACTCGGAAAATGTTTTTCTTCTCTATTTATTAACTTTTAATTTCAATTAATTTTAATTATGTGATGTGTTTTTTAAACTTTTTATTTGGTGTTATTGTGTTTGTTTTTTCTTAATTAATAGCAATGAGAACTCTTAGATACGGAGTTCTCATTGCTATTAATTGAGAATACTGAACCTGATTAGTTGAGCAATCACACGTGACTGCATCTTCTGCGTTCAGACCTGGAGGACGGGAGCGCGCTTCGGGAAGAGAAGGCCTCCCCACCAGAATCTCGCGCTTCTCCCGGACCACCAAGTACTTGCGTAGAAATTTTTCAGGTTGGAGGCATCCGCTCGCAGGAAGTCTCCAACCGCAATTTCAGCCCCAATATCTTGGGGAATTTCAGATGTCTTGTACTTGACTCCTTGTTAACATGTTGCTGTATTTACTGAGCCTTGTATATTAAAGTTTGTTTTCTACAGTTGCGTGTGAAAATATGCACTGAAAACCAATTCATCATTGAAAAGATTATGGGAAAATGTTATGGTTGCATGATATTTTTGTTTTTGATTTTATTGAATTTGAATATTAAAAAGCATGATGACTAACCCTTAAATGATAGATTTGTAAATTTATTGTGCTATCTGCATGAAGTTTATTTAGCAGCATATGTTACTAAAAAGATAACTTTAGGTTTATTGCAAAGAGTGTAAAATGCAGTTAAGGAAATTAGTTAATTTGCTTGTCACTGTATCTGTAGGATACAATAGGCCAGCAGAGTTTCTATTGTTCAAGCTTCAGTGATTTTATAGAAGTCAGTTCGATCTTTGTGCAAGGTTTTACAGTGCAGTTCTCACTCCCAGTAACAGAGAGGGCAAGGTTTAATCCCACAGCCTGCATAATTGATTTTGTTTGAATTTTTTTCATTTTATATAGCTGTAAATATTGACACAATTAAATCTACACTTGAAACACAATGGGCCATTCTCTAGCTCAGTAGGAAAAAAACATGGTTTACAATTGGATCAACATCTGGCATGGCTCAAACTTTTTTGACATTTTACCCCCCCATTGCTGCATGAACGGAGTACTGTACACCAGCTATGCTGCCATAGCTATGTTGCTAATTAGAAACTCTTGTGCAGCTGGAGAATCCCTGAGCTTTCATTTCCTACCACTTTAAAGGTGATTTTTCCATTTCCCTGCAGTTCCATAGTTAAATTGGTTGAAAATCCTCTACTCTTGCAAGTGGAGAAAGCACAGAACTAAGCTCACTGTTAAATAATTGTGAGACTGGCTCCTATTATTTAGGAGTGCTCCTATAGGAATAAGATTTGTTCCTTTGCTTTGAATTTAAGTTAGAAATTCCTATGATGACCACAAGACTGGACAAAGAATCATTCGCCTCTGTTTAAACAATGTTTTCCATCAGACTTTATTGCTGAATTCCATGGCCGAACCCTACTTTTGTTTTTTTCCCTCAAAACTAGGTACCTGTATTAATAATTATTAATTGTTGGTCTTTGTCGCACATTACTATCCCTTATTTTCATTTGAGGCTTTTGTTTCCAAATTTTAGTAGGTTAGATGAGGGCTGTTATCTGAATCTTCAGAACCCATGTTGGTCATCCATATTTTATGCAGTCCTCAATTTGTTTAATTTTAAAAACAAATCAAATAGTACAGCAAATTTAAACTTAATCAGAGTTTTCAAGTGCATGATGAGAATTCACTTGTTGCATTTCAAATACCCAAATTGATGCATTCCCAAATTTTGTGACAGATGTCTGGTTTATGCTTGAAATTCTAATCCTGTAGTTAGCGATCTCTCCCCTCTCCCCTCTCCCAGGAGTCTGTGGGTTAATTGCAATTTTCATGATCCATTTGAATACATTTTTGTTAGGCAAGGTTATTAAGGGATTTGGGATAATGGTGGGTAAATGGAGTTGAGGTACAGATCAATCATGATCTAATCGAATGGCGGAACAGACGTGAGGGGCTGAATGGCCTACACCTGTTCCGAAGTGTAACACTATTTCTGGTTTGCTATTTAAAAAAAAAAGAAATGCATGTGATAAGTGAGCAAAATTTGGGTCACATTTAGGAGGAGAAATTCGGTCGAGCCTCTGTTGCGGCTTAATCCAGGTACAACGGTACTTTTAGGGCCTGGAAAAAGTTTGCTCCTCCCGCCCAAAAATTCGGCAGAATCGGTTGGAGAGCTGACGAGGGCGATAAATCAGCCATTGCACACCAGAGCTGGGGGGGGTGAGGGGGTAGGGGAGATTAACAAAAGTTTGGTTGGTGCATTTTGAAGACCCATTGTACATGCGAAGAACTCCGAATCAGATCCGGGAAAAGGCGCGGCATAGTAATGCACCCATTAAAAGTTTCAAAATCAAGCATGCGTGTTGCACCAGGAATACGTCATGATCAAAGTGATCATCGGCAACTAGTCGCTAATGGTTTGCGCCCCTGATGAGCCTCCAATGAATTTCCGGTCGGGGCGCTAAAAGCTGCGCTCCCGATCAGTAACCTCATACGCTTCAATTACCACCTCCTCTGGCTGCTAACTGGAGCGTTAAACAACCAAAAATCCAGCCCAAAGTCTTTAAATTCACATGTCAATACTCTTTAAAATCCCAACAGCTGTAAAATTGACAGGCTCCGCTTTCTCTCCAAAGGTTCATACCGGGTACCAAAGAAGTTTGGTGTTACAATGCGGTTACAGCCGATGCCAGGCTTCCTGCAGCATCAGATATGCACAGTAGATGTAGTGTACTGAGTCCTGAACTTGCTCTACCAACAGGATCTAAAGCAAATACCACCAGGTCACATGGGGCCTTGCATATTCTAGGTATGGATATTTGGATAATTATGTGATAATTCTGAAGCTCCTGCAATAAGATGTAGTATTCATTCAAAAGTTTTTACAGTTATATTCATGTTTAAGCACTGCCAACAACAACTTGTATTTATATAGCACTTTTAATGTAGTAAAACATCCCAAGGCACTTCACAGGAGTGTTACAAAACAATGTTTAACACCAAGCCATATAAAGAAATATTGGGGCAAATGACCAAAAGCTTTGTCAGAGGTAAGTTTTATGGAGCTTCTTAAAAGAAATCGAGAGACAGAGAGGTTTAGGCAGGGAATTCCAAAGCTTAGGGCCTAGGCAGCTGAAGATATGGATGCCAATGAGTGAGTGATTAAAATCAGGGAAGCTGAAGAGGCAAGAATTAGAGGAGCGCAGATATCAGTGAGATTGTTGGGCATGGTTATATACAGACTAATGTGTCGGGACGTTAATGCAAAAAATAGTAATGTGAGTATGCGATTCACTATAATAAACTAGCTGAAGCCGTATTGGAATCCTACCAGTATCATCGGTAGCTATCGGTTGATTTTAATATTGAATTTGTTAGCCAGACTTGCAGAAACAATTTTAGCAAGGAACTGAGTATTAAAATTGCATTCTCCATGGAAGTTCAGGGGATTGCTTCTTAATTTCTAAATTTTCTCCCTTGCTCCTGCAATAACATTGGCTTACGTTGGAAGACAGTAATAGCTCTTCAGTGCCATGTCCAACTGACCATTCTTCGGGGCTCCATCCTTGGTCCCCTCTTCATTTAACATGGTAATCCTTCCCCCATCCCCCGTGTCATCATTTAGAAACAAAGGGTCGGCATCCACAAATATGGTGACTGTATCCCATTCTACCTCCCATTTCTCCCATCAGTTCCAAAGTGGTTGCAATATTTTCTGACTGCCTATATGACTTCAAATCCTGGATGGGTTAAAAATTTCCTTCATTTCAAAATCAAGGCCATTCTCTCCAGTTCCTGCCAGTGCTAATGTCCCTTTTTAATCTCGACTTCCATCAGATCTCCCCAGTTATACCCTCAGTATCATGTTTGACCCTAAACTTATTCATCATCATAGGCAGTCCCTCGAAATCGAGGAAGGCTCGCTTCCGTGCTGAGTTCTCAGGTGACTGTACAATCTAATACGGGAATTACAATCTCTGTCACAGGTGGAACAGACAGTCGTTGAAGGAAAGGGTGGGTGGGGAGTCTGGTTTGCCGCACGCTCCTTCTGCTGCCTGCAGTTGTTTTCTGCATGCTCTCGGCGACGAAACTTGAGGTGCTCAGCGCCCTCCCCGGATGCTCTTCCTCCACTTGGGGCGGTCTTGGGCCAGGGATTCCCAGGTGCCGATGGGGATGTTGCACTTTATCAAGGAGGCTTTGAGGGTGTCCTTGAAACGTTTTCTCTGCCCATCTGGGGCTCACTTGCCATGTAGGAATTCCGAGTAGAGCGCTTGCTTTGGGAGTCTTGTCAGGCATGCCTGACATGTGGCTCGCCCAACGGAGCTGGTCGAGTGTGGTCAGTGCTTCGATGCTGGAGATGTTGGCCTGATCGAGAACACTGACATTGGTGCAGCTATCCTCCCAACTATAGAACCAATGGGAACCTGTTCACCCCTTCGTCACCTCCAGATTAGATCCAAGGTCGTCCCATCCTCTGTCTTCGAACTACAGTACGCG
This sequence comes from Pristiophorus japonicus, assembly GCF_044704955.1. Lineage (NCBI taxonomy): Eukaryota > Metazoa > Chordata > Chondrichthyes > Pristiophoridae > Pristiophorus > Pristiophorus japonicus. Next base: position 25,309,217 of record NC_091986.1, read on the forward strand.
GGCGACGTTTGCGTCTGCGCACATTCAGAGGCTGAGCTCCAAGCCATCGTCAACATCTTCACCGAGGGTACAAAAGCAGAGGCCTTGCACTAAACATCCGTAAGACAAAGGACCTCCACCAACCTGACCCTGCCACACAGCACTACCCCCTAGTCATTACTTAGTTTAGGATTGTTATGAATGGACGTGTTCTAATTGTGCATTTTTTAGGGGGAGGAAGTCAAAATATAGTAGAACAAAAATTATGTATCATCAGGACTAAACTTGTTAGTCCAATACTGTCTGGGTGCAAAGTGTGAAGTATTTATATTTTCCTGAATAATTATTTTCAAATATTAAAACAGGTTGTTTGGACACATTGGCTGTTATGCAGGACCTGAAAATGGGAGTCACGAATACAGAGGAGGAAATACAAGCAGTTACTAAAGTATATTCCAAAGAAGACTATAGCGTGGTTAATAGATTTGAAAGTAGGTTTATATATTTTAAAAATTACCTTATTTTATCATTGTTTTAGCTCTGACGAGCAATTTTTATTAATTGTATTTGTGTCTGCTATTAATGTTTAGGCCATGGAGGTGGCTGGGGGTATTCTGCTCATTCTGTGGAAGCCATTCGCTTTTGTGCAGACACAGACATATTACTTGGAGGTCTTGGCCTGTTTGGTGGGAGAGGTGAATACACAGCAAAAATAAAGGTGAGTTAACGAGCAAAGCAAATAACAAAGGTTCATATTTCTTTGTAATCAAATTAAATTCAATTCAAGCATGTTCTATTCTTGCTTTATGTCAGCAGCAGGTAGCCCTACATTCCCATTAAAAGGATAGTAACTAAACAAGTTGGGGACAGATGGTATTAGTACTGGATTAGTAAGAGTGCAGCTTGTTCAACAGCAGAAGGCATCCCTTCTGACGCCTCTGGGGCTATTTGGATTTTGCTGTGTTATCTAAAGAAGTGAAAGAAAATTGGGTCTAATTATGATTTGTTCAAGCATGCCACTTGATGGCTTAACATAGAAGCAGAACTGATGGTATGGTGCTTCCTTGTTTTTTCAGAGGAATACAACAACCTAAACTGAAAATATGAAAGAATACTTTGACATTACTGAAACTTTTTTTTTAACTAGTTGTTTGAGCTGGGTCCTGATGGAGGAGATCATGAAACTGATGGTGACCTGCTGGCAGAAACTGATGTCCTAGCATATGACTGTGCTGCAAGGTATTTGTGCAATCTACGTTTAAAGCGAAGTTTTCATTCATCAAACCATTTTGTTAACTGGTGACTTGATTCCCTTGAATTATTTGAAATAGCATCAATAGACTAGTACTGTCCATGTATTGATATTCAAAATGAATTGATCACAGGTACTAACCCTTGGTAGAATTGATGCAGTCTTGAACACTTTCTCATTTTTTACAATTCGATTTTTAAATCTATACTAGTACCCAAATTACGTAGAAATGACAACAAGGAACAGATTAACCCAGCTGGTTCTGTTTATCTTTCATATGAGCAGTCGTCCTAATCCTGTGTGTCTGCTATGTTCCCATATCGTGATATTTGCCCTATAACTACCTATCTAAGCTCTTAAATATTGACACAGTCTCTGCTTCAACCATGAATTTCGCTGCCTCAAATCTGTGTAAAAGAAAAAAGTTCTCTTCCTCTGTATCCTAAATCCCTTGCCTTTTAATCTTGCATCTATGTCCCTAGACTCTCCAATTACTGGAAACTCTGTTTTTATCTGCTCTGCTCAATCCCTTCATAACAAACATCTCTACTAAATCATCTCTTAATCTCCTTGGTTCTAGTCAGAACCACTCCAGTTTTACATAGAAACATAGAAAATAGATGCAGGAGTAGACCATTCGGCCATTCGAGCCTGCACCACCATTCAATAAGATCATGGCTGATCATTCCCTCAGTACCCCTTTCCTGCTTTCTCTCCATACATTGATCCCTTTAGCCGCAAGGGCCATATCTAACTCCCTCTTAAGGATATCCAATGAACTGGCATCAACAACTCTCTGCGGTAGGGAATTCCACAGGTTAACAACTTTGAGTGAAGAAGTTTCTCCCCATCTCAGTCCTAAATGGCTTACCCCTTATCCTTAGACTGTGTCCCCTGGTTCTGGACTTCCCCAACATCGGGAACATTCTTCCTGCATCTAACTTGTCCAGTCCGGTCAGAATTTTATATGTTTCTATGAGATTCTCTCTCATCCTTCTAAACTACAGTGACTACAGGCCCAGTCGATCCAGTCTCTCCTCATATGTCAGTCCAGCCATCCCGGGAATCAGTCTGGTGAACCTTCGCTGCACTCCCTCAATAGCAAGAACGTCCTTCCTCAGATTAGGAGACCAAAACGGAACACAATATTCCAGGTGAGGCCTCACCAAGGCCCTGTACAACTGCAGTAAGAGCTCCCTGCTCCTATACTCAAATCCCCTAGCTATGAAGGCCAACATACCATTTGCTGCCTTCACCTGCATGCCAACTTTCAATGACTAATGTACCATGACACCCAGGTCTCGTTGCACCTCCTCTTTTCCTAATCTGCCGCCATTCAGATAATAGTCTGCCTTTGTGTTTTTGCCCCCAAGGTGGATAACCTCACATTTATCCACATTATACTGCATCTGCCATGCATTTGCCCATTCACCTAACCTGTCCAAATCACTCTGCAGCCTCTTAGCGTCCTTCTCACAGCTCACACCGCCACCCAGTTTAGTGTCATCTGCAAACGTGCAGCTATTACACTCAATTTCTTCATCCAAATCATTAATGTATGTTATAAATAGCTGGGGTCCCAGCACTGAGCCCTGTGGCACCCCACTAGTTACTGCCTGCCATTCTCAAAAGGACCCGTTTATCCCAACTCTCTGCTTCCTGTCTGCCAACCAGTTCTCTATCCACGTCCGTACATTACCCCTGATACCATGTGCTTTAATTTTGCACACCAATCTCTTGTGTGGAACCTTGTCAAAAGCCTTTTGAAAGTCCAAATCCACCACATCCACTGGTTCTTCCTTGTCCACTCTATTAGTTACATCCTCAAAAAATTCCAGAAGATTTGTCAAGCATGATTTCCCTTTCATAAATCCATGCTGACTTAGACCGATTCTGTCACTGCTTTCCAAATGTGCTGTTATTTCATTAATAATTGATTCCAACATTTTCCCCACGACTGATGTAAGGCTAACCGGTCTATAATTACCCATTTTCTCTCTCCCTCCTTTCTTAAAAATTGGTGTTATATTAGAACATAACAACATAAAAACATAAGAATTAGGAACATGAGTAAGCCATCTAGCCCCTCGAGCCTGCTCCGCCATTCAATAAGATCATGGCTGATCTGGCCATGGACTCCGTTCCACTTAACCGCCCGCTCCCCGTAACCCTTAATTCCCTTATCGGTTAAAAAGTAAAAATAAAACAGGGAAGGTGACTCAACCGTGGCTAACAAGGGAAATTAAGGATAGTGTTAAATCCAAGGAAGAGGCATATAAATTGGCCAGAAAAAGCAGCAAACCTGAGGAATGGGAGAAATTTAGAATTCAGCAGAGGAGGATAAAGGGTTTAATTAGGAGGGGGGAAAATAGAGTATAAGGGGAAGCTACCCTCTAGTCCATAGGAACTGATCTAGAGTCGATAGACTGTTGAAAAATGATCACCAATGCATCCACTATTTCTAGGGCCACTGAAGTACTCTGGGATGCAGACTGTCAGGCCCCGGGGATTTATCGGCCTTCAATTCCATCAATTTCCCTAACACAATTTCCCGGCTAATAAGGATATCCTTCAGTTCCTCCTTCTCACTAGACCCTCGGTCCCCTAGTACTTCCGGAAAGTTATTTGTATCTTCCTTCGTGAAGACAGAACCAAAGTATTTGTTCAACTGGTCTGCCATTTCTTTGTTCCCCCATTATAAATTCACCTGAATCTGACTGCAAGGGACCTATCTTTGTCTTCACTAATCTTTTTCTCTTCACATATCTATAGTAGCTTTTGCAGTCAGTTTTTGTGTTCCCGGCAAGCTTCCCCTCATACTCTATTTTCCCCCTCCGAATTAAACCCTTTATCCTCCTCTGCTGAATTCTAAATTTCTCCCATTCCTCAGGTTTGCTGCTTTTTCTGGCCAATTTATATGCCTCTTCCTTGGATTTAACACTATCCTTAATTTCCCTTGTTAGCCACGGTTGAGCCACCTTCCATGTTTTATTTTTACTCCAGACAGGGATGTACAATTGTTGAAGTTCATCCATGTGATCTTTAAATGTTTGCCATTGCCTATCCATCATCAACCCTTTAAGTATCATTTGCCAGTTTATTCTAGCCAATTCACATCTCATACCATCGAAGTTACCTTTCCTTAAGTTCAGGACTCTAGTCTCTGAATTAACTGTGTCACTCTCCATCTTAAAGAATTCTACCATATTATGGTCACTCTTCCCCAAGGGGCCTCACACAACAAGATTGTTAATTAGTCCTTTGTCATTATACATCACCCAGTCTAGGATGACCAGCCCTCTAGATGGTTCCTCGACATATTGGTCCAGAAAACCATCCCTAATACACTCCACGAAATTCTCCTCCACCGTATTGCTACAGTTTGGTTAGCCCAATCTATATGTAGATTAAAGTCGCCCATGATAATCTTTATTGCACGCATCCCTAATTTCTTGTTTGATGCTGAGCCCAACCTCACTGCTACTGTTTGGTGGTGTGTACACAACTCCCACTAGCGTTTTCGGCCCTTTGGTATTCCGCAGCTCTACCCATACAGATTCCACATCATCCAAGCTAATGTCCTTCCTTACTATTGCGTTAATTTGCTCTTTAACCAGCAACGCTACCCCACCTCCTTTTCCTTTCTGTCTATCCTTCCTGAATGTTGAATACCCCTTGATGTTGAGTTCCCAGCCTTGGTCACCTTGGAGCCATGTCATCGTAATGTCAATTATATCATATTCATTAATTGCTGCCTGTGCAGTTAATTCGTCCACCTTATTACGAATACTCCTTGCATTGAGGCACAGAGCCTTCAGGTTTGTCTTTTTAACACACTTTTCCCTTTTAGAATTTGCTGCAATGGGGCCCTTTTTGATTTTTGCCTTGGGTTTCTCTGCCCTCCACTTTTACTTTTCTTCTTTCTATCTTTTGCTTCTGCCCCTATTTTACTTCCCTCTGTCTCCCTGCATAGGTTCCCATCCCCCTGCCATATTAGTTTAACCCCTCCCCAGCAGCATTAGCAAACATTCCCCCTTAGGACATTGGTTCCTGTCCTGCCCAGGTGCAGACCGTCCGGTTTGTACTGGTCCCACCTTCCACCGCCACCGCCCCCCCCCCCCCCTGCGAACCGGTTCCAATGTCCCAGGAATTTGAATCCCTCCCTTCTGCACCAATCCTCAAGCCACGTATTCAGCTGTGCTATCCTGCGATTCCTACTCTGACTCGCACGTGGCACTGTTAGAAATCCTGAGATTGCTAATTTTGAGGTCCTACTTTTTAATTTAACTCCTCGTTCCCTAAATTCAGCTTTTAGGACCTCATCCTGTTTTTTACCGATATCGTTGGTACTTATATGCACCATGACAACTGGCTGTTCACCCTCCCCCCCTTAAAAATGTCCTGCACCTGCTCCGAGACATCCTTGACCCTTGCACCAGGGAGACAATATACCATCCTGGAGTCTCGATTGCGGCTGCAGAAACATCTATCTATTCCCCTTACAATAGAATCCCCTACCACTGTAGCTCTCCCACTTTTTTTCCTGCCCTCCTGTGCAGCAGAGCCACCCACGGTGCCATGAACTTGGCTGCTGTTGCTCTCCCCTGATGAGTCATCCCCCTCAACAGTACCCAAAGCGGTGTATCTGTTTTGCAGGGGGATGACCGCAGGGGACCCCTGCACTACCTTCCTTCCACTGCTCTTCCTGTTGGTCACCTATCCCCTATCTGGCTATGTACCCATGCGGTGTGGCCAACTCACTAAACGTGCTATTCACGACATCCTCAGCATCGCCAACTATTATAAATATTGGCAGAATACTACCTGTGGTCATAAAACCTAGTATTCCTTCAGTATTCTTATGACCATCTACCTGAGGTGCTGTTTTTAATGTCTTCAGAACCAGAATCCCCTAATTCTTAAGCTCTTCCACATTATCCAGCTTCCCCCACCACACTCCCATTTATCATATAATTATTTTTTTACCAAAATGTGCTACCTTCTATTTATTGAAATTGAATTCCATATACCATTTTTTTGTAAATCCTCTTCCAGCTTCATTTGGGTTCCACAGAATTATTTACTATGCCTCTTATTTTGTACAGTCTGCAAATTTAGACACCACTCCCTCTCATCCTATATCCAAATCATCGATGTACATAGTGAAGAGAGGCTAATGAATAACATTTGTGTTAGCTTGGACACCATGTAATATTCTCGCTACCTTTGCATCGAGGATTGATTCCATCAAATGCATTTTGTCCTGTTTCATAAATTTCAGTTGATCAAGAACTCTGCAGCACCCATCGGCCCTGTCCTCACTGAGCTCAAGGGGCTCCTTGTTTCCCAGCAAATTGAACATAAGATCCTTGTTTTTGTTAGCAACTCCCGCACTGCCTTGGTTCACCCTTTTTTTAAATAATCTTGTCCAGCATATGCCAACTCGCACTCATTGTTCCTCTGATTCCAGATTACTGTATTTCCCTTTCCAGGATACCATTGGAAGTTAATTCTTCAGCCACATCATCTCTCTGCACTCAAACTCTCTTTCAAAACAGTTTACCATGCTCTCCCCGGCACCAGAAATCTCCTTTTAAGAGCAATTCCGTGATCATGTCTTCACTTTTTATTTTTTTTCTCCTCCCCCAAATTCCTTAGCTTCTTGTTTACTTAGACAAATTGAAGCTGTTTTGTCTGATGGCTGTCTGTTAAATTTAGTCAGAATGCATAAAATGCTTAAAAAGCCTCCTGCTTTGTCTTAGCCTGAATTACTAGATGTTGCATGGTTTGTGGTTGTTTCTATGGTAACTGATTTCATAAAGGAGCCAATCCACGGACTTCATCGCTTCAGCTATGGATGTGACTGTTATTTTTCAATAGGGCTGACAGTTATGAAAACAAGCCTCCGCGCCCATTTGAGCGATATAAAAGGGGTTCGAAGATTTGAGTGGAGGCTGCATTGAACAGATTGAAATCTTCACAGAAATACACGATACACTAGCTAGCTTCTATAATTGCTGAAGATTATATGAAAATAATTGTGTATAAAAATAGTGTTATTTACAGAATAGGTTACTGTTAGATTGCAACTTTTTTCATTTTGAGCAGAAAAGGATTTCTACTGTAAATATATATGTATTGTATTGATAGGTTATTTGGTCATCTTTTGTAAGATAAATTAGTTTGATCGTTTAGACTTAGTGAGATCTGTAGTTGTGATGCTCAAACGCTTAATGCAGCAACGTGCAACATCTTGTGAGAGGCATGGGATCATTTTGGTAGCAAAAAATAAACGGAATGATTGTTTCCATTATCTTGATAACCAGGCGAGTGAAGACTCTCAGAATCATGGGAGGTCAGGACTTCTCTCAAATTCTCTCAAATTCAGAAGCTGCCAAATCTAGAGCAAGAATGACAAAAGATCTAGAAACATAACTGCCACCTCGTCCCCTTGTAACACACTCCGATATTTTTTTACGCTGAGCACTATAAAAATGTCACTTACAACATTTAGTGGTCTATTAAGAATGCATGGTGTCTAGAATGCTTAGTAACAATATACAGGGAGCAATATTGATTTGGATGTGCATAAATGAAATATGCTTGCACACTTCCTTTTATATTTTAGGTAAGTTGGTAACTTAATTTCTGTGTAAATCTTCCCTTCTAGGTATTTACCAGCTCTGTCGAAGTACTCGTGATACATTTTCCAAATTATAATTTTTAGAATACAAACATTTTATGTTGTGCTGAAAAATCTGTCCAATATATTAAAACTCTTGAATCTACATGCACTTTCCTGCCAATTTTTTTCTCCATTATAAATTTATGTCTACCTTTTTATAATTGAAACTGCCTATGTAAACGTGGTGCACTGTAATTACAGCTTCTTGCTAATGATACTAAAGCCCTCAATTTTGCTTCTTGGCTCCTCAGCCTGTACAGCAGAGAAATTTCTATGTTGTAACCAATTCTATTTCTCTGCTTCCCAAATTGCTGTATGCTCTGCTATGTAACTGAATATATATATAATCAAAGTATTATAAAAATACAGAAAGAATGAATGACTTTAAAATGGAGACTAAATTGTATCTGTGTACCATGATCCATTTATCCCTTCCCCCTCCAACTCTGCTTAATCTTAAAAACTATACTTGTCTTGATTCTCTGTGCGCTTTGCCTTAGAGATCAACTAGTTTAATTAAAAAAATGAAAGAATTTATTTTATACTGAGTTCCGTTCATATAATTTTTTGTATTTTTCAGAGAGAAGTATGCAATGATGTTTGATGAGCCTGTGCTGTTGCAGGCTGGTTGGTGGTATGTGGCCTGGGCTCGGGTTTCAGGGCCGAGTAGTGACTGTGGCTCCCATGGCCAGGCCTCGATCACCACTGATGATGGGTAAGAATTTTTATTTGTTGGTAAATGTTTTTGCTTCACAAATGAGTTATGTCAATGCAGTTTACGTTCATTCTCCACATTGAACTCTGCCAGATTCGGTATATTAAAACCAGATTCTGAGTAAAACTCCCTCTACTCTACCTAATACTGTACTTCAATGCTATAGGCTTAGAACGTCCCTATGGAAATGCGAGTTAGTGCTATGGGTCAGTTCTCAAATGAGAATAAGGTTGAGACTACCCAAATTAGGTTCAGGTGAAATACTTCAGCAGAAAGGAGACTTGCATCCTATATAGTTTCATCATCATAGGCGGTCCCTCGTATCGAGGATGGCTTGCTTCCACGCTAAAAAGGGATCAGTTCAATTAAGAACCTAATATTCCAGGTCCCGAACTACATCCTGAAGGGTGGAAGATGCCTGTGTGGATTTTTTTAATGTGTGGTGACTGTTGCACACCAGCCACCACATAGTTTAGGCTGAATTTGAATTTGGGTCACCTAGGGTGAAAGAATAAGCTTCAAGTAGTTTTTAATAACTGTGTGCCTAAGTAGCAGATAGCTGCTGAAGACAGTGTTTTGAATATACATGTTCCTGTTTCAGGGTTGTTTTCCAGTTTAAAAGCTCAAAGAAGTCCAACAATGGGACAGATGTGAATGCAGGCCAAATACCGCAGTTGTTGTACAGGTAAGTTATTGCAAGGTCATTTCTTTTAAATCATAAGTGATCTGTTGATTTAGGCATTGCACTTGTGTTTTAATAACATTTATAATTTGGCTGATTCGTTTACTAGAATTAAATTGTGCTGAATTTGATTGTCTTGGGTGCAGGTTACCATCAAATGATGGAAACTCTGGAAAAGGAAAGCAACAACCCAGTGAACCAGTCCATATTTTGAGGCGATCTTTTGCAAGAACGGTCTCCGTGGTGAGTGAACAAATTTAAATACAAATTATTTTCAGTTCGCTATCTAGAACCATAGTTTAGTACATCAACATTGGGAATTTTAACCCAAAAAACGTAGGTTGGAGTTGGGTGCGAGGTTAAAGTATTAAACAAACTGAATCCCAACCGCAATCTGCCCACTCCCAGCTTTAACAGAGGCAGAAGGGGTGGCAGCCCGCCAACCCGCTCCCAGGAGGCGGGCCGTTCATTTAAATATAATGAAGCCGGCATGCCTCGGATTTAACCGGGTTTCGCAGGCCTCTGAGAACCCGCCAGCTAAAGTAAGGTAGGGAATGCTGGATCCAGGACGTAAGTGTCTTTACACTTAACTCCTGAATATCCAGTGTCCCTGCCTTACCCAGCCCCCACGATCAGAGATCACTCCCACAGCCCCACCCCATGAGGCCTTTGATTATATGTTCCTCCCCCCCCCCCCCCCAAAAAGGCCTCAGATTCTCCCCCCCCCCCCCCCCAATGGGGATCCCGGACTCTTTAAACCCCTCCCCCCCCCCACCCTCACCGATGACCCTCAGGCCAGCCCTGTTCCTCCATTTTCTCTCTCTCTTATACATACACACATACACACTTTCACTCTGTTGTGGGGCTGGAGGAGAGTACAGAGATGGGGAGGGGCGAGGCCATGGAGGGATTTGAAAATAAGGATGAGAATTATGAAATCGAGGCGTTGCTTAACGGAAGCCAATGTAGGTCAGTGAGCACAGGAGTAATGAGCAAGCGGGACTTGGTGCGAGTTAGGACACGGGCAGCCGAGTTTTGGATCACCTCTAGTTTACATAGAATGTGGGAGGCCAGCCAGAAGTGCATTGAAATAGTCAAGTCTAGAGGTAACGAAGGCATGGATGAGGGTTTCAGCAGCGGATGAGCTGAGGCAAGGGCGGAGACGGGCAATGTTACGGAGGTGGAAATAGGCAGTCTTAGTTATGCTGTGGCTATGTAGTTGAAAGCTCATGTCAGGGTCATATATAAATAAAGTTGCGAACAGTCTGGTTCAGCCTCAGACAGAAGTTGGGGAGAGATGGAGTCAATGATTAAGGAACGGAGTTTGTGGTGGGGACCGAAAACAATGGCTTCGGTCTTCCCAATATTTAATTGGAGAAAATTTCTGCTCATCCAGAGCTGGATGTCGGACAAGATGTCTGACAATGTGGAGACCCTAGAGGGGTCAAGAGAAGTGTTGATGAGGTAGAGCTGGGTGTCATCAGCGTATATGTAGAAAGTGACACTGTTTTCAGATGATGTCGCCAAGGGCAACATGTAGATGAGAAATAGGAGGGGGCCAAGGATAGATCCTTGGGGGACACCAGCGGTAACAATGGTGGACGGGAAGAGAAGCCATTGCAGGTGATTCTCTAGCTATGATTAGATAGATAAGAATGGAACCAGGCAAGTGCAGTCCCACCCAGCTGGACGACAGTAGAGAGGTGTTGGAGAAGGATAGAGTCGTCAACCATGTCAAAGGCTGCAGACAAGTCAGAAGGACGAGGAGGGATAGTTTGCCTTTGTCACAGTCATAAAGGATGTCATTTGTGACTTTGAGAGCCGTTTCGGTACCGTGGCAAAGGCAGAAACCGGATTGGAGGGATTCAAACATGGAATTGCGGGAAAGATGGGCACGGATTTGGGAGGCGACAACACGTTCAAGGACTTTGGAGAGGAAAGGGAGGTTGGAAATTGGGCGGTAGTTTGCAAGGATGGAGGGGTCGAGGGTTGGTTTTTTGAGAGGGGTGATGACACCAGACTTCAGGGACAGTACCTGAGGAAAGGGAACAGTTAACAATGTCGGCTAACATGGGAGCCAAAAAAGGAAGTTGGGTGGTCAGCAGTTTTGTGGGAATAGGGTCAAGGGAGCAGGAAGTGGGTCTCATGGCCAGAGGATCGGAGGGAATCCAATGCTCTAAATCTGTAATAAAATACTGGAAATACACAGGAAACCCATAAACAATCTGTAAAAAGATAAGATGGATTAACAAGTTGGGGGTGGGTCTACTGTTTGTAATAGATGCTGGAGATAAGCCAGGCATTTTTGTAGGAGTAAAAAAAATGAAAGGAATCAAGAACTTAATATGATCCCGAGCAAGCTAAATCTGGAGTCAATTGAATTCTGGGCTCTGAGTTTAGATTTCTGTCATTCACGATGATTGCTTTACTTGTTCTCAAATTTGTATGGATTGTGAACTGCAGGTGCTAGTGGTGGACCCACTTTACCTTGTATGACACATAATATGGCAGTCTCCAAACTCCCCCACCCTCCTTTCTGCAATAAGTTTCTTCCCCCCCCCCCCCCTCGCCCAACTTGTTGCTGGAAATCATGGCACCCGCCGCCTTACCATATCTCCAAAACTAAATAGGAATGTATTTCAATGCGTGCAGAAGCATATTTAAAAGCTACTGCAGTTAGGGAGTAAAATGGCGAGTACAACTCGTACATTTACCATGATGAGGCATATTTTGAAGGAGAATTAACAATGAATGTTTGTCCTACATAATCTCAGTTCTTCAAAGGCATAAGATCTCAGTTGCAACAACATGTTTGTAAGATTGTCAGTTGAAGGAAAGCTGATTGGATAATTCTTCATTTTCTGTTTAATTAATTTCATCATTATATGTTTAATTGAGTTTTCAGTTGGAAAAATAAAATGCTGGTAAGATAACGTGACTGACGTGTGGTGTAAATTAATTCTAAAGAAAACTTGAATTTAGTTCTTCAGTTGAAATACATTATCTTTTATTAAATCTATTAATCCTAAATATAGGAGTGTTTTGAGTCATTGCTGAGCATTTTACAGTGGAGTTGGACAACCCTGGTATTGGGAGTGGAGGAGCTGCAGGGGTTAAAAGGCTTTCAATATACAGCCACTCTGCTGGACTTGGAACGACTAAAATTTGTTGGTACTTGTTGCCTGCGACTGCTGCGTGTCTACATCTGTGAGATATACCCTATATCAGGTACTGTAGACCCAGCAAATAATGAACGCAAAATGTATAACTTGCTCATAAAATGACAATTGAGTTATTAAAAACTGTTGATCAGGATGTACTTTAGGTGGATCTCAGAACAGCAGATGTACAGTGAGGCCCCTTGATCAACCTTTGATTCAAAGAGTACATTTCATTCAGTCCATTTGAGGATCGTGTTTGTGTATGTGTAGCAATTGGCTGTGCTTAAACAAAAAGTAATGATGGCTTAATGATTCTGATAGGTGATATGACTTAACCAATTAGAAATGCCAAAGACATGGTTCTAGTATCTAATTGATCCCTCTTAATTTGGCTCTAGGAAATGATTGATTAAAGTGACAATATGACTGATACAAAACATTTATTAATATGTTGGTAGATGTATATGCTCTTTGGAAATATTGACGCTCTCTTTCTTAGATTACATATACTATTAAGATTAAACATTTTGGTAGGGAATTTCTCCTTCTGCATTTGACACTCCATAATTTTCTTCTTTTTAAAGTGAATGGTTGGAAGGTCGCAATTAGGCTTTCACTCCTTTACTGGTTACTATATTAAAAAAGGGCAATTTAACCTTGATTTTAAACATTTGTTTTTTTCAGTTTTACATATTTCTTTTGCTACTGTCTCCTTTCATTTTCTCCCAGTTTTGTACAGCGACTCCTTTATTTCCTTCTCCCAGTCAAATTGGTTCCTATTTCACAAGAACAGTACCTGCATTCAGCAGTTAACTAAACAATTGGTGGTTGGGAGTGGGAGGGAGCTAGAGTGGAAGTCCTGAGTACTGGCAGTTCTTCGTACAAAGCTATGGCTCAGGTGCTTTGCTTTATTTGCAACAAATTTCCAGTTATGAGTTGATCAGACTTGCTGCAAGGTGTTAAACAAATTCTGCTTCCAAACTGAGTATAAACTAATACAGAGGTTGAACTTCCCTTATCTGGGGCTCCCTTATCCATCATCTCACCTCGTCCGGCACCATTCCCAGCCACTCCGACATAAACAAAGAGAAGTCCTTCCTCGCTGCCGACCCCCCGCAATCGCTGGCCTGACCCCGCGATCCACTGCCCCCTCCCCTGGCTCAGTACCCGTACCATCCAAATTAACGTGACCTCCCCATGTCTGGCAAAATCCCTTATCCGGCACAGGCCAGGTCCTGAGGATAAGAGGGGTTCAACCTGTAGTAGTTTAGATCACTGATTTAAACGTTTGTGTACATTTAAGAGTGCATTTAGCATTCTCCGGTTCAGCAATATCTACCATGGTGATTCTGATTCCATGGCAGGTGTATTAGAATATGTTGATCTTTTGGTTATTTTGCCTTGCAGTTGGTGCCAAAGCAGTGGTGGAGGAAACCAGCAAACTGGCAGAATGTGTGGGAAAGACTCGCTCTCTCCTGAGAAAGATTTTATCAGAAGGAGTTGACCATTGTATGTTGAGGCTTGACAATGATCCTCATGGCTACCATTCACAACCCAAGACTCTATTGGAAGCAGTTCTTCAGGAATGCCACAACACATTTACAGCCTGTTTTCATTCTTTTTATCCAACCCCTGGATTGCAGTGGGCTTGTCTTTGTGACCTGCTTAATTGCCTAGATCAGGTAAGTTGGAGAGAATAAAGACTGCTTATTTTGCTGATGTTTTAATAGAAGCTTGATTCTTTCTAGCATTTAATGTCTGAGTATGATGAAATATCAGGTGTATTTTTATTGAAATGAAATCTAATGTTTTTGTGTTATGCCAAAAGCTAAATTTGGTGAGTCTCTTGTAATGGAGACATATTGACTATTCACCTTCAGTGTTTGTGTGTGTGTGTATAATAATACATATGTATGTGTGTGTCTGATTATAAATTCTAGTTTTGATTACAGATTTTTGTATCACTAATGCCACAGTTTTGCATTAAAGTAAAGTCATTTTGCACGTATGCTAGTGACAGCATAACACTTGGAGTTGGATACTTCTCTCTGGAGTACACTAAAGCTAAATGGTATGAGATAGCCTGTTGTCGGGAGTCTTGTATCATTTGTGCTTTGATGCCATGTGGAGTACAACTCGAAAAAATACTCTGCCTGATCTCCTGTGCACTCTGTAAATCTAGTATTGAGTCTTCAATGTTATGAGAAAGTGAAAGCTCCCACTTGCACTTTTCTAACAAAAAAATGCAGTGGCAGTAGATTAGAGCACGTCACATGTGTAAGGCAGTGTGCATTTTGCAGCCCACAGTACAGCTCTGGTCTTATTGGCTGCACTCCACACTGCATAGCAACTGTCAAGACTGGTAGTGTGGTACAAGTGGAGTCAAAAGCTGCCGCGTTTCCTACATTACAACAATGACTACATTCCAAAAGTACTTCATTGGCTGTAAAGCGCTTTGAGACGTCCAGTGATTGTGGAAGGTGCTATACAAATACAATGAAAACCCTCATGACAAAGGTGAAGAGGGAATCTTTCAACTGTTGGTAAATTCTTTACCAGTTTTTGACAATGTGCCAACTTGAGTTTTGGCCATTTCCCCTGGTGCAGCCCTCATCTTTGCTGCCATAAGTCCAAGGGATGCAGACTTGAATGTATTTAGTGGGCAACTGGTTTAACCATTCATTACTAGATCTGGCTGGACCATATCAAGCACTACCAGGCCCTGTTCTCTTGTGTCACAACTATGCACTATTCCTGGCTCATCCTGGAATGAAAGATGATCTCTGGCTTCTTTTCTCCACTACCAATCGTTTCCATAAACCTATCTCCTCTGCCCCTCCACCCTCACCTACAACAAGTGTGAGGAGCTCCTGGATTTCCTTGTCGCTATGGTTCTGCTGCATCACTCCCTTGCCCGCCAAGCTATACTTTCCCCAAGTATATCTACCAAGCCCGTTTCTTCCTCTAGTTTCTCTCTCATCTCCCCCTGTGCCCTTTCCCATTCAATTTTGTCCTTGAGACCCATATCCTGCTTTCTCAACCCTATTCCCACTAAACTGCTGACCACCCACCTTCTCTTCCTGGTCCCCAAGCTACCTGACATTTTAAACAGTCCCTCTTCTCGCCTACTGTCCCTCTCCCTTTTGAAAACTGCCTTCATCAACACCCCCCTCTCAAAACTCTCCCTTGATCCCTCTGCCCCTGCAATCTACAACCCCATTACCAACCTTCCTCTCCTCTCCTTGAATGGGTTGTCTCCTCCCAAATGCATGTCCATCTTTCCCGTAACTTTATGTTTGAACCTGTCCAATCGGGTTTTCGCCCCTGCCACAGCACTGATTTTCTCTGATCAAAGTCACAAATGACATCCACTGTGACCGTGGTGCACTATCCGTCTTAGTACATCACTATCTTTCTGCAGTCTTTTGACACGGTCGACCATACAATCCTTCTCCAATGCTTCTCTTCCGTTGTCCAGCTGAGTGGGACTGCCCTCAGCTGGTTCCACTCTTAACTATCCAATCATAGCCAGAGAATCTCCTGCAGTGGCGCCTCCTCCCACCGCACACCGTTCAGTCTGGAGAGTCCTCCAAGGTTCTATCCTTGCCCCTGTTGTATTCTTCTTCTACATGCGAATCCTCAGCGACATCCGAAGACATAACATCAGGCTCCACTTGTAAGTTGACAACACTCAGCTCTACCCCTCTCGGCCTGCTTATCTGATATCCAGCCCTGAATGAGCCGCAATTTCTTGCAACTAAACATTGGAGTGACCAAAGCGATAGTCTTCACCACCCCCCATAAACTTCTTTTGCTCACCATCGATTCCATTCCCATCCCTGGCCAACATCTTGTGATGAACCACACTGTTTGCAACCCAACGTCCTGTTTGACTCGGAGCAGGCCTTCTCACCTCAAATCCTCTCCATCACAAAGACCACCTATTTCCACCTCTGTACCATTGCCCTTCTACAACCCTCAGCCTATCTGCTGCTTCATGGTTTGGGCTTTTTGCTTTTAATATGTTTTCACTGAGACATTGGAAAAGTTTGGTTTCGATCATGTGCCTTGTGTTCAATGTGATTTTCTTTTTGCTGTTTGCTACTTGTGTAGAGTAAAGGACAATACTTGGCTCAATTCTGATAGTTAAGCCAGTATCTGCTTATTTGAGGTGAATTCTGCTTGAATATCATTGGTGAATACTTCAGTAATCTAATGGTGGACAGTTGGATTATCCAAACTGATTATTTTTTTTTTTTAAATGCCTCTGTGGCCTTGTCTTCTGCAGGCTGGACAATTTCATTTTTTATTTTATTATTTTTTATACTTGGCAATTAATCTTTTTTTTTCTCATTAGGACATACAGGAAGCTAATTTCAAAACATCAAGTAGTCGGTTACTTGCAGCAGTCATGTCTGCACTCTGCCATTCTTCAGTCAAACTGACCACAATCCTTCCCATTGTCTATGACGGTGAGGTAATGCTTCGGACCTTGGTGAAGCAGACTAGCACAGAGAATGAATCAGCCATGGTTCACAGATTTGCCCTACTAGTGGCTCATATGGAGAAACTCAGCCAGGTGAGGAAGGCAAACACCAATTTTTGTCTGCTGTATTTCAGGGGTTCCCCTTTTGGTTGAAGAATTATAAAATGCACTAGCCAGTTGAGCAGGACTTAGGGTAATGTATAATTAAGTTACGGCTCACATCTCACCGTAGGCAACTAGGCCCATACAGTAGAGCCTGGCCTCCAGTCGTCTCGACCCCCTTGCCACTGGGCCAAGACCTCACACTACGGAGCCGGTGTGCAACGGCCACCCCACGTTAAAAGAACTCGCGTACAGGCATCATCCCTCCATGTACACCAACAAAAGTGTTAAGGTCAAAAGTGCTGTAGATCATATTTTCTGCATCTTGATACTCCAGCTATTGGAAAAATAACTGACATTGATTGTCCATTTGGATGACAAACATGAAATTGTAAAATGTAATTTACTGCCTCACACTCAAGTTTAAAAACACCTGAAGTTGTGTGAGCCAAAATCTGAGTTTGAAATACAAATCACATTCACAGGAGTCCCACCAAAGATTTTTAAATCTACATTTTTGACCGACTTTTTTAAGTATATTGGGTTAGACTTTGGGGATCGTTACGCCCGATTACCGCCCGATTTTAGTTTTTTACGTCATTACCACCCGTTTTTAGCTTCCAGAGGAAACTTGCGCCGACTTACAGCCCATATACCGCTGGCGGTAGTTTCGGCGGCCTATTAACGGCGGCGGTAAACTGAGCCGCCTGCCTATCATATGCAGTCGATTTTCGTCCAATTTAGTCGTTTACCGCCCGCCGTTAATTTTGGCATTTCGCCGAAATACCGCCAGCAATTACTACCGCCCGGAAAACGGTACATTTAACTGCCCCTAACCCAGCCATTTTGAAATCTGATATAAAGGCTGCTCTTAATTGTAGGTGACATTTAAATCATTTTTTAGTGTATTTTATGGGTGTTGCTAATTGTTGTGATGTTTAAGAACAAAGATCATAATTTTACTTGAAATATATTACTCCTGAGCTGAAACAGATGGCATTTGGTATTAATGCTATAGGTGATTGAAATAGTTTCACAGGGGATCAGTGTCTGCGACCTGCCTTACCCCTCTATTGGATGTAGTGCTATGGCTCGTGGTTTCTCGAGGTTCTGCCACAAAAGTACTTTTATCTGTGATCCATCAAGATTGGAGACCTTGATCCGCGATGTCCCAGAGTCTGTCCAGTACAACTTGTTGTGGATCCAATCAATGGCCAGCCCACCTGACTAAGGTTAATTTTTTGGAGACATTATACCGCTGCTGTTAGTATCTTTCTATCTCTGTGGTTCAAGAATCACAAAGCAGCACCTTTGCAGCAACAAACCAATGCAGGAGATATAGCAGAAGCATATCCCTGACTGACAATCAAGAGAACTCATAGTCCTATAAAAAGCAGAAGAAAATAGTTGACCATGTAACCTTTCTTCTTCTGTGCAGTTTCAGCTATTTTATAATTAGCTTTCTGTCGTTTCCTTACCAGACTGCACTGAAAATAAACATTTCAATCTCCAAAAATACTGGAGATGTATAGATCGGAAACAATATACAGTTCTAAACTGCCTACAAATGTATTTACTGAGCTGTTTTCAGGCATTTTTTGAAATTAGGAAATGACCACATGCTTTAAGCAAGCAACGCCCTTCCTCCTGGCCCATGTAGGCCAATGATTTCAACTGATTTGAAACCAGTTTCTGCCACACCAAATGCCCTAGACTCCTGAGGGAAAATAAATCTATGCCATTTAAAAAAAAAACTCAGTTTATGCATTAAAAAAAAGCGTGCATGCGCAGAAGAAAAAAACACACACATGCGCATATGGTGGGGGGAAAAAAACTCGCAGTACGGCTGTTCCAGATGAAGCCTGTTCTTACACAAGGACTGAGACCGCCTGCTGCCGCTCACTACTGCCAGGAGGAAAACAGGCGAAAGTAGTGGCTTTAGAGCTCCGCGGTAATCGGGCGGTATGTATGACTTGATATTTTCATACCGCCGTGATACGGGCGGTAGCGGCGGTAAATGGAAAGTCTAGCCCATAGTTCTGTACGGTATGGCTGAAATCTTGGGGAGGGATCAATGTATCGTACCTTGATAAAATATCACAATTAACCTGGAGTACTCAGACTTGGAGTATTCTGTTAAAAGGCGCTTGAATAAATAGTAAAAATTAAAATAAACTAAAATCAGATGATATTGGATATGTGATAAAATCTTGATATATTTTCCCCTAGATTGAAGAAAATATTACAAGTATGACCAGTTTTCGAGAAGTGTTAGAAAAAATGTTGGTCATTGTAGTGCTTCCTGTTCGAAAGAGTCTCAGAAGAGAGGTAGAACTCTTCTCTCCTCTCCTCGTGTCCAACACTTGTGGTCTCCTTGCCAGTATA
This sequence comes from Pristiophorus japonicus, assembly GCF_044704955.1. Classification (NCBI taxonomy): domain Eukaryota; kingdom Metazoa; phylum Chordata; class Chondrichthyes; family Pristiophoridae; genus Pristiophorus; species Pristiophorus japonicus. The sequence goes on from NC_091986.1 coordinate 25,328,664, forward strand.
GTGAGTGAACTCACTGCATCAGCGCTGGGATCTGAGGTAAGAGTCCAGATCTGAACTGAAATATTCAGAGCCTGCTTTTGTGACTTTCTGAACTATTTAAAGTTGAATATTATACAACATATGATTTTTGTGTACTTGTGCCTGAAAATAACCTTATTTTGTGATCATCATAATAACTCCGTGTAGTACGAAGTGGAGCACATTGTAGCAATTTTCTGAATCATCTTTGCAGTTATGTTTGAGAAATATTGAGTTAAGACAACAAATGCACTGGTATACATATAAACATGTCAAATAAGAGCCACACTCAAAACATGTTACACATGGTGCTTGCAGTTAGATTGGCCCCAAGTTTCCACATGATTTGCTCCTGATTTTTAGGAGCAACTGGTGTAGAACGGAGTATCTTAGAAATCGGAATTCTCGACATTTAGTTTGCTCCAGTTCTAGTCAGTTAGAACAGTTTCACTTTGGAACAGAATTTTTTTTTCAAAAGGGGCTGTGTCCGGCCACTTACGCCTAATTTCAAAGTTTCGTGAGTGAAAACTTACTCCAAACTAACTTAGAATGGAGTAATTGAAGATTTTTGTACGCTCGAAAAAACCTTGTCTACACTTCAGAAAATCAGGCATAGGTTACAAATTAGGCATAGGGAACGAGGTGGGGGGGGGGAAGGGAAGTCATTAAATTCTACAATCAATCCTTAGTTATACTTATACAAATATTATACAAATAAATCCAACCTGAATAAAAAATTTATAAGCAAAGAAAAGATTAAATAAACCATGTTCCTACCTGTGTGAAAGTGCTTCAGGCAGGCCTTTCATGTTGGAGACAGGCAGGGGTATGGCGTCAGTGTCTCGACGGCAGCGGCAGCAAGCTTCGAGCTGAGCTGCAGTGCTTGAGGCAAGCCTTCATTCTCTTCGTGGCTGGCTGCGAAGAAGCAACACCAGACGGACCCGAGGCCATTCGGCCATGAGATATCAGCGGCGTCAGTGGCTGGCTGGCAGCCGAAGAATCAGCAGCGGACCGACATGAGGCCATTCGGCCATAGGATATCAGTGGTGTCAGTGGCTGGCCGGCAGCCGAAGAATCAACACCTGACACACGCAGCTCTTTATGGTGCTTGAGGCCATTCAGCCCACGCTTTAGGGGCGGTGTCAGTGGCTCGACGGCAGCCGAAGATACAGCAGCAGCCTTCAAGCTGTGAGGGGGACTGAGGCCATTTGGACAGGGAGAGGCAGCCACATCGACAGTTTTATATTTAAATTTGCAGAATGGGTGCTGCATTGTCATCAATTCAATTGGTTTGCCATCAATTCACTGCATAGAAGAGAATTGATTAGAGCTCACCGCACCAGGAACGTCGTAGCCCGTAGGTTGATGGGCAGGAGACTTTACCCACGTCGACAATATCGAACCAGGCGCTCGTACCTGGACATGAACGAGGCTGATTGTGTGAAAAGGCTGCGTTTTCGCAGAGAAGTTGTCACTGAGATCTGTGATATGGTGAGAGCAGATTTGCAGCCCAGAAGCAGAAGGACAACTGCCTTGTCTGTTGAAGTGAAGGAAACAGCTGCACTTTCTTTCCATGCCTCGGGATCGTTTCAGGCTACAACTGGAGATGTGTGTGCCATCTCTCAACGTGCAATACATGCCTGCGTTTACCAGGTCACGGCTGCACTTTATGCGCGAAGGAATGGCTTCATCAATTTCCCAATGACCGCACAAGCGATCCATGAGAGGGCTGTGGGCTTCTTCAGGATTGGCGGCTTCCCAAAGGTACAGGGCTGCATTGATTGTACCCACATTGCCTTGCGAGCACCTGTGGAGGAATCTGAGCAGTACCGAAATAGGAAAGGTTTCCACTCTATCAATGTGCAGCTCGTGTGTGACGACAAGCAGCGCATCATGTCAGTCGATGCGAGATACCCTGGCAGCACCCACGATGCGTTCATCCTACGCGACAGCATTCTATCTGACATGTTTGAGCAGCAGCCAGAAGGGCAGAGCTGGCTACTGGGCGACAAAGGGTACGGCCTGACCACCTGGCTCATGATGCCCCTACGCATGACACTGACAGAAGCTGACCGTCAATACAACATGGCGCATATTGCGACGCGCAGCATCATTGAGAGGACCATTGGCATATTGAAACAGCGATTCCGATGCCTGGACCATTCCGGAGAACAGCTGCTATACTCTCCTCAGATTGTCGGTCACTTCACTGTTGTGTGCTGCATGCTTCATAACTGAGCCATCATGAGGCAGCAGGAGCTGGTAGTGGAACCCGAAGACCGACGTGATAGTATTACGGAAGACCAGGATGTGGATGATAACGACAATCAGGAAAGCATGCAAGTGCCTGATGCCGAAGCACGAGGTCGGAGGAGGGCCGTCCATCGTGCCCCTTTAACGATTGCTCGAGACTTGCGCCAGCAGCTCATCCGTGAACGCTTCAACTACTGATGCCTGAGGGCTCTGCGACCACTTTTGCATATGGACATGTTTATTCTTTGCAGTTGTTCCTACGTTGTGTTGTGTTAATGGAACAAGAAATAGTTTTAATGAAAAAATATTTTATTGAAAAGTTAACGTCACTCCAATAAAATATTTGTTGTATCAAACTATACTTTTTAATATGACTCTTGAAGATCACTTAAAAACTTGTAAAGTTACAAAACACTTTCTATGTGAAAAATTTTACACTCTAAGATCACTTACACTTCAAGATCACTTTTTAGATGCAAAATTAAATAATTTACAGAATGTGAGAGCATTTACACTATAAGATCACTTGAAAACCCTGAGATCACTTATAAGTTGTAAAGTTACAAAACTTACAAAACAATTTCAATTTGAAAAACGCTACTACAGCTACATCAAGAACAAGAACAAAAGCAGCAAAGAAAGGCTGCAACCATGTCTCATCCATATCTCAGTGAATGTTCACTTCCTCATGGGGGTGTCATTTGATTGGCTGGGCTGTGTGCCCTTATTGCAGCAGCTACCTCAACCAGGCCCTCCCTGATGGCCTGTGCCGTCATTTGCATGCCCTCCCTAACGGCCTGTGCCGTCGATTGCACTCCCTCGGACATTCCCTCCCTAAGTTCCCGTGTCATTACTGCTATTTCTCCCGTCAGGACCGTCAACTCTTCACCTACTGCATTGACGCCACCGATGAGTGAGCGGGTAAGCTCATTGATCTCCATACCCAATGCCACAACCTGAGTCGCATCTGTTGCACGCTGCATCTCAGGAGAGCGTGTCTCCAATCTCCTTCTCCTCTGCCTGGGTCTGCCTCGTGGCACCACTACACTGGGAGGCGCGGGCACGGACGGTGGGACGCTCTGTGTTCCAGACGGCTGAACTAGAGGGAGAGGCTCGGGCTGGAACGGTAGGACGCTCGGTGTTCCAGACGACAGCACTCGAGTGCGAGCCGTGGGCTGGGATGTTGGACGAATGGGTGTAAACTGCTCCATGATATCAGCAGCAACACTGGGACCCAAAGCGTCGGAATCCAAACCATAGTAGGTGGAACCAGAACCTATGCGAGAGGGAGGCGCAGGCTGGGACGGTAGTGCACTGACTGTAGAATGCTGCATTATACCAGCAGCACCACTGGGACCCGCAACATCGGAACCGAAACCATGGAAGGTGGAACCAAGACCTATGCTAGGGGTTGAAACTCTGATGCCCCTTGTTGGGGGCTCATAAACATTAAATTGGAAGCTCTCCCCTGCAGACATTTCAGTCATCGCTGCCATCATCCAGTCTGGATCGTCCGCATCTGGTTGTACTGGTTCTTGTTCTGTACCCTCAGGATCCTCAGGGTTGGCAGCAGCAGCATCGTCATCATCATCATCATCATCATCATGTTCTACAAAATACATCAGAACAGTCAAATGCTTAACAGCAAGGGAGGGGGCCGGGTGGGTGGCATGAGTACTCTCACACATAGCAGGCCAGGCAGCAGGTTGATTTAAAGGGCCATGATGCATTTTCAGGACTTGCCCTCTTCCTCGCATGCGGGCCCAGCTTGTGCTGTACCGATTGCTTTTCTCCATGTACGACTCATCATAGCGGCTACCCTTTGTTCCAAGGGTGTCAGTGGATGCAGATTTGGCACGCCTCCTCCTGTCCGAGTTGCCTCCCTTTTGTTGTGGGCCAATTTCTTCTGCAAAGAGTAAAATATAACTTTTTAGAGTGTGTCAGTCTGCAAGGTGGGATATACAGATAGCCAGGTTACAATTACGATTAAATTAAAAATGGGAAATATTACTTACACTAACTACTTGACCAAGGTTGTGCCATTTCTTTTTACACTGACTTCCAGATCTCCAAGTATGCACCACTGCGCAGTAATCTTCTGCAACTTGGTTCCAGCGTTTCTTCATTTCTTTTGGTGGCACTTTTATGCGACCTCTCTTGCTGGTATCTAGCTCCTGCCATCTCTGCTCAATTACGTTGACTAATATCTCCACTTCCTCATGCAAGAAATTCTTTGTTCTTGGTGGACGTTGATCCATTGCAAAGTTGAATTGGCACTCTTATTTCTCCAGCAGGGGGATGGGAACCAATGCAGGGAGACAGAGGGAAACAAAAAGGAGGCAAAAGCAAAAGACAGAAAGGAGATGAGGAAAAGTGGAGGGCAGAGAAACTCAAGGCAAAGAACAAAAAGGGCCATTGTACAGCAAATTCTAAAAGGACAAAGGGTGTTAAAAAAACAAGCCTGAAGGCTTTGTGTCTTAATGCAAGGAGTATCCGCAATAAGGTGGATGAATTAACTGTGCAAATAGATGTTAACAAATATGATGTGATTGGGATTACGGAGAAACATAGAAACATAGAAAATAGGTGCAGGAGCAGGCCATTCAGCCCTTCTAGCCTGCACGGCCATTCAATGAGTTCATGGCTGAACATGAAACTTCAGTACCCCCCTTCCTGCTTTCACGCCATACCCCTTGATCCCCCGAGTAGTAAGGACTTCATCTAACTCCCTTTTAAATATATTTAGTGAATTGGCCTCAACTACTTTCTGTGGGAGAGAATTCCACAGGTTCACCACTCTCTGGGTGAAGAAGTTTCTCCTCATCTCGGTCCTAAATGGCTTACCCCTTATCCTTAGACTGTGACCCCTGGTTCTGGACTTCCCCAACATTGGGAACATTCTTCCTGCATCCAACCTGTCCAAACCCGTCAGAATTTTAAACGTTTCGATGAGGTCCCCTCTCACTCTTCTGAACTCCAGTGAATACAAGCCCAGTTGATCCAGTCTTTCTTGATAGGTCAGTCCCACCATCCCGGGAATCAGTCTGGTGAATCTTCGCTGCACTCCCTCAATAGCAAGAATGTCCTTCCTCAAGTTAGGAGACCAAAACTGTACACAATACTCCAGGTGTAGCCTCACCAAGGCCCTGTACAACTGTAGCAACACCTCCCTGCCCCTGTACTCAAATCCCCTTGCTATGAAGGCCAACATGCCATTTGCTTTCTTAACCGCCTGCTGTACCTGCATGCCAACCTTCAATGACTGATGTACCATGACACCCAGGTTTCTTTGCACCTCCCCTTTTCCTAATCTGTCACCATTCAGATAATAGTCTGTCTCTCTGTTTTTACCACCAAAGTGGATAACCTCACATTTATCCACATTATACTTCATCTGCCACGCATTTGCCCACTCACCGAACCTATCCAAGTCACTCTGCAGCCTCATAGCATCCTCCTCGCAGCTCACACTGCCACCCAACTTCGTGTCATCCGCAAATTTGGAGATACTACATTTAATCCCCTCGTCTAAATCATTAATGTACAATGTAAACAGCTGGGGCCCCAGCACAGAACCTTGCGGCACCCCACTAGTCACTGCCTGCCATTCTGAAAAGTCCCCATTTACTCCTACTCTTTGCTTCCTGTCTAACAACCAGTTCTCAATCCACGTCAGCACACTACCCCCAATCCCATGTGCTTTAACTTTGCACATTAATCTCCTGTGTGGGACCTTGTCGAAAGCCTTCTGAAAGTCCAAATATACCACATCAACTGATTCTCCTTTGTCCACTTTACTGGAAACATCCTCAAAAAATTCCAGAAGATTTGTCAAGCATGATCTCCCTTTCACAAATCCATGCTGACTTGGACCTATCATGTCACCATTTTCCAAATGCGCTGCTATGACATCCTTAATAATTGATTCCATCATTTTACCCACTACTGATGTCAGGCTGACCGGTCTATAATTCCCTGCTTTCTCTCTCCCACCTTTTTTAAAAAGTGGGGTTACATTGGCTACCCTCCACTCCATAGGAACTGATCCAGAGTCAATGGAATGTTGGAAATTGACTGTCAATGCATCCGCTATTTCCAAGGCCACCTCCTTAAGTACTCTGGGATGCAGTCCATCAGGCCCTGGGGATTTATCGGCCTTCAATCCCATCAATTTCCCCAACACAATTTCCCGACTAATAAGGATTTCCCTCAGTTCCTCCTCCTTACTAGACCCTCTGACCCCTTTTATATCCGGAAGGTTGTTTGTGTCCTCCTTAGTGAATACTGAACCAAAGTACTTGTTCAATTGGTCTGCCATTTCTTTGTTCCCCGTTATGACTTCCCCTGATTCTGACTGCAGGGGACCTACGTTTGTCTTTACTAACCTTTTTCTCTTTACATACCTATAGAAACTTTTGCAATCCGCCTTAATATTCCCTGCAAGCTTCTTCTCGTACTCCATTTTCCCTGCCCTAATCAAACCCTTTGTCCTCCTCTGCTGAGTTCTAAATTTCTCCCAGTCCCCAGGTTCGCTGCTATTTCTGGCCAATTTGTATGCCACTTCCTTGGCTTTAATACTATCCCTGATTTCCCTTGATAGCCACGGTTGAGCCACCTTCCCTTTTTTATTTTTACGCCAGACAGGAATGTACAATTGTTGTAGTTCATCCATGCGGTCTCTAAATGTCTGCCATTGCCCATCCACAGTCAACCCCTTAAGTATCATTCGCCAATCTATCTTAGCCAATTCACGCCTCATACCTTCAAAGTTAGCCTTCTTTAAGTTCTGGACCATGGTCTCTGAATTAACTGTTTCATTCTCCATCCTAATGCAGAATTCCACCATATTATGGTCACTCTTCCCCAAGGGGCCTCGCACAATGAGATTGTTAATTAATCCTCTCTCATTACACAACACCCAGTCTAAGATGGCCTCCCCCCTAGTTGGTTCTTTGACATATTGGTCTAGAAAACCATCCCTTATGCACTCCAGGAAATCCTCCTCCACCATATTGCTTCCAGTTTGGTTAGCCTAATCTATGTGCATATTAAAGTCACCCATTATAACTGTTGCACCCTTATTGCATGCACTCCTAATTTCCTGTTTGATGCCCTCCCCAACATCACTACTACTGTTTGGAGGTCTGTACACAACTCCCACTAAAGTTTTTTGCTCTTTGGTGTTCTGCAGCTCTACCCATATAGATTCCACATCATCCAAGCTAATGTCCTTCCTAACTATTGCATTAATCTCCTCTTTAACCAGCAATGCTACCCCACCTCCTTTTCCTTTTATTCTATCCTTCCTGAATGTTGAATACCCCTGGATGTTGAGTTCCCAGCCCTGATCATCCTGGAGCCACGTCTCCGTAATCCCAATCACATCATATTTGTTAACATCTATTTGCACAGTTAATTCATCCACCTTATTGCGGATACTCCTTGCATTAAGACACAAAGCCTTCAGGCTTGTTTTTTTAACATCCTTTGTCCTTTTAGAATTTTGCTGTACAGTGGCCCTTTTTGTTATTTGCCTTGGGTTTCTCTGCCCTCCACTTTTCCTCATCTCCTTTCTGTCTTTTGCTTTTGCCTCATTTTTGTCTCCCTCTGTCTCCCTGCATAGAGACATGGCTCCAGGATGATCAGGGCTGGGAACTCAACATCCAGGGGTATTCAACATTCAGGAAGGATAGAATAAAAGGAAAAGGAGGTGGGTAGCATTGCTGGTTGAGGAGATTAAGGCAATAGTTAGGAAGGACATTAGCTTGGATGATGTGGAATCTATATGGGTAGAGCTGCAGAACACCAAAGGGCAAAAAACGTTAATGGGAGTTGTGTACAGACCTCCCAACAGTAGTAGTGATGTTGGGGAGGGCATCAAACAGGAAATTAGGGTTGCATGCAATAAAGGTGCAGCAGTTATAATGGGTGACTTTAATATGCACATAGATTGGGCTAACCAAACTGGAAGCAATACGGTGGAGGAGGATTTCCTGGAGTGCATAAGGGATGGTTTTTTTATACCAATATGTCGAGGAACCAACTAGGGGGAGGCCATCTTAGACTGGGTGTTGTGTAATGAGAGAGGATTAATTAGCAATCTCATTGTGCGAGGCCCCTTGGGGAAGAGTGACCATAATATGGTGGAATTCTGCATTAGGATGGAGAATGAAACAGTTAATTCAGAGACCATGGTCCAGAACTTAAAGAAGGGTAACTTTGAAGCTATGAGGCGTGAATTGGCTCGGATGGATTGGCGAATGATACTTAAGGGGTTGACTGTGGATGGGCAATGGCAGACATTTAGAGACCGTATGGATGAGCTACAACAATTGTACATTCCTGTCTGGCGTAAAAATAAAAAAGGGAAGGTGGCTCAACCGTGGCTATCAAGGGAAATCAGGGATAGTATTAAAGCCAAGGAAGTGGCATACAAATTGGCCAGAAATAGCAGCGAACCTGGGGACTGGGAGAAATTTAGAACTCAGCAGAGGAGGACAAAGGGTTTGATTAGGGCAGGGAAAATGGAGTACGAGAAGAAGCTTGCAGGGAACATTAAGACGGATTGCAAAAGTTTCTATATATATGTAAAGAGAAAAAGGTTAGTAAAGACAAATGTAGGTCCCCTGCAGTCAGAATCAGGGGAAGTCATAACGGGGAACAAAGAAATGGCGGACCAATTGAACAAGTACTTTGGTTCGGTATTCACTAAGGAGGACACAAACAACCTTCTGGATATAAAAGGGGTCGTAGGGTCTAGTAAGGAGGAGGAACTGAGGGAAATCCTTATTAGTCGGGAAATTGTGTTGGGGAAATTGATGGGATTGAAGGCCGATAAATCCCCAGGGCCTGATGGACTGCATCCCAGAGTACTTAAGGAGGTGGCCTTGGAAATAGCGAATGCATCGACAGTCATTTTCCAACATTCCATTGACTCTGGATCAGTTCCTATGGAGTGGAGGGGAGCCAATGTAACCCCACTTTTTAAAAAAGGAGGGAGAGCGATAACAGGGAATTATGGACCGGTCAGCCTGACATCGGTAGTGGGTAAAATGATGGAATCAATTATTAAGGATGTCATAGCAGTGCATTTGGAAAGAGGTGACATGATAGGTCCAAGTCAGCATGGATTTGTGAAAGGGAAATCATGCTTGACAAATCTTCTGGAATTTTTTGAGGATGTTTCCAGTCGAGTGGACAAGGGAGAACCAGTTGATGTGGTATATTTGGACTTTCAGAAGGTGTTCGACAAGGTCCCACGCAAGAGATTAATGTGCAAAGTTAAAGCACATGGGATTGGGGGTAGTGTGCTGACATGGATTGAGAACTGGTTGTCAGACAGGAAGCAAAGAGTAGGAGTAAATGGGGACTTTTCAGAATGGCAGGCAGTGACTAGTGGGGTGCCGCAAGGTTCTGTGCTGGGGCCCCAGCTGTTTACACTGTACATTAATGATTTAGACGAGGAGATTAAATGTAGTATCTCCAAATTTGTGGATGACACTAAGTTTGGTGGCAGTGTGAGCTGCGAGGAGGATGCTATGAGGCTGCAGAGCGACTTGGATAGGTTAGGTGAGTGGGCAAATGCATGGCAGATGAAGTATAATGTGGATAAATGTGAGGTGATCCACTTTGATGGTAAAAACAGAGAGACAGACTATTATCTGAATGGTGACAGATTAGGAAAAGGAGAGGTGCAAAGAGACCTGGATGTCATGGTACATCAGTCATTGAAGGTTGGCATGCAGGTGCAGCAGGCGGTTAAGAAAGCAAATGGCATGTTGGCCTTCATAGCGAGGGGATTTGAGTACAGGGGCAGGGAGGTGTTGCTACAGTTGTACAGGGCATTGGTGAGGCCACACCTGGAGTATTGGGTACAGTTTTGGTCTCCTAACCTGAGGAAGGACATTCTTGCTATTGAGGGAGTGCAGCGAAGGTTCACCAGACTGTTTCCCGGGATGGCGGGACTGACCTATCAAGAAAGACTGGATCAACTGGGCTTGTATTCACGAGTTCAGAAGAATGAGAGGGGACCTCTTAGAAAAGTTTAAAATTCTGATGGGTTTAGATAGGTTAGATGCAGGAAGAATGTTCCCAATGTTGGGGAAGTCCAGAACCAGGGGACACAGTCTAAGGATAAGGGGTAAGCCATTTAGGACCGAGATGAGAAGGAACTTCTTCACCCAGAGTGTGGTGAACCTGTGGAATTCTCTACCACAGAAAGTTGTTGAGGCCAATTCACTAAATATATTCAAAAAGGAGTTAGATGAAGTCCTTACTACTAGGGGGATCAAGGGGTATGGCGAGAAAGCAGGAATGGGGTACTGAAGTTGCATGTTCAGCCATGAACTCATTGAATGGCGGTGCAGTCTAGAAGGGCCGAATGGCCTACTCGTGCACCTATTTTCTATGTTTCTATGTAAACACACAGTCCTTAATTTGCATGCACCAATGCAGCACCGGTTCTGCAAGTTTCGCAGTGAAAAGCTAAACTCACTGATTTCAGCAGGTGATTTATTCAGCAGTGCTGCTAAAAGCACTCCCTCACGCACAGAAATATCAAAAAAAATTAAATTACAAGCCTTTGCAGGGGTCCAAGAAACACATCTTCTGTTTTCCTGCAGTATTTTTAAAAAATGGCCGAGTGCCAATGTTTGTGTGAGACTGCGCGTGCGCGCACGCTCCAACGCGCATGCGCAGGGTTGCCGGCAGCACGAAGGCTAATTTAAATTGTACCCGCCCCCTGCTACTTAGAAAATCGGCGCGAGTGTTAGGCTCCGCCCCCTGCTGCGAAGAGCGCGCCGCGCCAAGCAGACATCGAGCTCCAAGGAGCTCGAGAATATCGGACTTTTTTTTTAGGCGCAGTTTTCGGCGCGAAAAACAGGCGCCCAGCTCGGAGGTGCGCCGTTTTCGCCGCGGGACGAAACTTGGGGCCATAGAGATAAAGATTTAATGAAATGTTGTAAGATATGCTTTCAAGAAATCCACATTTGAAAACAAAATTGTTAGATCTGTACCTCACTGTTGAAGATGCAAGTCAGAGATGCCAGGTAGATAATGAAGCAAAAAAAGTGAGGAAGAAAATCATCTCGCAAGCTAGTTCCTGAAAAGTTTTTTTCTTAATTGAAGACTTTGGATTGATTCTCAGACTGAAAGATAAGCAGCTTTTTATCCTCAGTTTATTACTTTTCACGGTCTTGTAATGCATTGTTTTATCCTCCAGTTCTTGTCATGTTCAGCATAAAAGCTAAACATCTCAAATGGGAGAGTTACTGATGCAAAGCTATTTTTGGGATGGGGCAGAAGCCTTTTTTCAGCATTTAGTATTCCATGGCCTGCTTCTGTGCTGTAAATACTGTGTAAGACAGGAGAAACAATCTTATTTGGTTAAAGACTAGCTTCTTTGAACATCTTGGTTTCTTTCACAGGTTGATGGATTGAGTTCCCTCCATTCTGTCAAAGCCACACCGAACCGGTTTATTAAAACTAGTCAAGGGCGAAGCTGGAACACTGGTAATGGGTCGCCAGATGCAATCTGCTTTTCTGTAGACAAACCCGGGGTTGTTGTGGTAGGGTACCACGTATACGGAGGAGGTGGTATTCATGAATACGAGCTGGAAGTGTTGGTTGATGATGTAAGTTTATCAGTTTTGTTTTTAACTTGAAATAGTAAATAGTTGTGTATCTGAATGAACGTTATATTCTGAGGAATCCAATGATCCCTTGATAATTGAATATTTTGTTGACAGAGTGAGCACACTGGTGATTCAGCACATTCTCACAGATGGACTTCCTTAGAACTAGTGAAAGGGACTTACAGCACTGATGACTCTTCCAGTGACACAGCAGAAATCAGACTGGATAAAGCTGTGCCTTTAAAGGTAGGAAGCAATAAGTTTGAGCAGATACTCCTTGCTCTTAAAAAGGTTAGATAACTAATTTAGTGTATCCTAAGGTTTTTTGTAGCAAATGGATTTTATGGGCCAGCACTTGCCGTTGAAACAAATGCAGATTTAAACTATTACTTGTGAAATTATTTTGTTGCAAATTTCTAGCATTAATATATTTTATGCCTAGCTTTTAAGGTTCTGTGTAATGACGATCAAGTATATTGCATTTCTAGGAAAATGTAAAATATGCAGTACGCCTAAGGAACTATGGAAGTCGCACTGCAAATGGAGATGGAGGAATGACTACCATTCAGTGCCCAGATGGTGTAACATTCACTTTTAGTACTTGTAGCCTCAGCAGTAATGGGACTAATCAGACTCGAGGTCAGATCCCTCAGGTACTTTATTATAGGTAAGAATATGTATATCCCTTTTAAATTATTAAGATTTCCTAGCAAGGTGGTTAAATAATTCAGTACCTTTGTGTTTATGAAACCGTATTACGAAGGAGACTCAAAAGTACCAATAAATACCTGTAGCTATTGCTTTTACATGACATTTTGTGTTGTTCGAGGCCAGTTGTATTTTAACTTTAGATACATCAAAATATGAAAAAGCCTATCCAAGAATGGCCAAAAGGCATTGCAGTTTGCGTTATATAATTAGTCTTGCTGATTTTTCATCTCCTTATATGGAGCAGTCTTGGGTTCCCTCTAGCAGAGAACTTCTATACTTGTGAAAGTAGCCAAGCTAGAATATTAATCGAGACTAGGATTGAAACTCATGACCTTATTAGGAAGATTAACTCTTCTATTCACTGCCCTAATGAGTCTTTTTAATGTATATATATTTTTTAAAACAATTCTACAAACATTTCGCTGGATGAGGAAGGAATTTCTTTAATTGGTAGTCTGGGACAGTCTGTTAATAAATGTCAGTTTTCACTAAACTCGGAACAATTTTGTATCCTGGACCCACCCCAATTCAGTACTGGCTTGTCCACCCAACCTCGTTTTGTGGAAGGCCCTGCAGATAACAGTAAGAGAGGAAACCATCAGTCTGGTTAGACTGGATCCAAACCAAGCATTTGATGTAAAAGACCAGTGTGCTAATTTGCTGCGCCACCTATTCCCTCTAGATTAATATAATACTTGAATTGCAAAGTCATTAAATTAATCAAAATAAAAACCAAAGAGGATGGGAATGCACAACAGGTCAGTTGGTATCTGTAAAGAGGAAAGGTTTATGACATTTCAGATGTGTACCCTTCATCAGACGAGGAGTTGAACAGGTTTTAGTAAGTTTGGAAAAACAGAAAATGGGGGAAGAGAATCAACAGCTACACCAATCACAGAGAGGGAGTTAACATGTTAAATGACCTACACTCTGCTTGATAGAAGAGCCACAAAAGATCATCAGTAAGATAAAGGACAAAATAATGTGAAAATATTGGAGGGAAAGGGTACAAAAGGTTGGTGTATAAGCATGAGAAAGAAAAGGATATATCTGCACATGCCAAAGATATGAAATTAAATCAGAAAATGTACGCATAATACTGCAGATCTGCCAATCGTGAGAAGAGAAAAAACAATGGGTCTACACCAAGTGCCCAGATCTTCCAGCGCTGAGCCCCGATTTAAAAAGTTTGAACCAAATGTCAGTCTGGTCTCTCCTTCCCCAGGATCCTCCCTACATTGCAGGCACCCTCCTATGAAGAAAATGGAGGTATAGCCAAGATCTGAAGTTACTAATGTCAGTATTCAGACCAGATGGATGCATAGTGCCCAACAGAAAAATAAAATACTTTGCTGAAGCTTGTATTGAGTTTTATTGGAACAGCTTCCGAGACCAAAAATAGAGGTCAAAGTGGGAATAGGAGATGGAGCACAGGAGTGAGCCACAGGCAGGGCAAGATGACGCTTCAAGACAGAACAGAAATTTTTCTCCCCTTAATATTTCTTAGGCTTTTGTTGCACATATCAACCTCTTCAGTATCTTTTCACCCCCACTAATTGCCCAATTCTTTTGTCCTTCATATCTGCGGCATCTCGCTGATCTTTTCTCTCTGCCTGTTTTCTATTGAGCAGGTTGTTTATCACATTAACACCTTCTCTTTGCTGTACCTATTGGTTCTTCCCCCCCCCCCCCCCATCTCACCTTACTAAAATACATGTTTATCTCTTAGCCATCCGTACAATGACAGTTACACACACAAACCTGTTTTTGATTTTTAAAATGCTGACAACCTGCTTTTTATTTCAGGTTGCCAGCATTTGCAGTTTTTCATTTTTATTAAATCATCCAAGTTGTCATAACTAACTGGATAATCTCAACCAACTTTTGAATAACAGAGTCCTAAAATTAAACTACATCCTGCTGTTTCAATTTTTTTAAGTTTTCTTGCGGTAATAAAGCAGGTGTTCTGAACTCAGTGGATGTGATTTTACCCTTATCTAAGTCACATAGCAACAAAGATAATGTTCTGAAAAGTTTCCAGTTTTATCCCTGATCTGTACGCAGTTAGCTGATCTCAGCTAGGTAATGGTAAGGCTACAATAGTTGGCCTCTGCATCCCTGAGTTAGGAAGATAAATAATTACCAGGTTTCTCCTGGTCCTAATCTCCATCCAGTGTTGGAAAAGTGGCTTGTGTGTGGATGCCGGATGCGGATAAGAAGCTTTAACTTAATCAAACTAAAAATGGGTCTTTGATTTTTTTTTTTGGTGCATCTCTGGAGATTTTAACTTGGATATTTAATGTACTTTATTTACATGTTTGATAGATTGTGCTCATAATCACTGGGGAGAGGTTGAAAGAGAGGAATCTGTATGTCCAGTTCTCTCCTGAAGATGTTGATTCCTAGCTTTGGATACAGTTCCATAAATGCAAGACAATCTTGCCCCAGTGACTACCATTTGTGAGCCCTAATCATGAGTGAGCCATGGAGACCTGAGGATCAAGTCCTACAATAGGAGGTGGGAAAAGAATTGGAACTAAAGTCTAGATGGTTTTGAGATGGATGAGATAAAGTAAGGTGGACTTAGGAAAATAATTGCTGAGAACATGAAGCTGAAGGCTCTAGCACCAATGGTGGAATGGAGGGAGCAAGTATGGACAGACAGTAGTTCTGACTCAAGAGCAGAGTGAGAGCTGGGGGGAGAAAAGTTGCAAAGGATAACATGGAGTGATGCCATGGTGTGGTATATAGATGAGATGTGTTAACTTTAATGCATTGGACAAAGGGTGGGCCATTGGAGATAGCCAAAACCGGCCAATGGGATGAATGAGTGTACAGGCTAGGATACAGATCATAGAGTTAAAGTTGAGTTTTTATAATGTGCTACTTGAGAGTTGTGGCGATATTTGGATAAATAGAGCATGAAGGTGACAAAGGGATGGTTGTGGGTTTCGGGAGTGATGGGAATGAGGTATGATGGAAGTGGGCAATATCTGAGGTAGAAATGGGCACACTCGATTTGTGGGGTGAATAAGACTGGCTGCACATTGGTTGAGCCTGAGCAAGCAGTTGGGGAGTGGAGGGCCAGGGTTTGAAGTATATGGTGCAAACAGACCAGGATGGCTTTGGTCTTACTGTTTAGTTGGTGAACGTTCTGGCTGATCTACAGAAAGGTAGTTGAATAGTACAGTAATGGTCATCATCATAGACAGTCCCTCGGAATCGAGGAAGACTTGCTTCCACTCTTAAAATGAGTGCTTAGGTGGCTGAACAGCCCAATATGAGAGCCACACTCCCTGCCACAGGTGGAACAGACAGTTGTTGAGGGTAAGGGAGGGTAGGACAGTTTTGCCGCACGTTCTTTCCGCTGCCTGCGCTTGTTTCCTGCACGCACTCGGCGATGAGACTCGAGATGCTCAGCGCCCTCCCGGATGCACTTCCTCTGCTTAAGGCAGTCTTTGGCCAGGAACTCCCAAGTGTCGGTGGGGATGTTGCACTTTATCAGGGAGGCTTTGAGGGTGTCCTTGTAACGCTACTTCTGTCCACCTTTGCCTCGTTTGCCATGAAGGAGTTCCGAGTAGAGCGCTTGCTTTGGGAGTCTCGTGTCTGGCATGCGGACAGTGTGGCCTGCTCAGCAGAGCTGATCAAGTGTGGTCAGTGCTTCAATGCTGGGGATTTTGGCCTGGTCGAGGACGCTGATGTTAGTGCGCCTGTCCTCCCAGGGGATTTGTAGGATCTTGCAGAAGCATCGTTGGTGGTATTTCTCCAGCGACTTGAGGTGTCTACTGTACATGGTCTAATTCTTATATTCTTTAGCAAGATGACCGCTGGCGTGGCAGCTCCCTAGGGGCCTCCCCTGCTGCCATCCGGCAACTTCCCACCCCCAGCCTCCCCCCTCTCACTGTCTAACCAACAATGGTATACTATACCTGACATCCATAGATGTGCTTTTATAGTAGGAGTGGCTGATTAGCAGTTAGTGGGAACACTAGCAGTTTTTTTTTTAACCTCCCTAACCCAAGAGCACTGTCAACAATTCTAACATGGTCCCATGACTCAGATCAGCTAGCCCACTGGGGATCAGACCTGGGACCTCTTGATCTGTATGGCTCCCTAGGTAAACTCATGGAGTCACTGCAGAGCACAAATATATTTGCTCTCGAGTGTGGACTAAAAGCCTTGTCTCGGGAAAACTGCAGTTTTAAAATCCAGACTGGTTGTAGGTAGGTTTTGTGTAAATTCTATGGAGATTTTCTTGGCTGTTCTCATTGTAGTAAGTCCTCTTTACTTCAATGTGGTGACTGGTTGGCTTCTGGTTTGTACAAAAGGGCTTGTCAAATAATGTTCAGATTAAATAAATTAGGTAAATGATGATGTACAGAGAATCAAATCTAAATGAAGTACTTCACACTAGTAATATGTACCCATTTAATTTTTAGAAGTGAGTTTGATGGAGATCTGCAATCGCAGCTGCTCAGCAAAGCCAATGAGGAGGATAAAAACTGCAGCAGAGCCCTTTCTGTTGTGTCTGCAGTTGTTCGTGCAGCTAAAGATTTGTTGCATAGGGCCCTGGCTGTAGATGGTATGTATGCATTTTCTTAAATCAGTAAATTAAAATGTTATTCATTGTCAATAGTTATGTGGACTTTTTAAGGGGAAAAATATGTGGCCTATGTTGGGTAGGTGAACTGGTCGGGTAGGTGAACTGGTCTGAAGGGAGTGAGTATGGCAACTGGCAACTGCCAACTGTTGTGTGTTAAACAGGTTGTGGCAGTCTTGTTGAGCTTAATTTCATCAAATGCAAAGCAAAATAAGTTTGAAACTTTACACATCGGTCTACTCCCAAGATGAGAAGCCATTTGAAACAGTTATTTTATCAGGGCACCAACACAGTTTTGGGAGAATCCAATGTTCTAAAAATCTGAATATTCTACTCTCAAAAATGTCGGGACAGGTGAAAAATTGAGATGTTGTAAATCATGTTGAGACTAAAATAAATTCAGTGGTACTTTGACATCTGTAAATGTAGGGGTTCAATTTTCCCCAGTGATTTGTGCCGTTTTTTTGGTGTGCCGCTTTTTTTGGCGTAAGTTTAAAAAAATTAGTTTCCCCAAGGAATGTGTGCCAGCGTAACTCAGTTATGATTTTTTTAGGTTCGTTTTTTTGTAACCTGATGTCTGCGCCAGTTTTTGTCAATTATGTAAGTTTACCCCCAAAAAAATTCTCCGAGGTCGGCGTATGTGACCACTCCTGAAAAACCTTCTGATGAGTTAAGAAAAAGCAGTGCACATTGACAAATCGACACAGAAAGACGCCATTGTTTTTCAGCGAAGTTTTGGAGAGAGTCCAGAACACTGGAATATGCATAATAAAGATTACATTTTTTTCCTTATAATGCAATAAATGGAAGTTTGATGGAATTCTGTAAGTTTTCATTTTTTTTTCAACTGACACGCTACGACCGAATGTCTGCAAACAGGGCTCGAGGGTTGGAGCGTTAAAAACATAGAAACATAGAAAATAGGTGCAGGAGTAGGCCATTCGGCCCTTCTAGCCTGCACTGCCATTCAATGAGTTCATGGCTGAACTTGCAACTTCAGTACCCCATTCCTGCTTTCTCGCCATACCCCTTGATCCCCCTAGTAGTAAGGACTTCATCTAACTCCTTTTTGAATATATTTAGTGAATTGGCCTCAACAATTTTCTGTGGTAGAGAATTCCACAGGTTCACCACTCTCTGGGTGAAGAAGTTCCTCCTCATCTCGGTCCTAAATGGCTTACCCCTTATCCTTAGACTGTGTCCCCTGGTTCTGGACTTCCCCAACATTGGGAACATTCTTCCTGCATCTAACCTGTCTAACCCTGTCAGAATTTTAAACATTTCTATGAGATCCCCTCTCATTCTTCTGAACTCCAGTGAATACAAGCCCAGTTGATCCAGTCTTTCTTGATAGGTCAGTCCCGCCATCCCGGGAAACAGTCTGGTGAACCTTCGCTGCACTCCCTTAATAGCAAGAATGTCCTTCCTCAGGTTAGGAGACCAAAACTGTACCCAATACTCCAGGTGTGGCCTTACCAATGCCCTGTACAACTGTAGCAACACCTCCCTGCCCCTGTACTCAAATCCCCTCGCTATGAAGGCCAACATGCCATTTGCTTTCTTAACCACCTGCTGCACCTGTATGCCAACCTTCAATGACTGATGTACCATGACACCCAGGTCTCGTTGCACCTCCCCTTTTCCTAATCTGTCACCATTCAGATAATAGTCTGTCTCTCTGTTTTTACTACCAAAGTGGATAACCTCACATTTATCCACATTATACTTCATCTGCCATGCAATTGCCCACTCACCTAACCTATCCAAGTTGCTCTGCAGCCTCATAGCATCCTCCTCGCAGCTCACACTGCCACCCAACTTAGTGTCATCTGCAAATTTGGAGATACTACATTTAATCCCCTCGTCTAAATCATTAATGTACAATGTAAACAGCTGGGGCCCCAGCACAGAACCTTGCGGTACCCCACTAGTCACTGCCTGCCATTTTGAAAAGTCCCCATTTACTCCTCCTCTTTGCTTCCTGTCTGACAACCAGTTCTCAATCCATGTCAGCACACTACCCCCAATCCCATGTGCTTTAACTTTGCACATTAATCTCTTGTGTGGGACCTTGTCGAAAGCCTTCTGAAAGTCCAAATATACCACATCAACTGGTTCTCCCTTGTCCACTCGACTGGAAACATCCTCAAAAAATTCCAGAAGATTTGTCAAGCATGATTTCCCTTTCACAAATCCATGCTGACTTGGACCTATCATGTCACCTCTTTCCAAATGCACTGCTATGACCTCCTTAATTGATTCCATCATTTTACCCACTACCGGTGTCAGACTGACCGGTCTATAATTCCCTGTTATCTCTCTCCCACCTTTTTTTAAGTGAGATTACATTGGCTACCCTCCACTCCATAGGAACTGATCCAGAGTCAATGGAATGTTGGAAAATGACTGTCAATGCATCCGCTATTTCCAAGGCCACCTCCTTAAGTACTCTGGGATGCAGTCCATCAGGCCCTGGGGATTTATCGGCCTTCAATCCCATCAATTTCCCGACTAATAAGGATTTCCCTCAGTTCCTCCTCCTTACTAGACCCTCCGACCCCTTTTATATCCGGAAGGTTGTTTGTGTCCTCCTTAGTGAATACCGAACCAAAGTACTTGTTCAATTGGTCCGCCATTTCTTTGTTCCCCGTTATGACTTCCCCTGATTCTGACTGCAGGGGACCTACGTTTGTCTTTACGAACCTTTTTCTCTTTACATATCTGTAGAAACTTTTGCAATCCGTCTTGATGTTCCCTGCAAGCTTCTTCTCGTACTCCATTTTCCCTGCCCTAATCAAACCCTTTGTCCTCCTCTGCTGAGTTCTAAATTTCTCCCAGTCCCCGGGTTCGCTGCTATTTCTGGCCAATTTGTATGCCACTTCCTTGGCTTTAATACTATCCCTGATTTCTCTTGATAGCCACGGTTGAGCCACCTTCCCTTTTTTATTTTTACGCCAGACAGTAATGTACAATTGTTGTAGTTCATCCATGCGGTCTCTAAATGTCTGCCATTGCCCATCCACAGTCAACCCCTTAAGTATCATTCGCCAATCTATCCTAGCCAATTTACGCCTCATACCTTCAAAGTTAGCCTTCTTTAAGTTCTGGACCATGGTCTCTGAATTAACTGTTTCATTCTCCATCCTAATGCAGAATTCCACCATATTATGATCACTCTTCCCCAAGGGGCCTCGCACAACGAGATTGCTAATTAATCCTCTCTCATTACACAACACCCAGTCTAAGATGGCCTCCCCCCTAATTGGCCGGCAGCATCGGTTCCGTGCCCGGACACGGGCTCACCTGCAAAAGAAGCCCGGCTGTGGAAGGCATACCGAGGGCATCAGAAGCCTGCACTACGCATCAAATCAAGCTCGCGAGGGTGGGGGGTGCTATTGAAAGCATCAGGGAGGTCTTACTGCAGTTGTACAAAGCCTTGGTGAGGCCACACCTTGAATATTGTGTACAGTTTTGGTCTCCTAATCTGAGGAAGGACATTCTTGCTATTGAGGGAGTGCAGTGAAGATTCACCAGACTGATTCCCGGGATGGCAGGACTGACATATGAAGAAAGACTGGATCGACAAGGCTTATATTCCCTGGAATTTAGAAAAATAAGAGGGGATCTCATAGAAACATATAAAATTCTGAAGGGATTGGACAGGTTAGAGGCAGGACGAATGTTCCCAATGTTGAGGAATTCCAGAACCAGGGGTCACAGTCTAAAGATAAGGGGTAAACCATTTAGGACCAAGATGAGGAGAAACTTCTTCACAGAGAATTGTGAACCTGTGGAATTCTCTACCACAAAAAGTTGTTGAGGCCAGTTCGTTAGATATATTCAAAAGGGAGTTAGATATGGCCCTTACAGCTAAAGGGATCAAGGGGTATGGAGAGAAAGCAGGAATGGGGTACTGAAGTTGCATGATCAGCCATGATCATATTGAATGGTGGTGCAGGCTCGAATGGCCAACTCCTGCACCTATTTTCTATGTTTCTATACACTACGCATCAAATGTAGCATGTGGGGTTGGAGCTTCCTGATCACTGCGCCTGCTCAGACCTGGGTGTGGATCATGCAGACCTTGTGGGGCGAGAGAACAAAGAACCTTTTCCTACCTGCCTACTGTTTTGAGCTTCTTGCAAAGGTAAAATTTAAGCATGGGGGCAATACTGACAATGCCATACCTTGTGGAAGCCTTTTGCATAATGGTGCTGCGGAGGAGACAATTGATTTGACGTCATCGCATGAGGAACCTCCGAGCCCATAGGGAGGCCTTACCCAGACTCTGTGAGAAGGCTGCGTTTCCGCAAAGAAGTTAAAACTGAGATCTGTGCGTTAGTAAAAGCAGTCCTGCAACCTTGAAGCATCAGGAGGACTGCTTTGTCAGTTGAAGTGAAGGTTACAGCTGCACTTTCATTCTATGCATCTGGATCATTCCAAGCTACAACTGGGGATGTGTGCGCCATTTCTCAACATGCAACACATGTCTGCATTTGACAGGTGACTGCTGCACTATATGCTCGGAGGAGTGACTGCATAAAATTCCCCATGACTGCCCAGGCAATGCGTGACAGGGCTGTGGGCTTCTCCAGTATTGCTGACTTCCCAAAGGTACAGGGCTGCATTGATTGTACCCACATCGCCTTGCGAGCACCTTTGGAGGATTCAGAGATGTACAGGAACAGAAAAGGCTTCCACTCCGTTAATGTGCAACTCGTGTGTGACAACATGCATCGCATCATGTCAGTTGATGAAAGATACCCTGGGAGCACCCATGATGCGTTCATCCTACGTGAGTGTTATATCTGCCATGTTTCAGCAGCAGCCAGAAGGGCAGAGCTGACTACTGGGAGACGAGGGGTACAGCCTCGCCACCTGGCTCATGGCGTCTCTACACGTAATCCAGATGGAAGCTGACCGGGAATACACTATGTCGCACATTGCAACGTGCAGCATAAAAGAGAGGACCGTTGGCATCTTGAAACAACATTTCCAATGCCTGGACCATTCCGGAGGCTACTTGCAATACTCTCCTGAGATTGTTGGTCAGTTCACTGTTGTGTGCTCCATGCTGCATAACTTATCCATCATGAGGCAGCAGCAGCTGGTAGTAGAAGACCCACCTGAGGTGAGAGTGGCTGATGATAATGATGAGGAAGAGGACGAGGAAGCCATGCTACTACCTGAACCCGGAGCATGACGGCGGAGGAGAGCGGGCGCAGAAGGTGCAGCATTTTTTTCGGCGCAGACATTAAGCTCCATCCCCTGAGGCTACAGGACAGGCAGCGCAGCGCCAGTTTTAAAAAAAAAAAATAGAGCGGGGAAACTTGCCACACTTATTTTTGAAGCAGTTGTGGCATAGAAAAATGGGTGTAACTGGCAATACGCCAAAAAACGGCTTTGGGCAAAATTGAGCCCTATATGTTGCAATAATTATATATTCTCATATTAACTGTACAATAAATATGAGCATTTGCCACAGTTTTGGCAAAGAAATTAGATAATCTCACCTTAATGGTAAATCCACTTTGTGATTTGATATACAAGTTGTGCAGTTCTCAAACTTTACTCAATTTTTGCTCAAGTTTTTTGTGCACTTTATTTGTTTTAGGAAATTATGCTGCTGAACCTTATGTTCTGTCATCATTTAGTCAACATAGAGGCAATGGTCTACCATGTAGAAATAGGGGAAAAAATTTAACCCGTGCCTGCATTGCAGTCAGTTCATCTGGAATTGAGATCTTGGGTAAACTAATTGCTAAAATGAGGTTTGCAATCAAGTAGCAGAGAAGGTCTTCTATTTATTTCCTGGCAATCTCATTTTGCTTGTGCCAGTGGCTGTACCTTGGTCAACATATGGAAACCAGCTGGGGCCAATATTTTGTATCAACTTTTGAGCTTTATGTTCCAAACTATAAAGATACATGTCACCTACTCCCAGTTTTTGTACTACTTTGTTTTTCTCTCGTTTATATTTGGAGATTGGTAAAATAGGATGAATGGTAAATTATCCACATGAGCTTCACTCTAAACTGGATTGTAGCTGTATTTAGTTGTGTTCCTTGTGTTCTTCCTGTTGGGATCTCAATGCTGCCACCTCTAGGAAAGAGCTAGCGTGGCCCAGAATGAAGACTTTCATTTCGCAGAATAGAGGATGATCCCTGGCCATTCAGCCTCAAGTTTCTAAAAGTGGCACTCTTCTAGCATTATCAGACTTGTATGTAGAAGTTGCATGTCCTGGGATGACTAGCCTATTTATAGTACTTTTTTATACCTTCATCTCTTTTTGTACCTAACCTGGAAATACTTACTAAAGTTTTCTTTATGAATTTACCCTTTACTGTGGAGCATATTTGTGGGCATGTGTATCGCCTGCCAGCTTAAGTTACTGAAACTGGAATTTCTTGTTTTAAAACACGTGATCTGCTTTAAGAAACCCAACTTTCAATTCCATCAGCATTTGGTATGTATGTATTAAAGGTGCACCAATGTTCATTAGTATTCCGTGGACTGTGGGTCCAAGCAGAAACCACCTTGTGCACCTTGAGAGCAGCATTTGCCAAAGGCAGGGAGCACACTACCTGTTTGTCTCCTTTGCTGGGTCAACATAGATTGAACAACATTTAAATTGTACTCTACATAGAAAGTCATTTGGGCTTCTCTTCCATTTATCTCTAATCACAGCTTTCTTTTGATTACACTGATTTGGGTAATGCAGTTTCGATTTAGCTGCTAAGCAGATCTTGATACTATGGCACAATAGCAGAGATATTAACCATGGTCATTATATGCACTACCAGTCAAGAAATGGCCTGCCTGCAGGGAAGCAAGAATGTACAGCTTGCTAGATGATGAATATCTTTCTGTGCAGTATGTTTTTTTATATAATGCTATTTACTTGTGTTAAAATCAGTAAACTGTCATGTTTTACTCAGACTATAAAAATGGATAAAGCTGTTTTATATTTTTATTTAGCTGAAGATATTCCAGAACTACTCAGCTCTTCTAGTCTATTATCTATGCTGCTTCCGCTTATTTTGGCTTACATTGCACCAGTGGCTGCTAATGTCCCAAAAGTAAGTAACTTTCTTTCTTTCAACGAATTTAGTGCTGTTTTTATTATCGTGCTTGCTGTCATCCTCAGAATTATTTCTTTGAGTTTTACAGAATGCCATTTTTGCTTTTAAAGGCTGCAGTTGAAGTTTTTGGTCTTGTACAAGAGCTCCTGCCTCCAGTCGCAACATTAAACCAGAAATATGCTCCGCCTGCCTTCAATCCAAATCAATCAACAGACAGTGCAACAGGGAATCAGCCTGAGCAAGGTCTCTCAGCTTGTACTACTTCTAGCCATTATGCTGTGGTGGAGAGTGACCATCCTTATAAACCAGCTTGCGTCAGTCAATTAAAGGTATGTGCTAAATAAAACTTACTGTATTGCAAATGTATAATCAAATAATTAATTTGTTTTGTAATTAAAACCTCTCTGTCTAATAGGTATCCATAGTGTCACCCCTTTTGAACTAAGAGAAGAACTGCAGTTAGAACATGTAACTAGAAAGACAATGATACCTGTTAAAAGCTCTTTGCTCCTTATATTGGTGATTCCTCTCTTTTTAAAAAAAAACTTGATAAATATCTGGTAAATAGGATTGAGAATTATAAGAACAGAGCTGAATGAATGTTGTATTTTAGATGCTGAGAGACTGTTTCCACTGGCTGGAGAGTCTAGAGCGAGGGGTCACAGTCTCAAGATAAGGGGTCGGCCATTTAGGACTGAGATGAGGAGAAATTTCTTCACTCAAAGGGTTGTAAATCTTTGGAATTCTCTACCTCAGAGAACCGTGGATGCTGAGTCATTAAATATATTTAAGACTGAGATAATAGATTTTTGGGCACCAAGGGAATGAAGAGATAAGGTGGGAAAGTGGAGTTGAGGGAAAATCAGCCATGATCTTACTGAATGGCAGAGCAGGCTCAAGAGCCCATATGGCATACTCCTGCTCCTGTTTCTTATATTATGTATCCAACATAATGGTTCCTGAGCTACTGAGGCTATGGAAATAGCATGCTGCAAAAGACAATCAATCCATCAAGTACTTGGTATAGGATACAAGGTTAGATATATAAACTGGAAATTTGACTTGGTTTGTCTTGGGGAAAGGAGTGGGAGAACGAGTTACTTTGTAGAATCTTGCCTCAGATCATCAAAAAGGTTGAGTAGTGTGAAAGAGATGATTGCATATGATATTTTAGAAAAATAGGCTTGGTGTGCTAAATGTCCCTTTTCTTCACGTTCTGCAGAGTGTGCGAGTTTCTACTTCTCACACCCATTCTTCTGACCTGTGAAATTTGTACTGAATTATGGACAGTTTTACATTGTGAATTTATAATAAGCAAAGGATTAAGATTGCTCAAACCTATTTTAATTAAAATCCTTAAGCAGGCAATCAACCCATCCGTTTGGGTTAGACTGAAACTCAGATCCTGAGGCAAAGACTTTAATTTAAATAGCTGCCATTTGGAAGATCAAAATAAATGTTTGTTTTTCATGTAGGTAACTTTTCCAGATTGTGTGAGGTGGATGACTATGGAGTTTGACCCATTGTGTGGTACTGCACAGCCAGAGGATGTGCTCCGTTTGCTGATTCCAAATAAAGCTTTCCAAAGTTCAGGATTTGGGCCTAAAAATACAAGCCATGATGGCCTGAATTCATGGATAGAATTAAAGAAATTTTCTGGTTCTACTGGTTGGCCGACTACAGTCCTTGTTTTACCAGGTATAAGGAAAAAAAAAAACAAATGTTCTGCACGTTTTAATAAATCATGGAAGCATAACTAAAATGCATCATTTATATATGGGGGACTGCTGTAGTTTTTAAAGGGATGGATATAAAGGGGCCCAAGTTTCCACACGATAAAAAACGGGCGCTCCTCCGAGCTGGGCGCCCTTTTTTCGCGCCGGAAAAAAAACGCGCGATTCTGGAGCGCCCTGCAGCTCCATGTCTGCTTGGCGCGGCGCCCAGGGGGGCGGAGCCTACCATTGCACCGATTTTGTAAGTGGGAGGGGGCGGGTACCATTTAAATTTGTTTTTTTCCTGCCGGCAACCGTGCGCGTTGGAGCGTTCGCGCACGCGCAGTGTGAAGGAAACATTGGCACTCGGCCATTTTTGTAGTTCTTTGTAGCTGTTTACTTTTTGAACATTTTTTAATAAAAGCACATTGCCATCAGCACTAAGGCTTCTTGCAGCAGTGAGAATGCTGCAGGAAGCCTCAAAGTTGAGGCAGCCGTTTCCCTCTCTTTCCCCCCCCCGCCCGCCCGGCGTCGGGAACGGTTTCCTCCTCCTACCCCCCCGTGGGAACGAACGACTTCCTCCTACCCCCCCCCCCCCCCCCGCCCGCCGTCGGGAACGGTTTCCTCCTCCTACCCCCCCGCGGGAACGAACGACTTCCTCCTTTCCCCCCCCCCCCCCCCCCCCCCCCCCAGCGGGAACGAACGGCTTCCTCAACTTATGAGGCTTCCTGCAGCATTCTCCCTGGCTGAAGCACTTTCACACAGGTAGGAAGATGGTTTATTTAATTTTTTCTTTGCTTATAAATTTTTATTCAGGTTGGATTCATTTGTATAATATTTGTATAAGTAAACTAAGGATTGATTGTAGAATTTAATGACTTCCCCCCCCCCCCCCCCCCCACCTCGTTCCCGACGCCTAATTTGTAACCTGCGCCTGATTTTTTTAATGTGTAGACAAGGTTTTTTCAGTTCTACAAAAATCTTCACTTGCTCCATTCTAACTTAGTTTGGAGTACGTTTTCACCGTGGAAACTTTGAAATCAGGCGTCAGTGGCCGGACACGCCCCCTTTTGAAGAAAAAATTCTGTTCCAAAGTGAAACTGTTCTAACTGACTAGAACTGCAGAAAAAAAAATGTGGAGAATTGCGATTTCTAAGATAGTCCGTTCTTCACCAGTTGCTCCTAAAAATCAGGCGCAAATCATGTGGAAACTTGGGCCCAATGTTTCCAGCTACTGGCTGAATCCTGCGGTTTGTGGTGAGCGAATTGCTGCATTGACAAGATAGAGCCTCAGGGTCTCCTCAAATAGAAAATAATACCCTGAAGAATTCAGTTGTTGCAATTTAACTGGTTCTCAAAGCCCTACACCACAAGTAGAGACCACTTTTGTGACCTTGGCTTATCCTGGATTATTGCTGCTTAATGCTTGAGTGACATCTCTGGTCGACAATAGAAACTTCAGATCAAAAGTCCAATGAGACTTTTAAGAATTTTTATCACCTCCGGACTTTGAATATCCCTTTTCACGGCCTTGTCTCCACTGGATGCAGTATGCTTGGGTAAAGAATGTTGCACTTGAGCCTTTCCCGAGGGTATTGGGTGGAGTGAAAGAAAAGTGAAAATATCATTGCAATTAGAGAGAAAATTGGGCAGCACAAAGCAATGTTTTATATAACTAAAGAACACAAAAAAAACAAAAGTGGGAAAAAAAGTGAAAGGCAAACAAAGAAAGTACTTCATATACAGGGTGTTAATACCTATCATTACACACAACCAAATTCCCATACTGTCAAGTAGTGAAATTGAATGCAACCTTTTACTTCCGTTATCTCGTTATTTTTTGACTCTACATTCCTTACATCCTCTTCATTGATCCCCACAGTTAAGGTTAAACGCCTTTCAAGAATTGTGTGCGATATTTGCCTTAAGAATTTTGAAACAATATTCCATATGTTACTTTACAAAGATTCTCTTTTGAGAAGTTGAATATTGAAAAGCATTGTACCACATGAAAATCCGATGTAGAATTCAGGTGGAATGGAGGGAGGGTGGGAGAAGACCAGATTACAGTTTGATGGAAAATGTATTGTTGAAGTGAGGTTTGATGCATGTAAATTATGTTGGGTTGGGGCTTTTTACTTTGCAAAATGAGTTTTGAGAATTAATTTAAATGTATCTTTCTAGGAAATGATGTCATCTTCTCTTTGGAGACAGCATCAGACTATGTGAAAGACGAGAAGGCCTGTTTTTATGGCTTCAAGTGTGTCGCTGTGGGTTTTGAATTCAGTCCTGGACCTGATGAGGTAAGTGTATCTGATAAAGTCTTGTACAAGAGAAAACGTAGTCTGCAATTGAGCTGCTGGAACCTTGAAAATGTAGCTTGGTAGAAATAAAACCGTAAAGTTTCACCAGCAAATGCTGTACTGATATCAATGTAAAATACGAGATCAAAATCAGAATCATTTACCTAATTACAAAACAAATGTTTTACTGAGTATTCCTCCATGACCTACACAAATAGTCTAGTAAACCAGTGGGAGATGTTGCAGAGACTGCGCTGTTAATATCTTCATATATCAAAGTACAGTGAAACCTGTATACACGGACATTCCCAAAATATGAACACCTGCAAAAAAAAACACAGTTATTGAAACCCCAAAATAATTTGCATGGTAAAACATACAAGAGGCACTCTGAAACCACGGACACTCGCAAATTACGAACTACGAATAACCTTCAATACACCAAACCCTTTTACAACTTAAAACACAGGGCACCGCTCTACCTCCCCATCAGTTTTCATTCAGCTGCCGATTGCACTGGGCTCCGCTGTGTAGTATCATTTCCCACCTCCGCTCGGTGACATCACCCCCACCGCCACAGAGAGCTGGGACCAGCTGGTGTCTGGAACAATCTGTGGGGAGCCTCAGTAGTTGACAATCTGGGGGCGATGGAAATTGTGGGAGGGGGAGGGAGAAAGAGTGTGGAATGGGGGCTTGGGCAGAGCTGGGTACTCGGAGTGATGGGAATGGGAGCTCGGGGAGAGGGATGGAGACTGGGGACTTGGTGTGGGGGAAGATGGGGAGAGGGGAAAACTGGGCTTGGGGAGAGATGGAGACTACGAAGTGGGGAGTTATGACTGGGCGTCATGTCAAAATTACAGGATTGCCTCCAACCAGAATTGGTGACCCTACTTGGCAACCTCCCGAATGAAGAAAAGTGCATGCAAACAGCGAGAGGGGGCCATCCTCTCCTGCCCCTGCGCTGTGTCCATACACTCTTTCAATGGCTGCTGGCAGCCCCTCTCTCCCTGACCCTGCCATCATCATCTTTCCCTCAGCTTCTGGTGGTGGAATCGCTTCGTTTAAGAAGCTTTGGCTTTGCGGAGTGAAGGTGGATGGCTGTCCTTCCATAGAATGAGCAGATCGCTGAGTCCTAGCTATCGGTCAGTCTTCCTGCAGCTTTCATTCCTACACCTGTTGTGTTCACCCCCTTTCCCCTCCCTCCAAAAAATGTTCTTAATCTGTTTTAAGACTTGCCTTAGGTTGTGCTGGTATATTGAAGCTTCCAGTCATCACACTTAGCCTCTTCTCCCCCCCCCCCAATTTTTATCCTGTGACTGCCCCAATGCTTGTAAGTAGAACTGAGAATCGCAGTTCATTACTGAAGTTGCACTCTGCTCCAAGTCGGAGCAGTTTGAAATGAAATTTAGACTGTAGAACTGTTAAATGAACAGAGCTGAATACTGGATGTATAGGAGAGGGGTTCCTGGCATTATTGCAGTTGATTAGGTGCTGATCATAATCGCAGCTGGTTCTTCAAGAATATTTGAAACATTTTTATAGTACACACAGACAGTTTTGAAAATAAGGCCAGCTGATGCCAGTCCCTGATGTGTCGGTAATTTACAGGATTCACTGTAAATCACATGATATCTCCTTGTACAAGTCTTAATACAAGAGTGGAAAATTAGAACTAGTGAAGTTTCCACACTAGTGCTAAACTCATTGTTTACTTCCAGATTGTTGCCTCAGGGTTTGTTTCATCTTAAAAACCTTGGAGATTGTGTATTTTCTTGTCAGCATTCCTTTGGACTTTAGGACAGCATTGAAACATTTTGTGTCTCGGAGCAGTTTTCTGTCATATTGTGCTTCTGTCATTCACAACACACTGGTGTATCAGAACAGCAGCAAATTTTCATCAAATTAAGGTCTTGGGCCTGCAGTAATTCACGAGCAGCTAGCTAACACAGATTCTGCACTTCCTCCTTTTTAAGCACTCTCTTACTCTCTTGGCCAGGTGTCTGTACTGTGATAATCTTGACGCCACGTGTTATAATGTTGCTGGCATTATAACAGGTGGCGTCAAAATCTTTTGATTTTGACATTTTAAGAATACCAGTATGGAATTTCATATTACACCTTTCCCTCTGGCCTGTTTTTCCTCCACTCACTGATCAAAGCATGAGTTTAAACCAATAAGATGTGTTAGTAAGACCCTTAGCCAATGCTTTGTTCTCAATCCAGACATTTTTTAATAGTTTTCTCTAAGTGCCTGCTGTAGCCAGGAATCTAGCAAGGCAACTCATACTGTCTGACCCTTTCCAAAAGTAGATCTCTGCTTGGTCCAGAACAATAATAATGTCGTGTTTCATGAATGATGATCTGCTTTAGCCAAATTCTATTTGTATACAATAATTGGATTGTGTAGATTGCAAACCTTGGCTCAGTGGTAACGCACTTGTCTTCGAGTCAGAAGGTTGTGAGTTCAAACCGCGTTCCAGAGGCTTGAGCACATAATCCAGGCTGACATTTCAGTGCAATATTTTGACAGTTGGAGGTGCCGTTCTTCATACGAGACGTTAAACCAAGGTCCCGCTGCCCTCTCAGATGGATGTAAAAGATTCCATGGCACTATTTGAAGACGAGCAAAAGGAGTTCTTCCAGTGTCTTGCCAATATTTATAGCTCAACCAACATCACGAAAACAGTTCATCATGTATCTCATTACTGTTTGTGAGCTTGCTGTGTTAAAATTGGCTGATGCATTTCCCTACATTAAAACAGTGACTACACTTCAAAAATGCTTTGGAACATCCTGAGGTCGAGAAAGGTGTTTAAAAAAAGTTCTTTCCTTATTGGATTCTAGTCTAATGGAAAGGAAAACAAATAGGGCTAGAAATTCATTTTTCGGTGATAGCGGTATTTTTCCGCTAAAAATACCACTATGACTCCGTTACTGCTACGAGCCCTAACATTCAGGATAAAATGCGTCCAGTGGTAAAAATTGGTGTTGCATGAAGATCCATGGATCAAAGTGTGAATTTTCTGCAACTTTTCTCCGAGGCCGATACCGCTGCGAGTTGGGGGGAAAACACCAAAAGAAAAATTCCAAAAAATAAAAGTCTCAAAACATTCACAAGACACTTAACTATTGAATCACTGCAAAAGAATTAAAAAATAAAAACTTTTAACTTGCCTTTTTTGCAGGTCTTCATACCTGCTGCTGTTCCAAGGGCTGCAACGCAGGTTTTTCCCGGGCATATTTTTTCGTCCTAACTACAGGTGCGCTGTGAGCCAAATTTTTGTTGAAAGCACTATTTCAAGTCATGCAGGCCGGCGGTCCGCTCCCCAACGGTACTTAAAATCCGCCAGCGCAAGACTTCTCCACATTTCCTGGTGCACCATTGTTCGCCAAAAATGACGAAATAGCGCCAAAAGCTCAGGCTAAATATTAATCACACATCTTTGTGGAGGTAACTTTGAGTCTGGATATCCATGTCCTGTGTAAACACATGTTGGCGGCCTTAACCAGCATTCACAGGCTTCCTCCACCTATTCTGGGCATATGCAAGAGCAGTTGAATTGGCTTTCATGGACTCCTAGAGAGTGAACATACTTAACTAATTCTTCAGTAGATTTCCAAGTGAAGACCATATTGAAGCAGATTTTATTCCTGTCTGATATCCAAGTAAATAGTTTGTGGAGTGCATCACTGGAAGAGTTGAATATTGGTGGCTGTGCCTTGTGGATATTGGTTGTCAGTGTCATGACTACTTGGAAATGGTCTTTGTACTAGGTAGATGAATTTCAGTTTGATCAACTCACAATTTTCACTGGGTAGTCCCTAATCCTTCCAACCAGGGAAGTGCATCTTCCTATTGGAGCACCAGTGTGTGAATATCCTGTGATATGTGAACAAAAGGTGAATGAGAAAGAGAATATGTATTTCTGGGGAGGTCTTGCTTCAACTCTGACATTTTTCACATACTGGGCACCTTTCTGATCCCTCATCTCCCCAGGCCCCATCACCCTGTAATCTGTTTGCATAATGATTGAAACAAATTTATGGATGATACACATTTGTACTCTTGGTCTGCTTTCTTGCAACTAGTTGGGATAGATAAATTTATAACATTTTGGAGGGAAATGCTCATCAATGTAATGGATGCTTCTACTGGAGAATGAAAAAATATCCTACTTTGTCGCATATTGTCGGCATCCAAAACGCCAACATCCAATATCTCCTATCCGATACATTAAAAAGCTCCATCTATAAGTAAAATAAATGTTTTGGGAGGGAGTCTCCGGTAGTAATTTATTCTCTAAGCTCAATTTTCCTAAACCAACTGAAGGTTAGACTCGCAATTAGAAGAAGTAAACTATCAATTGTGCTAATCCTTATAACTCCCAGTATGTGACCTATTGTTTAATTTTGATATTTGCTAAAACCAAAAACACTGCAAATATATATTTATTTTGCAGGGAATCCTACAATTAGAGAAAGAATTGGCATACCTCGGAAGTATGTGTGCAGCATCACTAATGAAAAAAGATCTCGCGCTTCCTGTTGGTATGGATGTTTACCTTTGTCAGTCAAAAATTTACATTAATGAGGAAATAACAAAATTCTGAGCTTATTGTGTTGGTGAATCTATTATGGATCCTTGCTGAATGATGAGCTTTAGCAGTATATTGATTATATTTAGTGTCTTTCAGCTTATCCAAGACTAATAATGAAAGCTAGCTATGTAGAAGCAAAGTTGCACTGCTATTCTATTAAATCATCTTTGTTTGGACAGGCAACGAACTAGAGGAGGATCTTGAAATTCTTGAAGAATCAGCTCTGCAGGTGAGCTTTCAGTTGCTATATTTGAATTACTTATCGTTTTTCTTAAACAACTTGCTCATCTATGGTTTTCTTTTACCAGGTGTGTAAAAACCATGCTGGTTTATTAGGAAAAGGTCTTGCTTTGTCTCATTCACCAACTATTTTGGAGGCACTAGAAGGTAATCTTCCCCTCCATCTGCAGAGCAATGAACATTCTTTCTTGGAGGACTTCATTGCCTGCTTACCTGGGTCGAGTGGTGGACGACTTGCAAGGTAATACATAGATTTAATGTATAAAACAGAGATCTTAAATATGATGCATCTGTTTAAATTTGTATGTCAATTCTGTTAATACTCCTTTCATGATGTCAGGTGGCTTCAACCGGATTCTTATGCAGATCCCCAGAAAACATCCTTGATATTGAACAAGGACTATATCAGGTGTGGCTGGCCTGCTACCATCACAGTTCAGACGAAGGACCAATATGGAGATGTAGTTCATGTTCCAAACCTGAAGGTATAAAGTAATGGGTGATCAAACAACAAACTTAATTTAATACTTTGTGTACACAAGTCACACATGATTAAAAATCTCTGTTGGAAAGAGTTGGGAACTTGTAACCTGGATGATACAAATGAATGGGAAACAACTTGGTACTGGAAATAAATTATTTCTATAGTGAGAATTTTCTGTAGGTACTCTCGAGTCACCCATGGGGGCAATCCACCTAATACTCCTTTACTTTCAGGATTACCTAAGAACATAAGAAATAGGAACAGGAGTCGGCCAAACGGCCCCTTGAGCCTGCTCCGCCATTCAATACGATCATGGCTGATCTGATCATGGACTCAGCTCCACTTCCCTGCCTGCTCCCCATAACCCCTTATCCCCTTATTTAAGAAACTGTCTATTTCTGTCTTAAATTTATTCAATGTCCCAGCTTTCACAGCTCTCTGAGGCAGCAAATTCCACAGATTTACAACCCTCAGAGAAGAAATTTCTCCTCATCTCTGTTTTAAATGGGCAGACTCTTATTCTAAGATCATGCCCTCTAGTTCTAGTCTCCCCATCAGTGGAAACATCCTCTCTGCATCCACCTTGTCAAGCCCCTTCATAATCTTATACGTTTCGATAAGATCACCGCTCATTCTTCTGAATTCCAATGAGTAGAGGCCCAACCTCCTCAACCTTTCCTCATAAGTCAACCTCCACATCTCCAGAATCAACCCAGTGAACCTTCTCTGAACTGCCTCCAAAGTAAATATGGAAACCAAAACTGCACGCAGTATTCCAGGTGTGGCCTCACCAATACCCTGTACAACTGTAGCAATACTTCCCTGCTTTTATACTCCATCCCCTTTGCAATAAAGGCCAAGATTCCATTGGCCTTCCTGATCACTTGCTGTACCTACATACTATCCTTTTGTGTTTCATGCACAAGTACTCCCAGCTGTGAGGAAGACATGTATTTTCTTTCATAAAATGTGTGCTGTAAAGATGGCAGTGGCTGGCCTATGCACTGCTAGAGCTGTGCAGAATTTCTTGTCGTTTTTCAGAACAATTCTTCAATATTAAGGCTCCCAAGTCCCTATTAATCTGTTACCAAAATGTACCTCCAATTCTGTATAGCTCTAAATATTTCCTGTACATCTGTATTTTATCAAATTTAAATGCAGCCAAAAAAAAGTTTGTTCCAATGTAGTTTCTGTGCAAGGGTTATTTGCTGGAATTTACAATGAAACATAACTTAATGTAATTATAGCTATCTATGGTTGTATTCAACTTGCACATTAATCAACAGTTCCTTACTTATCCAGATCAGTCTTTAGTAAACGTATCTAATGTATCATACAGAGGGGTAATATAACTCAAAACTGCTGAAATTTGAATTGTCTAGAATTTGTAAATGTCTTGCTTTTAGAAATTTTTGCGTTTACATTAAATTTGCTGCTTTAGATCAGTCCTTTGATTTTATAGTAACTTTAAACTCAAAAAAATTCAAGCAGAATTAAGTGAATACATCCCAAGTATCCCATCTTGCAGCCAGGATCAAAACTTGAAGGGCAGGGGAATGGAGAGTCTGAGATGGAAGCCTGGTTCTAGGTCTGACTTAACGATTCAGATTTTTTTTCTAATCATACGAAGCTGAATTAAAAAGTAACGGGTTCATTAATCGCACAGGACATTTTAGGGCTTTTTTTTTCCCTGGTGGTTAAAAAAATTATCAATTTTCCTATCTCGTTTGGGTGGGAAAGTGAGCTGTATTTTATAGTTTAATGTGAAAACATTAGGGGTGAGAATTTCCATCGGGATCGCCGAGTTACCGTCCGTTTTTGCCAAAAAGGCAAATTACCGGCTGTTTTCACATCCATTTTACTCCCGCTTATCGCCAGCGGTAATTTTGGCCTACAATTACCGCCACCGTTACTGCACATCGCCCGCCCATGTTTCATGCCAAAAAGGAGACAAAATTCCATATAAATGTTGTTTTTACCGTCCGTTATCGCTCAGGATCGGAACCACCCATTTTTCAGGTACTTGCCTTACTTTGTGCCTCCGTTATGCCTCCATTTTGTTTTTTTTCCTTGGTGGGGGTGGTGGAGGGGGTGGGGGGAAAGGCTGCATTTGCCTAGATTGTCAGTGTTGACAGGCTATTTGAGCATTGGTGGGTGAGAGGAGTTACTGGACACGAGTTGAAACCTTGATAAATTGTTAAATCACTGCGGATTTAACAAATGACAATCTGCAGATGATTCCCAGAAAATACTACACCTTATGAAAGAAAAAGATTTTTTAACTTATTTTTCAGTTTCAGTGAAGCGGACACATCCAAAGCATAATAAACTATCTTTTCTCGTTGCAAATTTTCACTGACTCTTGCATTTTTCCCACATTTTCTGTTGTATTTTGGATTTTTTTCCCCCCCCACTGGTGGGTTGGTTTCTAATAGATGCATTAAAAACTTAAGATGTGGCAAATAGTAAAACCTAAACAATACAGTTACCATCATCATCATCATCATAGGCAGTCCCTCGGAATCGAGGAAGACTTGCTTCCACTCTTAGCATGAGTTCTTAGGTGGCTGTACAGTCCAATACGAGAACCACAGTGTCTCTCGCAGGTAGGACAGACAGTGGTTGAGGGGAAGGATGGGCAGGGAGCCTGGTTTGCCGCACGCTCCTTCCGCTGCCTGTGCATGATTTCTGCATGCTCTCGGCGACGATATTCGAGGAGCTCAGCACCCTCCCGGATGGACTTCCTCCACTTAGGGTGGTCTTTGGCCAGGGACTCCCAGGTGTCAGTGGGGATGTTGCACTTTATCAGGGGGGCTTTGAGGGTGTCCTTGTAATGTTTCCTCTGCCCACCTTTAACTCATTTGCCATGGACGAGTTCCGAGTAGAGTGCTTGCTTTGGGAATCTCATGTCTGGCATGCAAACTATGTGGCCTGCCCAGCGGAGCTGATCAAGTGTGGCCAGTGCTCCAACGCTGGGGATGTTGGCTGGACGAGGACGCTAACGTTGGTGTGTCTGTCCTCCCGGGGATTTGTAGAATTTTGTGGAGACATCATTGGTGGTATTTCTCCAGCGATTTGAGGTGTCTAGTGTACATGGTCCACGTCTCTGAGCCATACAGGAGGGCGGGTATTACAACGGCCCTGTAGACCATGATCTTGGTGACAGTTTTGAGGGCCTGGTCTTCAAACACTTTTCCTCAGGTGGCTGAAGGCTGCACTGGAGGCAGTGTTGGATCACGTCGTCAATGCCTGCTCTTGTTGATAGGAGGTTCCCAAGATAAGGGAAGTGGTCCACATTGTCCAGGGCCGCGCCGTGGATCTTGATGTCTGGGGGGCAGTGCTGTGCGGCGAAGACAGGCCGATGTTTAACGTAAGGCCCATGCTTTCATATGCCTCGGTAAATACGTCGACTGTCCTGGAGTTCAGCCTCTGTGTGCACAGACGCAGGCGTCCGCGTACTGTAGCTCGACGACAGAGTTGGAGTGGTCTTGGACCTGGCATGGAGACGGCGAAAGTTGAACAGCTTCCCACTGGTTCTGTAGTTTAGTTCCACTCCAGCGGGGAGCATGGTAGCGAGGAAGATTGAGAAGAGGGTTGGGGAGATGATGCAGCCCTGCTTGACCCCGGTCCAGACGTGAATTGGGTCTGTGATGGATCCGTTGTTAAGGATCACGACCTGCATTCATCATGGAGCAGGCGGAGGACAGTGACGTACTTTTGGAGGCATCCGAAACGGAGGAGGACATTCCATAGACCCTCGCGGTTGACAGTGTCAAAGGCCTATGTAAGGTCGAAGAAGGCCATGTATAAGGGCTGGCGCTTTTTCCTGCAGCTGTCGCACTGCAAAAATCATGTCCGTTGTCTCCCGGAGGGGACGAAATCCGCACTGCGAATCCGGGAGGAGCTCCTCGGCCCCAGGCTGAAGACGGTTGAGGAGGACTCTAGCAACGACTTTCCCAGTGGTTGATAGCAGGGAGATTCCTCTGTAGTTGCCGAGGTCGGACTTGTCCCCTTTTTTAAAGATGGTCACGATCACTGCAACTCTAAGATCTCCAGGGACACCGGCAATCACACATTTAAAGTTGTTTCCTAAAATTTGTCATATGGGATTTATTTTCCTCTAGGAAATGCCTATGTTTAGATTATATCTATATATTAGGAAAATTCCAATTATAAGACAATGGGTCACTACAGTTAAGAGATTCAATTAGTTTGCAGGCAATGTATTTTTTTTAGTTATTTTCATTGATTTTGAGTGATTTCTGGAGTAGTTATTAAGGGATTTTGAATATATTGTGGATAATTGCTTTTTAAAAAAAAACTGGGGCCTGTACTTTCAATGCCAATATTGCTGACCCTTACAATGAGTGTTACTCATAATTTCCCAGAAGTGAGTGAGACACAGTACAAGAATGGTTTAGTTGAATAATATTATTTTTAAATAAAAGTTGTAAATTTCTGTTAAACTTTAACAGTGTAATAAAATAAAATAATTCCTCTGAACAAAAATTTTAAGGAACAAAACATTAACAACAACCAGCAATAACAACAAAAACATCAACAATAAAAACAACACTCAAACCACCCCTGCACCCTCCCACGATTCTACCTGCGGCCACCTTTCTGCCCTGATCCCCCCCCTCCTCCTCCTCCCGCTATCAATACCCCTGGCCCTGCCCATGTTGGAACCAGTACGTCGTGCAGCAGAGTACCTCGAGCATGACTGCTAGGGGGGGTCGGGGGCGGGGGTCACAATGGCAGCGCTGTGTGTGGGAGTTATGGAGAAGATAGGACCGCTGAGGACCCATCTTCAAAGTCGGAAAAAACTACTTCCTCCTGACGATCAGGTGCTGTCACCATTGGTGGTATGGCACCTTGGGGTGCAGTGCCATATCCCACGACCGTCGATAGACGCATTGCCTCACCGCCGCAATCCGCTCTGCCATGTCCTCCGATTTGAAGGGCTGCTAAAGCCGCAATGTTTGCGGACAACCCAGCAATTGCCTGGAGGAGCTCTCCACTCACGTCGATGCTCATCCTGGACAGTCCCACCATGTCCAGATTCGCATCTGCCTGTCGCACAGCGTTGCCACCTTGTCGGATTAGCCGCCGCAAATTCAGCACGGGGGATTGAGGGGAGGTGGGTGTATGCCGCTGCATACCGCTCGGTCCCGCTTCCTTGGACCAGAATCCAGGAAAGTTGGATTCCGATAAGGAACTGGTGGGCGCAGGTAGAAAGGACCCTTCAAGGTCCCGCCACCCCTCCCTCCTGCACCACCACTGTGACACAGGTTTTGAGGAGTGTTCTCCTGCTCCTGCATCACCATCTCTTCCACCACCATCTCTTCATTCCTCATTCCCTCCAATGACTCCTCTCTGGGAGGGGCAGGTGGCTCCACCTGTGCAACTGTAAAAACATAACATTAATGGTTGGTGGGAGGGGAGGGGTCAGAGGTAACATGGGAGTAATTCACTTTGCGCAGGCTTATGTGGCGAACAAACATTTTTTACCGAGAATCATTACATGAAACTATCATAAGCAAAATACAGAGAAACTGCATGACATAACAAAACTTGTCCCAAACAGTATGTTGTTTTCCAAGTGGCAGAATGTGATCAACCAAAAATTCATGTCAGAACCAACAACATGCTCCCAGCATTACATTACATTCTACATTATATTGACATAACATTGAATTACATGACCGCAGTACAGCCCAGGGATTATGCAGACTTGCCCTCCGCAAGAACTGAATCGGCACCAACACACGTGGCAGTGCAATCATATGCTCCCGTCAGGGCTGCAGCGCGTTCCTCGAGGTTTGTTAATTGAAGAGTCTTCGGCAAACCTCTGCCGATTTTGCGGAGCTCCGCTCTATTGCCGGCTAATTTTTTCTGCAAAGGTGACAAAAAATGTGTAAACTAATTTCACAGCTACTAATACGGAACACACACATACATACATATATACACATATATAGGTAGACATCCCCACTTAAACGTCCCCAGTCCTTTCGCCAATGAGTGCATCATTTAAGTTCTATTAGCACGCAAGTGATGAACACATGAAAATACAGAGGACTAGCACAATGAGATCGATGATGGGAAATAAAAAATGTCACCAAGCTTTACAACATAAAACGTGGCACTAAAGAGTAATTAGGCAGTGTATGATAAAAGTTATTACTTACTCTCGCAGACTTAACGATGTCATTCCACCGTTTATGGCACTGGTTTGGCCCCCACATCACGGGCGCGACAGATGACACCGTCTCAGCTATCTCTCGCCATAACCTTTGATACACATTTGGCGCAGGTTTTCCTCTCCCACCCCATGTTAGTTGATCCCAGCGGGCCTCCACTTCGTGGGCTTCTTCGGAGATACAAATGGTCCTCCTCCTCCCACCTATCTCTCTCTCCACTTCCATAGCTTGTTTTTCCATCTTATTTATACTGATTTTTATATTTAAATTTAAATAATTATTTTTATGATGTACTATTATTACTATTATTAAAAGTTATATATTATCAATCAATACATAGAAACATAGAAAAATAGGTGCAGGAGTAGGCCATTCGCACTTCTAGCCTGCACCGCCATTCAATGAGTTCATGGCTGAACATGGAACTTCAGTACCCCCTTCCTGCATTCTCGCCATACCCCGTGATCCCCCTAGTAGTAAGGACTTCATCTAACTCCCTTTTGAATATATTTAGTGAATTGGCCTCAACTACTTTCTGTGGGAGAGAATTCCACAGGTTCACCATTCTCTGGGTGAAGAAGTTTCTCCTCATCTCGGTCCTAAATGGCTTACCCCTTATCCTTAGACTGTGACCCCTGGTTCTAGACTTCCCCAACATTGGGAACATTCTTCCTGCATCTAACCTGTCTAAACCCGTTAGAATTTTAAACGTTTCTATGAGGTCCCCTCTCATTCTTCTGAACTCCAGTGACTACAAGCCCAGTTGATCCAGTCTTTCTTGAGATGTCAGTCCCACCATCCCGGGAATCAGTCTGGTGAATCTTCGCTGCACTCCCTCAATAGCAAGAATGTCCTTCAAGTTAGGAGACCAAAACTGTACACAATACTCCAGGTGTGGCCTCACCAAGGCCCTGTACAACTGTAGCAACACCTCCCTGCCCCTGTACTCAAATCCCCTCGCTATGATGGCCAACATGCCATTTGCTTTCTTAACCGCTTGCTGTACCTGTATGCCAACCTTCAATGACTGATGTACCATGACACCCAGGTCTCGTTGCACCTCTCCTTTTCCTAATCTGTCACCATTCAGATAATAGTCTGTCTCTCTGTTTTTACCACCAAAGTGGATAACCTCACATTTATCCACATTATACTTCATCTGCCATGCATTTGCCCACTCACCTAACCTATCCAAGTCACTCTGCAGCCTCATAGCATCCTCCTCGCAGCTCACACTGCCACCCTACTTAGTGTCATCCGCAAATTTGGAGATACTACATTTAATCCCCTCATCTAAATCATTAATGTACAGTGTAAACAGCTGAGGCCCCAGCACAGAACCTTGCGGTACCCCACTAGTCACTGCCTGCCATTCTGAAAAGTGCCCATTTACTCCTACTCTTTGCTTCCTGTCTGACAGCCAGTTCTCAATTCATGTCAGCACACTACCCCCAATCCCATGTGCTTTAACTTTGCACATTAATCTCTTGTGTGGGACCTTGTCGAAAGCCTTCTGAAAGTCCAAATATACCACATCAACTGGTTCTCCCTTGTCCACTCTACTGGAAACATCCTCAAAAAATTCCAGAAGATTTGTCAAGCATGATTTCCCTTTCACAAATCCATGCTGACTTGGACCTATCATGTCACCTCTTTCCAAATGCGCTGCTATGACATCCTTAATAATTGATTCCATCATTTTACCCACTACTGATGTCAGGCTGACCGGTCTATAATTCCCTGTTTTCTCTCTCCCTCCTTTTTTAAAAAGTGGGGTTACATTGGCTACCCTCCACTCCATAGGAACTGATCCAGAGTCAATGGAATGTTGGAAAATGACTGTCAATGCATCCGCTATTTCCAAGGCCACCTCCTTAAGTACTCTGGGATGCAGTCCATCAGGCCCTGGGGATTTATCGGCCTTCAATCCCATCAATTTCCCTAACACAATTTCCCGACTAATAAGGATTTCCCTCAGTTCCTCCTCCTTACGAGATCCTCTGAAGATTATATTATACTCAATTTCATCTTCAAAATCCTTTTATAAACATATTTTATTAAACAACTCTTCTCTCTCTCTCTCAAATTGACCCACCCCGCACTCTCAAAATGTCCAACACTCTGTGTTCTCTGCGCATGCACAGGGTCACCTTTGACCCTGAAATCGCGGGAGAATGTCCGCGCATGCACAGAAGAAAAAATCATGCGTTGTCTAGCAGGACTGCTTGCCTTTAGTAAGGCAAGTAGATCACCAACTTTTAGGCCGCTCGCTCCAGCCCACTACCGCGACACACCGCCACCGCCGAGACTCAACCATCAAAAATCACGGGAGCGAGCAGCAGCTCTATTCCGGCGGTTCAAAAGATGCAACCGCCGAAATACCGCTAAGAATCGGGTGGCAGCGATCCCGGTGAAAGTTCTAGCCCTAGGACTCTAAATGTACTAGAACCAATGAAATAGAATTAATGATATTGAATGGTGGTGCAGGCTCGAAGGGCCGAATGGCCTACTCCTGCACCTATTTTCTATGTATCCTAAGAGTGGGCTTCCAGCTTGCCTGCTTACATACTTGTTTTAAAGACTGTTGGTGCTTATTGTGTTGCACAGCACAAGAGACAAACAAAATTGGGAGATATAGCCTAAATTCTTTTTTCTCCTACAATTTTTGCCCTGTCTCTTGAATTTCCTGTCAGTAAGGGTATAATGTAGTATAAACTGACTACAATGTAGTCATCATTACTAGAATGCATTATATGAAATGGGTTTCCCCTGGTGGAAAATATGCCATATTACAAGTAGGATTGAATTCCCACGCATTGGCATGCAGTTTCTTTGAGTCAATAACTAAAATTTGTAATTTTCTCAAGTGGCTACTTTTATAGTTGAAATGCTTCTTGTACTTGTGCCCATCAAGAGCAACGGAAATGGTCTGTGTAAATTCTTGTTAATTTTTTGTTTTTTGGCAGGTTGAGGTGAAAGCTGTTCCTCTTTCTCAAAAGAAGTCTCTTCAGCAGGAGAATGCTAAAAAGCTGCACCGCATCCCTGGGAGCCCACCAATTATTGTTTCAAGTACTGATATGACATTTGGTGGATTGCCATCTCCCAAACTGGAAGCATCCTATGAACCAATGATAGTAAAGGAAGCTCGATATACAGCAATCACTATGATGAAGGTAGTTCTGCACTTTGTCAACATTTTGATTTCACCACCAATCATTTCTTCACCAATAGGTGTCCAGATCTAGACCTTTGCCTCTGAGCCTCTGTAATTGACTCCAGTGGAATACAGCTCGGGTGATTGGCATAAGAAATAGGAGAAGGGGAGGCCATTTGGCCCCTCGAGCCTGCTCTGCCATTTAATATCATGGCTGATCTGATCATGGACTTAGCTCCACTTCCCTGCCCACTCCCCGTAACACTTTATTCCCTTATTGCTCAAAAATCTGTCCATCTCCACCTTAAATATATTCAATGACCCAGCCTCCACAGCTCTCTGGGCAGAGAATTCCACAGATTTACAACCCTCTGAGAAGAAATTCCTCCTCATCTCCGTTTTAAATGGGCGGCCCCTTATTCTGAGACTATGTCCCCTAGTTTTAGTTTCCCCTATGAGTGGAAATATCCCCTCTGCATCCACCTTGTCGAGCACCCTCATTATCTTATTTCGATAAGACCACCTCTCATTCTTCTGAACTCCAATGAGTATAGGCCCAACCTACTCAACCTATCTTCATAAATCAACCAAGTGAACCTCTGAACAACCTCCAATGCAAGTATATCCTTCCTTAAATACGGAGACCAAAACTGCATGCAGTACTCCAGGTGTGGCCTCACCAATACAGTTGTAGCAGGACTTCTCTGCTTTTATACTCTATCCCCCTTGCAATAAAGGCCAACATTTCATTTGCCGTCCTGATTACTTGCTGTACCTGCATACTAACTTTTTGTGTTTCATGTACAAGGACCTCCAGGTCCCTCTGTACTGCAGCACTTTGCATTTTTTCCTCCCTTTAAATTATAATTTGCTTTTCTATTTAAAAGTGGTTTAAAGTAGAAGGTAGTGTTTGGGGAGTTGGTGTAAACCTGTTTCTGCTAGCTGTTTATCATGATGGATTAGCCTGACTCTGGGTAGATAGATCTCTTGTAGCAGTCAATTTTGAACCCTCTTATTATACTTGCTTTGTTTGCATTCCTTTTAAATACTATTCTGTTTACAGGCATATGAAAATTATTCATTTGAAGAGCTTCGATTTGCATCTCCCACCCCTAAAAGGTAAATTAAAACCAAACATAAACTTAAAAATATTGGTGCAAAGTATCTGCAAAATTATTGGCTTTGTTGACTTATTTACTGCACTTCAACTTTTTCAGGCCAAGTGAAAATATGTTAATCCGAGCTAATAATGATGGCACCTACAGTGCAAACTGGACACCTGGAGCTGTCGGTCTTTACAGTATCCATGTCACAATAGATGGGATTGAAACAGGTAAATTTATTGCATTGCATATTACATTAATGG
This sequence comes from Pristiophorus japonicus, assembly GCF_044704955.1. Taxonomy (NCBI): domain Eukaryota; kingdom Metazoa; phylum Chordata; class Chondrichthyes; family Pristiophoridae; genus Pristiophorus; species Pristiophorus japonicus. The sequence continues at coordinate 25,373,020 of NC_091986.1, forward strand.
CTGCAAACAAGTCACAAAGTAGGCATACAGTCCAATATAATTTCCATACTGGCGATTAGATGATTTTTACTCTGAAGGATTATCACTGCCAGTTTATTAAGATATTTGCATTGATTATTGAGACATACTATGGCGCTGTCCTTCATGTATTAAATCATTCACTTCTAAACCATTTTTAAATCCTTAATTCCAAACTTCACATTGTCATATAAAAATGCCTAGGGCTAGAAATTGGCCTCCTTTGTGCCTCCGGAGGGGGGCACGACCGGACTTGGCGAGACTGTGCCAAAGCCCGTGAAATTGCCGTCTAGGGTTTGCGGTAACTCCTAGCACCACGATCTCCTGCGCCAGGAGATTGTGATGTCATGCGGCTGTGCAGTGTCCCGGTAGCACCCCGAATCTGAAATTCGGTTCCGTCTCCTGCAGCATCGCCGGGTGTCAACACCGATCGCTACAGGAGGCCGTTGTTAGGGGGGCCAGCACTTGGGGAGCGATATTTAAAGGTGATCATGGTCGGGTAAATAAAAAAATGTCAGTTAAAGTGCTTGGGGCTGATCGTCACGACTGCTATCGGCGATGAGCGACATTGTTATGCATAGCCTGTAACAATGGCCCTTCCCTTTAAGGGAGGGAAGGAGCCTCGGTTTGTGCAACACTCTACCGCTACCACTCCTCTTGCCGGCTTTAGCGCTCCAGAGGAAGTGGTTGCACTTGATTTCGCACTCCACTTACTTCCTGGAGCACTAAACCGGAAGTTCGTGTCAGATTCATTCACGTAGCGCCCTGCAATACTTTTGTACTACCGCAAAAGTTAGTGCCGCAATCTGTTTTTGACTTTGGGCCAGATTTTTGGCTTCTCCGTTTTTGGGGCGAAAACTGGGGCGGGAAAATTATCGGCCAATTCACGTTACAGATTAATTGCTTAACATTTGGCATTTGGGGTCTGCGCCATGGGCGCAGTGCCACAAAAAAAAGCAAGGATCGCACCTGGACGAAAAACAGCTGAGTGCCCCATTTTTTGCTGCGAAGGGTCAAAACGCTGTGAAAACCCGGTCGTAAACGACCTGAAAATCCAGCTGATAGTGTTTAAAAGAGTGACGTAGTTTTAACATTCTTTTTCTGGATGTACAGCATGTTTGGATGTCGGCTTGATGTTTGTTTGTTCTCCTTTGACAGATGCTGGTCTAGAAGTAGAAGTGAAAGACCCACCAAAAGGGATGATACCACCAGGATCTCAAATGATCAAACCAAAGGCTGAACCACAACCAAGCAAGGTATGATACTCCACATGAGTTAAACTAGATAACGCAGCATAAAGAAGGTTTGCTTCAGTAAAATTGCTGTCATTTTAATGTTCTCATTTTAAAGGTGGTGGAAACACTAGAATATGATTTGTAGGTGTTCACACTTTTCAGGTATTTTCATTAAGAAAGGTTGTCAAACCATGACTCCTGCATTAGAACTGTGTGCACACATTCCCATTCTATTAACAGTTGTGCTGTCTTTGCAAATTTTGGTAATTTGTGATGCTCGTATGCAGTTTAGTTCCTGCCTGAAGTTACCAAATTTTGACGACTACTTATACATACAACTTAAAGCATTGCAGGTGGTATTTTTGACTGCAAGGGTACCCATTCACCTTGCTCGATCTCTACTACAAAACAAAATTCTGTGTTCAACCGAATTAGAGAAATAGCCAATTTCCTGTAACTCCTCCTTGAAGCAAATAAGTCTCTCTCTGTCAGTGTCAGCTTTTTAATCTACAGCTGTTTTAGTTTACCTGTTTAATCTATTGCTTTTAATCTGAACAGCTTTTTTCTTATTTCTTTGTCTTACTGTTTCATTGCTTCTCTCAGGTCCGCAAATTTGTGACAAAGGACAGTGCAGGGCTTCGTATACGTAGCCATCCCTCTCTTCAGAGTGAGCAGATAGGCATAGTGAAGGTCAATGGAACAATCACTTTCAATGATGAGGTAAAGAACATTACTTAAGAGGAGGTTTGATAGATGAGGAATAAATAAAGTTCTGCATAAATGTTGGGGAAAGTATTCTTTTAAAGTTTAAACATTCATTAGCAATAGTACAATAAAGTGAGCAGTTTGCATCACAAGCTTCAGTAATTTTTGCAGCAACAGTTAGATTGTATATGCAGATTCATTTTTGATTTGCTTTGACACACATGCAAGTAACTTTGAGGCTGCAGTCTGGAAATGCTGTAAGTGGGCATCTTTAGGAATTTGCTCTAGGCTTTGTATACATCACTTGATGCATAATTGCTCTGATATACATGACATTTACAAATTTCCTAAATTTAAATTCTGAAACCTCTTTTATCTACTTGAATAGTTAGTAATATTATCAATATGTCTGTCCATTTATGTAGTAGTCAGAAAAAAATCATCAGTTGTAAATATTTGAGATTCAATAGATTGGTACAGTTGTAAGCAGAAGTCGTGAAAATCGTTTGGATTCTAGATTCTACTTTGACTGCAGGTGAGGTCTGCATTGTGCTGCAAACCAGGAACTCATTGTATTCCCATTCAGAATGGGAATTAGTTGGTTTTGTAGGCCTTCAAACTTTCTGATATTGCAAATATAAATTGTCACCATTAAGTAATTTGGTTATAGTGCTGTCTAAAAGAATACTTTCCCTTTAAAGATTTCAAAATAGTCACACTGCATCAATTCCAAATACACATGCAGTATCTTAGTATTGATAATGATGTGTGCACAGATGAAAAATAGAATAGTATAATACACAATGGGATTCCTCATTGAAATGGAGCCTTTCCTACATTTTTTTAAACTGGCATGCCAATAGAAGACTTTTTTTAGCAGGCTATGTTGGCAGGATTGGGAATTTTAGTCTGGAGGAAGGTGGGAAGAAAGGCCTTTTATTCAGATGAGGTTAAAATTGCAGCAACCAAAGTCAGACAGCTAGTGACTAACATTTTGGCGTTGGGGACCAATGGAAACGAGAACAGAACCATTGGTTATAGGGTCTTGGATTAGAAATTTGTTCATGCATTTAGCGAGTAAGCTGAATTGTGCTTTGATTATTTAAATATACTAAAACTGAACGAGTGCATCATTCTTATGTTAGCAGTGAGGACAATGTACAAAGGCTGGCTGTTACCAGAATACAGAGTAACTAGTGTGCATTGTAATTTATTTCCTTGGGCTTCCTTCATGCTGTCCTTGCTGACTTCTATGTACCATGTTACAGTTCTTGTGGTTTCTTTCCTTCCATCTATTTCGGCCAGTTTTAACCAGAAGCAAGATTAGCATTTGCTGTTGAAGTTCATGTTGAATGAAAGATTAGGCCCCTGGTTTTATGCTGGTTAGTCTGCCATTCAGGTCGAAGAAGATTGTTCTCTTCAATTCACTTAAAAGCTAAAATCTAGTCTCTGATGCCCACCTTCTCTCTAGTCTGGAGCCTCATCGTCCTTTTTAGCTCTGGGGCAGTTACAGGAGGGCATGGCTCGTTTTTGTTGCTTGTTTCCCATAGATCCACAATGATGATGGTGTATGGCTGAGACTGAATGATGAGACTGTAAAGAAGTATGTTCCCAACATGAATGGTTACACTGAAGCCTGGTGCCTCTCTTTTAACCAACACCTGGGCAAGAGCCTTCTGGTCCCTGTTGATGTAAGTAAAGGTGCCAATGGTGAAATGCCTGTTATGGCAATTTAACCCCTTTGCTGTCTGTGAGCACTGTAACGCACTATTTACTAAAATCTGCATTAATTAAAATTTACTTGCTTGTATCTTTTAGTCTTAACTTTTAACTGTTACAATTGATATGATATAGTAATTTCTTTAGTTCTCAAGGAATGAGAACACTCATTTGGGAGGCTATGCTTTAATAAGGCACAAAATTCAGTGTGATGGGAAGGGACAGGATGTTCTCCATCAAGGGTTTGTTTTGTTGTTGAAAACGCAGGAGAACTAGTGCTGCACCAAACTAATGCAATATTTAACCAGGGAATGCTTAGCGCGATTACTGACATTGCTTCGTAGAATAGAGAAGGAAAATTGTTTCAGGTCATTAGTTAAAACTGCTCGTTTAAGTTCAGACGTTTAGCAGTGAATGAAGGAAATTATGTGTTGAATAAGTTTGTGCACATAAACTCCTCTATTTTATCAGTGGCTGCAATACTGACTACATTGGGACTTAAATATCATTTATTTCAATAAATATTTGAGCAGTTATCAAATCAAGTCACCGCAGCACCATTATTAATGCATGGAGTCATCTAATATAGACTACTTTAATGCAGAATCATATTTAACAGTTGTACAAGATATTGACAAAACACAGTCAGAAGATTTTGTGTTGGCGATATGTAGAGCATATTGGGGGTGGAATACTGTTTGTTTTTAAGAATAATTAAGTTTAGGGAGTAGTACACAAACATCTAACTGCAGGTAAAATTCATAACTTGTCATGAGCACTTCTATTAATGTTTAACTGGTTTGCCCCCAGAATTCTAGTGCAGTCACGTCACTAAATGGGAAGTTGGATATTTGAGCACTAATTGATATGTGGGATTGTCCACAGGTTTGGATTGCATTTGAAATTATTTAAAAAAGGCAATGTATCTTCTCCCTCTTTACTTCTTCCCTTGCTCCTCTCTTCCCCAGGCCAAATGATATTATTTGGCCTTGTACTGTGCTGTGCTACCAGTCATGTCACTCTTGACTGTGGTAGGGGAAGAGGAAGGAACATTGATAAATGCAAATAGTAAAGCACTATATTCTTGTCATAAAGGCTACATGTTTCAGCAGCAGGATCTTGTTTCCAGAATGACAGTCTTTGGGTCCATGTCCTGAAGTTAGAATGTAAAATGGAAGAAAAGATGCAATCCAGAAAAAAATAAAATAGAAATAATAAAAATCAGTGCAATACGAATGCCAGCAGCTTTGCAGTTAACACTGGTGGGTCCTTAGTAATCAGCAGCTTGGGCTATTAACCTGTGCCAATATTGAAGGCAAGAGAGGACAAGATTGCAAAAGAGGGAAGGAATCAAATATGTTTAACCTCTGTCACATTCTCTTGTGAAGTAAATATTGGGAAGTAGAAATATTTGCACTGCATTTCACTAACCTTTGGCAACATCATAGTGTAATGTGAACCAAATTTATAAAAGCAAGAAAATCTGCATTGTATCCATATTCTAGTTTAAATTGGCTACAATCAAAAATAATATATGGACAATCTTGCATTTTTAAAGTGTTTAAGCTTGTGTGCATGGAGTGCATTTTTTCAACTAATTTTTTGTTTGCAAATGAAGTGAATTAATTTATTCTAACTTCCTAGAAATTAAACTGTGCATGCATGCATTAAAGCAATCTTTAGTAAAACACACTTAGTAGTAAGAATATCTTAACTCACAAATTGTTCACAAATGGCAGCATACGGGTTAATGGAATCGAGCAACACAAAGGTGTTATTAAGAGAAAGCTAAATACATGGGTTGTACTTACGATTTTCTCGAGCAAGCCACATTTATTCTGGTTTGTTACCAACAATTCAATGGCATGCACACTGGTTAACTGCACTAGGACTTGCTGATATTGGCACTTCTGTATTGCAAGATTAGAGGTGGGTTGTGTTGCATACAGTGCAAAAATTGCAGGTGAAGGTTTACATGATTTGTATTTGAGTTTTGACAAGTAAGTCAAAAGAGAGGTACTAGTTTAGTACATTCAGTGTTGTGCAATCAGATTTTGTTTTATTGCTTTTTTTTAAAAAAATTTAAAATTTCAACAATTTAATTTGAACAAATCATGCGCATTAAAGAATAGCTTTTTTCTGAATATTTATTTTGTGCACATTATTTTCACATTTTGCATTCATCCCTAAGGACATACAAATAAAAGTTGCTTTTTGATGAGGGCATAGATTTAAACTTGAATTTGCCAGTGTAGTACAGCTTTCCTGAAAGAGGAGCAGTGAAATGAACTGCCTTTCTTTGTGTGTAATCTAAACAATAGTTTTTTTTTAAATGATACTTGGATCTTTGCTTAGTTCGCATCATGTCATGCTCCATGCACTAATTGTGACTCTTCGTTAAAGGCCATACAAATGTTGCACACCAAATTCATGTTTATGACTTGCATTCTCTTCAGTTTATTTGAAGCGGGGTGATTTCTTCCTAAAATAATTGATATTGCTATGCTGAAATTATTGGACTGAAAAGTCTTTGTGCCAACAAAATAATTGTATTTCTTTCGCAAGTCTACTCTGGTCTTCCAGCACTCTTCTTCCACTTCTGCACAGGATGTAAGGAAAAAATGTTGTCATCTGATTGGCAGTTCTCCTCTACAGTTTGAAACCTTTCTTTCCATCACAGCCTTTTCTTAACTATTTTATCAAAGCTCCTCTGAATTATTTTTAAGCTCCTAAGCACTCTATCCTGTGTTATTTTCTTCCTCCTAGAATTAACTCAACACACTATCTGCTTATCTAACTAATCAAACTTTTACCCAGTAGCACAAAAATTCTGTCTCTCCCTCAGTTACTATCTTTTTAATACAATCGACAGTCTTATAAAACTGAAGCTTATCATCTAACCCCCTTCTCTTCTCTCCTAACCTTTCTGATCTTTCTGTCCAACACTTGTCTTTAGTCTTTCACCAACGTTTGAGTAAAAATAATTTCCTTTTGGCTAGTCTATGAAGCTGAACTTTTGTTGTCAACCACTAACAATTGAAATTGTTGTGCCACTTAAATCTGTAATGTTCAAAAAGTTTGAATGACAATAGTTTTGGAATACTGATTGAACTCTCTCAACATTTATGGATACAAGTAAAAACAAAATTGTATTTTTCTGTAACTCTCTTTTATTCATTCCTCCTTTCTAATTACTCTTGTTTTCCTTTTTCTTTATAGGGCTCTTGCATATTTTTCTCATCCCTTGCCTGTTTGTCTCTGACTCTCTCTTTTTGCAAGACTCTTCATTGCTGTATCTCCACATGTCTCCTAATCTCTTTAGTTCGTTCTAACCTCTTTCTTTAGTGATGTACTCAATTTCTATTTTACATTTTTTAAAGCCAAGGATACGCAACAAGAAGGTAGTCAACCTGTGCCAGGTTGAAAATGGATACTGGATCATGAGATACTGTCTTGAAGTTGTTTGAGTGCACATGGATGGGAAAGGCAAGGTTTGGAACTGTTGGGGAAATGTGTGACTGGACCTGGGTGGGAAGGAGGAGTGACCCTTGGGATTTGTTCATGCGAAGCAGTGAACAGAAGAGGATGAGTCTGGACGAGTGATCTGGGGCTTGGGAGCATTCCAAGTTAGGCTGTTGGATCGCTTAGTGGAGTTGAGTGCTAGGCCCACAGAGATAAGGAAGATGAGGCCTTGGGCCTCTAGTCTCAGGGGGCTAGTAGAGATTGGAATATAAAGTCTGAATATGCTTGGAGGTGGTGGGGTGCGGGGTGTTGGTTCCCCTGGAGGTCAAGTGCCTGAGCCAATGCAGTGCTGAGGACTAAGCCCTTGGAGTACTATGGACGGACCCAGGTCCCTTGAGAGTGGAGCAGGCCTGTGCAGTGGAAATCTATTTTAGGCATAGGATAGCATAGGTCAGTTTTAAGGTAGGTTTTGTGACTTTTATTTCCTTCCTCCACCCCTTAAAAATTTGTGTTATAGCATTAAATATCAGGAGTATAGAATGGGGTGCTTGGGCTGCTGAAAAATACAACATTTTTCAGAGATGTGATTAGTTTTGATTTAATGATTTCTTTGAAATATTTTGGTTCTCTTTGATAAATGTGAACCTTGAGCTAATCAAAAAACATAATAAGCAGGCGTTGTATCACATGGACCTATTTAGAGTGTTCAATTGCCTTGCACACATCAGACATCTGCTAACTGCAAAACTTGGTTATGTAGGAGATTCTGAGCTGGCAAGAAAAAATTGTTTTGTAAGCTAATAAAATGAAACCAAAATGAAATTTGTATTTAACAGTATTAACTATTTTCAGCCTTTCTCTTCTATTTGCCCTGTTTTATCTCATCCTTGCTTTTGCAGCAATTTTCATCTGCTTTCCCTTATTTGAAGTGGAAGGGCGGATAGGCGATTTGCCACACTAACTTTGGATACCAGTGCTGTCGGTTGCTTATTCTACAGGAAGGGTGTCTTGCCTTGCTTTGCTGCAAGATTGAAAAATGTGTCATCAATTTCTTCAGGTCTGCTGCCTCACTTAGTAAGCCAGTTGAGGACAGATGGAAGTCAAATGTATGGTTGGATTTCAGTGACATCCACTGGCTGGGATTTGGTCCCTTGGCCAGGCATGTAACTTGAACATTTTAATTAGAAACGGACTACTTCTAAATTGGACTCATTGAATGCTTTTGCATAAATATGGCGAATGTTTTAAGTAAATCAGCAAATTTCATCAAAATATCCTGGCATCTTAATTAGGACCCTATCCATGTTTGTCTTAAACTTTGTTGCTTAGATTGTCTTTAATGCTAGCAAAGAAGTCAGAGACATGGCTATCGTATCATGGACTTCTATGACTGTATGCTGCCAGGTAAGTTTAAATGTGGGGATGGTTAATGTTTGGCTTCTCAAATAAAGTATCTTAAAGCTTTTTTAAATGAATGAAAGGTTATAAATGGGTTTTAGAAACCAATCTTGCTAAAGTTGAGTTTGCAATATGCCTTCATATCGACTATGTTGGCATTTAATTTGTACTAAATGACCTTTTGCTCTGTTTTCAGGTTAGATTTTTGTTTCCAGATCTACTGGACACAAACAAGCACAATATAAAAAGTTTATGAATATATGTTATGTTGTCGTCTCCAAGATTGTCATCAAGATATTAGCTACTACCTAATTGAATTTATTGTGAAGTGATGCAATTAACTAGGAAGGAGGTGGTCATGAAATTGTGTTGCTATAAATGCTACAGAATGCTTTTAATCAAAGAAGGTAGCAAGGTGGGTCCAGAGTGGGGTTTGTAGTAGGGTATTCCGTAGAAAGTAGATACAACTTTATAATCAGAAGAATTAATTAGTGAGACTAATACTGTAAGAGTTCAGGATTGGATGCGAATGAAAAGTCTAGGTGATCAGCTGAATTATCAGCAAGGATAAGGATATATATCCCCCCATTTTCATTATAGGCATTGTGCTGGGGATATGGGAGGCATCAGGTTGACATTTTGTATGTCGACCCACCATCAGAACAGAGGTTCGAATGGAGGGGGAAAAGGATCTGTTTTTATTTCCCCCAGTTTCTGTTTTCATTTCTAACTTTCTGCATATGTACGTTTTTTTTTCCATTTTTCAGTTTCCCCCTTTATATGAGCATTTCTCATGCCTTTTCACCATCTTGGCTATTAAGTTCTTTTGTCCTCTTAACATCTTTTTATTGTGTCACTGTGGTGATCTTTTGCACCATCTAACAGTATCCTGTTTTTATAATCTGCTCGCAGGCCATTTTAACCCATTAACCTCCTCTCTGATTGGAGTGACTTTATTTTCTCACCCCTCTTTATTTCCCCAAACCTACTAAAATGTTTGTTTACCTTTCCGTTCTAGCAAAATGTTACATGGAAGACACAAACTTGTCTTCTTTTTACAGATGCTGACAGACCTGCTGTATATTTCCAGCATTGTCTGTTTTTGTTTTGGTTGGGGATATTTTATTGAATAAGTCATTTGAGGTCCTTCAGGATGGCCTCTTCGGTAGACATTGTTAATGATGAACTCTGAAGTCCTCAAAAATGATGACTTAAGCATTGGTTTATGTCAAGGAGTTTGTGAATGTTAGCCGAACTCCAAACTTAATTAAAAATGGTATGAGGTAGTGAAATGTGACATCATCTTTGCATGCGTGTTCATTTGTCAGTAAGTGCTCTCATTTTATTATTGATGGTTATAACTTCCATTACTATTGGTGTTGCAAATCTGGATAGGTAGCTTTACATATGGCAGACAGAATTTTGTACTGAATTACAAAGTATTGGCTACAGCTGGCAGGAAGAGTGTGTTATAATTTTTCTTTTGCTAGGTTGTAATTGTATTGGTTCTAGTGGGATATAAAAGGTCTGTCTCTTGGATTAAATATCTGGATTAGTTTATACCCACATTTTTATTATTGATTTAATGGTGAAAACACCACCAGCACTAGCCATGCTTTGTAATTTTGTTATTTTTTCCAAACGCACTTATCAAATGATTTGGCCAAATTGATGGTTTTTTCCACTGAAACACTTTCACTGATCGTGCAGTAATCTTTGCAAAAGGCAATTTTTTTTTACCCTAAAGTTGATTAACAGACCATTGTTGAGCACGCCGCTACTTTTGAGAAAGCTGCAAACTTGAATCTCAGAACTGCCATATCACTTGAACATTCTTCTAGTTGGAAGAGTTTAGCAGTTCTCATCCTAGGGCTCCTTGATGCTGTGCCACATGGTTCTATTCTGACTCTGGGTGTTCAGATTTGTTTGTTTGCATGTTGACGGCAAAGACAGTTGATCTTCACCCTATAAAACAGATTATATTCTCGTGGTTTGTTGCGTAAATGCTGTTCACGTTGCTTCAACCGTGGGACCTTTAATTTGTGTTCGATGTTGTAAGTCTGGTTTTAAAAATCTAAATTCAAATACTTTAACGCAAAAAATATGTCTGCTTTTGTTTCCAGGAGCCTAAATCCATCACTGATGATTACTTCAGAGAAGTAAATTCACGTCGGTCCCATGAAGTAGTGTTGAAAGAGCAGGAAAAGATGTTCCTGCAAGGCGGACCAGGAGTATATAAGGTAGTGAAGACTGGGCCTTCAGGGCACAACATCAGGAGCTGCCCTAACCTTAGAGGTATCCCCATTGGAATGTTAGTTCTTGGGAACAGAGTCAAGGCATTAGGCGAGGTATGGATTCATGAAAGTGTGTTATTGCAGGTACCAATCAACACATTAGAGCAAATGCTGCAAAACTGATGTCTTCTCAAGCTTTTGCATAATATTATAAGAGGACATCTGGTATTGGTATAATTTCTTCATTAAGAAAATAGGAATTGATGCATTTGGGTGCTGTGACAAATGGTGGAAGTTTTTATACCATGCTTACCAAAGTTGGTGATCTGCAGGTGCACTCTGCTTTTGAGCTGCAAAATCTTTCCTATGATTCAATATGACCTGTTGCTTTGATTTGATTTTCTTTTGTGTATTCTAAACTTCAGAAACTAATTTTCTTTACTGATTATAAATATCACATGTTGATCACTCTATCTTTAAATGGCAGATTAATAAAAAAAAAACACTTCTATTCCTGTGTATTATATAAATTGCTGTAAACATCTCTTATATAGTCTGGTTGCTCCTTTTATAAATTGAAAGCTAAAAATAGGCATCTAAATAATTGTGTTAGAAGCCAGATTTTACTGAAATTACTTGGCAGAATCTGGCACTTTTGTGTATAATTTGAGTGTCAAACTTATTCTAAATTTAGTAGTTGCAGTAAGTGGTAAGTGAAACTGTGAAAACTATTAATTCACACGTTTCAAATCTTGTAGTTACTCTGATCCGATCTTTGCTAACGTAGATCCTTATTATTTCTAACTATGGTATCTAAAAGAGCATTTAAGAATGGTGCTGTACATTGAGAAACAATTCTAATAGACCACACTCTTTAAAATCTATTGGGCTGGAATTTGCTGAAGAATAACAGCATATGAACGACGCATGCTGTTATTAATGTGCAAATTGGCCAGCAATTTGTGACGAGGTGATTTCCCTTAAATTGCGAATCAGCACAAGTTGCTGGACGATTTGCGCCACTCCGTTGTTAACTTCGCGAAAATGACATCTCGCGCTTAACCTCCCCGTAGATTTCATGAAGTTGCCATATTTGCACATTAATTGCCCATTAAACTCACCACAGAACTTTAAGTCTAGTAATTAACCGTGTAAGTACCCTTTTAACAACATAATTGTAAATAACTACCAATCAACCTCTCTGGCCCCGAAAGTGAACATTTAAAAATGTGGAGTCTGCCCTACAGGTAGTGAATTGTTGAAGGAGATTTTAGAAATGTCAACTTTAACATTTTCCTTTTTTTTTCTTTCTTCTTTTGTCCCTCTTTCTATATCTCAATCCAATCTTTCTTTCCCTTTATTTCTTTTTCTGTACCTAATTTGACATTGGATTTACCCTCTTTCACCATCTTTCCTCTGTTTATTTTTGAATCCTTTAATCTAATTGGTTAAGGAGGTACACAATTGGTTCCGTCATTCACCATGGTCCCAGATTCCCAAGATCCCTATTGCCCTCGTTGCCCCGTTATCAGCTCGCACTTCCAGCAACTTGCAGGGCAAAAACATTTTGAGCTGAAGGTTGCAGGAAAAAGTCTCAACTAACCGGGCACAGTGTGAGATGCCCTGCTCCAGCAAATTCTGGCCCATTGTATCTAAGTTCAGAGTAGTCTTTTTAATGGTCAATGGTTTAAAATTTCAAAAATTCAAGAAGCTATCGCAATCCAAATTTATTCAGTATTTTTATTTACATCACATATTGTAATAATTTTTAGGTAATAAGGGTCTTTCCAAGTAATTGCAAGCTATAAAGCTAAGACTTTTAAATTTTAAGATGTAAACTATTTAAACAATCTACGCTCTACAGAGACCCCAATTCTATTGTTAAATATGGAGCGGGACAAAAGTGTCATTTGTATAATAGGTGGCAAACCATGAGGGCACGTGGATCCAGCTTGATAAGAACAGTATGGTGGAATTCTGTGAAAGCGGTGATGGCGAGGCCTGGTCCTTGGCCAGAGACCGAGGTGGTAACCAGTACCTAAGACATGAAGAGGGTAGGTTGCTCACACTTCAATTGATCTCTTCGTGCAGAATAGTTCTGTCTGCAATAGTATTTTCGCAAGCTGTTGAAAGTTGAAAGCTAAAACCTGATTCTTCATTGTGATCCTGCATATAAAGGTATAAGTTGAATCCTACGAGATGACACTTGAAATAGTTATCAAATTGAAATCATTTTCCATCACATGAATCTTTAATTTGAACTTTATGCAATTAAAGCCTTGGGTGTCCCATTTTCATGGGTTTTCTTCCATATGTCGCCCTTGTATTACAGGGATTTTTTTTATTTCTCATGATGGTAACCCCTGTGCACTCCATTTTCAATGGAACTATCAAGTTCCAACCTCATGAATTTTACACCAAGTATTGGCTTCACAATCTGTGTCCCATGTATGAAAATCTTCCCTGTAACCATGTAATGACCAGTGTTTTCCCATGAATGACAGTTTTACAACACACAATGTTGGTCAGAAATTTCAAGTAAACTTGAAACATGACAGGTCAGATATAGCTTGTTTTCCAAAAACTGTTGAATTGAATCTTTATGAAGTGGTGATCCTCTGATCAAGCCCAAAATGATGAGCAAATCTTTCCTTTCCTGATGGGGGGAAAACCAGCCATAAAGTATTAGGAAAATGATTGCCTAAATTCTCTTCCTTCAGGCTCACAATGTCATCAGCATCAATCTTGCATTTAATGCTGGATATGATCAGTGAGCGTATGTAAATGCCAACAAGAAAGAATCTATCCTTGATATAGATTAGATCAAGTACGCTTTGGTAAAAATCAGGTTGGATCAGGGATTCTTGGGTGGAATCTCAATAATGAGGGAAAATTGGGGTGATGAGGTCTATCACCACCTCAAAGTCCTGTCCTGCCATAACTTCGCCCAGAAGAAAATGGTCCCTCCCTATATGTTTTACCTTAGACAGAGATTTTGTAGGATATCCTGTATAAAGAGTGGTTTGATGATTGATGAATTAAAAAACAGTATTTTAGGCCCGCATTCCTTAATGTATCTGTCAAGAGTGGGGGACCAGCCTGAGCAAAGCCAGCAGCAACAGCACAGGAGAGCTGGTCTCCAGTCATCTTGGTTAATCCTTGCCACTGGACCAAGACCTAGCTCTGTCTTGCCCGTGTGGTGACTGGTGTGCAACGGCCACCACACGTTAAAAAAATCAACGCACAGGTGTCTTCCACCCTTCAGGATGTAGTTCAGGACCTGGAATATCAGGTCCTTCATTGAAACACCTGTGAACTTATTCTTTTTTGGCGTGGAAGCAAATCATCCTTGTTTCAAGGGACTGCCTATGATGATGATGATGTCAAGAGTGCAGAATCTTCCATTATTTGGTTGGAAAGAATTGGGTGAAGGCATCAACCACACTAAATTAAATTATTGGAGATAGTGGACTTGAATAATATCTGATCATGGAGTAGGCAGCAGCACCATCCATAGTCGCACCTTGGAAACTGACTCCTGCAGTTAGCAACTTGTCTTCATCTTGGATATTGCCAAAATGGAGGCTGTAAAGTGTGGATTTTTTTTATAGCGAGCACCCTCCAACTTGTCTTGCTGCCTACCAAGTGAAGTGGATATATTGTGTTTACCATCAAATAGTTTCTTTACGAATAGATAAAGATCCTACTGGTTTTACTTTAAGGCTATTATAATTTGGGGGAATCTGATCAAGTCCAGGCCTGCTGTCTTCAGGTGTGTCTCATTGAATAAATATGTTACCGAAGTTATAAATTTGGCCTCAAATTCAGAACTCCTTCCCAATATGAACTCGCCCAGTATACCATTAAAACTATTCCAAAGCTCATCCTAAAATGAAACCTATGCCAAAATCCCGAGGACCCCAAAACATAAACTGGATTACTCCTTTGTTCTGTAATGGCTAGTATTTTCCCCTTTCTCTTCCCCCACCACCCCTCCAGCCACAAGGAATTCTGGATTAAATCTAATGCTGAGACTGGAAAGCTCACGCTGTTAATCTTTGTGCAACTCCAAATATTTGCATAAATATCTTTTTGGGGGGTGGGGGGGTTGGAAATGAAATGTAGTAGAAAACCTATGTTGTAAGACCGTGATTACACTTAATTAATTTTGACCCCAAATGTAAGTGCATCTGAGTTGAGTCGCTTTAGCATCATTTACAATTTTTGCAAAAGCTCTTAAAATAGTTTTCTTTGACAGAACAAGTACTGCTGGATCAGGTACCTCAGACACCTCCTCCCAGTCCTTTCACGGTTCCTGCCTTCAACAGGAGTGTGAGTGGCAACAACTCTCAAGGATTTGACTATAGCCTTGCAAATACCAAAGGTGTGTGAAAATGATTTGTGTATTTCATTGGAGGTAATCCACATACTGTGAATTGTTTTTGCACTGTCATTTGTTGTTACTCACTGGTTGAAGGAACGGTAGCACAGTGATTGTTGCTGGACTAGTAATGCAGAGGTGTGGACATGAGTTTAAATCCCACCATGGCAGCTGGGGAATTAAAATTCAGTTAATAAATCTGGAATAAAAAGCTAGTATCAGTAATGGTGACCCTTACCGGGTCTGGCCTATATGTGACCCCAGACCCACAGCAATGTGATTGACTCTTAACAGCCCCCTGAAATGGCTGAGCAAGCCACTCAGTTAAGAGCAATTACGGATGGGCAATAAATGCTGGCCTTGCCAGCAACGCCTACATCCTGTGAATGAACAAAAAAAAAGTACCTCAACTTGGTTTATTTTACCCAAGTCTGTTACGTGTTTCTATGCTAATTAATTGAAAGCATTTGGATGTTCAGAAATCAAATTTGGAATTTAATCTCTGGTACTTCTCCATTTTGGAATTATTAAATATAGTAGGGGTTTCTGTAACATACTAATAGTGTATACCAAAGTCTCTGAAATAGCTTTTATAAATATTCTTGCTGCTATAAACCCATTCTTTGTAACTCTGAAAGGAAGGGTGTACCATTGTGTAAATCTAAGATTTTTTTAAATAAATCGACAAGCATGTTGAATTAAAGTTTGTTTCTCTTCAGAGATCCATTTCTGTGTTTTTTTTCGTTTTTTTTTTTTAAATAGTTTCTCCGTCACAACAAAATCTTTTTGGCCAGTTGGGTAAACGGGTGACTTTTCTGTAACTGCAACCAGGCAGCTTAAGTGTACAAAGGCGTTTAATATTTTTGCATTTCTCCTTATTGGAGAATGCCTGTGTTTGGCTCATCAAGCTGCAGATCTTGCTGCATGTATGTTTGTAGTTCCTCATGTACCTGACCACTCAATGGTAAAACAGCATACTGTGCTGTCCTTCGGCTTACTCGCTTGTAAACCTTGCAGCACCATGTGAAGTCAGAGCAGTTAATTGGTGGAACGTTTTCACATGCAACCAACATTGCAGCCAATAAAAAGCCAAAAGATTCAGTATCATCGAGGACTTCAGAGCTTTGGAGTATTAAATAAGATCAACTCAATTATTTTAATACAGTTCAAGATTACTATGCAAATGCATGTATGTTTCAGAAATCATTCTCAAGGAGGTTTTTGGTTAATTGTGCTTAAAATGCTTTGATTAGAGCGCTCTCCATTCCACGTTTTTTGTGGGGTGAGGGATTTGGAAAGCATGAAAGGCTTCCGACAGACTTTGAGTGGCATAATGAATGACTGACTACTTACAGATGTTATTAGTATACTTTAAGTACAGTAGAGCCTACACAAGATTAACCATATCTAATGTACACAATCATTTCTATTTGAAGTGTGTTATGGCTGGCATCAAAGTGGATTCCTGTTGTCGCTTATTTGTCAGTCCGTAAATTTTCACTGGGTTCAGATTTAATTTTAATAGCTAGTAAACTTGTTTTTATCTGAAGTGTTTAACACTGAACTGAAATTACCACCGGTGTTTAAAATAAGTTATGCCAATCAGAAAATCTAAGCTCTTGTGTCTAGTTCCACTAAAAAGATAAATAATTAAGTTCATTGCTGTTGAAAATGAAATCTTGCTCTCCCTTCTCTTGGAACAATAAATTAACTGGATTGTGCTTATGGAGTGAGGGCCTTCCTAGTTCCATAGTTGCTGGCAAGGAGCTTTCAGGGTCTCAAAATTTGCCATCATAATTTTCAAAGCAAATGTTGAGGATAATTCAGTGGTGCCTTATTTACATACAAGTACTTCAAGTCACATAGCTAATGTGCTATGTTCAATCATTTCTCATTCACCCCATTGCCTCCATTTTGTATTAAAGCAGCTAAGACTGGTAAATTGACAATAACATTGAATTAACAAGGTTTTTGCTAAATATATTTCAATTTTTCTTTTTTAAAGATGAAGTAACTGCAGACCTTGATTTAGGGTCCTTCACAGAGCCTGGTAAGTGAGGGATATTATGGAATATGTATTTGTTTTTCTGCTTTCGAGTAAAGCTAGGAAGAAATATTACTTTTAACAACTGTAACAAGGTAACATTTGCCATTCTCCTTCCAAATCAAAAATTGTTTCTTTGCTAATTCAATGGAATCTGTTGAACTTCATTTGCCCAGCGACTTTGTAAAATTGGTCGAATACAACACAATGTTCAAAACTCAGCTTGAGATTTAAGTAACTTAGATAATTTAGTTTACAAGATCATTCTTGCAGTATAATTCATTTTGTGTCGCAATAGAAATTCCTTATGCACTCCAAATTTTCATTTGGTTATAGTGGCACATTGTCTAAAATGTTTTCTATTAGTTGACTTGCCGAATGAATGGACTGTAATGCAAAGGTTCTATCTTTGCCTCAAGTTTATGGAAAACATTTTAAAGCACATGATTCAACAAGCTAGTTGTGTATTCATCAAAATTTGATGACCTCAATCATGTGTAAAATATCTGTCAAAATATTTATTAACTTTTTCCATCTTTGCATGCTGCTTTTTTGCCCTATTTAAAATTAAGTTTCCTCATAGATTTTTCCTCCTTCCTAATTCTTGACCATCTTAGCGCCATCTCTGGTCAAATGAGGACCTAATTGACTTACTTCCAGACCAAGTACTGCTCTAAAACTGGCCATTATGAGCTATGCAAGGGCATTCTAGAGTTAACAATAGATGAAATATTTATTTTCTGCTTTCCTCTTTTTAGAGAAACAGTGGGCCTCAGTTTCACACTTCGTCCAGTGTAGTACAGTTTGAGGTTCAAGAGCTGCTAATACCCTGATGGAGCCAGAAAACTAATTGTTTTTCTTCATCCAGCAGTTGGACATCCATTATTTTCCGATCCATTCTAATCCCTAATGTATATTTAGTCCAAAGGTTTCTTGAGGCATCTTCTCCAGGTGTTGAGCATTTTCAAATCCTTCAAAATGCCATCCTGTTTGAGTTATTTTTCAGAAGTGGAGGATGATGGGCCTCTTTCTCACCAACCTTCTTCCTTGTGTACCAGTAAGCACAAGGGGTTTGTGGTAAAGACCAGCCTAATAGATCCCCTCTCAGCCAAAGTACATGGTCTCCGTATACCAACTTCTGAAATGCTTCATGTTTCTCTGTTAAGACTTCCCAGTCATCCTCCTGAATCAGCAGAAGCATGACGAAGCACTTGTCCAAGATAAGTACTTTGCACACTAGAGAACAAGTTTAAGTCACAGATTCTGTGTATCTGTATAATTGCCACCAGTCACATCTTGAGGCTTCCTCCAAAATGACAATGGGGGGAGGGCTAGGTAATGCTCATTGATCAAACTGTCTACACCAGCTGTTCTTAAGCCAGGATTTAACCATAAGTATTTGTGAACAAATACTTTACAAGCGGATCTCCTGCAGCCACCCAGCAGTGTTGCTATTCCTTGAACTCCCAAAGGACCCAGTCTTTTTAAGGACCTGTGGCAGTATACCGCAGCCAGTGCTTGGGCTAGGGAATCAAGGTTACAGTTACATGTACATCTAGCAGGGATTTCCTAAGTAATGCGTCCATTTCCATTGCTCAGGAAGCTCTACACGAGTCATTTTGAAAGCTGAACCAAGGTTGTTGAGCAGTTGGCTTTCCTTTGGTGCTGTAAAGGAAGCCCTCCACTGTAGTCAAATATATCAAGAAAGGAGGAGATTTTACTCCTGGTCTTTTATTGTCTAAAAATAGTCTGAGGTACTCTGTCCAATCCTGGACTTCCACCTACTCTGTGCTTTTCTCTTAAAGTACAAATAATCTTTGCTTCAAATTCTTCAAGTAGTTTGACTGAAGAATGTGTTTGTCAGAATATAACCTCGGATATTTGCTTCAATTTTTGCAATTTACCAGCAGTTTGGGAAATTTTAAAATGCACGATTTGTGCACAATCTTGAAACAACCCATTTTTAATCTAATTTTTGCCTCCCAAGTTATGAACAAGGAATGCCTTTCTGTGGTAGCTGTCCATTTGTGTCTATCCTCATCTATGCTCCTCTCGAGACCTGGCAGAGACCACATTTCAGCGACTAGGTTTTCGCCATGTTTGAGTATTTCATTTCTCAACAATTTGTGGAAATCTCAGTTGAGGCTACAACATGGCCTTGTGTTTTATAGGTGCCTGTTTTGTACCATATCTGGGGATTGTCTTTTCCAGCAGGTCGATTCTAATTTCAGAATGGTGTTCCTCTCTGAGAGGTTGAGGGTGTCAACAATGCTTTACCCATGTGCCCTGGAAATATTTATGTCAACCATTAATGTAATGTCTGACAGAAGGTTCTTCAAACCTCTGGTGAGACATTTTCTCCAAGTAGATACAAAACTGATTTGGAATTTCAGTGACAGCTGATTAGACGTGGACACAGCCTTGGGGGTAAAAATAGTAGCAGAGTTCCATAGGGCCCAAATTTCCCCATGAGTTGCACTGTTTTTTTTGGTGTAACTTGATTTTTCTGGTGTATCTTTTTAGTTGCAAATATGGGCATTTAATTTGCACCAGTGTAAGTGAGTTTGTTAGGTCAGTTTTTTTTTCAAAAGGGGGCGTTCCCAGCCACTTACACTATTTATGCCAATTTGGCCAGACAAAAGTTGTACTAAACTAACTTAGGGCAGTGTATGTGTCCACTTTTGTCCACACAGAAAGACCTTACTTACAGTTAAGGAATCGGCACAAGTAACTACATTTAAAACACCACCAAGCACCAAACAAAGCACAATAAGTAATAAGCAATTAATTAACAAATAAAATAGAAGGAACCCTGCCCTTAAAGCACCAAGACCAAAGTAATAAGCAATCAATAAATAACAATTCAAAAAAAATAGAAGGAACCATTCACCTAAAGCACCAAATAGAAGTCCTACCTTAGGGAACGCAGTGGGCCAGGGCGGCGACGACGACGACGACCATCACGACCATCACCACGGGGCCCCCCCCCCAGGTCAAGGCCCCATCCTGATCGTCTTAGTGTGGCTAATCAGTACATCCCCTAATCCAAGGCTGAAGGGGATCAAATCGTCTTTTGACATGAAGGGAAGAAAACAATCAGATGACACAGCCTGCAGAGCACACTATGGCCACCGATGAGGGATCCCATTCGGCCAGGGCTAGGGACGGCGTGCTCCCAAACAGTCTGCAGCGCGCGTTTGCAGAAACGGCCTGCTGCGCGCATGTGCAGTGGTCCCGGCACTGTTTTCAGCGCCGGGACCTGGCTCCGCCCCCAATCCATTGGGCCACGCTGCGCCACGGCGGAGGAGAGGCTGGGGAGCAGCCAAAATACGGAGGTCTTTTTTCGGCGCGCTTGGAGGCAGACAAAAGCGGCGCAGCTCGAATGAGGGCGCCAGAAAAACAGGTTAGGGGAATTTGGACCCATTGATCGGGAATCACTAGTCAAATCCCTGTTAACGTTTTGGAGCACAGATTGAAATATATATTTCTTTTGATTCAGATGTTGGAACCCTGCAAAGTAGATATTCTGCATATTTTAATTTGGCTCTCTTGTGGTTAAATTCTCATTACAATTTTCATCAAAAGTTTGGAAAGGCTTTGGATCAGTCATCAATTTCGTATGTCCAAGCATGGTTATTTTTGCATTGTTTGTCAACCAAGGTCTGAGGTTTTGCATTGGACAAAAAATCTGCAGTTTTTCATTGACTTTAGATAATACAATTCAAAACGTCTCAATCTTGGTACAGGTCCTACTAATAACTAAGGAAAGTAAGTGCATTTCTGCCAGCATACAGTCTCGAGAGATGCCTAAAAAGCAAACTTATTTTTATTTCATTAGCACCTGGCACATGAGAACATTCCAAAGCACTTCACCGCCAACTAATTCGTTTTGAAGTGCTGTCACTTGTTTTTAGGCAAGCAAAGCAGCCAAGTTGCGTGTAACAAGGTCTCAATCAGAATTGAGATGAACGATCAGTTAATCTGTAGTGTTGGTGTTGGTTGAGGGATCAATGTTGGCCAGGGCACCAGGAGAAAGCCATGCTCCTCTTCTTCAAAAAAGATGCCATGGAATCTTTCATCCACCTGATAAGGCAGGCGGAGCCTCGTCTAGTGTTTGATTTGAATGATGCGCCCTCCTACAATGCAGCGCTCCTTTAGTACTGCCATTGAAGTGTCAGCTAAGATCATGTGCTCAAGTACTGGAGTGAGCTTGGATGAGAGTGCCATAGCTGAGACAAGCTGATACGAACATAGTTTGTTGCCCGCTATTCAGTAAGGATTGTCATGAATGCTTAAAGCACTGGAAAAGATAAGATGGTATAACTCGAAATGCATCAGCACAAGAATATCAAGAACTCTGAGTCATGTAGGGAGCCCTCACAGAGCCAGACAAGAATAGCAAGGACCTTGAAAGAAGCTGGCTTTTGTCCAACAATCACGACTCCTCTGATATTAGCGCGATTGTCAGAAGGGGGAATCACATCTGAAACTTGATAAACAAAGTAGATCCTGTTAATGAAAATAGCTACTGAGGAGACTTGAGAAAAGATTAGCCTCTGTTTTACAATCACTCTAAGGCTTGAAGGGGAAAAAAATTGCAGGGCTATGGGGAAAGGGCAGGAGAGTGGGACTAGCTGAAGTGCTCTTACAGAGCCAAATGGCGGCCTCCTGTGCTGTAACCATTCGATGATTCTCATTTTTGAATGGCCAAATGTGCACCTAGTACTTTTGATGGTAGATGTGCAAAAGTTCTGTTTATGAGCTCATAAATAAAGATCCTTTAGGCTAGGAACACGGTGCTTTGCTCCTGTTATTTTCACCCCAAAAGAGCAGAATGAGTAAAACCCATGATGGCTTTTATCCAGTATAAAAGTTTCAAGACAAAGTTCAGCGATGGTAATTGAAGTCAAAAATGTTACTAATTGTGAGTGTATATATTTGGAAAGGTAGTCTTCTAGATTTATGGGAATTGTATTATTAATTACTATAACGTAATCTCTTAGATTTTAGAAATGATTGCCCACGTATCCTAGTCATAAAGAATTGTTAGCTAAATGCTTTAAAAACAGTTAAACAACATGTGTTTTTAACTTGCTGGATAACTGTGTGGTGACATGAAAAATATAATAGGCTGTGTACCCCAGTTTCATGTTCTTCCGACTTTCATGCCAATATATCATTGGAAGGTGTCAATTGAGGGAGTTAAGGAGCCAAACATAGTCTTACATAATTTTGCCTGCTACAGGTGACCAGCTGAGTGCCATACTGAATGCCATTCAGTCACAGCCTTTCCTCCCAGCTTCTAGCGTCTTTGGTCAAGCTGCAAAGCCCTCCTCTTCCCTTGTTCACAGCCCATTTGTGTTTGGACAGCCCCTTTCCTTGCCGCAGTCTCAACCACAGCTTCTGAGTAAGTCTGTCTGTCTCACCTGCCTAACATATTCCATCCTGTGGCTTTACTGTTGTACTTCTATATACCCTCTTCCATCAGTAGAACACTAGTAAATTAATTTTATACATCAATTTTGAAGCATGTGTCTTTTGATGCAGATTTTACAGCATTATGTTACTTGATGGTAACTTGTGCAGGCTGGGATGCTCATTATTTTCAAAGTTTAAAAAAAAAATATACAATAAAGAAAAAATATTTGGTTCCATTGCATTAGCACTGACAAAACACTAAAATGTGGTGAATTGTCAGTTAAAATCAGAAACAAAACTTCATTTTAGTTCTTTTGCAAGCATACAGCTGACTAAGTCTGTGCTTTACATGTAAATATATCTGTAAACAGCTTCTTTGCTTATTCTTGCTGCTGTAACATTTCTGTCATTGAATCTCTGCTGCTTATTTGCCACTGTCTTCCTCTGTAGACACTTCACCACGCAGCCTTGCTTCACGTGAGCGCTCATACAAAAGTAATAGTTCCGCAGGGCCTGGGTCAGGTGTCTGCTCTGTATCTCTGAAGTCAAAGGGTGGGTATGCATGCAGCGATTTAAAAAAAAAAAATCTGATTATATGAATATTGGACTCCTGCAGAGGATTACAGTGCTGCTTTTGCTCTTGCTTATCGATTCATGTTGAAATTTGTTTCTTTTACATTTTTGCACATTCAGTGACCAATATTTTGATAATCTTGCAATACAGAATCATTTATTGCTTCTTATACTGGACCCTGTTAATACTTTTGAAATTGAACTTTTCCCTAGCTTACATTGCAGAAATAAACAGTATTTTCATGAAACTCTGGAGTCTCTGGAGGGTGGGGTTCTAGATTTAAAAATTGCTTTGGAGTTTGTGAACATTAATTATCTCTCTTTTAGAAAAGTCTGGGGGCAAGCCAATGATGGCTTGTTGAATAAGTTGTAGGCTTAAATACGGTATTATATACTGCAAAATCCTATTTCTTCTACAATTAAAGTTGCAGGCCTATTTACCCATTTTGTAAGCTAGTTATGGAAAACCAATATTACAATAGCCTAACCATAGCAATTTGGTTCTTTTATGTAAAGTTATACAAAATGAGGACTTTAATTGTGAAGCTTTTAACCAAAAGCTCGAAGCTTCATTCAATGTTTATGTTTCCAAGGATCAACAGGGAGGAAAGAGAGGAGTGCTTGATGCAGTTTTCACCTTCAACTTTAAAAATGTTTGTTCTGCCGGTGTTCATTTTTTTTTTAAATGCCAACGTGTTCTGGGTAACATTGCAAAGGAAAATCAAACTGCAATTTTGTGATTAGGTTTATTTGGAAATGATATGAAAAGAGTAGTGTTGAAAAAATATACTTACTAGTGATGCAAATGTTGTTCTGACTTTTTTGGATGTTCAGCTTAGCATTCATAGAAGCAGCTTTGGTGATTTATTTTTTCCATTATAATGTACTTTGTGACGTCCTGAGGTCATGAAATGCACCATATAAATGCAAATTTTTCTTAATGACTACACCCCTTTAGTAGTGGTCTTTTGCTAATGTAGTCTTGCACCAAAAGAACAGCTATTTATTTGAGAAGTATGGACTGAGATTTTGTCACGTTTTCATAAAATAAAACAGAATTTTTTTTTAAAATCACTTGCTCGTCAAATGTTACAAGGCAGTAAGACCTGAGTGCAAATTGCATTATGCAGTGACACTAATGCTCGTTGGTGGACAGTGACAAACCCATGGCTCAGAAACAGCTGAATTCCACAAAGGCTCTAATCTAATCTCAGTTGAAAGTTATTTATAGGATATTTGGGATCAATACTGCTGTGTACTTAGCCAGAACTGCAGTTTCAAAACTAGTATTTAAAAAAAAAAAATGTTCACGCTAAGATAAAGTATTTAAACTCCTTCCTTCTATGTTTTGCCTAAAAAGAACTATTGTAGGAAAGGAGGGAAGCTACCGATACATTAAATTTACTTGTTTAAAAATACCATATTTAAAGAGTATTACTGGAATTCCATCTACATTTGCAGTTGGACAATGGATCCTATATTGAAATAGGCTGTTTTTGTTCTAAAGGTAATGTCTTGAATGACCTGTTTCTCCAAAATGATTTTCAGGTGATAAAGGAAACATTGTAGTATCTGGAAACTTTGATTTGTCCTGCAAACACAAAACTGAAAATCGATTGCAAAAAATTGAAGGTCGGATCAGCAAGGCTGCTGCAGAACAAACCAAGACAAAAAATGCAGAAAATCTATCTGCAAGTGAATCTCTCGTGCTTAAATCAGATGCTGCCAAATTGAGATCAGACTCTCATAGTAGATCCCTTTCCCCAAATCATAACACATTACAGTCACTAAAAACCGATGAGAAGACCACTGCTGGACAGAGGGCAGAGTCACCAACACCAGGGTCACGGTCAGCATTGCCAAAGCAGAAGGTATCTGGGAAAGGGAGCCCAGCAAGTCCTAATTCTCCAAGGCCATCTTCTCCACATGAGAGAAACTTAACTCATAAAGCCAACACATCAGCAAAAATTAGATTGGATCCACCACGGGAGAGATCAAAATCTGATTCGTATACTTTGGACCCAGATACAGTTCGTAAGAAAAAGGTTCCTCTGACTGAGCCTCTACGAGGGCGGTCAACTTCACCTAAACCAAAATTACTGCCCAAGGAGGCAAAAACTGCTGCCAACACAGAGAACAGAGCGCCGTCGCCCCAGGTGGTGCAAGAAAATCTCCACAGTGAGATAGTTGCTATTTGTACATCTAGTACTCTAACAACAACCACTAATTCAGATGCAGTCTCTGAAAAGATAGCTGAAATACAAAACTCTGAAGACTCCTCTCCAAAGGTCCATTTCAGCATTGGAAAAGCCCCACCCAAAGAAGAACAAGAAACTAGATCGTCCCCTAAGATGAGTCGTAAGAGTACTGGTAGGCACACTAGACCGAAGAAGGAAAAAATTGGAACCATTTTCAAGGAGGAGGGTAATTCATCTGTTGAGCCACCAAAACAAGCAATGTCCCCTTCTGTCGCAGAATGTGCCCGTGCAGTGTTTGCAGCTTTCTTATGGCATGAAGGGATTGTCCACGATGCAATGGCGTGTTCATCGTTCTTGAAGTTCAATCCTGACCTCAGTAAAGAACATGCACCAATGAGAAGCAGCATTCACAGCCAACAAGGTCTAGAGGAAAGAGAGATTAAGCTAAAGAATAGGCATTCTTTGGAAATATCATCAGCTCTAAATATGTTTAATATTTCTCCTCATGGTCCAGACATATCTAAAATGGGTAGCATTAATAAAAACAAGGTGCTTTCAATGCTCAAAGAACCACCACTGCCTGAGAAAAATGAAGATGGAAAGGTGGATTCAACAACCTATGAACCTTCGAGCCATCATTCTATGAAGAGTAGGTCCCCTTTGCCTCTTACTTTACAGCACCTTGTTGCCTTTTGGGAAGATATCTCAATGGCAACCATAAAAGCAGCCACTCAGAACATGATCTTTCCTAGCCCTGGGTCAAGCGCTATATTGAAGAAAAAAGAGAATGAAAAAGATAACAAAAAGAGTAAGAAAGAAAAGAAGAAAAAAGACAAAGCAGAAGCAAGACCAAGAGGAAATCTTTTTGGAGAAATGGCACAGCTTGCAATGGGAGGCCCCGAGAAAGACACTATATGTGAGCTGTGTGGTGAATCTCATCAGTATCCAGTAACATATCACATGAGACAAGTTCATCCAGGTAACTATCTTATTTGTTAGTAAATCAGTTAAAAAGCTCATAAGTATATTTTTATTTATCTTCACAGTGTAGTCATATTAATACACCTTTGTTTTTAGGATTCAATTCAAAAGACTGCTGAATTTTAAATGAGCAAACCAGCAATTTGTGTCGAGCAACACTGTTTTTGATCTTTGTAGATTAGTAGTTATCAATAAGTTTCAAGACTGTGATTCAGTCAGTGTGTAAACTGCTTGAGCTTCACTACTGCAGTTTAGGATGTTTAGATAGAGCTCTAACCTTAAATTCAGTGGGAGCTCTTGGTTGTGTTTTTTATTTTCAACTAGTTTTATTTCTGGCATCTCTCTATTCTTGCCATTTTGAAGATACTGATTCTTGCTGACATGCTTCTACAAGTGCAGGCAGCCCTCTGGTAACTCATGCAAGCAATGGACATTGAGGCCTCGATTTAACCCCCCACCTGATAGACGGGAGAGGGGTGGTTAAAATATCAGGATTGGGCAACCCAACCCCATTCCTGCTCTGTACATTTTAAAGTGCAGGAATCACTCCCGCAAAAGGCAGGCAGGGGCCTAATTAACATACCAAGCTTGTAGCCTGATGACATCATCGGTGCTGTGACTTAAATTTAAATGAGTGAGGGGAAGGCCCGAACTGAGAGATTCCTGGCAGCTGATCCAAGGTGGGAGCGGCCGGCTCCCCAAGGTCAGAGGCTCTTTTAGCGCTCTTTGAGGGCCAGGAGGAGCAGGAGTGCTCCCCCCAAGCCCCTCAAAAAAGCCTTCGGCCTCCTCCAGCCCTCCGGGTTGCCAGCCTTCCCCCAGTACTCCCCATTGTGGCCCAGAGCTGATACGTCCTTCCCAGTGCCGGAGTCCGTCACCACGGGTCACTGGCTGTGACCTCCTGCCGCTAATGTTCCCTCCTGCCCGCTGGTTCTTTGGCCGATACCGGCCTCCCCTTCTCTCCATGAATATCAGGGCCCCAAGAGTCATTGATAATATCAGCCATGCAAGAGTAGGCATCACAGCTGAGCCTGATCTTGTCTTCACTTGACCTCCATAGATGCACACTTTAGGGCAATCAGCAGCAGAAATCATTGGCAACTCTTCCCACCCACCTCAAAACCTGTTGGCAATTAAATAATATGCAGTGACCACATTGCTTTCGTGGCTCAGATTGAGAGACTGAACGTTGGCTAGGATTTACATTTGTTTGAAGTCTACTTTATTCGAATGTCTATTGTTGTGCTCATCACTAATTCTATATAGATATTTGAATTGCCATTAAATTTGTTACTCAAAGGATATCAAGTTAAATCAATTTTTTTTCATCTATAAAGACTGTACTAAAGATTTTTTTTTGCTAAAGGCTGTGGTCGCTATGCTGGAGGACAGGGCTATAATAGCATTGGTCACTTCTGTGGCGGATGGGCAGGGAACTGTGGCGATGGTGGTGTTGGAGGAAGCACCTGGTACCTTGTATGTGACCGTTGCAGAGAAAAATATCTCCGGGAGAAACAAGCTGCAGCTCGTGAAAAGGTGTGTATCCCTTTATACCATACGTGTGATAACATTAACTTCTGTACATAGTAAAGGTGATCTGAGCAGCTCACTGAAAAATATCCCACCGTGCTACTTCAGACTGCGTAGCTCGAGTCCCACATGGATTCTGAGTTTCAAGTCATGGGTAGAATTTGTCCAGTGTTTTCTTTTGGTAAGAGGTTGCTGTCAGTGTTTTGGGGAGCATTGTAATCCTGTGATTCTCAGGCACTATATATCTCTGGTATTACTGTTTTTAAACAATTTTATGGATATGTAATGAGACTGGTGTTCATAACATTTTATATATGATCCAAGTTTGTCATTCAACTGCCTAATAAATTTTTTAAAATATTGTGCTCACCAAGTTACTCTTCAAATCAAATAGCTTAAGATCAGTTTCTTAACGGGTACAAATCTTTGAACCTGTGTTATTTGTGGAAAAGTTAGTTTCCAACAAGGGTATATTCTATATCAATCTGTCTCTGCTGCGGCTATCCATATTGTAAGTGGAACACTTCCCTTTATGGACTTCCAGGTCAGCCCAAGGGAAGCTAGATTTCGGAGTAGGACTCTTTCGACTTTGCCACAACAACATGCCTCAAATCCATCCTCACGAGCACTTCATGCTCACCAGAATGAACAGTATGCATTTTTGCCATTCATCGACAATTCTTACTGCTTTTCTGAGTGAACTTGGCAAATTAATGCCGATTTATGCTCGATGAAGAACTGGTTTGAGATTGTGCAATTTCATGTAAGATTTTTGCAGCCAATGGAAAAAAGGCAAGCTTTCATTCCATCTGTCCAGGCTACATCCGACTGAAGTAAAATCTCATTGTGCTCTCAAACCAACCCTCCTCCAATAAATCAAAAAGCAAAATACCTGCAATTAAAACAGAAACTGCGGGGAAACTTTAGCAAGACATTAGCTCTGATGCCTCCTTCTCCAATATTCTGTCTAATAAATCTAAATAATTAGCAGAACATAAAGTCTTCACCACCATGCGGCTAAACTTTAGCAAAGTAAAGCTGAAATTGGTTACGGTGCCAACACCAGTATTACTCCGGATTCTCTTCAGTGTGTTCAGACAAGAAACACTGAAGCATTTATGTGCTGCACGATTGACATGCCATTGTTTTGGGAAGAGATTTTCTTAAGAAAGTTAAAAGAATGAGTTGTATGAATGAATGAGAATTCAAATTTGGGTATAATTGATATTTATGATTGAGATTCTTGCTTGGGCACACAGTAATTTGCCATTTAAAAAAAAAGAGACGCAACTTGGTACAGATTCTGCAATCATACCAAACTATAATGCGTGCTTGGTGTCTGAACCTATTTTATATTTTTCAGTTTGTACTGGCACCTTATATACTAAATGTTTGATGGGGAATTAAAGTACTGCTTATGCTATGAAGAGTAAAATTGTATTTTCTGCACACTGCTGTTTTTATTTTTGAACACACCATATATTACTGTCAGCTTGTGGCACTGTAATGAACATAATCCAAAAGATGGAACTATTCAAATCATTGGGAGTAGTTTGAAGAAAAGCTGGTGCTCTACCTTTTATTACTAGTAAATGCTAATTGTGCTCTTGCATGAACTCTGCAGTCTGATTTAAAGCATGCTTCTTGCAGAACATCAGTTGTTGGAACCTGTTGCTATTAAAAGTAAAATGTAGATGTTTCTATTGGCACTCTAATTTTTACATTGATCAAGACCTAAAAAAATAAAATAACTTCGATTTCTGCCTTAGTGATTTTATTTTTAATGCCTAACATGGATTATGCTTTTTATCCTTCTGTTTTTTTTTTAATAATTCTCTTTCTTTTTAATTTTAAAAAAGGCACCCTGTCAATGTTGGTACTTTTCTTTTTCAGGTTAAACAAGCCAGAAAAAAGCCTGTGCAGGTGAAGACCCCACGAGCCTTGCCCTCCATGGAAGCTCATCAAGTGATTAAAGCAAACGCTATGTTCTTGCTATCGCTGAGTAGTGCAGCAGAACCAAATATTCTCTGTTACCATACCCCAAGGCATTTTCATTCACATCTTCCAAGTCTGAAAGAGGGCATCTCTGATGAGATGCCCAATAAATATCCATGCCTTTATCTACAGACCCTTGCAAGGTACAGTATAACAGATTTGCTCAAAAGTGAGGGTTCCTTTATAACAAAAATCTGATGAGATTTCATTGTCGATATCCCATTGTACAAAAACAAATTAAGCCATTTTGCATTACAAATATAAATGTTTTAATGTAACTTTGACCATTGTACCAGTTCAGATTAGTTGGTAGCACTCGTGTCTCTGAGTCAGAAGCTTGTTGTGTTCAAGACATCGTAAGTGCACACACAATCTAGGCTGACACTTCAGAACAGTGCTGAAGCAATACTATATTATCTGGGGTGAATTATTAAACTGAGGTACCACATGCCTGTTGAATTGAGTATTAAAGATGCATGGCACTATTGAAAAATGCTCATCTCTCGCCCGTTATCACCCCCAAAAAATTAGATTAATCATTTACCTCATTATGGTTTGAGGAACAATCCTGGTGCAGAATGGCTTCTATATATCCGTGCATTTGTAAGCTGCGAAGTGTTAGCGTATCCATTTACATCATGCAAACTGATCTGCCAAAGTCTTAGTTACTGGCCTGCAGCTTTTCCTTTAATTATTTTTATGCCCTTGTCCTTCCAACCTGTCGCAGTTCGCTCCTGCAGGCTAGTGTATCCCCACACCTCCGTTACTTCACCCAATTGATGTCTTGGTATTGAGTAGGGACCAGCAAGTCTGGTAAGGATGAAGTAGAGTTTGTTGAAGTGGGAGAGGTGGAAATAATACCCTTTTTGGTGTCACATTGGCTGCATGCATGCAAAGTTTGATTCCACCCACAAACTTTAACCCCATCCCTTCGACCTGTTGGATTTCACAAATAACTTGGTCATATTCACATAAGATAAAAGAGAAGCTTTTCTAAAAATATGAACAGCTTTAGAATTGTTAGGATGTTGTAATGCAGTATATTCAAATATGCACCATTCTTGTCCAGGCCTCCTTTCCTATCTGGTTTCTGCTCCTGGTTTCTGCTACCTGGTTGCGTGCCAAACTCTGTTCACTTCTCCCAGCTTATGTTAATGCCATGCCCCTCACATGCACTGACTTCTGACCCAACTGTCTCTGTCTGACTACAGGTTATCCAAGAATACACCACCGCACCCTTTGTGGTGAATACGCTTATTTCTGGTGCCCCGGCAATCCCTCTGAGCGGTTTCAAATGAACTGAAAAATATAAATAACACACAGAATTACATTTATGTAAATTTTATATGAATATCTTGCAATACAGTTTAATCTATTTTGCAAACATTTTTAACAAGCATTTCCTTTTATACTTGGGACTCTTAAAATGTTAACACCTGTTTATATACAATTGTTGAACTAATTTCCAATTTCTATATAGAATTTTACATTCATTTATTGTTCAGTAACTTGCACTTTATTCTCAACGAGAGTACAATCATTCATTCTATATTACATGGTAAAATGCTGCTGTCACCCAAAAATAATGGCCCTGTTCTTGCTGGAGTGGGGCATCTCGCAACGTGCATTGTTAAATAGACTTTTTCCTAAACTATTCTGCTCAAAAAATAAATTGCACTATAAGTTGCTGATAACAGCAGGGCGAGGACAACGGGGCATCGGGGACCTTGGTGGACGGAGGGACCAACATCCTAGCCCCTTGACCAATGCGACTGAAAGATTGAGAAAGGAACAGAAACGATTGAGCATGAGAATTATTTGGAATGGATACATTAGTGACATCAGATACAGAAAGAAAAATAAAGATAGGGGAAAGAAAGATTGGATTAAGAGAGAAAGGTAAACTATCCCTCTTCGTCCTCCTGGATCTGTTTGCAGCCTTCAACACAGTTGACCACTCCATCCTCCTCCAACGCCTCTCCACCATCGTCCAGCTGGGTGGGACTGCACTTGCCTGGTTCCATTCTTATCGATCTAATCGTAGCCAGAAAATCTCCTGCAATGGTTTCTCTTCCCACTCCCGCAATGTTAACCTCTGGTGTCCCCCAAGGATCTATCCTTGGCCCCCTCCTATTTCTCATCTATATGCTGTCCCTTTGCGATATCATCCGAAAACACGGAGTCAGTTTCCACATGTACGCTGACGACATCCAGCTCTACCTCACCACCACTTCTCTCGACACCTCTATGGTCTATAAATTGTCAGACTGCTTATCCGACATCCAGTACGGGATGAGCAGAAATTTTCTTCGATTAAATATTAGGAAGACCGAAGCCATTGTCTTTGGTCTCCGCCACAAACTGCGTACCATTGCCACTAACTCCATCCCTCGAGCATCTATCTGTGGCTAAACCAGACTGTTCGCAACCTAGGTGTCATATTTGACCCTGAAATGAGCTTTCGGCCACACATCTGCAGCATAACTAAAACTACCTATTTCCACCTCCGTAACGATGACCTCTGCCCCTGCCTCAGTTCTTCTGCTCATGAAACCCTCATCCGTGCCTTTGTTGCCTCTAGACTTGACTACGTAAACTTGAGGTCATCCAAAACTTGGCAGCCGTGTCCTAACTCGCACCAAGTCACGATCACCCATCGCCCCTGTGCTCGCTGACCTACATTAGCTGCTGGTTAAGCAACGCCTCGATTTCAAATTTCTCATTCGTGTTTCCAAATCCCTCCATGGCTTCAGCCCTCCCTATCTCTCAATATCTTTCAGCCTCACAATCCTACGAGATGTCTGAGCTGCTCAAATTCTGCCCTCTTGAGTATCCCCCGATTTATAACTGCTCAACCATCGGTGACTGTGCCTTCAGCTGCTTGGACCCTAAGCTCTGGAATTCCCTTCCCTAAACCTCTGCTCCTCTCTACCTCTCTTTCCTCCTTGAAGACGCTTCTTAAAACCTACCTCTTTAACCAAACTTTTGATCATCTGTTGTAATTTTTTTTTATCTGAAATTGTCTTGTATCTACTGTGAAGTGGCTTGGAACGTTTTGCTACGTTAAAGGCACTATAAAAGTTGTTGAAAGTAAAGAGACAGAAAGGAAAAGTTTTTTTTTAAGTTTAACATTTGACATTTTTCAAATTTCTTAACAATTTGCTACCTCAAGGACGAGATTGAACAGTTTAAATCTTCCCTGTCTGGGTCAGAGAATGCAATTGACATTGCATTAACAATTATCATGTCATTAAAAGGGTACATGCGCTGTTAAGTTCCAGCCCTAACTTACTGCGGCATGTTTAATGGACAATTAATGTGCATATCCAGCAAGTTCTTAAAATGGACTGGCGAGATGCCATTTGTGCAAAGCTAATGGCGGAGTGGTGTAAATCAGCATGCAAGTTCTGGAGATTCACAACTCGTGGCATATCTCTTCATCCCCTGAACATGCTGTTATTTTTACAGTAAGAACTGGCCGTGTTTTTTCTAAAAACAATGCCATGGGAAATCCAGTATTTTGCACACAATCCTTGCATAAATGTACCATGAAATACATAAATGCCATCTTTTTTTCTCAGTAAATATCCAATCCCTTTTATATTGAACACAGTGGTTCGCTATCAGCTTGGTGAGTGGGAGCAGAAACGAGCTGGCAATAAGGCCTATATCCCCAAACCTCTCCTTCCCCCTTAATGGATTCCCACCTTTCCCAGCCAAATCCATCTCGCACAGAGTCTTCCCGCTTGAACTTAACGCACTCCATTTCAATTAAATTAAGATACTCCCCTGAAATAAATTTATCTCAACTCTAGCCCCTATCTAAAATCAAGTTCCCTTAACTAACATAGGTTTTATTTGTTGGGGTTAGGGGGGCGGGGGGTGTAAAACGACTACAAGGTTTCCGGGAGTGGTGGCGAGAAGGTGGGGACCAGCAGTAAGGAGAGATGGATCAGGAACGAGCAGAAACCTGACGAGAGGTAAACATACCCGCCTGAGTAACTGGCTCGTTTGGGAGAATGCAGGAGTAAGTTTGCAGAGTCACGCACAAAAATCTTCTTATCGTCTTGCACCAGCGAATCAAAAAAATCGGCAACTTTGGAAATCTGAAGAATAGATGCTATTAGTTACTGAGAACAGAACTGGAACAGCACACTGGTTGTTGCAACCCACACCTAACCTCTGTGGAAAGTCTCTAGATAATAAATGGTAAGAACTGTGGTCGATCCTTCCCCCCCCCCCCCCCAGCTCAATAGCTCAGAGCAATTAAGGACAATTGCCGCCCTATCTGAGAGCTTCTCAGCACACACCAGAGATCAAACCTATAACCTTTCTGGCCTGCCTGATTCAGTACCACACCCACTTTTGCCTACTGTAATTGATCTTTAGTTTGTCTGCGCTGATGTATTTTTTTAAATAAAAAGACAATTCTGATTCAGAGACCTGATGATTATCAGTCATGAAATCACATTGATTCTTCAAATTAACTTCAATCAACTTTCCTTGCTGTCCACTGTTTCTAATTGTGTTTAGTATACGTAGAATTTTTGAATAGGTATTATTTTGTGAAAATCTTCTATTTGCTGCTGAAATTTAGCTTTGATTCACAATTGTAAAACTCTGCCAAACAGACAGCATTCAGAGAACTTTACTGGCTACCATGATGATCACCTCTTCCAAGATGAAATGCGATACCTTCGTTCCACTTCTGTACCAGCACCATACATATCCGTCACACCAGATGCCTGCCCTCATGTCTTTGACGAGCCTGAAACTAACCTGAAATCAATGCCTCCTAGGTATTTCCATAAAAGAATTGTTTATTGATGGCATGTAGTGTTAAAGATGAATGTTCTCAGTATTTTGGAAACTAATAGCTCCTTATCGAGTTGTGTAATGTTGCATTGTGCCTGTTTTTATAGTCTTGAAACGAGCCCTATAATGGAAAATGATACAGCAAAACGTAGCGTCTTCCAACGATCGTACTCCGTTGTAGCATCGGAATATGACAAACAACATTCTACATCACCTGCCCGTGTGAAAGCTGTTCCCAGGCGAAGAGTTAACAGTGGTGATGCAGGTGAGAGGTTTCTGTAGCTACTATGGTGATGAGGTATAACATTTTGTCTTTAATTTCATTTCTGTGTTTTTGTGTCATAAAAATGCATAGAAAATCATATCAAATCACAGTATGGCCATTAACATCTTGGAGATAAGCTAACATCCACAATCTTAAAGCATATATTGGCCCAAAATTTTCTGTTCAAATAATGGTGGGGCTATTGGCGCTCGCCATTATTTATGCACAAAGGCGCAGCAACTTCAGGCGTGGGCAGCTGCGCGGAACTCAAAGCCAATGTTGGAGACGTGATGCTCCGCCATGAGCTTCACAAACGGTATCTTGCTCTCTCATTGCATTGTATGATGTGAAGTTGCTGAATTTTGCACGGTAGATGTGAACTAAACTGGCCACAGAAAGTTAAGTCTTGTCTATTTCAGTCTAAGTACCCTTTTAATGATGCGATAAGTGTTAATTACTGCCAGTCAACCTCTTTATAATTTATAAAATATGTTCTATACATTGGTCTTTTTTTTAATTGAGAGTACCTCTTAAAAGTAGAAGTCAGAATAACCGAACCTAATTTGACCATATGCAGCCACATTTCTAACCCCTCTGTCCTACACAGATTGGAGAGAGGGTTCACTGTATTATTCATATTCTCTAACTTGTTTGAGATTCTCCCCCCCCCCCCCCCCCCCCACGTGACACAGAACCAAGTTTTTTAATGTGATCAAGTTAGTCAATTTTATTTGCACGGTATCATATGCATGTGAAAATCAAAAATTGCATTTGTCAATTAAAATGTGCTAAAGCTTTTACCAAAAGCTGCATGACTATAGGAAGAAAAATAAATGTGAAGAATAATGTCATTGGTGTTTATAAATTACAGTTAGTAACAGCTGATGCAGAAGTACAATTTATAAACATCAGTGTTTATAAATTGTCCTTCTGCATCATCTCAATCAGGGATCATTGCCAAGTTAGGCTGTTTTGTTTTGTGCGGATAATAAGTTGACTAAAACCTGACACTAGAGTCGGGCTTAGCAAAAACAAAAGAGAATGCTGCAAAAGCAGGAGGTAGCCAGGTAGCAAAGGGCTGCAGGAAGGGTGAAATACAGGAGAGATGATATTTTTTTTAATCTTGCTTTGTCGAGCTAGACGACCCACTGAAATGGAGTAGCATAGCATGTTCAATATTTCTATATTACTCCGTCGTGCTGCATTGATGAAAATAAGTGGAAAGCAATTGTAACAAATTCCATAGGAAAATTCAAATGACAGTTTGACATGTACTTGATGAGGACTAATTTGCAGGGTTATGGGGAGAAGGATGGGATGTAGAACTAAATTGGACAGCTCTTTCAAAGAGCCGACATAGGCATGATGTGCCAAATGGCCACTTTCTGTGCTGTAAGCTTCTATGATCCTGTATGTTCACTTGATGGGAAATAAAGCAGCTTAACAATTTGCATCAAATCTCATCTCACCAAGTGTTTGCTCAATATACCTTTTAGAGATTGAAGAAATTCATGTGCAATAGACACAAGTATCTGTTTCATATCACAAGGGATGACTATTGATACGTAGCTAAGTTACACTATCATACAAGTAGACTTAGATAGACTGGTGAAATGGGCAGACACATAGCAGATGAAATTTAACACATGAGTATGAAGTGATGCATTTTGGTAGGAAAATGAGCGGGAATATAAACTAAATGGTACAATTTTAAAGGAGGGGGCAGATCAAGTTGATCAGGATATTTTTAAAAAAAAGCATATGGGATCCTTGGCTTTATAAACCAAGACATAAAGTACAAAAGCAAGGAAGTTGTGCTAAACCTTTACAAATCACTGGTTAGGCTCCAGCTGGAGTATTGTGTCCAATTCTGGGTAACACATTTTAGGTAGGATGTCAAGGCCTTAGAGAGGGTGCACAGCAGATTTACTAGAATGGTATCACAGATGTAGGACCTCCGTTATGTGGAGAGACTAGAGAAGTTGGGGTTGTTCTTCTTAGAGCAGAGAAGGTTAAGCGGAGATTTAATAGAAGTGTTGAAAATCATGAAGGATTTCGATAGATAAATAGGGAGAAACCTTCCAGTGGCAGAAAGGTCAGTAACCTTTCAAAGAACAGAGATTTAAGGTAATGGCAAAAGCACCAGAGATGAGATGAGAACATTTTTCATTCAGTGAGTTGTTATGATCTGGAATGCACTGCCTGAAAGGGTTACGGAAACAGATTCAAGTAATATTTTCAAAAGGGAATTGGATAATTACCTGAAGGGGAGAAATTTGCACGGCTAAGAGAAGTGGAACTAATTGGATAGCTCTTTCAAAGAGCTAGCACAGGCATAATGAGCTCAATGGTTCTGTGCTGTATGATTCTATATAGGGCAGTGTGAATCAACTCCCATAAAAGCTGCTCAAATATCATCTAAGGAGGAACTGAACCAGAGAACGTATCTATGGCAGACCTAAACAGTTTCAAAAGTTTGTCATCTGATAGCTTCCCTCTCTTCGTTGTAAACTTTCTCATCTCTTCCTGTTTTATTGATATGACGAGTGCCATTGTCAATTTTCCTCTTAATTTTAAGCTGCAAAGAGATTATCCTACATGTGTATCCTCTTGCCACTCCCCCCAGACACCCTCAAAGTGTTGTAATCAAGACTCATCACTTTGCCTCCCTCTTTCATTCCTTCCTTCTACAGTCTTCAGGCTTTTAAAACCTAAGCTTGACATCATCTAATTACTGCTTCCTTATTTTCCCCATCTCATGTTAAATCTGTTTACACCCGCATTAAAGCCCTTAATCATTTTCTCAAATAAACAAAAAAAAATGATCAGCCAATTCTCAGTGCTCTGCATTTGTACCTTAATGCTTTTGAATCACGCCTCTATAATTTGATAACTTCTATTAATACATATCTTTTTACATAGAAATATAGGAAATAGATGCAGGAGTAGGCTATTCGGCCCTTCGAGCCTGCACCACCATTCAATATGATCATGGCTGATCATGCAACTTCAGTACAAAAGACAATTCGGAATGAGTTTGGGACGATTGCCAGCAGAAAAGTTTGTGGGCTTCAGTGTATACTGTCAGCTCGAACCTTCAGTTCTGGTAAATTGCTCCAAAACTCCTGCTCAGATTTGCAGATCTGACGAGTCTGTATTTTCTACTTAAAAATGGACCCACTATCCACTCTAGCTGACAGTGGGACTGGGAGGGTGTGGTGAGTCTTGCAGCTGTTGCACGTGTTGGAATGGCTGAAGGGAGCCTCTCTCAATCAAGGATTAATCATCTGATCCAATAAAACAAACATTTTATCGTAGAGCTTTTATGTTTTAATGTCATTTATGTTTAACCTTTTTAGTTACAACATTTTCTTCTTAAACAGAAGTGGGGTCTTCTCTTCTTCGACATCCATCCCCTGAGCTTTCTCGCCTGATCTCGGCTCACAGTTCGCTGCCCAAGGGAGAACGCAATTTCCAGTGGCCTGTTCTAGCATTTGTCATACAACACCATGATTTGGAAGGGTTGGAAATGGCTATGAGACATGCTCTAAGGAAATCTGCTTGCAGAGTGTATGCTATGGAGGTCAGTGCAATAATCTAAATGTATTTCTAAGCATCCAAAATATCTGCATGTAGTTTATGCATTCAATAGATAAGTCAGAAATTATCTATATTTATGATTAATTAAGACATTGAACTAGTTTTATTTAATCAAGCTTTGACATTTCGTTTTAAAGAGAAAAGTCTAAAAGTTTTGTGGCTGTTTTTCAATTTAAATAGGCCTTCAACTGGCTATTGTGCAGTGTGATTCAGACAACTGCTCTCCACGATATTCTCTGGCATTTTGTGGCATCTCTGACACCTGCTCCTTTGGAATTTGAGGATGAAGAAGTTGATGATAACAAAGTGAACAAAGAGAATATAGAACAGGTTGGTTAAATATTGCAGTCTCTTAGAATATTTGTCTCATCCTAAAGGAAACTATTATGTTTGTATTGTCTGCATTATTAAACCAAGACTACAGGAAATTCAGTAATTATACACTGGTGCAGAAATTGCAGTCGGAGGCTTCCCGTGGGCGGATGTCTCCGACCTGGAAAAAAACCCTACGAACTTACCTGGTGGTCTGGGGGGGTTCAGAGACTTGTGCTCCTGGGCGTCTATGCAGAGGCCTGTATAGAGGCCCAGGGATGTAGGCGTTTTGCAAGTGTCCCTGGGATCAGATGGGCTAGCCCAACCAATCAAAGTAGAAGTATTCCCATTCATACCTCTGGTGAGTTCGGTATATATGGAATCACCATAAGTATGAATGGGAATACCCAATAATGTACACAAACGCTTAAAATAATTTTTTTTAAACTTCACATTTAAAATGAATCAAAATGGAATTTAATTATTTGGAACAAAAATTAAATTTTATGAAAAATAAATGTTTTAAAGGGTCTAAAAAGAAACTTGCCTTATTTCACAGGTTTTTAAATGTTTAAATTATTGAAAAAAAATTGTTTTTCTGGCCTTACGCCTGCTTTTATAAGTCATAAGAATTTGTTAGATTCGTACGACAGATCGCAAGTTTCAGGTTTAGGTGCAGGCGCCGTGCATGCCTAAACCCGGAACTTGCGGGGACCCATGCGCACCTTGTACGCGTCCGTAGAGGCCGCGAATTCAGCCCCATTAGCTCCGGCTTTCCGTTGGTGCAGCTGGAATAAAGCAGAATTCGGGCAGGAGGGAGCAGAAAGGAGCACGGAGTCACAGAGTGGCGGGGTTCTGCCTCGAAGTAGAAATTTCTGGATTTTTGGCCTTTTGTGCATCCCTTAATAAAAGTGCCTGCCCACAAATGGACATAAGAATGCAAGTGATGCCTCCCAGTCACTTCTCAAGATATCTTCTACTGCCTTACCACTGGCAAACTGTGTTGGGTGCCAAACAAAGAGCTTGCATGTATAAAGCAGGTGTCCTTCATTGCCTGAATGTTTTAAAGGATTGTCACTGAATCCTGTAATTGTGTGGTTTTTGAAAGTATATCTGTTCTACTTTTCTTAGTATATTCTTTGTGAATATTAAATTTTAAAATATTCAGCATTTATTGATAGCTACACAAAGCTATCCATATCCTATTTGAGTCCTACTGGTACTTTCCATCACAATGCTTCCCTTATGAACTTCCCTTAATGCTCTATTATGAACTTATAATCGTGTACTTATCTTGATGAAACCCCCACTAATATCAGCAGTAAAGGTGATGGCTGTCTGACCAGATTTTAAGTCCCGCACCCACTCATCAATTCCTGTCCCTTCTGCATTCCGAGATAATGTGTGCTGGATCACTTGTGGGAAATTGCCATTGACATGTAAATAAGCTGACTCTGGAAAACACATGAGGGTCAGCAATGCGTACATTACACAGGTGGAGGTGTGCGTCCACCTTTGTTCCACTAGTGCACCAGCCTAGTGGAAAGTCTGGGCCATTGTGTCTACTGTCATATGTTTAGATTGCTATAATCATTGGATTCTGTAGTTGAGTTAAGAAACTATTATGGGAGATCTCTAGTTATGGATAATTAACCATATGCACCCTCCTGACATTCATTATTGCAGTGATAACAGGGCAAATGGCTAATGTGCAGTGATACCACCATTTATTGAATCAGATATCCATATGAGGTACAGTGAAGGAAAAACTTGCGCTTTCAATGCACGATCATTGTGATTTCACTTGTTGTGACTGACACTAAACTTCACAGCTACAACTACAATGCCTTTTGCTATGTTTGTGGTACCAGCTGCCTCAATAACATGACTTTCACCATCTACAATTTCATTGTAGACGAAACCCCAATTGCTCCAGCACCTTCCCCTCTATTGAGCACCTCACCCAAATCCTTCCCTCCCAAGGATGTATTTCAAATATATGATCAATGTTGCTAGACATCAAACAATTTTCAGAATTTGTTTTCAATGAAGGAGCCACTAATTGCGATTTCTCTGATGATGTAAACTAGGAAAGAGACACTGGAGTGTGTGAGCACCCACTGTCTGATATCGTGATTGCAGGAGAAGCAGCTCATCCATTACCTCAAACTTTCCACCGCCTGCTGCAAACT
Organism: Pristiophorus japonicus; assembly: GCF_044704955.1. Taxonomy (NCBI): domain Eukaryota; kingdom Metazoa; phylum Chordata; class Chondrichthyes; family Pristiophoridae; genus Pristiophorus; species Pristiophorus japonicus. Next base: position 25,414,092 of record NC_091986.1, read on the forward strand.
ATTTCAGACCTCATGATGTCACTCCCCAGTGGCAGTTCACTGCAGCAAATGGCTTTACGGTAGGCTCTTGCTCATTTGTAAGTATATAGAATACACACTGCAGAGATATGAAGGGAATATCATCTGTTTATCAAATTTCAGTCTTCTAGGGATGGGGCAGTAGAGAAGCAGTGATTAAGTTGGCAACATTTCATTCATCTACCTGAACAAAATGTTTTGGTTCTGTGTTGTAAAGTGCAGTCTTATTTTATCTTTTAAGTATGCGTTGAAGTTTAACTTACTGTAAAATATTTCAGTTTCCCTAAACTGTATCTGTAGGAAATTGAATAATTTTTATGATTTGCTAACTTTTACCAATGTAGATCTTCAGAAATAGTTATCCACCTGGCATACCCTTAAGATTAACATCCGTAAAGACATGTTTCTGGTTAAGTCCTGTAATTGTTTCACCTGCAAATATTTGGGGGATAAATTTCTTTCATGGGACTCCATAATACTGTAGGTAAATGCACTACGTGATGCAATACTAAGTCACGCAGAGCAGAAGATCTTTGGTTGAATCCGTGATCTTTGAGTTAGCAGACATCAGTTTGAAGTGCTACAGTTGGCCTCTGCAGTTGCAGGCTGTGGAAGAAAAAATCAGCCAAGATTCCATTCCTGTTTACTATCCAATGAACGTTGCCGGAAAGTATATGTGGATGGATGAGGCCAGGACTTGGCTTGACTTTTTGATGTCCCCTCACAGTTGAATTACTTTTCTGACAGTGTGTCTAGACCTTAAAGAATAGTCACTTGGGTGAGGTACCAGAGGGTCACTGGCACCCATGGAACTATACACATTGAGTTGCTGCTTTAAGGAGGGTGAGGGTAATGAGTTTTTCTTTATTTAAAAAGAGCTTGTGATGGATAGCTGTCTAATTGAGGTGGCTATCTTAGCTATGTAATGGAATCAGAGATTCCTGGAGTCAACTAAGTAAACAAATTTAATGTATCGGCACACAACTTCAGAAATGCCACAAAGTTGAGTGGGGTTTATTTTTAATTTAAAATTTCAGAAAAGTTGTAATTTTCATTTTTCACATCATTTTTAATTGCTTTATGTAAATGTACAAAATTTTCCTTCTCTTCCCCACCCTCCCCCCCCCCCCTCAGAAAAAAATGATGGGTTATTACAATGTCCTGTCTCATACTTGCATTTTTACACTGAAATGCCAACATATTACCTCAAGTGCTTTGAATGTAGTGTTTAAAAACTTAGCTCCATGGATTGAATCATTACTGTCTTCCAGCTTTGAGTTCAATTCCAGTGTATTTTTGAACATCAGACTCCCAAAATTCTCATGTAATATGCCTAAGCAGTCCAATCATCAGTTCTTTAATCATGAATAATGTTTCCCGCCACGTAAACGGTTTTAAAAATAAATTAATATTTAAAATTAAATAAAAGTTCAAAATCCATTTGATGGAAAAAAGCAATTGATCAGGAAGTGATTTGAATAATTTATAAATGGAGTTAACCATCTTCAAATGCTGCTCCAGATTTTATACCTTATTTGCATGTGTGTGCATGTACATGTGTTCCAGATGCTGCAAATCTCAACCAAAATCTGGGGAATTACAGCATGTCAGTCAGCATCTGTGACATAAACAGGCAATTTAACATTTAGGGTGTGGACCCTTCTTCAAAACAGTGTGTTTGGGAAAAGGATTTACATCTGAAACTTGTCTATTCTCTCTAGATGCTGACTGGTCTATTGCATATATCCAACATTTTCTGTTTTTGTTTTATAAACCGACATTAATATTTGCTCTTGAAATAGCTCTTTAAAAGAGCCGGCACAGACACAATGGGCCGAATGACCACCACCTGTGCGTTATGATCCTATTATTTACTTCGTTTAGTGCTCCAGACTGCATGAACTTGCGGTGAAGTACAATCGCACAATTCCATTATATATTCTCTAGAAAGTATAATATGTACAGCCACTTATGAAGATTGCCCAATGTACATGCGAAAACTGGATTACACTTTGGAGGTTATTTTCACCCCCTGAAACTGCTGGGCACTGAGGCCAGTAGTTTAGCATAGACTTGGTATAATAGTTAAATCCGTGGCTGTCTATAAATTACTTTCCTTCTGTTTCCATCTCCACCTCCAGCCCCCAATATGGTATTAGTCTTCACATCACAAGCATTTCTCTACTAATGTTTATTGGTTATGTATTTAGATGCTGGAGTCTGAAATTCAAGCAATCTGATCATCAATTCCTTCATCAGAGCAATGTTTTCCACCACATCAATAATATTCTTTCTAAATCTGATGATGGCGATAGTGAAGAAAGCTTTAACATCAGTGTGCAGTCTGGATATGAAGCCTTGAATCAGGTAAAGTTCATTTACACATGAATATGCTGATTAATAACTACAAGATGAAATGAGACTCTTAAAGTTGTAGTCTAGTTAGCTTCTTTCCACACAGTATAGAATTTGCCCCGCATTGCCTGGTTCCAGATATTGTTTGGTATAGTCATGCAACCATCAAACTACCATTGAGCCCAGTCCTTTCCTCGGCCAACGTACATGCTAAAACTGAATAGCACTTGGGAGGTTATTTTCACTTCCTGAAACTGCCGGGGACTGAGACCAGTTGTGATACCTCAATCACTGCCCCACCAAAGATCAGCTATCTCAGCTCGGGCGCGAGATCGAATTCGAGACATACCTGATCTGCGGCTCAGCTGTATACTGGATAAACTCATTGAGCCAGTGGAGGAATACCTCTGTTTTTCTATATGTGGGTATAATTAATATGATGCATTCTTCCTTTATTCTTCAAATGCAGTTTAAACCTTTAAAAACTCTCTCTTATCTAATCTAGTGCATACTTAAAGATTTCTTTGTGTGTACAATTATGTTCATCGTAACAACTTAATATATCAGCTATTTCATTTTAAAACCTCCAAGATAAAATTCCAGAGTATGTTTCATGTGAAGTTGGTGTTGGCAAAGATCAAATGACTGCCATAACCCATGTAAGACATCACATTCCTAAAGTGACACTGTCCTGGTGTTTTTTTCCATTTGGTTGATGACTCTTCATTCCTTTGTAGAGATACAATTTAAAGAATGAAGACGACCACACCTAGGTTAGGCAGTCTAGCATATTTGTATTGTCAACTTATTTTTTGCACTGATTCTCCAGGCTTCTCCCCCACCCAACCCCCCCCCCCCCCAAAAAAAAATGATCGTGAGGAAAAAGAATCAGTACATTTTATCTATAAGACCTAAGGCTGATTGTTGCTCTTGACTGAAATCAGCCTCGAGTCCCAGGATTTTTTTTTTCTTTGTATGTTGTGTCCCATAGAGGGAAAAATCAGTTGTTTTTCTTTTCCTTTCACAGCAGGAGCTCTGTACAGTAACATGCTTGAAAGATCTCACTGGGATTGTAGATATTAAGACATCTAGTAGACCAGCTATGATTGGTAGTCTGACAGATGGATCAACAGAAACCTTCTGGGAGTCAGGAGATGAAGACAAGAATAAAACCAAGAGCATAACTATAAATTGTGTTAAAGGAATTTGTGCTCGTTATGTATCTGTTCATGTGGACAACTCTCGAGACTTGGGGGTAAGAATTGGGAATATTTCAGTGTCTTTGGTTTACAATTCTAGCTTCTTCCCAATACTTTTTACTGCTACTCTGAACTAAAATGGCAATTTGTACATGAATTATATGGGATTGTAGGTCCTCGGCGAACAATAATCCCACCACTGTCCAGATCAATACGCACCATGTATTTAAAATCTCTTTAAGCTGATGGAAAAGGCCATGTTGATGGACCATATAACTGATTTAAAACAGTTGAAATGTGGTAATTATACAGAATCAACAATACATCAGATAAACATACCTCCTGCAATAGAGCCATTCAGTCCATCATGCCTGTGCCGGCTCTCTGAAAGAGCTAACACTTAGTCCCACTCTCCTGCTCGTTCCCCATAGCCCTGAAAATTTTTCTTTTTGAAGTAGAGATCCAACTGCCTTTTGAAAATCACTATTGAATCTGCGATCACCACTTTTTCCAGCAGTGCATTTCAGATCATAATAACTAGCTGAGAAAAATATATTCTCATCTTCTCTTCCCCTTCTCAACAACCCCCTCTGCTTTTTTGCCAATTATTTTAAACTTAATAAAGGGCCAACCATTTAGCACTGAGAAGAGAAATGTTTTCACTCGAGGTGGTGAATCTTTCGAATTCTCTACCCCAGAGGTGCTCAGTCGTTGAGTATATTCAAAACTAAGATTGATAGATTTTTGAACTCTTAGGGGAATCGAGAGATATTGGGATTAGGCAGGAAAGTAGAGTTGAGGTAGATTAGCCTTGATCTTACTGAATGGTGTGGATCAGGCTTGAGGGACCGTATGATCTACTCCTCCTCATTTCTTATTTTCTTAATATTTAACTTTGCATCTTTTATTTCAAAACAAGATTAGCAATTCCCTTCAGTAACCTTTGTCTGATGAAAAGCTTAAACCAGGGGTTGTGAGTTCATAAATTATAATGCATATTCTTGATAATTGAAGTGTTTTTGTCATATCTTTACTCTAGAAATTTACCTTTTCTCCTCAATACAGAATAAGGTGTCTTCAATGACCTTCTTTTCTGGAAAAGCAACTGAAGATCTAAGCAGAATTAAACAAGTAAGAATTTGGAAGAAATTGTTCTTGGAAGCAAAGCTTTTTTCATTACAGTATGTTTTATTCTCTCCCCTTCCCCTGTTGTATGAAACATGTCATTGTAAACTTTCTTATTTCTTTTCCATCAGTAATCTTAAACTACTGATGTCTCATAACCATTGTTCGGTACCTTCGTAAATTCACCAATGTAGATAAAATAGTATAAGGATCAAAAAATACAACACCAGATCTGTTAAGGAATGGGTTTGAGGGCTACAGAAATGTCCATGGATCAATTTGATTCAAATGAGGGACAGTGAAGAGATGTTGAATTGGAGGGGAGGGATTTCATTATGAGATAGTCGTGCATGGACTGTGGAAAGAGCTTTGTGCTGAAATAACCTTTTCTTGTTCTAGACTTAAATCTTTAAGCTTGGTGCTCTTCATTTTTATAATCTAGTTGCTTTGTTTAAAAACTCATTTTACACTAAAGAAATCTATTTACTGTATTTGCTTTCAAGGATAAACATGAGTCCACTTTCTTTTCTTTTCTTCTGTTCTTAGACTGACATGGATTCCAGGCATATGGGATGGGTAACCAGTGAACTTCCTGGAGAAGACAATCATATTATTAAAATAGAGCTCAAAGGCCCCGAGAACACATTGAGAGTTCGACAAGTCAAAGTTTTAGGATGGAAGGAAAGTGAAAGCATCAAAATTGGTGGGCAAATCTCAGCAAGCGTTGCTCAGCAGAAGAACTGTGAAACAGAGACCCTTAGAGTTTTCCGACTTATTACATCACAGGTATATTCTATTTTTTTAAATCTATTTACATTTTTTGTTCTTCAGAATCATGTCTTTCATCGATTCATATCATTGGTGTCATAATGTGTAAAATATGTCTATTGTCTAGCAAGTCAAAAGTATTATTTTTCAAATCAAAAATATGTGGATTCATTGGCCTTTATTGCAAGGGGGATGGAGTATAAAAGCAGAGAAGTCCTGCTACAACTATACAGGGTATTGGTGAGGCCACACCTTGAGTACTGTGTACAGTTTTGGTCTTCTCAGAACTCTATCTTTTACTGTTTCAAATGTTTTCATGCTCCTTTCTTAAAAGATGCTGTGGCCTCTGCTTCAATTACTGCCTCTGGCAAAACATTCCATGCTCCTAATAAGTCTGTGTAAAGAACTTTCTCAACCTCCCTTCTCACTCTTAGTGACTATTTTAAGTTGATAACTCCTTGGCACTGAATCCCTAAACAAAGAAAATCCTTACCCTAATTACCCAATCAAATTTTTTCATAATTTTAAAACCTCTGTTAAAGCTCTGCTTAGCCTTTTCTGCTCTAGTGGAACTAGTTACAGTATCTGATCTGGCCTCGTAATTACAGTTTCCCATCCCTGGCATCATCCTGGCGAAGGTATGCTGTATGCTCTGTCTGGTTTTACAGTTCTATCTGTAATTGAATTGAAGTTATTTTCTAAATTGTCTTGAGTTTGGTCAGTTGATAAAACTGATGAATAAATTAAGCTTTTTGATATGTGGCTGACTTTATAAAATTTTTGCAGGTGTTTGGCAAACTGATTTGTGGTGATGCGGAACCTACGCCTGAGCAAGAGGACAAGACTATTTTGTCTTCACCAGAGGGAGAAGAAAAAGTACAGATATAAAAACTAACCACTTAGTATATTTTTATTGTAAATAACTACCATTCTTGCTTAAAATGGCCATATTTCATCTTGTATTTCATCTTGTTTTTATAAAGGCATCTGATGCTGATTTGAAGGAACACATGGTCGGAATCATATTTAGCAGAAGCAAGTTAACCAATCTCCAGAAGCAGGTTTGATATGAATAATCTGTGTTATTTCTCATACAAGTGGCATTTTATGTACTTGGATTGTTTCATAGTTCAGTGATTTATTTGCAAACTACTTCAAGTTGTTAATTCTCTTTATAGTATTGATTGGTTAGTAGCTGCCCAGTGCTGCGCTCTTAATTGAATCTTCACAGAAAATTGTCATTTAAGTCTATTGCATATTGTAGCAATTATTCATTGTTAAAGAAAGACTTGCATTTATAAAGCGCCTTTCACGATCACCGGACATCCCAAAACACTTCACAGCCAATAAACCTTTTTTTGGAAGTGTAGTCACTGTTGTAATGTAGCAGCCAGTTTGTACACGGCAAACTCTCACAAACAACAATGTGATAATGACCTGATAATCTGTTGTTTTAATGTTGATTGAGGGATTAATATTGGCCAGGACACCGAGGATAACTCCCCTGCTATTCTCGAAATAGTGCCATGGGATCGTTTACATCCACCTGAGAGAGCAGAAGGGCCCTCAGTTAATGTCTCGTCTAAAAGACGGCACAGTGCAGCACTCGCTCAGCACTACACTGGAGTGCCAGCCTAGATTTTTGTGTTCAAGTCTCTGGAGTGCGACTTGAACCCATGACCATCTGACTCCGAGCTGCGGGTGCGATCATGGCTGACACTCTAAACATGAATCTCCTGGACATAAGCGTGTTGTAGGCCTTCCTATCTACTTGAGCTGGCTGTCCCTGTTTTGAAAACAATACACATACTGTTGTGTGTTTGATTATTTCATACAATCAGTTCAAAAATATTTCCAGTCCTTCATGGCCTTAGCCCTTTGGGTACTGGCAGGTATTGGGAAATTCTTGGCTCCCTGCGTGAGCAAGTGAAGTTTATACCTTAACACAGTGATACCAAAGCAGGTGCTTCAATTGTCGCTCAAAGGAACATGATTTTCTGGAGCCAGGGAAAAAAAGCCTTGTATTGAGTGAAGTTTTGTATGCAATACACACAGTTCGAATCTGAACACAAAATAATGTCACAGAAATCAGCAGAGAACATTGGCTAAGAATTATATAGTTTTACCTTGCTGTTTCAACTCTAATTAAAAGATTATACTACTTACTTATTATATTTGTATTTATGTCTCAGACATCCCCTTTTACATTTTGGATCAAGGTTTTAATATCAGTTTTAAAGTCTGTGTGGGTAATCTGCAAGTGTCACCTTTGCCAGTAAAAGAACTGGAGTGAGTTTGTGATTGGAGTAGACTTTATTCTATTGGGAAATTACTACAGAAAGCTCCAGTCATCCCATTAATAGATCTGAAGCAGGCTCACGGGCTTGAAACATTCCAATATTGCTATATTCACAACCGAACATATGGGCGAAGCACTTGAAAACAGAGAATATTTTAGCTGCCCCACTTATGATCCGTGCTCACTGTTAATCAGAACGGGGGCAACCACATTAAGCCTGTGTTGCTCAACGTGTTGAATTCCTTCCCAGTGCCATCAGGGACCATATGGCTTCCACAGCAACAATACTTTACATAGCATCTTTAACGTAGAAAAATGCCCCAAACCACTTCACTGGTGCCTAATCAAAAGAAAAATGGGTCAACTATGTTCAACTTCACCCACTCCTTGTGGAATCAAACTTGATCATTATTTCTGTACTTGATCCAATCCTTGAAACCTGCTGATTATCTTTCTAAACAGGTATGTGCACATATAGTTCAAGCCATACGCATGGAAGCCACACGTGTGCGAGAAGAATGGGAACATGCCATATCCAGCAAGGAAAATGCTAATTCTCAGCCCAATGATGAGGATGCGTCTTCGGATGCATACTGTTTTGAACTGCTCTCTATGGTGCTTGCTTTGAGTGGTTCCAATGTAGGGAGGCAATACTTGGCTCAGCAGCTCACCTTACTGCAAGACCTCTTCTCTTTACTGCATACTGCTTCACCCAGGGTTCAAAGACAGGTCAGTATTGATTTTATTGTATCTATATAGACTTCACCAGAGTGCAGAATCATTTTTATAGCCATTTTTTTTTTAATTGTAAGCACCAGCAATGCCAAATTTTGTACATATACTTTTTGAATATTTATGTGCTATTATTTCCAGTGTACGTGTTTTGTGAAACAATACATTTAAAAACCATCTGGAATTCAAACTCTCATGTTTGCAGGTAACGTCTTTGCTGCGCCGCGTGTTGCCAGAAGTAACACCAGTGCGTCTTGCCAGTATAATGGGCGTGAAATCTCTTCCACCAGCAGACATCAGCGATATCATTCACTCCACAGAGAAAGGGGATTGGAATAAATTAGGAATTTTGGACATGTTCTTGGGATGCATTTCAAAAGCCCTCACTGTGCAATTAAAAGCCAAAGGAAGTAGTTTTCCTGGCACAGTTGCTGGGAAGGGGGTGACCACCGTTACATTACCATCGGTCTTCAACTCTGGGTAAGAATGACTCTTCTGTGTTGTACTTCATTCTTAGCAGAACTAAGAAATGGCATCAATGTTCTAGTTGCTTTAACATTACAATGGTTCGATTTTAGATTCCCACATGCTATTTTAAACACGTTGGAATATTAGTTCTGATAGCATTTTTACTCTGCTGCCATAATCAGTGATCATTGCTACCAAAAGTAAATGGATTAGAATTTGTTTATCAAATGTTAGCTGTGTTGGTCTAGTAATATTATACTTTGTACATTGTGTTGCAAACTGGAAATTGTCATACAAGTCAAACAAAGATTAACGTCTGACCTCGGAGAGTGGTTTCCATATTTTATTCATGGGCGTCGCTGGTAAGGCCAGCATTTATTGCCCATCCCTAATTGTGCCACCACCTTCTTGAACCGCTGCAGTCCTTGTGGTGAAGGTACTCCCACAATGCTATTGGGTAGGGAGTTCCAGGATTTTGACCCAGCAACTATGAAGGAACGGCAATATATTTCCAAGTCAGAATGGTGTGTGACTTGGAGGTGGTGTTCCCATGCTGCTCTTGTCCTTCTCGATGGTAGAGGTCATGGGTTTGGGAGGTGCTGTCGGCGTTCTAAGTGTAACCTACGTAATAGAACCATTTCATGTAGGATCAGTTTTGTTAGGAGCACAATAGACCTTGAAAGTTCCATGTCCTTTTTTCCTGTCATACTGGTGCGTATTTTAAGCATTCTTGGAAGCTAGTTCTCTAATCCGCATTAATCACAGCTTAGGCAAAATTGTTAATTTAATCACCAGCTCCTGCTGCTCCATAATTAGTGTATATGCTACTAATTAAAACACCAGCATGGCTCCCAGATTATTCGCTGAGTAAAGGTGATGTGTAACTGAGCCACAAAAACCAGACGGTTCCAGATTTGATGTAGCTATGTTACCATGCTGGCAGTAAGAAGGCTGCAGTTGGTCTCTGCATCCCTTTTTAGTGAACAGAAATGCAGCCAGGGTTCCCATTGCTGATAGCATTCAGCCTTCCGGCTTTTCTCTTTGTCCAACTGCCAGTTATGTAGACATCATCGGGTCAATATTTTTCAGGGCTGTATTTAGAAAGAAAGACTTGGATTTATATAGCGCCTTTCACAACCACAGGACGTCTCAAAGTGCTTTACAGCCAATTAAGTACTTTTGGAGTGTAGTCACACTTATAGAGCCCAAGTTTCCACATGATTTGCACCTGATTTTTAGGAGCAACTGGTGGAGAACGGACTATCTTAGAAATTGCAATTCTCCACATTTTTTTTCCTGCAGTTCTAGTCAGGTAGAACAGTTCTACTTTGGAACAGAATTTTTTTTTCAAAAGGGGGCGTGTCCGGCCACTGACGCCTGATTTCAAAGTTTCCACAGTGAAAACGTACTCCAAACTAAATTAGAATGGAGCAAGTGAAGATTTTTGTAGAACTGAAAAAACCTGTTCTACACATTAAAAAATCAGGCACAGGTTACAAATTAGGCGTCCAGAACGAGGTGGGGGGGGGGAAGGGAAGTCATTAAATTCTACAATAAATCCTTATTTATACTTCTACAAATATTATACAAATAAATCCAACCTGAATAAACATTTATAAGCAAAGAAAAGATTAAATAAACCATCTTCCTACCTGTGTGAAAGTGCTTCAGCCAGGGAGAATTCTGCAGTCAGCCTGAGGCGCCCGTTCTTCCCGCGGGGGGGGGGGGGGAGGAGGCGCCCGTTCTTCCCGCGGGGAGGGGGGGGAGGCGCCCGTTCTTCCCGCGGGTGGGGTAGGAGGCGCCCGTTCTTTCCCGCGGGAGAGGGGAGGAGGCGCCTGTTCTTCCCGCGGGGGAGGGGGGAAGGAGACAGTGAGAAGGCTGCAAGTGCTGATGTGCTGATGGCAATGTGCTTTTATTAAAAAAGGTTCAAAAATTAAACAGCTACAAAGAACTACAAAAATGGCCGAGTGCCAATGTTTCCTTCACACTGAGCATGCGCAAACGCTTCAACGCGCACGCGCAGCGTTGCCGGCAGGAAAAAAACTAATTTAAATAGTACCCGCCCCCTCCCACTTACAAAATCGCCGTGAGTGTAGGCTCCGCCCCCGTGGGCGCTGCGCCAGGCAGACAAGGAGCTGCAGGGCGCTCCAGAATCGCGAGGTTTTTTTTAGGCGCGGAAAATGGGCGCCCAGCTCGGAGGGGCACCCGTTTTTTATCGTGTGGAAACTTGGGCCCATAATGTGGGAAACTTGGCAGCCAATTTGCACACAGCAAGCTCTCACAAATAGCAATGTGATGATGACCAGATAATCTGTTTTTTATGTTGATTGAGGGATAAATATTGACCAAGATACCAGGGATAACCACCCTGCTCTTCTTCGAAATAGTGCCATGGGATCGTTTACGTCCACCTGAGAGAGCAGACGGGGCCTCGGTTTAACGTCTCATCTGAAAGATGGCACCTCCGACAGTGCAGCATTCCCTCAGCACTGCACTGGAGTGTCAGCCTAGATTTTTTTTTTGTGCCCACAACCTTCTGACTCAGAGGCGAGAGTGCTACGCACTGAGTCGCAGCTGACACTACAAATTGGGCCTTCATGCAGGATAGTTTGATTCTTATGAAAGTTTATCTAGTGTATCTGATCAGAGCTGGGACAAAGACTAAAAATTGACCTGATAAGTTATGAGGGACCTCATACACTGTAAAATGCTCTTAACTAATTCAGGTGTGTGGATTCCTCCATAGCAATGCTGATGTAGTTGTTATGAATATGGTGTTTGTGGAGGAGACTTTTGTTGAAAGGCATAATACACCTTTAATGAGTAATCCACTTTTCACACAAATTAATGCTTTGAATGGTTAAGCAGATTTCATTATAGTTTCCTGATAACTGAAGGAGATGAAATGACTCATTTGTATATTAATTATAAAAACTATTTCAAATGGCTTGCAAATAAGATGATAAAACGCTTTGCCTAATAGTTTATTGGTCTTTCCACAGCTCCATTCGCCGAGGTGAAAGTCATTGGTGGATGAAAGGCTCCACACCTCCACAAATTTCAGAAATAATAATTAAACTAATAAAAGACATGGCAGCAGTAAGTTATCATCATCTCCTGGCATTGTTACTTCATTACAAAGGCTGTAGTAAGAAACATCAATAATAGAAAAGTTTTTGTGTACATGTTAAATATGGCAAACCTAAATGCTTTAAATGTTGGGATACCAAAGTGAATCTAATTTCAAATGTTGGATCGCACTAATTGGTGTATATTGTGCTTTGCAGTAATTTAAGATTTTTTTTCTTTAATTCACAATTAATTTTAATATCAAAAAGAATTGAGTGTGTGTTTGCTCTGGCCCTTTTTGAGAGGGTTATGGTTTAGCTTTCAGTGTGAGTTGCACATGGGTACCACATTTGATGGAAATGAGCAAACAGATAACTTGCTGAGTATTTCCAGAATTTTCTCTTTTTATATTAGATGACTTAGTTAGACTCTAAGAAATATTTGTAAATTTTAGAGCTTTTTCTCACACGCCATAGTAAAACGGTTTTGTTTGCTGATGTAGAGGGTTGAAGCATCTCTTTGTTGTGAGTTAACCAGTTTCATATTTGGCCACAATGCAACTGTGAGGAACCGAGTAGAGGCGGTCATTCCTGGGTTGGTCTTGTAAACCTCTTCAAAACTAGGTCAGAGAATTGAGCAATGGAAGAGACCCCGAGTATAAGTTACCCACCTACCTTCTCAGCCACAATTGAGCTGTGCACCTGCTGAATAAACGCGTAATAAAGTTTGCCACTGCAGAGCAGTTCCTCTGAATAACAATATATACACAACTTTATACATTGCCATAGTGGCGCAACACTTCACTGAAAATGATTCCATCACACCTGCTATTCTGATTGATGCATGTATTGGCTAATTGAGTTGTGTTGTCAACCATTGGATTTTGTAATGGAGATTTAGCCTATAATTCAAAGTGGCAGCAATGTTTGTTATGGGGCTAAAGCCAGTGGCTAAAGAATGATTGAAGCATCAAGAAATATTGTGAAAAACCAAAGGAGTCAAATTAACCATATGCTTACATGAAGGGGATATGCACATAGACTACATTGTGGCACTAATTTGGTTTATTTCTTAAATACAGTCAAGATTTCATAAATGTCTCGATAGATTGCAAAATTCCTTTTTAAAAATAGTTCTGTTCGAAAATAATCTGTAACTAATGTACTTACTGCTGAAGTGAAAGATTCTGAACACCAAATGGGAAGAATTCCAATATAAAGAATTTTAATATCCAGCAAGAATAAATTTGCCTCCACTTTCTGTGGATTTTAGAGCTTTTTCTCACACTCTCATGTTGGACAAAGTAGTTTAACGTAGAATTATTTTTTAGGGGCATCTATCCGAAGCCTGGTCTCGTGTCACAAAGAATGCTATTGCTGAAACAATTATTGCTCTCACAAAAATGGAAGAAGAATACAGAGTGCCTGTTCAATGTACTACAACAACCAGGGTAATGGATTAATTGCTTTATATGGAAAGTATATTTGAAACAGAATAAAGTGGTTTAACAAAAGTAAATGTACCTGGAAGTTGGATAGGATTCTAACTAGCTCTGCTTAATGTTTTATTCTAACTGTCCCTGCTTAATATTTTACTCCTCAGCTATGGCTAGCTCTGGCTTCACTCTGTGTGCTGGATCAAGACCATGTTGATAGGCTTTCCTCTGGCAGATGGATGGGAAAGGATGGCCAGCAAAAACAAATGGTAAGGGAATGGATTGTTAATGTGTTGGTGCCACTATTGTTTCTGGACTCAAACTCAATTCAAAGAGGCATATTTGTTGATGATACCAAACTGGGAGGGGCATTGGAATTGAAGAAAGCAGCTCCAAAATTCCAGCAGGGGTTGGACAAAATAAGTATGTGGGCATATCCGTGGAAGATGAAATTTAATACGAGCAAGTACTGAACATAAGACGGAAAATAAGCAACATGTTGAAATAACTAAGGAAGAGACTTAGGAGCCTTAGTAGACTTGACACTGAATATATCCAACCAATGCAGAGAAGCTATCAACAAAGCCAGTCGAATATTGCACATAGACAAGCCAAATGATTGTAGGACAGAGGAGGTTGTGCTAACCTTTTTAGTAACTCTCCCTTGATCAAAGGGAAGCCATTGGAATCTTGCATTTTTGCCATTGATGTCTTGCTTTTGTTAATAGCTGCTTCCCAAATGTTGGGTTATTTTAACTTATGTACTCTATACTCTTATTGATGTAAGAAATTTTATCTGCTAAGAATTATGATCAAGAGTGAAATAGGATTGCTATACGACAGTGGATAGTCTAGGGGCTATAGGCGGGAGGAACTTAACACAATCACAATCACGAAGGAGCTGGTACTCTAAGATAATGGGACTAAAGGCAAATAAATCCCCTGGACTTGATAGCTTGCATCCTAGGGTCTTAATAGAAGTAGCGGCAAGGATTGTGGCTGCATTGGTTGTAATTTACCAAAATTCCCTGGATTCTGGGGAGGTCCCAGCAGATTGGAAAATTGCAAATGTAACGCCCCTATTTAAAAAAAGGAGACAGACAAAAGGTAGGAAACTATAGACCAGTTAGCCTAACCACCTGTGGTTGGGAAAATGTTGGAGTCCATTATTAAAGAAGCAGTAGCAGGACATTGGGAAAAGCAAAATGCGGTCAGGCAGAGTCAGCATGGATTTATGAAGGGGAAGTCATGTTTGACAAATTTGCTGTGGAGTTCTTTGAGAATGTAACGAACAGGGTGGATAAAGGGGAACCAGTGGATGTGGTGTATTTGGACTTCCAGAAAGCATTTGACAAGGTGCCACATAAAAGATTACTGCACAAGATAAAAGTTCACGGGGTTGTGGGTAACATATTAGCATGGATAGAGAATTGACTGACTAACAGAAAACAGAGAGTCGGAATAAATGGTTCATTCTCTGATTGCCAACCAGTAACTAGTGGGGTGCTGCAGGGATCAGTGCTGGAACCCCAACTATCAATCTATATTAACGACTTGGAAGAAGGGACTGAGTGTAACGTAGCCAAGTTTGCTGACGATACAATGATGGGAGGAAAAGCAATGTGTGAGGAGGACAAAAAAAATCTGCAAAAGGACATAGACAGACTAAGTGAGTGGGCAAACATTTGGCAGATGGAGTATAATGTTGGAAAGTGTGAGGTCATGCACTTTGGCAGAAAAAAATCAAAGAGCAAGTTATTATTTAAATGGAGAAAAATTGCAAAGTGCCACAGAACAGCAGGACCTGGGAGTACTTGTGCATGAAACACAAAAGGTTAGTATGCAAGTACAGCAAGTGATCAGGAAGGTACTTGGTATCTTGGCCTTTATTGCAAAGGGGGTGGAGTATAAAAGCAGGGAAGTCTTACGACAGCTATATAAGATATTGGCGAGGCCACACCTGGAATACTGCGTGCAGTTTTGGTTTCCATATTTACGAAAGGATATACTTGCTTTGGAGGCAGTTCAGAGAAGGTCCACAAGGTTCATTCTGGGGATGAGGGGGTTGACTTATGAGGAAAGGTTGAGTAGATTCGGCCTCTACTCATTGAAATTCAGAAGAATGAGAGGTGATCTTATCGAAACATAAGTTTATGAGGGGGCTTGACAAGATGGATACAGAGAGGATGTTTCCACTGATGGGGGAGACTAGAAATAGAGGGCACGATCTTAGAATAAGAGGCCGCCCATTTAAAACAGAGATGAGAAGAAATTTCTTCTGAGGGTTATAAATCTGTCGAATTTGCTGCCTCAGTGAGCTGTGGAAGCTGGGACATTGAATAAATTTTAGACAGAAATAGACAGTTTCTTAAACGATAAGGGGTTATGGGGAGCGGGCGGGGAAGTGGAGCTGAGTCCATGATCAGATCAACCATGATAATGAATGGCGGAGCAGGCTCAAGGGGCTGTATGGCCGACTCCTGTTCCTATTTCTCATGTTCTTATATGATGTGCAGAAAAAGAGTGGCCATTTGGGTTATGCAAATAAACAAGTGCATATTTCCATTATAAAATAGCTGGAAAATCTTTGCCAATTTGCAAGAAGGAACAATATAAAACAGTTGTCTCATCACTTGGACATGATTCCTGTTTTTAACCCTTTATGAATATTTATTCAGGTTACCATTAATCTATATTTGTATTTGTACTGCTATCTTGGAGAAAGATAGTGTAGGGGTGAGCATTTTCAGTATAACATCTCTCGAGGATTCTTGACAGATCGCAAGTTCCGGGTTTCAGCACATGCACAGTTCATGCCTAAGCCCGGAACTTGTGGGACCTCTATGGGCGCATGCGTACCTCGTATGTGCTCATAGGGCTGCACATTCAGCCCCAATGTATGTCTCTTTGATATTCTATAGCTTAGGGAAACTTCATACTTTTCTTCTTTTCTCTGAGGGAATGAAGCCAGATAATGCTTTATAACAGCTAAATTATATACTTATTGACTATACTTCTTTCAAACAAAATTCGGGAAGATCCTTGTCCTTTAATTACATGGTATCCAGTTAAAAGTCAACTTTATATTTTGTAGAAATGGATCAGTCAAATAAATGCAAACATTTTTATCTTGACTCCAGTTTTTTAAAAAAATGTCTTGTAGAATTTAAACTTGTGCAGAAAACAAATATTGAGTTTAAAAAAATAAAGCTTATAGCCAAATCTTATTCTGTCGATGTAAAATTAATATTTTAGACGCTGCAGTTTCTTTTTGCAAGGATCAACCAATAAATTCTGCCTCTAGATATGTCCAGAAAAACATTCTATTCTGTTATATCTTAGTGTGATTTCTTTGAACCAATGCACTTAGCCAAAGGCATTCCCTTCTGCATTATTTATCTTAATTGGTGACTAAGTTAATAGTCAAATTATCTTTTTCTTAGCCCATGTGCGACAACCATGATGATGGGGAAACTGCAGCAATTATTCACTGCAACGTGTGTGGGAATCTTTGCACAGACTGTGACCGGTTCCTGCATCTTCACAGAAGGACAAGAACACATCAAAGACAGGCAAGGATTCAATTTAAAGTATTTTTGTAGAATAGTAACCAAGATTAGAACTGTTTTGAAGCAATATTTTGCACTCTTGTAGAAAGCTTAATGATTAGAACCCTGCTTTGGGTTGCTAAACTACTTCAAGCAACCAATTATAAGAGACTACACAAAAAAAGGAAAGCTACTCAACCTTGGGCAAGGAATGATGCACAACCGAGAGGGGAAAACTAAAGCGAAATAATTCATCTGTTGTCAACTTCCACATTTAGCTTTTGAAAAGTTAGTAGTTGGGGGAAATATTTCTTTCCTTCAACAGTTCTGCACATGTCACATTCTTAGTTATTTGCCCTCCATCGAATTGTGAGTAAAACACTGACCATTTCAGAGACTGTTTCACCAATATTTGTAAAATGTTATGAACAAATTCCTGATTCTGTTTTTAAAAGTAGAAGAGCAGTGGTGAAATCTTGGCTTGCAAATTTGTTGCATGAATGAGCAGAATTATGTTGGCTCAACATAAGCAGAAGTTTGCGAGCCAAGATATTTACGCTTGGTTATATAGTCCAAACGTTCTGGAAGCTGGTAATAAAAGTACAGTTCATTTCTAAGGTGCAACTTTCCCAATATGACCAGTTATTCCACAATCATTCCCATCGAAATAAGCTAGTTTTCAATTTTCTTAAAATTATAGGTGTTTAAAGAGGAGGAGGAAGCAATTAAAGTGGATCTTCATGAAGGTTGTGGAAGAACCAAACTCTTCTGGCTTATGGCACTTGCAGACTCAAAAACCATGAAAGCAATGGTAGAGTTCAGAGAACACACGGGTGAGAATTGAAGACCTAATACCCAGCACTATTATAGTTACACTTGGCCCAAGTTTCAGCGGTCCCGCAGAACGGCGCACCTCCGAGAGGCCCGCCTATTTTGTAGAATTAAAAGCGAGCCTAAAACTTACCTCCCAATTCTCCGTGTTCAGCAGGCCTGTTTAGCAGTCGGCCCGGCACAGCACAGGCAGCTGGGGGCGGAGCTACAGCCCTGCGCCAAAAAGAGTGCCAGCAGCTGCGCGCGTGCACAGTGGAGTCTGCGCGCGTACGCAGTAGCTCCTGGCCCTCCCAGCGCGTCCTGTCTCCGGGCGACCCTATCCCTGGCCGAAGGGACGTCGCGATGTTCACCGCCCCTATCCCGGGCCGAGTGGCTTGCCTGCCTCACTGTCCCTCACCTCGCCGTTGCCCGACCTCGGGCCTCGCCTCGTCGCCACTGCTCTTACCTCGGCCTCCTCGCCAGCCCGCCCGAATACCACCTCTGCGATGGGGCAGCCCGACCAGCTCTTCGGCGGGCCCCGCCCGAACTCTTCCCTGGTGGCGGGCCCCGCCGGAACTCCTCCCCAGCGGCGGGCCCTGCCCGAATACGACCTCGGCAGCGAACCCCACCCAACCACCTCCTCGGCAGGCAGGGCTGCGTGTGCTGTTGGAGGGCTCCCGGTGCTCCCGAATGGATAGGTGCTGCAGTAATCACTTTTTATTTACTGATTTATTGATTTATTTTTTATTTTTATTTATTTATTGATCTTTTTATCATTTATTATTGATGATGGCTTTTTATTGCTAAAAGTGAAGTGTTTAATGTTTTGGAAAATCCCCTAACTTCCCTCTTACTTCCCACCCTCCCCCCCCAATCTCTGGCTACCTGCGCCTAAATTCTAAAAGTGTACGCAAGGTTTTTCTGAGCATACAAAAGTCGACATTTACTCCGTTCTCAGTTAGTTTGGAGTAACGTTTCGCTGCCTAATCTTGCAAAACAGGCATAAGTGGCTGGAAACGCACCCTTTTGGGGAAAAAAAAACTGAATTAAAACAAACTAAACTAACTCACTCGAACTGGAGCAAACTAAATGCCGAGAATTGCGATTTCTAAGATACTCCAAACTAAACTAGTTGCTCCAAAAAAATAGGAGCAACTCCAGCTGAAACTTGGGCCCACTATTTCCTGTGTTTTGTTTTCAATTAATGTCTTATTAAAAATTTAATATTCAAAATTGTAATATATTTGCAAGGACGTTATCCTCTGTGCCACTCTATAGCAATGCTCCCATATGTTAGCCTTACAGTATATAGGTGCAGCCAAGTTTCAGACAACAACTGAGTGCTTTTGACACTAGATATGCCAGCCTTACTCTGCATGGTAACTGCAGGTGTCCCTGCAACAGATGGCACAGCATCGAAGCCAGCTGTCTACTGACCCAGACTGAAAACTGTTTTACATTATCACTATTGGGTAGTTGTTCCAGGGGCTTCAAAAGTGGTTGGCATCAATGTGGCATGTCTTCTTTCAAGTGCCATTCAAAGCATGCTATATTGTGATTGGGGTACTTCCAAGGAAGCATCCAAAATTATGATGGGCATTCAAATATCTTTGTGATGCCATTGGATCTGTTGGTTCAGCTTTCATTGGGAAGTGGAACAGCCACCTGAAATAATTGTCTGTCAAAATGAGGTGCATTTACCTCTGTCCACAGATCCAGGTATCCGTAGATAGGCACAGAGCATCTCTTGGCTGACTTGCCTAGCATCCTTCAGTAAATAGTCCTCTTGGTTCACATGCACATCTACATCAACCGACCCTTGCCCCAAACTTGATGAAACCATTTAGGTTACTCCTGGCTGCACAATCAATTTATCCCCAGATGTGCAAACTTTGACCCCAGTTAAAGTAGCTGCTTCATTGTCCAAAATCATTTAGAATATGTTTTTGGCTAATACCGATAGTATTTGATGCTGTCAGCTATTAGCTGAAATTCTCATAATCATCCTCCTGCAAATGGAGCGGTAACTTGCCTTCTGAAGAGCAGCTGATCAGATCTTAAGCCTCCGACGATGACCATCTCAACTCTCTGCAGATAAATGGCGATCTTGCCTAAGTAGTTCTAATAGCAGACTGTGATGTCCTAAAGAAAATGTGGGCTTCACAGCTGGTGTTGCTGATGTTAGAAATGCCACATTTAGCATACAAAAAACTTTGGCACACCTGAGACTGAGGTTGATGGACTGTCCTTAAAACCAAATCACTTGATCCAAAACCTACATAGGTCTGTCCCATCATCTCTGAAGATTCAATTGTGTGTGTGTGTGAAGGTGGCAGAAGAGAAGGATATGCATACCAGAATGAATTACCTCAGATTAAGTACATTGGTGGCCGATGACCAATCCTTTAATTAGAAATGAGATGGTTGATCATTTATTGATTTAGTTACTTATTAGCTCAGCACACTTTCTATGGTTTCTGGCTTTCCAGTCATACAAGGACCACAGGCAATTTTGGAGAACTTGATGCTCTTGCGAATAGAGGAAACCATGTTTGCACACACTTCAATCATGGTCTACCAAGTTCAGACAAAATATGGAAGGCATCTTTTTACAAAGGCTGTCCGTACCTCCAGATGATAAAGCTAGTTGTTTATATTCTTGGAGCAATATGATTGTATGACTAGGGATGCTGCAGATGCATATAATGCCCTATCGAGGATATGGGGTGAAGCTCATTTGAATTCTTCAGGGATAGGTGTCTCGAGACTTTTGATCCGTACCAGTATTTCATAAAAATTCGAAATTTATCATAGAAATTTACGACACAGTAGGAGGCTAGAACACTTTGCAGATATCCGGTTTAGCACATTGAGCACAGATGCTCAAGGCATTCTAAAGTGCAAATGGCTCTGAATCAGGATTTTAGTGTTTCCCCGGAATTGTCAAACGGGAGTACTAGCTGTCCACTTTGTCAGGAAAAAGTTATTTGGGAATAGTCTGAATAACAGCAACAGTTTCATTGTAATTCCTGGCATAATTCCCAGAAACATGTGCAGCCAATGTTCTTTCCAAGAAAGATATACCAAGTCATTATTTTCAAAAATGAAATGCGGATTTGTATATTGATCATGTGAGCCAGGTTCAGTGGAAGAGTATAAAGAGGAACCTCCTGCATTATCTTTCTCATTTCACAACAGTTTTGTGAAGAGAAAAAGGATGCTTTCTTTCAGTCTTGTTAAAATTGAAAATATGTCTTCTATCCTTTTGAGGCATGAGGAAGCTGGATCACTCAGACCTTCCTCCAGTTTCATCAAGCTGCTTTTCTCTATTTATATTTGTGGGGATTGACAGTTAAGGAATAGTATTCAATCACCCATCATGTGTATTTCTTGTTCTTCAAATGCAGTGCAATCTCCACACAAAAATCTCCCTTCTGCCTATCTATTTTATGTCTGATCTGTTGCAATGAACTACTAGGACTTGTCATTTGGATTTTTTTTGCCTCGATTGAAAGAACTTGCAATGTATGTTTACATGTACATCAGAGTGGGGAGATATGATGGGCATGTATTCAGATTTAAAGGGACGGCATCCTATGTGTCTTTGTGAACTGGCAGAATTTTCTGTATGTACACGGAGATGGTAATGAAGTTGAAGAGCAAGGAAGACTACACCTTTTTGAAGGAGGAATAATGGGAGAGAAAAGACTCTGTACATGCGCTGTTTTTTTCCCCTATATCCAAAACTGTAAAACACACGGGGCTGAAAATTCCGAAGTGCGCACGGACCCGGCAAGGCCTCGCAAAAGCCGGTTTTCGGGGCATGATTCGCATGCGCCGAAAACTGGCTTTTCCGATCTGTCAAGATTTCTCAAGATCTGTCAAGAGTTTTAAAACATAGAAAAATTAAATTTAAACACTCATTTTTATATTAAAAAAACCTGTCCATTAAGGTAAGTTTATTTTTAACATTAAAATGCATTTTTAAAAAATTCAAACATTTAATTACATTTCATTTTAATCAATTTTTAATATGTGAGGTGTTTTATTTATTTATTATGCGGTGTTTTAGGGGTTTTTCTCATTGATAGTAATGGGAGCCCGTACAAATAGAGCTCAATAAATCAATGAGAATACTGCATAGTGACTGGCGGTCCAGGCCCATGTGACTCCAGCTTGCACTTACATACCTCAAAGACGGGTCCCCATGTGCTGCGCAGCAAATCTAGACCTCCGACCGGGATCTTGCATTTCTCTGGGACCAACAGGTAGATTTGTAGATTTTCTTCAGGTCGGAGGTGTCCATATGAAAGAAGCCTCCGACCGTAATTTTCCCCCCCCATGGTAAAAAGGCTCAGCATTGAAACTGGAACATAGTTGGCCAATCATGATCTATGGTAAATATTCCCACAAGTTGGGTTGAATGGTATGCTAACTAGTGACCTGTTTGTGAATTTGATAATATCTGTAGGTTTTCATCCGGGAGGGAGAAATCGGTTGTAGCAGGGGTGTTTTCACAATCAAAGCCATCAGTTGTATGTAATTTCCTCATACACTTGTTAATGAAGCATACAAACGTGGATAGTATACTTCTATTAATGTAAATAAAGCATATAAATATATGGCTTACTTATGTCGATCAAAACTTAAGCAGACGTCAAATTTTTTCTTTCAACAAAATCTGGATTCTTCATTTATAGGCAAACCTGCGTCAAGCAGTTCTGAAGCATGTCGCTTCTGTGGGTCAAGAAATGGAACAGAGCTGTCGGCAGTGGGCAGCGTGTGTTCTGATGCAGACTGCCAAGTGAGTGAAGTGGAGTCTTGTGCAGCATGTTGTGACCACAGTTGATTCAAACGGCTTGCTTCAAATAATTGGCTGTTAATGTATTTTTAATCTTGTTTCATGTCTGGCTTTTCTGAAATGTTTGTTTTCATGGTACTGAGTGTGTCTCTCAATCATTTTGAAACAAGGAATATGCTAAAACTGCCTGCGGCAAAACCCATTCCTGTGGTCATCCCTGTGGGGGAGTTAAAGGCGAAGAGCACTGTTTACCTTGCTTACATGGCTGTGACAAAAATGCAACATGTCTCAAGCAAGATGCCGATGATATGTGCATGATATGCTTTACTGAGGCACTTTCAGCAGCTCCTGCAATTCAGGTAAGTCTTATCATTTATATAGCTAAATTTCTGATTTACACATTTTAAGCATTTTAAAATAAATTTCACTGTTAGTTACAGACTCGCATGAAAATTGTGTTTTTTTACCCTTGTTAAGCTATCGTAGATAGCAGCAGTCCACTTGTAATTTTGTCAAATTAGAGTTACCATTTTTAAAGCAAATATAGTGGAATGCTCTTGCTGTAAACTTGAGCTCATCCAAAACTCTGCTGTCTGTAATCTTAACTTTCACCAAGTCCTGTTCATTCATCAGTCCTGTACTCGCTGACCTACATTGACTCCCGGTCCAGCAACATTTCAATGTTAAAATTCTCTTGTGTTCAAAGCCCTCCAAGCCTCTCCCTATCTCTCTAGCCCCCTCCAGCCTACAACCCTCCGAGATATCTGCGCTCCTCTAATTCTGGCCTCTTGAACATCCCTAATTTTCATCGCTCCACCATTGGTACCCACGCCTTCAGCTGCCTATGCTCTAAGCTCTGGAATTCCCTCCCTAAACCTCTCCGTCTCTCTACCTCTTTGACCAAGCTTTTGGTCACCTGTCCTAATATCTCCTTATGTGGGGATGTTTTACTGCATTAAAGATGCTATATAAGTGAAGTTGTCAAGGCTAAACAACAACAGTTTTTGATTGTACCAGGTTGCTGCTTACACCTTCTCAGCCTCCCAGCTTTCAAAGCTAAAGATATGACAGGCTCACTCTTGTGTCTGTTAGTGTGTCAGATCCTAGGACTTTTTTTAAAATTCATTCACAGGATGTGAGTGTTACTGGCAAGGCCAGCCTTTATTGTCCATGCTTAATTGCCCTTGAGAAGGTGGTGGTGAGCCGCCGCCTTGAACCGATGGTGAAGGTACTCCCGCAGTGCTGTTGGGGAAGGGTGTTCCAGGATTTTGACCCATTGAAATCAAGGGTCGGTGGTTAGACTCTCGCTTGTTGGAGATGGTCATTGTGTAACACGAATGTTCCCTGCCACTTATCAGCCCAAGCTGATCCAACCCTTTTAGCTGACGATTAGGAGAGCACAAACCCAAGAAATTAAAAAAAAAAAGTTTCAATGTTTATTTGTACTTGTGTCATTCACAGTTCTCTACATGTTTACTATTAAGATAGAAGAAATGTGTTGTATATTTTAAAGATCTGCAGTCTGTACCTGTCCCAACATCATATAATGACTGATGTGTTTTGCTCCCTCAAGTTGGAGTGCAGTCACGTTTTCCATCTACATTGCTGTAGACGAGTTCTTGAAAATCAATGGCTTGGCCCAAGAATAACTTTTGGCTTTATGGCATGTCCAATATGTAAGGTGAGAATCCTGCAGATTGATTTCTATCACAGTCTGGATTAGCCTTTGCAGCACTGATTTGAGCAAGTGATGAATTTGAGAAAAACTTAAGATTTTTGTATAATTTCAGAACAAAATAAATCATCTAGTATTAAAAGATCTCCTTGATCCCATCAAAGACTTGTATGAAGATGTAAGGAGGAAGGCTCTAATGAGGCTAGAATACGAAGGGTTGCACAAAAGTGATGCTATCACTACTCCAGGTGTTCGTTTTTACAATGATCCTGCTGGATTTGCAATGAATAGATACGCTTACTACGTCTGCTACAAGTGTAAGAAGGTAGGTGCACGTTTGAAGAAGTCATATTTAACTGATGGATTTTGAGGCCTTTTTTTTAACCTTTAAGTTGGAATGAACAGTCTGCCTGATATTTCCTTTTGCAGAAAATGATTCTGCTTTGGGCTATTTCTATCAATGTTGTTAACTACCCTTTTGCTCTGTTAAAACCAGAAAACAATGTGTGATATCATAACATACTGGGGAGGGGGAGGGGGAGGGGGGGGCGCTATATTCCATAATGCAATCAAACCAGGAAATGTATTCTGATACAACAAAGATAGACCCGCTCCCCAAAAAACATGCGGTAAATCTTAACTCTTTTTAAAGGTAGTAATTTAGTGTCTCAATCATCTACGGAACACTATTTTATTGAAGAAAAAAAATTTCAACTCATCATTTAGTGTATATCAGTTGTTCAACCTCTCATACAAATCAGCAACAGATAATCTTGTTGTCTACACACACTCGAACTGTTTTCTTCACCACTTATCAGTGCTTGGTTTCATTGGAATTCATTGTAGTTCAGTCTTCTAGTCTAGAGAGTTCTGTAGCAACTTTTCAAAAGTTCAACTACTTTTGTGGGTATTTTCCCCCAAATTCACATTTTAGCCCTGCCAATATTTAAGGGAGAGTAGCAATCCAACCAACAGTATACCAGAATTTGCAGTGCAATTTAAACCAAACAAATTTGAAGAAGTCCAGTCAACTTGGCAGCGTCTCCCAAGTTAATGTTTTGTAAAGCCTGAGGTTTCATGGCATTCTAGAAGCAAAAGTTACACAGTCACCTTGAAGGCTATATAAAGCAGTCAAAATGCATTTTAGGATTTTGCTTAGAGGGATGAACACAAATTCTGTATCTTTGAGAGCTAAGTAAATCACTTACAGACTTTTCACACAAAACTGTGCACTGAAGTGACAGTATTTTTAGTATTGACTATGCGTTCAGTTGAAAGCCTTCTATTTTTGCCTACATTAATCCAGCGAACTGTCCTTCATGTAGGCTTATTTTGGTGGTGAAGCGCGATGTGATGCTGAAGCAGGCCAGGGTGATGACTATGATCCACGGGAATTGATCTGCGGTGCTTGCTCAGATGTCTCTCGAGCGCAGGTATTCTTTGTTTACCCATAGTCTGGAGGTTACTTAATTGTGTTATTACAGCACTCAAGTTGTTTATTTTGTTTGAAAGTTAATTCATTAGAAATCCATTGAAATAATTACATTTGAGGTAATTTAGTGACTTTTTTTAAAAAAAAGGATAGACTAAATTCTACTCGCATGTTATGGTTTGTGTGGGTGGGGAGGGGGGCAGTGGGTTGAGAAAGAAGCCACAAAATAGTACAAGTTTCCCCAAACTGTAATGCTGATTATCAGACGCACTTCCTCATCCTAGAGGCTGGATTAAGAGTTCCATTGGCAGAGGTTTGGGAACTGATCATCTCCCCACCTATCAGGCCAGGGAGACAAAAGATCGTCAATCTTCAAACGCAGCAATACATAGCCCATTGCTGGTAACAAGCAAATCAAGAAATTGAGATTACAGTTTTCAATCTTGTAGCAATGCAATCGGTTAGTAGTATATGACATGTTAACATTCTTTGACAGATGTGCCCCAAACATGGTACAGACTTCCTGGAATACAAGTGTCGGTATTGCTGCTCTGTGGCAGTGTTTTTTTGCTTTGGAACAACACATTTCTGTAATGCTTGCCATGATGACTTCCAGAGAATGACGAGTATCCCTAAAGAAGAACTCCCCCATTGTCCTGCAGGTAGTATATCTTTTCTTGGCTGTTTAGAGTAACTACTTGCTATACAATGTAACATGCTCAAAGCATACACAAGACATTTTAATTCCTTTGTATTTTTTTTACAAAAATTGGACTTCTGGATTAGGTTTTAAAAACTTTTCATGTTGTGCTATTTTGTTGCACGAATATGTAAAAAAGGATGTGATTGCATTACATGATCAAGGATAAAATGTCTATCTCTAAGAAAGATCAGTAAGGTACCAGTTGCGATATTTAGTGCGTGCTGACCCAGCAGTTTTCAGCCAAGTCAGCAGCTGAGCTGCTTTTGGATTTAGCCCCTAGTTAAGGAGGAGAAATTGGCAAGATTTCCACATTCCTGATTACTAAGAAATGACTTGTTGGAAATACATCTGTGCAGACATTCAAACGTGTCAATATTGCCCACTGATGCTCTATAATCATGCTGGTATGAGAACAATGATCATTTGAGTAAAGTACCAGAGACCTGCTGGTGCATGTGAAACCATAGCCCAGTATTCAGCACTGGGGAGGGGAAAGTGTGTCTTTGACTTTCTCTCCCTCTGCCTCTCTCTCGGTCTCCCTCTGCCTCTCTCTCGGTCTCCCTCTGCCTCTCTCTCGGTTTCCCTCTGCGCCTCTCTCGGTCTGTGTCCACACATCCTGGATACTCAGCAGTATGAGCCTTGATGTCACATACTTTCCAGAAATCTGTTTGTGCACTGCTATTTGTCTAATATGTATTATCCTTGATCGTGTAATGTACTCACTTTTTAAGCACTATTATGGAAAGTTCTGGAAATTATGAATTCTGTGATTTTTAAATTGAGAAACTTGGGAAGAGCTAATAAACTTGGGAAGAGTGGGAGAAAAGATTGGATTAATGATATAGTGGCTAAGTGAAGCTAAGGTTGGGTTTTAAAAGCCTGTAGATTGTAGGAAAAAGGAAAGGACAACAAGTAAGGAGTTCCACAGTTCTGAGAATCTGGGAAATGAGCAGATTAAGTAGATGGTGCAATGAGTCCTGATTTCAACAGAGGATGCAGGGAGGAAGAAGCACTTGCAGGATATGGCATTGGTGGCTTCAGAGGAACAAGAGAAAAAGTCCAGTGGAACAGTGACAATAGTAGTATCAATAAAAGAAAAATGTAAGAATAAGTTGTGATGACAAGGGAGACGAGGTGGGATTACCTATTAGTTCTGTTTTTTTTTCACGCATCTGGTCCAGGAGCAGTAGAGAGATGTTAAAGCTGTAGTTTCAATCATCAACTTTCATTTTTGGCCTATAAATGACTCCCTAGCTGACTCAACTGCATTTCTTCACCTCTTCTCTAGGTCCAAAAGGAAAACAGCTCGAGGGAGCAGAGTGTCCTCTTCATGTTGTCCACCCAACCACTGGTGAGGAATTTGCTCTGGGTTGCGGTGTATGCAGAAATGCTCATACATTCTAAACATGCAACAGCGAAGCTCCTTCAGATTTCCCAGCCTTTTAGTCTCTTCAGTCTCTGAACTGAAGTCAGCAAATTGGGTTGGCTCACTATCATCTGAATGAAAGAACAATGTTGTACACAAAAATGAATTCTTTTTTTTGTGTGTGTACATACTTATTGCTGTAAATGACTCGAGTTTTCCAAAAGGCTTTAAACTTGTGAAGTGTTTGCATGCTGCCGTTGTAACCCTCGGCTATAAAGCATCACACACCTACACGGTACCTTGGCAGAAGATGCTTTTTCTAAAAGCAATTGGGATCTATGGACAAGGACAGCTTCCAAACTACACATCCGAAAAGTTGCTACAAGGACACCGAGTACTACTTTTGGCTAACCCTGTACAGTATTCCTGGAAATCGTAACCACGTCACGGGTTGAGAGTATATTCTGGTTCATTTGATAGACTGTTGAGGATGTGTTAGGGCTTGTTGTGTATGAATATCATAATGTATATATGGTATCAGTGTTAGGTGTATTACAAAGTTGCTACGTTACACTGCAATTTTCATTTAAACTTCTAGGGTTATGTTTGAGCCTGAAATTTTAATGAAGTGCAATACTGGGTGTGCCTCCTATCTTGCAGCTGTAAACATATGGAATGTATATGTCAATAAAACCGCTGTACATTTTTATACAGTGAAAACCTGTTGTGTGAATGGGAAATTATTCAGCCACATAGTATATATAAGCCTCGTGAAGCTTGTAGGATACAGTTTGGGTTTTAGTCAGAAATGGGAGTGGAATCATTAATTTGAAGAGTGCATTGTGCTAATAATATGTTCACTTCTGTGAAGCAGGTGAAGATAACTTTAAATAATTACCTTCATGTTTCGGGGTCATTATAACTTTTCACTACTAAAATATATCAGAACATCAATCTTTGCACAGTTGTCTCAAAGCAACATCCATCTCTGCTAAGGAAAAATATCAGGCTTAGTCTATTTGTCATACAAATTGCAAGGTTTTTTTAAATTGCAATGGTTGGAATTGCCATGTATGCTGTAAACTTACCATATATAAGTAGAACCTTTGCTTAGACTAAACGTATGTTTATTAAAGTATTAAATAGTGCATTGTAATGTCCCTTCGTTATCTTTATGCACATTACAATGACAAAAGTGGGTACCTCTCCATGCAAATCAGATGTGTGTTCTTTTTGGGCGCGAGGGAAGCCTTGATACTTTACGGCATTTTAAAATCATCGCTACCTATCTCTGCGGGAGCAGGATCTTGTAGATTGGATATCTGCTCGCAAGACTTTTTATTTTTTTTTAAATCCAAGCACGAGAGCCACCAAGTGGAGAAACCAGCATTGCGTCCTTCTCTCAGTTGTCCATGGGGAAACCTCGAACTAGATCTCTCCACGTTGTCAATGAATATTGGCCAACTGATAGAAAATGTCCCTGAATTTAAAATCCAAGTCCTGATACTTGGTATAATAATGACTGGCAGCATATGCAGAATCCATCCTATCTGGATGTGTTTTACTTTCCTATTTAGTGGATTATTGGTTCCGTCTCTTCCTACCATTGTTGGTCTCTATTTTCAACGTGTTTGAAGATGCTGGGAATTTGCAAGTTCTCACTAAACATAAAGTAAAACTAAGAAACTGCCCAATTCATTAACCTACATATTTACAGTGTCCTTGGTTGAGGCTAAATGATAAAGTCAAGCCAACACACAGGGTAACAGGCCTGGATACAAAGCAAGGGATCAGTTTGTATTCGAAGAATCACTTGATGAGAAATTTGAAAGTTGCTCCTGAACCTGGCAATTTGGATTGTGCTTACAGATAAGTTACGGACTAGAACAATCCTTAAAGTATTTGCGCTTGAACACATGAACAACATATAACTAAAGAGAGTCTCAAATTTGTGTTGTAAGAAGCTTTATTACAATGGTGCCTAAAAATTATAGAAGTTGTGCAGCATTTGAAATCTACTTGCATAATGGGGGAACTGTTCCTCTGCAAGAGGAAGAGTTGCAAACATTTTTGCTCATACATGGAATACATTTATTTATAACACTTTCTCCATATTGTGTACTGTTCATTCAAAAGGTTCTTTTTAAGTGTGGAATGTCAAACACTCAAAGGTTGTTGACTTGTTTCAGGATGGTATGATGAAGCTTCAGTGATTACATTTCTACCCCCACTCTCTGCATTGTTTAGCAGCACACTGAATGCTAGAGCACAATTGGAAGATTTATGATTTAGAATTGATCTCCATGTTGGACTGAAAAAGCTCAAGGAACAGTCACAGGTGAACTGGTCACCACTAAGGGTAGAATATCGATCATATTCCTCAGCTTGTCTATTCTGTTCTAATTGAGCAAAAAGTGAAAGTTCAACTGATGAATGGATTACAGTGTTCTGGTGGACAATGATGTGAGTCTACTTCAACACCACCCCCAACCTAGTGCTGTCTAGCCTCTATTGTGATGTCATCTCCATAGAATATAAACAAAACACTTGGTAAGCTATTGCGTGGTGCAGCCATTGTAAAGTATGTCAAATTACAGTATAATACATAGACACTATAATATTGCAATCTGTGATACAAATTCAGCTATCCTAGCTTGTTAAATAATGGAATTTATCCACCATTTTATTCCCACTGTCAAAACACTAAGGCATACTTAAATCTATATTTATTTCATTAGGCAATGTGTTAGGGTAGCAGGATCTCTCATGGCTTATGATGCCTTCTCAACTCTTCAATGTATTTGACCCAATATGTTGCAGATTGTTCTATATGATACTTTAGCCTGCAGTTTCCGCTCGGTTATGTTGGTTTTTTGGCACAATTCGCCCGAAATGGGTCGAACCAGTGCAAAGGATCGAGAAATTTCGTGCAAATGATATCCAGCACAATCGAGTTTTGTGATCTTTTGTACTGTTTTTTTTTAAAAAACATAACTGACCACACTCCCAGATTGAATTAATCAGTATGGTGAGTTTGCAGGCCTTCGAGGAGGCTCTTAAAATTAAAATTAACCTGTTTTTTTTTTAGGTGCAAGGGCACTAATAGGCATCTTTTAAAAGCTTTTGAATATTAACATTTAATTTACTAAAACTGACCATGGAACACCAATAAAAGTAGTGAATGATCGTATAGTCCTTTTTGTTATTTAAAATTGGGCAACGGGATACTCTTACTAAAATGCTTATTTTTGGTAATAAACCCATTTACAGCTGCATTAATAAAGGGACTAACTATTTGTACTGCACTTTTCTTTGACCGACAGACAACCATCCGTCTAGCCCTGCCCCCTGTGAAGCTCCGTCCCTCCCGGCCGAATCATTCCATCCAAGTGGTGCCGGGAAGCAGAGCCTGAGGCTCCGACTCTCTTCCCTCCTGGAGTGTGGCCGGTGTGAGGCTCCAATTCCCTTCTCCCCCACCCCCAAGCTAGCGTAAGGCCCCGAGTGCGGGGATCGAGTGGTTGGGGGAGGAAGAAAGGCTGGAGAGTGAGAGAGACTGGTGGTGCGAGGGGTGAGGAGGAGAGTGAGAGAGACTGGAGGGGGTTAGAGGAGGTGGGGAGGAAGAGAGAGAGGGGGATGGGGGAGGGAGAGAGAGAGGGGGATGGGGGAGGGAGGGAGAGGTTGAGAGAGAGAGACGGAGGTGGGGGTGAGGGAAAAGAAAGAGGGAACTCGGGAAGACGATCATGTTCTTTCAACCCCCTGCAAGGGACATTATTGGAGTGGATGATATCCAGCAGTCACGACACTGCCACTATTCACTTCATACCCAATAAACCTGTTTACAATTCGTACACAACGGCGGCCCCATCTATGGTTGAGGTTGAGGGGTAGGGGAATGCACTTGCGCTGGGGATAAGGCACTTTAGCTGGGGGAGGCATACGCTTGGTCCAGGGTAAGGCACTTTCTCTGGCCTTTGCTGTCTTCTGGGGAGCTCTGTCCTCTGTCGCTTCAGGAAGTCAAAGTGGATCGAGTTACAATTTGCAAAGTCAGAGAGACCTTGGGATGGGCGGTTCCAGTGTCACATTCCTGTGAAACTTCAGGGTGTGGTTTATCCTCCAAGGGGACCAATCAGGAACAAAGGGTGGAGCATTTTGGCAGTACAAATAAACATGTCCATTAATAAAACTGCACCAGGTTACTGCTCTTAAATATATCAATATTTTTTAATCCAAGAAAAAAAAAGTTCTGAAACGCTGCCTGATTGCGCTGGATCAAGGAAGATTTTACGTTTGCCGATATGCAAATGAGTTTGAGCAGAACCTCGAGCAAAAAATTCAATTCAGAAAACAGGCGCCGATTGCATCCAAAGCGGTAACTCTACCCCATATGTGTTGCAACCTGTACCTCACAATCATTTTTGCTCCCACCTGTTCTACTCTTATAATGCAGTTCTTTCCAGGATGTCAATTATTATGAAGATACTTGAAAAGCTGGCAGTTCTGCTTTGAACATGAACTGATAGAATTACAAAAATTCTACTTTAGATTCTGGCTGTATGCTAACCTGTATAATTTTTTTCATGTAGTTAATGAAATTGTATCTTCCATAACCACTGGTACACCATTGACCAGCCTACCCTAGAACTTCTGAAACTCAAAAATTATGAAATTAAGTCCATTATCTAACATTGGGAACATTCTTCAGCATCTAATCTGTCCTTAAGTTAGGAGACCAAAACTGTACACAATGCTCCAGGTGTGTCCTCACCAAGGCCCTGTACAACTGTAGTAACACCTCCCTGCCCCTGTACTCAAATCCCCTCGCTATGAAGGCCAACATGCCATTTGCTTTCTTAACCGCCTGCTGTACCTGCATGCCAACCTTCAATGACCGATGTACCATGACACCCAGGTCTTGTTGCACCTCCCCTTTTCCTAATCTGTCACCATCCAGATAATAGTCTGTCTCTGTTTTTACAACCAAAGTGGATAACCTCACATTTATCCACATTATACTTCATCTGCCATGCATTTGCCCACTCACCTAACCTATCCAAGTCACTCTGCAGCCTCATAGCATCATCCTCGCGGCTCACACTGCCACCCAACTTAGTGTCATCTGCAAATTTGGAGATACTACATTTAATCCCCTCGTCTAAATCATTAATGTACAATGTAAACAGCTGGGGCCACAGCACAGAACCTTGCGGTACCCCACTAGTCACTGCCTGCCATTCTGAAAAGTACCCATTTACTCTTTGCTTCCTAACTGCCAACCAGTTCTCAATCCATGTCAGCACACTACCCCCAATCCCATGTGCTTTAACTTTGCACATTAATCTCTTGTGTGAGACCTCTCAAAACTGGTGGTGGCCAGGTATAGGGCACGACATTGCCAAGTATTATCAGCAATGTATCATACACGCACAGCACAACCCAAGTAGGGCCGCGAGAATAAAAACGGCCCACCAACCGGAGCCATGGGAAAACATACAGATAGATTTCACGGGCCATTGCCAAATTATCGAGGATGAAAATACTGTTTGGTAATTATAGATTTGTTTACTCAGTGGGTGAAAGCCTTCGCAACTCGGAATTGCACGGTCACCACCGTAGCACGCATCTTAGCAGAAGAGGTGATTTCCTCACTGGGGGATACCCACCCAAATTGACTCGGATCAAGGGACTCATTTCACGGGTCAAGTGATAAAAGAAACTTGTGGCATATTCGGTATTAAGCAGAAGTTTCACATCCCATATCACCCCCAGAATTCAGGGATGGTGGAGAGAATGAATCGGACCTTTAAACCGCCTTGAGCAAGGCAATACAGGAAACAGGGCAGGCTACCGACAATACTAATGAGGCTGCATGCCACACCCAACAGAACTACGGGATTAACACTGCATGAATTAATGACTGGACACACAATGAGGTTACCAGAAGGAATAGCGACAGGAGGAGCCGACTTTGGCCCCCTACAAGACAGAATCAGAAAGTATGTGAGGGAATTGAGTGAGCAGTTGAAAGGTATGCGACAGGAGGTCCGAGAAAGGCAGAAGGAGGAGGACGAAAGCGGTGAGATAACCGCCCCGGCTATGACCCCCGAGGTGGGGGCGAAGGTAATGGTTAAGGAGGTGGCAGAGAAACCAGGGTTCGCACCTAGGTGGAGCGGACCGTATGAGGTATTAATTAGTGGAGATATGTGCGCTTGGGTGAATATGAAACTAGGGGCCGGTGGAAGCACTAGTCCCAGCTGGAAGAATATAAGGGTAAGACAGATGGCGGAACCTAGGGTAATCCCAGTAAAACACTCCTTAAGATACACTTTAGAGTATAAGGAGTGACAGATGGACTTTTTAGAGGATTAGGATGTATATTTGCAATATTAGGGATACTGGTTATAATAAAATGGATCTGGAAAAGGGCACATGCCCGGAGAAACAGTGCAAACAATTGGAGAAATGGTGCAAACAATCTGGTTGAAATAGAAATGATAAGAATTTAACCCCTGGGACGCCAGGCTGTAATCTCTCAACAGAAAAAGAATGTGGCTCGTTGCCTTAATCCTCACTAGCTTGGGAGAAGCTACCAGGACATTAACATGGGGACAACCGACTGAGGAACAGCAAGGTGTGTATTACATGGATTCGGGTGACGTTGGGTATGAGACCGGAAAGCTAACGATGGCGGTTGAAACAACAATAGTGTAGCGTTGGAAGGCTGTACCTAAAACACCGGACAATGGGCTTGAAAAACCCATGGACATGGACCCATACAAAGTTGACATTTTGGGTAAACAAGACCTCGGTATGTCAGATAGACTGGGGGTGGGAGATATGTGCCCAGAAGGAAGGGGGTGCAGATAAGGTGCAAGCCACAGGACATTGAATTCTCAGGAGTAACTCAGCCAGGAGAGGACAAGCAAAAGTTGTGTCCGCCCTCCAAATGCACACATGGGAACAGTGGTGAACAGCTGGGAGGTTGTTCCCTGAGGAATACCTACCACCATTGCCCCACCAACTACCACAGCCCTTGTTACTACTGCCCCCCCCACCTCCCCCCATCAGAATCCCTGGAGTGCCCAAATATGACCAGGGGAGCTCCAGGGGGCTAGTAATAAAACAAACAAAAGACAGAATCCACTTCGGGATGTGGCAGCGGGTGATTACAGCATTTTTAAACCCAATGGATATAATTATCCCCAGTTTCTGCGAGCCCAGAACGGTTGCACTGTATAAGAATCTGATACTACGAGCCTTAGAGGGGCCAGAGTCGAACGCCATGAAACTAGTGGTGACCCGAAAGACGAGGAGGAAAAGGGGCATATTAGAAATGGCAGGCGCGGGCTATGTGGCCGGGGTCGCGACAGTCAATACT
The DNA here is from genome assembly GCF_044704955.1 of Pristiophorus japonicus. Classification (NCBI taxonomy): domain Eukaryota; kingdom Metazoa; phylum Chordata; class Chondrichthyes; family Pristiophoridae; genus Pristiophorus; species Pristiophorus japonicus. Next base: position 25,449,270 of record NC_091986.1, read on the forward strand.
ATAGACCTGCAAGCCATAAATAAACAAGTCAGTACTTTAACCTGTATCTTAAAGGGGCTGTCAGAAAGAGAAGATGATAACAACCAGCTACAGGCCCAATTAGGGGATGGGACCGAAAGAGAAATACTGCAAGTAGCCCACACTTTAAAAGACCATGCAAAGACCATTAACCTGCTGAACGACTGAACCGCTAAAGCAAGTGCATCCGGTGTGTGTGCGGGGTATGGAGCATGGATGCTGGCCTCGGTGGAACATAATTTGGAACAATTACAGAATGGGGAGGTCCCGGACTGGATAACCAACAACGTTTTTAAAACTTGGACGCTGGATAAAAATCCTATTCAAACCTGTCAGATTCAGAGGAATAGCCAGGCATGGGTCCCTGAGAATAGATGCATCACTGGCCACCAGAATATAACAGGGTTCGTAGTAAGCATTCCCCAATATAAACTTACTGAAGGACTAAGTCTATACAAAGTTACAAACATGGGGAAGTAAGAAACCAAACATGAGTGAGGTATCACAAGCTGCATCAGTATGTTATTAAAAACAGGAATAAGACCAAGGCTGTATCTATAACAGATTGTTATAAGAATAACAAAGTTGTGTTGTGTCGAGAGTCGTTTCAGGAAGGAAAAGATGTCTGCGAATACGACCAAAAAAAGAGATGCGTCCTAAGCATCACTCCATGGGCATTGGATTATGTGACTATAGCGGCATCACAAGGAGACGGACGGTGGTGCATCAGCACAACAGTTGCTAACCTGACTGTTGGAGGGGTGATAACATGCCCCATCGAATGCCCTGACTTCTGTATGAAGCCTAAACACAAGATCAACATAGCTGAAGGAAGAGACCATCGACGGAACAATGAGAGATAGCATAAAAGCGGGGTATAGAGATTTTGGAGAACCACAAGAACAATCGATCCCTAAGCTGAGGGAAGAGCAAACGAGAAAGAAATGTGTTTGACCAACGAAGGAAATGCGTTGCCTTAAAGGAACAAATTGACAAACTACGAAAGAACTGACTGACCCGCCATGGTATTTGTGACTTTAGCATTTCGGACTGAATCCAAACATACACCCTTGGATCAGAATTATATCCCATGTGTTAGTCCTAGTGCAGCTGATAGTGGTGCTGATACTCTTGGGAGAATGAAAAGGCAGATACAAGAGACGCAGAGCGAAGATGTTGGCCAAGGCCCTTAACCAAGAACGCAGAAAGCCTTTGCTAGATCCAAAAAGGGGTAATCAAACACAAAGACGACACGAGTACCTGATATAAGTCGTGAGTGTCCCAATCCTATTGCCTGACCAACAAAACTGGGGTGGGAGACACACGAATCAAGACAGGGGAAGGCGGGGAAAGGAAAATTGTTGTTCATGGTGGATATTTGGGGTTACCACCTGATCAAATGGGGGATTGTAGGAGTGAAAACCTTAATCAGGGGAAAAGTAATTTGGTTAAATTAAAACATAAAGCAAGAAAGGCCAAGAGAAAGGTTTAGTGCGTTCATGGTAGAATAGCTGAATCCCATATTCCAGCAATGAGGCTGAAACACAGAAGATCACAGAAATTCTCTGAGGAGATAACATTTTTATGGACACCCACAAGATTTATGTAGCCAGCTCACAGAAATAACAAGATGAGGCCGCTATGTTCCAGTCACACAAGATAACAGACACAAAGCCCCTTTGAGCTGAGGGTAGCCAGGTGGCTGTCAAGGACACAGTCTGAGAGCTAGCTTGGGAACTCGTTCACAGAAATGTAACCCATAACCTATACGGGGGGCTTTTTCCCCAACAACAGTGGTCATAACTGAATGTACCAATTAAATCATTAGAAATTATTGTAACTGTAGTAACCAATGAAATTACTGTAAAACTGTATTAACCAATATATTAATAGCAGGTGGGCGGGGACTGGTGGCAAATAACCAATGGAACACTTCCCTGCCTAGTTTCACCATTTTGATTGTATTTCGACTCTATAAACCGTAACTGCGCAGCCTGTCCCATGAAACCGGTGATCAGAGCACTCAATCGGGGTATTGATGCAACCGGTTCTCCCTTGATTAATCAGGTTTTAATAAACAATTCCTTTCTCCATATACGGACCTTTTGTGTCGAGCGTTATATTTTTAATACTACACAACAGAGGAGGAAGATTATTGTTTCAATTCAAAATAGATAATCTATTGAATATTGTGTAATGGGGGCACTTCATGGGCCCTGCCACACAGAATGGCTTGTATCATCACTTAATGGTGAAATATTTGCAGCATTTTCATGTGTGGTTCTAATTAACAATGCAGACTATGAAATTGCAAAACACATGGGCAAAGATGAATATGTCCTGACTATACAGTACAAATGCACATGAGGCCCATACTAGAAAGAAGGTCACTCTGTGACCAGTAACCTTTATCAGCCAGCATTGAAGTGCAGAAGATGGGTGGAGCTTCCCCTTTTATACCTGAAAGTCCAGGTTAGGAGTGTCTCCCACAAGTTCACTACCTAGTGGTCACTGTTCTCACGGTGTACAACTTAGGTCAGTTTATACATGGATTACAATGACAGTTGAATACATGACACCACCTCCCCCCCCAAAGTCTTATTTGGATCACAGGTTGAGTCTCTCTGGTGGTTTATACTCCCTTGTAGAGCACCTGAGTTGGGGTTCCAGTTGTTGGGCGCTGGCCTGAGTGTCTGCTGTTTGCAGTGCCTCAGGCCTGTCCGGACTGCCCACAGTGACTGGGCTTTCCTCCACTTGGTTCCGGTGTTCGGTCACCTGTGGTGGAGTGAACTCTACATCGTGTTCTTCCTCTGCTTCTTCTATGGGGTTGCTGAACCTCATTTTTATTTGATCCACGTGTTGGCGGCAGATTTGTCCATTGGTAAGTTTAACTACCAGAATCCTAGTCCCTCTTTGGCAATCACAGTGCCTGTGAGCCATTTGGGCTGTGCAGCGTAGTTGAGGACAAAGACAGGGTCATTGACATCAATACATTGTGCCCTCGCATTCCCGTCATGGTAGTCATGGTGGGGTGTATAAGGGATAACCTGGTTTTGAGTGTCCTTTTCATTAGCAGCTCTGTGGGTGGAACCCCTGTGAGCGAGTGTGGTCGGGATCTATTGGCCAACAGAAGGCATGATAAGCGGCTTTGTACGGAACCCCCTTGGATTCTGAGCTTCCCCTGTTTGATTATCTGCACTGCTCGTTCTGCCTGGCCGTTTGAGGCCGGCTTGAACGGTGCCGTTCTGACATGGTTGATACCATTTCCTGCCATGAAGTCCTGGAATTCAATGCTTGTAAAGCACGGGCCATTGTTGCTGACCAAGACGTCTGGTAGACCATGGGCGGCGAGCATTGCCCGTAGACTTTCTACCGTGGCAGAGGATGTGCTTGAATTGAGAATATCACACTCGATCCATTTGGAGCAGTCATCTACTACAACCAAAAGCATTTTTCCCATGAAAGGACCTGCGTAGTACACATGGATGCGTGACCATGGCTTGGCAGGCCAGGACTAGGGGCTAAGGGGGGTTTCCCTGGACGCATTGCCCAGCTGGGCACACGTGTTGCACCTGTGAACACAAAGTTCCAGGTCTGCATCGATTCCTGGCCACCAAACGTGTGACCTGGCAATTGCCTTCATCATGACAATGCCCAGGTGCTCATTGTGGAGTTCTCGGATGAACGCTTCTCTGCCCATCTGGGGCATGACTACTCGGTTTCTGCATAGTAGGCAATCGGCCTGAATCGAGAGTTCATCCTTGCACCTGTGAAATGGTTTAAATTCCTCAGGGGCATGTCCTGTACATGGCTGCCCAGACCCATTCAGGACATATTTCTTGACTAAAGACAGTAGCGGGTCTCTATTTGTCCAGACTTTGATCTGGCGGGCTGTCACGGGTGAGCCTTCGCTTTCGAAAGCTTCAACAGCCATGACCATCTCAGCAGCATGCTCGATTGCCCCCTCGGTGGTGGCTAGTGGGAGCCTGCTGAGTGCATCGGCGCAGTTTTCAGTGCCCGGTCTGTGCCGAATTGTGTAGTCATAGGCGGCTAATGTGAGTGCCCACCTCTGTATGTGGGCCGACGCATTTGCATTTATGGCCTTGTTGTCGGCCAAAAGGGACGTTAGGGGTTTGTGATCTATCTCCAACTCAAATTTCCTGCCAAACATGTACTGGTGCATTTTTTTTTACTGCATATACACATGCAAGCGCTTCCTTTTCTACCATCCCATAACCCCTTTCTGCCTGGGACAGACTTCTGGAGGCATAAGCTACTGGCTGTAACTGACCCTTGGCATTAACATGCTGCAACACACACCTGACCCCATAGGACGACGTATCGCACGTTAACACAAGTTTCTTACATGGGTCCTATAGCGTTAACAGGTTGGTGGAGCATAACAAATTGCGTGCTTTATCAAAAGCCCTTTCCTGGCTGTCCCCCCAGACCCATTCACAATCTTTACGTAGGAGCACGAGTAGCGGCTCTAACAGCGCGCTCAATTTGGGAAGAAAGTTACCAAAATAGTTCAGGAGCCCCAGGAACAAACACAGCTCCGTCGTGTTACGGGGTCTGGGTGCTCTCTGGATCGCTTCCATTTTGGATGCAGTAGGTCTGATCCCGTCTGCTGCTACCCTCATCCCCAGGAATTCTACCTCTGGAGCTAGGAAGACGCACTTCGCCTTTTTCAGTCGCAGACCTACCCGGTCCAGTCTGCGTAGCACCTCCTCCAGGTTGTGGAGATGTTCTTCAGTAACGCAAGCCGTGATGAGGATGTCGTCTTGAAAAACTACTGTCCCTGGAATCGACTTGAGGAGACTTTCCATGTTTCGTTGAAAGATTGCGGCGGCCGAGCAAATCCTGAACGGACATCTGTTGTACTCAAACAACCCCTTGTGTGTTGTGATGGTGGTCAGCTTCTTCGACTCACTCGCTAGCTCCTGGGTCATGTAAGCTGAGGTCAGGTCCAATTTTGAAAATGTTTGCCACCGGATAGCGTCGCAAAGAGGTCCTCCGCTCTCGGTAGCGGGTACTGGTCTTGGAGTGACACCCGATTGATGGTGGCCTTGTAATCACCACAGATCCTGACCGACCCATCCGCCTTGAGCACCGACACAATCGGGCTCGCCCAGTCACTGAATTCGACTGGCGAGATGATGCCTTCCCTCAGCAGGTGTTCCAATTCGCCTTCTATCTTTTCCCGCATCACGTACGGCACCGCTCTGGCCTTGTGGTGTACTGGCCTGGTGTCCGGATTCATGTGAATCACTACCTTGGTCCCCATGAAAGTGCCAATGCCAGGTTGAAATAGTGAATCAAATTTGTCCACGACCTGTGAGCATTATATTCACTCCACAGAAGAAATTGCATTGACATCGCCCCATTTCCAGTTCATGACAGCAAACCAACTCCTTCCCAGCAGTGCGGGACCATTCCATGGGACAATCCAGAGTGGAACCTATTCTCCGAATCTTTGTGGGTCATAACTACTGTGGCGCTGCCTAGCACCGGAATGATCTCCTTTGTATATGTCCGTAGCAGTGTGTCAATCGGCAATAATTTTGGCCTCCTGGCCTTGGATGCCCCAACTTGTCGAACTGTTTGATACTCATCATGGACTGGCTGGCCCCCATGTCTAGCTCCATTGATACTGGGATGTCACTGAGGAGCACTTTCATCATTATCGGTGGTGTCCTGGTGTATGAACTGAATATGTGTTCCACGTGAACTCGCTGAACTTCAGTTTCCAGTGATTTCCCCCATTGTCCATTTGGCCTCGTAGGGCTTACATCGGGCCCGTGCTCCTCGTGCATCAACCTGGCTGCAGGCTTCCTGCACAAACGCAACAAGTGACCACTGACGTTGCAATTTCTGCAGGTATATTGCTGATACCTGCAAACTCTGGCTGTGTGTTTGCCTCCACACCTCCAACATGAGCCGTTGTTGGAAACAAAAGGTCCATTACCAGTCGATCGTCTCTGACTGTCTCTGTAACTGTCCTTAAACACACCATTGACAGGTGTTGATGGCCCCATTACTGGCCGCATTGCCCCTTGTGATGGCATGAATCGCCGTTCAGCTAGCCATTCTCTCTGTTGAATTCCCCCTTTGGGTTTGACTACATGCTCGGGCATGTCCGATTGCCCCTGTCTGCCTGGAGAACTGTGTACTGCATTAACAATGTTAACTCCCTGTCCAGTTACTGTATTTAAACCAAGATTTTTGTCAAACATCATTCTGGTCTCTTCCTCCCCGAGATAAATGTCTGGGCCATCAAAGCCGCCGTTTCCAGGGTCATGTCTTTGGTCTCAATCAGTTTCCTGAAAACCCCAACGTGCCCGATGATCTCAATAAAAAAAAGTCTCACAACATCTCCGCTCTGCATGCATCTGGGAACTTACATAGGCTCGCCAGTCGCCAGAGGTCTGCTACGAAGTCTGGAACGATTTGCCCTTCTCGCCACCGGTGCGTGTAAAACCGGTGTCTCGCCATGTGCATGCTGCTCGCCGGTTTAAAGTGTTCCCCGATCAACTTACTGAGCTCTTCAAAAGTCTTGTCTGCCGGCTTCTCTGGCGCTAGAAGGTCCTTCATCGGGGAGTACGTCCTGGATCCACAAACCGTCAGGGGATAAGCCCTGCGTTTGTCGGCCGAATCCTGTCCCAGCCATTCCTTAGTGACGAAACTTTGCTGTAGTCTCTCAATAAAATCGTCCCAATCATCACCAACACAGTACCTCTCGTCTGTGCTGCTAGCGGCCATGCTCGCGTGGTTTAAATCCCAGTCTCTCGTCGCCAATAATATAATATCCTTACTATACAGTACAAATGCACACGAGGCCCATACTAGAGAGAAGGTCACTCTGTGACCAGTAACCTTTATTAGCCAGCACTGAAGTGCAGAAGATAGGTGGAGCTTCCCCTTTTATACCTGAAAGTCCAGGTTAGGAGTGTCTCCCACAAGTTCACCACCTAGTGGTCAGTGTTCTCACGGTGTACAACTTAGGTCAGTTTATACATGGATTACAATGACAGTTGAATACATGACAAGATGTGTTGCAGAAAGCTCCACATGGTACTTCCTGAGAATTAGTAGCCGAGCTGGAGGATACTTGGTTAGATGGGAAGCATCTGATTATAAGGGACTCTGTCAATTAATAAGGGATCAGATTCTGGAAGCAGCTCCAGTTTGATTGCTTCATTGGACTGTCGAGCCGTTTCATTTTGTGACCTCAGCATCAGGAAATCATTAACGCGGGTGGAAGGTCAGATCCCAATTGTTATTGATCTGGTGAGCTACTTGCTGAACGAACAGATCAACCTACTGTAAGCCTCTCCGTACAGCTGATCAGAACACACAAGTGGTGCCAGAAAGTGCTGTTTGGAAAATCTAGGCTTAGATATAGGTCACCGTGCCAAGAACTGCTGTTCTTTAAAAGTTGCAGTCGTGGAAATGTAGTGTGATACAAGAACGGAAATGGCTGGTTGATATGATGGCCCTGAATTTCCTGTTGATTTGCACCTAGAAAACAGTGTAATTGCAGCGCAAGGCAGATTTCCGTGCAAAAAATCAAGTAAATTTGGGCACAGGTGATTTATGCCCATTTTTGCCTTGCAAAAGTGGAGGGCAGAGAAACCAAAGGCAAAGAACAAAAAGGGCCACTGTACAGCAAAATTCTAAAAGGACAAAGGGTGTTAAAAGAACAAGCCTGAAGGCTTTGTGTCTTAATGCAAGGAGTATCCGCAATAAAGTGGATGAATTAACTGTGCAAATAGATGTTAACAAATATGATGTGATTGGGATTACGGAGACGTGTCTCCAGGATGATCAGGGCTGGGAACTCAACATCCAGGGGTATTCAACATTCAGGAAAGATAGAATAAAAGGAAAAGGAGGTGGGGTAGCATTGCTGGTTAAGGAGCAAATTAAGGCAATAGTTCGGAAGGACATTAGCTTGGATGATGTGGAATCTATATGGGTAGAGCTGCAGAATACCAAAGGACAAAAAACGTTAGTGGGAGTTGTGTACAGACCTCCAAACAGTAGTAGTGATGTTGGGGAGGGCATCAAACATGAAATTAGGGGTGCGTGCAATAAAGGTGCAGCAGTTATAATGGGTGACTTTAATATGCACATAGATTGGGTTAACCAAACTGGAAGCAATACAGTAGAGGAGGATTTCCTGGAGTGCATAAGGGATGGTTTTTTAGACCAATATGTCGAGGAACCAACTAGGGGGGAGGCCATCTTAGACTGGGTGTTGTGTAATGAGAGAGGATTAATTAGCAATCTCGTTGTGCGAGGCCCCTTGGGGAAGAGTGACCATAATATGGTGGAATTCTGCATTAGGATGGAGAATGAAACAGTTAATTCAGAGACCATGGTCCAGAACTTAAAGAAGGGTAACTTTGAAGGTATGAGGCGTGAATTGGCTAGGATAGATTGGCGAATGATACTGAAGGGGTTGACTGTGGATGGGCAATGGCAGACATTTAGAGACCGCATGGATGAACTACAACAATTGTACATTCCTGTCTGTCGTAAAAATAAAAAAGGGAAGGTGGCTCAACCGTGGCTATCAAGGGAAATCAGGGATAGCATTAAAGCCAAGGAAGTGGCATACAAATTGGCCAGAAATAGCAGAGAACCCGGGGACTGGGAGAAATTTAGAACTCAGCAGAGGAGGACAAAGGGTTTGATTAGGGCAGGGAAAATGGAGTATGAGAAGAAGCTTGCAGGGAACATTAAGACGGATTGCAAAAGTTTCTATAGATATGTAAAGAAAAAAAGGTTAGTAAAGACAAACGTAGGTCCCCTGCAGTCAGAATCAGGGGAAGTCATAACGGGGAACAAAGAAATGGCGGACCAATTGAACAAGTACTTTGGTTCGGTATTCACTGAGGAGGACACAAACAACCTTTCGGATATAAAAGGGGTCGGAGGGTCTAGTAAGGAGGAGGAACTGAGGGAAATCCTTATTAGTCGGGAAATTGTGTTGGGGAAATTGATGGGATTGAAGGCCGATAAATCCCCAGGGCCTGATGGACTGCATCCCAGAGTACTTAAGGAAGTGGCCTTGGAAATAGTGGATGCATTGACAGTCATTTTCCAACATTCCATTGACTCTGGATCAGTTCCTATGGAGTGGAGGGTAGCCAATGTAACCCCACTTTTTAAAAAAGGAGGGAGAGAGAAAACAGGGAATTACAGACCGGTCAGCCTGACATCGGTAGTGGGTAAAATGATGGAATCAATTATTAAGGATGTCATCGCAGTGCATTTGGAAAGAGGTGACATGATAGGTCCAAGTCAGCATGGATTTGTGAAAGGGAAATCATGCTTGACAAATCTTCTGGAATTTTTTGAGGATGTTTCCAGTAGAGTGGACAAGGGAGAACCAGTTGATGTGGTATATTTGGACTTTCAGAAGGATTTCGACAAGGTCCCACACAAGAGATTAATGTGCAAAGTTAAAGCACATGGGATTGGGGGTAGTGTGCTGACATGGATTGAGAACTGGTTGTCAGACAGGAAGCAAAGAGTAGGAGTAAATGGGGACTTTTCAGAATGGCAGGCAGTGACTAGTGGGGTACCGCAAGGTTCTGTGCTGGGGCCCCAGCTGTTTACACTGTACATTAATGATTTAGACGAGGGGATTAAATGTAGTATCTCCAAATTTGCGGATGACACTAAGTTGGGTGGCAGTGTGAGCTGCAAGGAGGATTCTATGAGGCTGCAGAGCGACTTGGATAGGTTAGGTGAGTGGGCAAATGCATGGCAGATGAAGTATAATGTGGATAAATGTGAGGTTATCCACTTTGGTGGTAAAAACAGAGAGACAGACTATTATCTGAATGGTGACAGATTAGGAAAAGGGCAGGTGCAAAGAGACCTGGGTGTCATGGTACATCAGTCATTGAAGGTTGGCATGCAGGTACAGCAGGCGGTTAAGAAAGCAAATGGCATGTTGGCCTTCATAGCGAGGGGATTTGAGTACAAGGGCAGGGAGGTGTTGCTACAATTGTACAGGGCCTTGGTGAGGCCACACCTGGAGTATTGTGTACAGTTTTGGTCTCCTAACCTGAGGAAGGACATTCTTGCTATTGAGGGAGTGCAGCGAAGGTTCACCAGACTGATTCCCGGGATGGCGGGACTGACCTATCAAGAAAGACTGGATCAACTGGGCTTGTATTCACTGGAGTTCAGAAGAATGAGAGGGGACCTCATAGAAACGTTTAAAATTCTGACGGGTTTAGACAGGTTAGATGCAGGAAGAATGTTCCCAATGTTGGGGAAGTCCAGAACCAGGGGACACAGTCTAAGGATAAGGGGAAAGCCATTTAGGACCGAGATGAGGAGGAATTTCTTCACCCAGAGAGTGGTGAACCTGTGGAATTCTCTACCACAGAAAGTTGTTGAGGCCAATTCACTAAATATATTCAAAAAGGAGTTAGATGAAGTCCTTACTACTAGGGGAATCAAGGGGTATGGTGAGAAAGCAGGAATGGGGTACTGAAGTTGCATGTTCAGCCATGAACTCATTGAATGGCGGTGCAGGCTAGAAGGGCCGAATGGCCTACTCCTGCACCTATTTTCTATGTTTCTATGTTTCTATCCAAATGTCCTCAATCACTTGCACCAATTCTTTGGAACATTCATCCAGACCCTCTGCCATTCGTTGGCATATCTATGCCCCCATCCCAAAGAGTGTACAATGGAAATTTATTGCATTTGCACAGGTTCAGAATGGGTAAATTTACACCCAAAATTCCAGGCGCACAGGCTTGCTCTGAATTTGCACTCTTTAAAGAGATTAACAAACACAATCCTAGCCCTGGAATTCAAAGACAGTGTAGATATTAAACTTACCTCATTTAATTCAGCGAGCTCTAAAGCGTGGATATATCAATTTTATTGTGCCTTCAGCTGCAATCATTACATTGTAGAATAGACAAGTAAGGAAGTCTTCATCCGTTTCTTTAAATTTAATTCATTTGACAGTAATCTACAGGAAATGGAATATAGCTCCATAGTAGTGTCACTATTGCTTTAAGAAGCCCCTAAATACTTGATGTTTGTGAACTTTCAGTAATGTTGAAGTTAAATGACCCCATAATTAGTTATTAAAATGATCACGAATGGGTGACTGGGAGAGCTGTGAAATTACCTTTCCATTCTGCTGTGTGCGAGCAAGTGATATCAAATCAAGAAAACTAATCTCATTTTTATAGATGACAGGTAAAACATTCGGTCCCCTTTACAACCCGCTGAGCAACAGTATTGGTAGTGTTGAGTGGTTAATTTGGTGTGCTGTCGAGAGATTTGAACGCGGGAACAACACTGGAAGCATCCGATATATCGCAAAAGCAGAGGTCAATTTTACGTTACGTTGTAATCACACTCGATGTTTTACACTCCGCCACAGTTGGATAGGTACACAGGAAATCTCGACGTACGAGTGGATGTAAATTTGGGCGATATTTCCCAATTACGCCATGATGCGAAATTCTGTCCCGATGATTGTTGACGTGGAAAAGATGATAGTTTTATCATCTGAACAATCCGGGACGAGCAAAGATCTGGGCCTGGAGTTTCTGCTAGGAGATCAAGTGGGGAGAATTGCAGTGAACTTGCGTCAAAGTTTCCATGCAAGCACATTTGCATTAAACCAAACGTAAATCATCATCATCATCATAGGCAGTCCCTCGGAATCGAGAAAGACTTGCTCCACTCCTGAAGTGAGTTCTTTGGTGGCTGAACAGTCCAATACGGGAGTCACAAGGGGGACAGACATTCGTCGAGAGAAAGCGTGGGTGGGACTGGTTTGCCGCATGCTCCTTCCGCTGCCTGCGCTTAACCTCTTCACGCTCTCGGCATTGAGATTTGAAGAGCTCAACGCCCTCCCAGATGCACTATCTCCACCTAGGGCGGTCTTCGGCCAGGGACTCCCAGGTGTCAGTGGTGATGTCGCACTTTATCAGGGAGGTTTTGAGGGTGTCCTTGTAATATTTCCGCTGCCCACTATTGGCTCGTTTGCCGTGAAGGAGCTCCGCATAGAGCATTTGCTTAGGGAGTCTTGTGTCTGGCATGCAAACTATGCGGCCTGCCCAAGTGTGGTCAGTGCTTCAATGCTGTGGATGTTAGCCTGGACGAGGACACTGATGTGGTGTGCCTGTCCTCCGAGGGGATTTGAGGATCTTGCAGAGACATTGTTGGTGATATATCTCTAGTGACTTGAAGTGTCTTCGAAACATCATGCATGCCTCTGATCCAGACAGGAGGGCAGGTATTATTACAGCCCTGTAGACCATGAGCTTGGTGTAAAGTTGAGGGCCTGGTCTTCGAACACTCTTTTCCTCAGGCGGCCGAAGGCTGCACTGGCGCACTGGAGGCGATGTTGAATCTCCTGGCAAAGAACGGGGAGACACTCATCAAGGATGATACGTCCTTACTACACAGTATAAATGCACACGAGGCCCATGCTTGAGAGAAGGTCAGTCTGTGACCTGTCCTATATTCCTTAGCACTCAAGTGATGAAAGTGGGTGGAGTTTCCCCTTTTATACCTGAAGGTCCAGGTGAGGAGAGTCTCCCACAAGTTCACCACCTAGTGGTCATTGTTCTCACAGTGTACAACTAAGGTCAGATTATACATGGGTTACAATGCTGGTTGGATACATGACATCACCTCCCCCCCCAAAGTCTTATTGGGATCACAGGTTGAGTCTCTCTGGTGGTTTACGTTCTCTTGTAGAGCGCCTGAGTTGGGGCTCCGGTTGTTGGGCGCTGGCCTGAGTGTCTGCTGTTTGCGGTGCCTCAGGCCTCTCCGGACTGCTCACAGTGACTGGGCTCTCCTCCCTTTGGTTCCGGTGTTCGGTCACCTGTGGTGGAGTGAACTCGATATCGTGTTCTTCCTCTGCTTCTTCTATGGGGTTGCTGAACCTCCTTTTTGTTTGATCCACGTGTTTGCGGCAGATTTGTCCATTGGTAAGTTTAACTACCAGAATCATATTTCCCTCTTTGGCAATCACAGTGCCTGCGAGCCATTTGGGCCCTGCATCGTAGTTGAGGATAAAAACAGGGTCATTTACATCAATACATCGCGCCCTCGCATTCCTGTCATGGTCGTCATATTGTGACTGGTGCCTGCTCTCGACAATTTCTTTCATGGTGGGGTGTATAAGGGATAACCGGGTTTTGAGCGTCCTTTTCATTAGCAGCTCTGCGGGTGGAACCCCTGTGAGCGAGTGTGGTCGGGATCTGTAGGCCAATAAGCGTGATAAGCGGCTTTGTAGGGAGCTCCCTTGGATTCTGAGCATCCCCTGTTTGATTATCTGCACTGCTCGTTCTGCCTGGCCATTTGAGGCCGGCTTGAACTGTTCTGACATGGTTAATTCCATTGCCTGCCATGAAGTTTTGGAATTCAGTGCTTGTGAAGCACAGGCCATTGTCGCTGACCAAGATGTCCGGTAGACCGTGGGCGGCGAACATTGCCAGTAGACTTTCTACCGTGGCAGAGGATGTGCTTGAATTTAAAATGTCACACTCGATCCAAAACAACCAAAAACATTTTTCCCATGAAAGGACCTGTGTAGTCCACATGGATGCGTGACCAAGGCTTGGTGGGCCATGGCCAGGGGCTAAGGGGGGGCTTCCCTGGGCACATTGCCCAGCTGGGCACACGTGTTGCACCTGCGAACACAAAGTCCCACATCTGCGTCTATCCCTGGCCACCAAACGTGTGACCTGGCAATTGCCTTCATCATGACAATGCCCGGGTGCTCATTGTGGAGTTCTCTGATGAAGACCTCTCTGCCCATCTGGGGCATGACTACACGGTTTCCCCACAGTAGGCATTCGGCCTGAATCGAGAGTTCATCCCTGCGCCTGTGAAATGGTTTAAATTCCTGAGCATGCCCTGTACGTGGTTGCCCAGTCCCCATTCAGGACACATTTCTTGACTAGAGATAATAGCGGGTCTCTATTTGTCCAGACTTTAATCTGATGGGCTGTCACGGGTGAGCCTTCGCTTCAAAAAGCTTCAACAGCCATGACCATCTCAGCAGCATGCTCGGTAGCCCCCTCAGTGGTGGCTAGTGGGAGCCTGTTGAGTGCATCAGCGCAGTTTTTGGTGCCCGGTCTATGCCGAATTGTATAGTCATAGGCGGCGAACGTGAGTGCCCACCTCTGTATGCGGGCCGATGCATTTGCATTTATGGCCTTGTTGTCAGCCAAAAGGGACGTTAGGGGTTTGTGATCTGTCTCCAGCTCAAATTTCCTGCCAAACAGGTACTGGTGCATTTTCTTTACCGCATAGACACATGCGAGCGCCTCCTTTTCTACCATCCCGTAGCCCCTTTCTGCCTGGGACAGACTTCTGGAGGCATAAGCTACCGGCTGTAACTGACCCTTAACATTGACATGCTGCAACACACACCCGGCACCATAGGACAACGCATCGCACATTAACACAAGTTTTTTACACGGGTCGTATAGCGTTAACAGATTGTTGGAACATAACAAATTGCGTGCTCTATTAAAAGCCCTTTCCTGGCTGTCCCCCCCAGACCCATTCGCGACCTTTGCGTAGGAGCACGTGTAGCGGCTCTAGCAGCGTGCTCAATTTGGGAAGAAAGTTACCAAAATAGTTCAGGAGCCCCAGGAACGAACACAGTTCCATCGTGTTATGGGGTCTGGGTGCTCTCTGGATCGCTTCCGTCTTGGACACAGTAGGGCTGATCCTGTCTGCTGCTACCCTCATCCCCAGGAATTCTAACTCTGGAGCTAGGAAGACGCACTTCGCCTTTTTCAGTCGCAGACCTACCCGGTCCAGTCTGCGTAGCACCTCCTCCAGGTTGTGGAGGTGTTCTTCAGTATCATAACCCATGATGAGGATGTCGTCCCGAAAAACCACCGTCCCTGGAATCGACTTGAGGAGGCTTTCCATATTTCGTTGGAAAATCGCGGCGGCCGAGCGAATCCCGAACGGACATCTGTTGTACTCAAACAACCCCTTGTGTGTCGTGATGGTGGTCAGCTTCTTCGACTCACTCGCCAGCTCCTGGGTCATGTAAGCTGAGGTCAGGTCCAATTTTGAAAAAAGTTTGCCAACGGATAGCGTCGCAAAGAGGTCCTCCGCTCTCGGTAGCGGGTACTGGTCTTGGAGTGACACCCGATTGATGGTGGCCTTGTAATCACCACATATCCTGACTGACCCATCCGCCTTGAGCACCAGCACAATCGGGCTTGCCCAGTCACTGAATTCGACTGGCGAGATGATGCCTTCCCTCAGCAGGCGGTCCAATTCGCCTTCTATCTTTTCCCGCATCACGTACGGCACCGCTCTGGCCTTGTGGTGTACTGGCCTGGCATCCGGGTTTATGTGAATCGCTACCTTGGCCCCCATGAAAGTGCCAATGCCGGGTTGAAATAATGAGTCAAAATTTGTCCAGGATCTGTGAGCATAATACTCGCTCCACAGAGGAAATTGCATTGACATCGCTCCATTTCCAGTTCATGACAGCAAGCCAACTCCTCCCCAGTAGTGCGGGACCGTCCCCTGGGACAATCCAGAGTGGCAACCTGTTCTCCGAATCTTTGTGGGTTACAACCACCGTGGCGCTGCCGAGCACCGGAATGATCTCCTTTGTGTATGTCTGTAGCTGTGCGTCAATCAGCGATAATTTTGGCCTCCTGGCCTTGGACGCCCACAACCTTTTGAACTGTTTGATACCCATCAGGGACTGGCTGGCCCCCGTGTCTAGTTCCATTAATACTGGGATACAATTGAGGAGCACTTTCATCATTGTTGGTGGCGTCCTGGTGTATGAACTATATACGTGCTCCACATGAACTCACTGAACTTCAGCTTCCAGCGATTTCTCCCAACGTTCATTACTGCAGGTATTTTGCTCATCTCTGCAAACTCCGGCTGAGTGTGTGCCTCCACACCTCCAACATGAACTGTTGTTAGAAACAAAGGTCCCTTGCCAGTCGATCGTCCCTGACTGCCCCTATGACTGTCCTTGAGTGTGCCATTAACAGGTGTTGATGGCCCCATTACTGGCCGCATTGTCCCTTGCAATGGCGTGAATCGCCGTTCAGCTTGCCATTGTCTCTGTCGAACTCCCCCTCTGGGTTCGACTACATGTTGGGGCATGCCCGATTGCCCTTGTCTGCCTGGAGAACTGTGTGCTGCTTTAACAATGTTGAATCTCTGTCCCAACCATTCCTTAACACAGTACCTCTCGTCTGTTCTGCTAGTGGCCATACTCATGTGGTTTAAATCCCAGTTTCTCGTCGCCATTGATACGTCCTTACTATACAGTACAAATGCACACGAGGCCCATGCTTGAGAGAAGGTCACTCTGTGACCTGTCCTTTATTCCTTAGCACTCAAGTGATGAAAGTCGGTGGAGCTTCCCCTTTTATATCTGAAGGTCCAGGTTAGGAGTGTCTTCCACAAGTTCATCACCTAGTGTTCATTGGTCTCACAGTGTACAACTTAGGTCAGATTATACATGGGTTACAATGCTGGTTGGATACATGACAAAGGACACGGAGGCAGTCAGGGCCGCTGGAAGGAGCACTTTGAAGGTCTCCTCAATCGAGACTTTGCCTTTGACTCGAGTGTTCTCGGCTCCATCCCGCAGCATGCGACCCGCCACCACCTCAGTGAAACCCCAATGTTGCACGAGATAGGCAAAGCCATAAAACAGCTCAAGAATAACAAGGGTGCGGATGGAATCCCTGCTGAGGCGCTAAGTACGGCGGAGAGGCGCTGTTGGCATATATACATGACCACATCTCTCTCATCTGGAGGGAGGAGAGCATGCTGGGAGATCTCAGAGATGCAGTGATCGTGACCATCTTTAAAACCAAATGTAAAATCACCCATGAATCAGTGTAATTGAATAATTGATTATTGACTGGAACATGGCCACTGGGGCCTCAAGATAACTGAAATAAGCTAATTTGAACTGAAATGTGTTCTTCAGTCATTGCTGCAGCTGAAGAAACAGACTATTCAATGGTTTCAATTATTACTGGTCACAGGTTATATGGACCAAGCCCAGCTCAATTGACTGAATCTGAACTTATTTAAATTGAATTAACAGTAATTGTACCATCAGTACGTGAAACAGACTTGAATCGACTGCTAATCATTGGAGCTTCAGGTCATAAACGATGGATTAATGTGGACGCAATATGAAGAACATCCCTAACAGGCGCTATTGGCGGAACCTCATCATGCTGACCTGGGGGCGTGGCCAGTTTTGTGCAAATTGACTTTTGAACCCAGCGTAAAAGATCGTGGAAACTCGAGGTAAGTGGTTATGGGCGTGACTCACATTTTAAATTCCACAATCTTTAACGCTATTTCAGTTGATTCCGCCCAGATTGCGCTGATATCTGGGCGAAAGACTTGTGAAAACTCCAGGCCCAAATGATTTGTGTTCTGAAGGAGGATCCAACCTGAACAATTAACTGCCTGTCCTCTCTGCAGTGTGTTTCCCGTTCTGTTTATGTTGATTCCCTATATTTTGCTTTCTAAGTGTTTTTTGGGATCCAACTGTTCGGTTAGTGAGGCAGCAAATCGAGACCTTCAACCTTGCAGCACAGTCTGATTCTAAAGAGGCGCTTTTTCCAAGGGGTCTGTTCTTGTGCACTCAGGTCGATGAGAACAGGCTCCCTCGCAAAAGCTTTGCATACTCCATCTCATATAGAATGAGATCATTTTGTGTCTTGCCTGCTCAAGAGAAGAGTGCAGGAGTTGTGATCCAAGCCCCAGCAGGTGGCAGAGCGACTGTTACAGCTAAACGGTGGGGAAACCAGTAGTAGCAAAGCTGTGGAATAGAGCTGGTGGTGTGAGACAATTGGGCCATTGCAGGTGATTTAATGCCAGCAGGCCGTACCTAAAGCCTTTGCCACACAGTGCACAAAACCATGGCAAGGAGCTGGAATAACCCATTTATCGAATAGGGTGTCGCACCGCCTGTGGAATCTTGTGACCTGGGAGGTTCCAGCGCAGTGCGCACTGTCCTCATAGATGAGACATCAGATAATACCATTAGTGCTGTGTGTGTAAAAGCACAGGGATGAGTTCTTATTATCTGATCGATATTCACTCAGAAGCTCCCTATTTTGAAAATCTCCACTGAATAGGTGAAGAAAAAAATCTCTCTCTTCTACCCTTCACCTGCTCTCCCCACCCTCAAAAAAACAGATTATGCGTGCCTTTATTTTGGAAAAGTACTTGGCATGGTTTGTTTTTCTTTTGTGCAGATTCAGAGAAAACCCCAAACTAGCTCTGTCACGTAGGAACAGAAGGAGGCCATTTGGCCTCTCGAGCCTGTTCCACCATTCAATTAGCTAATGGCTGGTCTGTATCTTAACTCCAACTCCCCGCCTTTATTCCGTAACCCTTAATACCCTTCTCTTACAGTCGTGACCCGGTACTACTGCAGCATATCTTCCTTTAGTGAAGATGCAACTGCTTTTGTCTTTTATCCTGACAGCTGGATGCCCAACACAAATCAACATTCACATGACTTACACAATTGGTAGACTGAATTACCAGAGGTTGGTGTGCTGTTGTGGGAGGTCACAAAAAAGACGAATGCTCAGACATCAGTTGTAATCATAGTATATTTTAATCTGCCTGTCGGACAGGGATTCCAACTGATAGTCTATATGCATAAGGATTTATTGAAGTACTTCAAGAATCTTAAACAGTGGATGAAGGAACCCATAAGGGAAAAAGCAATTATTTGATTTGGCTTAACTAATGAGGAAGGATTAATAAAAATAATTCAATTAAGGGAACATTTATTTTGTGGCTCAAAGGGGAGCGAGATGCCTGAGTTGAGAGGAGAATGTAAGGCAGAGAGCATTCTGGAAGCCCTTAGTATCATAAGGGAAAGCATAGTTGAAATGTTTAGAATACTGGAGGTAAACAATACTCCAGTCTCTGTCAATTTCCATTTGGTGGAACAAGCGGAGACAATTGCAAACCTCCTCACCAATATCTTTCACAGCTCATTGGAATTGGATATCATCCCAGTGGATTTGAAAGTATTGTAACAAATGTGACCGGCCATCTCTAGACAGGGAGCCAGGGATGAAGCCTGAAATTACAGGCCTATGGGCCTTACCTTGATTGTGGAAAAACTGTTCCAGAAGGAGCCTTACATAGTGAGTATTATAATTCATGTTTTTAAATTAATATCTGGGACAAATACATGGGTATATCATTTATAATGACATGGATCTTGCCGTTAGCAGTGAATGAATGGCACTTACTGTTCATTACGCTTACAGCTGCCCACAGACTTTTTGTAGGCTTTTGAGTGGCCACTTCGTCACCGGGAGTCTGATACAGCGCAATGCCCTCTACAGGGAATCTGTGGTGTGTGAACAGGGAAAGCAACAGCACGTCTCCTCAACCAATCAGATTGAAGAATCCTTACTGAGATATGCAGAGTCTAAACCAGGAAGTGTAAGTTAGAATATTTAATTCAAAGTAAAATCATGTACAAAAAGTGAAATAAAGAGAGGGGAAAAAAGATGGGAGAGAGGTAACAGAGACAAAGAAAAAGTTTTAAAAATATCTCTCAACAATAACTAAAATCTGAAGGACTAAGACTCCATACTTTTAACAATTAATTTCAGTGCCAGAGGGGTTGTTAGCAGTAATTAAGACATCACACCATTAAAAGTTCACTTACACTGGATTGGACAAGCCCTAATTTTTTCTGGCATGTTTAATGGGTATCTGATGAGTAAATACAGCAACTTCATGCCCTTCCATGTATTTCAATGCCAAGTATCTCGGTGAGGTATCAGTATAGCGCAGTCTCTGGAGGAGCATGGCAAATCGGACAGCAACTTCCTAATTTCACCATGCATGTGCAGACACCAGAAGTTCCTGTCTGATTTGCTCCATAATAATGGTGAGCACTGATAGCCTCACTGATATTCTCACCGCAAATTCCAACTGTTTCTCGCCTCATCTCTCAATGAAAGACATGCTTCAGAATATTTCTTGCTCATTTTTGTTTTTGATGGTTGGCTCAGATTACGTTAATCAAAAAATAATTAGCCTTCAACTAATATAACAACTGAAAACAGGTGAGGCACGAAAAAATGTCAAAGTCTGAGTGACCTACAATTTGAGATTTAAAGCTGCATGTAGATCGATAGCAACTTTATCGAAACAATGTTCCTCAGGAGTACAAACCATCATAATTGCAGTGTCCCATATTTGTACATCAGCCAGCCACCTTAATCCAGTTGGCGGCTCTGTGCAAAGCAGGAAAAGTCAACTTCCCAGTTGTGAATTGACATATGATGTTTGCAGACGCAGGATTGTCGACAATGTCTGGATAAACAAGGTCCCAAAGTATCATTTTGGGACATTTTAATGTAAGGAGAATAAATCCAGTATCGATATATTTCTCACTGCACTGTATTGAAGCTTAGCTGTTTGATTTTATGCATTTTCGGAAAGAGAGGAAATTGCACATTTGTTGAAGGTAAGTATTATGTCGTTAGTGTACTGATGAATGACTCCATGAGGCAATGTGTTGTACTCAAACTGTAGTGACCTTAGTCCTTTATTCGTAACTCCAGAGTGAAGAAACTGCATGGTGGCTCCTCTTTTATACAGCCCCTGCCACCAGGACAGGAAACCCCGGTCTCCACCAGTTGCACCCTCTTGTAGTGCCAGCATGTATATGCACAGTGTAAACCTTATTGACAGTACATCAGGTAAACAAGTCTCCATCTTATGCAACAAAACAGTGACTACACAGAGAGTATATCTATAGTCTGCATATATAACAGTAAGCACTTGGGCTCAATTTTCGCCACCATTCGGCGGCATTTTTTTTTTGAGCAAACTAAAATCTGCAAATTTCGACAAAGTTTCTGCGCCATCGTAAACTACTTACGGCCGATTTTTTTAGTTCACGATTTTTTGACATCACTGGGGGCGGAACTTGCCGGCTGTGCCAGTTAAGCGAGTTTTGCCAACTACGATTTTTTTTTTAAACGGCGCAGTGCACCGTTCTGAAAAACCTCATGAGAACGTAAGAAAATCGGCGCAGAGAAGACGCCATTGTTTGAGCGGAGCTGAGTTGGGTTTTGGAGTGAGGCAAGAAAACTTTCATTTCATACACACCTGCATGATACATGGTTTCTTTTTGCAGAGGCAAAAGAGAAACTACATTTATTCAAATTGTAAATGGAAATTGTGACTTGAAGTTCCACCCCACCACCGAACCGCTGCTTACCGGGCTCGAGGCACACAGGGTCGGAGCGCCGGCCGGCAAGATCGCTCCCTCGGTCGGACACAGGAGCTCGGTGCTCGGCTTCAAAAGAAGTCCGGGATAGGAACGGCACCGGGGGCGGGGGGTGGGGTGGCCATTCGGCCCGGCATAGGAACGGCACCGGGGGCGGGCATTCGGCCCGGCATAGGAACGGCACCGGGGGCGGGGGGGGCATTCGGCCCGGCATAGGAATGACACCGGGGGCGGGGTGCCATTTGGCCTGGGATAGGAATGGCACCGGGAGCGGGGGGGGGGGGGGGGCATTCGGCCTGGGATAAGAGCAGCACCTCCTAATACGAAGAGGCTTGGGGCAAAAATCAGAAAGGTGTTTGTGTAAGTTTCTGTTGTTATTTATACAATGAGCTTCCCAGAGGCAGTCGAGGACGATGGAAAGCAGTTCCTTTAAATTAAACATAGAGCTCAGTTGAAACAACTAACAGCAGTTGCGTCTGTTTATTCTTGCTGTAATGGAATGGCACCGGCACTGGGATAGGAACGGCGGGGGGGAGGTGAGGGGAGGGGGCCTTTCGGCCTGGGATAGGAGCGTCACCGGGAATCTACAATTGCTTATGTCTTGTGTATGTTTCATTTTCCAGCCTCAGCCCTTCAGTGTATCCCTCAATACCCTGGCAACCTCAGATTTTTTGCGCAAACTTTAAGCTCCAGCCACAGAGCTTAAGGACAATCTATGCCACGCCTAATTCAGAATTTATTCCAGCAAAACTTGCTACTTTTTTTGGCGCTATTGAGCACTAAAAAATGGGATATACCTCTACAACTTTGCCAAAAATCGGTAATGTGGAAAATTGTCACCATAATGTCATTGAGCTAGACTTTCCAGTCGGTGGCCATCGCCCCAAAAAATGGACCTTGTTCCAGCGATGTAGGACATCTCAGCCTTACCGATCGCTGGTACAAGGCCCATTTTTTTTTGCGATTTTCCACTCGGCCTTAGGCCGGTGATGTGGAATGGGCGATCTGATTGTTTGGCAAAGTCCTGTTTGGCCATCGAAAGAGGAAGTCAAAAGCTTCCCTCGCAATGGGCTTCTGTGCATGTGAGATTTTTTTCTCCGGCCGACTGGTTTTACCGCGTTTCGAGAGGGCATGGGTCATCACACATGCTCAGAAGGCAAAGGGAGGGGTAGAGAGAGAGAGAGAGAGAGAGGAGAGAAGCAGGAAGGTTGGAATGGATATGGTTAGCAGCGATTCCTATTGAAAACAGAAATATAAATCAAATTAATAGCATCTAAAAAATTGGAGAACAGTATATAACAGTATATACATTTTGAAAATGAGTATGGCGACAGAATCAGAGAGGAAAAGGGCCAAATCCTTTTGTGATGAGGCAAACGAGGCCCTGGTCAATGAGGTGAATGCAAGGTGGGCTGAATTGACATGGTGTGTGCATGGCAAACAGCCACCCCGTGTCTACTGA
Organism: Pristiophorus japonicus; assembly: GCF_044704955.1. NCBI lineage: Eukaryota > Metazoa > Chordata > Chondrichthyes > Pristiophoridae > Pristiophorus > Pristiophorus japonicus. The sequence goes on from NC_091986.1 coordinate 25,472,051, forward strand.
AAAATCTGGTTGGAGATTGCAACCGTGGTTTCTTCTGCATCCCATGAGGCGGGGGGGGGGGGGGGGGGGGGGGCGGGGTGCAGTGACCAGTGCAGAAAACGCTGGTGGCGGCAGCAAGAGTAAGTTGCATTTTATATTTTGCTGATTAGATTTTATATTTTATTGATGCATGCAAATTTTTATTTGAGCAATGACTCTCCTGCATTGAATCTAATTCTTAAATGTATTAGTTAAATCATGTTAACAGTCATTTGCAATTAATAACTTAAAAATTAACATGTAATGTTTAACTTTTGCATGTAAATTTTTATTAGAGCAGTGAATGTCCTACATTTAATTCAACTTGGACATTCTTTATTGTATTAATTAAACCATATCAACAGTAAGTTGCATTTTCTATTTCAAATTTTATATTTATGTTACTGATGCATGCATGCAAATTCTTAATATTACAATGAAGTTTGTCATTCTTAAATGTGTTACATGAACCAGCAGCATGTAACATTTTAAACATTTTAAATTGTTGTGACCTCAAGATACTACCTAGTCCATTAGCTTATGTCATGCCATGCCATGCTCTTTTTTCGTTTGCAGAAGAAGATATCTATCAACCATGGCGAGCAACTGCGGATGGGGGGACGGCACTGCTCAGCTACAACTTTTAACAGAAATTGAAGAGCGTGCGGCCACGCTGGTTGGCCGTGAAAGCCATTCGGCCACCACCCGTGGTCTGGCCGAAACCAGTCATGCTTAAGGAAGAAATAGCGGGACATCTAAATAGGAATAGTGCAATCAAGCAGACGCAGCATGGATTCATGAAAGGGAAATCATGTTTAACTAATTTACTGGAATTCTTTGAGGATATAACGAGCATGGTGGATAGAGGTGTACCGATGGATGTGGTGTATTTAGATTTCCAAAAGGCATTCGATAAGGTGCCACACAAAAGGTTACTGCAGAAGATAGAGGTACGCGGAGTCAGAGGAAATGTATTAGCATGGATAGAGAATTGGCTGGCGAACAGAAAGCAGAGAGTCGGGATAAATGGGTCCTGTTCGGGTTGGAAATCGGTGGTTAGTGGTGTGCCACAGGGATCGGTGCTGGGACCACAACTGTTTACAATATACATAGATGACCTGGAAGAGGGGACAGAGTGTAGTGTAACAAAATTTGCAGATGACACAAAGATTAGTGGGAAAGCGGGTTGTGTAGAGGACAGAGAGAGGCTGCAAAGAGATTTGGATAGGTGAAGCGAATGGGCTAAGGTTTGGCAGATGGAAAACAATGTCGGAAAGTGTGAGGTCATCCACCTTGGGAAAAAAAAAACAGTAAAAGGGAATATTATTTGAATGGGGAGAAATTACAACTTGCTGAGGTGCAGAGGGACCTGGGGGTCCTTGTGTATGAATCCCAAAAAGTTAGTTTGCAGGTGCAGCAGGTAATCAGGAAGGCGAATGGTATGTTGGCCTTCAGTGCGAGAGAGATGGAGTACAAAAGCAGGGAGGTCCTGCTGCAACTGTATAGGGTATTGATGAGGTTGCACTTGGGGTACTGCGTGCAGTTTTGGTCACCTTACTTAAGGAAGGATATACTGGCTTTTAAGGGGGTACAGAGACGATTCACTCGGCTGATTCCGGAGATGAGGGGGTTACCTTATGATGATAGATTGAGTAGACTGGGTCTTTACTCGTTGGAGTTCAGAAGGATGAGGGGTGATCTTATAGAAACATTTAAAATAATGAAAGGGATAGACAAGATAGAGGCAGAGAGGTTGTTTCCACTGGTCGGGGAGACTAGAACTAGGGGGCACAGCCTCAAAATAAGGGGGAGCCAATTTAAAACCGAGTTGAGAAGGAATTTCTTCTTCCAGAGGGTTGTGAATCTGTGGAATTCTCTGCCCAGGGAAGCAGTTGAGGCTAGCTCATTGAATGTATTCAAATCACAGATAGATAGATTTTTAACCAATAAGGGAATTAAAGGTTATGGGGAGCAGGCGGGTAAGTGGAGCTGAGTCCACGGCCAGATCAGCCATGATCTTGTTGAATGGCGGAGCAGGCTCGAGGGGCTAGATGGCCTACTCCTGTTCCTAATTCTTATGTTCTTATGTTCTTATGTCTCGTGAGTAATTTGTAATTTGTCGAACTGTATTAAAAACAGTATTAAAAACTTAAGTATGTAACTGATCTAATGTTCTGTAATTATAATGCAAAATGCAATATAATTGTAATGTGCTTATGATGTACTAATGATGTCATGTCATTTCATGCATGCATAAGCAGGGCATATGAAGCAGGGACTATAGCAGCTACAGCTTTCTGGGGTAGTGAAAAGTATTAATATGTAACGTCTCTTGGTATGTTATAATAAGCTCTGTAAAAATGTCATCATTTGTGTTTTTAAGGTAAATCTGATATACTGGTACAGGTACAGTCGGCACCAGCACCTTCAATATCTCCATCGCTGGAGTAGGAGGAACTTGAGGAGCTGTAGGAACCTGATCTATTTCCTGACCTAGAGGATGAGGAGGAACAGCAGGAGGATGAAGAGGAGCTGCAGCTCCTGTACAAGGCGGCTGTTGATATTGTGGGGGGTGGGGGGGGGGGGGCGGTTCGGGGGTGAGCCTGCGGTCATCTCAATTGACAGCTGTGAGGCACCGGGACCAAGCGGTATGCAGTTGGCGACGCCAAGGCGTGACATATTGCACACGCCAACCCCACGGAGGTCGGGTCAGCGAGGTGAGCAATTGCCTACATCGGAAGGGCAGACGGAGTGCTTGATCTCCATGTGCAGGGAAACGGTCGCGATAGGTCGCGAGCTGATCCAGGGGTTCCATCAGTTGTCCAACAGGCTGGGCCACTTCTCCAAGAACTTCTCCAACTGGTCTGTCATGCAAATTGAGTTAGCACGACAGACCATGGAGTGGATCCAAGTGCAGACTGCCGCAACCAGTGCCCTTCGGCATGCATTGCTGGCTGGACACGGTGCTGCACCCAAAGGTGTCGTGTTGGCTCAAAGTGCGACCCCTAGCACTCAAGCGAGTATGGAGGATACAGTTCCTCCTGACTCGGAAGACGAACATCGTCATGCTTTATCTTCCTCTCCCACACCACCACCACGGCAGGAAGTCTTGTCACTGCCCGCTGCACGCCAACTTCGTCTCGGTCTGCGGGGACCAAAATGGACAGGTGGTGCAAAAACACGGGGTGGGAAAGACCTGGAGGGAAACGTAGCCGCAGGTAGCAAGGGGGGCTTGTTTTATCATGATAATTGTTAAATGTTTTAAAGTTCATGCATTCACTGTTGTTTGGGGTGTGGGGGAGGGGGGGCTAGTGGGGGGGTGGGGGGAGGTGTTGATAAAATATTTTTAATAATTCGTTCTGTTAAATAAATTTTTTTATTGAGTTTAACAATTGCTGTGCATTCTCTCATAGTTATGTTAAGGATAACATTTTAACAACTGTTCTGCATTAGTTGTGCGTTGTATTATTGTAACAGAAGTTTATTTAACTTCAGCATTAATGAAAATTCCAGGCCACTGCAGGCAAGGCAAAAACATAACTTGTCATGTATCCGACATGGCTACGGTTTGTACTATGACAAGTTGTGCCACCAGAGGGCAAAGCAGTGGGAGACTTGTAGGTTACCTGTACAGGTGTGCATGGCCTAGTATAAAAGGCTGGCCACCAGGTGTGATCCTCACTCGGGAGTTAACAAATAATGGATTAAGGTCACTACAGTTCAAATACAACGCATTACCTCGTAGAGTCATTATTAGAGCATCCAAGGACACAACAATTGGCGATGAGATTACGGACTTTCACGCGAAAATGGCTACCCTTGGTACGTTGCAGCAGTTCGCCGATGGTGATGATTGGGACGCCTTTGTGGAGAGGCTCAACCATTTCTTCACAGGAAACAACCTGGCAGGAGATGACCCGGCCGCACTGACTAATAAGCGCAGAGCTATCCTGCCAACCAGTTGTGGGTCCACCATCTATGGCCTCGTCAGGGACTTGCTGGCACGAGCGAAGACAATGACCAAGACGTACGAGGAGCTCATAACACTGATCCTTGAGCAACTAAAGCCCAAGGAGAGCATCCTCACAGCCAGACACTGGTTCTACACCCACCGATGGCCCGAAGGCCAGGAAATCGCGAAATACGCCACAGACCCCAGGAGGCTGGCGGCACCGTGTGATTTCGACGACCACCTCACTGAAGCGCTGCGAGATATCTTTGTCATTGGAATCGGCCACGAGAGCCTTCTTCATAAGCTACTGTCGGCGGATATCACAGTCACACTGCAGAAGGCCATCTCTGTGAGCCAGGCATTCAGGACCTTGACCTGTGGTTCTAGGCAGATGACTCACCCTCAGTACTCAAACCCGGCAAGTACTGTGCATCGAGCAGCGCCTTTTAGAGGTTGGACTGTAGAACGCAAACCCTCTCAGGGAAGAGAGAACAGGCCCCCAAGTCCCTTAACTCAGAAGTCCACCGAGGGGGGCTAATCGAGTAGCTCCATGCTGGAATTGTGGAGGGAATCACAGGGCTCACCAGTGCCACTTTAAAGACTATGAATGCAAGGGCTGCAACACAGAGGGCCACCTCTAGCGAATGTGTAAGAGAACTATGACTCACTGTGTCGATGAAGAGTCTGCAGGTGGCCATGAATCCATCGCGGATTATGAAATGACAGGCAGAGAGGCAGCTCAGCCCCACGACGAGGTATATAACATGTTTACCTGCACCACCGAGTGTTCCCTGCTGAAGATGGAAGCCGAGATAGATGGCATTCCAGTCTTCATGGAAGTGGACACATGGACAAGCCAGTCAGTGATGAATCAAGAAGCCTTTGAGAGGCTATGGGACAATCAAGCTGAACGACCCAAGTTGGTCCCGTTTCAGGCAAAGCTGCGCACCTACACTGATGAACTTATCCCAGTCATTGGTAGTGCGGATGTAAAGGTATGATGGCGCGGTGCACAAGTTACCTATGAGGATTGTTGCTGGTGATGGACCAACGCTACTCGGAAGAAAGTGGATGGAGAAGATCCATTGGAACTGGGAAGACTTCACCCCTCCAGCGATCGATGTCCTCCGTGTTCGGAGGCACAGCAAGCCCTCACTTGAGGATGGACCAGGCACCAGAGAGCAGACCAGCACAGCATCCGAGGCACAGACCGCTCAGCACGACTGCATGGCAATGATCCAGCTGAGACGACCCGAATGCACCTTCCAGGCTCCAGTGGCAGGACTCAGGAGGAAGAAAATCGGATCCAAAGGCGACTTCCCAGCTTCGATGGCAGAACCCGGGGAGAGGAGGATCACCGCAGTCGACATCTTGGATGGAGAAAAGATGGCGCCCAAACCACGAGGTGAGGCGCTGAAGAAAAAGATGGCCGCGGCCAGACCACGAGGTGCACCGCTGATAGAGCAACACATGGCACCAAACGGAGAAGAGGATTGGGGTAAAGATAGCAAGGCTCTCTTAAAGGAGGCCTGCAACCCACTACAATTAAAGGAACAGTTCCACACATTCAAGCACTGTAATAGCAACTGTAAGTTAGAGATAGAATATGTAAGTGATGATCAGAGTTGTGTACATGCAATCAGCGAGGAAAAATCGCACGATCGCAATCGGAGCTACAGAGTACCCACCATAAGCAATGAAAAGTAGTGCGATGTAGGATTTCAACTACATGCAGCCAATGCAGTGGGCAGACACCCATCGGGAGCACACAGATCCAGCGAGCTACCCAATGCTGTAGCCTGCATCCCTGGTACTAGAGTTATGCACCATGGAGTGTGGCCATAAGCAGCCAATACACATGAGCTGCAGAGCAAGCGATCTCAGGAGAGCAACAGCACCGGAATCGATATCCTGTCCCTGATCGGCTCCACCTGATGGCACCCGATGGCACCGACCGCCACGAGCCTGAAAGAGCAAACTGTGCTAAGGCGCAGCCCCCAGACCCACCAAGGCCATACCCGGAAACGAAGGGTCTCACACTACAGTCCTCCCAAAGGGGACTGAGACCAGCCAGGATCCTAAACCAAACAACGCCCAGGCTAGCGAGTCAGCAGTTCTAGATGACAGCCCCTCAGGGAGTAGCAGTGACCCAGGGCGCAAAGAAAGGACAGGGAGGTCACAGGCATCAGACTGCCTGGAAACCATCCAGGAGTTCTGGAACGAGTTTGTCCTTATGCACCGGTCACCGATCCCCAGTATGCATTGATAATGTATCTCACCAGTCTAACGTAACAGTCTCACAACTGAACCACAAATTAATGCAAACTTGTTTTTCTGACCTTGAATGTATATGAACGCACTGAGCCTCCGGCATAACCTGTATGTGGGTTGGGGAGAATTGTGTGGTCAGGGACACACGCAAACAGCAACCACCAGCACTCCACTGCACCAACCACTCACCCAAGATTGAAACGATCCGCTAAGGGTCAACCAGATAGAGCTAAGTCCAAAGCACAGTCAATGCAAAGGTGATTTGCACAAAAGGCTTGGGGGAGAGTGATGTCATGTATCCTACATGGCTACTGTTTGTACTATCACAACAGTTGTACTGTGCCACCAGAGGGCACAGCAGTGGGAGACTTGTAGCTTACCTGTACAGGTGTACCTGGTCGAGTATAAAAGTAAAGCCACCAGGCGTGATCCTCACTCTGGAGCTAACAAATAAAGGACTAACGTCACTAAAATTCAAGTACAACACATTACCTCATGGAGTCATTATTAGAGCATCCAAGGACACAACATAACTCTATACAAATGCAACTGTTGCTTAACAGTAAATGTAAATGTAAATGTGACTCTCCCCAATGTAAGGTAACTTCGATGGTATGAGACGTGAATTGGCTAGGATAGACTGGCGAACGATACTTAAAGGGTTGACGGTAGATAGGCAATGGCAGACATTTAAAGATCACATTGATGAACTATAACAATTGTACATCCCTGTCTGGCATAAAAATAAAATGGGGAAGGTGGCTCAATCGTGGCTAACAAAGGAAATTAGGGACAATTTTAAATCCAAGGAAGAGGCAAAAAAATTGGCCAGAAAAAACAGCAAACCTGAGGAGTGGGAGATATTTAGAATTCAGCAGAGGAGGACAAAGGATTTAATTAGGAGGGGGAAAATAGAGTATGAGAGTAAGCTTGCAGGGAACATAAAAATTGACTGCAAAAGCTTCTATGGATATGTGAAGAGAAAAAGATTAGTGAAAACTAATGTAGGTCCCTTGCAGTCAGAATCAGGTGAATTCATAATGGGGAACAAGGAAATGGCAGACCAATTGAACAAATACTTTGCTTCTGTCTTTACTAAAGACGACACAAATAACCTCCCTAAAATACTAGGGACAAGAGTCTAGCGAGAAGGAGGAACTGAGGGAAATCCTTATTAGTTAGGAAATGGTGTTAGGGAAATTGATAGGATTGAAGGCAGATAAATCCCCATGGCCTGATAGTCTGCATCCCAGAGTACTTAAGGAAGTGGCCCTCGAAATAATACATGCATTGGTGGTCATTTTCCAACATTCCATGGACTCTGGATCAGTTCCTATGGATTGGAGGGTAGCTAATGTAACCCCACTTTTTAAAAAAGAGAGAAAACAGGGAATTATAGATCGGTTAGCCTGACATCGGTAGTGGGAAAATGTTGGAATCAATTATTAAATATATAATAGCAGCGCATTTGGAAAGCAGTGACAGGATCGGTCCAAGTCAGCATAGATTTATGAAAGGGAAATCATGCTTGACAAATCTTCTAGAATTTTTTGAGGATGTAACTTGTAAAGTCCTTACACAATACCACAAATCCACACGAGGCACATTCTATGAACGAACCTTTATTCACAGGACCCGGAAGTGATGACCCTGCGTGGGACCTCCCTTTATATACCTGGGTGACCAGGTGAGGAGTATCTCCCACAAGTTCACTCCCTATGGTCAAGGTATGCATTTCTTACGTATATACAGGATTGCAGTATTGTTACATAAAGGTTACATACATGACATCACCTCCCCCTCAACATCTTATTGGGATCATAGGTTAAGTCTCTCGGGTGGTCTGCGCTCTCTCGTGGAGCGCCGCAGTTGGGGCTCTGGTTGTTGAGCCTCGGTATGCGTGTCTGTCACCTGTGGTTGATTCCGGCCTGTCCGGGCCGACCGTGGGGACTGTGCATGCTGCTGAATGTTCTTGTTGCTCGTTCACTGGCGGTGGTGTGAATACCATCTCATGATCTTCCTCAGGTTCCTCAGTGTCCATGCTGAACCTTGGTCCAGATGCTTGCGGCATATCTGCCCATTGTTAAGTTTAACCACTATGACTCTCTTCCCCTTTGTCTATTACAGTACCCTCAAGTCATTTGGACCCCAAAGCGTGATTGAGAACAAATACAGGGTCATCAATTTCTATACATCTCCCCCTTGAATTTCGCTCATGGTACTCATTTTGGGACTGGCGCTTGCCCTCAACAATGTCGGACAGGACTGGATGAATGAGGGACAGCCAAGTTTTGAGTGTTCATTTCATGAGTAGCTCCGCTGGCGGGACCCCCATGAGCGAGGGATTCGGGACCTATAGGCCAGCAGGAGGTGCGATAGGCGGCATTGAAGGGAGGGTGCTTGAATCCGGAGCATGCCTTGTTTTATAATTTGGACCGCATGTTCCGCCTGGCCATTGGAGGCCGGCTTGAACGGTGCTGTCCTGACATGGTTAATGCCATTACCTGACATGAACTCCCGGAATTCGTAGCTTGTGAAACATGGGTCATTATCACTAACAAGATGTCTGGCAAGCCGTGGGTTGCAAAGACCGTACGCAGACTCTCCACGGTGGTGGATGTCATGCACGAATTCAAAATTATGCACTCGATCCATTTCGA